>NW_027611692.1:3993305-5351306 GCF_964261635.1 Lissotriton helveticus | reverse complement strand
TTCGAATCATACGTGACATGGGTTCATTCGTGCAGCATGGGTTAAGGGTGATCATTTTTCATCAGATCATACTAAATTTATGGGCTCGTTTGCTACGTGAGTAGTTTGTGGGCGTGCTTAGGCGCCACCTTGCAGCGTTGGTCCGCTTCGCGTATCAGACGGGGCAAGGCTTCAGATCTTCGCCATACCTCGGTTGCGGCCCCTGATGTAACCTGTAGAGGGAGGGAAAAGAGGGGAAGGGAGGGGGACAACATTCGCGCATATCAAATACATGGATTCGAGAGTCCTTTACTTACCTCATACTCGTCTTTCCTCCTCGGGGTAGAATCCCTGGGGTATGGTTTCTGGAGTCGGGGGGGGCAGTGTGTCCTTATAGGTCGTGTGCAGGGAAACGTAAAAAGGAAACCAGAGGTACCTAGTGCGAGGTATCTAGTTAGTAGATGTATCTCACTATCGGGATCCTTAAATCTCCTTCAATGCTGTGACGTTCTAAGGTTCTTCAGTTCTTTGGTCAGCTCTGTTCCCTAATACCTTTGAGCGTCGTACTTTATAACATTTACATCGTTTTATTTTACCCTTCTTTTACATTCCATTATTTATACCGTTTCGTTTTACCCATCCTCAGAAGTCGAGGTCTTTTCTCCACGCGAGAGTTCATGAGTCAGTCGCGTACCTTGAAGGCAGAGTATCGTGTCGTAGATCCGATCCTTCCTCCGGGGCTGGGCAACCATCTTCTAATAACCTTAAAGAGAGAGCAGGGTAGGGTGCACAGAAAAGAACTCTCCCGCCGATCCCATATTTCAAATAAAGCATGCAATACCCGTTCATAATTTCGAAAACCTTTATTTTTGCAAAATCATAGTACGTGGATTTATGAGGGTGCAGTCGTATTTGGCCGGACACGGCAATGGCTAAAGTGCGTACAGTGGGGGGTGTTGTTTTGCAGCAATAAAAAACATTAGAAAGTTTTATCAATTCATTTGTAGCAAACTAAAACGTCTATCAACTGGCTGGGGGGGTTCGGGGGCATTTATTTCATAATTTAGAAGCATAGTCAGACTAGTTGCAATCAGATTTCCTATATGCATACCGTGTGCGTGCGTCATAAGCGAGGTTATACATCAGCTATATATATATAAAAAATATAATACATTGTACATTTGTAATCATCATTTTTAACGGGATCCTTTTTACATGTTCGTCGAGTGAGCTCTCCTTTCTTCTTGTCAAGTGTACAAAGGATCATATACATGTCTCAGAACATCAAGTTTTTTTTTATTTAGCAAAAAGAAACACCACGAGGTGTTCGTAAGTTCCTATTGATACCGGCGCCATTTTGGGCGGGGCCGGGTCAGTCCGGAAGTAGCATCAGGAAAAAGTTTCCTACAACCGGCAGTTGGACCAGAGTCCTTTTCGGCAGTTCAAGAATTCATGCTAACAGAAGGAGTGGCAATGTCATGTTTATTTTGTTGGCGATCAAGGCAGTTGTCCCTTACCGGAAGCCTGCAGGGGCCGAGGGCTCCGCCGGGTACCTTTGCAGACTCTTCAAGGCTGTGGAGATGTTGTCGGAGGTGGGGGCTCGTGTCCCGGTGGGCAAGCGACCGAGTTACATTGCTGTTCAAAGTTACTCTAGCGGCCGAGACCCGCCTTCCAGCGGACCCAGACGCCATTTTGAGGCCCTGCAGCAGTCCCCTCTCATCGAGTCTGCAAGAGTGGAAGAGACCTTTCTGAGGACAAAATAGGGAGTGGAACTCTGTGTTGTGGAAGCGGGACATTCGGCTGGGGTGCGGCTGTGATGCCCCCGCCTGGGGGGGGCAAGGGAGACTCGTTCGCGCCGTCTCCTTCTCCCGGTGCACTCTAGGCCGTTCTCTTTCATGGGCATGCACGATGGTCTCTCCACACCCTGTGCTCCACAAGGCCCATGCCCAGTGCTACGGAGGTATGGCCACCTGCGGCGCACGTTCGGTGCTGCGCAAGTATCGGTGCAGTCATTGCATATTCGGTGCTCCGAAAATATGGGCACCGTTGCACGTTCGGTGCTGCGCAAGTACTGGGGCACCACCATGGTATGTTCGGTGCTACGAAAATATGGCACCACCGCCTGGCTGGGGGAGTTCGGCGTTGGGCCGGGGGCTGGGAGACCTCCTATCCGTGGAGGTGGGAGAGGCTCGTCCGCGTCGCCTCTCCCTCCCAGCCCAACTTGGACAAATTTCTGCAGAGGTATGGACAGGACATCCCGCCGCCCAGAGCTGCTGCGGCTGTCACGGAGGGGAAAAGGAAGAGGTGTCTCGTTCTTCTCTGGACCGGGCTTCCTTAGGTTATCGGCTGCAGCCGGCCTCAGTTGGCCCCCCGTCGGTCCCTGGCCATGGGTGGTCGGACCGGGTGGACATGTGGCGGGACTACCTGCAACTACCCAGGGCCGCTGCGGCTGGACTCCGCTGGCCCCTGCCTCTCCTCCGGCTCCCCCATATGTTAAGATTTCCTGACCAAGTGTTGGCAGCAGGGCCCGCCTTATATGGGTTGCCGCCAGTTGGGCGTAGCCGTAACCCTGCCCTACTTTGGAAGGTTCCAGAATGTGGGGGGGGTGGGAGGGGGGGAGGAATGTTCTGTTGACTTTCATTTTCTACAGTTTACCGTTCTTGTTTCTAGCGTTATTGTTCCTTGCTTGTTATGTTAATTAAAAGTTTGTGTTCATCAGTGGCTTACTGATTTCGTTTCCCATTCCTTTCTTTCCAGGTTGTTTCAAGCTAAATTTTCTTTCCATACGACGCGATTTTCAATTTGCGGCCATCTGGTCGTCCCATTGAAATGGATAGGATATTATACATAGCAGAATGTGCCCTATAATTCTTGAAGCATATAAGTTAAAGACTTAATTTCAATTGCTGATTCTAGCTAAGATTCGTATGCATTATTGTACCAATTCTTATGCATGTGGCCCACATAGAAAGTGCACGAAATGGAAGTTGAATCCATACGAGGCGATTTTCGATTTCCGGCCATCTGGTCACCCGAATCTCAAAGATTATTGTTAATAATTCAGTGTGTTTTTATGCTATTTAGCTAATAATGCATGAACCTGTTTATTAACATGTGCATAATGAGATACCAAAGAGAAAATAATGAAAATGTATTGGTAAACCGTATTTTGGTAGACTTTAAAAAACCCCATTGAAAAACACATGCATCACCAATGCTGCTTTTTGCTTGTGCCTAAAACGAAAATGTGTTATTAAAAAGTGAATATAACACATAGAGATGTTTTTTCTTTTGTTTATGAAGCCTAATGTGAAGGCAGGTCACACCTATGTTTTACTTTGAAAAAATCTCTTTTCTAAAATTTCCGGCGTTACCTTGTTTTTTAATATAGCTAAAAAACAATTGTTAAAGTCGCTTATAAAAAAGTGATCGTAAATGCTATTTTGTTTTTTTTTTCAGCTTGAGGTTCAGTTTAATATGAGTCTTAATTTGATGTATCACTTGCCCTAGTAAACAATCCCCAAAGTCTATTTTTTTTTCAATTTTCCCAAGCTCAATGTTAAACACATGCATCACCAATGATGCAAAAAGTCAAGTCAGAAATTTCAAACAGCAATAAAAAAGTGAGAAAAACAGATATTTGAAAAATTCCTTTTGTTTATGCGGCCTTATGTCCAAAGCCATCCAACAAGAGCATTTTTTTTTAATTCGGTCGATTTAAAAAAAATCTGCGAACTATTTTATTTCTCTCAAAAAAGTGCCAAAAAGTGACTTTTTGTGCAAAAAAGTGCCTGTACAATATTTTTTCATCTAATAAACTTTTTATGACTCAGAATACACTTAGGCTTCAGGTCAATGTGTTTTCGTTTGGGGGAGGGGCCCAGGGAAAAAAACACCTTTTTTTTTCTCGGATTGGTCAAAGGTCAGGCTACCAGCTTGACTCTTGTTGCACCAGTGCTGCTTCGGCTGCACCAGTGCTGCTTCGGCTGCACTGGTGCAGCTTCTCAGACTTGAGGCGTTGCACCAGTGCAGCATAGAAAAGAAACTTTTTAATAAAAGGATTTAAAACTAATTCAAGATATACATTATCTAAGGAATGTTATAAAAACTCAGATATGGAGAATATTTTTCATTTTCGTCCATTTTTGACCGTTTTGGAGCACTTTGAAGCACTGATGCAGCTTTGGGATTTTTATGGTTATTTTGATCAGAGATGCTCCTAATGTGTTTAAAATTCATGTGGGATGTATCCAAGACACTGCAATCACACCTATATAGTTTTTAAATGATTTTGATGTATTAAAATTTTGACCTCCTTAAGGGGGGAAAGGTTGAACTTTTACCCCGCTCGGAGTTCCATGACTTTCGTGTCCTTGTCCCCCTGAAATTTAAAATTGCATTTTCAAAGTAATGTGTACAACTATTCATTCTGTGTCATTCATTGTGTGTTTAGCATGCTATTGGGCCACTGTAGCACTTGTTTTTTTTCGTTTTTATGCATTTTTGACCGTTTTTGAACACTTTGATGCTCCAAATGGTCTTTGGACTTAGTCACTTTTTGCTTCATGGAGACTTCAAAAGTGTTAGAAAGTCACTTTGGAGGCACACAGGACAGTGCAAATGCACCTATATAGCAATCAGGACACTCCAATCACACCTATATAGTTTTTAAATGATTTTGATGGATTAAAAATTTTGACCTCCATGAGGGGTGGAAAGTTTGAACTTTTACCCCGCTCGGAGTTCCATGACTTCTGTGACCTCGTCCCCCTGAAATTTAAAATAGCATTTTCCAAGTAATTTGTAAATATATTCATTCTGGGTCATTCATTGTGTGTTTAGCTTGCTATTGGGCCAGTGTAGCACTTTGTTTTTTTCATTTTTATGCATTTGTGACCGTTTTTAAACACTTTCATGCACCAATGATGTCTTTGTACTTCGTCATTTTTCACTTCATGGAGACTTCAAAAGTGTTAGAAATTCATTTTGGAGGCACACAGAACAGTGCAAATGCAGTTACATAGCATTCAGGACACTGCAATTACACCTATATAGTTTTTAAAAGATTTTGATGTAATAACATTTTTGACCTCCATGGGGAGGGCCCTTAAGCTGAACTTTTACCCAGCTCGGAGTTCCATGACTTCCATGACCTTGTCCCCCTGAAATTGAAAATCGAATTTTCAAAGTGTTTAGTAAAACTGTTCATTCTGTGTCATTCGTTATGTCTTTAGCCTGCTATTGGACCACTGCAGCACTATGTTTTGTTAATTTTAACCCAATGTTGACCTTTTTTGACCACTTTGATGCACCAGTGAAGTTTTAGGACTTGGTCATTTTTCACTTCATGGAGACTTCAAAAGTGTTAGAAATTCATTTTGTAAATACCTAGAACGGTGCAAATGCAGCCATATAGAATTCAGGGCACTACAATTACACCTATATAGTTTTTAAATGATTTTGATGCAATAACATTTTTGACCTCCATGGGGAGGGCACTCAAGCTAAACTTTTACCCAGCTCCGAGTTCCACGACCTCGGGTGGAAAAAGTGACTTTGCCCCCTTAAACCCAAAAACTTCAAAAAGTCACCCCTGGAGGCCAGAAATGGGTCTTAGACACTCTTGGTATGTCATCTGAGGTATACTATGGTGTTCTTGGGTCCAGAACTAGAAATGTGATGTGACTCTGATATCTAAGGCCTATAATGGAAAAAATGAATTTGACACCAAACACCTCAAAATGTCTGAAATAGGACTCAGACATGTACCTGGAGGCTGGAAATGAGCCCTAGACACTCTTGCTATATCACCTGAGATATAATATAGGGTCCTGGTGGCCACAGGGACCCAAAAACAGTCAGGTGGGTTGATACTGAAAATTAGCAAAAATCGTCCAAAACATTTTTTTGACAAGATTTGCTAATTTTCCAAATAGCTCAGAATGGATATCAGAGACACTGTTTGAGTGCGCAAGATACGAATACACTTGTTAGAAAGGTCAGCTCTGATGCTTTCATGTGATATATATAACTTTGATATTATATAAAGTTTTTTTTCCGCTACCAGCCAAGGGAAACACCTGATATCGTACCCGATTTTGAGAACATTGGGCTGGGTGGAAAAAGTCACTTTGCCCCCTTAAACCCAAAAACTTCAAAAAGTCACCCCTGGAGGCCAGAAATGGGTCTTAGACACTCTTGGTATGTCATCTGAGGTATACTATGGTCTTCTTGGGTCCAGAACTAGAAATCTGATGTGACTCTGATATCTAGAAGCTATAATGGAAAAAAAAGAATTTGACACCAAACACCTCAAAATGTCACAAATAGGAGTCAGACATGTACCTGGAGGCTGGAAATGAGCCCTAGCCACTCTTGTTATATAATCTGAGATATATTATGGGGTCCATTATTGAGCATGGAGGCTGTCAATGTTAAATATGATGTTGGTGCTCATGCCTGGCTCTAGACCAGTCTTGCCCAGACAGCACGCAGGAAGGCCCAGCTCATCAGAAATGTCATAACTTCAATCGATGATACTGTATTGTTTAAACATTCAACGTTGCAGAATATTGCACTGCTAGGCAATTACCTCTCAGCACGGGAGAATTATAGCTGATGTCCACCTTTCTGCCCAGATTTTGTTGGGTTTTTCCCAAGCACAGAGCTGTTTTCCATGGACAAGTTTCATAAGGTTTTACCTGACCAAATGTGTCCATGAGAAACCCACAAAGTGCAGTACTGTTACTCTTTTTGCAACACCCCTTAGATCAGAAACTCCAGTTTCTGCGCAAAATCGAATTTACAAACTTGTAATGAAGGTGTTTTTGGTGTCACAATGAAGGCATGATGTAATGTCAAGGCTTTCTGCTCAAATAACATTTGAGTTCTAAGATTGACAGTTCTATTTTGTAAAGGATGTTCTAAGTTTGGAATGAGAGTTCTAATTTAGAATTGAAAGAATTCCTTTAGAATGTAGATTGGAACACCGCTTCTAATTTGGAACGTTCGAACTATGTATGGAATGCAAATTCTACATTTGGAATGCCTCTTGCACAAAACATACATGTTTTTTTAAGGTTGAAGCAGCCAGCAGCTATGTGTGATATCTTAATTTTGGGAGTAGGAAACAGTACATCCCAAGACTACATATTCCTTGGGCACCATGACCCCCCAGGGTACCCAGAACTACCTTCTATTGAATGGATGTGTGTGTGCAATGCTCTTGAAGCCGTGTGTAGTTACACAAGAAGGAGTCTATGGGAGGCCAGGCCAGCAGACAGGCTAACACAGACGAAGACTCAGAGCCCAGCCATAAGACCGTTGCCAGGCTCTGCTAGTCTCTGCAGAAGACTGATGTAAGGTGTCTTCTAACCCTTAGATCCCACCCTGCCATTTGAATACCTGAATCACACCTGTGAAATGGGCAGAGCAGATAGGAAGAAACAGAATGACAAGCTGTGCATTCCTATGCAGTACACTAGGCCCATCTCACCATCGCCTTTACAGATTCTGTTAACATGTATGCAATAAAGAGAAAACAGGAAACCTTAATAATACGATTATTGTAACTGACTTCCTTCGCTCAATCTTCTGCTTCCGTGATGTTATGCGAAAGATGGACCTATATCTACCAACATAATGTATCACTGGTCCCCAAAGGCAGCCTTGAGTGTTATCAGCATTTCCCATCAATCGGTTGTGATGTCATCTCCTACACCACACCCCTGACCCTGGCAGGTTTGTGACATCATGTACTACATCACACCCCTGGGTCTGGCAGGCTTTATGACATCATTCACCTCTTTGGTATATATAGAGTTAATGAAGGTGTTTTTGGTGTCACAATGAAGGCATGATGTAATGTCCAGGCTTTTTGCTCAAATAACATTTGAGTTCTAAGATTGACAGTTCTATTTTGTAAAGGATGTTCTAAGTTTGGAATGAGAGTTCTAATTTGGAATTGAAAGAATTCCTTTAGAATGTAGATTGGAACAGCGCTTCTAATTTGGAACGTTCGAACTATGTATGGAATGCAAATTCTACATTTGGAATGCCTCTTGCACAAAACATTCATTTTTTTAAGGTTGAAGCAACCAGCAGCTTTGTGTGGTATCTTGATTTTGGGAGTAGAAAACAGTACATCCCAAGACTACATATTCCTTGTGCACCTTGACCCCCCAGGGTATCCAGAACTACCTTCTATTGAATGCATGTGTGTGTGCAATGCTCTTGAAGCCGTGCATAGTTACACAAGAAGGAGTCTATGGGAGGCCAGGCCAGCAGACAGGCTAACACAGACGAAGACTCAGAGCCCAGCCATAAGACCGCTGCCAGGCTCTGCTAGTCAGTGCAGAAGACTGATGTAAGGTGTCTTCTAACCCTTAGATGCCACCCTGCCATTTGAATACCTGAATCACACCTGTGAAATGGGCAGAGCAGATAGGAAGAAACAGAATGACAAGCTGTGCATTCCTGTGCAGTACACTAGGCCCATCTCACCATCGCCTTTACAGATTCTGTTAACATGTATGCAATAAAGAGAAAACAGGAAACCTTAATAATACGATTATTGTAACTGACTTCCTTCGCTCAATCTTCTGCTTCCGTGATGTTATGCGAAAGATGGACCTATATCTACCAACATAATGTATCACTGGTCCCCAAAGGCAGCCTTGAGTGTTATCAGCATTTCCCATCAATCGGTTGTGATGTCATCTCCTACACCACACCCCTGACCCTGGCAGGTTTGTGACATCATGTACTACATCACACCCCTGGGTCTCGCAGGCTTTATGACATCATTCACCTCTTTGCTATATATAGAGGCATAGTCGGGGATGCCTGCAGTGTGTGTGCAGTCTGTGGACTGGGCTATGAATGGTGTGAAAGAGGGGTGAATGGGGGACTTGGGGGCACCGAGCTAACATCAGACTCACAGGATGGCCGCGGAAGTTTTGCTTCTCGTGGCCTCTGCCATGTGTTGTTTGGTCGTTCAGTGGGAGAAAACAGGCAGCACCTCGCAGACCGCCAGAGAGATGCACTTTGAGGTGGGGGCGGAGCCTTCCATAAGGTGTGGTAAGGGCTTATGAGGTTCCTTGTCGTTGCAGTAAACAGCTTTTAATAGCAATTCCTGGGGTTCTCTTTGCAGGTGAATTGAATTTTGCCTTGAGCGCCAGGAACGTTGGCACCGCCCCTATCTGGAGCTGGGTGCGGAATGTCTGTGGGTCTAATGGGAAGCACGGTAGTATGAATGAAGGTGTGAATGGGGGACTTGGGGGCACTGAGCTAACATCAGACTCACAGGATGGCCGCGGCAGTTCTGCCTCTCAAGGCCTCTGCCATGTGTTGTTTGGTTGTTCAGTGGGAGAAAACAGGCAGCACCTCGCAGACCACCAGAGAGATGCACTTTGAGGTGGGGGGGGACGGAGCTTTCCATAAGGTGTGGGAAGGCCTTATGAGGTTCCGTGTAGTTGCAGTAAACAACTTTTAATAGCAATTCCTGGGGTTCTCTTTGCAGGCAAATTGAATTTTGCCTTTCGCTCCAAGAACTCTGGCACCGCCCCTATCTGGAGCGGGGTGCGGAATGTCTGTGAGTCTAATGGGAAGCACGGTAGTATGAATGAAGGTGTGAATGGGGGACTTGACCAGATCAGATGCAATTTGTTTCCCTGACATAATTTTAGATTGAGTACAAAGAAATCAAATATTTCCCAAAAAACAATCATCCATGTTGTGTTTCATTATTTCATGATCACCAGGACCTCCCAGGGGCAAGGCGACGGCGACAGAGACTCCGGTGGCAGAAGGTGAACAGGAGCAGTCCCTTGCAGGCTCTTCTGCTGGCCCCAGTAAGTTGTTCTATTGTTATATTAATACTTATACTTCCCTAACTTTTACAGCTCCTATTCATTACAAACTGGTTCCTAATAATTCTATGTTTTACAAAATAGTCTTTGATCTTCTTCTAATGTGGACTACTTTCTACATTCTTATCCTGCCTCTACCATCACTCTCTGTGCTACTACTATTTACAATTATGAGTCGGTCTGTGTAGGTAGCTAAGCTTGTCCATTCGGCAAACGGTGTGAAACAAAACTCTGATACAGCAATAGCTCTAGGCACTGAGTGCAGTCCTCTGGGTTGCCCTTGCTGTCTATTCCAGTCTTCTTAATGTAAGTGCTTTGACAATTTCCAACAACAAAATGTCATTGTTTACACCAAGTAAAAGGTAGCAGTTGCCTTTTTGATTTGAGAGGAGCACATCCCATACCGCTACTGTTTCAGGGACTATTCTTCACACAAAGAAGTATGAACAAGATAAATAGGACATTGTTGATGATAGGTGCAGTTCGACTTTCGACATACCTCAGTCCGAACAGAAGTTGAACCCCCATTCCCCTGACCGACTATCTAGAATGTCTGACCAATGATTTTACGACCCAGAAGAACAGAAGAAGAGAGACTACCTCCGAGTCCTGGCCTATCTGAGTTACTGAAACATGACTGCCAAGTGCAGTAGTTCAAACCATTCCGCTCACTCACTCGTGAACAAAAACCACACAGTGTTTGTTAGTTTTTAATTTTTATTTTCAATTGAGAAATGAAAACATTATTTCTTTTTTTTTAATAGCGTAGTATTCTTATGGATGAAGATGACGTTAAAATTTACTTTAAACAACATTCCCATGAATGAAATTAGTATGACTCAAACTTAAAAATAGTTAACACTAACAGACACAGGAAATTAGTAGAATAACTGTGTGTGAGCCCCCACCTTCTTTAAAGTACTTAAGTACTGCTGGTGGTGACTCAGTAGTAGTTGGTGAATCGTCTGGCTGAAGGGCAATGGAATCTTCTTTCTGTAATGAGAAAAATGGTGCACGTTAAGCAAGCATTAATCAGTTGTCAAAAGAAGAAGTGTAGCATTTAATGGAATAAGCATCTAAAAGGTTAACACCCTCCCCAAAACCGTAACATTTTTTCAATCCCAGTAATACAAAATGTGTTATGTAACATTTCCTTCCATTACGAGACAAAATAGGGGGTTGTGTATGGCATCTGAAAATATGACATGTTTTTCCTAGACGTCACAACATCTGATGCGGCACAGATGACCATCCGTGCTGGGGCCAGCAGTGCGGAGGGGTCCACTCTGGATGCGGCGGTGCCAACAGGAGGAGCTGGGGGGGGAAGGCTCAGCGGCGGCGGATGGTGGTAAGTTATTATACTACTTACTTATTATATTTTTTTTGAGTAGGCTCGTAAAGGAGTGTATGATGTACTGTACAGTAGTACACAGTACACTAGTATAAGTACACTGTACTGTCAAGAACATTTACTAATTTATAACTACTTTTTGGGCTATCACGGAGAAGACAGTCAACCTTGACTTGTAATAGCATTAGTGGCTGTACTTCTCTGGTAACCAATGGTCCCCTCTATTTCACTTGAACTCAGCTGGCCAATTTTTATTTTAAAGCCAAGTCATATCAGATCAGATGTAGTTTAGGGATGTGAAGAACGAAAAGCTAAAGAAGAGTGAAACGAAGGACGAGCGAGTCTTAATATTTATTTATGACTGTAAAAAATGGTTTTGTTGAATGCAATTCAACATAAGAAAGAATACAGCGGTTTCCAAAATATAATGAAAAGGGTGTAAGTTGGTTGTTAACAAAAAGAAATTTTGGTACATTTGAGACATTAAGAAGAATCATAGACGTACTTTGTAAGCCTGGATGTTATCTTCTTTATCCTCCTCGTCGATAGCAGAGGTGTATGATGTAGTAGCGCAGACGCTGAGTGGATGAAGTATGGCCAGTGGCAGTGCCACCCCTATAGAAAAGTAAGACATTCCTATTCCCACCTGCATGTACTGCTTAAAGTACTGCGAGTCTGCATCATCATGGCCTGTGTCTGTATTTCTTGGGTTAAAGCTGAGTGAGCTGCCATTATGGCGGCTACCACAAGTTCACGTACCAGTAATTTCTTTTGCAAAACAAGAGAAAAAAGTAAAAAGGCATTTTTTAGTACTATCTGACTATGTATGTACTAGTAGTGAGTCCACCTATAGTGCTGCTTGTGGAATTCCTGAAACTCACAGTGTCACAGGCTTACAAAGACGGCGGAAAGATACAGGCCAAAATGTTTTACTGTGTTTGCTACTTGCTGGTGTTACTGAGTGTCACAGGCTCTGTAGAAATGACTGTCCCCTTTTTGGAGCCTCGCTGGGCTCTGAATAAACAAATGGCCCCTGAGAATCTCTGGGCTCTCAAAGATAGTTGTGGCGCCTGAGCCCCTCGTGGGCTCTCAGTAAATCAAAATGCCCCCTTGAGCCTTTCAGGCTCATACACAAAATACGGCCGTTGGAGTCCCTCCGGGACTCAAGAGAACAAATGGCTCTGGGCGTTGGAGTCCCTCTTCGGGGGACTCGAAAGGAAATGATGCCACCCAGAGCCTCTCGCGGCCCTGAAGAAATGCCCCAGTAACGTAGGAGCCCGCCCAGGGCTCAAATCTGCAGGGAGGCCCCCCCGGGGCCTCTCAGGCTCTTTGACAACAAAGCCCTGGTACTGGAGGGGAGGGCGGGCGCCGGCAATGTGCCCCGACGCCCTCCTCCCTAGACGGGAACACCGAGCCCCACTTACCCGGTTTCTGGTGGGCGCTCCCAGGGTCTCCAGGCTCCTTCTCTTCCTCGGCAGCTGCGGGGCTCTCCCCACACCACGGTTGCCCCGCTGCTGGACAGAAGGCTTCTCTCTCTCCTGGGTGAGTGCACCGGATCCCAGGGTCGGCTCCCGGTAGCTTCCGGCTCCCTCCTTCCTGTCCCGGGCTGGCAGCCAATCAGAGCGCGGCCTGGGGAATGAGGTCACGGCCTGCCTGACTTCCTGTACGGCCGGGCGGCGACGGGGAAAACTTCACAGGGCAATGCCGGGTGGGCACCGGCCTTAAGCTCAATAAAGCGCTCCCAAAGCGCTCGTGACAGGGTAAAGCACAAGGTCCTTGGCAGGGTGGGCACCTGCCAGGGGACTGTCAAATCGGCAAAAAGTGGCGTGGGCAGCCACGAAAAGGGAAAGTAAAGCGCTCCCAGCGCTCAAAGACGATTCGCAGCGCTCTCAGCGCTAGGGGTGCAGGCACAGCGCTCCCAAGCGCTAGGGGCACAGCAAAGTTCCTTAAAGCAGGCAGGGGGCAAGGCTGGGCCCAGAGCCAGCTCACTGGGTCTCCAGGCAGGGAGATAATCCAAGTGGCGGTCTTCCTGGCCCCAGCAACAGCAGCAGCCCCCTCAGGCAGGATCCTGGCAGAGAACAGTTTGTGTGGCGACACAGCCCCATTTTTATGCACCACATTCCTTTGTCTGTAGGTGCAGGGTGGGGGAGAAAACAGTCACAGCTGGTTTTGGAGCACCCTTGATGTGCTCATCACCTCACTCTATTCACTGGCAGGGCTAGGGTCGTTAGACGCACCACAGGGGGCGGGGCCAGCATTGTGTGGGGAAAGCCCAGCCCCATCAGGAACCAGGTGCAGCCCTCCCCTCACATCAGCATGCTGATCTGAGCACTCACCACTGGGCAGACCCATCCAGACATCCTGGATCCTGGTATCCCAGCCAACTCCAGCCAATCACACACCAGCACCCTCACAGCCATCTACCACTTCGCCGCGCTGGCGCTGCTACTAGCGCTGCTACTAGCGCCGAGTACTTTTTAAAACTTCCTGTTTTGCATTTGGGTTCGTTTTTCTGTTTCATTCTTCCCTGATTTTAGCCTGCCTGCTTGCTGCCAGCGCCCCCTTCTCCCCTTACCTGCACCTTAAAAACGGCATTTTCTGCCTGCCAAGCACCACCACTTTGGTGGGTCCGGGTCCTGGGGGTCATTTTGGGCGCCATCTTTGTTTGGGCTACTTCAGCCAGCGGCGGCCGCCATCTTGGAGCGGACTCGCACGCTCAGGCTTGATTGGAGCGCCTACTGAAGGCGGGCTCTAGCGTGGTGCTGGTTAGACCATCTACCACTTCGCCGCGCTCGCGCTGCTACTAGCGCCGAGTACTTTTTAAAACTTCCTGTTTTGCATTTGGGTTCGTTTTTCTGTTTCATTCTTCCCTGATTTTAGCCTGCCTGCTTGCTGCCAGCGCCCCCTTCTCCCCTTACCTGCACCTTAAAAACGGCATTTTCTGCCTGCCAAGCACCACCACTTTGGTGGGTCCGGGTCCTGGGGGTCATTTTGGGCGCCATATTTGTTTGGGCTACTTCAGCCAGCGGCGGCCGCCATCTTGGAGCGGACTCGCACGCTCAGGCTTGATTGGAGCGCCTACTTAAGGCGGGCTCTAGCGTGGTGCTGGTTAGACCATCTACCACTTCGCCGCGCTCGCGCTGCTACTAGCGCCGAGTACTTTTTAAAACTTCCTGTTTTGCATTTGGGTTCGTTTTTCTGTTTCATTCTTCCCTGATTTTAGCCTGCCTGCTTGCTGCCAGCGCCCCCTTCTCCCCTTACCTGCACCTTAAAAACGGCATTTTCTGCCTGCCAAGCACCACCACTTTGGTGGGTCCGGGTCCTGGGGGTCATTTTGGGCGCCATCTTTGTTTGGGCTACTTCAGCCAGCGGCGGCCGCCATCTTGGAGCGGACTCGCACGCTCAGGCTTGATTGGAGCGCCTACTTAAAGTCGCTCCCTCACGCGCAGCGTGACGCGCAGGTGGACGCCCTCGCTTAGCCTGAGTCGTGCCGGAGTCCTGCCCGTCTGCGCCCGTCAGCGTCCCGGAGGCGTCGGGGCGGCGGGGGACCCCGGTGTGGTATCTTCCACACAATAACCCCCCGACGCCTCGCATGTAATGGAGCTGCCCTCGCGGTGACATCACTTAGAATGTCACCGCGACAGGCGTTCCAAGGCGAGCGCCGGGGACTTCGAGAGAGATGAGGCTGTGGCTGAGGTCGCAGGAGATGTAACGCTACGAATAAAGACTCTCCGTTCTAATACCTTTGAGTCTGTCATTTATCTATGACCGGATTCTACACTGGCGACGAGGGTAAACCTGCCTGCGACCTCAACACGCCTGCGAGGAGATGCCCAGCTGACTGCGTCGCACGGAAGCAAGTGTGACGGCAGTCTTCACGTGGGGATGCCCAGCTGACCGCGACACACGGAAGCGAGTGTGTCTGCAGGCGTCCGATCAGCAGTGGAAGGCAGTGGTGACTGCTCTGCGGGACATCGGGTGACTGACAGCAGAGAGCAGGCTCAGCGTGGTGAAGGCGCGGACTGCCGGGTCATCGTTGGAAGTAAGGCGATTCCACACACACAGCGCGCACCCCAGCAGCACCCTCGCGAGTCGCGCCTCGCGTTTGGCATCTACTGCACGTTTAAGGGGACGTGACCTTTCGGCCTGGCATGCGGGGAAAGACGTACACCCGAAGTTGAGGTACGAGGGCGAGCTCCTTTCACAGAAGGTAGCGCACAGAAGGTAGCGTGCATGATTGGCGGCCGCAGTTTAATCCCGCCGCATCTGAAACTGACTGAAACATAGCGCTGCGGGGAACAGGCTCGGCGGTGTGAACACAGAGTGTAGGACGTTGGAGGGCACGAAGGAGGAGCACGGGAGCGCAGCTAGTCAGACAGCTTCTGGTGCGCAGCCTGTCAGCAATACCGTATAACACCGTGATCGAGTGGCAGTGTGAGGAGACAGGAATGTGAGGGGAATTAGCCGTGTTCTATGCAGCAAGAGTCGTTGCCTGGAAGGTGGTTCACACTGGTAGTGCACAGCCGGATGTGCTTACAGACCCGAGACTCTCCTGCCTCACGTGACTGGGTTAAGCCAGACTTCATTGAGCACAAGGACAGCGTTTCAGGGTGCAGCAGGTGCAGTCAGCACCACAGCCACCATAGACACACACCCTGGAGTGTTTGCACCTCAACCCCATACGTAGAAGACTGTGCAAGGATTTCCTTTTGTCTGCCTGTGGTAGTATATCTGAGGGGATTTCAGGACAAAGAATGTGTACTCTTTAAGGCGCATGCTAACCCACCCTTATTTATCTCCTCAGTGAAATTGTGCCTAGCGGGTGGGTGTTTTCTCAGGGCGTTAGCAGGCGATAGTTTACACGCAGCATGCAGAGTGTGACCCCTCCACCCTTTTTCTTGACCACCCCAGGGGATCCCAATATTCAGTGGAAGAAATGGAAAAAGGTGTTTGTTAATTATGCCACTGTATGTGGGCCGAACCTGGGTTTGGAGAGGAAGGTTGCGTTATTAGCCTATTATCTTGGTGCGGAGGGTGAGGAAGTCCTAGATCATCTCCCGGAATTAGGGGCACAGGAGTCTAGAGGTCTCAATGAGTTTGAGGTGAGCCTCAAGAAGTTAGACTTGCACTACCTTCCCAAGACTAGCACGATTATGGAGAGGTACCACTTTGGGAAGAGGACACAAAGAGAGGGAGAATCGATAGAGGACTTTGTATCTGAGTTAAGGAAGTTAGCCGCCACTTGCAAATTTGGTGGAGCAAGCGAAGAAAGAATCAGGGACCAATTTGTTTTGGCATGTAGAGTGGAACGAGTGCGTGAAGAGCTATGGCTCAAGGATGACCCGCCACTCCGGGAGGTGCTCATTGTAGCTAAGCAAGTAGAGCATATGCTTCAGTGCGTCAAAGAAATAAAGCAGGATGCAGGGGAGAAGAAAAATGAGGAAAAGGCCAGTGTCAGTGAGGTAGAGACTGAATGTGAGACTGTGTCAGTAGTCAAGGGCCAGAAGGTAGTGAGTAAAGAATACAAAGAAGGCAGGCCGGGGGGAGCGTTTAGAGGCACATGCTATAGATGTGGCAAGCAGGGGCACCTAGCTAACGACAAGGAGTGCCCTGCTCTCAGGTTCACGTGCAACAAGTGTGGGAAGAAAGGGCATTTCAAGCAGTACTGCAAGAGTGGGCAGGGAGTCGGTAGGCAAGGTAGGGACAGGACGAATGTGGTGTGCGACGAGATCGTTGTACAGGTACAGGATGTACTAGCCTCCAGTCCCAGCAACCCTGTGTGTGCGGAAATTGTGGTACAGGTTGAGGGAGGACAGGTCACCAGTCCCAAAGACACCATAAAGGTTGGGGAGGTGGAGATGGAAGCATTGTTTGACTCCTGTTCCAGAATAACTATTATTAATGCCAAAGAGTTCTCATGTGTGTCTAAGGGAAGGATTACCTTGAGAAGAATGGATCTTAGGCCAGGGGGGTACGCTGGTCGCCCCATCTCCATGAAGGGCTATTTCCTTGGTGTAGGAAGGTGGCTACCTGACTATGGTTACCCCAGATTTTTTGCCTGTGTTTAGCTGGTTTTTTGACTTAGTTGACCTGGTTCCCTGCTAATCAGGGCCCCAGGCCATCTGCTCTCTCTGTAAAATGGATTCCATGTACCCTAGGTACATACCCCAATTGGAAATGGACCCCTTGTCAGCCCCTGTATACTGCACTATAGGTGCCCAGGGCATAGGGGCCACCAAGGCCTACCAGGGGCTGCAGCATATCTTTTGCCACCCCTGGCTGGTTCTTAAATTGACACAACTGGCTGATCACTCAGCTGGGGTAAGGTGGTGTAATCACCCCTTGCTTAGATATAGTATACCTATATCTAAACCTATATCTGGACACATATTAACCTGTGAGCCACTCCTATGGAAGGCCTCATCAATCCTGGAGGCAGAGTGCGTGGTTTAATGTGAGATGGAGCTCTAGCATGAGCTGAGCCTGTCTGCAGCTGTCGGGAACAACTCCCTAAGCTGTTTCAGGATAAGGCCATACCATATACTCTTAAGTGCCTTATAATCCTCGCGGTTATATAGCAACTTTGGTTTGGCTTTATCAAAACATGTCGTGTAAGGTGTCATACGATTTGGAATACTATCCCCTCGCCAGTTCTGGCGACGGGGATAGCATTCCACCCCTCTAGAGGGGTAAGACATGTTACTTTGCTTAAATGCGGTTAATTTCAAAAAGGACCTTAGATCCACAAAATGGATGCCTCTGCCACAGACAAATGTCTGGACCCCTGCAGTTGACCGAAACTCAGCAGATGGGGCCTGGACAAAGGGTTTCCTGTCACAGGAGGGTGTCACCGCCCTCCAGACAGGAGATAGTGTATTGTAGCAGGGAGGTTTGAAAGAAACCAGACAGTGCCTGGGGAGCACAAGGCTTCCCCTTGCATAATCCGGTCAAACCGGTTCTGGGGCAGCCCAGCCCCAGCTCCAGTGAGACCTGGACAAAGGAAAGGGGGTGTAACCACCCCCCTTCCTGGTCCCACCCATAGGGAGGGACCTAGCAGGAGATCCACCCCTCAGATTGGAATAAGAGTGGGAGCAGTGCCCTAGCACAGCAGATCATCCTGAAATCACCTTTAAACTAAGAAGACGACTGGACTTCGACATTCTGATGAACAGAAGACTGAAGAGCATCTCCCTTGTGGCCTAGGAGGGGCCACCCTGTGAACACAGGCACCACCCAGCACCTCGACGTCTGCTTTGCCGCCGCCTCCCGCCAGAGCCCGAGTGCAGAGCCTGACAAGACCCAGCTTCCCAGACTTCTCCCAGCCCGATCCACAGTCCCTGCAAAGAAGGGACCCGTGGAGGCACCGAGAGACGTGGGAACGGACATCTTGAAAGACCCCCGAGACGCTGACTGCGCAGCACCCGAGGCACCCTCGACTCTGTGCTTTGGGGTTTGAGAAGCCCCACAATCGAGCAGCATTTGCACCAAAGATCAGCCCTCCAGCATCTCCACGATCTGCGTGGGGCCCTTTTGCTTTGTGCCACTCGACTTGCCATCCCGGCCGCTTGTCACGTGGTCAGCGGCCATCTTGGCGACGAAACCTACAATTTACACTGTGGGTCTGGTTGCTCCAGACCTGCCCTCGCACCTGTAGAAAGGAGTACCCGCTCTGACCTTGCTGGTCCGAGTAATAAGCCTTTTTCACTTTCCTCGTGGCTTGCATTAGCCAAGGCTTGTTTGCTTCAATCGAGTTGCCGACACCGCCATCAGCTAGAGCCTTCGAAAGACAGCTCGTGATCGACTCCTGGACGTCCTTGACCTCTTCGTGTCCACGTGGCTGCAGAGAGAAGCAACCCCTCATGACCTGATTGCGCCCGACATTGCCTGGTTCCGTCCTGGTTCCACCCTGGTCACTGCTGAGTGACCCAGACTCTGTCCCCTCTGCTTTCAGGTACTCTACAACTTGAGTCCACCCTTGGACTCCACCGGACACTTCGTCTTCACCCTGCCTGCAGCCCTTTCAGCTTCAAGCACCAAGAGCCTGCGTGTCAAAACCCGACGCCACTTCGACCCTGTGCACCCACTTCCTGTGGGTGAGGTAACTTTGCTCCGCCGGTGTTCCCACACTGGTGCACACCTCTAGGGTCTGTGTGTTAAGTTTTGTTCCTCTAGGTTCAGCGGAAGTGTCCTTAAACTTTAACTCTTTGACTTTTACGCACCATTGGTTAACATTGGTGCATGCGTGCGCTTTCCGCACATCTCCCGAATCCCGAGGGCCATTCCCGACTTCAGCATTGCTTGTCCTGACTGCTCCCAGCGATTCCCTAGGCCCTAGGCCTAACCACTGCTCGAGTGGCATCTCTTATACCACTTGTTTAGTATATGGTTTGAGTGGCCACCCGCCCTCATCCATAATTGTGCAACTTGTATGTTTAAACAGTGCTTTTGATTTAACGCTTGTGCCCCTTTATTCATAAAGAATACTGGGGATTGTTTTTAGTAATAAACACATATATTTTTATAATATATACTTGTGTGGTGTCCTTTCATTTGGTATTACAGGATTGTATGTGGTAAAACAGCTCGCTTAACACGACCTCTTAAGTTAAGCCTTTAGGCTGCTTAGTCCATGCTACCCCTAGGATAGCTTGTCTAATAAGGTTGACTTACAACCAGACACCATAAGGGGATTGTTTGGTCAGGTAGTAGGTGGTTCCAGAATTGGAAACATCCCCTACCAGGCCAACTTCTCACATTGGTGAGCAGCGGTGCGGATTTGAGCTTGCTGTTGTTTTACCATTGCAATCTTTATATCAAATTGAAAGATCACATCAAGTACCTCTAGGTACATATAAAATCAAAAGCTTAGCATATTAAGTTCTACTGAACTTAGTAGTTGTAGGTTGAAGGGAGTAGCACACCCCTGACTACAACTCACTAGCAAGGTCCAGTAGGAAAACACTTAGTGTAGGTAAGTGCACCACTTACACCTCACTAGTAACCATGTCTGACACAGGAAAGGCCTCAGGGTCTAGTCCTGTGACAGTTGACCCTACCCAGGCAACTTTTGGATATGACAAACTAACCCGCAGAGACTTGATTGCCTTGTGCAAAGCAAGAGGGTTAAAAAGGGGCAGAAGCCCCACCTGCCTAATCCTGGTAGAAATCCTAGAACAGGATGACTTAGAGAAGGTAAAAGCAGCTTCCCTAGATACAGGAACTGGAGGGAACCCCCCTGCAGTTGATCCCCCTGAAGAGGAGGATGATGATGACTTGGATGAGGACTCAGAGGTTGAGGACTTAGAAGTACAGGATCAGGGTAGCCAGGTTCCAGTTGGTAGGCTTAGCCAGGCCAACTTGGACCTACTGGGGAATGGAGAGGGCCAGCACCTCCCCAGAACCCAACATGTTATTCTCCCAGGCAACAGAAGAGTGAGATCCCCCTCAGGGGACTCTCATATTTCTAGTGCCTCCAGAGAATCACAGAGAGGCATGAGTGCTTCTCAAAAGCTAGAGCATAGGGCCAGAATGAGGGCTGTCAAACTCCAGATAGAGAGGGAGGAGGTAGCCTTGGCTCAAGCTAGACTTGCCTTGGCAAGAGAGCAGAAATTGTGTGGCTTAGATGCCACTGGTGGCAGCAATATTCCTAAAGAGAAACCCAGGTCCTATGATAGTAGAAACCTGACAAAGATTGTGCCCCCCTACAAGGAAGGGGATGACATCCACAAGTGGATAACTGCTCTTGAGAGAGCCTGCATGGTACAGCAGGTTCCTGAGGAACAGTGGGCAGCAATCTTATGGTACTCCTTTTCAGAGAAAGGGAGAGATAAGCTCCTCACTGTTAGACATGAGGATGCAAACAATTACAAAGTCCTGAAGAGTGTTCTGATAGATGGGTTTGGCTTAACCACTGAACAGTACAGGTTGAAGTTCAGAGACACCCAGAAGACACAGACTCAGGACTGGACTGATTTTGTTGATTGTGCAACTAAGGCTCTGGAGGGTTGGCTACATGGCAGCAAAGTACATGACTTTACAGGATTGTATAATTTGATTATGAGGGAGCAGATCCTAAGTAATTGTCAGAACCAGCTCTTACACCAGCACCTGGTGGACTCTGATCTGACCTCTCCCCAAGAATTGGGAAAGAAGGCAGACAAGTGGGTCAGAACCAGGATTAGGCCTAAGAATCAGGACAGTAACCAGAAGAAGGAGTCTACCAAGCCTCAAGATAAGGGTGGGGATAAAAATAAAGAAAATACTTCCCCAGGGCCCCAAAACTCCAAGAATGGGGGTGGGTCCCAAGACACTTCTTCAACTGAGAAAAAGCCTTATTGTTATGCCTGTAAACAGGTGGGGCATTACAAAACAGACAACTGTTGTCCCAAGAATAACAATAAAGAAAATATACCTCCAAAGCCAGCTTCAACACCTCCTGTTACTGTCAGCAGTAATCCCCCAGGAAGTGGAAGCACACCCAGGAATCTGGGTGGGTTTACTGTTGGAGCTCAGGTGGACCCTGGCCTATCCAGGTCCCCATCACCCAATGATCTTGTTTATGAGACTGGCATGGGGTTTGCCAACTTCTCTGCTTGCCCAAATACTTTGAGCAAGTATAGACAAGAACCCATCATCAATGGTTTGAAAGTTGAAGCTTTTAGAGACACAGGGGCTAGCATCACCATGGTGGCTGATGGCATAGTCCCCTCTAAGCAACTTTTACCTGGTGCCACATACCAGGTTACAAACATTGATGGAATCCAAACAAATCATCCCATGGCAGTAGTAAGTCTCAGCTGGGGAGGTGTCATTGGCCCAAAGAGAGTGGAGGTGTCACCAAACTTGCCAGTAGACTGCCTACTTGGTAATGATTTGGAGATCTCAGCCTGGGCTGAGGTTGAACAGGAAACCCATTCTAGAATGGTAAATTCCAATGGAAAGGTTAGTGGGGCTGTAATGGCTACAGCCCCAATTCAAGATGTCCTTCCTGAAAAGGTTGGTAGGGCCGAGAAACTCTCTGCCCCATCTTTAGCAAAAGCTCTTCCTGAACAGAATAGCAAAGCTGTTATGATAACAGCAGAAACCCAAACTGAGTCTCCTCCTGAAAAGGTTGGTGGGGCTGTGATGGCCACAGCCCAAACTCAAACTGACATGTGTGTTGTGAAACCTGAAATGATGGATAACTCCACACAAACTGAGAGCATGGAGGAGGAAGAGAAATCTCCCCCTCACCAGACTTTAGGACAGGATCAGCCTCCTCAGGGAACTGATCTTACCCCTGATGAAGGAACTGCCCCAGAGGTTGTTAGGCCTGGCCTGACAGAGCCTCTGATGGCGGTGGACCCTTCTCAGGTGGGACCCAGTCTGGAGCAGGTAACCTGCCCCTCTCTCCCTTGCCTTAGCCAGCCCAGGGCTGCAGAGGACAAGAAGGACAGTGAGACCCAGAGGGCCCGCTGTCAAATAAAGCACCCCCATCAACAGATTAGGGGCACCAAAACTAGTAGCCCTAGTGAGGTGGAAACTTTAAAAACTCCTGAGGGAGCCCCCTTAAAAACAGTTAGGGACCTCCCACAGATGGATTCTGTTGGGCACAGCCAAACCTGGGACCCAAGGGGCCCAAACCTGAACTGTCCCTCCAGCAAGCCAAACAGAGGGACCCAGCCTCCAGCTTTAGGTAGCCAGAGGTTGACCCTGAGAGCACAGTGCAACTCAGTTAAAGAAAGAAAGGCACACATGGTGGAAGATAATTGGAGGAAGCTAAGCCCTAAATTAGTAGAGCCTTACTTCAATACTCCATATCCAAACCAGCCTTTAACTTTGCATAAACACACCCAAGGTAGT
This sequence comes from Lissotriton helveticus, assembly GCF_964261635.1. Classification (NCBI taxonomy): domain Eukaryota; kingdom Metazoa; phylum Chordata; class Amphibia; order Caudata; family Salamandridae; genus Lissotriton; species Lissotriton helveticus. The sequence continues at coordinate 5,328,266 of NW_027611692.1, read as the reverse complement.
GATTCCCTATGGTGGAGACCCTCTAATACCCAAAGGGTGAGGGACTGCTTAGTGGACCATGAGACAGGGGGTACCCATGCTAGTGCAGGTACTTCCATATATGGCCACTCAGGCAATATAGGCTTACCTGGCCAAGGATAGCCTTATCTCCTTTCGTTTGGGGGGGGGTTATGTAGGAAGGTGGCTACCTGACTATGGTTACCCCAGATTTTTTGCCTGTGTTTAGCTGGTTTTTTGACTTAGTTGACCTGGTTCCCTGCTAATCAGGGCCCCAGGCCATCTGCTCTCTCTGTAAAATGGATTCCATGTACCCTAGGTACATACCCCAATTGGAAATGGACCCCTTGTCAGCCCCTGTATACTGCACTATAGGTGCCCAGGGCATAGGGGCCACCAAGGCCTACCAGGGGCTGCAGCATATCTTTTGCCACCCCTGGCTGGTTCTTAAATTGACACAACTGGCTGATCACTCAGCTGGGGTAAGGTGGTGTAATCACCCCTTGCTTAGATATAGTATACCTATATCTAAACCTATATCTGGACACATATTAACCTGTGAGCCACTCCTATGGAAGGCCTCATCAATCCTGGAGGCAGAGTGCGTGGTTTAATGTGAGATGGAGCTCTAGCATGAGCTGAGCCTGTCTGCAGCTGTCGGGAACAACTCCCTAAGCTGTTTCAGGATAAGGCCATACCATATACTCTTAAGTGCCTTATAATCCTCGCGGTTATATAGCAACTTTGGTTTGGCTTTATCAAAACATGTCGTGTAAGGTGTCATACGATTTGGAATACTATCCCCTCGCCAGTTCTGGCGACGGGGATAGCATTCAGGTACTCTACAACTTGAGTCCACCCTTGGACTCCACCGGACACTTCGTCTTCACCCTGCCTGCAGCCCTTTCAGCTTCAAGCACCAAGAGCCTGCGTGTCAAAACCCGACGCCACTTCGACCCTGTGCACCCACTTCCTGTGGGTGAGGTAACTTTGCTCCGCCGGTGTTCCCACACTGGTGCACACCTCTAGGGTCTGTGTGTTAAGTTTTGTTCCTCTAGGTTCAGCGGAAGTGTCCTTAAACTTTAACTCTTTGACTTTTACGCACCATTGGTTAACATTGGTGCATGCGTGCGCTTTCCGCACATCTCCCGAATCCCGAGGGCCATTCCCGACTTCAGCATTGCTTGTCCTGACTGCTCCCAGCGATTCCCTAGGCCCTAGGCCTAACCACTGCTCGAGTGGCATCTCTTATACCACTTGTTTAGTATATGGTTTGAGTGGCCACCCGCCCTCATCCATAATTGTGCAACTTGTATGTTTAAACAGTGCTTTTGATTTAACGCTTGTGCCCCTTTATTCATAAAGAATACTGGGGATTGTTTTTAGTAATAAACACATATATTTTTATAATATATACTTGTGTGGTGTCCTTTCATTTGGTATTACAGGATTGTATGTGGTAAAACAGCTCGCTTAACACGACCTCTTAAGTTAAGCCTTTAGGCTGCTTAGTCCATGCTACCCCTAGGATAGCTTGTCTAATAAGGTTGACTTACAACCAGACACCATAAGGGGATTGTTTGGTCAGGTAGTAGGTGGTTCCAGAATTGGAAACATCCCCTACCAGGCCAAGTTCTCACACTTGGGAAAGTAGAATACAGCAACAGAACTACAGTCTCCAAGGTGTATGTGTCCACGGTAGGGGATAACATTTTGGGGTGGCAGGCACAGAAAGAGTTAGGGGTCTATCTGAATCCTAACTGTGATCCTCAGATTCTTATACAAGAGATCACTGAACGCAAAGCAGAGGTGGTGACAGAATTCCAAGAGGTGTTCAGGGAAGAACTAGGGTGCCTAAAGAACTACTGCCACAAAATAAGACTGAAGGAGAACGCCAAGCCCGTCGTAGCCAAAGTCAGGAAACTCCCCATTGCTATCCAGGAGGAGGTCAAGTCTGAACTGGAGAAACTGTGCAAGGCCGGAGTCATCGAACCAGTGGAAGCAACTGAGTGGTTGGCCCCGATTGTCGCAGCCAAAAAGAAGGATGGGTCGGTCCGGCTCTGCATAGACTTAAGGGCGTTGAACAAGGAGGTCGTGGTTGACCGCTATCCCTTACCCAACATCACCCAGATGATGAGCATGCTTGAAGGTGCCAAGGTATTCTCTACCCTCGACCTCACCTCAGCATACTTCCAAATAAGACTACACGAGGAGTCCCAATGTGAGAAGTTGGCCTGGTAGGGGATGTTTCCAATTCTGGAACCACCTACTACCTGACCAAACAATCCCTTATGGTGTCTGGTTGTAAGTCAACCTTATTAGACAAGCTATCCTAGGGGTAGCATGGACTAAGCAGCCTAAAGGCTTAACTTAAGAGGTCGTGTTAAGCGAGCTGTTTCACCACATACAATCCTGTAATACCAAATGAAAGGACACCACACAAGTATATATTATAAAAATATATGTGTTTATTACTAAAAACAATCCCCAGTATTCTTTATGAATAAAGGGGCACAAGCGTTAAATCAAAAAGCACTGTTTAAACATACAAGTTGCACAATTATGGATGAGGGCAGGGGGCCACTCAAACCATATACTAAACAAGTGGTATAAGAGAGGCCACTCGAACAGTGGTTAGGCCTAGGGCCTAGGGAATCGCTGGGAGCAGTCAGGACAAGCAATGCTGAAGTCGGGAATGGCCCTCGGGATTCGGGAGATGTGCGGAAAGCGCACGCATGCACCAATGTTAACCAATGGTGCGTAAAAGTCAAAGAGTTAAAGTTTAAGGACACTTCCGCTGAACCTAGAGGAACAAAACTTAACACACAGACCCTAGAGGTGTGCACCAGTGTGGGAACACCGGCGGAGCAAAGTTACCTCACCCACAGGAAGTGGGTGCACAGGGTCGAAGTGGCGTCGGGTTTTGACACGCAGGCTCTTGGTGCTTGAAGCTGAAAGGGCTGCAGGCAGGGTGAAGACGAAGTGTCCGGTGGAGTCCAAGGGTGGACTCAAGTTGTAGAGTACCTGAAAGCAGAGGGGACAGAGTCTGGGTCACTCAGCAGTGACCAGGGTGGAACCAGGACGGAACCAGGCAATGTCGGGCGCAATCAGGTGGTCGTCGAGGAGCTTCTCTCCGCTGTCACGTGGGCTCTGGGGCATCTGCGACGTCCAGGAGCAGGTCACGATCTGTCCCACGCAGGCTCTCACCGTCGGTGCAGTCGGCTTCAGGTTTGGAGCAAACAAGCCTTGGTAAGAGCAATCCACGCAGGATCGGAAGATGGCTTCTCACTCGGACCAGGAAGGTCAGAGTCGGGGCTCCTTTTCAGGGGAGCTGGTGTGGATCTGGAGCAACCAGATTCACGAGTCTTCTTCGGTAGTTCGTCGGCACAGGGACCACAAGCCAGCTGGCAAGTGACCGGGCCAACGCGTTGAGCCAAATCGTGCCAAAGGGCCCCACGCAGCACTCGTCGAGTGTGGAGGGCTGAACTTCGGCTCAGGAGTAGCTCAGGGTGGGGGCTTCTCAAACCCCGGTGTACAGCTTCGAGGGTCACTCGTGGGCTGCACGGTCAGCGTCTCGTGGTCACTTCAAGATGGCGTGCCCCACGCTTCCGGTCGCCTCCACGGGTCTCAGCTTTGCATGGACTGTGGATCGGGCTGTTAGAAGCTGGGCAGGCTTGATCTCGTCGATCTCAGTCGCTCGAGTTCCGGCGGGAACTGCAACTAAGTAGACGTCGAGGGCTGGATGGTGCCTGCTGCTGCAGGGTGGTCACTCCTTGACCACAAGGGAGATTCTTCGGGCTTCCACGTTGAGATGGAGGGCGAAGGGTCCAGAATATCGTTTCAAATGTTTCTTCCAGGAAATCTGATGTGCATTGGCACTGCTCCCACTCTTATTCGAATCTGGTGGGCGTGATTACCTGCTAGGTCCCCTCCTATGGGTGGGACCCAGGAAGTGGGTGGATACACCCCCTTCCTTTGATCCAGGCCGCCCTGGCACGAGGGCTGGAGTGCCCCAGAACCGGTTTGGCCGGATTATGCAAGGGGCAGCCTTGTGCGCCCCAGGCAGTGTCTGGTTTCTTTCAAACCTCCCTGCTACAATACACTATCTCCTGTCTGGAGGGCGGTGACACCCTCCTGTGACAGGAAACCCTTTGTCCAGGACCCCCTTGACTGGGTTTCGGTCAGCTCCAGGGGTCCAGACATTTGTCTGTGGCAGAGGCATCCATTTTGTGGATCTTAAGGCCTTTGGAGAAATCAACCGCATTAAAGTGAAGTAACATGTCTTACCCCTCTAGAGGGGTGGAATGCCATCCCCGTCGCCAGAACTGGCGAGGGGATGGTATTCCAAAGCGTATGACACCTTACACGACATGTTTTGATAAAGCCAAACCAGAGTTGCTAAATAACCGCGAGGATTATAAGGCACTTAATAGTATATGGTATGGCATTATCCTGAAACAGCTTAGGGATTTGTTCCCGACGGCTGCAGACAGGCTCAGCTCATGCTAGAGCTCCATCTCACATAAAAACCATGCACCCAGCCTCCAGGATTGGTGAGGCCTGTCTATAGGAGTGGCTCACAGGTTTACATGTGTCCAGATATAGGTTTAGACATAGGTATACTATATCTAAGCAAGGGGTGTGTACACCACCTTACCCCAGCTGAGTGATCAGCCAGTTGTGTCAATTTAAGAACCAGCCAGGGGTGGCAAAAGATATGCTGCAGCCCCTGGTAGGCCTTAGTGGCTCCTGTGCCCTGTGCACCTATAGTGCATTCTACAGGGGCTGACAAGGAGTCCATTTCCAATTGGTATGTACCTAGGGTACATGGAATCCATTTTACAGAGAGAGCAGATGGCCTGGGGCCCTGATTAGCAGGGAACCAGGTCAACTAAGTCAAAAAACCAGCTAAACACAGGCAAAAAATCTGGGGTAACCATAGTCAGGTAGCCACCTTCCTACATAACCCCCCCCCAAACGAAAGGAGATAAGGCTATCCTTGGCCAGGTAAGCCTATATTGCCTGAGTGGCCATATAAGGAAGTACCTGCACTAGCATGGGTACCCCCTGTCTCATGGTCCACTAAGCAGTCCCTCACCCTTTGGGTATTAGAGGGTCTCCACCATAGGGAATCACTACCTTGGGTGTGTTTATGCAAAGTTAAAGGCTGGTTTGGATATGGAGTATTGAAGTGAGGCTCTACTAATTTAGGGCTTAGCTTCCTCCAATTATCTTCCACCATGTGTGCCTTTCTTTCTTTAACTGAGTTGCACTGTGCTCTCAGGGTCAACCTCTGGCTACCTAAAGCTGGAGGCTGGGTCCCTCTGTTTGGCTTGCTGGAGGGACAGTTCAGGTTTGGGCCCTTTGGGTCCCAGGTTTGGCTGTGCCCAACAGAATCCATCTGGGGGAGGTCCCTAACTGTTTTTAAGGGGGCTCCCTCAGGAGTTTTTAAAGTTTTCACCTTACTAGGGCTACTAGTTTTGGTGCACCTAATCTTTTGATGGGGGTGCTTTATTTGACAGGGGGCCCTCTGGGTCTCACTGTCCTTCTTGTCCTCTGCAGCCCTGGGCTGGCTAAGGCAAGGGAGAGAGGGGCAGGTTACCTGCTCCAGACTGGGTCCCACCTGAGAAGGGTCCACTGACATCAGAGGTTCTGTCAGGCTAGGCCCAACCACCTCTGGGGCAGCTCCTTCATCAGGGGTAAGATCAGTTCCCTGAGGAGGCTGATCCTGTCCTAAAGTCTGGTGAGGGGGAGATTTCTCTTCCTCCTCCATGCTCTCAGTTTGTGTGGAGTTATCCATCATTTCAGGTTTCACAACACACATGTCAGTTTGAGTTTGGGCTGTGGCCATCACAGCCCCACCAACCTTTTCAGGAGGAGACTCAGTTTGGGTTTCTGCTGTTATCATAACAGCGTTGCTATTCTGTTCAGGAAGAGCTTTTACTAAAGATGGGGCAGAGAGTTTCTCAGCCCTACCAACCTTTTCAGGAAGGACATCTTGGATTGGGGCTGTAGCCAGTACAGCCTCACTAACCTTTCCATGGGAATTCACCATTCTAGAATGGGTTTCCTGTTCAACCTCAGCCCAGGCTGAGATTTCTAAATCATTACCCAGTAGACAGTCCACAGGCAAGTTTGGTGACACTGCCACTCTCTTTGGGCCAGTGACCCCTCCCCAGCTGAGACTTACTACTGCCATGGGATGATTTGTTTGGATGCCATCAATGTTTATTACCTGGTATGTGGCACCAGGTAAAAGTTGCTTAGAGGGGACTATGCCATCAGCCACCATGGTGATGCTAGCCCCTGTGTCTCTAAAAGCTTCAACTCTTAAACCATTGATGATGGGTTCTTGTCTATACTTGCTCAAAGTATTTGGGCAAGCAGAGAAGTTGGCAAACCCCATGCCAGCCTCATAAACAAGATCATTGGGTGATGGGGACCTGGATAGGCCAGGGTCCACCTGATTTCCAAAAGTAAACCCACCCAGATTCCTGGGTGTGCTTCCACTTCCTGGGGGATTACTGCTGACAGTAACAGGAGGTGTTGAAGCTGGCTTTGGAGGTATATTTTCTTTATTGTTATTCTTGGGACAACAGCTGTCTGTTTTGTAATGCCCCACCTGTTTACAGGGATAACAATAGGGTTTTTTCTCAGTTGAAGAAGTGTCTTGGGACCCACCCCCATCCTTGGAGTTTTGGGGCCCTGGGGAAGTCTTTTCTTTACTTTTATCCCCACCCTTATCTTGAGGCTTGGTAGACTCCTTCTTCTGGTTACTGTCCTGATTCTTAGGCCTTATCCTGGTTCTGACCCATTTGTCTGCCTTCTTTCCCAATTCTTGGGGAGAGGTCAGATCAGAGTCTACCAGGTGCTGGTGTAAGAGCTGGTTCTGACAATTACTTAGGATCTGCTCCCTCATAATCAAATTATACAATCCTGTAAAGTCATGTACTTTGCTGCCATGTAGCCAACCCTCCAGAGCCTTAGTAGCACAATCTACAAAATCAGTCCAATCCTGAGTCTGTGTCTTCTGGGTATCTCTGAACTTCAACCTGTACTGTTCAGTGGTTAAGCCAAACCCATCTATCAGAACACTCTTCAGGACTTTGTAATTGTTTGCATCCTCATGTCTAACAGTGAGGAGCTTGTCTCTCCCTTTCTCTGAAAAGGAGTACCATAAGATTGCTGCCCACTGTTCCTCAGGAACCTGCTGTACCATGCAGGCTCTCTCAAGAGCAGTCATCCATTTGTGGATGTCATCCCCTTCTTTGAAGGGGGGCACAATCTTTGTCAGGTTTCTACTATCATAGGACCTGGGTTTCTCTTTAGGAATATTGCTGCCACCAGTGGCATCTAAGCCACACAATTTTTTTTCTCTTGCCAAGGCAAGTTTAGCTTGAGCTAAGGTAAGCTTAGCTTGACTCAGGGCTACCTCCTCTCTCTCTATCTGGAGTCTGACAGCCCTCATTCTAGCCCTATGCTCAGCTTTCTGAGAAGCACTCATGCCTCTCTCTGATTCTCTGGAGGCACTAGAAAGATGAGAGTCCCCTGAGGGAGATCTCACTCTTCTGTTGCCTGGGAGAATCACATGTTGGGTTCTGGGGAGGTGCTGGCCCTCCCCATTCCCCAGTAGGTCCAAGTTGGCCTGGCTAAGCCTACCAACTGGAACCTGGCTACCCTGATCCTGTACTTCTAAGTCCCCAACATCTGAGTCCTCATCCAAGTCATCATCATCCTCCTCTTCAGGGGGATCAACTACAGGGGGGTTCTCTCCATTTCCTGTGTCTAGGGAAGCTGCTTTAGCCTTCTCTAAGTCATCCTGTTCTAGGATTTCTACCAGGGTTAGGCAGGTGGGGCTTCTGCCCCTTTTTAACCCTCTTGCTTTGCACAAGGCAATCAAGTCTCTGCGGGTTAGTTTGTCATATCCAAAAGTTGCCTGGGTAGGGTCAACTGTCACAGGACTAGACCCTGAGGCCTTTCCTGTGTCAGACATGGTTACTAGTGAGGTGTAAGTGGTGCACTTACCTACACTAAGTGTTTTCCTACTGGACCTTGCTAGTGAGTTGTAGTCAGGGGTGTGCTACTCCCTTCAACCTACAACTACTAAGTTCAGTAGAACTTAATATGCTAAGCTTTTGATTTTATATGTACCTAGAGGTACTTGATGTGATCTTTCAATTTGATATAAAGATTGCAATGGTAAAACAACAGCAAGCTCAAATCCGCACCGCTGCTCACCAATGTGAGAAGTTGGCCTGGTAGGGGATGTTTCCAATTCTGGAACCACCTACTACCTGACCAAACAATCCCTTATGGTGTCTGGTTGTAAGTCAACCTTATTAGACAAGCTATCCTAGGGGTAGCATGGACTAAGCAGCCTAAAGGCTTAACTTAAGAGGTCGTGTTAAGCGAGCTGTTTCACCACATACAATCCTGTAATACCAAATGAAAGGACACCACACAAGTATATATTATAAAAATATATGTGTTTATTACTAAAAACAATCCCCAGTATTCTTTATGAATAAAGGGGCACAAGCGTTAAATCAAAAAGCACTGTTTAAACATACAAGTTGCACAATTATGGATGAGGGCAGGGGGCCACTCAAACCATATACTAAACAAGTGGTATAAGAGAGGCCACTCGAACAGTGGTTAGGCCTAGGGCCTAGGGAATCGCTGGGAGCAGTCAGGACAAGCAATGCTGAAGTCGGGAATGGCCCTCGGGATTCGGGAGATGTGCGGAAAGCGCACGCATGCACCAATGTTAACCAATGGTGCGTAAAAGTCAAAGAGTTAAAGTTTAAGGACACTTCCGCTGAACCTAGAGGAACAAAACTTAACACACAGACCCTAGAGGTGTGCACCAGTGTGGGAACACCGGCGGAGCAAAGTTACCTCACCCACAGGAAGTGGGTGCACAGGGTCGAAGTGGCGTCGGGTTTTGACACGCAGGCTCTTGGTGCTTGAAGCTGAAAGGGCTGCAGGCAGGGTGAAGACGAAGTGTCCGGTGGAGTCCAAGGGTGGACTCAAGTTGTAGAGTACCTGAAAGCAGAGGGGACAGAGTCTGGGTCACTCAGCAGTGACCAGGGTGGAACCAGGACGGAACCAGGCAATGTCGGGCGCAATCAGGTGGTCGTCGAGGAGCTTCTCTCCGCTGTCACGTGGGCTCTGGGGCATCTGCGACGTCCAGGAGCAGGTCACGATCTGTCCCACGCAGGCTCTCACCGTCGGTGCAGTCGGCTTCAGGTTTGGAGCAAACAAGCCTTGGTAAGAGCAATCCACGCAGGATCGGAAGATGGCTTCTCACTCGGACCAGGAAGGTCAGAGTCGGGGCTCCTTTTCAGGGGAGCTGGTGTGGATCTGGAGCAACCAGATTCACGAGTCTTCTTTGGTAGTTCGTCGGCACAGGGACCACAAGCCAGCTGGCAAGTGACCGGGCCAACGCGTTGAGCCAAATCGTGCCAAAGGGCCCCACGCAGCACTCGTCGAGTGTGGAGGGCTGAACTTCGGCTCAGGAGTAGCTCAGGGTGGGGGCTTCTCAAACCCCGGTGTACAGCTTCGAGGGTCACTCGTGGGCTGCACGGTCAGCGTCTCGTGGTCACTTCAAGATGGCGTGCCCCACGCTTCCGGTCGCCTCCACGGGTCTCAGCTTTGCATGGACTGTGGATCGGGCTGTTAGAAGCTGGGCAGGCTTGATCTCGTCGATCTCAGTCGCTCGAGTTCCGGCGGGAACTGCAACTAAGTAGACGTCGAGGGCTGGATGGTGCCTGCTGCTGCAGGGTGGTCACTCCTTGACCACAAGGGAGATTCTTCGGGCTTCCACGTTGAGATGGAGGGCGAAGGGTCCAGAATATCGTTTCAAATGTTTCTTCCAGGAAATCTGATGTGCATTGGCACTGCTCCCACTCTTATTCGAATCTGGTGGGCGTGATTACCTGCTAGGTCCCCTCCTATGGGTGGGACCCAGGAAGTGGGTGGATACACCCCCTTCCTTTGATCCAGGCCGCCCTGGCACGAGGGCTGGAGTGCCCCAGAACCGGTTTGGCCGGATTATGCAAGGGGCAGCCTTGTGCGCCCCAGGCAGTGTCTGGTTTCTTTCAAACCTCCCTGCTACAATACACTATCTCCTGTCTGGAGGGCGGTGACACCCTCCTGTGACAGGAAACCCTTTGTCCAGGACCCCCTTGACTGGGTTTCGGTCAGCTCCAGGGGTCCAGACATTTGTCTGTGGCAGAGGCATCCATTTTGTGGATCTTAAGGCCTTTGGAGAAATCAACCGCATTAAAGTGAAGTAACATGTCTTACCCCTCTAGAGGGGTGGAATGCCATCCCCGTCGCCAGAACTGGCGAGGGGATGGTATTCCAAAGCGTATGACACCTTACACGACATGTTTTGATAAAGCCAAACCAGAGTTGCTAAATAACCGCGAGGATTATAAGGCACTTAATAGTATATGGTATGGCATTATCCTGAAACAGCTTAGGGATTTGTTCCCGACGGCTGCAGACAGGCTCAGCTCATGCTAGAGCTCCATCTCACATAAAAACCATGCACCCAGCCTCCAGGATTGGTGAGGCCTGTCTATAGGAGTGGCTCACAGGTTTACATGTGTCCAGATATAGGTTTAGACATAGGTATACTATATCTAAGCAAGGGGTGTGTACACCACCTTACCCCAGCTGAGTGATCAGCCAGTTGTGTCAATTTAAGAACCAGCCAGGGGTGGCAAAAGATATGCTGCAGCCCCTGGTAGGCCTTAGTGGCTCCTGTGCCCTGTGCACCTATAGTGCATTCTACAGGGGCTGACAAGGAGTCCATTTCCAATTGGTATGTACCTAGGGTACATGGAATCCATTTTACAGAGAGAGCAGATGGCCTGGGGCCCTGATTAGCAGGGAACCAGGTCAACTAAGTCAAAAAACCAGCTAAACACAGGCAAAAAATCTGGGGTAACCATAGTCAGGTAGCCACCTTCCTACACCCAAGAACTCACAGCATTCGTGACACCCATGGGCGCATACAAATTCAAAAGAATGCCATTCGGGCTAGTCTCGGCGGCCGCTGTGTTTCAGAGGATCATGGGCAACATGCTGAAGGGCATCCCAGGCGTCATGTGCTACCAGGACGACGTACTCGTATTTGCAAAAAACCACGAGGAGCACGATGGCAGACTGAGATGTGTGCTAGAGAGGTTTCAGTCTCATGGCCTCACAGTGAAAAGAGACAAGTGTGTGTTTGGCTGTGCTGAACTAGACTTCCTGGGACACAAGGTGACGACAGAGGGTATCTGTCCTAAAACTGAATTGCAAAACACCATCGTGAACCTGACACCCCCCAAGGGCAAGGACGAGATTAAGTCATTCATGGGGATGTTGGAGTTTTACGGGAAGTTCATAAGGAACCTGGCGGGGAGAACATATGCCATCAGGTTACTGCTGAAGAAGGAGAATGAATTCCAGTGGAGTCAAGAGTGCCAGAGGGAATTTGAGGACGTAAAGAAGGCACTCGCAGAGGCCCCCAGTTTGAAGTCGTACATACCCAACCGGGCAACCATAGTCACCACCGACGCAAGTGCGAAAGGGTTGGGGGCTGTCCTCACCCAAGTTGGAGATGAAGGAGAAGAAACCATAGCCTTTGCATCGAGGTCACTCCAGAAGTCCGAGAACAACTACTCGGTTATCGAGAAAGAGGCCTTGGCGGTATCCTGGGCGTTGGGAAAATTCAGAGACTTCTTGTGGGGAACTCAGTTCACCCTCCGAACTGACCACAAGCCGTTGGTGGAGGTATTCAGTAGGAAGGGTTTGGATGCCATCTCCAGCAGGATAAGGCGGTGGGTAGTCGGCCTTCAAGAATACACCTTTGACGTTGAGTACGTCCCTGGAACACAGAACCTGGCAGCTGATTGCCTATCCAGGCTCGTTGGTGATGAAGAAATGAGGGAGAAGCAGGAAAAGGCGGATGGGGACGAAGAGGACCTCCAAGTAGAGGATGTCTGCACCATCCAGAAGGCGTTGGGAGAAGAGACATGGAGGAAGGCGATAGAAGAAGACAAAACGTTGGAGGAAATTTACGAAAGAGTAAGAGGCGGTTGGAAGCACGGGGACAAACAGGATGAAAACTTACGGCCATACTTGGCCATTAAAGACGAGTTGTCCGTAATAGACGGATGTCTATTCAGGGGTACAAGACTGGTACCTCCTGCAGCCGTGAGGAATAATCTGGTCGAATTAGCCCACGAGGGACATTTGGGCATCACCAAAACCAAACAGAGACTCAGGGAAAGCTACTGGTGGCCGAGCATGGATCTGATCACTGAAAGGAGAATCAGAGAGTGCATCCCGTGCAGCAGCAGCGACAAGGTCCTAAGGCAACAGACGCCACCCATGGTGTGCAGGCCGCCCCCTTCAGGACCGTGGGTCGAGTTGGCACTGGACATCGTGGGCCCCATGTCGGGAGAGCAGCGGACACCCTACATTTTGGTGCTAGTAGATTTGTACTCCAGGTGGCCAGAGATAAAGTTTGTCAGCGAAGTCACGACCAAGACAGTCATCAACTTTCTGGAGGAGGTGTTCATCCGGGAAGGCCTACCCAAAAACATTTTGACGGATAACGGTGTACAGCTGTGTTCCAAAGAGATGGAGGACTTCTTGGAGGGAAGAGGCATCAGACACAAGCGTTGCGCTCTGTACCACCCCGAAACGAATGGCATGGTCGAACGCTTTAACAAAACCCTCAAAGAAAGCATCCAATTGGCAAGGGCCAGTGGCATGAGTTGGATGGAGGAGGCGTGGAGACGTCTAGAGGCATACAGGTTCACGCCACATCAGACAACAGGAGTCACCCCGTTTGAATTGCTCCGCGCCAGGATACCCAACACTAAGCTGACCCCAGGATGGATGGAGTGGCACAAGGGGTGGTCGGACCGATCTAAAGAAGCTGGGAGTTTGGAGAAGCAGAAGGAGGCCATGGAAAAGAGAAAAGAAGGATATGACCGACACAAAGCCGTGCAGGATGTGGGATTCAAGGTGGGAGACAGCATCAAAATCAGGGCTCCAACAGGGAGGGCGAGTTGGTCAGAATACACCAGCCCAACCAAGATCACCAAATTATTCAAAAATGCGGTCAAGACTCAAGAAGGAAAAATATGGAACCTGGGAAGGGTTGTGAGGTACCATCCACTTGAGAATCCAAGGGGAAGGGAGGGGGAGGGAGACCCTAGGCAGGACCCCAGTCCCACCACTAAGAGGCAAACCATGGTTCCCCCCACAACCGGCAGGCCTGTCAAGAGGGTGACCAGACCCCCTAGATATTTTGATCAATATGTAATGATGTAACCTTTGGCATATTTTCAGTGTTGCTAGCCTCTCGTCAGATGTAGTAAAATGTTGACAGTCTCACACCCTGTTGGGTGTCACTGTACCACCGGGCACGTTCTACTGTTTGCATTACACTTGTGTTTTACTTTCCGCAGGGAAGGGGGATGTGTGGTATCTTCCACACAATAACCCCCCGACGCCTCGCATGTAATGGAGCTGCCCTCGCGGTGACATCACTTAGAATGTCACCGCGACAGGCGTTCCAAGGCGAGCGCCGGGGACTTCGAGAGAGATGAGGCTGTGGCTGAGGTCGCAGGAGATGTAACGCTACGAATAAAGACTCTCCGTTCTAATACCTTTGAGTCTGTCATTTATCTATGACCGGATTCTACACCCGGTCCGGCAATACTCTGGCTGAGATGATTTGCTATTCCTCTGCGTCATTGCGGGACATGCGGGGCCATTCTAGCTCTTGCCGCTCCATTTTCCCGGGGCGGTTTAGGGGCAAACGACGCTGTCCGGGCTGTGGTTGGACGCCTTCCTGGATTTGTGCTACGGTTCCTCACCCGGCAACAGCTGGCGTGAAGCATCTTTGCCTGCTGCTGAACACGAGGTCGGTAGGGCGCCACGCCCTGCACATTTACGATCTTCTGGTCAGGGAAAATCCCCTGTGCTTGCTACTGACCGAAACTTGGCTGGGAGAGGCTTCCAATCCGGACGTCTTCTCAGCCATTCCTCCTGCGTACAATATCTTCCGGCAGGACAGAGTTAAGGGCAGGGGAGGGGGAGTGGCGGTTGTGGTGAAAAAGAGCGTCTCCTGCTCGGTGCTTCCCCTGAACTCCATTGGGAATGCCGAGTCGCTCGCCTTCACGCTCAGACTGTCCCCAGGTCAGGCCTTGAAGGGGTTGTTGGTTTATAGACCACCAGGCCCGGTGGGTTCCTTTTTGGAGGATCTGCAGACAGCCGTCTCTGAGCTGGCGCTGACCACACAGCATTGTGTTGTGGCCGGTGATTTCAACTTCCACCTTGACACGGCGGACGACCCTGTTGCGGCCAAATTGCTGGATGTAGCCGTACGCTATATAAAAGCTACTTAACATAACAACATAACATAACATAACAGCACACGTACAGCCATGTCTAGAAGTGGTACTTCCCCACTAGACACTGTAGGAAGGTGGCTACCTGACTATGGTTACCCCAGATTTGTTGCCTGTGTTTAGCTGGTTTTTTGACTTAGTTGACCTGGTTCCCTGCTAATCAGGGCCCCAGGCCATCTGCTCTCTCTGTAAAATGGATTCCATGTACCCTAGGTACATACCACAATTGAAAATGGACTCCTTGTCAGCCCCTGTATAATGCACTATAGGTGCCCAGGGCATAGGAGCCACCAAGGCCTACCAGGGGCTGCAGCATATCTTTTGCCACCCCTGGCTGGTTCTTAAATTTACACAACTGGCTGATCACTCAGCTGGGGTAAGGTGGTGTAATCACCCCTTACTTAGATATAGTATACCTATATCTAAACCTATATCTGGACACATATAAACCTGTGAGCCACTCCTATGGAAGGCCTCATCAATCCTGGAGGCAGAGTGCGTGGTTTAATGTGAGATGGAGCTCTAGCATGAGCTGAGCCTGTCTGCAGCTGTCGGGAACAACTCCCTAAGCTGTTTCAGGATAATGCCATACCATATACTCTTAAGTGCCTTATAATCCTCGCGGTTATATAGCAACTCTGGTTTGGCTTTATCAAAACATGTTGTTTAAGGTGTTCTGGCGATGGGGATAGCATTCCACCCCTCTAGAGGGGTAAGACATGTTACTTTACTTAAATGCGGTTAATTTCTAAAAGGACCTTAGATCCACAAAATGGATGCCTCTGCCACAGACAAGAGTCTGACCCCCTGCAGCTGACCGAAACTCAGCCAAATGGGGCCTGGACAAAGGGTTTCCTGTCGCAGGGGGGTGTTACCACCCTCCAGACAGGAGATAGTGGATTGTAGCAGGGAGGTTTGAAAGAAACCAGACACTGCTTGGGGCGCACAAGGCTGCCCCTTGCATAATCCGGTCAAACCAGTTCTGGGGCACTCCAGCCCTCGTGCCAGGGCGGCCTGGATCAAAGGAAGGGGGTGTATCCACCCACTTCCTGGGTCCCACCCATAGGAGGGGACCTAGCAGGTAATCCAGCCCCCCAAATTAGTATAAGACTGGGAGCAGTGCCAATGCACTTTAGATTTCCTGATGAAACATAAGAAACGAAACTCTGGACCCTTCGACATCCTACTCAACGTAGAAGACTGAAGAATCTCCCTTGTGGTCAAGGAGTGACCACCCTGTGCAAACAGGCACCATCCAGCCATCGACATCTGCTTTGTCGCAGTTCCCGCCGGAACCCGAGCGACAGAGATCGACGAGATCAAGCTTGCCTGCCTTCCAACAGCCCGATCCACAGTCCCTGCAGAGCAGAGACCCGTGGAGGCGACCGGAAGCGTGGGGCACGCCATCTTTAATTGACCACGAGACGCTGACCGTGCAGCCCGTGAGTGACCCTCGAAGCTGTACACCGGGGTTTGAGAAGCCCCAACCCTGAGCCACTCTTGCACTGAAGTTCAGCCCTCCACACTCGACGAGTGCTGCGTGGGGCCCTTCTGCTCCATTTGGCTCAACACGTTGGCCCGGTCACTTGCCAGCCGGCTAGTGGCCCCTGTACCGACGAACTTTGAAATTCGACCTGCAAATCTGGTTGCTCCAGATCTGCACCAGCTCCCCTGAAAAGGAGCCCCCACTCTGACCCTCCTGGTTCGAGTGAGAAGCAATCTCCCGGTTCCGCATGGATTGCTCTTGCCAAGTGTTGTTTGCTCCAAACTTGAAGCCGACTGCGCCGACGGTGAGAGCCCTTGTGGGACAGATCGTGACCCGCTCCTGGACGTCGCAGATGCCCCAGAGCCCACGTGACAGCGGAGAGAAGCTCCTCGACGACCACCTGATTGCGCCCGACATTGCCTGGTTCCGTCCTGGTTCCACCCTGGTCACTGCTGAGTGACCCAGACTCTGTCCCCTCTGCTTTCAGGTACTTTTCGACTCGAGTCCACCCTTGGACTCCACCGGACACTTCTCTTTCACCCCGCCTGCAGCCCTTTCAGCTCCAA
This sequence comes from Lissotriton helveticus, assembly GCF_964261635.1. Lineage (NCBI taxonomy): Eukaryota > Metazoa > Chordata > Amphibia > Caudata > Salamandridae > Lissotriton > Lissotriton helveticus. The sequence continues at coordinate 5,311,797 of NW_027611692.1, read as the reverse complement.
GCACCAAGAGCCTGCGTGACGAAACCCGACTCAACTTCGACCCTGTGCACCCGCTTCCTGTGGGTGAGGTAACTTTGCTCCGCCGGTGTTCCCACACTGGTACACATCTCTAGGGTCTGTGTCTTAAGTTTTGTTCCTCTAGGTTCAGCGGAAGTGTCCTTAAACTTTAACTTTACAACTTTTACGCACCATTGGTTAACATTGGTGCACGCGTGCGCTTTCCGCACTGCTCCCGAATCCCGTGGGCCTCTCCCGACTTCAGCATTGCTTGTCTCGACTGCTCCCAGCGATTCCCTAGGCCCTAGGCCTAACCACTGTTCGATTGGTATCTCTTATACCACTTGTTTAGTATATGGTTAGAGTGGCCCCCCGCCCTCATCCATAATTGTGCAACTTTGTATGTTTAAACTGTGCTTTTGATTTAACGCTTGTGCCCCTTTATTCATAAAGAATACTGGGGATTGTTTTTAGTAATAAATACATATATTTTTATAATATATACTTGTGTGGTGTCCTTTCATTTGATATTACAGGATTGTATGTGGTAAAACAGCTCGCTTAACACGACCTCTTAAGTTAAGCCTTTAGGCTGCTTAGTCCATGCTACCCCTAGGATAGCTTGTCTAACAAGGTTGACTTACAACCAGACACCATAAGGGATTGTTTGGTCTGATAACCGGTGGTTCCAGAATTGGAAACATCACCTATCAGGCCAACTTCTCACATTGGTGGCAGCGGTGGGATTTGAGCTTGCTGTTGTTTTACCATTGCAATCTTTTATCAAATTGAAAGATCACATCAAGTACCTCAAGGTACATATAAATCAAAAGCTTAGCATATTTAAGTTCTACTGAACTTAGTAGTTGTAGATTAAAGGGATTAGCACACCCTGACTACAACTCACTAGCAAGGTACAGTAGGAAAACACTTAGTGTAGGTAAGTGCACCACTTACACCTCACTAGTAGTCATGTCTGACACAGGAAAAGCCTCAGGGTCTGCTCCTGTGACAGTTGACCTTACCAAGGCAACTTCCAGCTATGACAAATTAACCCGAAAGGACTTGATTGCCTTGTGCATATCAAGAGGGTTAAAAAGGGGCAGAAGTCCCACATGTCCTATCCTGATAGCCATTCTAGAACAGGATGACTTAGAGAAGGCGAATGAAGTTCCCTTAGAGTCAGGAGATGGAGTGAACCCCCCTGTAACTGATACCCCTCCAGAGGAAGGAGAAGAGGAGGAAGAAGAGGAGGAGGAGGACTCAGATGTAGAGGACCCAGAAGATCAGGATCAGAGGGGTAGCCAGGTCCTAGTTGCCAGGCTTAACCAGGCCAACTTAGACCTACTGGGAAATGGAGAGGGCCAGCACCTCCCCAGATCCCACCATATCATTCTCCCAGGCAACAGAAGAGTGAGATCTCCCTCAGGGGACTCTCATATTTCTAGTGCCTCAAGAGAATCTCAGAGAGGTATGACTGCCTCTCAGAAGATAGAGCATAGGTCCAGAATGAGGGCTGTCAAACTCCAAATAGAGAGGGAGGAGGTAGCCTTGGCTCAAGCTAGACTTGCCTTGGCAAGAGAGCAAAAATTGTGTGGCTTAGATGCCACTGGTGGCAGCAATATTCCTAAAGAGAAACCCAGGTCCTATGATAGTAGAAACCTGACAAAGATTGTGCCCCCCTACAAGGAAGGGGATGACATCCACAAGTGGATAACTGCTCTTGAGAGAGCCTGCATGGTACAGCAGGTTCCTGAGGAACAGTGGGCAGCAATCTTATGGTACTCCTTTTCAGAGAAAGGGAGAGATAAGCTCCTCACTGTTAGACATGAGGATGCAAACAATTACAAAGTCCTTGTAGGAAGGTGGCTACCTGACTATGGTTACCCCAGATTTTTTGCCTGTGTTTAGCTGGTTTTTTGACTTAGTTGACCTGGTTCCCTGCTAATCAGGGCCCCAGGCCATCTGCTCTCTCTGTAAAATGGATTCCATGTACCCTAGGTACATACCACAATTGGAAATGGACTCCTTGTCAGCCCCTGTATAATGCACTATAGGTGCCCAGGGCATAGGGGCCACCAAGGCCTACCAGGGGCTGCAGCATATATTTTGCCACCCCTGGCTGGTTCTTAAATTGACACAACTGGCTGATCACTCAGCTGGGGTAAGGTGGTGTAATCACCCCTTACTTAGATATAGTATACCTATATCTAAACCTATATCTGGACACATATAAACCTGTGAGCCACTCCTATGGAAGGCCTCATCAATCCTGGAGGCAGAGTGCGTGGTTTAATGTGAGATGGAGCTCTAGCATGAGCTGAGCCTGTCTGCAGCTGTCGGGAACAACTCCCTAAGCTGTTTCAGGATAATGCCATACCATATACTCTTAAGTGCATTATAATCCTTGCGGTTATATAGCAACTCTGGTTTGGCTTTATCAAAACATGTCGTGTAAGGTGTAATACGATTTGGAATACTATCCCCTCACCAGTTCTGGCGATGGGGATAGCATTCCACCCCTCTAGAGGGGTAAGACATGTTACTTTACTTAAATGCGGTTAATTTCTAAAAGGACCTTAGATCCACAAAATGGATGCCTCTGCCACAGACAAGAGTCTGACCCCCTGAAGCTGACCGAAACTCAGCCAAATGGGGCCTGGACAAAGGGTTTCCTGTCGCAGGGGGGTGTTACCACCCTCCAGACAGGAGATAGTGGATTGTAGCAGGGAGGTCTGAAAGAAACCAGACACTGCCTGGGGCGCACAAGGCTGCCCCTTGTATAATCAGGCCAAACCGGTTCTGGGGCACTCCAGCCCTCATGCCAGGGCGGCCTGGATCAAAGGAAGGGGGTGTATCCACCCACTTCCTGGGTCCCACCCATAGGAGGGGACCTAGCAGGTAATCCAGCCCCCAAAATTAGTATAAGACTGGGAGCAGTGCCAATGCACTTCAGATTTCCTGATGAAACATAAGAAACGAAATTCTGGACCCTTCGACATCCTACTCAACGTAGAAGACTGAAGAATCTCCCTTGTGGTCAAGGAGTGACCACCCTGTGCAAACAGGCACCATCCAGCCATCGACGTCTGCTTTGTCGCAGTTCCTGCCGGAACTCAAGCGACAGAGATTGACGAGATCAAGCTTGCCTGCCTTCCAACAGCCCGATCCACAGTCCCTGCAGAGCTGAGACCCGTGGAGGCGACCAGAAGCGTGGGGCATGCCATCTTGAATTGACCACAAGACGCTGACCGTGCAGCCCACGAGTGACCCTCGAAGCTGTACACCGGGGTTTGAGAAGCCCCAACCCTGAGCCACTCTTGCACCGAAGTTCAGCCCTCCACACTCGACGAGTGCTGCGTGGGGCCCTTCTGCTCCATTTGGCTCAACACGTTGGCCCGGTCACTTGCCAGCCGGCTAGTGGCCCCTGTACCGACGAACTTTGAAATTCGACCTGCAACTCTGGTTGCTAAGATCTGCACCAGCTCCCCTGAAAAGGAGCCCCCACTCTGACCCTCCTGGTTCGAGTGAGAAGCAATCTCCCGGTTCCGCGTGGATTGCTCTTGCCAAGTGTTGTTTGCTCCAAACTTGAAGCCGACTGCGCCGACGGTGAGAGCCCTCGTGGGACAGATCGTGACCCGCTCCTGGACGTCGCAGATGCCCCAGAGCCCACGTGACAGCGGAGAGAAGCTCCTCGACGACCACCTGATTGCGCCCGACATTGCCTGGTTCCGTCCTGGTTCCACCCTGGTCACTGCTGAGTGACCCAGACTCTGTCCCCTCTGCTTTCAGGTACTTTTCGACTCGAGTCCACCCTTGGACTCCACCGGACACTTCTCTTTCACCCCGCCTGCAGCCCTTTCAGCTTCAAGCACCAAGAGCCTGCGTGACGAAACCCGACTCAACTTCGACCCTGTGCACCCGCTTCCTGTGGGTGAGGTAACTTTGCTCCGCCGGTGTTCCCACACTGGTACACATCTCTAGGGTCTGTGTCTTAAGTTTTGTTCCTCTAGGTTCAGCGGAAGTGTCCTTAAACTTTAACTCTACAACTTTTACGCACCATTGGTTAACATTGGTGCATGCGTGCGCTTTCCGCACTGCACCCGAATCCCGCGGGCTTTTCCCGACTTCAGCACTGCTTGTCCCGACTGCTCCCAGCGATTCCCTAGGCCCTAGGCCTAACCACTGTTCGATTGGTATCTCTTATACCACTTGTTTAGTATATGGTTTGAGTGGCCCCCCGCCCTCATCCATAATTGTCAACTTTGTATGTTTAAACTGTGCTTTTGATTTAACGCTTGTGCCCCTTTATTCATAAAGAATACTGGGGATTGTTTTTAGTAATAAATACATATATTTTTATAATATATACTTGTGTGGTGTCCTTTCATTTGATATTACAGGATTGTATGTGGTAAAACAGCTCGCTTAACACGACCTCTTAAGTTAAGCCTTTAGGCTGCTTAGTCCATGCTACCCCTAGGATAGCTTGTCTAATAAGGTTGACTTGCAACCAGACACCATAAGGGATTGTTTGGTCTGATAACCGGTGGTTCCAGAATTGGAAACATCACCTATCAGGCCAACTTCTCACAGTCCTGAAGAGTGTCCTAATAGATGGGTTTGGCTTAACCACTGAACAGTACAGGTTGAAGTTCAGAGACACCCAGAAGACACAGACTCAGGACTGGACTGATTTTGTTGATTGTGCAACTAAGGCTCTGGAGGGTTGGCTACATGGCAGCAAAGAACATGACTTTACAGGATTGTATAATTTGATTATGAGGGAGCAGATCCTAAGTAATTGTCAGAACCAGCTCTTACACCAGCACCTGGTGGACTCTGATCTGACCTCTCCCCAAGAATTGGGAAAGAAGGCAGACAAGTGGGTCAGAACCAGGATTAGGCATAAGAATCAGGACAGTAACCAGAAGAAGGAGTCTACCAAGCCTCAAGATAAGGGTGGGGATAAAAATAAAGAAAAGACTTCCACAGGGCCCCAAAACTCCAAGAATGGGGGTGGGTCCCAAGACACTTCTTCAACAGAGAAAAAGCCTTATTGTCATGTCTGTAAACAGGTTCAACAAGTTCAAAAGGGCTGTAGCCAACCCCCTTCTGTGGGACCTCTCTGTAAGCAAAGACCAGGCAGGGTAAAAGAATGTCCCATTTCCGCCTGAGCTTCTCTGGTAATCCTTTTATCATGCCTTTTAGGGTCTTGTTAAATCTCTCCACAAGCCCATTGCATTGTGGATGATATGGGGTGGTAAACTTATAGTTTACTCCACATTCCTTCCACATTGCTTTCAGATAGCTAGACATAAAATTCGTGCCTCTATCTGATAGTACCTCCTTAGGAAAGCCCACTCTTGAGAAAACTGCAATGAGGGCCTTTGCCACCACAGGGGCTGTGGTGGTCCTTAGGGGAATAGCCTCTGGATACCTGGTGGCATGATCCACTACCACCAGTATGAATCTGTTCCCAGATGCTGTTTGGGGGTCCATTGGACCCACAATATCAATTCCAACTCTTTCAAAGGGAACTCCCACCACAGGTAGTGGTATTAGGGGGGCCTTTGTTGTGCCACCTGACTTACCACTGGCTTGGCAAGTGACACAGGAGTGACAAAACTCCTTGACATCCTCTGAAATGTGAGGCCAGTGAAAGTGTGAAACAAGCCTGTCCCACGTCTTGTTCTGGCCTAAGTGTCCTGCAAGGGGAATATCATGGGCCAAGGTAAGGAGGAACCCCCTAAACTGCAGAGGTATAACCAACCTCCTGGTCATGCCAGGCTTGGGGGCTCTAGCCTCTGAGTAAAGGAGTCCATCATCCCAATACACAGTATGGGTACCTTGGGCATCCCCAGCAGCCTCAGCAGCAGCCTGCTGTCTGAGGGGTTCAAGGGAAGGGCAATCTAATTGAGCCTGCCTCAGGTCTGCCCTTGAGGGTCCCCCTGTCCCCAGAAACTCAACCTGGTCAGGTTCAAGCTCCTCAGAGACAGTCTCCTCTTGGACTGCAGAATCAGTTTCCTCTGAAACCTGATCCTCAACCTGGGGCAAGGTGGAAGGCTGAGCCTTTCCTCTCTTGCTCCTTCTCTTGGGTTGTGGCTGGTCTATTGTTTCAAGATCCACCACTGGTTCAGGAAGGCACTTCTTAGCCTGAGCCCTTGTCATGGCAAGGACATGCTCTGAAATCCCTAGCATTTCTGCATGAGTCCTGTACTCCACTTCTGACCATGCTGAGCTTTCAAGGTCATTTCCTAACAGACAGTCTACTGGTAGGTCTGCACTCACCACAACCTTCTTTAGGCCATCAACCCCTCCCCAGGAGAAGTTCACAACTGCCACACTATGGGAAGTAGTGGAGTTGCTTGCATTGGTTACTAGGTAGCTCTCACCTAGTACAATCTGTCCAGGGTCCACAAAGTCAGGTGTCACCATTGTGACACTGGCACATGTGTCCCTGTAAGCTTGAGCCAGTTTCTCATTAATTAAGGGAGTCTGTCTGTATTTGCCCAGGTTACTGGGGCTTACTGCAGTGGGCAACTCAATGTCCACATCATACAGGAGAACTGCCTGTGTAGGGATTCTGACTAGGCCAGATCCTACTTCAATACCCAGGGTCAACCCAGCTACACCCTTGGACTGTGTTCCACCACTGCTTACTGTACTTGGGGTTGCAGTTGCTTTAGGAGCTGGAGTGGTGGGGACTGGATTTGCCTTGGTGCATTCACTGCCCCAGTGTGAAACTGATTTGCAGGCATTACACCAAGGTGTCTTTGGACCTTTGTTCTTCTTCTTCTTGTTTCCATTTTGGGAACCACCCTCCTTACTATTAGTTTGGGGGCCTGAAGACTTCTGGTCTTTTTCTTTATCTTTCTGATTACCACCCTTCTGGTCTGTTTTCTTCTGGTCACCACCTTGGTTCTGGGGTTTCTGCTTAATCCTTGTTCTGACCCATTTGTCCGCCTTCTTTCCCAATTCTTGGGGAGAGGTCAGATCAGAGTCAATAAGGTATTGATGCAACAGCTGGTTTGTACAGTTATTAAGGATCTGTTCTCTCATTATAAGATTGTACAATCCTGTATAGTCTGAAACTTTACTTCCCTGCAACCAACCCTCCAAAGCCTTAGTGGCACACTCAACGAAATCAGTCCAGTCTTGAGTCTGTGCTTTTTGGGTGTCTCTGAACAACAACCTGTATTGCTCAGTGGTTAGGCCAAACCCTTCAATAAGAGCACTCTTCAAAACAGAGTCGTTTTTGTCATCCTCAGGTCTAACTGTGAGGAGCCTGTCCCTCCCTTTCTCAGAAAAGGAGTACCATAAAATTGCAGCCCACTGATCTTGAGGAACCTGCTGTACCATGCAGGCTCTCTCCAGAGCAGTCATCCATTTGTGGATGTCATCCCCTTCTTTAAAGGGGGGCACAATTTTTGTCAGGTTTCTATTGTCATAGCCCCTGTCTTTTTCTCTTGGAAAATTGCTGCCACCAGTGGCATCTAAGCCACTTAATTTCTGCTCTCTTGCCAAGGTAAATCTAGCTTGAGCCAAGGTAAGTTTAGCTTGAGCCAGGGCTACCTCCTCCCTCTCTATTTGGAGTCTGACAGCCCTCATTCTGGCCCTATGCTCAGTCTTTTGAGAGGCAGTCATACCTCTCTCAGATTCTCTGGAGGCACTAGAAATATGAGAGTCCCCTGAGGGAGATCTCACTCTTCTGTTGCCTGGGAGAATAAGACTGTGGGATCTGGGGAGGTGCTGGCCCTCTCCATTTCCCAGTAGGTCTAAGTTGGCCTGGTTAAGCCTGGCAACTAGGACCTGGCTACCCCTCTGATCCTGATCTTCGGTGTCCTCAACATCTGAGTCCTCCTCCCCCTCCTCTCCATCTTCCTCCTGAGGGGTGTCAGTTACAGGGGGTTTCTCTCCACTTCCTGACTGTAAGGGAATTCCATTCACCTTCTCTAAGTCATCCTGTTCTAGGATGTCTATCAGGATTTGGCAGGTGGGACTTCTGCCCCTTTTTAACCCTCTTGATTTGCACAAGGCAATCAAGTCCCTTCGGGTTAGTTTGTCATAGCTGGAAGTTGCCTGGGTAAGGTCAGCTGTCACAGGAGCAGACCCTGAGGCTTTTCCTGTGTCAGACATGACTCTAGTGTGGTGTAAGTGATGCACCTACCTACACTAAGTGTTTTCCTACTGTACCTTACTAGTGAGTTGTAGTCAGGGTGTGCTAATCCCTTCAACCTACAACTACTAAGTTCAGTAGAACTTAATATGCTAAGCTTTTGATTTTATATGTACCTAGAGGTACTTGATGTGATCTTTCAATTTGATACAAAGATTGCAATGGTAAAACAACAGCAAGCTCAAATCCGCACCGCTGCTCACCAATGTGAGAAGTTGGCCTGGTAGGGGATGTTTCCAATTCTGGAACCACCTACTACCTGACCAAACAATCCCTTATGGTGTCTGGTTGTAAGTCAACCTTATTAGACAAGCTATCCTAGGGGTAGCATGGACTAAGCAGCCTAAAGGCTTAACTTAAGAGGTCGTGTTAAGCGAGCTGTTTTACCACATACAATCCTGTAATATCAAATGAAAGGACACCACACAAGTATATATTATAAAAATATATGTGTTTATTACTAAAAACAATCCCCAGTATTCTTTATGAATAAAGGGGCACAAGCGTTAAATCAAAAGCACTGTTTAAACATACAAAGTTGCACAATTATGGATGAGGGCAGGGGGCCACTCAAACCATATACTAAACAAGTGGTATAAGAGAGGCCACTCGAGCAGTGGTTAGGCCTAGGGCCTAGGGAATCGCTGGGAGCAGTCAGGACAAGCAATGCTGAAGTCGGGAATGGCCCTCGGGATTCGGGAGAGGTGCGGGAAGCGCACGCACGCACCAATGTTAACCAATGGTGCGTAAAAGTTGTAAAGTTAAAGTTAAAGGACACTTCCGCTGAACCTAGAGGAACAAAACTTAACACACAGACCCTAGAGGTGTGCACCAGTGTGGGAACACCGGCGGAGCAAAGTTACCTCACCCACAGGAAGTGGGTGCACAGGGTCGAAGTGGCGTCGGGTTCTGACACGCAGGCTCTTGGTGCTTGGAGCTGAAAGGGCTGCAGGCGGGTTAAAGATGAAGTGTCCGGTGGAGTCCAAGGGTGGACTCAAGTCGAAGAGTACCTGAAAGCAGAGGGGACAGAGTCTGGGTCACTCAGCAGTGACCAGGGTGGAACCAGGACGGAACCAGGCAATGTCGGGCGCAATCAGGTGGTCGTCGAGGAGCTTCTCTCCGCTGTCACGTGGGCTCTGGGGCATCTGCGATGTCCAGGAGCAGGTCACGATCTGTCCCACGCAGGCTCTCACCGTCGGTGCAGTCAGCTTCAAGTTTGGAGCAAACAAGCCTTGGCAAGAGCGATCCACGCGGGATCAGAAGATTGCTTCTCACTCGGACCAGGAAGGTCAGAGTCGGGGCTCCTTTTCAGGGGAGCTGGTGTGGATCTGGAGCAACCAGATTCACGAGTCTTCTTAGTCGTTTCGTCGGCACAGGGACCACTAGCCAGCTGGCAAGTGACCGGGCCAACGCGTTGAGCCAAATAGAGCCAAAGGGCCCCACGCACCACTCGTCGAGTGTGGAGGGCTGAACTTCGGCTCAGGAGCAGCTCAGGGTGGGGGCTTCTCAAACCCCGGTGCACAGCTTCAAGGATCACTCGTGGGCTGCACGGTCAGCGTCTCGTGGTCAATTCAAGATGGCGTGCCCCACGCTTCCGGTCGCCTCCACGGGTCTCAGCTTTGCAGGGACTGTGGATCGGGCTGTTAGAAGGCAGGCAGGCTTGATCTCGTCAATCTCAGTCACTCGAGTTCCGGCGGGAACTGCAACTAAGTAGACGTCGAGGGCTGGATGGTGCCTGCTGCTGCAGGGTGGTCACTCCTTGACCACAAGGGAGATTCTTCGGGCTTCCACGTTGAGATGGAGGGCGAAGGGTCCAGAATTTCATTTCAAATGTTTCTTCCAGGAAATCTGATGTGCATTGGCACTGCTCCCACTCTTATTCGAATCTGGGGGGCGTGATTACCTGCTAGGTCCCCTCCTATGGGTGGGACCCAGGAAGTGGGTGGATACACCCCCTTCCTTTGATCCAGGCCGCCCTGGCACGAGGGCTGGAGTGCCCCAGAACCGGTTTGGCCGGATTATGCAAGGGGCAGCCTTGTGCGCCCCAAGCAGTGTCTGGTTTCTTTCAAACCTCCCTGCTACAATCCACTATCTCCTGTCTGGAGGGCGGTGACACCCTCCTGTGACAGGAAACCCTTTGTCCAGGACCCATTTGGTTGAGTTTCGGTCAACTGCAGGGGTCCAGACATTTGTCTGTGGCAGAGGCATCCATTTTGTGGATCTTAAGGTCTTTGGAGAAATTAACCGCATTTAAGTGAAGTAACATGTCTTACCCCTCTAGAGGGGTGGAATGCCATCCCCGTCGCCAGAACTGGCGAGGGGATGGTATTCCAAATCGTATGACACCTTACACGACATGTTTTGATAAAGCCAAACCAAAGTTGCTATTTAACCGCGAGGATTATAAGGCACTTAAGAGTATATGGTATGGCATTATCCTGAAACAGCTTAGGGAGTTGTTCCCGACAGCTGCAGACAGGCTCAGCTCATGCTAGAGCTCCATCTCACATAAAACCACGCACTCTGCCTCCAGGATTGATGAGGCCTTCCATAGGAGTGGCTCACAGGTTTACATGTGTCCAGATATAGGTTTAGACATAGGTATACTATATCTAAGCAAGGGGTGTGTACACCACCTTACCCCAGCTGAGTGATCAGCCAGTTGTGTCAATTTAAGAACCAGCCAGGGGTGGCAAAAGATAGGCTGCAGCCCCTGGTAGGCCTTGGTGGCCCCTATGCCCTGGGCACCTATAGTGCATTATACAGGGGCTGACAAGGAGTCCATTTCCAATTGGTATGTGCCTATAGCACATGTGTCAGTAATTTAGTGAGAGAACAGCAGGCTGGGGGTCTGATCAGCAGGCCCACAGCCTCAGTAGTCGAAAACCAGTGAAGCAAAAAGCAAAAATTTGGGGTGGCCATAGGATAGCAGACCCTACTCTCCTACACCTGCCTTCTGCAGGGCCTCCAAAACTTTCTTCAGGTGGATCAGGTGATCCTCCCAGGTGGAGCTAAAGACAGCAATGTCATCTAGATATGCTGCGCAAAAGTCATCCAACCCAGTAAGGACTTGGTTCACCAACCTTTGGAAAGTGGCAGGTGCATTCTTCAAACCAAAGGGCATTACCACAAACTGATAATGACCACTAGGGGTAGAGAATGCTGTTTTGGCTTTTGACTCCTCAGCTAGTCTGATTTGCCAGTAGCCAGCTGTCAGATCGAATGTGCTCAGAAACTTGGCAGAAGCCAATCTGTCAATGAGCTCATCTGCTCTTGGAATGGTGGAATGGAATAGTGACAGCATTGAGACCCCTGTAATCCACGCAAAACCTCATTTCTCTCTTTCCATCTTGGGTATGAGGTTTTGGCACCAGGACTACTGGGCTGGCCCATGGGCTCTCTGATGGCTCAATCACTCCAAGCTCCAACATCTTTTGCGAATGTCTGACATAATATCGACAGACAGAATATCGAACTACAAAAATATCGGAGCAAAAATATCGACATCAAAAATATCGGAATGCTATCTCCATAAAGGTAAGTACAAAAATATCGAAAAAAAAATATCGTAGTACAAAAATATCGTAATTACAAATATCGTTTTTTTAAATGTATTAATAATAATGTACAAATAATTGTAAAATACATATAATTTTACAAATATTAAATAAAAATATTAAAACAAAATTAAAACTAATACATATACATATAAAAAAAATAAAACACTTAATAATTTAATGTCATTTTATTTTTTTTATTGTTATTTAATTGATTTAATGTAATATTTTTTTGTTTTTACCCTGTACGCCTGTACCCCAAAAACCCAAAACTGACCCTGAACCCTAAAAATATCCCTGTACCCCAAAAACCCAAAACTGACCCTGAACCCTAAAAATACCCCTTTACCCAAAAACCCAAAACTGACCCTGAACCCTAAAAATACCCCTTTACCCCAAAACTGAAAACTGATCCTGAACCCTAAAAATACCCCTTTACCCATGAACTGAAAACTGACCCTGAACCCTAAAAATACCCCTTTACCCATGAACTGAAAACTGACCCTGAACCCTAAAAATACCCCTTTACCCAAGAACTGAAAACTGACCCTGAACCCTAAAAATACCCCTTTACCCATGAACTGAAAACTGACCCTGAACCCTAAAAATACCCCTTTACCCATGAACTGAAAACTGACCCTGAACCCTAAAAATACTCCTTTACCCAAGAACTGAAAACTGACCCTGAACCCTAAAAATACCCCTTTACCCAAAAACTGAAAACTGACCCTGAACCCTAAAAATACCCCTTTACCCATGAACTGAAAACTGACCCTGAACCCTAAAAATACCCCTTTACCCATGAACTGAAAACTGACCCTGAACCCTAAAAATACCCCTTTACCCAAGAACTGAAAACTGACCCTGAACCCTAAAAATACCCCTTTACCCAAAAACTGAAAACTGACCCTGAACCCTAAAAATACCCCTTTACCCATGAACTGAAAACTGACCCTGAACCCTAAAAATACCCCTTTACCCAAAAACTGAAAACTGACCCTGAACCCTAAAAATACTCCTTTACCCAAGAACTGAAAACTGACCCTGAACCCTAAAAATACCCCTTTACCCAAAAACTGAAAACTGACCCTGAACCCTAAAAATACCCCTTTACCCATGAACTGAAAACTGACCCTGAACCCTAAAAATACCCCTTTACCCAAAAACTGAAAACTGACCCTGAACCCTAAAAATACTCCTTTACACAAAATTAATTAATATAATTTAATTACCAATTAATTATTAATTAACAATAACAATAAAGTAAATATATTAGCACATTAGCTGTAATTAATTTAATTTAATAATTAATATTATTTTTCCCAATTAATTAAATAAGAATATCAAAAAGTTATATATAAAAAAATTACTATAATTAATGTAATAAACTAATTAATATTCATTAATTACCAATTAATTATTAATTAAAATATGTACAAACATATATTAATTAATTAATTATAATTAAATTACTTCCCACCCTATCCCCCTATAAACCCATAACCCGCTACAGAACATATTAAATTACTATAATTAATGTAATCAACTAATTAACATTCATTAATTACCAATTAATTATTAATTAAAATATGTACAAACATATATTAATTAATTAATTATAATTAAATTACTTCCCACCCTATCCCCCTATAAACCCATAACCCGCTACAGAACATATAAAATTACTATAATTAATGTAATCAACTAATTAATATTCATTAATTACCAATTAATTATTAATTAAAATATGTACAAACATATATTAATTAATTAATTATAATTAAATTACTTCCCACCCTATTCCCCTATAAACCCATAACCCGCTACAGAACATATTTATCAATTAATCAATTAATTAAAAATAATTAAAAATTAATTCTCAATTAATTAATTAATAATTCCTACTAATTAATAATTAATTTAACATAATTAAATTACTTCCCACCCTATTCCCCTATAAACCCACAACCCACTACAGTAGTAAAAGACAATATTTAATTAAATTACATTAAAAATAAATAATAAAACATAATAAATACAATATAATATACACTAAATTTATTTAAAAATTGATATTAGTAACATCAAAGTTATTAATTTCGATATTGTTAACATCGATATTTACAACTTCGATATTACTGATATCATACCAATATCGATATTTAGACTGTCGATATTACTTACCTTCGATATTTTTGTATATCGATATTTAAACTTCGATATTTTGGTATATCGATATTTAAAACTCGATATTTTGTCTGTGTACCATCTTTTGCACCTCAGCCTTGATGCAATCCCTGACATGGTCAGGTTGCCTGTAGATCTTATTCTTGACAGGCAGACTGTCACCAGTGTCCACTACATGGGTACACCAGTCAGTCTGGCTGGGTGTGAGTGAGTGAAAACAAATGCCTGTGGGCCTGCAAAACTTGTCTGCAGTCCATCTGTTGCTGGTCAGTGAGGCTGCCTGCCAAGGCTACTCCATCCACTGAACCATCATCAGGGTTCTGAGAAAGCAGGTCTGGGAGAGGGTCACTCTCTTCCTCCTGTTCCCCATCTGTGGCCATGAGCAAGCTCATGTCCTCCCTGTCCACAAATGCTTTCAAGCGATTCACATGGATTACCCTGTGAGGGCTCCTGGGTGTTCCAAAGTCCACCAAGTAGGTGACTTCCCCCTTCTTCTCAATAATAGGATAGGGTCCACTCCATTTGTCTTGGAGTGCTGCTGGAGCCACTGGCTCCAGTACCCACACCTTCTGTCCTGGTTGGAACTCTACCAGCACAGCCTTTTGGTCATGCCAAGCTTTCTGTAATTCTTGGCTGGCCTTCAGGTTTTTGGATGCTCTTTCCATGTACTCAGCCATCCTGGAGCGGAGACCAAGTACATAGTCCACTATGTCTAGTTTGGGCTTTTTGAGAGGTAACTCCCATCCTTCCTTCACCAAACACAATGGACCCCTCACAGGGTGGCCAAACAAAAGTTCAAAAGGGCTGTAGCCAACCCCCTTCTGTGGGACCTCTCTGTAAGCAAAGAGCAGGCAGGGTAAAAGAATGTCCCATTTCCGCCTGAGCTTCTCTGGTAATCCTTTTATCATGCCTTTTAGGGTCTTGTTAAATCTCTCCACAAGCCCATTGCATTGGGGATGATATGGGGTGGTAAACTTATAGTTTACTCCACATTCCTTCCACATTGCTTTCAGATAGCTAGACATAAAATTCGTGCCTCTATCTGATAGTACCTCCTTAGGAAAGCCCACTCTTGAGAAAACTGCAATGAGGGCCTTTGCCACCACAGGGGCTGTGGTGGTCCTTAGGGGAATAGCCTCTGGATACCTGGTGGCATGATCCACTACCACCAGTATGAATCTGTTCCCAGATGCTGTTTGGGGGTCCATTGGACCCACAATATCAATTCCCACTCTTTCAAAGGGAACTCCCACCACAGGTAGTGGTATTAGGGGGGCCTTTGTTGTGCCACCTGACTTACCACTGGCTTGGCAAGTGACACAGGAGCGACAAAACTCCTTGACATCCTCTGACATGTGAGGCCAGTGAAAGTGTGAAACAAGCCTGTCCCACGTCTTGTTCTGGCCTAAGTGTCCTGCAAGGGGAATATCATGGGCCAAGGTAAGGAGGAACCCCCTAAACTGCAGAGGTATAACCAACCTCCTGGTCATGCCAGGCTTGGGGGCTCTAGCCTCTGAGTAAAGGAGTCCATCATCCCAATACACAGTATGGGTACCTTGGGCATCCCCAGCAGCCTCAGCAGCAGCCTGCTGTCTGAGGGGTTCAAGGGAAGGGCAATCTAATTGAGCCTGCCTCAGGTCTGCCCTTGAGGGTCCCTCTGTCCCCAGAAACTCAACCTGGTCAGGTTCAAGCTCCTCAGAGACAGTCTCCTCTTGGACTGCAGAATCAGTTTCCTCTGAAACCTGATCCTCAACCTGGGGCAAGGTGGAAGGCTGAGCCTTTCCTCTCTTGCTCCTTCTCTTGGGTTGTGGCTGGTCTATTGTTTCAAGATCCACCACTGGTTCAGGAAGGCACTTCTTAGCCTGAGCCCTTGTCATGGCAAGGACATGCTCTGAAATCCCTAGCATTTCTGCATGAGTCCTGTACTCCACTTCTGACCATGCTGAGCTTTCAAGGTCATTGCCTAACAGACAGTCTACTGGTAGGTCTGCACTCACCACAACCTTCTTTAGGCCATCAACCCCTCCCCAGGAGAAGTTCACAACTGCCACACTATGGGAAGTAGTGGAGTTGCTTGCATTGGTTACTAGGTAGCTCTCACCTAGTACAATCTGTCCAGGGTCCACAAAGTCAGGTGTCACCATTGTGACACTGGCACATGTGTCCCTGTAAGCTTGAGCCAGTTTCTCATTAATTAAGGGAGTCTGTCTGTATTTGCCCAGGTTACTGGGGCTTACTGCAGTGGGCAACTCAATGTCCACATCATACAGGAGAACTGCCTGTGTAGCATTGCTTGTCCTGACTGCTCCCAGCGATTCCCTAGGCCCTAGGCCTAACCACTGCTCGAGTGGCATCTCTTATACCACTTGTTTAGTATATGGTTTGAGTGGCCACCCGCCCTCATCCATAATTGTGCAACTTGTATGTTTAAACAGTGCTTTTGATTTAACGCTTGTGCCCCTTTATTCATAAAGAATACTGGGGATTGTTTTTAGTAATAAACACATATATTTTTATAATATATACTTGTGTGGTGTCCTTTCATTTGATATTACAGGATTGTATGTGGTAAAACAGCTCGCTTAACACGACCTCTTAAGTTAAGCCTTTAGGCTGCTTAGTCCATGCTACCCCTAGGATAGCTTGTCTAATAAGGTTGACTTACAACCAGACACCATAAGGGATTGTTTGGTCTGATAATAGGTGGTTCCAGAATTGGAAACATCACCTATCAGGCCAACTTCTCACACACAGCCTGGGGGACCAAGAGCAACCAGGGGGACCAAGCACAGCCTGGGGGACCAAGCACAGCCTGGTGGACCAAGAGCAACCAGGGGGACCAAGCACAGCCAGGGGTACCATGCACAGCCAGGGGGACCAAGAGCAACCAGGGGGACCAAGCACAGCCTGGGGGACCAAGCACAGCCCGGGGGACCAAGCACAGCCTGGGGGACCAAGCACAGCCTGAGGGACCAAGAGCAACCAGGGGGACCAAGCAGAGCCTGGGGGACCAAGCAGAGCCTGGGGGACCAAGCACAGCCTGGGGTACCAAGCACAGCCTGGGGGACCAAGAGCAACCAGGGGGACCAAGCACAGCCTGGGGGACCAAGCACAGCCGGGGGTACCAAGAGCAACCAGGGGGACCAAGCACAGCCAGGGGTACCAAGCACAGCCAGGGGGACCAAGAGCAACCAGGGGGACCAAGCACAGCCTGGGGGACCAAGAGCAACCAGGGGGACCAAGCACAGCCTGGGGGACCAAGCACAGCCTGGGGGACCAAGCACAGCCTGGGGGACCAAGCACAGCCTGGGGGACCAAGAGCAACTGGAGGGACCAAGCACAGCCTGGGGGACCAAGCACAGCCTGGGGGACCAAGCACAGCCTGGGGGACCAAGAACAGCCTGGGGGACCAAGCACAGCCTGGGGGACCAAGAGCAACCAGGAGGACCAAGCACAGCCTGGGGTACCAAGCACAGCCTGGGGGACCAAGCACAGCCTGGGGGGCCAAGAGCAACCAGGGGGACCAAGCACAGCCTGGGGGACCAAGCACAGCCTGGGGGACCAAGCACAGCATGGGGGACCAAGCACAGCCTGGGGGACCAAAAGCAACCAGGGGGACCAAGCACAGCCTGGGGGACCAAGCACAGCCAGGGGGACCAAGCACAGCCTGGGGGACCAAGAGCAACCAGGGGGACCAAGCACAGCCTGGGGGACCAAGCACAGCCTGGGGGACCAAGAGCAACCAGGGGGACCAAGCACAGCCTGGGGGACCAAGCACAGCCTGAAGGACCAAGAGCAACCAGGGGGACCAAGCAGAGCCTGGGGGACCAAGCAGAGCCTGGGGGTCCAAGCACAGCCTGGGGGACCTAGCACAGCCTGGGGGACCAAGAGCAACCAGGGGGACCAAGCACAGCCTGGGGGACCAAGCACAGCCTGGGGGACCAAGAGCAACCAGGGGGACCAAGCACAGCCAGGGGGACCAAGAGCAACCAGGGGGACCAAACACAGCCTGGGGGACCAAGCACAGGCTGGGGGACCAAGAGCAACCAGGGGGACCAAGCACTGCCGGGGTACCAAGCACAGCCTGGGGGACCAAGAGCAACCAGTGGGACCAAGCACAGCCTGGGGGACCAAGCACAGCCTGGGGGACCAAGCACAGCCTGGGGGACCAAGAGCAACCAGGGGGACCAAGCACAGCCTGGGGGACCAAGCACAGCCTGGGGGACCAAGAGCAACCAGGGGGACCAAGCACAGCCAGGGGTATCACGCACAGCCAGGGGGACCAAGAGCAACCAGGGGGACCAAGCACAGCCTGGGGGACCAAGCACAGCCTGGGGGACCAAGAGCAACAAGGGGGACCAAGCACAGCCTGGGGGACCAAGCACAGTCTGGGGGACCAAGCACAGCCTGGGGGACCAAGAGCAACCAGGGGGACCAAGCAGAGCCTGGGGGACCAAGCACAGCCTGGGGTACCAAGCACAGCCTGGGGGACTAAGAGCAACTAGGGGGACCAAGCACAGCCTGGGGGACCAAGCACAGCCTGGGGGACCAAGAGCAACCAGGGGGACCAAGCACAGCCAGGGGTACCAAGCACAGCCAGGGGGACCAAGAGCAACCAGGGGGACCAAGCACAGCCTGGGGACCAAGCACAGCCTGGGGGACCAAGCACAGCCTGGGGGACAAAGCACAGCCTGGGGGACCAAGAGCAACCAGGGGGACCAAGCACAGCCTGAGGGACCAAGCACAAGCCTGGGGGACCAAGAGCAACCAGGGGGACCAAGCACAGCCTGGGGGACCAAGCACAAGCCTGGGGGACCAAGAGCAACCAGGGGGACCAAGCACAGCCTGGGGGACCAAGCACAGCCTGGGGGACCAAGCACAGCCTGGGGGACCATGAGCAACCAGGGGGACCAAGCACAGCTGGGGGACCAAGCACAGCCTGGGGGACCAAGCACAGCCTGGGGGACCAGGAGCAACCATGGGGACCCAAGCACAGCCTGGGGGACCAAGAGCAACCAGGGGGACCAAGCACAGCCAGGGGTACCAAGCACAGCCTGGGGGACCAAAAGCAACCAGGGGGACCAAGCACAGCCTGGGTGTAGGAGAGTAGGGTCTGCTATCCTATGGTCACCCCAAATTTTTGCTTTTTGCTTCACTGGTTTTCGACTACTGAGGCTGTGGGCCTGCTGATCAGACCCCCAGCCTGCTGTTCTCTCACTAAATTAATGACACATTGTGAGAAGTTGGCCTGGTAGGGGATGTTTCCAATTCTGGAACTACCTACTACCTGACCAAACAATCCCCTTATGGTGTCTGGTTGTAAGTCAACCTTATTAGACAAGCTATCCTAGGGGTAGCATGGACTAAGCAGCCTAAAGGCTTAACTTAAGAGGTCGTGTTAAGCGAGCTGTTTTACCACATACAATCCTGTAATACCAAATGAAAGGACACCACACAAGTATATATTATAAAAATATATGTGTTTATTACTAAAAACAATCCCCAGTATTCTTTATGAATAAAGGGGCACAAGCGTTAAATCAAAAGCACTGTTTAAACATACAAGTTGCACAATTATGGATGAGGGCGGGGGGGCCACTCAAACCATATACTAAACAAGTGGTATAAGAGAGGCCACTCGAACAGTGGTTAGGCCTAGGGCCTAGGGAATCGCTGGGAGCAGTCAGGACAAGCAATGCTGAAGTCGGGAATGGCCCTCGGGATTCGGGAGATGTGCGGAAAGCGCACGCATGCACCAATGTTAACCAATGGTGCGTAAAAGTCAAATAGTTAAAGTTTAAGGACACTTCCGCTGAACCTAGAGGAACAAAACTTAACACACAGACCCTAGAGGTGTGCACCAGTGTGGGAACACCGGCGGAGCAAAGTTACCTCACCCACAGGAAGTGGGTGCACAGGGTCGAAGTGGCGTCGGGTTTTGACACGCAGGCTCTTGGTGCTTGAAGCTGAAAGGGCTGCAGGCAGGGTGAAGACGAAGTGTCCGGTGGAGTCCAAGAGTGGACTCGAGTTGTAGAGTACCTGAAAGCAGAGGGGACAGAGTCTGGGTCACTCAGCAGTGACCAGGGTGGAACCAGGATGGAACCAGGCAATGTCGGGCGCAATCAGGTGGTCGTCGAGGCGCTTCTCTTCGCTGTCACGTGGGCTCTGGGGCATCTGCGACGTCCAGGAGCAGGTCACGATCTGTCCCACGCAGGCTCTCACCGTCGGTGCAGTCGGCTTCCGGTTTGGAGCAAACAAGCCTTGGTAAGAGCAATCCACGCGGGATTGGAAGATGGCGTCTCACTCGGACCAGGAAGGTCAGAGTCGGGGCTCCCTTTCAGGGGAGCTGGTGTGGATCTGGAGCAACCAGAATCACGAGTCTTCTTTTGTAGTTCGTCGGCACAGGGACCACAAGCCAGCTGGCAAGTGACCGGGCCAACGCGTTGAGCCAAATCGTGCCAAAGGGCCCCACGCAGCACTCGTCGAGTGTGGAGGGCTGAACTTCGGCTCAGGAGTAGCTCAGGGTGGGGGCTTCTCAAACCCTGGTGTACAGCTTCGAGGGTCACTCGTGGGCTGCACGGTCAGCGTCTCGTGGTCACTTCAAGATGGCGTGCCCCACGCTTCCGGTCGCCTCCACGGGTCTCAGCTTTGCAGGGACTGTGGATCGGGCTGTTAGAAGCTGGGCAGGCTTGATCTCGTCAATCTCAGTCGCTCGAGTTCCGGCGGGAACTGCAACTAAGTAGACGTCGAGGGCTGGATGGTGCCTGCTGCTGCAGGGTGGTTACTCCTTGACCACAAGGGAGATTCTTCGGGCTTCCACGTTGAGATGGAGGGCGAAGGGTCCAGAATATCGTTTCAAATGTTTCTTCCAGGAAATCTGATGTGCATTGGCACTGCTCCCACTCTTATTCGAATCTGGTGGGCGTGATTACCTGCTAGGTCCCCTCCTATGGGTGGGACCCAGGAAGTGGGTGGTTACACCCCCTTCCTTTGATCCAGGCCGCCCTGGCACGAGGGCTGGAGTGCCCCAGAACCGGTTTGGCCGGATTATGCAAGGGGCAGCCTTGTGCGCCCCAGGCAGTGTCTGGTTTCTTTCAAACCTCCCTGCTACAATACACTATCTCCTGTCTGGAGGGCGGTGACACCCTCCTGTGACAGGAAACCCTTTGTCCAGGACCCCCTTGACTGGGTTTCGGTCAGCTCCAGGGGTCCAGACATTTGTCTGTGGCAGAGGCATCCATTTTGTGGATCTTAAGGCCTTTGGAGAAATCAACCGCATTAAAGTGAAGTAACATGTCTTACCCCTCTAGAGGGGTGGAATGCCATCCCCGTCGCCAGAACTGGCGAGGGGATGGTATTCCAAAGCGTATGACACCTTACACGACATGTTTTGATAAAGCCAAACCAGAGTTGCTAAATAACCGCGAGGATTATAAGGCACTTAATAGTATATGGTATGGCATTATCCTGAAACAGCTTAGGGATTTGTTCCCGACGGCTGCAGACAGGCTCAGCTCATGCTAGAGCTCCATCTCACATAAAAACCATGCACCCAGCCTCCAGGATTGGTGAGGCCTGTCTATAGGAGTGGCTCACAGGTTTACATGTGTCCAGATATAGGTTTAGACATAGGTATACTATATCTAAGCAAGGGGTGTGTACACCACCTTACCCCAGCTGAGTGATCAGCCAGTTGTGTCAATTTAAGAACCAGCCAGGGGTGGCAAAAGATATGCTGCAGCCCCTGGTAGGCCTTAGTGGCTCCTGTGCCCTGTGCACCTATAGTGCATTCTACAGGGGCTGACAAGGAGTCCATTTCCAATTGGTATGTGCCTATAGCACATGTGTCATTAATTTAGTGAGAGAACAGCAGGCTGGGGGTCTGATCAGCAGGCCCACAGCCTCAGTAGTCGAAAACCAGTGAAGCAAAAAGCAAAAATTTGGGGTGACCATAGGATAGCAGACCCTACTCTCCTAAACAACCCCCCCCCCAAACGCAGGGACATTAAACTAACCTTGACCAGATAAGTCTTCATGTTCTAAGTGGAAGTACCTGGAGAGACCATCTGCATTACCATGGTCAGTCCCTGGGCGGTGCTCCACTGTAAAGTCCATCCCCTGTAGGGAAATGGACCACCTGAGCAGTTTGGGATTTTCACCCTTCATCTGATTAAGCCATAAGAGGGGCTTATGGTCTGTTTGCACCAGGAAGTGAGTTCCAAACAAGTAGGACCTCAACTTCTTTAATGCCCAAACCACAGCAAAGGCCTCCCTCTCAATGGCTGACCAACGTTTTTCTCTTGGGGTTAGCCTCCTGCTAATGAAAGCAATTGGCTGGTCTTGACCATCTTGATTAAGTTGTGAGAGTACAGCTCCCACCCCCAACTCAGAAGCATCTGTCTGAACAATGAACTGTTTGGAGTAGTCAGGACTCTTTAGGATAGGTGCAGAGCACATGGCCTTCTTCAGGTCTTCAAATGCCTTCTGACAGCTGACTGTCCACTGAACCTTTTTTGGCATCTTCTTGGATGTCAAGTCATTTAATGGTGTCACTATAGACCCATAGTTTTTCACAAACTTTCTGTAATACCCAGTCAGGCCCAAGAAGGCTCTGACTTGTGTCTGGGTAACTGGAGGAGCCCAGTCCTGTATGGCCTGGATTTTGCTTTCCAGTGGCTGAACCTGGCCTCCACCTACTAGGTGGCCCAGGTATACAACCTTACTCTGCCCTATCTGGCACTTTGTGGCCTTGATAGTTAGGCCTGCCTTTTGCAGGGCCTCCAAAACTTTCTTCAGGTGGATCAGGTGATCCTCCCAGGTGGAGCTAAAGACAGCAATATCATCCAGATAAGCTGCACAAAAGTCATCCAACCCAGTAAGGACTTGGTTCACCAACCTTTGAAAAGTGGCAGGTGCATTCTTCAAACCAAAGGGCATTACCACAAACTGATAATGCCCACTAGGGGTAGAGAATGCTGTCTTGGCCTTTGACTCCTCAGCTAGTCTGATTTGCCAGTAGCCAGCTGTCAGATCAAATGTGCTCAGAAACTTGGCAGAAGCCAATCTGTCAATGAGCTCATCTGCTCTTGGAATGGGGTGAGCATCTGTCCTAGTGACAGCATTGAGACCCCTATAATCCACGCAAAACCTCATTTCTCTCTTACCATCTTGGGTATGAGGTTTTGGCACCAGGACTACTGGGCTGGCCCATGGGCTCTCAGATGGCTCAATCACTCCAAGCTCCAACATCTTTTGCACCTCAGCCTTGATGCAATCCCTGACATGATCAGGTTGCCTGTAGATCTTATTCTTGACAGGCAGACTGTCACCAGTGTCCACAACATGGGTACACCAGTCAGTTTGGCTGGGTGTGAGTGAAAACATTTGCCTGTGAGCCTGCAAAACTTGTCTGCAGTCCCTCTGTTGCTGGTCAGTGAGGCTGCCTGCCAAGGCTACTCCATCAACTGAACCATCATCAGGGTTCTGGGAAAGCAGGTCTGGGAGAGGGTCACTCTCTTCCTCCTGTTCCCCATCTGTGGCCATGAGCAAGCTCATGTCCTCCCTGTCTACAAATGCTTTCAAGCGATTCACATGGATTACCCTGTGAGGGCTCCTGGGTGTTCCAAAGTCTACCAAGTAGGTGACTTCCCCTTTCTTCTCAATAATAGGATAGGGTCCACTCCATTTGTCTTGGAGTGCTGCTGGAGCCACTGGCTCCAGTACCCATACCTTCTGTCCTGGTTGGAACTCTACCAGTACAGCCTTTTGGTCATGCCAAGCTTTCTGCAATTCTTGGCTGGCCTCCAGGTTTTTGGATGCTCTTTCCATGTACTCAGCCATCCTGGAGCGGAGACCAAGTACATAGTCCACTATGTCTAGTTTGGGCTTTTTGAGAGGTAACTCCCATCCTTCCTTCACCAAACACAATGGACCTCTCACAGGGTGGCCAAACAAAAGTTCAAAAGGGCTGTAGCCAACCCCCTTCTGTGGGACCTCTCTGTAAGCAAAGAGCAGGCAGGGTAAAAGAATGTCCCATTTCCGCCTGAGCTTCTCTGGTAATCCTTTTATCATGCCTTTAAGGGTCTTGTTAAATCTCTCCACAAGCCCATTGCATTGTGGATGATATGGGGTGGTAAACTTATAGTTTACTCCACATTCCTTCCACATTGCTTTTAGATAGCTGGACATAAAATTTGTCCCTCTATCTGATAGTACCTCCTTAGGAAAGCCCACTCTTGAGAAAACTGCAATGAGGGCTTTTGCCACCACAGGTGCTGTGGTGGTCCTTAGGGGAATAGCCTCTGGGTACCTGGTGGCATGATCCACTACCACCAGTATGAATCTGTTCCCAGATGCTGTTTGGGGGTCCATTGGACCCACAATATCAATTCCAACTCTCTCAAAGGGGACCCCCACCACAGGTAGTGGTATTAGGGGGGCCTTTGTTGTGCCACCTGACTTACCACTGGCTTGGCAAGTGACACAGGAGCGACAAAACTCCTTGACATCCTCTGACATGTGAGGCCAGTGAAAGTGTGGAACAAGCCTGTCCCACGTCTTGTTCTGGCCTAAGTGTCCTGCAAGGGGAATATCATGGGCCAAGGTAAGGAGGAATCCCCTAAACTGCAGAGGTATCACCAACCTCCTGGTCATGCCAGGCTTGGGGGCTCTAGCCTCTGAGTAAAGGAGTCCCTCATCCCAATACACAGTATGGGTACCTTGGGCATCCCCAGCAGCCTCAGCAGCAGCCTGCTGTCTGAGGGGTTCAAGGGAAGGGCAATCTAATTGAGCCTGCCTCAGGTCTGCCCTTGAGGGTCCCCCTGTCCCCAGAAACTCAACCTGGTCAGGTTCAAGCTCCTCAGAGACAGTCTCCTCTTGGACTGCAGAATCAGTTTCCTCTGAAACCTGATCCTCAACCTGGGGCAAGGTGGAAGGCGAGGCCTTTCCTCTCTTGCTCCTTCTCTTGGGTTGTGGCTGGTCTATTGTCTCAAGATCCACCACTGGTTCAGGAAGGCACTTCTTAGCCTGAGCCCTTGTCATGGCAAGGACATGCTCTGAAATCCCTAGCATTTCTGCATGAGTCCTGTACTCCACTTCTGACCATGCTGAGCTTTCAAGGTCATTGCCTAACAGACAGTCTACTGGTAGGTCTGCACTCACCACAACTTTCTTTAGGCCATCAACCCCTCCCCAGGAGAAGTTCACAACTGCCACACTATGGGAGGTAGTGGAGTTGCTTGCATTGGTTACTAGGTAGCTCTCTCCTAGTACAATCTGTCCAGGGTCCACAAAGCCAGGGGTCACCATGGTGACACTAGCACATGTGTCCCTGTAAGCTTGAGCCAGTTTCTCATTTATTAAGGGAGTCTGCCTGTATTTGCCCAGGTTAGTGGGGCTTACTGCAGTGGGCAACTCAATGTCCACATCATACAGGAGAACTGCCTGTGTAGGGACTCTGACTAGGCCAGATCCTACTTCAATACCCAGGGTCAACCCAGCTACACCCTTGGACTGTGTTCCACCACTGCTTACTGTACTTGGGGTTGCAGTTGCTTTAGGAGCTGTAGTGGTGGGAACTGGATTTGCCTTGGTGCACTCACTGCCCCAGTGTGAAACTGATTTGCAGGTATTACACCAAGGTGTCTTTGGACCTTTGTTCTTCTTCTTCTTGTTACCATTTTGGGAACCACCCTCCTTACTATTAGTTTGGGGGCCTGAAGACTTCTGGTCTTTTTCTTTATCTTTCTGATTCTGATTACCACCCTTCTGGTCTGTTTTCTTCTGGTCACCACCTTGGTTCTGGGGTTTCTGCTTAATCCTTGTTCTGACCCATTTGTCTGCCTTCTTTCCCAATTCTTGGGGAGAGGTCAGATCAGAGTCAATAAGGTATTGATGCAACAGCTGGTTTGTACAGTTATTAAGGATCTGTTCTCTCATCATAAGATTGTACAATCCTGTATAGTCTGAAACTTTACTTCCCTGTAACCAACCCTCCAAAGCCTTAGTGGCACACTCCACAAAATCAGTCCAGTCTTGAGTCTGTGCTTTCTGGGTGTCTCTGAACAACAACCTGTATTGCTCAGTGGTTAGGCCATACCCTTCAATGAGAGCACTCTTCAAAACAGAGTAGTTTTTGGCATCCTCAGGTCTAACTGTGAGGAGCCTGTCCCTCCCTTTCTCAGAAAAGGAGTACCACAAAATTGCAGCCCACTGATTCTCAGGAACCTGCTGTACCATGCAGGCTCTCTCAAGAGCAGTCATCCATTTGTGGATGTCATCCCCTTCTTTAAAGGGGGGCACAATTTTGGTCAGGTTTCTATTATCATAGGCCCTGTCTTTTTCTCTTGGAAAATTGCTGCCACCAGTGACATCTAAGCCACTTAATTTCTGCTCTCTTGCCAAGGCAAGTTTAGCTTGAGCTAAGGTAAGCTTAGCTTGACTCAGGGCTACCTCCTCTCTCTCTATCTGGAGTCTGACAGCCCTCATTCTAGCCCTATGCTCAGCTTTCTGAGAAGCACTCATGCCTCTCTCTGATTCTCTGGAGGCACTAGAAAGATGAGAGTCCCCTGAGGGAGATCTCACTCTTCTGTTGCCTGGGAGAATCACATGTTGGGTTCTGGGGAGGTGCTGGCCCTCTCCATTCCCCAGTAGGTCCAAGTTGGCCTGGCTAAGCCTACCAACTGGGACCTGGCTACCCTGATCCTGTACTTCTAAGTCCCCAACATCTGAGTCCTCATCCAAGTCATCATCATCCTCCTCTTCAGGGGGATCAACTACAGGGGGGTTCTCTCCATTTCCTGTGTCTAGGGAAGCTGCTTTAGCCTTCTCTAAGTCATCCTGTTCTAGGATTTCTACCAGGGTTAGGCAGGTGGGGCTTCTGCCCCTTTTTAACCCTCTTGCTTTGCACAAGGCAATCAAGTCTCTGCGGGTTAGTTTGTCATATCCAAAAGTTGCCTGGGTAGGGTCAACTGTCACAGGACTAGACCCTGAGGCCTTTCCTGTGTCAGACATGGTTACTAGTGAGGTGTAAGTGGTGCACTTACCTACACTAAGTGTTTTCCTACTGGACCTTGCTAGTGAGTTGTAGTCAGGGGTGTGCTACTCCCTTCAACCTACAACTACTAAGTTCAGTAGAACTTAATATGCTAAGCTTTTGATTTTATATGTACCTAGAGGTACTTGATGTGATCTTTCAATTTGATATAAAGATTGCAATGGTAAAACAACAGCAAGCTCAAATCCGCACCGCTGCTCACCAATGTGAGAAGTTGGCCTGGTAGGGGATGTTTCCAATTCTGGAACTACCTACTACCTGACCAAACAATCCCCTTATGGTGTCTGGTTGTAAGTCAACCTTATTAGACAAGCTATCCTAGGGGTAGCATGGACTAAGCAGCCTAAAGGCTTAACTTAAGAGGTCGTGTTAAGCGAGCTGTTTTACCACATACAATCCTGTAATACCAAATGAAAGGACACCACACAAGTATATATTATAAAAATATATGTGTTTATTACTAAAAACAATCCCCAGTATTCTTTATGAATAAAGGGGCACAAGCGTTAAATCAAAAGCACTGTTTAAACATACAAGTTGCACAATTATGAATGAGGGCGGGGGGGCCACTCAAACCATATACTAAACAAGTGGTATAAGAGAGGCCACTCGAACAGTGGTTAGGCCTAGGGCCTAGGGAATCGCTGGGAGCAGTCAGGACAAGCAATGCTGAAGTCGGGAATGGCCCTCGGGATTCGGGAGATGTGCGGAAAGCGCACGCATGCACCAATGTTAACCAATGGTGCGTAAAAGTCAAATAGTTAAAGTTTAAGGACACTTCCGCTGAACCTAGAGGAACAAAACTTAACACACAGACCCTAGAGGTGTGCACCAGTGTGGGAACACCGGCGGAGCAAAGTTACCTCACCCACAGGAAGTGGGTGCACAGGGTCGAAGTGGCGTCGGGTTTTGACACGCAGGCTCTTGGTGCTTGAAGCTGAAAGGGCTGCAGGCAGGGTGAAGACGAAGTGTCCGGTGGAGTCCAAGGGTGGACTCAAGTTGTAGAGTACCTGAAAGCAGAGGGGACAGAGTCTGGGTCACTCAGCAGTGACCAGGGTGGAACCAGGATGGAACCAGGCAATGTCGGGCGCAATCAGGTGGTCGTCGAGGCGCTTCTCTTCGCTGTCACGTGGGCTCTGGGGCATCTGCGACGTCCAGGAGCAGGTCACGATCTGTCCCACGCAGGCTCTCACCGTCGGTGCAGTCGGCTTCCGGTTTGGAGCAAACAAGCCTTGGTAAGAGCAATCCACGCGGGATTGGAAGATGGCGTCTCACTCGGACCAGGAAGGTCAGAGTCGGGGCTCCCTTTCAGGGGAGCTGGTGTGGATCTAGAGCAACCAGAATCACGAGTCTTCTTTTGTAGTTCGTCGGCACAGGGACCACAAGCCAGCTGGCAAGTGACCGGGCCAACGCGTTGAGCCAAATCGTGCCAAAGGGCCCCACGCAGCACTCGTCGAGTGTGGAGGGCTGAACTTCGGCTCAGGAGTAGCTCAGGGTGGGGGCTTCTCAAACCCCGGTGTACAGCTTCGAGGGTCACTCGTGGGCTGCACGGTCAGCGTCTCGTGGTCACTTCAAGATGGCGTGCCCCACGCTTCCGGTCGCCTCCACGGGTCTCAGCTTTGCAGGGACTGTGGATCGGGCTGTTAGAAGCTGGGCAGGCTTGATCTCGTCGATCTCAGTCGCTCGAGTTCCGGCGGGAACTGCAACTAAGTAGACGTCGAGGGCTGGATGGTGCCTGCTGCTGCAGGGTGGTCACTCCTTGACAACAAGGGAGATTCTTCGGGCTTCCACGTTGAGATGGAGGGCGAAGGGTCCAGAATATCGTTTCAAATGTTTCTTCCAGGAAATCTGATGTGCATTGGCACTGCTCCCACTCTTATTCGAATCTGGTGGGCGTGATTACCTGCTAGGTCCCCTCCTATGGGTGGGACCCAGGAAGTGGGTGGTTACACCCCCTTCCTTTGATCCAGGCCGCCCTGGCACGAGGGCTGGAGTGCCCCAGAACCGGTTTGGCCGGATTATGCAAGGGGCAGCCTTGTGCGCCCCAGGCAGTGTCTGGTTTCTTTCAAACCTCCCTGCTACAATACACTATCTCCTGTCTGGAGGGCGGTGACACCCTCCTGTGACAGGAAACCCTTTGTCCAGGACCCCCTTGACTGGGTTTCGGTCAGCTCCAGGGGTCCAGACATTTGTCTGTGGCAGAGGCATCCATTTTGTGGATCTTAAGGCCTTTGGAGAAATCAACCGCATTAAAGCGAAGTAACATGTCTTACCCCTCTAGAGGGGTGGAATGCCATCCCCGTCGCCAGAACTGGCGAGGGGATGGTATTCCAAAGCGTATGACACCTTACACGACATGTTTTGATAAAGCCAAACCAGAGTTGCTAAATAACCGCGAGGATTATAAGGCACTTAATAGTATATGGTATGGCATTATCCTGAAACAGCTTAGGGATTTGTTCCCGACGGCTGCAGACAGGCTCAGCTCATGCTAGAGCTCCATCTCACATAAAAACCATGCACCCAGCCTCCAGGATTGGTGAGGCCTGTCTATAGGAGTGGCTCACAGGTTTACATGTGTCCAGATATAGGTTTAGACATAGGTATACTATATCTAAGCAAGGGGTGTGTACACCACCTTACCCCAGCTGAGTGATCAGCCAGTTGTGTCAATTTAAGAACCAGCCAGGGGTGGCAAAAGATATGCTGCAGCCCCTGGTAGGCCTTAGTGGCTCCTGTGCCCTGTGCACCTATAGTGCATTCTACAGGGGCTGACAAGGAGTCCATTTCCAATTGGTATGTGCCTATAGCACATGTGTCATTAATTTAGTGAGAGAACAGCAGGCTGGGGGTCTGATCAGCAGGCCCACAGCCTCAGTAGTCGAAAACCAGTGAAGCAAAAAGCAAAAATTTGGGGTGACCATAGGATAGCAGACCCTACTCTCCTACACACATGTGCTATAGTGTGAGAAGTTGGCCTGGTAGGGGATGTTTCCAATTCTGGAACCACCTACTACCTGACCAAACAATCCCTTATGGTGTCTGGTTGTAAGTCAACCTTATTAGACAAGCTATCCTAGGGGTAGCATGGACTAAGCAGCCTAAAGGCTTAACTTAAGAGGTCGTGTTAAGCGAGCTGTTTTACCACATACAATCCTGTAATACCAAATGAAAGGACACCACACAAGTATATATTATAAAAATATATGTGTTTATTACTAAAAACAATCCCCAGTATTCTTTATGAATAAAGGGGCACAAGCGTTAAATCAAAAGCACTGTTTAAACATACAAGTTGCACAATTATGGATGAGGGCGGGGGGCCACTCAAACCATATACTAAACAAGTGGTATAAGAGAGGCCACTCGAACAGTGGTTAGGCCTAGGGCCTAGGGAATCGCTGGGAGCAGTCAGGACAAGCAATGCTGAAGTCGGGAATGGCCCTCGGGATTCGGGAGATGTGCGGAAAGCGCACGCATGCACCAATGTTAACCAATGGTGCGTAAAAGTCAAATAGTTAAAGTTTAAGGACACTTCCGCTGAACCTAGAGGAACAAAACTTAACACACAGACCCTAGAGGTGTGCACCAGTGTGGGAACACCGGCGGAGCAAAGTTACCTCACCCACAGGAAGTGGGTGCACAGGGTCGAAGTGGCGTCGGGTTTTGACACGCAGGCTCTTGGTGCTTGAAGCTGAAAGGGCTGCAGGCAGGGTGAAGACGAAGTGTCCGGTGGAGTCCAAGGGTGGACTCAAGTTGTAGAGTACCTGAAAGCAGAGGGGACAGAGTCTGGGTCACTCAGCAGTGACCAGGGTGGAACCAGGACGGAACCAGGCAATGTCGGGCGCAATCAGGTGGTCGTCGAGGAGCTTCTCTCCGCTGTCACGTGGGCTCTGGGGCATCTGCGACGTCCAGGAGCAGGTCACGATCTGTCCCACGCAGGCTCTCACCGTCGGTGCAGTCGGCTTCAGGTTTGGAGCAAACAAGCCTTGGTAAGAGCAATCCACGCAGGATCGGAAGATTGCTTCTCACTCGGACCAGGAAGGTCAGAGTCGGGGCTCCTTTTCAGGGGAGCTGGTGTGGATCTGGAGCAACCAGATTCACGAGTCTTCTTAGGTAGTTCGTCGGCACAGGGACCCCCAGCCAGCTGGCAAGTGACCGGGCCAACGCGTTGAGCCAAATCGTGCCAAAGGGCCCCACGCAGCACTCGTCGAGTGTGGAGGGCTGAACTTCGGCTCAGGAATAGCTCAGGGTGGGGGCTTCTCAAACCCCGGTGTACAGCTTCGAGGGTCACTCGTGGGCTGCACGGTCAGCGTCTCGTGGTCACTTCAAGATGGCGTGCCCCACGCTTCCGGTCGCCTCCACGGGTCTCAGCTTTGCATGGACTGTGGATCGGGCTGTTAGAAGCTGGGCAGGCTTGATCTCGTCGATCTCAGTCGCTCGAGTTCCGGCGGGAACTGCAACTAAGTAGACGTCGAGGGCTGGATGGTGCCTGCTGCTGCAGGGTGGTCACTCCTTGACCACAAGGGAGATTCTTCGGGCTTCCACGTTGAGATGGAGGGCGAAGGGTCCAGAATATCGTTTCAAATGTTTCTTCCAGGAAATCTGATGTGCATTGGCACTGCTCCCACTCTTATTCGAATCTGGTGGGCGTGATTACCTGCTAGGTCCCCTCCTATGGGTGGGACCCAGGAAGTGGGTGGGTACACCCCCTTCCTTTGATCCAGGCCGCCCTGGCACGAGGGCTGGAGTGCCCCAGAACCGGTTTGGCCGGATTATGCAAGGGGCAGCCTTGTGCGCCCCAGGCAGTGTCTGGTTTCTTTCAAACCTCCCTGCTACAATACACTATCTCCTGTCTGGAGGGCGGTGACACCCTCCTGTGACAGGAAACCCTTTGTCCAGGACCCCCTTGACTGGGTTTCGGTCAGCTCCAGGGGTCCAGACATTTGTCTGTGGCAGAGGCATCCATTTTGTGGATCTTAAGGCCTTTGGAGAAATCAACCGCATTAAAGTGAAGTAACATGTCTTACCCCTCTAGAGGGGTGGAATGCCATCCCCGTCGCCAGAACTGGCGAGGGGATGGTATTCCAAAGCGTATGACACCTTACACGACATGTTTTGATAAAGCCAAACCAGAGTTGCTAAATAACCGCGAGGATTATAAGGCACTTAATAGTATATGGTATGGCCTTATCCTGAAACAGCTTAGGGATTTGTTCCCGACGGCTGCAGACAGGCTCAGCTCATGCTAGAGCTCCATCTCACATAGAAACCATGCACCCAGCCTCCAGGATTGGTGAGGCCTGTCTATAGGAGTGGCTCACAGGTTTACATGTGTCCAGATATAGGTTTAGACATAGGTATACTATATCTAAGCAAGGGGTGTGTACACCACCTTACCCCAGCTGAGTGATCAGCCAGTTGTGTCAATTTAAGAACCAGCCAGGGGTGGCAAAACATATGCTGCAGCCCCTGGTAGGCCTTAGTGGCTCCTGTGCCCTGTGCACCTATAGTGCATTCTACAGGGGCTGACAAGGAGTCCATTTCCAATTGGTATGTGCCTATAGCACATGTGTCATTAATTTAGTGAGAGAACAGCAGGCTGGGGGTCTGATCAGCAGGCCCACAGCCTCAGTAGTCGAAAACCAGTGAAGCAAAAAGCAAAAATTTGGGGTGACCATAGGATAGCAGACCCTACTCTCCTACACAACCCCCCCCCAAACGCAGGGACATTAAACTAACCTTGACCAGATAAGTCTTCATGTTCTAAGTGGAAGTACCTGGAGAGACCATCTGCATTACCATGGTCAGTCCCTGGGCGGTGCTCCACTGTAAAGTCCATCCCCTGTAGGGAAATGGACCACCTGAGCAGTTTGGGATTTTCACCCTTCATCTGATTAAGCCATAAGAGGGGCTTATGGTCTGTTTGCACCAGGAAGTGAGTTCCAAACAAGTAGGACCTCAACTTCTTTAATGCCCAAACCACAGCAAAGGCCTCCCTCTCAATGGCTGACCAACGTTTTTCTCTTGGGGTTAGCCTCCTGCTAATGAAAGCAATTGGCTGGTCTTGACCATCTTGATTAAGTTGTGAGAGTACAGCTCCCACCCCCAACTCAGAAGCATCTGTCTGAACAATGAACTGTTTGGAGTAGTCAGGACTCTTTAGGATAGGTGCAGAGCACATGGCCTTCTTCAGGTCTTCAAATGCCTTCTGACAGCTAACTGTCCACTGAACCTTTTTTGGCATCTTCTTGGATGTCAAGTCATTTAATGGTGTCACTATAGACCCATAGTTTTTCACAAACTTTCTGTAATACCCAGTCAGGCCCAAGAAGGCTCTGACTTGTGTCTGGGTAACTGGAGGAGCCCAGTCCTGTATGGCCTGGATTTTGCTTTCCAGTGGCTGAACCTGGCCTCCACCTACTAGGTGGCCCAGGTATACAACCTTACTCTGCCCTATCTGGCACTTTGTGGCCTTGATAGTTAGGCCTGCCTTTTGCAGGGCCTCCAAAACTTTCTTCAGGTGGATCAGGTGATCCTCCCAGGTGGAGCTAAAGACAGCAATATCATCCAGATAAGCTGCACAAAAGTCATCCAAACCCAGTAAGGACTTGGTTCACCAACCTTTGGAAAGTGGCAGGGGCATTCTTCAAACCAAAGGGCATTACCACAAACTGATAATGTCCACTAGGGGTAGAGAATGCTGTTTTGGCTTTTGACTCCTCAGCTAGTCTGATTTGCCAGTAGCCAGCTGTCAGATCAAATGTGCTCAGAAACTTGGCAGAAGCCAATCTGTCAATGAGCTCATCTGCTCTTGGAATGGGGTGAGCATCTGTCCTAGTGACAGCATTGAGACCCCTGTAATCCACGCAAAACCTCATTTCTCTCTTACCATCTTGGGTATGAGGTTTTGGCACCAGGACTACTGGGCTGGCCCATGGGCTCTCTGATGGCTCAATCACTCCAAGCTCCAACATCTTTTGCACCTCAGCCTTGATGCAATCCCTGACATGATCAGGTTGCCTGTAGATCTTATTCTTGACAGGCAGACTGTCACCAGTGTCCACAACATGGGTACACCAGTCAGTTTGGCTGGGTGTGAGTGAAAACATTTGCCTGTGAGCCTGCAAAACTTGTCTGCAGTCCCTCTGTTGCTGGTCAGTGAGGCTGCCTGCCAAGGCTACTCCATCAACTGAACCATCATCAGGGTTCTGGGAAAGCAGGTCTGGGAGAGGGTCACTCTCTTCCTCCTGTTCCCCATCTGTGGCCATGAGCAAGCTCATGTCCTCCCTGTCTACAAATGCTTTCAAGCGATTCACATGGATTACCCTGTGAGGGCTCCTGGGTGTTCCAAAGTCTACCAAGTAGGTGACTTCCCCTTTCTTCTCAATAATAGGATAGGGTCCACTCCATTTGTCTTGGAGTGCTGCTGGAGCCACTGGCTCCAGTACCCATACCTTCTGTCCTGGTTGGAACTCTACCAGCACAGCCTTTTGGTCATGCCAAGCTTTCTGCAATTCTTGGCTGGCCTCCAGGTTTTTGGATGCTCTTTCCATGTACTCAGCCATCCTGGAGCGGAGACCAAGTACATAGTCCACTATGTCTAGTTTGGGCTTTTTGAGAGGTAACTCCCATCCTTCCTTCACCAAACACAATGGACCTCTCACAGGGTGGCCAAACAAAAGTTCAAAAGGGCTGTAGCCAACCCCCTTCTGTGGGACCTCTCTGTAAGCAAAGAGCAGGCAGGGTAAAAGAATGTCCCATTTCCGCCTGAGCTTCTCTGGTAATCCTTTTATCATGCCTTTAAGGGTCTTGTTAAATCTCTCCACAAGCCCATTGCATTGTGGATGATATGGGGTGGTAAACTTATAGTTTACTCCACATTCCTTCCACATTGCTTTTAGATAGCTGGACATAAAATTTGTCCCTCTATCTGATAGTACCTCCTTAGGAAAGCCCACTCTTGAGAAAACTGCAATGAGGGCTTTTGCCACCACAGGTGCTGTGGTGGTCCTTAGGGGAATAGCCTCTGGGTACCTGGTGGCATGATCCACTACCACCAGTATGAATCTGTTCCCAGATGCTGTTTGGGGGTCCATTGGACCCACAATATCAATTCCAACTCTCTCAAAGGGGACCCCCACCACAGGTAGTGGTATTAGGGGGGCCTTTGTTGTGCCACCTGACTTACCACTGGCTTGGCAAGTGACACAGGAGCGACAAAACTCCTTGACATCCTCTGACATGTGAGGCCAGTGAAAGTGTGGAACAAGCCTGTCCCACGTCTTGTTCTGGCCTAAGTGTCCTGCAAGGGGAATATCATGGGCCAAGGTAAGGAGGAATCCCCTAAACTGCAGAGGTATCACCAACCTCCTGGTCATGCCAGGCTTGGGGGTTCTAGCCTCTGAGTAAAGGAGTCCCTCATCCCAATACACAGTATGGGTACCTTGGGCATCCCCAGCAGCCTCAGCAGCAGCCTGCTGTCTGAGGGGTTCAAGGGAAGGGCAATCTAATTGAGCCTGCCTCAGGTCTGCCCTTGAGGGTCCCCCTGTCCCCAGAAACTCAACCTGGTCAGGTTCAAGCTCCTCAGAGACAGTCTCCTCTTGGGCTGCAGAATCAGTTTCCTCTGAAACCTGATCCTCAACCTGGGGCAAGGTGGAAGGCTGAGCCTTTCCTCTCTTGCTCCTTCTCTTGGGTTGTGGCTGGTCTATTGTTTCAAGATCCACCACTGGTTCAGGAAGGCACTTCTTAGCCTGAGCCCTTGTCATGGCAAGGACATGCTCTGAAATCCCTAGCATTTCTGCATGAGTCCTGTACTCCACTTCTGACCATGCTGAGCTTTCAAGGTCATTGCCTAACAGACAGTCTACTGGTAGGTCTGCACTCACCACAACCTTCTTTAGGCCATCAACCCCTCCCCAGGAGAAGTTCACAACTGCCACACTATGGGAGGTAGTGGAGTTGCTTGCATTGGTTACTAGGTAGCTCTCTCCTAGTACAATCTGTCCAGGGTTCACAAAGCCAGGGGTCACCATGGTGACACTAGCACATGTGTCCCTGTAAGCTTGAGCCAGTTTCTCATTTATTAAGGGAGTCTGCCTGTATTTGCCCAGGTTAGTGGGGCTTACTGCAGTGGGCAACTCAATGTCCACATCATACAGGAGAACTGCCTGTGTAGGGACTCTGACTAGGCCAGATCCTACTTCAATACCCAGGGTCAACCCAGCTACACCCTTGGACTGTGTTCCACCACTGCTTACTGTACTTGGGGTTGCAGTTGCTTTAGGAGCTGTAGTGGTGGGAACTGGATTTGCCTTGGTGCACTCACTGCCCCAGTGTGAAACTGATTTGCAGGTATTGCACCAAGGTGTCTTTGGACCTTTGTTCTTCTTCTTCTTGTTACCAGTTTGGGAACCACCCTCCTTACTATTAGTTTGGGGGCCTGAAGACTTCTGGTCTTTTTCTTTATCTTTCTGATTCTGATTACCACCCTTCTGGTCTGTTTTCTTCTGGTCACCACCTTGGTTCTGGGGTTTCTGCTTAATCCTTGTTCTGACCCATTTGTCTGCCTTCTTTCCCAATTCTTGGGGAGAGGTCAGATCAGAGTCAATAAGGTATTGATGCAACAGCTGGTTTGTACAGTTATTAAGGATCTGTTCTCTCATCATAAGATTGTACAATCCTGTATAGTCTGAAACTTTACTTCCCTGTAACCAACCCTCCAAAGCCTTAGTGGCACACTCCACAAAATCAGTCCAGTCTTGAGTCTGTGCTTTCTGGGTGTCTCTGAACAACAACCTGTATTGCTCAGTGGTTAGGCCATACCCTTCAATGAGAGCACTCTTCAAAACAGAGTAGTTTTTGGCATCCTCAGGTCTAACTGTGAGGAGCCTGTCCCTCCCTTTCTCAGAAAAGGAGTACCACAAAATTGCAGCCCACTGATTCTCAGGAACCTGCTGTACCATGCAGGCTCTCTCAAGAGCAGTCATCCATTTGTGGATGTCATCCCCTTCTTTAAAGGGGGGCACAATCTTGGTCAGGTTTCTATTGTCATAGGCCCTGTCTTTTTCTCTTGGAAAATTGCTGCCACCAGTGACATCTAAGCCACTTAATTTCTGCTCTCTTGCCAAGGCAAGTTTAGCTTGAGCTAAGGTAAGCTTAGCTTGACTCAGGGCTACCTCCTCTCTCTCTATCTGGAGTCTGACAGCCCTCATTCTAGCCCTATGCTCAGCTTTCTGAGAAGCACTCATGCCTCTCTCTGATTCTCTGGAGGCACTAGAAAGATGAGAGTCCCCTGAGGGAGATCTCACTCTTCTGTTGCCTGGGAGAATCACATGTTGGGTTCTGGGGAGGTGCTGGCCCTCTCCATTCCCCAGTAGGTCCAAGTTGGCCTGGCTAAGCCTACCAACTGGAACCTGGCTACCCTGATCCTGTACTTCTAAGTCCCCAACATCTGAGTCCTCATCCAAGTCATCATCATCCTCCTCTTCAGGGGGATCAACTACAGGGGGGTTCTCTCCATTTCCTGTGTCTAGGGAAGCTGCTTTAGCCTTCTCTAAGTCATCCTGTTCTAGGATTTCTACCAGGGTTAGGCAGGTGGGGCTTCTGCCCCTTTTTAACCCTCTTGCTTTGCACAAGGCAATCAAGTCTCTGCGGGTTAGTTTGTCATATCCAAAAGTTGCCTGGGTAGGGTCAACTGTCACAGGAGCAGACCCTGAGGCTTTTCCTGTGTCAGACATGGTTACTAGTGAGGTGTAAGTGGTGCACTTACCTACACTAAGTGTTTTCCTACTGTACCTTGCTAGTTAGTTGTAGTCAGGGTGTGCTAATCCCTTCAACCTACAACTACTAAGTTCAGTAGAACTTAATATGCTAAGCTTTTGATTTTATATGTACCTAGAGGTACTTGATGTGATCTTTCAATTTGATATAAAGATTGCAATGGTAAAACAACAGCAAGCTCAAATCCGCACCGCTGCTCACCAATGTGAGAAGTTGGCCTGGTAGGGGATGTTTCCAATTCTGGAACCACCTACTACCTGACTGTAGGAGAGTAGGGTCTGCTATCCTATGGTCACCCCAAATTTTTGCTTTTTGCTTCACTGGTTTTCGACTACTGAGGCTGTGGGCCTGCTGATCAGACCCCCAGCCTGCTGTTCTCTCACTAAATTAATGACACATGTGCTATAGGCACATACCAATTGGAAATGGACTCCTTGTCAGCCCCTGTAGAATGCACTATAGGTGCACAGGGCACAGGAGCCACTAAGGCCTACCAGGGGCTGCAGCATATCTTTTGCCACCCCTGGCTGGTTCTTAAATTGACACAACTGGCTGATCACTCAGCTGGGGTAAGGTGGTGTACACACCCCTTGCTTAGATATAGTATACCTATGTCTAAACCTATATCTGGACACATGTAAACCTGTGAGCCACTCCTATAGACAGGCCTCACCAATCCTGGAGGCTGGGTGCTTGGTTTTTATGTGAGATGGAGCTCTAGCATGAGCTGAGCCTGTCTGCAGCCGTCGGGAACAAATCCCTAAGCTGTTTCAGGATAATGCCATACCATATACTATTAAGTGCCTTATAATCCTCGCGGTTATTTAGCAACTCTGGTTTGGCTTTATCAAAACATGTCGTGTAAGGTGTCATACGCTTTGGAATACCATCCCCTCGCCAGTTCTGGCGACGGGGATGGCATTCCACCCCTCTAGAGGGGTAAGACATGTTACTTCACTTTAATGCGGTTGATTTCTCCAAAGGCCTTAAGATCCACAAAATGGATGCCTCTGCCACAGACAAATGTCTGGACCCCTGGAGCTGACCGAAACCCAGTCAAGGGGGTCCTGGACAAAGGGTTTCCTGTCACAGGAGGGTGTCACCGCCCTCCAGACAGGAGATAGTGTATTGTAGCAGGGAGGTTTGAAAGAAACCAGACACTGCCTGGGGCGCACAAGGCTGCCCCTTGCATAATCCGGCCAAACCGGTTCTGGGGCACTCCAGCCCTCGTGCCAGGGCGGCCTGGATCAAAGGAAGGGGGTGTATCCACCCACTTCCTGGGTCCCACCCATAGGAGGGGACCTAGCAGGTAATCACGCCCACCAGATTCGAATAAGAGTGGGAGCAGTGCCAATGCACATCAGATTTCCTGGAAGAAACATTTG
This sequence comes from Lissotriton helveticus, assembly GCF_964261635.1. Classification (NCBI taxonomy): domain Eukaryota; kingdom Metazoa; phylum Chordata; class Amphibia; order Caudata; family Salamandridae; genus Lissotriton; species Lissotriton helveticus. Next base: position 5,272,656 of record NW_027611692.1, on the reverse strand, counting down.
AAACGATATTCTGGACCCTTCGCCCTCCATCTCAACGTGGAAGCCCGAAGAATCTCCCTTGTGGTCAAGGAGTGACCACCCTGCAGCAGCAGGCACCATCCAGCCCTCGACGTCTACTTAGTTGCAGTTCCCGCCGGAACTCGAGCGACTGAGATCGACGAGATCAAGCCTGCCCAGCTTCTAACAGCCCGATCCACAGTCCCTGCAAAGCTGAGACCCGTGGAGGCGACCGGAAGCGTGGGGCACGCCATCTTGAAGTGACCACGAGACGCTGACCGTGCAGCCCACGAGTGACCCTCGAAGCTGTACACCGGGGTTTGAGAAGCCCCCACCCTGAGCTACTCCTGAGCCGAAGTTCAGCCCTCCACACTCGACGAGTGCTGCGTGGGGCCCTTTGGCACGATTTGGCTCAACGCGTTGGCCCGGTCACTTGCCAGCTGGCTTGTGGTCCCTGTGCCGACGAACTACAAAAGAAGACTCGTGATTCTGGTTGCTCCAGATCCACACCAGCTCCCCTGAAAGGGAGCCCCGACTCTGACCTTCCTGGTCCGAGTGAGACGCCATCTTCCAATCCCGCGTGGATTGCTCTTACCAAGGCTTGTTTGCTCCAAACCGGAAGCCGACTGCACCGACGGTGAGAGCCTGCGTGGGACAGATCGTGACCTGCTCCTGGACGTCGCAGATGCCCCAGAGCCCACGTGACAGCGAAGAGAAGCGCCTCGACGACCACCTGATTGCGCCCGACATTGCCTGGTTCCGTCCTGGTTCCACCCTGGTCACTGCTGAGTGACCCAGACTCTGTCCCCTCTGCTTTCAGGTACTCTACAACTTGAGTCCACCCTTGGACTCCACCGGACACTTCGTCTTCACCCTGCCTGCAGCCCTTTCAGCTTCAAGCACCAAGAGCCTGCGTGTCAAAACCCGACGCCACTTCGACCCTGTGCACCCACTTCCTGTGGGTGAGGTAACTTTGCTCCGCCGGTGTTCCCACACTGGTGCACACCTCTAGGGTCTGTGTGTTAAGTTTTGTTCCTCTAGGTTCAGCGGAAGTGTCCTTAAACTTTAACTATTTGACTTTTACGCACCATTGGTTAACATTGGTGCATGCGTGCGCTTTCCGCACATCTCCCGAATCCCGAGGGCCATTCCCGACTTCAGCATTGCTTGTCCTGACTGCTCCCAGCGATTCCCTAGGCCCTAGGCCTAACCACTGTTCGAGTGGCCTTTCTTATACCACTTGTTTAGTATATGGTTTGAGTGGCCCCCTGCCCTCATCCATAATTGTGCAACTTTGTATGTTTAAACAGTGCTTTTGATTTAACGCTTGTGCCCCTTTATTCATAAAGAATACTGGGGATTGTTTTTAGTAATAAACACATATATTTTTATAATATATACTTGTGTGGTGTCCTTTCATTTGGTATTACAGGATTGTATGTGGTAAAACAGCTCGCTTAACACGACCTCTTAAGTTAAGCCTTTAGGCTGCTTAGTCCATGCTACCACTAGGATAGCTTGTCTAATAAGGTTGACTTACAACCAGACACCATAAGGGGATTGTTTGGTCAGGTAGTAGGTGGTTCCAGAATTGGAAACATCCCCTACCAGGCCAACTTCTCACATTGGTGAGCAGCGGTGCGGATTTGAGCTTGCTGTTGTTTTACCATTGCAATCTTTATATCAAATTGAAAGATCACATCAAGTACCTCTAGGTACATATAAAATCAAAAGCTTAGCATATTAAGTTCTACTGAACTTAGTAGTTGTAGGTTGAAGGGAGTAGCACACCCCTGACTACAACTCACTAGCAAGGTCCAGTAGGAAAACACTTAGTGTAGGTAAGTGCACCACTTACACCTCACTAGTAACCATGTCTGACACAGGAAAGGCCTCAGGGTCTAGTCCTGTGACAGTTGACCTTACCCAGGCAACTTTTGGATATGACAAACTAACCCGCAGAGACTTGATTGCCTTGTGCAAAGCAAGAGGGTTAAAAAGGGGCAGAAGCCCCACCTGCCTAACCCTGGTAGAAATCCTAGAACAGGATGACTTAGAGAAGGCTAAAACAGCTTCCCTAGACACAGGAAATGGAGAGAACCCCCCTGTAGTTGATCCCCCTGAAGAGGAGGATGATGATGACTTGGATGAGGACTCAGATGCTGGGGACTTAGAAGTACAGGATCAGGGTAGCCAGGTTCCAGTTGGTAGGCTTAGCCAGGCCAACTTGGACCTACTGGGGAATGGAGAGGGCCAGCACCTCCCCAGAACCCAACATGTGATTCTCCCAGGCAACAGAAGAGTGAGATCTCCCTCAGGGGACTCTCATCTTTCTAGTGCCTCCAGAGAATCAGAGAGAGGCATGAGTGCTTCTCAGAAAGCTGAGCATAGGGCTAGAATGAGGGCTGTCAGACTCCAGATAGAGAGAGAGGAGGTAGCCCTGAGTCAAGCTAAGCTTACCTTAGCTCAAGCTAAACTTGCCTTGGCAAGAGAGCAGAAATTAAGTGGCTTAGATGTCACTGGTGGCAGCAATTTTCCAAGAGAAAAAGACAGGGCCTATGATAATAGAAACCTGACCAAAATTGTGCCCCCCTTTAAAGAAGGGGATGACATCCACAAATGGATGACTGCTCTTGAGAGAGCCTGCATGGTACAGCAGGTTCCTGAGAATCAGTGGGCTGCAATTTTGTGGTACTCCTTTTCTGAGAAAGGGAGGGACAGGCTCCTCACAGTTAGACCTGAGGATGCCAAAAACTACTCTGTTTTGAAGAGTGCTCTCATTGAAGGGTATGGCCTAACCACTGAGCAATACAGGTTGTTGTTCAGAGACACCCAGAAAGCACAGACTCAAGACTGGACTGATTTTGTGGAGTGTGCCACTAAGGCTTTGGAGGGTTGGTTACAGGGAAGTAAAGTTTCAGACTATACAGGATTGTACAATCTTATGATGAGAGAACAGATCCTTAATAACTGTACAAACCAGCTGTTGCATCAATACCTTATTGACTCTGATCTGACCTCTCCCCAAGAATTGGGAAAGAAGGCAGACAAATGGGTCAGAACAAGGATTAAGCAGAAACCCCAGAACCAAGGTGGTGACCAGAAGAAAACAGACCAGAAGGGTGGTAATCAGAATCAGAAAGATAAAGAAAAAGACCAGAAGTCTTCAGGCCCCCAAACTAATAGTAAGGAGGGTGGTTCCCAAAATGGTAACAAGAAGAAGAAGAACAAAGGTCCAAAGACACCTTGGTGTAATACCTGCAAATCAGTTTCACACTGGGGCAGTGAGTGCACCAAGGCAAATCCAGTTCCCACCACTACAGCTCCTAAAGCAACTGCAACCCCAAGTACAGTAAGCAGTGGTGGAACACAGTCCAAGGGTGTAGCTGGGTTGACCCTGGGTATTGAAGTAGGATCTGGCCTAGTCAGAGTCCCTACACAGGCAGTTCTCCTGTATGATGTGGACATTGAGTTGCCCACTGCAGTAAGCCCCACTAACCTGGGCAAATACAGGCAGACTCCCTTAATAAATGAGAAACTGGCTCAAGCTTACAGGGACACATGTGCTAGTGTCACCATGGTGACCCCTGGCTTTGTGGACCCTGGACAAATTGTACTAGGAGAGAGCTACCTAGTAACCAATGCAAGCAACTCCACTACCTCCCATAGTGTGGCAGTTGTGAACTTCTCCTGGGGAGGGGTTGATGGCCTAAAGAAAGTTGTGGTGAGTGCAGACCTACCAGTAGACTGTCTGTTAGGCAATGACCTTGAAAGCTCAGCATGGTCAGAAGTGGAGTACAGGACTCATGCAGAAATGCTAGGGATTTCAGAGCATGTCCTTGCCATGACAAGGGCTCAGGCTAAGAAGTGCCTTCCTGAACCAGTGGTGGATCTTGAGACAATAGGCCAGCCACAACCCAAGAGAAGGAGCAAGAGAGGAAAGGCCTCGCCTTCCACCTTGCCCCAGGTTGAGGATCAGGTTTCAGAGGAAACTGATTCTGCAGTCCAAGAGGAGACTGTCTCTGAGGAGCTTGAACCTGACCAGGTTGAGTTTCTGGGGACAGGGGGACCCTCAAGGGCAGACCTGAGGCAGGCTCAATTAGATTGCCCTTCCCTTGAACCCCTCAGACAGCAGGCTGCTGCTGAGGCTGCTGGGGATGCCCAAGGTACCCATACTGTGTATTGGGATGAGGGACTCCTTTACTCAGAGGCTAGAGCCCCCAAGCCTGGCATGACCAGGAGGTTGGTGATACCTCTGCAGTTTAGGGGATTCCTCCTTACCTTGGCCCATGATATTCCCCTTGCAGGACACTTAGGCCAGAACAAGACGTGGGACAGGCTTGTTCCACACTTTCACTGGCCTCACATGTCAGAGGATGTCAAGGAGTTTTGTCGCTCCTGTGTCACTTGCCAAGCCAGTGGTAAGTCAGGTGGCACAACAAAGGCCCCCCTAATACCACTACCTGTGGTGGGGGTCCCCTTTGAGAGAGTTGGAATTGATATTGTGGGTCCAATGGACCCCCAAACAGCATCTGGGAACAGATTCATACTGGTGGTAGTGGATCATGCCACCAGGTACCCAGAGGCTATTCCCCTAAGGACCACCACAGCACCTGTGGTGGCAAAAGCCCTCATTGCAGTTTTCTCAAGAGTGGGCTTTCCTAAGGAGGTACTATCAGATAGAGGGACAAATTTTATGTCCAGCTATCTAAAAGCAATGTGGAAGGAATGTGGAGTAAACTATAAGTTTACCACCCCATATCATCCACAATGCAATGGGCTTGTGGAGAGATTTAACAAGACCCTTAAAGGCATGATAAAGGGATTACCAGAGAAGCTCAGGCGGAAATGGGACATTCTTTTACCCTGCCTGCTCTTTGCTTACAGAGAGGTCCCACAGAAGGGGGTTGGCTACAGCCCTTTTGAACTTTTGTTTGGCCACCCTGTGAGAGGTCCCTTGTGTTTGGTGAAGGAAGGATGGGAGTTACCTCTCAAAAAGCCCAAACTAGACATAGTGGACTATGTACTTGGTCTCCGCTCCAGGATGGCTGAGTACATGGAAAGAGCATCCAAAAACCTGGAGGCCAGCCAAGAATTGCAGAAAGCTTGGCATGACCAAAAGGCTGTACTGGTAGAGTTCCAACCAGGACAGAAGGTATGGGTACTGGAGCCAGTGGCTCCAGCAGCACTCCCAGACAAATGGAGTGGACCCTATCCTATTATTGAGAAGAAAGGGGAAGTCACCTACTTGGTAGACTTTGGAACACCCAGGAGCCCTCACAGGGTAATCCATGTGAATCGCTTGAAAGCATTTGTAGACAGGGAGGACATGAGCTTGCTCATGGCCACAGATGGGGAACAGGAGGAAGAGAGTGACCCTCTCCCAGACCTGCTTTCCCAGAACCCTGATGATGGTTCAGTTGATGGAGTAGCCTTGGCAGGCAGCCTCACTGACCAGCAACAGAGGGACTGCAGACAAGTTTTGCAGGCTCACAGGCAAATGTTTTCACTCACACCCAGCCAAACTGACTGGTGTACCCATGTTGTGGACACTGGTGACAGTCTGCCTGTCAAGAATAAGATCTACAGGCAACCTGATCATGTCAGGGATTGCATCAAGGCTGAGGTGCAAAAGATGTTGGAGCTTGGAGTGATTGAGCCATCAGAGAGCCCATGGGCCAGCCCAGTAGTCCTGGTGCCAAAACCTCATACCCAAGATGGTAAGAGAGAAATGAGGTTTTGCGTGGATTACAGGGGTCTCAATGCTGTCACTAGGACAGATGCTCACCCCATTCCAAGAGCAGATGAGCTCATTGACAGATTGGCTTCTGCCAAGTTTCTGAGCACATTTGATCTGACAGCTGGCTACTGGCAAATCAGACTAGCTGAGGAGTCAAAAGCCAAAACAGCATTCTCTACCCCTAGTGGACATTATCAGTTTGTGGTAATGCCCTTTGGTTTGAAGAATGCACCTGCCACTTTTCAAAGGTTGGTGAACCAAGTCCTTACTGGGTTGGATGACTTTTGTGCAGCTTATCTGGATGATATTGCTGTCTTTAGCTCCACCTGGGAGGATCACCTGATCCACCTGAAGAAAGTTTTGGAGGCCCTGCAAAAGGCAGGCCTAACTATCAAGGCCACAAAGTGCCAGATAGGGCAGAGTAAGGTTGTATACCTGGGCCACCTAGTAGGTGGAGGCCAGGTTCAGCCACTGGAAAGCAAAATCCAGGCCATACAGGACTGGGCTCCTCCAGTTACCCAGACACAAGTCAGAGCCTTCTTGGGCCTGACTGGGTATTACAGAAAGTTTGTGAAAAACTATGGGTCTATAGTGACACCATTAAATGACTTGACATCCAAGAAGATGCCAAAAAAGGTTCAGTGGACAGTTAGCTGTCAGAAGGCATTTGAAGACCTGAAGAAGGCCATGTGCTCTGCACCTATCCTAAAGAGTCCTGACTACTCCAAACAGTTCATTGTTCAGACAGATGCTTCTGAGTTGGGGGTGGGAGCTGTACTCTCACAACTTAATCAAGATGGTCAAGACCAGCCAATTGCTTTCATTAGCAGGAGGCTAACCCCAAGAGAAAAACGTTGGTCAGCCATTGAGAGGGAGGCCTTTGCTGTGGTTTGGGCATTAAAGAAGTTGAGGTCCTACTTGTTTGGAACTCACTTCCTGGTGCAAACAGACCATAAGCCCCTCTTATGGCTTAATCAGATGAAGGGTGAAAATCCCAAACTGCTCAGGTGGTCCATTTCCCTACAGGGGATGGACTTTACAGTGGAGCACCGCCCAGGGACTGACCATGGTAATGCAGATGGTCTCTCCAGGTACTTCCACTTAGAACATGAAGACTTATCTGGTCAAGGTTAGTTTAATGTCCCTGCGTTTGGGGGGGGGTTGTGTAGGAGAGTAGGGTCTGCTATCCTATGGTCACCCCAAATTTTTGCTTTTTGCTTCACTGGTTTTCGACTACTGAGGCTGTGGGCCTGCTGATCAGACCCCCAGCCTGCTGTTCTCTCACTAAATTAATGACACATGTGCTATAGGCACATACCAATTGGAAATGGACTCCTTGTCAGCCCCTGTAGAATGCACTATAGGTGCACAGGGCACAGGAGCCACTAAGGCCTACCAGGGGCTGCAGCATATCTTTTGCCACCCCTGGCTGGTTCTTAAATTGACACAACTGGCTGATCACTCAGCTGGGGTAAGGTGGTGTACACACCCCTTGCTTAGATATAGTATACCTATGTCTAAACCTATATCTGGACACATGTAAACCTGTGAGCCACTCCTATAGACAGGCCTCACCAATCCTGGAGGCTGGGTGCTTGGTTTTTATGTGAGATGGAGCTCTAGCATGAGCTGAGCCTGTCTGCAGCCGTCGGGAACAAATCCCTAAGCTGTTTCAGGATAATGCCATACCATATACTATTAAGTGCCTTATAATCCTCGCGGTTATTTAGCAACTCTGGTTTGGCTTTATCAAAACATGTCGTGTAAGGTGTCATACGCTTTGGAATACCATCCCCTCGCCAGTTCTGGCGACGGGGATGGCATTCCACCCCTCTAGAGGGGTAAGACATGTTACTTCACTTTAATGCGGTTGATTTCTCCAAAGGCCTTAAGATCCACAAAATGGATGCCTCTGCCACAGACAAATGTCTGGACCCCTGGAGCTGACCGAAACCCAGTCAAGGGGGTCCTGGACAAAGGGTTTCCTGTCACAGGAGGGTGTCACCGCCCTCCAGACAGGAGATAGTGTATTGTAGCAGGGAGGTTTGAAAGAAACCAGACACTGCCTGGGGCGCACAAGGCTGCCCCTTGCATAATCCGGCCAAACCGGTTCTGGGGCACTCCAGCCCTCGTGCCAGGGCGGCCTGGATCAAAGGAAGGGGGTGTATCCACCCACTTCCTGGGTCCCACCCATAGGAGGGGACCTAGCAGGTAATCACGCCCACCAGATTCGAATAAGAGTGGGAGCAGTGCCAATGCACATCAGATTTCCTGGAAGAAACATTTGAAACGATATTCTGGACCCTTCGCCCTCCATCTCAACGTGGAAGCCCGAAGAATCTCCCTTGTGGTCAAGGAGTGACCACCCTGCAGCAGCAGGCACCATCCAGCCCTCGACGTCTACTTAGTTGCAGTTCCCGCCGGAACTCGAGCGACTGAGATCGACGAGATCAAGCCTGCCCAGCTTCTAACAGCCCGATCCACAGTCCCTGCAAAGCTGAGACCCGTGGAGGCGACCGGAAGCGTGGGGCACGCCATCTTGAAGTGACCACGAGACGCTGACCGTGCAGCCCACGAGTGACCCTCGAAGCTGTACACCGGGGTTTGAGAAGCCCCCACCCTGAGCTACTCCTGAGCCGAAGTTCAGCCCTCCACACTCGACGAGTGCTGCGTGGGGCCCTTTGGCACGATTTGGCTCAACGCGTTGGCCCGGTCACTTGCCAGCTGGCTTGTGGTCCCTGTGCCGACGAACTACAAAAGAAGACTCGTGATTCTGGTTGCTCCAGATCCACACCAGCTCCCCTGAAAGGGAGCCCCGACTCTGACCTTCCTGGTCCGAGTGAGACGCCATCTTCCAATCCCGCGTGGATTGCTCTTACCAAGGCTTGTTTGCTCCAAACCGGAAGCCGACTGCACCGACGGTGAGAGCCTGCGTGGGACAGATCGTGACCTGCTCCTGGACGTCGCAGATGCCCCAGAGCCCACGTGACAGCGAAGAGAAGCGCCTCGACGACCACCTGATTGCGCCCGACATTGCCTGGTTCCGTCCTGGTTCCACCCTGGTCACTGCTGAGTGACCCAGACTCTGTCCCCTCTGCTTTCAGGTACTCTACAACTTGAGTCCACCCTTGGACTCCACCGGACACTTCGTCTTCACCCTGCCTGCAGCCCTTTCAGCTTCAAGCACCAAGAGCCTGCGTGTCAAAACCCGACGCCACTTCGACCCTGTGCACCCACTTCCTGTGGGTGAGGTAACTTTGCTCCGCCGGTGTTCCCACACTGGTGCACACCTCTAGGGTCTGTGTGTTAAGTTTTGTTCCTCTAGGTTCAGCGGAAGTGTCCTTAAACTTTAACTATTTGACTTTTACGCACCATTGGTTAACATTGGTGCATGCGTGCGCTTTCCGCACATCTCCCGAATCCCGAGGGCCATTCCCGACTTCAGCATTGCTTGTCCTGACTGCTCCCAGCGATTCCCTAGGCCCTAGGCCTAACCACTGTTCGAGTGGCCTTTCTTATACCACTTGTTTAGTATATGGTTTGAGTGGCCCCCTGCCCTCATCCATAATTGTGCAACTTTGTATGTTTAAACAGTGCTTTTGATTTAACGCTTGTGCCCCTTTATTCATAAAGAATACTGGGGATTGTTTTTAGTAATAAACACATATATTTTTATAATATATACTTGTGTGGTGTCCTTTCATTTGGTATTACAGGATTGTATGTGGTAAAACAGCTCGCTTAACACGACCTCTTAAGTTAAGCCTTTAGGCTGCTTAGTCCATGCTACCACTAGGATAGCTTGTCTAATAAGGTTGACTTACAACCAGACACCATAAGGGGATTGTTTGGTCAGGTAGTAGGTGGTTCCAGAATTGGAAACATCCCCTACCAGGCCAACTTCTCACACTGACCAAACAATCCCTTATGGTGTCTGGTTGTAAGTCAACCTTATTAGACAAGCTATCCTAGGGGTAGCATGGACTAAGCAGCCTAAAGGCTTAACTTAAGAGGTCGTGTTAAGCGAGCTGTTTTACCACATACAATCCTGTAATACCAAATGAAAGGACACCACACAAGTATATATTATAAAAATATATGTGTTTATTACTAAAAACAATCCCCAGTATTCTTTATGAATAAAGGGGCACAAGCGTTAAATCAAAAGCACTGTTTAAACATAAAAGTTGCACAATTATGGATGAGGGTGGGGGGCCACTCAAACCATATACTAAACAAGTGGTATAAGAGAGGCCACTCGAACAGTGGTTAGGCCTAGGGCCTAGGGAATCGCTGGGAGCAGTCAGGACAAGCAATGCTGAAGTCGGGAATGGCCCTCGGGATTCGGGAGATGTGCGGAAAGCGCACGCATGCACCAATGTTAACCAATGGTGCGTAAAAGTCAAATAGTTAAAGTTTAAGGACACTTCCGCTGAACCTAGAGGAACAAAACTTAACACACAGACCCTAGAGGTGTGCACCAGTGTGGGAACACCGGCGGAGCAAAGTTACCTCACCCACAGGAAGTGGGTGCACAGGGTCGAAGTGGCGTCGGGTTTTGACACGCAGGCTCTTGGTGCTTGAAGCTGAAAGGGCTGCAGGCAGGGTGAAGACGAAGTGTCCGGTGGAGTCCAAGGGTGGACTCAAGTTGTAGAGTACCTGAAAGCAGAGGGGACAGAGTCTGGGTCACTCAGCAGTGACCAGGGTGGAACCAGGACGGAACCAGGCAATGTCGGGCGCAATCAGGTGGTCGTCGAGGAGCTTCTCTCCGCTGTCACGTGGGCTCTGGGGCATCTGCGACGTCCAGGAGCAGGTCACGATCTGTCCCACGCAGGCTCTCACCGTCGGTGCAGTCGGCTTCAGGTTTGGAGCAAACAAGCCTTGGTAAGAGCAATCCACGCAGGATCGGAAGATTGCTTCTCACTCGGACCAGGAAGGTCAGAGTCGGGGCTCCTTTTCAGGGGAGCTGGTGTGGATCTGGAGCAACCAGATTCACGAGTCTTCTTAGGTAGTTCGTCGGCACAGGGACCACCAGCCAGCTGGCAAGTGACCGGGCCAACGCGTTGAGCCAAATCGTGCCAAAGGGCCCCACGCAGCACTCGTCGAGTGTGGAGGGCTGAACTTCGGCTCAGGAATAGCTCAGGGTGGGGGCTTCTCAAACCCCGGTGTACAGCTTCGAGGGTCACTCGTGGGCTGCACGGTCAGCGTCTCGTGGTCACTTCAAGATGGCGTGCCCCACGCTTCCGGTCGCCTCCACGGGTCTCAGCTTTGCATGGACTGTGGATCGGGCTGTTAGAAGCTGGGCAGGCTTGGTCTCGTCGATCTCAGTCGCTCGAGTTCCGGCGGGAACTGCAACTAAGTAGACGTCGAGGGCTGGATGGTGCCTGCTGCTGCAGGGTGGTCACTCCTTGACCACAAGGGAGATTCTTCGGGCTTCCACGTTGAGATGGAGGGCGAAGGGTCCAGAATATCGTTTCAAATGTTTCTTCCAGGAAATCTGATGTGCATTGGCACTGCTCCCACTCTTATTCGAATCTGGTGGGCGTGATTACCTGCTAGGTCCCCTCCTATGGGTGGGACCCAGGAAGTGGGTGGGTACACCCCCTTCCTTTGATCCAGGCCGCCCTGGCACGAGGGCTGGAGTGCCCCAGAACCGGTTTGGCCGGATTATGCAAGGGGCAGCCTTGTGCGCCCCAGGCAGTGTCTGGTTTCTTTCAAACCTCCCTGCTACAATACACTATCTCCTGTCTGGAGGGCGGTGACACCCTCCTGTGACAGGAAACCCTTTGTCCAGGACCCCCTTGACTGGGTTTCGGTCAGCTCCAGGGGTCCAGACATTTGTCTGTGGCAGAGGCATCCATTTTGTGGATCTTAAGGCCTTTGGAGAAATCAACCGCATTAAAGTGAAGTAACATGTCTTACCCCTCTAGAGGGGTGGAATGCCATCCCCGTCGCCAGAACTGGCGAGGGGATGGTATTCCAAAGCGTATGACACCTTACACGACATGTTTTGATAAAGCCAAACCAGAGTTGCTAAATAACCGCGAGGATTATAAGGCACTTAATAGTATATGGTATGGCCTTATCCTGAAACAGCTTAGGGATTTGTTCCCGACGGCTGCAGACAGGCTCAGCTCATGCTAGAGCTCCATCTCACATAGAAACCATGCACCCAGCCTCCAGGATTGGTGAGGCCTGTCTATAGGAGTGGCTCACAGGTTTACATGTGTCCAGATATAGGTTTAGACATAGGTATACTATATCTAAGCAAGGGGTGTGTACACCACCTTACCCCAGCTGAGTGATCAGCCAGTTGTGTCAATTTAAGAACCAGCCAGGGGTGGCAAAACATATGCTGCAGCCCCTGGTAGGCCTTAGTGGCTCCTGTGCCCTGTGCACCTATAGTGCATTCTACAGGGGCTGACAAGGAGTCCATTTCCAATTGGTATGTGCCTATAGCACATGTGTCATTAATTTAGTGAGAGAACAGCAGGCTGGGGGTCTGATCAGCAGGCCCACAGCCTCAGTAGTCGAAAACCAGTGAAGCAAAAAGCAAAAATTTGGGATGACCATAGGATAGCAGACCCTACTCTCCTACATATAGGCACATACCAATTGGAAATGGACTCCTTGTCAGCCCCTGTAGAATGCACTATAGGTGCACAGGGCACAGGAGCCACTAAGGCCTACCAGGGGCTGCAGCATAACTTTTGCCACCCCTGGCTGGTTCTTAAATTGACACAACTGGCTGATCACTCAGCTGGGGTAAGGTGGTGTACACACCCCTTGCTTAGATATAGTATACCTATGTCTAAACCTATATCTGGACACATGTAAACCTGTGAGCCACTCCTATAGACAGGCCTCACCAATCCTGGAGGCTGGGTGCATGGTTTTTATGTGAGATGGAGCTCTAGCATGAGCTGAGCCTGTCTGCAGCCGTCGGGAACAAATCCCTAAGCTGTTTCAGGATAATGCCATACCATATACTATTAAGTGCCTTATAATCCTCGCGGTTATTTAGCAACTCTGGTTTGGCTTTATCAAAACATGTCGTGTAAGGTGTCATACGCTTTGGAATACCATCCCCTCGCCAGTTCTGGCGACGGGGATGGCATTCCACCCCTCTAGAGGGGTAAGACATGTTACTTCACTTTAATGCGGTTGATTTCTCCAAAGGCCTTAAGATCCACAAAATGGATGCCTCTGCCACAGACAAATGTCTGGACCCCTGGAGCTGACCGAAACCCAGTCAAGGGGGTCCTGGACAAAGGGTTTCCTGTCACAGGAGGGTGTCACCGCCCTCCAGACAGGAGATAGTGTATTGTAGCAGGGAGGTTTGAAAGAAACCAGACACTGCCTGGGGCGCACAAGGCTGCCCCTTGCATAATCCGGCCAAACCGGTTCTGGGGCACTCCAGCCCTCGTGCCAGGGCGGCCTGGATCAAAGGAAGGGGGTGTATCCACCCACTTCCTGGGTCCCACCCATAGGAGGGGACCTAGCAGGTAATCACGCCCACCAGATTCGAATAAGAGTGGGAGCAGTGCCAATGCACATCAGATTTCCTGGAAGAAACATTTGAAACGATATTCTGGACCCTTCACCCTCCATCTCAACGTGGAAGCCCGAAGAATCTCCCTTGTGGTCAAGGAGTGACCACCCTGCAGCAGCAGGCACCATCCAGCCCTCGACGTCTACTTAGTTGCAGTTCCCGCCGGAACTCGAGCGACTGAGATCGACGAGATCAAGCCTGCCCAGCTTCTAACAGCCCGATCCACAGTCCCTGCAAAGTTGAGACCCGTGGAGGCGACCGGAAGCGTGGGGCACGCCATCTTGAAGTGACCACGAGACGCTGACCGTGCAGCCCACGAGTGACCCTCGAAGCTGTACACCGGGGTTTGAGAAGCCCCCACCCTGAGCTACTCCTGAGCCGAAGTTCAGCCCTCCACACTCGACGAGTGCTGCGTGGGGCCCTTTGGCACCATTTGGCTCAACGCGTTGGCCCGGTCACTTGCCAGCTGGCTTGTGGTCCCTGTGCCGACGAACTACCTAAGAAGACTTGTGATTCTGGCTGCTCCAGATCCACACCAGCTCCCCTGAAAAGGAGCCCCGACTCTGACCTTCCTGGTCCGAGTGAGAAGCAATCTTCCGATCCTGCGTGGATTGCTCTTACCAAGGCTTGTTTGCTCCAAACCTGAAGCCGACTGCACCGACGGTGAGAGCCTGCGTGGGACAGATCGTGACCTGCTCCTGGACGTCGCAGATGCCCCAGAGCCCACGTGACAGCGGAGAGAAGCTCCTCGACGACCACCTGATTGCGCCCGACATTGCCTGGTTCCGTCCTGGTTCCACCCTGGTCACTGCTGAGTGACCCAGACTCTGTCCCCTCTGCTTTCAGGTACTCTACAACTTGAGTCCACCCTTGGACTCCACCGGACACTTCGTCTTCACCCTGCCTGCAGCCCTTTCAGCTTCAAGCACCAAGAGCCTGCGTGTCAAAACCCGACGCCACTTCGACCCTGTGCACCCACTTCCTGTGGGTGAGGTAACTTTGCTCCGCCGGTGTTCCCACACTGGTGCACACCTCTAGGGTCTGTGTGTTAAGTTTGGTTCCTCTAGGTTCAGCGGAAGTGTCCTTAAACTTTAACTATTTGACTTTTACGCACCATTGGTTAACATTGGTGCATGCGTGCGCTTTCCGCACATCTCCCGAATCCCGAGGGCCATTCCCGACTTCAGCATTGCTTGTCCTGACTGCTCCCAGCGATTCCCTAGGCCCTAGGCCTAACCACTGTTCGAGTGGCCTCTCTTATACCACTTGTTTAGTATATGGTTTGAGTGGCCACCCGCCCTCATCCATAATTGTGCAACTTGTATGTTTAAACAGTGCTTTTGATTTAACGCTTGTGCCCCTTTATTCATAAAGAATACTGGGGATTGTTTTTAGTAATAAACACATATATTTTTATAATATATACTTGTGTGGTGTCCTTTCATTTGGTATTACAGGATTGTATGTGGTAAAACAGCTCGCTTAACACGACCTCTTAAGTTAAGCCTTTAGGCTGCTTAGTCCATGCTACCCCTAGGATAGCTTGTCTAATAAGGTTGACTTACAACCAGACACCATAAGGGATTGTTTGGTCAGGTAGTAGGTGGTTCCAGAATTGGAAACATCCCCTACCAGGCCAACTTCTCACATTGGTGAGCAGCGGTGCGGATTTGAGCTTGCTGTTGTTTTACCATTGCAATCTTTATATCAAATTGAAAGATCACATCAAGTACCTCTAGGTACATATAAAATCAAAAGCTTAGCATATTAAGTTCTACTGAACTTAGTAGTTGTAGGTTGAAGGGAGTAGCACACCCCTGACTACAACTCACTAGCAAGGTCCAGTAGGAAAACACTTAGTGTAGGTAAGTGCACCACTTACACCTCACTAGTAACCATGTCTGACACAGGAAAGGCCTCAGGGTCTAGTCCTGTGACAGTTGACCCTACCCAGGCAACTTTTGGATATGACAAACTAACCCGCAGAGACTTGATTGCCTTGTGCAAAGCAAGAGGGTTAAAAAGGGGCAGAAGCCCCACCTGCCTAATCCTGGTAGAAATCCTAGAACAGGATGACTTAGAGAAGGCAAAAGCAGCTTCCCTAGATACAGGAACTGGAGGGAACCCCCCTGCAGTTGATCCCCTTGAAGAGGAGGATGATGATGACTTGGATGAGGACTCAGATGTTGAGGACTTAGGAGTACAGGATCAGGGTAGCCAGGTTCCAGTTGGTAGGCTTAGCCAGGCCAACTTGGACCTACTGGGGAATGGAGAGGGCCAGCACCTCCCCAGAACCCAACATATGATTCCCCCAGGCAACAGAAGAGTGAGATCTCCCTCAGGAGACTCTCATCTTTCTAGTGCCTCCAGGGAATCACAGAGAGGCATGAATGCTTCTCAAAAGTTAGAGCATAGGGCCAGAATGAGGGCTGTCAAACTCCAGATAGAGAGGGAGGAGGTAGCCTTGGCTCAAGCTAGACTTGCCTTGGCAAGAGAGCAGAAATTAAGTGGCTTAGATGTCACTGGTGGCAGCAATTTTCCAAGAGAAAAAGACAGGGCCTATGATAATAGAAACCTGACCAAAATTGTGCCCCCCTTTAAAGAAGGGGATGACATCCACAAATGGATGACTGCTCTTGAGAGAGCCTGCATGGTACAGCAGGTTCCTGAGAATCAGTGGGCTGCAATTTTGTGGTACTCCTTTTCTGAGAAAGGGAGGGACAGGCTCCTCACAGTTAGACCTGAGGATGCCAAAAACTACTCTGTTTTGAAGAGTGCTCTCATTGAAGGGTATGGCTTAACCACTGAGCAATACAGGTTGTTGTTCAGAGACACCCAGAAAGCACAGACTCAAGACTGGACTGATTTTGTGGAGTGTGCCACTAAGGCTTTGGAGGGTTGGTTACAGGGAAGTAAAGTTTCAGACTATACAGGATTGTGAGAAGTTGGCCTGGTAGGGGATGTTTCCAATTCTGGAACCACCTACTACCTGACCAAACAATCCCTTATGGTGTCTGGTTGTAAGTCAACCTTATTAGACAAGCTATCCTAGGGGTAGCATGGACTAAGCAGCCTAAAGGCTTAACTTAAGAGGTCGTGTTAAGCGAGCTGTTTTACCACATACAATCCTGTAATACCAAATGAAAGGACACCACACAAGTATATATTATAAAAATATATGTGTTTATTACTAAAAACAATCCCCAGTATTCTTTATGAATAAAGGGGCACAAGCGTTAAATCAAAAAGCACTGTTTAAACATACAAGTTGCACAATTATGGATGAGGGCGGGGGGCCACTCAAACCATATACTAAACAAGTGGTATAAGAGAGGCCACTCGAACAGTGGTTAGGCCTAGGGCCTAGGGAATCGCTGGGAGCAGTCAGGACAAGCAATGCTGAAGTCGGGAATGGCCCTCGGGATTCGGGAGATGTGCGGAAAGCGCACGCATGCACCAATGTTAACCAATGGTGCGTAAAAGTCAAAGAGTTAAAGTTTAAGGACACTTCCGCTGAACCTAGAGGAACAAAACTTAACACACAGACCCTAGAGGTGTGCACCAGTGTGGGAACACCGGCGGAGCAAAGTTACCTCACCCACAGGAAGTGGGTGCACAGGGTCGAAGTGGCGTCGGGTTTTGACACGCAGGCTCTTGGTGCTTGAAGCTGAAAGGGCTGCAGGCAGGGTGAAGACGAAGTGTCCGGTGGAGTCCAAGGGTGGACTCAAGTTGTAGAGTACCTGAAAGCAGAGGGGACAGAGTCTGGGTCACTCAGCAGTGACCAGGGTGGAACCAGGACGGAACCAGGCAATGTCGGGCGCAATCAGGTGGTCGTCGAGGAGCTTCTCTCCGCTGTCACGTGGGCTCTGGGGCATCTGCGACGTCCAGGAGCAGGTCACGATCCGTCCCACGCAGGCTCTCACCGTCGGTGCAGTCGGCTTCAGGTTTGGAGCAAACAAGCCTTGGTAAGAGCAATCCACGCAGGATCGGAAGATTGCTTCTCACTCGGACCAGGAAGGTCAGAGTCGGGGCTCCTTTTCAGGGGAGCTGGTGTGGATCTGGAGCAACCAGATTCACGAGTCTTCTTCGGTAGTTCGTCGGCACAGGGACCACAAGCCAGCTGGCAAGTGACCGGGCCAACGCGTTGAGCCAAATCGTGCCAAAGGGCCCCACGCAGCACTCGTCGAGTGTGGAGGGCTGAACTTCGGCTCAGGAGTAGCTCAGGGTGGGGGCTTCTCAAACCCCGGTGTACAGCTTCGAGGGTCACTCGTGGGCTGCACGGTCAGCGTCTCGTGGTCACTTCAAGATGGCGTGCCCCACGCTTCCGGTCGCCTCCACGGGTCTCAGCTTTGCATGGACTGTGGATCGGGCTGTTAGAAGCTGGGCAGGCTTGATCTCGTCGATCTCAGTCGCTCGAGTTCCGGCGGGAACTGCAACTAAGTAGACGTCGAGGGCTGGATGGTGCCTGCTGCTGCAGGGTGGTCACTCCTTGACCACAAGGGAGATTCTTCGGGCTTCCACGTTGAGATGGAGGGCGAAGGGTCCAGAATATCGTTTCAAATGTTTCTTCCAGGAAATCTGATGTGCATTGGCACTGCTCCCACTCTTATTCGAATCTGGTGGGCGTGATTACCTGCTAGGTCCCCTCCTATGGGTGGGACCCAGGAAGTGGGTGGATACACCCCCTTCCTTTGATCCAGGCCGCCCTGGCACGAGGGCTGGAGTGCCCCAGAACCGGTTTGGCCGGATTATGCAAGGGGCAGCCTTGTGCGCCCCAGGCAGTGTCTGGTTTCTTTCAAACCTCCCTGCTACAATACACTATCTCCTGTCTGGAGGGCGGTGACACCCTCCTGTGACAGGAAACCCTTTGTCCAGGACCCCCTTGACTGGGTTTCGGTCAGCTCCAGGGGTCCAGACATTTGTCTGTGGCAGAGGCATCCATTTTGTGGATCTTAAGGCCTTTGGAGAAATCAACCGCATTAAAGTGAAGTAACATGTCTTACCCCTCTAGAGGGGTGGAATGCCATCCCCGTCGCCAGAACTGGCGAGGGGATGGTATTCCAAAGCGTATGACACCTTACACGACATGTTTTGATAAAGCCAAACCAGAGTTGCTAAATAACCGCGAGGATTATAAGGCACTTAATAGTATATGGTATGGCATTATCCTGAAACAGCTTAGGGATTTGTTCCCGACGGCTGCAGACAGGCTCAGCTCATGCTAGAGCTCCATCTCACATAAAAACCATGCACCCAGCCTCCAGGATTGGTGAGGCCTGTCTATAGGAGTGGCTCACAGGTTTACATGTGTCCAGATATAGGTTTAGACATAGGTATACTATATCTAAGCAAGGGGTGTGTACACCACCTTACCCCAGCTGAGTGATCAGCCAGTTGTGTCAATTTAAGAACCAGCCAGGGGTGGCAAAAGATATGCTGCAGCCCCTGGTAGGCCTTAGTGGCTCCTGTGCCCTGTGCACCTATAGTGCATTCTACAGGGGCTGACAAGGAGTCCATTTCCAATTGGTATGTGCCTATAGCACATGTGTCATTAATTTAGTGAGAGAACAGCAGGCTGGGGGTCTGATCAGCAGGCCCACAGCCTCAGTAGTCGAAAACCAGTGAAGCAAAAAGCAAAAATTTGGGGTGACCATAGGATAGCAGACCCTACTCTCCTACACAACCCCCCCCCAAACGCAGGGACATTAAACTAACCTTGACCAGATAAGTCTTCATGTTCTAAGTGGAAGTACCTGGAGAGACCATCTGCATTACCATGGTCAGTCCCTGGGCGGTGCTCCACTGTAAAGTCCATCCCCTGTAGGGAAATGGACCACCTGAGCAGTTTGGGATTTTCACCCTTCATCTGATTAAGCCATAAGAGGGGCTTATGGTCTGTTTGCACCAGGAAGTGAGTTCCAAACAAGTAGGACCTCAACTTCTTTAATGCCCAAACCACAGCAAAGGCCTCCCTCTCAATGGCTGACCAACGTTTTTCTCTTGGGGTTAGCCTCCTGCTAATGAAAGCAATTGGCTGGTCTTGACCATCTTGATTAAGTTGTGAGAGTACAGCTCCCACCCCCAACTCAGAAGCATCTGTCTGAACAATGAACTGTTTGGAGTAGTCAGGACTCTTTAGGATAGGTGCAGAGCACATGGCCTTCTTCAGGTCTTCAAATGCCTTCTGACAGCTAACTGTCCACTGAACCTTTTTTGGCATCTTCTTGGATGTCAAGTCATTTAATGGTGTCACTATAGACCCATAGTTTTTCACAAACTTTCTGTAATACCCAGTCAGGCCCAAGAAGGCTCTGACTTGTGTCTGGGTAACTGGAGGAGCCCAGTCCTGTATGGCCTGGATTTTGCTTTCCAGTGGCTGAACCTGGCCTCCACCTACTAGGTGGCCCAGGTATACAACCTTACTCTGCCCTATCTGGCACTTTGTGGCCTTGATAGTTAGGCCTGCCTTTTGCAGGGCTTCCAAAACTTTCTTCAGGTGGATCAGGTGATCCTCCCAGGTGGAGCTAAAGACAGCAATATCATCCAGATAAGCTGCACAAAAGTCATCCAACCCAGTAAGGACTTGGTTCACCAACCTTTGGAAAGTGGCAGGTGCATTCTTCAAACCAAAGGGCATTACCACAAACTGATAATGTCCACTAGGGGTAGAGAATGCTGTTTTGGCTTTTGACTCCTCAGCTAGTCTGATTTGCCAGTAGCCAGCTGTCAGATCAAATGTGCTCAGAAACTTGGCAGAAGCCAATCTGTCAATGAGCTCATCTGCTCTTGGAATGGGGTGAGCATCTGTCCTAGTGACAGCATTGAGGCCCCTGTAATCCACGCAAAACCTCATTTCTCTCTTACCATCTTGGGTATGAGGTTTTGGCACCAGGACTACTGGGCTGGCCCATGGGCTCTCTGATGGCTCAATCACTCCAAGCTCCAACATCTTTTGCACCTCAGCCTTGATGCAATCCCTGACATGATCAGGTTGCCTGTAGATCTTATTCTTGACAGGCAGACTGTCACCAGTGTCCACAACATGGGTACACCAGTCAGTTTGGCTGGGGGTGAGTGAAAACATTTGCCTGTGAGCCTGCAAAACTTGTCTGCAGTCCCTCTGTTGCTGGTCAGTGAGGCTGCCTGCCAAGGCTACTCCATCAACTGAACCATCATCAGGGTTCTGGGAAAGCAGGTCTGGGAGAGGGTCACTCTCTTCCTCCTGTTCCCCATCTGTGGCCATGAGCAAGCTCATGTCCTCCCTGTCTACAAATGCTTTCAAGCGATTCACATGGATTACCCTGTGAGGGCTCCTGGGTGTTCCAAAGTCTACCAAGTAGGTGACTTCCCCTTTCTTCTCAATAATAGGATAGGGTCCACTCCATTTGTCTTGGAGTGCTGCTGGAGCCACTGGCTCCAGTACCCATACCTTCTGTCCTGGTTGGAACTCTACCAGTACAGCCTTTTGGTCATGCCAAGCTTTCTGCAATTCTTGGCTGGCCTCCAGGTTTTTGGATGCTCTTTCCATGTACTCAGCCATCCTGGAGCGGAGACCAAGTACATAGTCCACTATGTCTAGTTTGGGCTTTTTGAGAGGTAACTCCCATCCTTCCTTCACCAAACACAATGGACCTCTCACAGGGTGGCCAAACAAAAGTTCAAAAGGGCTGTAGCCAACCCCCTTCTGTGGGACCTCTCTGTAAGCAAAGAGCAGGCAGGGTAAAAGAATGTCCCATTTCCGCCTGAGCTTCTCTGGTAATCCTTTTATCATGCCTTTAAGGGTCTTGTTAAATCTCTCCACAAGCCCATTGCATTGTGGATGATATGGGGTGGTAAACTTATAGTTTACTCCACATTCCTTCCACATTGCTTTTAGATAGCTGGACATAAAATTTGTCCCTCTATCTGATAGTACCTCCTTAGGAAAGCCCACTCTTGAGAAAACTGCAATGAGGGCTTTTGCCACCACAGGTGCTGTGGTGGTCCTTAGGGGAATAGCCTCTGGGTACCTGGTGGCATGATCCACTACCACCAGTATGAATCTGTTCCCAGATGCTGTTTGGGGGTCCATTGGACCCACAATATCAATTCCAACTCTCTCAAAGGGGACCCCCACCACAGGTAGTGGTATTAGGGGGGCCTTTGTTGTGCCACCTGACTTACCACTGGCTTGGCAAGTGACACAGGAGCGACAAAACTCCTTGACATCCTCTGACATGTGAGGCCAGTGAAAGTGTGGAACAAGCCTGTCCCACGTCTTGTTCTGGCCTAAGTGTCCTGCAAGGGGAATATCATGGGCCAAGGTAAGGAGGAATCCCCTAAACTGCAGAGGTATCACCAACCTCCTGGTCATGCCAGGCTTGGGGGCTCTAGCCTCTGAGTAAAGGAGTCCCTCATCCCAATACACAGTATGGGTACCTTGGGCATCCCCAGCAGCCTCAGCAGCAGCCTGCTGTCTGAGGGGTTCAAGGGAAGGGCAATCTAATTGAGCCTGCCTCAGGTCTGCCCTTGAGGGTCCCCCTGTCCCCAGAAACTCAACCTGGTCAGGTTCAAGCTCCTCAGAGACAGTCTCCTCTTGGACTGCAGAATCAGTTTCCTCTGAAACCTGATCCTCAACCTGGGGCAAGGTGGAAGGCGAGGCCTTTCCTCTCTTGCTCCTTCTCTTGGGTTGTGGCTGGTCTATTGTCTCAAGATCCACCACTGGTTCAGGAAGGCACTTCTTAGCCTGAGCCCTTGTCATGGCAAGGACATGCTCTGAAATCCCTAGCATTTCTGCATGAGTCCTGTACTCCACTTCTGACCATGCTGAGCTTTCAAGGTCATTGCCTAACAGACAGTCTACTGGTAGGTCTGCACTCACCACAACTTTCTTTAGGCCATCAACCCCTCCCCAGGAGAAGTTCACAACTGCCACACTATGGGAGGTAGTGGAGTTGCTTGCATTGGTTACTAGGTAGCTCTCTCCTAGTACAATCTGTCCAGGGTCCACAAAGCCAGGGGTCACCATGGTGACACTAGCACATGTGTCCCTGTAAGCTTGAGCCAGTTTCTCATTTATTAAGGGAGTCTGCCTGTATTTGCCCAGGTTAGTGGGGCTTACTGCAGTGGGCAACTCAATGTCCACATCATACAGGAGAACTGCCTGTGTAGGGACTCTGACTAGGCCAGATCCTACTTCAATACCCAGGGTCAACCCAGCTACACCCTTGGACTGTGTTCCACCACTGCTTACTGTACTTGGGGTTGCAGTTGCTTTAGGAGCTGTAGTGGTGGGAACTGGATTTGCCTTGGTGCACTCACTGCCCCAGTGTGAAACTGATTTGCAGGTATTACACCAAGGTGTCTTTGGACCTTTGTTCTTCTTCTTCTTGTTACCACTTTGGGAACCACCCTCCTTACTATTAGTTTGGGGGCCTGAAGACTTCTGGTCTTTTTCTTTATCTTTCTGATTCTGATTACCACCCTTCTGGTCTGTTTTCTTCTGGTCACCACCTTGGTTCTGGGGTTTCTGCTTAATCCTTGTTCTGACCCATTTGTCTGCCTTCTTTCCCAATTCTTGGGGAGAGGTCAGATCAGAGTCAATAAGGTATTGATGCAACAGCTGGTTTGTACAGTTATTAAGGATCTGTTCTCTCATCATAAGATTGTACAATCCTGTATAGTCTGAAACTTTACTTCCCTGTAACCAACCCTCCAAAGCCTTAGTGGCACACTCCACAAAATCAGTCCAGTCTTGAGTCTGTGCTTTCTGGGTGTCTCTGAACAACAACCTGTATTGCTCAGTGGTTAGGCCATACCCTTCAATGAGAGCACTCTTCAAAACAGAGTAGTTTTTGGCATCCTCAGGTCTAACCGTGAGGAGCCTGTCCCTCCCTTTCTCAGAAAAGGAGTACCACAAAATTGCAGCCCACTGATTCTCAGGAACCTGCTGTACCATGCAGGCTCTCTCAAGAGCAGTCATCCATTTGTGGATGTCATCCCCTTCTTTAAAGGGGGGCACAATTTTGGTCAGGTTTCTATTATCATAGGCCCTGTCTTTTTCTCTTGGAAAATTGCTGCCACCAGTGACATCTAAGCCACTTAATTTCTGCTCTCTTGCCAAGGCAAGTTTAGCTTGAGCTAAGGTAAGCTTAGCTTGACTCAGGGCTACCTCCTCTCTCTCTATCTGGAGTCTGACAGCCCTCATTCTAGCCCTATGCTCAGCTTTCTGAGAAGCACTCATGCCTCTCTCTGATTCTCTGGAGGCACTAGAAAGATGAGAGTCCCCTGAGGGAGATCTCACTCTTCTGTTGCCTGGGAGAATCATATGTTGGGTTCTGGGGAGGTGCTGGCCCTCTCCATTCCCCAGTAGGTCCAAGTTGGCCTGGCTAAGCCTACCAACTGGAACCTGGCTACCCTGATCCTGTACTCCTAAGTCCTCAACCTCTGAGTCCTCATCCAAGTCATCATCATCCTCCTCTTCAAGGGGATCAACTACAGGGGGGTTCTCTCCATTTCCTGTGTCTAGGGAAGCTGCTTTAGCCTTCTCTAAGTCATCCTGTTCTAGGATTTCTACCAGGATTAGGCAGGTGGGGCTTCTGCCCCTTTTTAACCCTCTTGCTTTGCACAAGGCAATCAAGTCTCTGCGGGTTAGTTTGTCATATCCAAAAGTTGCCTGGGTAGGGTCAACTGTCACAGGACTAGACCCTGAGGCCTTTCCTGTGTCAGACATGGTTACTAGTGAGGTGTAAGTGGTGCACTTACCTACACTAAGTGTTTTCCTACTGGACCTTGCTAGTGAGTTGTAGTCAGGGGTGTGCTAATCCCTTCAACCTACAACTACTAAGTTCAGTAGAACTTAATATGCTAAGCTTTTGATTTTATATGTACCTAGAGGTACTTGATGTGATCTTTCAATTTGATATAAAGATTGCAATGGTAAAACAACAGCAAGCTCAAATCCGCACCGCTGCTCACCAATGTGAGAAGTTGGCCTGGTAGGGGATGTTTCCAATTCTGGAACCACCTACTACCTGACCAAACAATCCCTTATGGTGTCTGGTTGTAAGTCAACCTTATTAGACAAGCTATCCTAGGGGTAGCATGGACTAAGCAGCCTAAAGGCTTAACTTAAGAGGTCGTGTTAAGCGAGCTGTTTTACCACATACAATCCTGTAATACCAAATGAAAGGACACCACACAAGTATATATTATAAAAATATATGTGTTTATTACTAAAAACAATCCCCAGTATTCTTTATGAATAAAGGGGCACAAGCGTTAAATCAAAAAGCACTGTTTAAACATACAAGTTGCACAATTATGGATGAGGGCGGGGGGCCACTCAAACCATATACTAAACAAGTGGTATAAGAGAGGCCACTCGAACAGTGGTTAGGCCTAGGGCCTAGGGAATCGCTGGGAGCAGTCAGGACAAGCAATGCTGAAGTCGGGAATGGCCCTCGGGATTCGGGAGATGTGCGGAAAGCGCACGCATGCACCAATGTTAACCAATGGTGCGTAAAAGTCAAAGAGTTAAAGTTTAAGGACACTTCCGCTGAACCTAGAGGAACAAAACTTAACACACAGACCCTAGAGGTGTGCACCAGTGTGGGAACACCGGCGGAGCAAAGTTACCTCACCCACAGGAAGTGGGTGCACAGGGTCGAAGTGGCGTCGGGTTTTGACACGCAGGCTCTTGGTGCTTGAAGCTGAAAGGGCTGCAGGCAGGGTGAAGACGAAGTGTCCGGTGGAGTCCAAGGGTGGACTCAAGTTGTAGAGTACCTGAAAGCAGAGGGGACAGAGTCTGGGTCACTCAGCAGTGACCAGGGTGGAACCAGGACGGAACCAGGCAATGTCGGGCGCAATCAGGTGGTCGTCGAGGAGCTTCTCTCCGCTGTCACGTGGGCTCTGGGGCATCTGCGACGTCCAGGAGCAGGTCACGATCCGTCCCACGCAGGCTCTCACCGTCGGTGCAGTCGGCTTCAGGTTTGGAGCAAACAAGCCTTGGTAAGAGCAATCCACGCAGGATCGGAAGATTGCTTCTCACTCGGACCAGGAAGGTCAGAGTCGGGGCTCCTTTTCAGGGGAGCTGGTGTGGATCTGGAGCAACCAGATTCACGAGTCTTCTTCGGTAGTTCGTCGGCACAGCGACCACAAGCCAGCTGGCAAGTGACCGGGCCAACGCGTTGAGCCAAATCGTGCCAAAGGGCCCCACGCAGCACTCGTCGAGTGTGGAGGGCTGAACTTCGGCTCAGAAGTAGCTCAGGGTGAAGGCTTCTCAAACCCCGGTGTACAGCTTCGAGGGTCACTCGTGGGCTGCACGGTCAGCGTCTCGTGGTCACTTCAAGATGGCGTGCCCCACGCTTCCGGTCGCCTCCACGGGTCTCAGCTTTGCATGGACTGTGGATCGGGCTGTTAGAAGCTGGGCAGGCTTGATCTCGTCGATCTCAGTCGCTCGAGTTCCGGCGGGAACTGCAACTAAGTAGACGTCGAGGGCTGGATGGTGCCTGCTGCTGCAGGGTGGTCACTCCTTGACCACAAGGGAGATTCTTCGGGCTTCCACGTTGAGATGGAGGGCGAAGGGTCCAGAATATCGTTTCAAATGTTTCTTCCAGGAAATCTGATGTGCATTGGCACTGCTCCCACTCTTATTCGAATCTGGTGGGCGTGATTACCTGCTAGGTCCCCTCCTATGGGTGGGACCCAGGAAGTGGGTGGATACACCCCCTTCCTTTGATCCAGGCCGCCCTGGCACGAGGGCTGGAGTGCCCCAGAACCGGTTTGGCCGGATTATGCAAGGGGCAGCCTTGTGCGCCCCAGGCAGTGTCTGGTTTCTTTCAAACCTCCCTGCTACAATACACTATCTCCTGTCTGGAGGGCGGTGACACCCTCCTGTGACAGGAAACCCTTTGTCCAGGACCCCCTTGACTGGGTTTCGGTCAGCTCCAGGGGTCCAGACATTTGTCTGTGGCAGAGGCATCCATTTTGTGGATCTTAAGGCCTTTGGAGAAATCAACCGCATTAAAGTGAAGTAACATGTCTTACCCCTCTAGAGGGGTGGAATGCCATCCCCGTCGCCAGAACTGGCGAGGGGATGGTATTCCAAAGCGTATGACACCTTACACGACATGTTTTGATAAAGCCAAACCAGAGTTGCTAAATAACCGCGAGGATTATAAGGCACTTAATAGTATATGGTATGGCATTATCCTGAAACAGCTTAGGGATTTGTTCCCGACGGCTGCAGACAGGCTCAGCTCATGCTAGAGCTCCATCTCATATAAAAACCATGCACCCAGCCTCCAGGATTGGTGAGGCCTGTCTATAGGAGTGGCTCACAGGTTTACATGTGTCCAGATATAGGTTTAGACATAGGTATACTATATCTAAGCAAGGGGTGTGTACACCACCTTACCCCAGCTGAGTGATCAGCCAGTTGTGTCAATTTAAGAACCAGCCAGGGGTGGCAAAAGATATGCTGCAGCCCCTGGTAGGCCTTAGTGGCTCCTGTGCCCTGTGCACCTATAGTGCATTCTACAGGGGCTGACAAGGAGTCCATTTCCAATTGGTATGTGCCTATAGCACATGTGTCATTAATTTAGTGAGAGAACAGCAGGCTGGGGGTCTGATCAGCAGGCCCACAGCCTCAGTAGTCGAAAACCAGTGAAGCAAAAAGCAAAAATTTGGGGTGACCATAGGATAGCAGACCCTACTCTCCTACAAGGATTGTACAATCTTATGATGAGAGAACAGATCCTTAATAACTGTACAAACCAGCTGTTGCATCAATACCTTATTGACTCTGATCTGACCTCTCCCCAAGAATTGGGAAAGAAGGCAGACAAATGGGTCAGAACAAGGATTAAGCAGAAACCCCAGAACCAAGGTGGTGACCAGAAGAAAACAGACCAGAAGGGTGGTAATCAGAATCAGAAAGATAAAGAAAAAGACCAGAAGTCTTCAGGCCCCCAAACTAATAGTAAGGAGGGTGGTTCCCAAACTGGTAACAAGAAGAAGAAGAACAAAGGTCCAAAGACACCTTGGTGCAATACCTGCAAATCAGTTTCACACTGGGGCAGTGAGTGCACCAAGGCAAATCCAGTTCCCACCACTACAGCTCCTAAAGCAACTGCAACCCCAAGTACAGTAAGCAGTGGTGGAACACAGTCCAAGGGTGTAGCTGGGTTGACCCTGGGTATTGAAGTAGGATCTGGCCTAGTCAGAGTCCCTACACAGGCAGTTCTCCTGTATGATGTGGACATTGAGTTGCCCACTGCAGTAAGCCCCACTAACCTGGGCAAATACAGGCAGACTCCCTTAATAAATGAGAAACTGGCTCAAGCTTACAGGGACACATGTGCTAGTGTCACCATGGTGACCCCTGGCTTTGTGGACCCTGGACAGATTGTACTAGGAGAGAGCTACCTAGTAACCAATGCAAGCAACTCCACTACCTCCCATAGTGTGGCAGTTGTGAACTTCTCCTGGGGAGGGGTTGATGGCCTAAAGAAAGTTGTGGTGAGTGCAGACCTACCAGTAGACTGTCTGTTAGGCAATGACCTTGAAAGCTCAGCATGGTCAGAAGTGGAGTACAGGACTCATGCAGAAATGCTAGGGATTTCAGAGCATGTCCTTGCCATGACAAGGGCTCAGGCTAAGAAGTGCCTTCCTGAACCAGTGGTGGATCTTGAGACAATAGACCAGCCACAGCCCAAGAGAAGGAGCAAGAGAGGAAAGGCCTCGCCTTCCACCTTGCCCCAGGTTGAGGATCAGGTTTCAGAGGAAACTGATTCTGCAGTCCAAGAGGAGACTGTCTCTGAGGAGCTTGAACCTGACCAGGTTGAGTTTCTGGGGACAGGGGGACCCTCAAGGGCAGACCTGAGGCAGGCTCAATTAGATTGCCCTTCCCTTGAACCCCTCAGACAGCAGGCTGCTGCTGAGGCTGCTGGGGATGCCCAAGGTACCCATACTGTGTATTGGGATGAGGGACTCCTTTACTCAGAGGCTAGAGCCCCCAAGCCTGGCATGACCAGGAGGTTGGTGATACCTCTGCAGTTTAGGGGATTCCTCCTTACCTTGGCCCATGATATTCCCCTTGCAGGACACTTAGGCCAGAACAAGACGTGGGACAGGCTTGTTCCACACTTTCACTGGCCTCACATGTCAGAGGATGTCAAGGAGTTTTGTCGCTCCTGTGTCACTTGCCAAGCCAGTGGTAAGTCAGGTGGCACAACAAAGGCCCCCCTAATACCACTACCTGTGGTGGGGGTCCCCTTTGAGAGAGTTGGAATTGATATTGTGGGTCCAATGGACCCCCAAACAGCATCTGGGAACAGATTCATACTGGTGGTAGTGGATCATGCCACCAGGTACCCAGAGGCTATTCCCCTAAGGACCACCACAGCACCTGTGGTGGCAAAAGCCCTCATTGCAGTTTTCTCAAGAGTGGGCTTTCCTAAGGAGGTACTATCAGATAGAGGGACACATTTTATGTCCAGCTATCTAAAAGCAATGTGGAAGGAATGTGGAGTAAACTATAAGTTTACCACCCCATATCATCCACAATGCAATGGGCTTGTGGAGAGATTTAACAAGACCCTTAAAGGCATGATAAAAGGATTACCAGAGAAGCTCAGGCGGAAATGGGACATTCTTTTACCCTGCCTGCTCTTTGCTTACAGAGAGGTCCCACAGAAGGGGGTTGGCTACAGCCCTTTTGAACTTTTGTTTGGCCACCCTGTGAGAGGTCCATTGTGTTTGGTGAAGGAAGGATGGGAGTTACCTCTCAAAAAGCCCAAACTAGACATAGTGGACTATGTACTTGGTCTCCGCTCCAGGATGGCTGAGTACATGGAAAGAGCATCCAAAAACCTGGAGGCCAGCCAAGAATTGCAGAAAGCTTGGCATGACCAAAAGGCTGTGCTGGTAGAGTTCCAACCAGGACAGAAGGTATGGGTACTGGAGCCAGTGGCTCCAGCAGCACTCCAAGACAAATGGAGTGGACCCTATCCTATTATTGAGAAGAAAGGGGAAGTCACCTACTTGGTAGACTTTGGAACACCCAGGAGCCCTCACAGGGTAATCCATGTGAATCGCTTGAAAGCATTTGTAGACAGGGAGGACATGAGCTTGCTCATGGCCACAGATGGGGAACAGGAGGAAGAGAGTGACCCTCTCCCAGACCTGCTTTCTCAGAACCCTGATGATGGTTCAGTTGATGGAGTAGCCTTGGCAGGCAGCCTCACTGACCAGCAACAGAGGGACTGCAGACAAGTTTTGCAGGCTCACAGGCAAATGTTTTCACTCACACCCAGCCAAACTGACTGGTGTACCCATGTTGTGGACACTGGTGACAGTCTGCCTGTCAAGAATACGATCTACAGGCAACCTGATCATGTCAGGGATTGCATCAAGGCTGAGGTGCAAAAGATGTTGGAGCTTGGAGTGATTGAGCCATCAGAGAGCCTGTGAGAAGTTGGCCTGGTAGGGGATGTTTCCAATTCTGGAACCACCTACTACCTGACCAAACAATCCCCTTATGGTGTCTGGTTGTAAGTCAACCTTATTAGACAAGCTATCCTAGGGGTAGCATGGACTAAGCAGCCTAAAGGCTTAACTTAAGAGGTCGTGTTAAGCGAGCTGTTTTACCACATACAATCCTGTAATACCAAATGAAAGGACACCACACAAGTATATATTATAAAAATATATGTGTTTATTACTAAAAACAATCCCCAGTATTCTTTATGAATAAAGGGGCACAAGCGTTAAATCAAAAGCACTGTTTAAACATACAAGTTGCACAATTATGGATGAGGGCGGGGGGCCACTCAAACCATATACTAAACAAGTGGTATAAGAGAGGCCACTCGAACAGTGGTGTAGGAGAGTAGGGTCTGCTATCCTATGGTCACCCCAAATTTTTGCTTTTTGCTTCACTGGTTTTCGACTACTGAGGCTGTGGGCCTGCTGATCAGACCCCCAGCCTGCTGTTCTCTCACTAAATTAATGACACATGTGCTATAGGCACATACCAATTGGAAATGGACTCCTTGTCAGCCCCTGTAGAATGCACTATAGGTGCACAGGGCACAGGAGCCACTAAGGCCTACCAGGGGCTGCAGCATATCTTTTGCCACCCCTGGCTGGTTCTTAAATTGACACAACTGGCTGATCACTCAGCTGGGGTAAGGTGGTGTACACACCCCTTGCTTAGATATAGTATACCTATGTCTAAACCTATATCTGGACACATGTAAACCTGTGAGCCACTCCTATAGACAGGCCTCACCAATCCTGGAGGCTGGGTGCTTGGTTTTTATGTGAGATGGAGCTCTAGCATGAGCTGAGCCTGTCTGCAGCCGTCGGGAACAAATCCCTAAGCTGTTTCAGGATAATGCCATACCATATACTATTAAGTGCCTTATAATCCTCGCGGTTATTTAGCAACTCTGGTTTGGCTTTATCAAAACATGTCGTGTAAGGTGTCATACGCTTTGGAATACCATCCCCTCGCCAGTTCTGGCGACGGGGATGGCATTCCACCCCTCTAGAGGGGTAAGACATGTTACTTCACTTTAATGCGGTTGATTTCTCCAAAGGCCTTAAGATCCACAAAATGGATGCCTCTGCCACAGACAAATGTCTGGACCCCTGGAGCTGACCGAAACCCAGTCAAGGGGGTCCTGGACAAAGGGTTTCCTGTCACAGGAGGGTGTCACCGCCCTCCAGACAGGAGATAGTGTATTGTAGCAGGGAGGTTTGAAAGAAACCAGACACTGCCTGGGGCGCACAAGGCTGCCCCTTGCATAATCCGGCCAAACCGGTTCTGGGGCACTCCAGCCCTCGTGCCAGGGCGGCCTGGATCAAAGGAAGGGGGTGTATCCACCCACTTCCTGGGTCCCACCCATAGGAGGGGACCTAGCAGGTAATCACGCCCCCCAGATTCGAATAAGAGTGGGAGCAGTGCCAATGCACATCAGATTTCCTGGAAGAAACATTTGAAACGATATTCTGGACCCTTCGCCCTCCATCTCAACGTGGAAGCCCGAAGAATCTCCCTTGTGGTCAAGGAGTGACCACCCTGCAGCAGCAGGCACCATCCAGCCCTCGACGTCTACTTAGTTGCAGTTCCCGCCGGAACTCGAGCGACTGAGATCGACGAGATCAAGCCTGCCCAGCTTCTAACAGCCCGATCCACAGTCCCTGCAAAGCTGAGACCCGTGGAGGCGACCGGAAGCGTGGGGCACGCCATCTTGAAGTGACCACGAGACGCTGACCGTGCAGCCCACGAGTGACCCTCGAAGCTGTACACCGGGGTTTGAGAAGCCCCCACCCTGAGCTACTCCTGAGCCGAAGTTCAGCCCTCCACACTCGACGAGTGCTGCGTGGGGCCCTTTGGCACGATTTGGCTCAACGCGTTGGCCCGGTCACTTGCCAGCTGGCTTGTGGTCCCTGTGCCGACGAACTACAAAAGAAGACTCGTGATTCTGGTTGCTCCAGACCCACACCAGCTCCCCTGAAAGGGAGCCCCGACTCTGACCTTCCTGGTCCGAGTGAGACGCCATCTTCCAATCCCGCGTGGATTGCTCTTACCAAGGCTTGTTTGCTCCAAATCGGAAGCCGACTGCACTGACGGTGAGAGCCTGCGTGGGACAGATCGTGACCTGCTCCTGGACGTCGCAGATGCCCCAGAGCCCACGTGACAGCGAAGAGAAGCGCCTCAACGACCACCTGATTGCGCCCGACATTGACTGGTTCCGTCCTGGTTCCACCCTGGTCACTGCTGAGTGACCCAGACTCTGTCCCCTCTGCTTTCAGGTACTCTACAACTTGAGTCCACCCTTGGACTCCACCGGACACTTCGTCTTCACCCTGCCTGCAGCCCTTTCAGCTTCAAGCACCAAGAGCCTGCGTGTCAAAACCCGACGCCACTTCGACCCTGTGCACCCACTTCCTGTGGGTGAGGTAACTTTGCTCCGCCGGTGTTCCCACACTGGTGCACACCTCTAGGGTCTGTGTGTTAAGTTTTGTTCCTCTAGGTTCAGCGGAAGTGTCCTTAAACTTTAACTATTTGACTTTTACGCACCATTGGTTAACATTGGTGCATGCGTGCGCTTTCCGCACATCTCCCGAATCCCGAGGGCCATTCCCGACTTCAGCATTGCTTGTCCTGACTGCTCCCAGCGATTCCCTAGGCCCTAGGCCTAACCACTGTTCGAGTGGCCTCTCTTATACCACTTGTTTAGTATATGGTTTGAGTGGCCCCCTGCCCTCATCCATAATTGTGCAACTTTGTATGTTTAAACAGTGCTTTTGATTTAACGCTTGTGCCCCTTTATTCATAAAGAATACTGGGGATTGTTTTTAGTAATAAACACATATATTTTTATAATATATACTTGTGTGGTGTCCTTTCATTTGGTATTACAGGATTGTATGTGGTAAAACAGCTCGCTTAACACGACCTCTTAAGTTAAGCCTTTAGGCTGCTTAGTCCATGCTACCACTAGGATAGCTTGTCTAATAAGGTTGACTTACAACCAGACACCATAAGGGGATTGTTTGGTCAGGTAGTAGGTGGTTCCAGAATTGGAAACATCCCCTACCAGGCCAACTTCTCACATTGGTGAGCAGCGGTGCGGATTTGAGCTTGCTGTTGTTTTACCATTGCAATCTTTATATCAAATTGAAAGATCACATCAAGTACCTCTAGGTACATATAAAATCAAAAGCTTAGCATATTAAGTTCTACTGAACTTAGTAGTTGTAGGTTGAAGGGAGTAGCACACCCCTGACTACAACTCACTAGCAAGGTCCAGTAGGAAAACACTTAGTGTAGGTAAGTGCACCACTTACACCTCACTAGTAACCATGTCCGACACAGGAAAGGCCTCAGGGTCTAGTCCTGTGACAGTTGACCCTACCCAGGCAACTTCTGGATATGACAAACTAACCCGCAGAGACTTGATTGTCTTGTGCAAAGCAAGAGGGTTAAAAAGGGGCAGAAGCCCCACCTGCCTAATCCTGGTAGAACTCCTAGAACAGGATGACTTAGAGAAGGCAAAAGCAGCTTCCCTAGATACAGGAACTGAAGGGAACCCCCCTGCAGTTGATCCCCCTGAAGAGGAGGATGATGATGACTTGGATGAGGACTCAGAAGTTGAGGACTTAGAAGTACAGGATCAGGGTAGCCAGGTTCCAGTTGGTAGGCTTAGCCAGGCCAACTTGGACCTACTGGGGAATGGAGAGGGCCAGCACCTCCCCAGAACCCAACATGTGATTCTCCCAGGCAACAGAAGAGTGAGATCTCCCTCAGGGGACTCTCATCTTTCTAGTGCCTCCAGAGAATCAGAGAGAGGCATGAGTGCTTCTCAGAAAGCTGAGCATAGGGCTAGAATGAGGGCTGTCAGACTCCAGATAGAGAGAGAGGAGGTAGCCCTGAGTCAAGCTAAGCTTACCTTAGCTCAAGCTAAACTTGCCTTGGCAAGAGAGCAGAAATTAAGTGGCTTAGATGTCACTGGTGGCAGCAATTTTCCAAGAGAAAAAGACAGGGCCTATGATAATAGAAACCTGACCAAAATTGTGCCCCCCTTTAAAGAAGGGGATGACATCCACAAATGGATGACTGCTCTTGAGAGAGCCTGCATGGTACAGCAGGTTCCTGAGAACCAGTGGGCTGCAATTTTGTGGTACTCCTTTTCTGAGAAAGGGAGAGACAGGCTCCTCACAGTTAGACCTGAGGATGCCAAAAACTACTCTGTTTTGAAGAGTGCTCTCATTGAAGGGTATGGCCTAACCACTGAGCAATACAGGTTGTTGTTCAGAGACACCCAGAAAGCACAGACTCAAGACTGGACTGATTTTGTGGAGTGTGCCACTAAGGCTTTGGAGGGTTGGTTACAGGGAAGTAAAGTTTCAGACTATACAGGATTGTACAATCTTATGATGAGAGAACAGATCCTTAATAACTGTACAAACCAGCTGTTGCATCAATACCTTATTGACTCTGATCTGACCTCTCCCCAAGAATTGGGAAAGAAGGCAGACAAATGGGTCAGAACAAGGATTAAGCCGAAACCCCAGAACCAAGGTGGTGACCAGAAGAAAACAGACCAGAAGGGTGGTAATCAGAATCAGAAAGATAAAGAAAAAGACCAGAAGTCTTCAGGCCCCCAAACTAATAGTAAGGAGGGTGGTTCCCAAAATGGTAACAAGAAGAAGAAGAACAAAGGTCCAAAGACACCTTGGTGTAATACCTGCAAATCAGTTTCACACTGGGGCAGTGAGTGCACCAAGGCAAATCCAGTTCCCACCACTACAGCTCCTAAAGCAACTGCAACCCCAAGTACAGTAAGCAGTGGTGGAACACAGTCCAAGGGTGTAGCTGGGTTGACCCTGGGTATTGAAGTAGGATCTGGCCTAGTCAGAGTCCCTACACAGGCAGTTCTCCTGTATGATGTGGACATTGAGTTGCCCACTGCAGTAAGCCCCACTAACCTGGGCAAATACAGGCAGACTCCCTTAATAAATGAGAAACTGGCTCAAGCTTACAGGGACACATGTGCTAGTGTCACCATGGTGACCCCTGGCTTTGTGGACCCTGGACAGATTGTACTAGGAGAGAGCTACCTAGTAACCAATGCAAGCAACTCCACTACCTCCCATAGTGTGGCAGTTGTGAACTTCTCCTGGGGAGGGGTTGATGGCCTAAAGAAAGTTGTGGTGAGTGCAGACCTACCAGTAGACTGTCTGTTAGGCAATGACCTTGAAAGCTCAGCATGGTCAGAAGTGGAGTACAGGACTCATGCAGAAATGCTAGGGATTTCAGAGCATGTCCTTGCCATGACAAGGGCTCAGGCTAAGAAGTGCCTTCCTGAACCAGTGGTGGATCTTGAGACAATAGACCAGCCACAACCCAAGAGAAGGAGCAAGAGAGGAAAGGCCTCGCCTTCCACCTTGCCCCAGGTTGAGGATCAGGTTTCAGAGGAAACTGATTCTGCAGTCCAAGAGGAGACTGTCTCTGAGGAGCTTGAACCTGACCAGGTTGAGTTTCTGGGGACAGGGGGACCCTCAAGGGCAGACCTGAGGCAGGCTCAATTAGATTGCCCTTCCCTTGAACCCCTCAGACAGCAGGCTGCTGCTGAGGCTGCTGGGGATGCCCAAGGTACCCATACTGTGTATTGGGATGAGGGACTCCTTTACTCAGAGGCTAGAACCCCCAAGCCTGGCATGACCAGGAGGTTGGTGATACCTCTGCAGTTTAGGGGATTCCTCCTTACCTTGGCCCATGATATTCCCCTTGCAGGACACTTAGGCCAGAACAAGACGTGGGACAGGCTTGTTCCACACTTTCACTGGCCTCACATGTCAGAGGATGTCAAGGAGTTTTGTCGCTCCTGTGTCACTTGCCAAGCCAGTGGTAAGTCAGGTGGCACAACAAAGGCCCCCCTAATACCACTACCTGTGGTGGGGGTCCCCTTTGAGAGAGTTGGAATTGATATTGTGGGTCCAATGGACCCCCAAACAGCATCTGGGAACAGATTCATACTGGTGGTAGTGGATCATGCCACCAGGTACCCAGAGGCTATTCCCCTAAGGACCACCACAGCACCTGTGGTGGCAAAAGCCCTCATTGCAGTTTTCTCAAGAGTGGGCTTTCCTAAGGAGGTACTATCAGATAGAGGGACAAATTTTATGTCCAGCTATCTAAAAGCAATGTGGAAGGAATGTGGAGTAAACTACAAGTTTACCACCCCATATCATCCACAATGCAATGGGCTTGTGGAGAGATTTAACAAGACCCTTAAAGGCATGATAAAAGGATTACCAGAGAAGCTCAGGCGGAAATGGGACATTCTTTTACCCTGCCTGCTCTTTGCTTACAGAGAGGTCCCACAGAAGGGGGTTGGCTACAGCCCTTTTGAACTTTTGTTTGGCCACCCTGTGAGAGGTCCATTGTGTTTGGTGAAGGAAGGATGGGAGTTACCTCTCAAAAAGCCCAAACTAGACATAGTGGACTATGTACTTGGTCTCCGCTCCAGGATGGCTGAGTACATGGAAAGAGCATCCAAAAACCTGGAGGCCAGCCAAGAATTGCAGAAAGCTTGGCATGACCAAAAGGCTGTACTGGTAGAGTTCCAACCAGGACAGAAGGTATGGGTACTGGAGCCAGTGGCTCCAGCAGCACTCCAAGACAAATGGAGTGGACCCTATCCTATTATTGAGAAGAAAGGGGAAGTCACCTACTTGGTAGACTTTGGAACACCCAGGAGCCCTCACAGGGTAATCCATGTGAATCGCTTGAAAGCATTTGTAGACAGGGAGGACATGAGCTTGCTCATGGCCACAGATGGGGAACAGGAGGAAGAGAGTGACCCTCTCCCAGACCTGCTTTCCCAGAACCCTGATGATGGTTCAGTTGATGGAGTAGCCTTGGCAGGCAGCCTCACTGACCAGCAACAGAGGGACTGCAGACAAGTTTTGCAGGCTCACAGGCAAATGTTTTCACTCACACCCAGCCAAACTGACTGGTGTACCCATGTTGTGGACACTGGTGACAGTTTGCCTGTCAAGAATAAGATCTACAGGCAACCTGATCATGTCAGGGATTGCATCAAGGCTGAGGTGCAAAAGATGTTGGAGCTTGGAGTGATTGAGCCATCAGAGAGCCCATGGGCCAGCCCAGTAGTCCTGGTGCCAAAACCTCATACCCAAGATGGTAAGAGAGAAATGAGGTTTTGCGTGGATTACAGGGGTCTCAATGCTGTCACTAGGACAGATGCTCACCCCATTCCAAGAGCAGATGAGCTCATTGACAGATTGGCTTCTGCCAAGTTTCTGAGCACATTTGATCTGACAGCTGGCTACTGGCAAATCAGACTAGCTGAGGAGTCAAAGGCCAAGACAGCATTCTCTACCCCTAGTGGGCATTATCAGTTTGTGGTAATGCCCTTTGGTTTGAAGAATGCACCTGCCACTTTTCAAAGGTTGGTGAACCAAGTCCTTACTGGGTTGGATGACTTTTGTGCAGCTTATCTGGATGATATTGCTGTCTTTAGCTCCACCTGGGAGGATCACCTGATCCACCTGAAGAAAGTTTTGGAGGCCCTGCAAAAGGCAGGCCTAACTATCAAGGCCACAAAGTGCCAGATAGGGCAGAGTAAGGTTGTATACCTGGGCCACCTAGTAGGTGGAGGCCAGGTTCAGCCACTGGAAAGCAAAATCCAGGCCATACAGGACTGGGCTCCTCCAGTTACCCAGACACAAGTCAGAGCCTTCTTGGGCCTGACTGGGTATTACAGAAAGTTTGTGAAAAACTATGGGTCTATAGTGACACCATTAAATGACTTGACATCCAAGAAGATGCCAAAAAAGGTTCAGTGGACAGTTAGCTGTCAGAAGGCATTTGAAGACCTGAAGAAGTCCATGTGCTCTGCACCTATCCTAAAGAGTCCTGACTACTCCAAACAGTTCATTGTTCAGACAGATGCTTCTGAGTTGGGGGTGGGAGCTGTACTCTCACAACTTAATCAAGATGGTCAAGACCAGCCAATTGCTTTCATTAGCAGGAGGCTAACCCCAAGAGAAAAAACGTTGGTCAGCCATTGAGAGGGAGGCCTTTGCTGTGGTTTGGGCATTAAAGAAGTTGAGGTCCTACTTGTTTGGAACTCACTTCCTGGTGCAAACAGACCATAAGCCCCTCTTATGGCTTAATCAGATGAAGGGTGAAAATCCCAAACTGCTCAGGTGGTCCATTTCCCTACAGGGGATGGACTTTACAGTGGAGCACCGCCCAGGGACTGACCATGGTAATGCAGATGGTCTCTCCAGGTACTTCCACTTAGAACATGAAGACTTATCTGGTCAAGGTTAGTTTAATGTCCCTGCGTTTGGGGGGGGGTTGTGTAGGAGAGTAGGGTCTGCTATCCTATGGTCACCCCAAATTTTTGCTTTTTGCTTCACTGGTTTTCGACTACTGAGGCTGTGGGCCTGCTGATCAGACCCCCAGCCTGCTGTTCTCTCACTAAATTAATGACACATGTGCTATAGGCACATACCAATTGGAAATGGACTCCTTGTCAGCCCCTGTAGAATGCACTATAGGTGCACAGGGCACAGGAGCCACTAAGGCCTACCAGGGGCTGCAGCATATCTTTTGCCACCCCTGGCTGGTTCTTAAATTGACACAACTGGCTGATCACTCAGCTGGGGTAAGGTGGTGTACACACCCCTTGCTTAGATATAGTATACCTATGTCTAAACCTATATCTGGACACATGTAAACCTGTGAGCCACTCCTATAGACAGGCCTCACCAATCCTGGAGGCTGGGTGCTTGGTTTTTATGTGAGATGGAGCTCTAGCATGAGCTGAGCCTGTCTGCAGCCGTCGGGAACAAATCCCTAAGCTGTTTCAGGATAATGCCATACCATATACTATTAAGTGCCTTATAATCCTCGCGGTTATTTAGCAACTCTGGTTTGGCTTTATCAAAACATGTCGTGTAAGGTGTCATACGCTTTGGAATACCATCCCCTCGCCAGTTCTGGCGACGGGGATGGCATTCCACCCCTCTAGAGGGGTAAGACATGTTACTTCACTTTAATGCGGTTGATTTCTCCAAAGGCCTTAAGATCCACAAAATGGATGCCTCTGCCACAGACAAATGTCTGGACCCCTGGAGCTGACCGAAACCCAGTCAAGGGGGTCCTGGACAAAGGGTTTCCTGTCACAGGAGGGTGTCACCGCCCTCCAGACAGGAGATAGTGTATTGTAGCAGGGAGGTTTGAAAGAAACCAGACACTGCCTGGGGCGCACAAGGCTGCCCCTTGCATAATCCGGCCAAACCGGTTCTGGGGCACTCCAGCCCTCGTGCCAGGGCGGCCTGGATCAAAGGAAGGGGGTGTATCCACCCACTTCCTGGGTCCCACCCATAGGAGGGGACCTAGCAGGTAATCACGCCCCCCAGATTCGAATAAGAGTGGGAGCAGTGCCAATGCACATCAGATTTCCTGGAAGAAACATTTGAAACGATATTCTGGACCCTTCGCCCTCCATCTCAACGTGGAAGCCCGAAGAATCTCCCTTGTGGTCAAGGAGTGACCACCCTGCAGCAGCAGGCACCATCCAGCCCTCGACGTCTACTTAGTTGCAGTTCCCGCCGGAACTCGAGCGACTGAGATCGACGAGATCAAGCCTGCCCAGCTTCTAACAGCCCGATCCACAGTCCCTGCAAAGCTGAGACCCGTGGAGGCGACCGGAAGCGTGGGGCACGCCATCTTGAAGTGACCACGAGACGCTGACCGTGCAGCCCACGAGTGACCCTCGAAGCTGTACACCGGGGTTTGAGAAGCCCCCACCCTGAGCTACTCCTGAGCCGAAGTTCAGCCCTCCACACTCGACGAGTGCTGCGTGGGGCCCTTTGGCACGATTTGGCTCAACGCGTTGGCCCGGTCACTTGCCAGCTGGCTTGTGGTCCCTGTGCCGACGAACTACAAAAGAAGACTCGTGATTCTGGTTGCTCCAGACCCACACCAGCTCCCCTGAAAGGGAGCCCCGACTCTGACCTTCCTGGTCCGAGTGAGACGCCATCTTCCAATCCCGCGTGGATTGCTCTTACCAAGGCTTGTTTGCTCCAAATCGGAAGCCGACTGCACTGACGGTGAGAGCCTGCGTGGGACAGATCGTGACCTGCTCCTGGACGTCGCAGATGCCCCAGAGCCCACGTGACAGCGAAGAGAAGCGCCTCGACGACCACCTGATTGCGCCCGACATTGACTGGTTCCGTCCTGGTTCCACCCTGGTCACTGCTGAGTGACCCAGACTCTGTCCCCTCTGCTTTCAGGTACTCTACAACTTGAGTCCACCCTTGGACTCCACCGGACACTTCGTCTTCACCCTGCCTGCAGCCCTTTCAGCTTCAAGCACCAAGAGCCTGCGTGTCAAAACCCGACGCCACTTCGACCCTGTGCACCCACTTCCTGTGGGTGAGGTAACTTTGCTCCGCCGGTGTTCCCACACTGGTGCACACCTCTAGGGTCTGTGTGTTAAGTTTTGTTCCTCTAGGTTCAGCGGAAGTGTCCTTAAACTTTAACTATTTGACTTTTACGCACCATTGGTTAACATTGGTGCATGCGTGCGCTTTCCGCACATCTCCCGAATCCCGAGGGCCATTCCCGACTTCAGCATTGCTTGTCCTGACTGCTCCCAGCGATTCCCTAGGCCCTAGGCCTAACCACTGTTCGAGTGGCCTCTCTTATACCACTTGTTTAGTATATGGTTTGAGTGGCCCCCTGCCCTCATCCATAATTGTGCAACTTTGTATGTTTAAACAGTGCTTTTGATTTAACGCTTGTGCCCCTTTATTCATAAAGAATACTGGGGATTGTTTTTAGTAATAAACACATATATTTTTATAATATATACTTGTGTGGTGTCCTTTCATTTGGTATTACAGGATTGTATGTGGTAAAACAGCTCGCTTAACACGACCTCTTAAGTTAAGCCTTTAGGCTGCTTAGTCCATGCTACCACTAGGATAGCTTGTCTAATAAGGTTGACTTACAACCAGACACCATAAGGGGATTGTTTGGTCAGGTAGTAGGTGGTTCCAGAATTGGAAACATCCCCTACCAGGCCAACTTCTCACAAGTGGTTAGGCCTAGGGCCTAGGGAATCGCTGGGAGCAGTCAGGACAAGCAATGCTGAAGTCGGGAATGGCCCTCGGGATTCGGGAGATGTGCGGAAAGCGCACGCATGCACCAATGTTAACCAATGGTGCGTAAAAGTCAAAGAGTTAAAGTTTAAGGACACT
The DNA here is from genome assembly GCF_964261635.1 of Lissotriton helveticus. Classification (NCBI taxonomy): domain Eukaryota; kingdom Metazoa; phylum Chordata; class Amphibia; order Caudata; family Salamandridae; genus Lissotriton; species Lissotriton helveticus. The sequence goes on along the minus strand of NW_027611692.1, from coordinate 5,231,572 downwards.
TCCGCTGAACCTAGAGGAACAAAACTTAACACACAGACCCTAGAGGTGCGCACCAGTGTGGGAACCCCGGCGGAGCAAAGTTACCTCACCCACAGGAAGTGGGTGCACAGGGTCGAAGTGGCGTCGGGTTTTGACACGCAGGCTCTTGGTGCTTGAAGCTGAAAGGGCTGCAGGCAGGGTGAAGACGAAGTGTCCGGTGGAGTCCAAGGGTGGACTCAAGTTGTAGAGTACCTGAAAGCAGAGGGGACAGAGTCTGGGTCACTCAGCAGTGACCAGGGTGGAACCAGGACGGAACCAGGCAATGTCGGGCGCAATCAGGTGGTCGTCGAGGAGCTTCTCTCCGCTGTCACGTGGGCTCTGGGGCATCTGCGACGTCCAGGAGCAGGTCACGATCTGTCCCACGCAGGCTCTCACCGTCGGTGCAGTCGGCTTCAGGTTTGGAGCAAACAAGCCTTGGTAAGAGCAATCCACGCAGGATCGGAAGATTGCTTCTCACTCGGACCAGGAAGGTCAGAGTCGGGGCTCCTTTTCAGGGGAGCTGGTGTGGATCTGGAGCAACCAGATTCACGCGTCTTCTTCGGTAGTTCGTCGGCACAGGGACCACAAGCCAGCTGGCAAGTGACCGTGCCAACGCGTTGAGCCAAATCGTGCCAAAGGGCCCCACGCAGCACTCGTCGAGTGTGGAGGGCTGAACTTCGGCTCAGGAGTAGCTCAGGGTGGGGGCTTCTCAAACCCCGGTGTACAGCTTCGAGGGTCACTCGTGGGCTGCACGGTCAGCGTCTCGTGGTCACTTCAAGATGGCGTGCCCCACGCTTCCGGTCGCCTCCACGGGTCTCAGCTTTGCATGGACTGTGGATCGGGCTGTTAGAAGCTGGGCAGGCTTGATCTCGTCGATCTCAGTCGCTCGAGTTCCGGCGGGAACTGCAACTAAGTAGACGTCGAGGGCTGGATGGTGCCTGCTGCTGCAGGGTGGTCACTCCTTGACCACAAGGGAGATTCTTCGGGCTTCCACGTTGAGATGGAGGGCGAAGGGTCCAGAATATCGTTTCAAATGTTTCTTCCAGGAAATCTGAGGTGCATTGGCACTGCTCCCACTCTTATTCGAATCTGGTGGGCGTGATTACCTGCTAGGTCCCCTCCTATGGGTGGGACCCAGGAAGTGGGTGGTTACACCCCCTTCCTTTGATCCAGGCCGCCCTGGCACGAGGGCTGGAGTGCCCCAGAACCGGTTTGGCCGGATTATGCAAGGGGCAGCCTTGTGCGCCCCAGGCAGTGTCTGGTTTCTTTCAAACCTCCCTGCTACAATACACTATCTCCTGTCTGGAGGGCGGTGACACCCTCCTGTGACAGGAAACCCTTTGTCCAGGACCCCCTTGACTGGGTTTCGGTCAGCTCCAGGGGTCCAGACATTTGTCTGTGGCAGAGGCATCCATTTTGTGGATCTTAAGGCCTTTGGAGAAATCAACCGCATTAAAGTGAAGTAACATGTCTTACCCCTCTAGAGGGGTGGAATGCCATCCCCGTCGCCAGAACTGGCGAGGGGATGGTATTCCAAAGCGTATGACACCTTACACGACATGTTTTGATAAAGCCAAACCAGAGTTGCTAAATAACCGCGAGGATTATAAGGCACTTAATAGTATATGGTATGGCATTATCCTGAAACAGCTTAGGGATTTGTTCCCGACGGCTGCAGACAGGCTCAGCTCATGCTAGAGCTCCATCTCACATAAAAACCATGCACCCAGCCTCCAGGATTGGTGAGGCCTGTCTATAGGAGTGGCTCACAGGTTTACATGTGTCCAGATATAGGTTTAGACATAGGTATACTATATCTAAGCAAGGGGTGTGTACACCACCTTACCCCAGCTGAGTGATCAGCCAGTTGTGTCAATTTAAGAACCAGCCAGGGGTGGCAAAAGATATGCTGCAGCCCCTGGTAGGCCTTAGTGGCTCCTGTGCCCTGTGCACCTATAGTGCATTCTACAGGGGCTGACAAGGAGTCCATTTCCAATTGGTATGTACCTAGGGTACATGGAATCCATTTTACAGAGAGAGCAGATGGCCTGGGGCCCTGATTAGCAGGGAACCAGGTCAACTAAGTCAAAAAACCAGCTAAACACAGGCAAAAAATCTGGGGTAACCATAGTCAGGTAGCCACCTTCCTACATAACCCCCCCCCAAACGAAAGGAGATAAGGCTATCCTTGGCCAGGTAAGCCTATATTGCCTGAGTGGCCATATAAGGAAGTACCTGCACTAGCATGGGTACCCCCTGTCTCATGGTCCACTAAGCAGTCCCTCACCCTTTGGGTATTAGAGGGTCTCCACCATAGGGAATCACTACCTTGGGTGTGTTTATGCAAAGTTAAAGGCTGGTTTGGATATGGAGTATTGAAGTGAGGCTCTACTAAATTAGGGCTTAGCTTCCTCCAATTATCTTCCACCAGGGGTGCCTTTCTTTCTTTAACTGAGTTGCACTGTGCTCTCAGGGTCAACCTCTGGCTACCTAAAGCTGGAGGCTGGGTCCCTCTGTTTGGCTTGCTGGAGGGACAGTTCAGGTTTGGGCCCTTTGGGTCCCAGGTTTGGCTGTGCCCAACAGAATCCATCTGGGGGAGGTCCCTAACTGTTTTTAAGGGGGCTCCCTCAGGAGTTTTTAAAGTTTTCACCTTACTAGGGCTACTAGTTTTGGTGCACCTAATCTTTTGATGGGGGTGCTTTATTTGACAGGGGGCCCTCTGGGTCTCACTGTCCTTCTTGTCCTCTGCAGCCCTGGGCTGGCTAAGGCAAGGGAGAGAGGGGCAGGTTACCTGCTCCAGACTGGGTCCCACCTGAGAAGGGTCCACTGACATCAGAGGTTCTGTCAGGCTAGGCCCAACCACCTCTGGGGCAGTTCCTTCATCAGGGGTAAGATCAGTTCCCTGAGGAGGCTGATCCTGTCCTAAAGTCTGGTGAGGGGGAGATTTCTCTTCCTCCTCCATGCTCTCAGTTTGTGTGGAGTTATCCATCATTTCAGGTTTCACAACACACGTGTCAGTTTGAGTTTGGGCTGTGGCCATCACAGCCCCACCAACCTTTTCAGGAGGAGACTCAGTTTGGGTTTCTGCTGTTATCATAACAGCTTTGCTATTCTGTTCAGGAAGAGCTTTTGCTAAAGATGGGGCAGGGAGTATCTCCGCCCTACCAACCTTTTCAGGAAGGACATCTTGAATTGGGGCTGTAGCCATTACAGCCCCACTAACCTTTCCATTGGAATTTACCATTCTAGAATGGATTTCCTGTTCAACCCCAGCCCAGGCTGAGATTTCTAAATCATTACCCAGTAGACAGTCTACAGGCAAGTTTGGGGACACTGCCACTCTCTTTGGGCCAGTGACACCTCCCCAGCTGAGACTTACTACTGCCATGGGATGATTTGTTTGGATGCCATCAATGTTTATTACCTGGTATGTGGCACCAGGTAAAAGTTGCTTAGAGGGGACTATGCCATCAGCCACCATGGTGATGCTAGCCCCTGTGTCTCTAAAAGCTTCAACTCTTAAACCATTGATGATGGGTTCTTGTCTATACTTGCTCAAAGTATTTGGGCAAGCAGAGAAGTTGGCAAACCCCATGCCAGCCTCATAAACAAGATCATTGGGTGATGGGGACCTGGATAGGCCAGGGTCCACCTGATTTCCAAAAGTAAACCCACCCAGATTCCTGGGTGTGCTTCCACTTCCTGGGGGATTACTGCTGACAGTAACAGGAGGTGTTGAAGCTGGCTTTGGAGGTATATTTTCTTTATTGTTATTCTTGGGACAACAGCTGTCTGTTTTGTAATGCCCCACCTGTTTACAGGGATAACAATAGGGTTTTTTCTCAGTTGAAGAAGTGTCTTGGGACCCACCCCCATCCTTGGAGTTTTGGGGCCCTGGGGAAGTCTTTTCTTTACTTTTATCCCCACCCTTATCTTGAGGCTTGGTAGACTCCTTCTTCTGGTTACTGTCCTGATTCTTAGGCCTAATCCTGGTTCTGACCCATTTGTCTGCCTTCTTTCCCAATTCTTGGGGAGAGGTCAGATCAGAGTCTACCAGGTGCTGGTGTAAGAGCTGGTTCTGACAATTACTTAGGATCTGCTCCCTCATAATCAAATTATACAATCCTGTAAAGTCATGTACTTTGCTGCCATGTAGCCAACCCTCCAGAGCCTTAGTAGCACAATCTACAAAATCAGTCCAGTCCTGAGTCTGTGTCTTCTGGGTGTCTCTGAACTTGAACCTGTACTGTTCAGTGGTTAAGCCAAACCCATCTATCAGAACACTCTTCAGGACTTTGTAATTGTTTGCATCCTCATGTCTGACAGTGAGGAGCTTGTCCCTCCCTTTCTCTGAAAAGGAGTACCATAAGATTGCTGCCCACTGTTCCTCAGGAACCTGCTGTACCATGCAGGCTCTCTCAAGAGCAGTCATCCATTTGTGGATGTCATCCCCTTCTTTGAAGGGGGGCACAATCTTTGTCAGGTTTCTACTATCATAGGACCTGGGTTTCTCTTTAGGAATATTGCTGCCACCAGTGGCATCTAAGCCACACAATTTCTGCTCTCTTGCCAAGGCAAGTTTAGCTTGGGCTAAGGTAAGCTTAGCTTGACTCAGGGCTACCTCCTCTCTCTCTATCTGGAGTCTGACAGCCCTCATTCTAGCCCTATGCTCAGCTTTTTGAGAAGCACTCATGCCTCTCTCTGATTCTCTGGAGGCACTAGAAAGATGAGAGTCCCCTGAGGGAGATCTCACTCTTCTGTTGCCTGGGAGAATCACATGTTGGGTTCTGGGGAGGTGCTGGCCCTCTCCATTCCCCAGTAGGTCCAAGTTGGCCTGGCTAAGCCTACCAACTGGAACCTGGCTACCCTGATCCTGTACTCCTAAGTCCTCAACATCTGAGTCCTCATCCAAGTCATCATCATCCTCCTCTTCAAGGGGATCAACTGCAGGGGGTTCCCTCCAGTTCCTGTATCTAGGGAAGCTGCTTTTGCCTTCTCTAAGTCATCCTGTTCTAGGATTTCTACCAGGATTAGGCAGGTGGGGCTTCTGCCCCTTTTTAACCCTCTTGCTTTGCACAAGGCAATCAAGTCTCTGCGGGTTAGTTTGTCATATCCAAAAGTTGCCTGGGTAGGGTCAACAGTCACAGGACTAGACCCTGAGGCCTTTCCTGTGTCAGACATGGTTACTAGTGAGGTGTAAGTGGTGCACTTACCTACACTAAGTGTTTTCCTACTGGACCTTGCTAGTGAGTTGTAGTCAGGGGTGTGCTACTCCCTTCAACCTACAACTACTAAGTTCAGTAGAACTTAATATGCTAAGCTTTTGATTTTATATGTACCTAGAGGTACTTGATGTGATCTTTCAATTTGATATAAAGATTGCAATGGTAAAACAACAGCAAGCTCAAATCCGCACCGCTGCTCACCAATGTGAGAAGTTGGCCTGGTAGGGGATGTTTCCAATTCTGGAACCACCTACTACCTGACCAAACAATCCCCTTATGGTGTCTGGTTGTAAGTCAACCTTATTAGACAAGCTATCCTAGGGGTAGCATGGACTAAGCAGCCTAAAGGCTTAACTTAAGAGGTCGTGTTAAGCGAGCTGTTTTACCACATACAATCCTGTAATACCAAATGAAAGGACACCACACAAGTATATATTATAAAAATATATGTGTTTATTACTAAAAACAATCCCCAGTATTCTTTATGAATAAAGGGGCACAAGCGTTAAATCAAAAGCACTGTTTAAACATACAAGTTGCACAATTATGGATGAGGGCGGGGGGCCACTCAAACCATATACTAAACAAGTGGTATAAGAGAGGCCACTCGAACAGTGGTTAGGCCTAGGGCCTAGGGAATCGCTGGGAGCAGTCAGGACAAGCAATGCTGAAGTCGGGAATGGCCCTCGGGATTCGGGAGATGTGCGGAAAGCGCACGCATGCACCAATGTTAACCAATGGTGCGTAAAAGTCAAAGAGTTAAAGTTTAAGGACACTTCCGCTGAACCTAGAGGAACAAAACTTAACACACAGACCCTAGAGGTGCGCACCAGTGTGGGAACCCCGGCGGAGCAAAGTTACCTCACCCACAGGAAGTGGGTGCACAGGGTCGAAGTGGCGTCGGGTTTTGACACGCAGGCTCTTGGTGCTTGAAGCTGAAAGGGCTGCAGGCAGGGTGAAGACGAAGTGTCCGGTGGAGTCCAAGGGTGGACTCAAGTTGTAGAGTACCTGAAAGCAGAGGGGACAGAGTCTGGGTCACTCAGCAGTGACCAGGGTGGAACCAGGACGGAACCAGGCAATGTCGGGCGCAATCAGGTGGTCGTCGAGGAGCTTCTCTCCGCTGTCACGTGGGCTCTGGGGCATCTGCGACGTCCAGGAGCAGGTCACGATCTGTCCCACGCAGGCTCTCACCGTCGGTGCAGTCGGCTTCAGGTTTGGAGCAAACAAGCCTTGGTAAGAGCAATCCACGCAGGATCGGAAGATTGCTTCTCACTCGGACCAGGAAGGTCAGAGTCGGGGCTCCTTTTCAGGGGAGCTGGTGTGGATCTGGAGCAACCAGATTCACGCGTCTTCTTCGGTAGTTCGTCGGCACAGGGACCACAAGCCAGCTGGCAAGTGACCGGGCCAACGCGTTGAGCCAAATCGTGCCAAAGGGCCCCACGCAGCACTCGTCGAGTGTGGAGGGCTGAACTTCGGCTCAGGAGTAGCTCAGGGTGGGGGCTTCTCAAACCCCGGTGTACAGCTTCGAGGGTCACTCGTGGGCTGCACGGTCAGCGTCTCGTGGTCACTTCAAGATGGCGTGCCCCACGCTTCCGGTCGCCTCCACGGGTCTCAGCTTTGCATGGACTGTGGATCGGGCTGTTAGAAGCTGGGCAGGCTTGATCTCGTCGATCTCAGTCGCTCGAGTTCCGGCGGGAACTGCAACTAAGTAGACGTCGAGGGCTGGATGGTGCCTGCTGCTGCAGGGTGGTCACTCCTTGACCACAAGGGAGATTCTTCGGGCTTCCACGTTGAGATGGAGGGCGAAGGGTCCAGAATATCGTTTCAAATGTTTCTTCCAGGAAATCTGAGGTGCATTGGCACTGCTCCCACTCTTATTCGAATCTGGTGGGCGTGATTACCTGCTAGGTCCCCTCCTATGGGTGGGACCCAGGAAGTGGGTGGTTACACCCCCTTCCTTTGATCCAGGCCGCCCTGGCACGAGGGCTGGAGTGCCCCAGAACCGGTTTGGCCGGATTATGCAAGGGGCAGCCTTGTGCGCCCCAGGCAGTGTCTGGTTTCTTTCAAACCTCCCTGCTACAATACACTATCTCCTGTCTGGAGGGCGGTGACACCCTCCTGTGACAGGAAACCCTTTGTCCAGGACCCCCTTGACTGGGTTTCGGTCAGCTCCAGGGGTCCAGACATTTGTCTGTGGCAGAGGCATCCATTTTGTGGATCTTAAGGCCTTTGGAGAAATCAACCGCATTAAAGTGAAGTAACATGTCTTACCCCTCTAGAGGGGTGGAATGCCATCCCCGTCGCCAGAACTGGCGAGGGGATGGTATTCCAAAGCGTATGACACCTTACACGACATGTTTTGATAAAGCCAAACCAGAGTTGCTAAATAACCGCGAGGATTATAAGGCACTTAATAGTATATGGTATGGCATTATCCTGAAACAGCTTAGGGATTTGTTCCCGACGGCTGCAGACAGGCTCAGCTCATGCTAGAGCTCCATCTCACATAAAAACCATGCACCCAGCCTCCAGGATTGGTGAGGCCTGTCTATAGGAGTGGCTCACAGGTTTACATGTGTCCAGATATAGGTTTAGACATAGGTATACTATATCTAAGCAAGGGGTGTGTACACCACCTTACCCCAGCTGAGTGATCAGCCAGTTGTGTCAATTTAAGAACCAGCCAGGGGTGGCAAAAGATATGCTGCAGCCCCTGGTAGGCCTTAGTGGCTCCTGTGCCCTGTGCACCTATAGTGCATTCTACAGGGGCTGACAAGGAGTCCATTTCCAATTGGTATGTACCTAGGGTACATGGAATCCATTTTACAGAGAGAGCAGATGGCCTGGGGCCCTGATTAGCAGGGAACCAGGTCAACTAAGTCAAAAAACCAGCTAAACACAGGCAAAAAATCTGGGGTAACCATAGTCAGGTAGCCACCTTCCTACAGAGCCCATGGGCCAGCCCAGTAGTCCTGGTGCCAAAACCTCATACCCAAGATGGTAAGAGAGAAATGAGGTTTTGCGTGGATTACAGGGGCCTCAATGCTGTCACTAGGACAGATGCTCACCCCATTCCAAGAGCAGATGAGCTCATTGACAGATTGGCTTCTGCCAAGTTTCTGAGCACATTTGATCTGACAGCTGGCTACTGGCAAATCAGACTAGCTGAGGAGTCAAAAGCCAAAACAGCATTCTCTACCCCTAGTGGACATTATCAGTTTGTGGTAATGCCCTTTGGTTTGAAGAATGCACCTGCCACTTTCCAAAGGTTGGTGAACCAAGTCCTTACTGGGTTGGATGACTTTTGTGCAGCTTATCTGGATGATATTGCTGTCTTTAGCTCCACCTGGGAGGATCACCTGATCCACCTGAAGAAAGTTTTGGAGGCCCTGCAAAAGGCAGGCCTAACTATCAAGGCCACAAAGTGCCAGATAGGGCAGAGTAAGGTTGTATACCTGGGCCACCTAGTAGGTGGAGGCCAGGTTCAGCCACTGGAAAGCAAAATCCAGGCCATACAGGACTGGGCTCCTCCAGTTACCCAGACACAAGTCAGAGCCTTCTTGGGCCTGACTGGGTATTACAGAAAGTTTGTGAAAAACTATGGGTCTATAGTGACACCATTAAATGACTTGACATCCAAGAAGATGCCAAAAAAGGTTCAGTGGACAGTTAGCTGTCAGAAGGTGTGAGAAGTTGGCCTGGTAGGGGATGTTTCCAATTCTGGAACCACCTACTACCTGACCAAACAATCCCCTTATGGTGTCTGGTTGTAAGTCAACCTTATTAGACAAGCTATCCTAGGGGTAGCATGGACTAAGCAGCCTAAAGGCTTAACTTAAGAGGTCGTGTTAAGCGAGCTGTTTTACCACATACAATCCTGTAATACCAAATGAAAGGACACCACACAAGTATATATTATAAAAATATATGTGTTTATTACTAAAAACAATCCCCAGTATTCTTTATGAATAAAGGGGCACAAGCGTTAAATCAAAAGCACTGTTTAAACATACAAGTTGCACAATTATGGATGAGGGCGGGGGGCCACTCAAACCATATACTAAACAAGTGGTATAAGAGAGGCCACTCGAACAGTGGTTAGGCCTAGGGCCTAGGGAATCGCTGGGAGCAGTCAGGACAAGCAATGCTGAAGTCGGGAATGGCCCTCGGGATTCGGGAGATGTGCGGAAAGCGCACGCATGCACCAATGTTAACCAATGGTGCGTAAAAGTCAAATAGTTAAAGTTTAAGGACACTTCCGCTGAACCTAGAGGAACAAAACTTAACACACAGACCCTAGAGGTGTGCACCAGTGTGGGAACACCGGCGGAGCAAAGTTACCTCACCCACAGGAAGTGGGTGCACAGGGTCGAAGTGGCGTCGGGTTTTGACACGCAGGCTCTTGGTGCTTGAAGCTGAAAGGGCTGCAGGCAGGGTGAAGACGAAGTGTCCGGTGGAGTCCAAGAGGGGACTCAAGTTGTAGAGTACCTGAAAGCAGAGGGGACAGAGTCTGGGTCACTCAGCAGTGACCAGGGTGGAACCAGGACGGAACCAGGCAATGTCGGGCGCAATCAGGTGGTCGTCGAGGCGCTTCTCTTCGCTGTCACGTGGGCTCTGGGGCATCTGCGACGTCCAGGAGCAGGTCACGATCTGTCCCACGCAGGCTCTCACCGTCGGTGCAGTCGGCTTCCGGTTTGGAGCAAACAAGCCTTGGTAAGAGCAATCCACGCGGGATTGGAAGATGGCGTCTCACTCGGACCAGGAAGGTCAGAGTCGGGGCTCCCTTTCAGGGGAGCTGGTGTGGATCTGGAGCAACCAGAATCACGAGTCTTCTTTTGTAGTTCGTCGGCACAGGGACCACAAGCCAGCTGGCAAGTGACCGGGCCAACGCGTTGAGCCAAATCGTGCCAAAGGGCCCCACGCAGCACTCGTCGAGTGTGGAGGGCTGAACTTCGGTTCAGGAGTAGCTCAGGGTGGGGGCTTCTCAAACCCCGGTGTACAGCTTCGAGGGTCACTCGTGGGCTGCACGGTCAGCGTCTCGTGGTCACTTCAAGATGGCGTGCCCCACGCTTCCGGTCGCCTCCACGGGTCTCAGCTTTGCAGGGACTGTGGATCGGGCTGTTAGAAGCTGGGCAGGCTTGATCTCGTCGATCTCAGTCGCTCGAGTTCCGGCGGGAACTGCAACTAAGTAGACGTCGAGGGCTGGATGGTGCCTGCTGCTGCAGGGTGGTCACTCCTTGACCACAAGGGAGATTCTTCGGGCTTCCACGTTGAGATGGAGGGCGAAGGGTCCAGAATATCGTTTCAAATGTTTCTTCCAGGAAATCTGATGTGCATTGGCACTGCTCCCACTCTTATTCGAATCTGGTGGGCGTGATTACCTGCTAGGTCCCCTCCTATGGGTGGGACCCAGGAAGTGGGTGGTTACACCCCCTTCCTTTGATCCAGGCCGCCCTGGCACGAGGGCTGGAGTGCCCCAGAACCGGTTTGGCCGGATTATGCAAGGGGCAGCCTTGTGCGCCCCAGGCAGTGTCTGGTTTCTTTCAAACCTCCCTGCTACAATACACTATCTCCTGTCTGGAGGGCGGTGACACCCTCCTGTGACAGGAAACCCTTTGTCCAGGACCCCCTTGACTGGGTTTCGGTCAGCTCCAGGGGTCCAGACATTTGTCTGTGGCAGAGGCATCCATTTTGTGGATCTTAAGGCCTTTGGAGAAATCAACCGCATTAAAGTGAAGTAACATGTCTTACCCCTCTAGAGGGGTGGAATGCCATCCCCGTCGCCAGAACTGGCGAGGGGATGGTATTCCAAAGCGTATGACACCTTACACGACATGTTTTGATAAAGCCAAACCAGAGTTGCTAAATAACCGCGAGGATTATAAGGCACTTAATAGTATATGGTATGGCATTATCCTGAAACAGCTTAGGGATTTGTTCCCGACGGCTGCAGACAGGCTCAGCTCATGCTAGAGCTCCATCTCACATAAAAACCATGCACCCAGCCTCCAGGATTGGTGAGGCCTGTCTATAGGAGTGGCTCACAGGTTTACATGTGTCCAGATATAGGTTTAGACATAGGTATACTATATCTAAGCAAGGGGTGTGTACACCACCTTACCCCAGCTGAGTGATCAGCCAGTTGTGTCAATTTAAGAACCAGCCAGGGGTGGCAAAAGATATGCTGCAGCCCCTGGTAGGCCTTAGTGGCTCCTGTGCCCTGTGCACCTATAGTGCATTCTACAGGGGCTGACAAGGAGTCCATTTCCAATTGGTATGTGCCTATAGCACATGTGTCATTAATTTAGTGAGAGAACAGCAGGCTGGGGGTCTGATCAGCAGGCCCACAGCCTCAGTAGTCGAAAACCAGTGAAGCAAAAAGTAAAAATTTGGGGTGACCATAGGATAGCAGACCCTACTCTCCTACACAACCCCCCCCCAAACGCAGGGACATTAAACTAACCTTGACCAGATAAGTCTTCATGTTCTAAGTGGAAGTACCTGGAGAGACCATCTGCATTACCATGGTCAGTCCCTGGGCGGTGCTCCACTGTAAAGTCCATCCCCTGTAGGGAAATGGACCACCTGAGCAGTTTGGGATTTTCACCCTTCATCTGATTAAGCCATAAGAGGGGCTTATGGTCTGTTTGCACCAGGAAGTGAGTTCCAAACAAGTAGGACCTCAACTTCTTTAATGCCCAAACCACAGCAAAGGCCTCCCTCTCAATGGCTGACCAACGTTTTTCTCTTGGGGTTAGCCTCCTGCTAATGAAAGCAATTGGCTGGTCTTGACCATCTTGATTAAGTTGTGAGAGTACAGCTCCCACCCCCAACTCAGAAGCATCTGTCTGAACAATGAACTGTTTGGAGTAGTCAGGACTCTTTAGGATAGGTGCAGAGCACATGGCCTTCTTCAGGTCTTCAAATGCCTTCTGACAGCTAACTGTCCACTGAACCTTTTTTGGCATCTTCTTGGATGTCAAGTCATTTAATGGTGTCACTATAGACCCATAGTTTTTCACAAACTTTCTGTAATACCCAGTCAGGCCCAAGAAGGCTCTGACTTGTGTCTGGGTAACTGGAGGAGCCCAGTCCTGTATGGCCTGGATTTTGCTTTCCAGTGGCTGAACCTGGCCTCCACCTACTAGGTGGCCCAGGTATACAACCTTACTCTGCCCTATCTGGCACTTTGTGGCCTTGATAGTTAGGCCTGCCTTTTGCAGGGCCTCCAAAACTTTCTTCAGGTGGATCAGGTGATCCTCCCAGGTGGAGCTAAAGACAGCAATATCATCCAGATAAGCTGCACAAAAGTCATCCAACCCAGTAAGGACTTGGTTCACCAACCTTTGGAAAGTGGCAGGTGCATTCTTCAAACCAAAGGGCATTACCACAAACTGATAATGTCCACTAGGGGTAGAGAATGCTGTTTTGGCTTTTGACTCCTCAGCTAGTCTGATTTGCCAGTAGCCAGCTGTCAGATCAAATGTGCTCAGAAACTTGGCAGAAGCCAATCTGTCAATGAGCTCATCTGCTCTTGGAATGGGGTGAGCATCTGTCCTAGTGACAGCATTGAGACCCCTGTAATCCACGCAAAACCTCATTTCTCTCTTACCATCTTGGGTATGAGGTTTTGGCACCAGGACTACTGGGCTGGCCCATGGGCTCTCTGATGGCTCAATCACTCCAAGCTCCAACATCTTTTGCACCTCAGCCTTGATGCAATCCCTGACATGATCAGGTTGCCTGTAGATCTTATTCTTGACAGGCAGACTGTCACCAGTGTCCACAACATGGGTACACCAGTCAGTTTGGCTGGGTGTGAGTGAAAACATTTGCCTGTGAGCCTGCAAAACTTGTCTGCAGTCCCTCTGTTGCTGGTCAGTGAGGCTGCCTGCCAAGGCTACTCCATCAACTGAACCATCATCAGGGTTCTGGGAAAGCAGGTCTGGGAGAGGGTCACTCTCTTCCTCCTGTTCCCCATCTGTGGCCATGAGCAAGCTCATGTCCTCCCTGTCTACAAATGCTTTCAAGCGATTCACATGGATTACCCTGTGAGGGCTCCTGGGTGTTCCAAAGTCTACCAAGTAGGTGACTTCCCCTTTCTTCTCAATAATAGGATAGGGTCCACTCCATTTGTCTTGGAGTGCTGCTGGAGCCACTGGCTCCAGTACCCATACCTTCTGTCCTGGTTGGAACTCTACCAGTACAGCCTTTTGGTCATGCCAAGCTTTCTGCAATTCTTGGCTGGCCTCCAGGTTTTTGGATGCTCTTTCCATGTACTCAGCCATCCTGGAGCGGAGACCAAGTACATAGTCCACTATGTCCAGTTTGGGCTTTTTGAGAGGTAACTCCCATCCTTCCTTCACCAAACACAATGGACCTCTCACAGGGTGGCCAAACAAAAGTTCAAAAGGGCTGTAGCCAACCCCCTTCTGTGGGACCTCTCTGTAAGCAAAGAGCAGGCAGGGTAAAAGAATGTCCCATTTCCGCCTGAGCTTCTCTGGTAATCCTTTTATCATGCCTTTAAGGGTCTTGTTAAATCTCTCCACAAGCCCATTGCATTGTGGATGATATGGGGTGGTAAACTTATAGTTTACTCCACATTCCTTCCACATTGCTTTTAGATAGCTGGACATAAAATTTGTCCCTCTATCTGATAGTACCTCCTTAGGAAAGCCCACTCTTGAGAAAACTGCAATGAGGGCTTTTGCCACCACAGGTGCTGTGGTGGTCCTTAGGGGAATAGCCTCTGGGTACCTGGTGGCATGATCCACTACCACCAGTATGAATCTGTTCCCAGATGCTGTTTGGGGGTCCATTGGACCCACAATATCAATTCCAACTCTCTCAAAGGGGACCCCCACCACAGGTAGTGGTATTAGGGGGGCCTTTGTTGTGCCACCTGACTTACCACTGGCTTGGCAAGTGACACAGGAGCGACAAAACTCCTTGACATCCTCTGACATGTGAGGCCAGTGAAAGTGTGGAACAAGCCTGTCCCACGTCTTGTTCTGGCCTAAGTGTCCTGCAAGGGGAATATCATGGGCCAAGGTAAGGAGGAATCCCCTAAACTGCAGAGGTATCACCAACCTCCTGGTCATGCCAGGCTTGGGGGCTCTAGCCTCTGAGTAAAGGAGTCCCTCATCCCAATACACAGTATGGGTACCTTGGGCATCCCCAGCAGCCTCAGCAGCAGCCTGCTGTCTGAGGGGTTCAAGGGAAGGGCAATCTAATTGAGCCTGCCTCAGGTCTGCCCTTGAGGGTCCCCCTGTCCCCAGAAACTCAACCTGGTCAGGTTCAAGCTCCTCAGAGACAGTCTCCTCTTGGACTGCAGAATCAGTTTCCTCTGAAACCTGATCCTCAACCTGGGGCAAGGTGGAAGGCGAGGCCTTTCCTCTCTTGCTCCTTCTCTTGGGTTGTGGCTGGTCTATTGTCTCAAGATCCACCACTGGTTCAGGAAGGCACTTCTTAGCCTGAGCCCTTGTCATGGCAAGGACATGCTCTGAAATCCCTAGCATTTCTGCATGAGTCCTGTACTCCACTTCTGACCATGCTGAGCTTTCAAGGTCATTGCCTAACAGACAGTCTACTGGTAGGTCTGCACTCACCACAACTTTCTTTAGGCCATCAACCCCTCCCCAGGAGAAGTTCACAACTGCCACACTATGGGAGGTAGTGGAGTTGCTTGCATTGGTTACTAGGTAGCTCTCTCCTAGTACAATCTGTCCAGGGTCCACAAAGCCAGGGGTCACCATGGTGACACTAGCACATGTGTCCCTGTAAGCTTGAGCCAGTTTCTCATTTATTAAGGGAGTCTGCCTGTATTTGCCCAGGTTAGTGGGGCTTACTGCAGTGGGCAACTCAATGTCCACATCATACAGGAGAACTGCCTGTGTAGGGACTCTGACTAGGCCAGATCCTACTTCAATACCCAGGGTCAACCCAGCTACACCCTTGGACTGTGTTCCACCACTGCTTACTGTACTTGGGGTTGCAGTTGCTTTAGGAGCTGTAGTGGTGGGAACTGGATTTGCCTTGGTGCACTCACTGCCCCAGTGTGAAACTGATTTGCAGGTATTACACCAAGGTGTCTTTGGACCTTTGTTCTTCTTCTTCTTGTTACCATTTTGGGAACCACCCTCCTTACTATTAGTTTGGGGGCCTGAAGACTTCTGGTCTTTTTCTTTATCTTTCTGATTCTGATTACCACCCTTCTGGTCTGTTTTCTTCTGGTCACCACCTTGGTTCTGGGGTTTCTGCTTAATCCTTGTTCTGACCCATTTGTCTGCCTTCTTTCCCAATTCTTGGGGAGAGGTCAGATCAGAGTCAATAAGGTATTGATGCAACAGCTGGTTTGTACAGTTATTAAGGATCTGTTCTCTCATCATAAGATTGTACAATCCTGTATAGTCTGAAACTTTACTTCCCTGTAACCAACCCTCCAAAGCCTTAGTGGCACACTCCACAAAATCAGTCCAGTCTTGAGTCTGTGCTTTCTGGGTGTCTCTGAACAACAACCTGTATTGCTCAGTGGTTAGGCCATACCCTTCAATGAGAGCACTCTTCAAAACAGAGTAGTTTTTGGCATCCTCAGGTCTAACTGTGAGGAGCCTGTCCCTCCCTTTCTCAGAAAAGGAGTACCACAAAATTGCAGCCCACTGATTCTCAGGAACCTGCTGTACCATGCAGGCTCTCTCAAGAGCAGTCATCCATTTGTGGATGTCATCCCCTTCTTTAAAGGGGGGCACAATTTTGGTCAGGTTTCTATTATCATAGGCCCTGTCTTTTTCTCTTGGAAAATTGCTGCCACCAGTGACATCTAAGCCACTTAATTTCTGCTCTCTTGCCAAGGCAAGTTTAGCTTGAGCTAAGGTAAGCTTAGCTTGACTCAGGGCTACCTCCTCTCTCTCTATCTGGAGTCTGACAGCCCTCATTCTAGCCCTATGCTCAGCTTTCTGAGAAGCACTCATGCCTCTCTCTGATTCTCTGGAGGCACTAGAAAGATGAGAGTCCCCTGAGGGAGATCTCACTCTTCTGTTGCCTGGGAGAATCACATGTTGGGTTCTGGGGAGGTGCTGGCCCTCTCCATTCCCCAGTAGGTCCAAGTTGGCCTGGCTAAGCCTACCAACTGGAACCTGGCTACCCTGATCCTGTACTTCTAAGTCCCCAACATCTGAGTCCTCATCCAAGTCATCATCATCCTCCTCTTCAGGGGGATCAACTACAGGGGGGTTCTCTCCATTTCCTGTGTCTAGGGAAGCTGCTTTAGCCTTCTCTAAGTCATCCTGTTCTAGGATTTCTACCAGGGTTAGGCAGGTGGGGCTTCTGCCCCTTTTTAACCCTCTTGCTTTGCACAAGGCAATCAAGTCTCTGCGGGTTAGTTTGTCATATCCAAAAGTTGCCTGGGTAGGGTCAACTGTCACAGGACTAGACCCTGAGGCCTTTCCTGTGTCAGACATGGTTACTAGTGAGGTGTAAGTGGTGCACTTACCTACACTAAGTGTTTTCCTACTGGACCTTGCTAGTGAGTTGTAGTCAGGGGTGTGCTACTCCCTTCAACCTACAACTACTAAGTTCAGTAGAACTTAATATGCTAAGCTTTTGATTTTATATGTACCTAGAGGTACTTGATGTGATCTTTCAATTTGATATAAAGATTGCAATGGTAAAACAACAGCAAGCTCAAATCCGCACCGCTGCTCACCAATGTGAGAAGTTGGCCTGGTAGGGGATGTTTCCAATTCTGGAACCACCTACTACCTGACCAAACAATCCCCTTATGGTGTCTGGTTGTAAGTCAACCTTATTAGACAAGCTATCCTAGGGGTAGCATGGACTAAGCAGCCTAAAGGCTTAACTTAAGAGGTCGTGTTAAGCGAGCTGTTTTACCACATACAATCCTGTAATACCAAATGAAAGGACACCACACAAGTATATATTATAAAAATATATGTGTTTATTACTAAAAACAATCCCCAGTATTCTTTATGAATAAAGGGGCACAAGCGTTAAATCAAAAGCACTGTTTAAACATACAAGTTGCACAATTATGGATGAGGGCGGGGGGCCACTCAAACCATATACTAAACAAGTGGTATAAGAGAGGCCACTCGAACAGTGGTTAGGCCTAGGGCCTAGGGAATCGCTGGGAGCAGTCAGGACAAGCAATGCTGAAGTCGGGAATGGCCCTCGGGATTCGGGAGATGTGCGGAAAGCGCACGCATGCACCAATGTTAACCAATGGTGCGTAAAAGTCAAATAGTTAAAGTTTAAGGACACTTCCGCTGAACCTAGAGGAACAAAACTTAACACACAGACCCTAGAGGTGTGCACCAGTGTGGGAACACCGGCGGAGCAAAGTTACCTCACCCACAGGAAGTGGGTGCACAGGGTCGAAGTGGCGTCGGGTTTTGACACGCAGGCTCTTGGTGCTTGAAGCTGAAAGGGCTGCAGGCAGGGTGAAGACGAAGTGTCCGGTGGAGTCCAAGAGGGGACTCAAGTTGTAGAGTACCTGAAAGCAGAGGGGACAGAGTCTGGGTCACTCAGCAGTGACCAGGGTGGAACCAGGACGGAACCAGGCAATGTCGGGCGCAATCAGGTGGTCGTCGAGGCGCTTCTCTTCGCTGTCACGTGGGCTCTGGGGCATCTGCGACGTCCAGGAGCAGGTCACGATCTGTCCCACGCAGGCTCTCACCGTCGGTGCAGTCGGCTTCCGGTTTGGAGCAAACAAGCCTTGGTAAGAGCAATCCACGCGGGATTGGAAGATGGCGTCTCACTCGGACCAGGAAGGTCAGAGTCGGGGCTCCCTTTCAGGGGAGCTGGTGTGGATCTGGAGCAACCAGAATCACGAGTCTTCTTTTGTAGTTCGTCGGCACAGGGACCACAAGCCAGCTGGCAAGTGACCGGGCCAACGCGTTGAGCCAAATCGTGCCAAAGGGCCCCACGCAGCACTCGTCGAGTGTGGAGGGCTGAACTTCGGCTCAGGAGTAGCTCAGGGTGGGGGCTTCTCAAACCCCGGTGTACAGCTTCGAGGGTCACTCGTGGGCTGCACGGTCAGCGTCTCGTGGTCACTTCAAGATGGCGTGCCCCACGCTTCCGGTCGCCTCCACGGGTCTCAGCTTTGCAGGGACTGTGGATCGGGCTGTTAGAAGCTGGGCAGGCTTGATCTCGTCGATCTCAGTCGCTCGAGTTCCGGCGGGAACTGCAACTAAGTAGACGTCGAGGGCTGGATGGTGCCTGCTGCTGCAGGGTGGTCCCTCCTTGACCACAAGGGAGATTCTTCGGGCTTCCACGTTGAGATGGAGGGCGAAGGGTCCAGAATATCGTTTCAAATGTTTCTTCCAGGAAATCTGATGTGCATTGGCACTGCTCCCACTCTTATTCGAATCTGGTGGGCGTGATTACCTGCTAGGTCCCCTCCTATGGGTGGGACCCAGGAAGTGGGTGGTTACACCCCCTTCCTTTGATCCAGGCCGCCCTGGCACGAGGGCTGGAGTGCCCCAGAACCGGTTTGGCCGGATTATGCAAGGGGCAGCCTTGTGCGCCCCAGGCAGTGTCTGGTTTCTTTCAAACCTCCCTGCTACAATACACTATCTCCTGTCTGGAGGGCGGTGACACCCTCCTGTGACAGGAAACCCTTTGTCCAGGACCCCCTTGACTGGGTTTCGGTCAGCTCCAGGGGTCCAGACATTTGTCTGTGGCAGAGGCATCCATTTTGTGGATCTTAAGGCCTTTGGAGAAATCAACCGCATTAAAGTTAAGTAACATGTCTTACCCCTCTAGAGGGGTGGAATGCCATCCCCGTCGCCAGAACTGGCGAGGGGATGGTATTCCAAAGCGTATGACACCTTACACGACATGTTTTGATAAAGCCAAACCAGAGTTGCTAAATAACCGCGAGGATTATAAGGCACTTAATAGTATATGGTATGGCATTATCCTGAAACAGCTTAGGGATTTGTTCCCGACGGCTGCAGACAGGCTCAGCTCATGCTAGAGCTCCATCTCACATAAAAACCATGCACCCAGCCTCCAGGATTGGTGAGGCCTGTCTATAGGAGTGGCTCACAGGTTTACATGTGTCCAGATATAGGTTTAGACATAGGTATACTATATCTAAGCAAGGGGTGTGTACACCACCTTACCCCAGCTGAGTGATCAGCCAGTTGTGTCAATTTAAGAACCAGCCAGGGGTGGCAAAAGATATGCTGCAGCCCCTGGTAGGCCTTAGTGGCTCCTGTGCCCTGTGCACCTATAGTGCATTCTACAGGGGCTGACAAGGAGTCCATTTCCAATTGGTATGTGCCTATAGCACATGTGTCATTAATTTAGTGAGAGAACAGCAGGCTGGGGGTCTGATCAGCAGGCCCACAGCCTCAGTAGTCGAAAACCAGTGAAGCAAAAAGTAAAAATTTGGGGTGACCATAGGATAGCAGACCCTACTCTCCTACAGAAGGCATTTGAAGACCTGAAGAAGGCCATGTGCTCTGCACCTATCCTAAAGAGTCCTGACTACTCCAAACAGTTCATTGTTCAGACAGATGCTTCTGAGTTGGGGGTGGGAGCTGTACTCTCACAACTTAATCAAGATGGTCAAGACCAGCCAATTGCTTTCATTAGCAGGAGGCTAACCCCAAGAGAAAAACGTTGGTCAGCCATTGAGAGGGAGGCCTTTGCTGTGGTTTGGGCATTAAAGAAGTTGAGGTCCTACTTGTTTGGAACTCACTTCCTGGTGCAAACAGACCATAAGCCCCTCTTATGGCTTAATCAGATGAAGGGTGAAAATCCCAAACTGCTCAGGTGGTCCATTTCCCTACAGGGGATGGACTTTACAGTGGAGCACCGCCCAGGGACTGACCATGGTAATGCAGATGGTCTCTCCAGGTACTTCCACTTAGAACATGAAGACTTATCTGGTCAAGGTTAGTTTAATGTCCCTGCGTTTGGGGGGGGGGGTTGTGTAGGAGAGTAGGGTCTGCTATCCTATGGTCACCCCAAATTTTTGCTTTTTGCTTCACTGGTTTTCGACTACTGAGGCTGTGGGCCTGCTGATCAGACCCCCAGCCTGCTGTTCTCTCACTAAATTAATGACACATGTGCTATAGGCACATACCAATTGGAAATGGACTCCTTGTCAGCCCCTGTAGAATGCACTATAGGTGCACAGGGCACAGGAGCCACTAAGGCCTACCAGGGGCTGCAGCATAACTTTTGCCACCCCTGGCTGGTTCTTAAATTGACACAACTGGCTGATCACTCAGCTGGGGTAAGGTGGTGTACACACCCCTTGCTTAGATATAGTATACCTATGTCTAAACCTATATCTGATACTTATAGTAGAAATTGCCGTGCACTCCCCATTTAACTTTTTAAACCTTTGCTGCTGCATTTTCTTTCCTTTTGAAACATTTTTGCGTGCTCCCTGGATGACGTGGTCCACCCATTACCACGTGGAAGTTAACGATTATAAAGATGGATGGGGCGCCTCTGCACCCCAGATCCAGACGCACTGCTGTGATGATGATTTTTGCACTTGTTAAAGAATGTTCTATTATTTACTCCAAAAAATCCAAAATACTCCATAGATTAGGATGATGTTCATTCCTTTATTTTCCAATGAGCTGTCCACACATGATTAGCCAATGTTTATCCATAATACTTTTCCTGCCACGGATATGCCACAACAAGCCTTTTTCCGGGCACGTATATAAAACATTAAACATCCTTAATATTCAATGGTGATGTAACCCAATGCATTTCAAACTGTTTTAAGTTCTTCCTCAGGGGTCCACTGAAAAATTAAATAAAGAAATGACTAAGCCAAATGAACTGATCAACTAACGTTTGATGGACTGAAATCTCACATGAAAAGCACATCTTTTGAAAAAGTTAATGGAACCTGCTTGGGCGTATTTTGCTTATTGAGCAAGGATATGAGTACCACGATCCATCATTTACTATGTGGTTTTACTGTTTTTTACGTTGTTGAAAAGTGAAATGTGAATTGTACGCATTCATATAACGTGGTTAGAGAGACCGTTTTTTTGCGCAGTTAATTCGATCAACAGGGTGGGCAGGGTATAGCAAGACATTAGCTGGGGAATCACGCAGGTGTATGGAGACTAAGCCCATTTACTCGGGTGTCCGCGTAGATGCATCATGGGAGAGGCAGTATTTAACAGAGTGGAAGACTCAGTTAGGCTGGGATAGGCGAGATAAAAAGGCGGGATTTCATCTTAGTAGCTTAATTTACGGGAGAAGACGGCGTGCAGTCTGACACCGCCACTGTGCGTGCAACTAGAACTTAATACTACAGGTATGGAACTGTGAGGCAAGATGTATTCAGGTTGAGATTTGAAGGGCAACAACGGGGGTGGTATACTGGGTTTCGAGCCTTAAATCTAGGAGGGTTTAACATCGCAGTGATTCACTTTAATTTAATTACGGTAGCGTTTTAGCTCCGGTTTTCGAGGGTAGCGCATAAAACACATATTACCATGGGGTGATCGAAATAAACAACACAGCCATGTGATCCTGGTGTAAATTGTATTTAACTGTAGTCATTTAAGCAATATGTTTACAGCAATGTTTTTATTTAATTTTTCAGTGGACCCCTGAGGAAGAACTTAAAACAGTTTGAAATGCATTGGGTTACATCACCATTGAATATTAAGGATGTTTAATGTTTTATATACGTGCCCGGAAAAAGGCTTGTTGTGGCATATCCGTGGCAGGAAATGTATTATGGATAAACATTGGCTAATCATGTGTGGACAGCTCATTGGAAAATAAAGGAATGAACATCATCCTAATCTATGGAGTATTTTGGATTTTTTGGAGTAAATAATAGAACATTCTTTAACAAGTGCAAAAATCATCATCACAGCAGTGCGTCTGGATCTGGGGTGCAGAGGCGCCCCATCCATCTTTATAAACCTATATCTGGACACATGTAAACCTGTGAGCCACTCCTATAGACAGGCCTCACCAATCCTGGAGGCTGGGTGCATGGTTTTTATGTGAGATGGAGCTCTAGCATGAGCTGAGCCTGTCTGCAGCCGTCGGGAACAAATCCCTAAGCTGTTTCAGGATAATGCCATACCATATACTATTAAGTGCCTTATAATCCTCGCGGTTATTTAGCAACTCTGGTTTGGCTTTATCAAAACATGTCGTGTAAGGTGTCATACGCTTTGGAATACCATCCCCTCGCCAGTTCTGGCGACGGGGATGGCATTCCACCCCTCTAGAGGGGTAAGACATGTTACTTCACTTTAATGCGGTTGATTTCTCCAAAGGCCTTAAGATCCACAAAATGGATGCCTCTGCCACAGACAAATGTCTGGACCCCTGGAGCTGACCGAAACCCAGTCAAGGGGGTCCTGGACAAAGGGTTTCCTGTCACAGGAGGGTGTCACCGCCCTCCAGACAGGAGATAGTGTATTGTAGCAGGGAGGTTTGAAAGAAACCAGACACTGCCTGGGGCGCACAAGGCTGCCCCTTGCATAATCCGGCCAAACCGGTTCTGGGGCACTCCAGCCCTCGTGCCAGGGCGGCCTGGATCAAAGGAAGGGGGTGTATCCACCCACTTCCTGGGTCCCACCCATAGGAGGGGACCTAGCAGGTAATCACGCCCACCAGATTCGAATAAGAGTGGGAGCAGTGCCAATGCACATCAGATTTCCTGGAAGAAACATTTGAAACGATATTCTGGACCCTTCGCCCTCCATCTCAACGTGGAAGCCCGAAGAATCTCCCTTGTGGTCAAGGAGTGACCACCCTGCAGCAGCAGGCACCATCCAGCCCTCGACGTCTACTTAGTTGCAGTTCCCGCCGGAACTCGAGCAACTGAGATCGACGAGATCAAGCCTGCCCAGCTTCTAACAGCCCGATCCACAGTCCCTGCAAAGTTGAGACCCGTGGAGGCGACCGGAAGCGTGGGGCACACCATCTTGAAGTGACCACGAGACGCTGACCGTGCAGCCCACGAGTGACCCTCGAAGCTGTACACCGGGGTTTGAGAAGCCCCCACCCTGAGCTACTCCTGAGCCGAAGTTCAGCCCTCCACACTCGACGAGTGCTGCGTGGGGCCCTTTGGCACGATTTGGCTCAACGCGTTGGCCCGGTCACTTGCCAGCTGGCTTGTGGTCCCTGTGCCGACGAACTACCTAAGAAGACTTGTGATTCTGGTTGCTCCAGATCCACACCAGCTCCCCTGAAAAGGAGCCCCGACTCTGACCTTCCTGGTCCGAGTGAGAAGCAATCTTCCGATCCTGCGTGGATTGCTCTTACCAAGGCTTGTTTGCTCCAAACCTGAAGCCGACTGCACCGACGGTGAGAGCCTGCGTGGGACAGATCGTGACCTGCTCCTGGACGTCGCAGATGCCCCAGAGCCCACGTGACAGCGGAGAGAAGCTCCTCGACGACCACCTGATTGCGCCCGACATTGCCTGGTTCCGTCCTGGTTCCACCCTGGTCACTGCTGAGTGACCCAGACTCTGTCCCCTCTGCTTTCAGGTACTCTACAACTTGAGTCCACCCTTGGACTCCACCGGACACTTCGTCTTCACCCTGCCTGCAGCCCTTTCAGCTTCAAGCACCAAGAGCCTGCGTGTCAAAACCCGACGCCACTTCGACCCTGTGCACCCACTTCCTGTGGGTGAGGTAACTTTGCTCCGCCGGTGTTCCCACACTGGTGCACACCTCTAGGGTCTGTGTGTTAAGTTTTGTTCCTCTAGGTTCAGCGGAAGTGTCCTTAAACTTTAACTCTTTGACTTTTAAGCACCATTGGTTAACATTGGTGCATGCGTGCGCTTTCCGCACATCTCCCGAATCCCGAGGGCCATTCCCGACTTCAGCATTGCTTGTCCTGACTGCTCCCAGCGATTCCCTAGGCCCTAGGCCTAACCACTGTTCGAGTGGCCTCTCTTATACCACTTGTTTAGTATATGGTTTGAGTGGCCACCCGCCCTCATCCATAATTGTGCAACTTGTATGTTTAAACAGTGCTTTTGATTTAACGCTTGTGCCCCTTTATTCATAAAGAATACTGGGGATTGTTTTTAGTAATAAACACATATATTTTTATAATATATACTTGTGTGGTGTCCTTTCATTTGGTATTACAGGATTGTATGTGGTAAAACAGCTCGCTTAACACGACCTCTTAAGTTAAGCCTTTAGGCTGCTTAGTCCATGCTACCCCTAGGATAGCTTGTCTAATAAGGTTGACTTACAACCAGACACCATAAGGGATTGTTTGGTCAGGTAGTAGGTGGTTCCAGAATTGGAAACATCCCCTACCAGGCCAACTTCTCACACTGGGGGACCAAGCACAGCCTGGGGGACCAAGCACAGCCTGGGGGACCAAGAGCAACCAGGGGGACCAAGCACAGCCTGGGGGACCAAGCACAGCCTGGGGGACCAAGAGCAACCAGGGGGACCAAGCACAGCCAGGGGTATCACGCACAGCCAGGGGGACCAAGAGCAACCAGGGGGACCAAGCACAGCCTGGGGGACCAAGCACAGCCTGGGGGACCAAGAGCAACAAGGGGGACCAAGCACAGCCTGGGGGACCAAGCACAGTCTGGGGGACCAAGCACAGCCTGGGGGACCAAGAGCAACCAGGGGGACCAAGCAGAGCCTGGGGGACCAAGCACAGCCTGGGGTACCAAGCACAGCCTGGGGGACTAAGAGCAACTAGGGGGACCAAGCACAGCCTGGGGGACCAAGCACAGCCTGGGGGACCAAGAGCAACCAGGGGGACCAAGCACAGCCAGGGGTACCAAGCACAGCCAGGGGGACCAAGAGCAACCAGGGGGACCAAGCACAGCCTGGGGACCAAGCACAGCCTGGGGGACCAAGCACAGCCTGGGGGACAAAGCACAGCCTGGGGTACCAAGAGCAACCAGGGGGACCAAGCACAGCCTGGGGGACCAAGCACAAGCCTGGGGGACCAAGAGCAACCAGGGGGACCAAGCACATCCTGGGGGACCAAGCACAAGCCTGGGGGACCAAGAGCAACCAGGGGGACCAAGCACAGCCTGGGGGACCAAGCACAGCCTGGGGGACCAAGCACAGCCTGGGGGACCATGAGCAACCAGGGGGACCAAGCACAGCTGGGGGACCAAGCACAGCCTGGGGGACCAAGCACAGCCTGGGGGACCAGGAGCAACCATGGGGACCCAAGCACAGCCTGGGGGACCAAGAGCAACCAGGGGGACCAAGCACAGCCAGGGGTACCAAGCACAGCCTGGGGGACCAAAAGCAACCAGGGGGACCAAGCACAGCCTGGGGGACCAAGCACAGCCTGGGGGACCAAGCACAGCCTGGGGGACCAAGAGCAACCAGGGGGACCAAGCACAGCCTGGGGGACCAAGCACAGCCTGGTGGACCAAGAGCAACCAGGGGGACCAAGCACAGCCAGGGGTACCATGCACAGCCAGGGGGACCAAGAGCAACCAGGGGGACCAAGCACAGCCTGGGGGACCAAGCACAGCCCGGGGGACCAAGCACAGCCTGGGGGACCAAGCACAGCCTGAGGGACCAAGAGCAACCAGGGGGACCAAGCAGAGCCTGGGGGACCAAGCAGAGCCTGGGGTACCAAGCACAGCCTGGGGGACCAAGAGCAACCAGGGGGACCAAGCACAGCCTGGGGGACCAAGCACAGCCTGGGGGACCAAGAGCAACCGGAGAGACCAAGCACAGCCTGGGGGACCAAGCACAGCCTGGGGGACCAAGCACAGTCTGGGGGACCAAGAACAGCCTGGGGGACCAAGCACAGCCTGGGGGATCAAGAGCAACCAGGAGGACCAAGCACAGCCTGGGGTACCAAGCACAGCCTGGGGGACCAAGCACAGCCTGGGGGACCAAGAGCAACCAGGGGGACCAAGCACAGCCTGGGGGACCAAGCACAGCCTGGGGGACCAAGCACAGCATGGGGGACCAAGCACAACCTGGGGGACCAAGAGCAACCAGGGGGACCAAGCACAGCCTGGGGGACCAAGCACAGCCTGGGGGACCAAGCACAGCCTGGGGGACCAAGAGCAACCAGGGGGACCAAGGACAGCCTGGGGGACAAAGCACAGCCTGGGGGACCAAGAGCAACCAGGGGGACCAAGCAGAGCCTGGGGGACCAAGCAGCCTGAAGGACCAAGAGCAACCAGGGGGACCAAGCAGAGCCTGGGGGACCAAGCAGAACCTGGGGGACCAAGCACAGCCTGGGGGACCAAGCACAGCCTGGGGGACCAAGCACAGCCTGGGGGACCAAGAGCAACCAGGGGGACCAAGCACAGCCAGGGGGACCAAGAGCAACCAGGGGGACCAAGCACAGCCTGGGGGACCAAGCACAGCCTGGGGGACCAAGAGCAACCAGGGGGACCAAGCACAGCCTGGGGGACCAAGCACAGCCTGGGGGACCAAGAGCAACCAGGGGGACCAAGCACAGCCAGGGGTATCACGCACAGCCAGGGGGACCAAGAGCAACCAGGGGGACCAAGCACAGCCTGGGGGACCAAGCACAGCCTGGGGGACCAAGAGCAACCAGGGGGACCAAGCACAGCCTGGGGGACCAAGTACAGTCTGGGGGACCAAGCACAGTCTGGGGGACCAAGAGCAACCAGGGGGACCAAGCAGAGCCTGGGGGACCAAGCACAGCCTGGGGTACCAAGCACAGCCTGGGGGACTAAGAGCAACTAGGGGGACCAAGCACAGCCTGGGGGACCAAGCACAGCCTTGGGGACCAAGAGCAACCAGGGGGGCCAAGCACAGCCAGGGGTACCAAGCACAGCCAGGGGGACCAAGAGCAACCAGGGGGACCAAGCACAGCCTGGGGACCAAGCACAGCCTGGGGGACCAAGCACAGCCTTGGGGACCAAGAGCAACCAGGGGGACCAAGCACAGCCTGGGGGACCAAGCACAGCCTGGGGGACCAAGAGCAACCAGGGGGACCAAGCACAGCCTGGGGGACCAAGCACAGCCTGTGGGACCAAGCACAGCCTGGGGGACCAAGAGCAACCAGGGGGACCAAGCACAGCCTGGGAGACCAAGCACAGCCTGGGGGACCAAGAGCAACCAGGGGGACCAAGCACAGCCTGGGGGACCAAGCACAGCCTGGGGGACCAAGAGCAACCAGGGGGACCAAGCACAGCCAGGGGGACCATGCACAGCCAGGGGGACCAGGAGCAACCAGGGGGACCAAGCACAGCCTGGGGGACCAAGCACAGCCTGGGGGACCAAGCACAGCCTGGGGGGACCAAGAGCAACCAGGGGGTCCAAGCACAGCCTGGGGGACCAAGCACAGCCTGGGGGACCAAGAGCAACCAGGGGGACCAAGCACAGCCTGGGGGACCAAGCACAGCCTGGAGGACCAAGCACAGCCTGGGGGACCAAGAGCAACCAGGGGGGCCAAGCACAGCCTGGGGGACCAAGCACAGCCTGGGGGACCAAGAGCAACCAGGGGGAACAAGCACAGCCTGTGGGACCAAGCACAGCCTGGGGGACCAAGAGCAACCAGAGGGACCAAGCACAGCCTGGGGGACCAAGAGCAACCAGGGGAACCAAGCACAGCCAGGGGTACCAAGCACAGCCAGGAGGACCAAGAGCAACCAGGGGGACCAAGCACAGCCTGGGAGACCAAGCACAGCCTGGGGGACCAAGCACAGCCTGGAGGACCAAGAGCAACCAGGGGGGCCAAGCACAGCCTGGGGGACCAAGAGCAACCAGGGGGACCAAGCACAGCCTGGGGGACCAAGAGCAACCAGGGGGACCAAGCACAGCCTGGGGGACCAAGCACAGCCTGGGGGACCAAGAGCAACCAGGGGGACCAAGCACAGCCAGGGGGACCAAGAGCAACCAGGGGGACCAAGCACAGCCAGGGGGACCAAGAGCACCAGGGGGACCAAGCACAGCCTGTGGGACCAAGAGCAACCAGGGGGACCAAGCACAGCCTGGGGGACCAAGCACAGCCTGGGGACCAAGCACAGCCAGGTGTACCAAGCACAGCCAGGGGGACCAAGAGCAACCAGGGAGACCAAGCACAGCCTGGGGGACCAAGCACAGCCAGGGGGACCAAGAGGAACCAGGGAGACCAAGCATAGCCAGGGGGACCAAGAGCATCCAGGGGGACCAAGCACAGCCTGGGGGACCAAGCACAGCCTGGGGGACCAAGAGCAACCAGGGGGACCAAGCACAGCCAGGGGTACCAAGCACAGCCTGGGGGACCAAGAGCAACCAGGTGGACCAAGCACAGCCTGGGGGACCAAGCACAGCCTGGGGGACCAAGAGCAACCAGGGGGACCAAGCACAGCCTGGGGGACCAAACACAGCCTGGGGGACCAAGAGCAACCAGGGGGAGCAAGCACAGCCTGGGGGACCAAGCACAGCTTGGGGACCAAGAGCAACCAGGGGGGCCAAGCACAGCCTGGGGGACCAAGCAGCCTGGGGGACCAAGCACAGCCAGGGGTACCAAGCACAGCCAGGGGGACCAAGAGCAACCAGGGGGACCAAGCACAGCCTGGGGGACCAAGCACAGCCTGGGGGACCAAGAGCAACCAGGGGGACCAAGCACAGCCTGGGGGACCAAGCACAGCCTGGGGGACTGTAGGAAGGTGGCTACCTGACTATGGTTACCCCAGATTTTTTGCCTGTGTTTAGCTGGTTTTTTGACTTAGTTGACCTGGTTCCCTGCTAATCAGGGCCCCAGGCCATCTGCTCTCTCTGTAAAATGGATTCCATGTACCCTAGGTACATACCACAATTGGAAATGGACTCCTTGTCAGCCCCTGTATAATGCACTATAGGTGCCAAGGGCATAGGAGCCACCAAGGCCTACCAGGGGCTGCAGCATATCTTTTGCCACCCCTGGCTGGTTCTTAAATTGACACAACTGGCTGATCACTCAGCTGGGGTAAGGTGGTGTAACCACCCCTTACTTAGATATAGTATACCTATATCTAAATGTAGGAGAGTAGGGTCTGCTATCCTATGGTCACCCCAAATTTTTGCTTTTTGCTTCACTGGTTTTCGACTACTGAGGCTGTGGGCCTGCTGATCAGACCCCCAGCCTGCTGTTCTCTCACTAAATTAATGACACATGTGCTATAGGCACATACCAATTGGAAATGGACTCCTTGTCAGCCCCTGTAGAATGCACTATAGGTGCACAGGGCACAGGAGCCACTAAGGCCTACCAGGGGCTGCAGCATATCTTTTGCCACCCCTGGCTGGTTCTTAAATTGACACAACTGGCTGATCACTCAGCTGGGGTAAGGTGGTGTACACACCCCTTGCTTAGATATAGTATACCTATGTCTAAACCTATATCTGGACACATGTAAACCTGTGAGCCACTCCTATAGACAGGCCTCACCAATCCTGGAGGCTGGGTGCATGGTTTTTATGTGAGATGGAGCTCTAGCATGAGCTGAGCCTGTCTGCAGCCGTCGGGAACAAATCCCTAAGCTGTTTCAGGATAATGCCATACCATATACTATTAAGTGCCTTATAATCCTCGCGGTTATTTAGCAACTCTGGTTTGGCTTTATCAAAACATGTCGTGTAAGGTGTCATACGCTTTGGAATACCATCCCCTCGCCAGTTCTGGCGACGGGGATGGCATTCCACCCCTCTAGAGGGGTAAGACATGTTACTTCACTTTAATGCGGTTGATTTCTCCAAAGGCCTTAAGATCCACAAAATGGATGCCTCTGCCACAGACAAATGTCTGGACCCCTGGAGCTGACCGAAACCCAGTCAAGGGGGTCCTGGACAAAGGGTTTCCTGTCACAGGAGGGTGTCACCGCCCTCCAGACAGGAGATAGTGTATTGTAGCAGGGAGGTTTGAAAGAAACCAGACACTGCCTGGGGCGCA
The DNA here is from genome assembly GCF_964261635.1 of Lissotriton helveticus. NCBI lineage: Eukaryota > Metazoa > Chordata > Amphibia > Caudata > Salamandridae > Lissotriton > Lissotriton helveticus. The sequence continues at coordinate 5,201,461 of NW_027611692.1, read as the reverse complement.
CAAGGCTGCCCCTTGCATAATCCGGCCAAACCGGTTCTGGGGCACTCCAGCCCTCGTGCCAGGGCGGCCTGGATCAAAGGAAGGGGGTGTATCCACCCACTTCCTGGGTCCCACCCATAGGAGGGGACCTAGCAGGTAATCACGCCCACCAGATTCGAATAAGAGTGGGAGCAGTGCCAATGCACATCAGATTTCCTGGAAGAAACATTTGAAACGATATTCTGGACCCTTCGCCCTCCATCTCAACGTGGAAGCCCGAAGAATCTCCCTTGTGGTCAAGGAGTGACCACCCTGCAGCAGCAGGCACCATCCAGCCCTCGACGTCTACTTAGTTGCAGTTCCCGCCGGAACTCGAGCGACTGAGATCGACGAGATCAAGCCTGCCCAGCTTCTAACAGCCCGATCCACAGTCCCTGCAAAGCTGAGACCCGTGGAGGCGACCGGAAGCGTGGGGCACGCCATCTTGAAGTGACCACGAGACGCTGACCGTGCAGCCCACGAGTGACCCTCGAAGCTGTACACCGGGGTTTGAGAAGCCCCCACCCTGAGCTACTCCTGAGCCGAAGTTCAGCCCTCCACACTCGACGAGTGCTGCGTGGGGCCCTTTGGCACGATTTGGCTCAACGCGTTGGCCCGGTCACTTGCCAGCTGGCTTGTGGTCCCTGTGCCGACGAACTACAAAAGAAGACTCGTGATTCTGGTTGCTCCAGATCCACACCAGCTCCCCTGAAAGGGAGCCCCGACTCTGACCTTCCTGGTCCGAGTAAGACGCCATCTTCCAATCCCGCGTGGATTGCTCTTACCAAGGCTTGTTTGCTCCAAACCGGAAGCCGACTGCACCGACGGTGAGAGCCTGCGTGGGACAGATCGTGACCTGCTCCTGGACGTCGCAGATGCCCCAGAGCCCACGTGACAGCGAAGAGAAGCGCCTCGACGACCACCTGATTGCGCCCGACATTGCCTGGTTCCGTCCTGGTTCCACCCTGGTCACTGCTGAGTGACCCAGACTCTGTCCCCTCTGCTTTCAGGTACTCTACAACTTGAGTCCACCCTTGGACTCCACCGGACACTTCGTCTTCACCCTGCCTGCAGCCCTTTCAGCTTCAAGCACCAAGAGCCTGCGTGTCAAAACCCGACGCCACTTCGACCCTGTGCACCCACTTCCTGTGGGTGAGGTAACTTTGCTCCGCCGGTGTTCCCACACTGGTGCACACCTCTAGGGTCTGTGTGTTAAGTTTTGTTCCTCTAGGTTCAGCGGAAGTGTCCTTAAACTTTAACTATTTGACTTTTACGCACCATTGGTTAACATTGGTGCATGCGTGCGCTTTCCGCACATCTCCCGAATCCCGAGGGCCATTCCCGACTTCAGCATTGCTTGTCCTGACTGCCCCCAGCGATTCCCTAGGCCCTAGGCCTAACCACTGTTCGAGTGGCCTCTCTTATACCACTTGTTTAGTATATGGTTTGAGTGGCCCCCCGCCCTCATCCATAATTGTGCAACTTGTATGTTTAAACAGTGCTTTTGATTTAACGCTTGTGCCCCTTTATTCATAAAGAATACTGGGGATTGTTTTTAGTAATAAACACATATATTTTTATAATATATACTTGTGTGGTGTCCTTTCATTTGGTATTACAGGATTGTATGTGGTAAAACAGCTCGCTTAACACGACCTCTTAAGTTAAGCCTTTAGGCTGCTTAGTCCATGCTACCCCTAGGATAGCTTGTCTAATAAGGTTGACTTACAACCAGACACCATAAGGGGATTGTTTGGTCAGGTAGTAGGTGGTTCCAGAATTGGAAACATCCCCTACCAGGCCAACTTCTCACATTGGTGAGCAGCGGTGCGGATTTGAGCTTGCTGTTGTTTTACCATTGCAATCTTTATATCAAATTGAAAGATCACATCAAGTACCTCTAGGTACATATAAAATCAAAAGCTTAGCATATTAAGTTCTACTGAACTTAGTAGTTGTAGGTTGAAGGGAGTAGCACACCCCTGACTACAACTCACTAGCAAGGTCCAGTAGGAAAACACTTAGTGTAGGTAAGTGCACCACTTACACCTCACTAGTAACCATGTCTGACACAGGAAAGGCCTCAGGGTCTAGTCCTGTGACAGTTGACCCTACCCAGGCAACTTTTGGATATGACAAACTAACCCGCAGAGACTTGATTGCCTTGTGCAAAGCAAGAGGGTTAAAAAGGGGCAGAAGCCCCACCTGCCTAATCCTGGTAGAAATCCTAGAACAGGATGACTTAGAGAAGGCAAAAGCAGCTTCCCTAGATACAGGAACTGGAGGGAACCCCCCTGTAGTTGATCCCCCTGAAGAGGAGGATGATGATGACTTGGATGAGGACTCAGATGGTGGGGACTCACAAGTACAGGATCAGGGTAGCCAGGTTCCAGTTGGTAGGCTTAGCCAGGCCAACTTGGACCTACTGGGGAATGGAGAGGGCCAGCACCTCCCCAGAACCCAACATGTGATTCTCCCAGGCAACAGAAGAGTGAGATCTCCCTCAGGGGACTCTCATCTTTCTAGTGCCTCCAGAGAATCAGAGAGAGGCATGAGTGCTTCTCAGAAAGCTGAGCATAGGGCTAGAATGAGGGCTGTCAGACTCCAGATAGAGAGAGAGGAGGTAGCCCTGAGTCAAGCTAAGCTTACCTTAGCTCAAGCTAAACTTGCCTTGGCAAGAGAGCAGAAATTAAGTGGCTTAGATGTCACTGGTGGCAGCAATTTTCCAAGAGAAAAAGACAGGGCCTATGACAATAGAAACCTGACCAAGATTGTGCCCCCCTTTAAAGAAGGGGATGACATCCACAAATGGATGACTGCTCTTGAGAGAGCCTGCATGGTACAGCAGGTTCCTGAGAATCAGTGGGCTGCAATTTTGTGGTACTCCTTTTCTGAGAAAGGGAGGGACAGGCTCCTCACAGTTAGACCTGAGGATGCCAAAAACTACTCTGTTTTGAAGAGTGCTCTCATTGAAGGGTATGGCCTAACCACTGAGCAATACAGGTTGTTGTTCAGAGACACCCAGAAAGCACAGACTCAAGACTGGACTGATTTTGTGGAGTGTGCCACTAAGGCTTTGGAGGGTTGGTTACAGGGAAGTAAAGTTTCAGACTATACAGGATTGTACAATCTTATGATGAGAGAACAGATCCTTAATAACTGTACAAACCAGCTGTTGCATCAATACCTTATTGACTCTGATCTGACCTCTCCCCAAGAATTGGGAAAGAAGGCAGACAAATGGGTCAGAACAAGGATTAAGCAGAAACCCCAGAACCAAGGTGGTGACCAGAAGAAAACAGACCAGAAGGGTGGTAATCAGAATCAGAAAGATAAAGAAAAAGACCAGAAGTCTTCAGGCCCCCAAACTAATAGTAAGGAGGGTGGTTCCCAAAATGGTAACAAGAAGAAGAAGAACAAAGGTCCAAAGACACCTTGGTGTAATACCTGCAAATCAGTTTCACACTGGGGCAGTGAGTGCACCAAGGCAAATCCAGTTCCCACCACTACAGCTCCTAAAGCAACTGCAACCCCAAGTACAGTAAGCAGTGGTGGAACACAGTCCAAGGGTGTAGCTGGGTTGACCCTGGGTATTGAAGTAGGATCTGGCCTAGTCAGAGTCCCTACACAGGCAGTTCTCCTGTATGATGTGGACATTGAGTTGCCCACTGCAGTAAGCCCCACTAACCTGGGCAAATACAGGCAGACTCCCTTAATAAATGAGAAACTGGCTCAAGCTTACAGGGACACATGTGCTAGTGTCACCATGGTGACCCCTGGCTTTGTGGACCCTGGACAGATTGTACTAGGAGAGAGCTACCTAGTAACCAATGCAAGCAACTCCACTACCTCCCATAGTGTGGCAGTTGTGAACTTCTCCTGGGGAGGGGTTGATGGCCTAAAGAAAGTTGTGGTGAGTGCAGACCTACCAGTAGACTGTCTGTTAGGCAATGACCTTGAAAGCTCAGCATGGTCAGAAGTGGAGTACAGGACTCATGCAGAAATGCTAGGGATTTCAGAGCATGTCCTTGCCATGACAAGGGCTCAGGCTAAGAAGTGCCTTCCTGAACCAGTGGTGGATCTTGAGACAATAGACCAGCCACAACCCAAGAGGAGGAGCAAGAGAGGAAAGGCCTCGCCTTCCACCTTGCCCCAGGTTGAGGATCAGGTTTCAGAGGAAACTGATTCTGCAGTCCAAGAGGAGACTGTCTCTGAGGAGCTTGAACCTGACCAGGTTGAGTTTCTGGGGACAGGGGGACCCTCAAGGGCAGACCTGAGGCAGGCTCAATTAGATTGCCCTTCCCTTGAACCCCTCAGACAGCAGGCTGCTGCTGAGGCTGCTGGGGATGCCCAAGGTACCCATACTGTGTATTGGGATGAGGGACTCCTTTACTCAGAGGCTAGAGCCCCCAAGCCTGGCATGACCAGGAGGTTGGTGATACCTCTGCAGTTTAGGGGATTCCTCCTTACCTTGGCCCATGATATTCCCCTTGCAGGACACTTAGGCCAGAACAAGACGTGGGACAGGCTTGTTCCACACTTTCACTGGCCTCACATGTCAGAGGATGTCAAGGAGTTTTGTCGCTCCTGTGTCACTTGCCAAGCCAGTGGTAAGTCAGGTGGCACAACAAAGGCCCCCCTAATACCACTACCTGTGGTGGGGGTCCCCTTTGAGAGAGTTGGAATTGATATTGTGGGTCCAATGGACCCCCAAACAGCATCTGGGAACAGATTCATACTGGTGGTAGTGGATCATGCCACCAGGTACCCAGAGGCTATTCCCCTAAGGACCACCACAGCACCTGTGGTGGCAAAAGCCCTCATTGCAGTTTTCTCAAGAGTGGGCTTTCCTAAGGAGGTACTATCAGATAGAGGGACAAATTTTATGTCCAGCTATCTAAAAGCAATGTGGAAGGAATGTGGAGTAAACTATAAGTTTACCACCCCATATCATCCACAATGCAATGGGCTTGTGGAGAGATTTAACAAGACCCTTAAAGGCATGATAAAAGGATTACCAGAGAAGCTCAGGCGGAAATGGGACATTCTTTTACCCTGCCTGCTCTTTGCTTACAGAGAGGTCCCACAGAAGGGGGTTGGCTACAGCCCTTTTGAACTTTTGTTTGGCCACCCTGTGAGAGGTCCATTGTGTTTGGTGAAGGAAGGATGGGAGTTACCTCTCAAAAAGCCCAAACTAGACATAGTGGACTATGTACTTGGTCTCCGCTCCAGGATGGCTGAGTACATGGAAAGAGCATCCAAAAACCTGGAGGCCAGCCAAGAATTGCAGAAAGCTTGGCATGACCAAAAGGCTGTACTGGTAGAGTTCCAACCAGGACAGAAGGTATGGGTACTGGAGCCAGTGGCTCCAGCAGCACTCCAAGACAAATGGAGTGGACCCTATCCTATTATTGAGAAGAAAGGGGAAGTCACCTACTTGGTAGACTTTGGAACACCCAGGAGCCCTCACAGGGTAATCCATGTGAATCGCTTGAAAGCATTTGTAGACAGGGAGGACATGAGCTTGCTCATGGCCACAGATGGGGAACAGGAGGAAGAGAGTGACCCTCTCCCAGACCTGCTTTCCCAGAACCCTGATGATGGTTCAGTTGATGGAGTAGCCTTGGCAGGCAGCCTCACTGACCAGCAACAGAGGGACTGCAGACAAGTTTTGCAGGCTCACAGGCAAATGTTTTCACTCACACCCAGCCAAACTGACTGGTGTACCCATGTTGTGGACACTGGTGACAGTCTGCCTGTCAAGAATAAGATCTACAGGCAACCTGATCATGTCAGGGATTGCATCAAGGCTGAGGTGCAAAAGATGTTGGAGCTTGGAGTGATTGAGCCATCAGAGAGCCCATGGGCCAGCCCAGTAGTCCTGGTGCCAAAACCTCATACCCAAGATGGTAAGAGAGAAATGAGGTTTTGCGTGGATTACAGGGGTCTCAATGCTGTCACTAGGACAGATGCTCACCCCATTCCAAGGGCAGATGAGCTCATTGACAGATTGGCTTCTGCCAAGTTTCTGAGCACATTTGATCTGACAGCTGGCTACTGGCAAATCAGACTAGCTGAGGAGTCAAAAGCCAAAACAGCATTCTCTACCCCTAGTGGACATTATCAGTTTGTGGTAATGCCCTTTGGTTTGAAGAATGCACCTGCCACTTTTCAAAGGTTGGTGAACCAAGTCCTTACTGGGTTGGATGACTTTTGTGCAGCTTATCTGGATGATATTGCTGTCTTTAGCTCCACCTGGGAGGATCACCTGATCCACCTGAAGAAAGTTTTGGAGGCCCTGCAAAAGGCAGGCCTAACTATCAAGGCCACAAAGTGCCAGATAGGGCAGAGTAAGGTTGTATACCTGGGCCACCTAGTAGGTGGAGGCCAGGTTCAGCCACTGGAAAGCAAAATCCAGGCCATACAGGACTGGGCTCCTCCAGTTACCCAGACACAAGTCAGAGCCTTCTTGGGCCTGACTGGGTATTACAGAAAGTTTGTGAAAAACTATGGGTCTATAGTGACACCATTAAATGACTTGACATCCAAGAAGATGCCAAAAAAGGTTCAGTGGACAGTTAGCTGTCAGAAGGCATTTGAAGACCTGAAGAAGGCCATGTGCTCTGCACCTATCCTAAAGAGTCCTGACTACTCCAAACAGTTCATTGTTCAGACAGATGCTTCTGAGTTGGGGGTGGGAGCTGTACTCTCACAACTTAATCAAGATGGTCAAGACCAGCCAATTGCTTTCATTAGCAGGAGGCTAACCCCAAGAGAAAAACGTTGGTCAGCCATTGAGAGGGAGGCCTTTGCTGTGGTTTGGGCATTAAAGAAGTTGAGGTCCTACTTGTTTGGAACTCACTTCCTGGTGCAAACAGACCATAAGCCCCTCTTATGGCTTAATCAGATGAAGGGTGAAAATCCCAAACTGCTCAGGTGGTCCATTTCCCTACAGGGGATGGACTTTACAGTGGAGCACCGCCCAGGGACTGACCATGGTAATGCAGATGGTCTCTCCAGGTACTTCCACTTAGAACATGAAGACTTATCTGGTCAAGGTTAGTTTAATGTCCCTGCGTTTGGGGGGGGGTTGTGTAGGAGAGTAGGGTCTGCTATCCTATGGTCACCCCAAATTTTTGCTTTTTGCTTCACTGGTTTTCGACTACTGAGGCTGTGGGCCTGCTGATCAGACCCCCAGCCTGCTGTTCTCTCACTAAATTAATGACACATGTGCTATAGGCACATACCAATTGGAAATGGACTCCTTGTCAGCCCCTGTAGAATGCACTATAGGTGCACAGGGCACAGGAGCCACTAAGGCCTACCAGGGGCTGCAGCATATCTTTTGCCACCCCTGGCTGGTTCTTAAATTGACACAACTGGCTGATCACTCAGCTGGGGTAAGGTGGTGTACACACCCCTTGCTTAGATATAGTATACCTATGTCTAAACCTATATCTGGACACATGTAAACCTGTGAGCCACTCCTATAGACAGGCCTCACCAATCCTGGAGGCTGGGTGCATGGTTTTTATGTGAGATGGAGCTCTAGCATGAGCTGAGCCTGTCTGCAGCCGTCGGGAACAAATCCCTAAGCTGTTTCAGGATAATGCCATACCATATACTATTAAGTGCCTTATAATCCTCGCGGTTATTTAGCAACTCTGGTTTGGCTTTATCAAAACATGTCGTGTAAGGTGTCATACGCTTTGGAATACCATCCCCTCGCCAGTTCTGGCGACGGGGATGGCATTCCACCCCTCTAGAGGGGTAAGACATGTTACTTCACTTTAATGCGGTTGATTTCTCCAAAGGCCTTAAGATCCACAAAATGGATGCCTCTGCCACAGACAAATGTCTGGACCCCTGGAGCTGACCGAAACCCAGTCAAGGGGGTCCTGGACAAAGGGTTTCCTGTCACAGGAGGGTGTCACCGCCCTCCAGACAGGAGATAGTGTATTGTAGCAGGGAGGTTTGAAAGAAACCAGACACTGCCTGGGGCGCACAAGGCTGCCCCTTGCATAATCCGGCCAAACCGGTTCTGGGGCACTCCAGCCCTCGTGCCAGGGCGGCCTGGATCAAAGGAAGGGGGTGTATCCACCCACTTCCTGGGTCCCACCCATAGGAGGGGACCTAGCAGGTAATCACGCCCACCAGATTCGAATAAGAGTGGGAGCAGTGCCAATGCACATCAGATTTCCTGGAAGAAACATTTGAAACGATATTCTGGACCCTTCGCCCTCCATCTCAACGTGGAAGCCCGAAGAATCTCCCTTGTGGTCAAGGAGTGACCACCCTGCAGCAGCAGGCACCATCCAGCCCTCGACGTCTACTTAGTTGCAGTTCCCGCCGGAACTCGAGCGACTGAGATCGACGAGATCAAGCCTGCCCAGCTTCTAACAGCCCGATCCACAGTCCCTGCAAAGCTGAGACCCGTGGAGGCGACCGGAAGCGTGGGGCACGCCATCTTGAAGTGACCACGAGATGCTGACCGTGCAGCCCACGAGTGACCCTCGAAGCTGTACACCGGGGTTTGAGAAGCCCCCACCCTGAGCTACTCCTGAGCCGAAGTTCAGCCCTCCACACTCGACGAGTGCTGCGTGGGGCCCTTTGGCACGATTTGGCTCAACGCGTTGGCCCGGTCACTTGCCAGCTGGCTTGTGGTCCCTGTGCCGACGAACTACAAAAGAAGACTCGTGATTCTGGTTGCTCCAGATCCACACCAGCTCCCCTGAAAGGGAGCCCCGACTCTGACCTTCCTGGTCCGAGTAAGACGCCATCTTCCAATCCCGCGTGGATTGCTCTTACCAAGGCTTGTTTGCTCCAAACCGGAAGCCGACTGCACCGACGGTGAGAGCCTGCGTGGGACAGATCGTGACCTGCTCCTGGACGTCGCAGATGCCCCAGAGCCCACGTGACAGCGAAGAGAAGCGCCTCGACGACCACCTGATTGCGCCCGACATTGCCTGGTTCCGTCCTGGTTCCACCCTGGTCACTGCTGAGTGACCCAGACTCTGTCCCCTCTGCTTTCAGGTACTGTACAACTTGAGTCCACCCTTGGACTCCACCGGACACTTCGTCTTCACCCTGCCTGCAGCCCTTTCAGCTTCAAGCACCAAGAGCCTGCGTGTCAAAACCCGACGCCACTTCGACCCTGTGCACCCACTTCCTGTGGGTGAGGTAACTTTGCTCCGCCGGTGTTCCCACACTGGTGCACACCTCTAGGGTCTGTGTGTTAAGTTTTGTTCCTCTAGGTTCAGCGGAAGTGTCCTTAAACTTTAACTATTTGACTTTTACGCACCATTGGTTAACATTGGTGCATGCGTGCGCTTTCCGCACATCTCCCGAATCCCGAGGGCCATTCCCGACTTCAGCATTGCTTGTCCTGACTGCCCCCAGCGATTCCCTAGGCCCTAGGCCTAACCACTGTTCGAGTGGCCTCTCTTATACCACTTGTTTAGTATATGGTTTGAGTGGCCCCCCGCCCTCATCCATAATTGTGCAACTTGTATGTTTAAACAGTGCTTTTGATTTAACGCTTGTGCCCCTTTATTCATAAAGAATACTGGGGATTGTTTTTAGTAATAAACACATATATTTTTATAATATATACTTGTGTGGTGTCCTTTCATTTGGTATTACAGGATTGTATGTGGTAAAACAGCTCGCTTAACACGACCTCTTAAGTTAAGCCTTTAGGCTGCTTAGTCCATGCTACCCCTAGGATAGCTTGTCTAATAAGGTTGACTTACAACCAGACACCATAAGGGGATTGTTTGGTCAGGTAGTAGGTGGTTCCAGAATTGGAAACATCCCCTACCAGGCCAACTTCTCACACTAAACCTATATCTGGACACATATCAACCTGTGAGCCTCTCCTATGGAAGGCCTAATGTGAGAAGTTGGCCTGATAGGTGATGTTTCCAATTCTGGAACCACCTATTATCAGACCAAACAATCCCTTATGGTGTCTGGTTGTAAGTCAACCTTATTAGACAAGCTATCCTAGGGGTAGCATGGACTAAGCAGCCTAAAGGCTTAACTTAAGAGGTCGTGTTAAGCGAGCTGTTTTACCACATACAATCCTGTAATATCAAATGAAAGGACACCACACAAGTATGTATTATAAAAATATATGTGTTTATTACTAAAGACAATCCCCAGTATTCTTTATGAATAAAGGGGCACAAGCGTTAAATCAAAAGCACTGTTTAAACATACAAGTTGCACAATTATGGATGAGGGCGGGTGGCCACTCAAACCATATACTAAACAAGTGGTATAAGAGATGCCACTCGAGCAGTGGTTAGGCCTAGGGCCTAGGGAATCGCTGGGAGCAGTCAGGACAAGCAATGCTGAAGTCGGGAATGGCCCTCGGGCTTCGGCTGCACCAGTGCTGCTTCGGCTGCACTGGTGCAGCTTCTCAGACTTGAGGCGTTGCACCAGTGCAGCATAGAAAAGAAACTTTTTAATAAAAGGATTTAAAACTAATTCAAGATATACATTATCTAAGGAATGTTATAAAAACTCAGATATGGAGAATATTTTTCATTTTCGTCCATTTTTGACCGTTTTGGAGCACTTTGAAGCACTGATGCAGCTTTGGGATTTTTATGGTTATTTTGATCAGAGATGCTCCTAATGTGTTTAAAATTCATGTGGGATGTATCCAAGACACTGCCATCACACCTATATAGTTTTTAAATGATTTTGATGTATTAAAATTTTGACCTCCATAAGGGGGGAAAGGTTGAACTTTTACCCCGCTCGGAGTTCCATGACTTTCGTGACCTTGTCCCCCTGAAATTTAAAATTGCATTTTCAAAGTAATGTGTACAACTATTCATTCTGTGTCATTCATTGTGTGTTTAGCATGCTATTGGGCCACTGTAGCACTTGTTTTTTTTCGTTTTTATGCATTTTTGACCGTTTTTGAACACTTTGATGCTCCAAATGGTCTTTGGACTTTTTGCTTCATGGAGATTTCAAAAGTGTTAGAAATTCATTTTGGAGGCACACAGAACAGTGCAAATGCAGTTACATAGCATTCAGGAGACTGCAATTACACCTATATAGTTTTTAAAAGATTTTGATGTAATAACATTTTTGACCTCCATGGGGAGGGCCCTTAAGCTGAACTTTTACCCAGCTCGGAGTTCCATGACCTTGTCCCCCTGAAATTGAAAATCGAATTTTCAAAGTGTTTAGTAAAACTGTTCATTCTGTGTCATTCATTATGTCTTTAGCCTGCTATTGGACCACTGCAGCACTATGTTTTGTTAATTTTAACCCAATGTTGACCTTTTTTGACCACTTTGATGCACCAGTGAAGTTTTTGGACTTAGTCATTTTTCACTTTATGGTGACTTCAAAAGTGTTAGAAATTCATTTTGTAAATACCTAGAACGGTGCAAATGCAGCCATATAGCATTCAGGGCACAACAATTACACCTATATAGTTTTTAAATGATTTTGATGCAATAACATTTTTGACCTCCATGGGGAGGGCACTCAAGCTAAACTTTTACCTAGCTCCGAGTTCCACGACCTCGGGTGGAAAAAGTGACTTTGCCCCCTTAAACCCAAAAACTTCAAAAAGTCACCCCTGGAGGCCAGAAATGGGTCTTAGACACTCTTGGTATGTCATCTGAGGTATACTATGGTGTTCTTGGGTCCAGAACTAGAAATGTGATGTGACTCTGATATCTAGGGCCTATAATGGAAAAAATGAATTTGACACCAAACACCTCAAAATGTCTGAAATAGGACTCAGACATGTACCTGGAGGCTGGAAATGAGCCCTAGACACTCTTGCTATATCACCTGAGATATAATATAGGGTCCTGGTGGCCACAGGGACCCAAAAACAGTCAGGTGGGTTGATACTGAAAATTAGCAAAAATCGTCCCAAAATATTTTTTGACAAGATTTGCTAATTTTCCAAATAGCTCAGAATGGATATCAGAGACACTGTCTGAGTGCGCAAGATATGAATACACTTGTCAGAAAGGTCAGCTCTGATGCTTTCATGTGATATATATAACTTTGATATTATATAAAGTTTTTTTTCCGCTACCAACCAAGGGAAACACCTGATATCGTACCCGATTTTGAGAACATTGGGCTGGGTGGAAAAAGTCACTTTGCCCCCTTAAACCCAAAAACTTCAAAAGGTCACCCCTGGAGGCCAGAAATGGGTCTTAGACACTCTTGGTATGTCATCTGAGGTATACTATGGTCTTCTTGGGTCCAGAACTAGAAATCTGATGTGACTCTGATATCTAGGAGCTATAATGGAAAAAAATGAATTTGACACCAAACACCTCAAAATGTCACAAATAGGAGTCAGACATGTACCTGGAGGCTGGAAATGAGCCCTAGCCACTCTTGTTATATAATCTGAGATATATTATGGGGTCCTGGTGGCTACAGGGACCTGAAAACAGTCATGAGGGTTGATACCGAAAATTAGCAAAAATCGTCAAAAAAAGTTTTTTTGACAAGATTTGCTAATTTTCCAAATAGCTCAGAATGGATATCACAGTCACTTTGTGAGTACCCAGGACCTAAATATACTTGTTAGAAAGCTCAGATCTGATGCTTTCATTTGATCTATCTACCTTTGCTATTATCTGAAGTTTTTTTTTCAGCTTCCAGCCATGGGAAAAACCTGACATTGTACCCGATTTTGAGCACCTTAGGCTGGATGGAAGAAGTGACTTTGCCCCCTTAAACCCCAAAACTTCAAAAAGTCATCCCTGGAGGCCAGAAATGGGTCTTAGACACTCCTGGTATGTCATCTGAGGTATACTAAGGGGTCCTTAGGTCCAGAACTAGAAATTTGATGTGACTCTGAGCTCAATGTGATGTGACTCTGAGCTATATGGCCTATAATGGAAAAAATGAGTTTGACCCCAAACACCTCGAAATGTCACAAATAGGAGTCAGACATGTACCTGGAGGCTGGAAATGAGCCCTAGCCACTCTTGTTATATCATCTGAGATATATTATGGGGTCCTGGTGGCTACAGGGACCCGAAAACAGTCATGAGGGTTGATACCGAAAATTAGCAAAAATCGTCAAAAAAAGTTTTTTTGACAAGATTTGCTAATTTTCCAAATAGCTCAGAATGGATATCACAGTCACTTTGTGAGTACCCATGACCTAAATATACTTGTTAGAAAGCTCAGATCTGATGCTTTCCTTTGATCTATCTACCTTTGCTATTATCTGAAGGTTTTTTTTCAGCTTCCAGCCAAGGGAAGAACCTGACATCGTACCCGATTTTGAGCAACGTAGCCTGGATGGAAGAAGTGACTATGCCCCCTTAAACCCCAAAACTTCAAAAGGTCATCCCTGGAGGCCAGAAATGGGTCTTAGACACTCCTGGTATGTCATCTGAGGTATACTAAGGGGTCCTTAGGTCCAGAACTAGAAATTTGATGTGACTCTGAGCTCAATGTGATGTGACTCTGAGCTCTATGGCCTATATTGGGAAAAATGAGTTTGATCCCAAACACCTCGAAATGTCACAAATAGGAGTCAGACATGTACCTGGAGGCTGGAAATGAGCCCTAGCCACTTTTGTTATATCATCTGAGATATATTATGGGGTCCTGGTGGCTACAGGGACCTGAAAACAGTCATACAAAGCAATTTGAATCCATACGAGGCAATTTTTAATTTGCGGCCATCTGGTCACCCTTTGAAATGGATAGGATATACTACAGAGGATGTAGTGCACTCTATTTCTTGAAGCATATGATGTACTGACTTAATTTCAATTGCAGTATGTAGCTAAGACATTTACAATTCATAGTGGTAACTCTCATGGTTGTAGCTTATAGGGACAAGGTACAAATCAAGTGTAACCTTCAGGTAAGTTTTTATTTTTCACTTTCATGTGTGTTGTAGAACACTTTATACTTTTGGCTATAATTCATAGTCTGTACATTATAGAGACATAATTTAAACAGCACTTTGTTCCTAGTGATGTGCATCTTACCCATGTGAATTATTATGTGTGTGGCGTATTGTAAAGTTGTCAAAATTTGAGGTTGAATGTATGACGTTTTTCAATACCGTCGCATGTACGAAAAAGTATGCCTTACATTTTGTCCCATACTTCTAAAACCATACAATCTGGATCCATAATTGGAAGTGCAGCATTAAGCTAACATGATGCCACTGTCCTGTGTTCATTTTCATGCATGTGGAAAGCTTCAAAGTGGTGTGAATCTTTCAGCGATTAAACACATATTTTTTTTAAAATTCCTCCAGCTTTTGCAAAATGTGTCACGTATGTTATGTCATCAGTCAAGATCCATATTAGATAGAGCTTGATTTCCAACTGCAACACATTCTATAACATAGCCTACTACAGTGTGCCATTTTATATGCATGTGGCTCACACACAAGGTGCATACAAAGCAATTTGAATCCATACGAGGCGATTTTTAATTTGCGGCCATCTGGTCACCCATTGAAATGGATAGGATATATTACATAGTATGTGGTGCACTATAAATCTTGAACCATATGAGGTACTGACCTAATTTCAATCACAGTATGTAGCTAAGACATCTACACTTTATAGTGGTAACTCTCATATTTGTGGCTTATAGGGACAAGGTACAAATCAAGTGTAATCTTCAGGAAAAGTTTTTATTTTTCACTTTCATGTGTGTTGAAGAACACTTTATGCTTTTGGCTACAAAATGTGAAGTTAAATGTATGATGTTTTTCAATAACGTCACATGTGTGAAAAAATATGCCTTACGTTGTGGCCCATAATTCTAAAACCATACAATCTGTATCCATAATTCTGAGTGCAGCATACAGTTACCATCATGCCACTGCCCTGTGGTCATTGTCATGCCTGTGCCATGCTTAGAAGTGGTGAGAATCATTCAGTGATTAAACGCATGTTTTATAAAATTTGCCTCCATTTTTTGCAAAATGAGTCACGTATATTGTGTCATCAGTCATGATCCATACTAGATAGAGCTTGATTTCCTACTGCAACACATTCTATAGCATACCCTACTACATTGTGTCATTTTAAATGCATGTGGCTTGCACGTAAGGTACATACAACGCAATATGAATCCATACGACGCGATTTTCAATTTGCGGCCATCTGGTCGTCCCATTGAAATGGATAGGATATTATACATAGCAGAATGTGCCCTATAATTCTTGAAGCATATAAGTTAAAGACTTAATTTCAATTGCAGATTCTAGCTAAGATTCGTATGCATTATTGTACCAATTCTTATGCATGTGGCCCACATAGAAAGTGCACGAAATGGAAGTTGAATCCATACGAGGCGATTTTCGATTTCCGGCCATCTGGTCACCCAAATCTCAAAGATTATTGTTAATAATTCAGTGTGTTTTTATGCTATTTAGCTAATAATGCATGAACCTGTTTATTAACATGTGCATAATGAGATACCAAAGAAAAAATAATGAAAATGTATTGGTAAACCGTATTTTGGTAGACTTTAAAAAACCCCATTGAAAAACACATGCATCACCAATGCTGCTTTTTGCTTGTGCCTAAAACGAAAATGTGTTATTAAAAAGTGAATATAACACATAGAGATGTTTTTTCTTTTGTTTATGAAGCCTAATGTGAAGGCAGGTCACACCTATGTTTTACTTTGAAAAAATCTCTTTTCTAAAATTTACGGCGTTACCTTGTTTTTTAATACAGCTAAAAAAACAATTGTTAAAGTCGCTTATAAAAAAGTGATCGTAAATGCTATTTTGTTTTTTTTTTCAGCTTGAGGTTCAGTTTAATATGAGTCTTAATTTGATGTATCACTTGCCCTAGTAAACAATCCCCAAAGTCTATTTTTTTTCAATTTTCCCAAGCTCAATGTTAAACACATGCATCACCAATGATGCAAAAAGTGAAGTCAGAAATTTCAAACAGCAATAAAAAAGTGAGAAAAACAGATATTTGAAAAATTCCTTTTGTTTATGCGGCCTTATGTCCAAAGCCATCCAACAAGAGCATTTTATTTTTTATTCGGTCGATTTAAAAAAAATCTGCGAACTATTTTATTTCTCTCAAAAAAGTGCCAAAAAGTGACTTTTTGTGCAAAAAAGTGCCCGTACAATATTTTTTCATCTAATAAACTTTTTATGACTCAGAATACACTTAGGCTTCAGGTCAATGTGTTTTCGTTTGGGGGAGGGGCCCAGGGAAAAAAACACCTTTTTTTCTCGGATTGGTCAAAGGTCTGCTTCGGCTGCACCAGTGCTGCTTCGGCTGCACTGGTGCAGCTTCTCAGACTTGAGGCGTTGCACCAGTGCAGCATAGAAAAGAAACTTTTTAATAAAAGGATTTAAAACTAATTCAAGATATACATTATCTAAGGAATGTTATAAAAACTCAGATATGGAGAATATTTTTCATTTTCGTCCATTTTTGACCGTTTTGGAGCACTTTGAAGCACTGATGCAGCTTTGGGATTTTTATGGTTATTTTGATCAGAGATGCTCCTAATGTGTTTAAAATTCATGTGGGATGTATCCAAGACACTGCCATCACACCTATATAGTTTTTAAATGATTTTGATGTATTAAAATTTTGACCTCCATAAGGGGGGAAAGGTTGAACTTTTACCCCGCTCGGAGTTCCATGACTTTCGTGACCTTGTCCCCCTGAAATTTAAAATTGCATTTTCAAAGTAATGTGTACAACTATTCATTCTGTGTCATTCATTGTGTGTTTAGCATGCTATTGGGCCACTGTAGCACTTGTTTTTTTTTCGTTTTTATGCATTTTTGACCGTTTTTGAACACTTTGATGCTCCAAATGGTCTTTGGACTTAGTCACTTTTTGCTTCATGGAGATTTCAAAAGTGTTAAAAAGTCACTTTGGAGGCACACAGGACAGTGCAAATGCACCTATATAGCAATCAGGACACTCCAATCACACCTATATGGTTTTTAAATGATTTTGATGAATTAAACATTTTGACCTCCATGAGGGGTGGAAAGTTTGAACTTTTACTCCGCTCGGAGTTCCATGACTTCTGTGACCTCGTCCCCCTGAAATTTAAAATAGCATTTTCCAAGTAATTTGTAAATATATTCATTCTGGGTCATTCATTGTGTGTTTAGCTTGCTATTGGGCCAGTGTAGCACTTTGTTTTTTTCATTTTTATGCATTTGTGACCGTTTTTAAACACTTTCATGCACCAATGATGTCTTTGTACTTCGTCATTTTTCACTTCATGGGGACTTCAAAAGTGTTAGAAATTCATTTTGGAGGCACACAGAACAGTGCAAATGCAGTTACATAGCATTCAGGAGACTGCAATTACACCTATATAGTTTTTAAAAGATTTTGATGTAATAACATTTTTGACCTCCATGGGGAGGGCCCTTAAGCTGAACTTTTACCCAGCTCGGAGTTCCATGACCTTGTCCCCCTGAAATTGAAAATCGAATTTTCAAAGTGTTTAGTAAAACTGTTCATTCTGTGTCATTCATTATGTCTTTAGCCTGCTATTGGACCACTGCAGCACTATGTTTTGTTAATTTTAACCCAATGTTGACCTTTTTTGACCACTTTGATGCACCAGTGAAGTTTTTGGACTTAGTCATTTTTCACTTCATGGAGACTTCAAAAGTGTTAGAAATTCATTTTGTAAATACCTAGAACGGTGCAAATGCAGCCATATAGCATTCAGGGCACTACAATTACACCTATATAGTTTTTAAATGATTTTGATGCAATAACATTTTTGACCTCCATGGGGAGGGCACTCAAGCTAAACTTTTACCCAGCTCCGAGTTCCACGACCTCGGGTGGAAAAAGTGACTTTGCCCCCTTAAACCCAAAAACTTCAAAAAGTCACCCCTGGAGGCCAGAAACGGGTCTTAGACACTCTTGGTATGTCATCTGAGGTATACTATGGTGTTCTTGGGTCCAGAACTAGAAATGTGATGTGACTCTGATATCTAGGGCCTATAATGGAAAAAATGAATTTGACACCAAACACCTCAAAATGTCTGAAATAGGACTCAGACATGTACCTGGAGGCTGGAAATGAGCCCTAGACACTCTTGCTATATCACCTGAGATATAATATAGGGTCCTGGTGGCCACAGGGACCCAAAAACAGTCAGGTGGGTTGATACTGAAAATTAGCAAAAATCGTCCCAAAAATTTTTTTGACAAGATTTGCTAATTTTCCAAATAGCTCAGAATGGATATCAGAGACACTGTTTGAGTGCGCAAGATATGAATACACTTGTTAGAAAGGTCAGCTCTGATGCTTTCATGTGATATATATAACTTTGATATTATATAAAGTTTTTTTTCCGCTACCAACCAAGGGAAACACCTGATATCGTACCCGATTTTGAGAACATTGGGCTGGGTGGAAAAAGTCACTTTGCCCCCTTAAACCCAAAAACTTCAAAAAGTCACCCCTGGAGGCCAGAAATGGGTCTTAGACACTCTTGGTATGTCATCTGAGGTATACTATGGTCTTCTTGGGTCCAGAACTAGAAATCTGATGTGACTCTGATATCTAGGAGCTATAATGGAAAAAAATGAATTTGACACCAAACACCTCAAAATGTCACAAATAGGAGTCAGACATGTACCTGGAGGCTGGAAATGAGCCCTAGCCACTCTTGTTATATAATCTGAGATATATTATGGGGTCCTGGTGGCTACAGGGACCTGAAAACAGTCATGAGGGTTGATACCGAAAATTAGCAAAAATCGTCAAAAAAAGTTTTTTTGACAAGATTTGCTAATTTTCCAAATAGCTCAGAATGGATATCACAGTCACTTTGTGAGTACCCAGGACCTAAATATACTTGTTAGAAAGCTCAGATCTGATGCTTTCATTTGATCTATCTACCTTTGCTATTATCTGAAGTTTTTTTTTCAGCTTCCAGCCATGGGAAAAACCTGACATTGTACCCGATTTTGAGCACCTTAGGCTGGATGGAAGAAGTGACTTTGCCCCCTTAAACCCCAAAACTTCAAAAAGTCATCCCTGGAGGCCAGAAATGGGTCTTAGACACTCCTGGTATGTCATCTGAGGTATACTAAGGGGTCCTTAGGTCCAGAACTAGAAATTTGATGTGACTCTGAGCTCAATGTGATGTGACTCTGAGCTATATGGCCTATAATGGAAAAAATGAGTTTGACCCCAAACACCTCGAAATGTCACAAATAGGAGTCAGACATGTACCTGGAGGCTGGAAATGAGCCCTAGCCACTCTTGTTATATCATCTGAGATATATTATGGGGTCCTGGTGGCTACAGGGACCCGAAAACAGTCATGAGGGTTGATACCGAAAATTAGCAAAAATCGTCAAAAAAAGTTTTTTTGACAAGATTTGCTAATTTAACAAATAGCTCAGAATGGATATCACAGTCACTTCGTGAGTACCCATGACCTAAATATACTTGTTAGAAAGCTCAGATCTGATGCTTTCATTTGATCTATCTACCTTTGCTATTATCTGAAGTTGTTTTTTCAGCTTCCAGCCAAGGGAAGAACCTGACATCGTACCCGATTTTGAGCAACGTAGCCTGGATGGAAGAAGTGACTATGCCCCCTTAAACCCCAAAACTTCAAAAAGTCATCCCAGGAGGCCAGAAGTCATCCCTGGACTGCGGCCTTATGTCCAAAGCCATCCAACAAGAGCATTTTTTTTTTTATTCGGTCGATTTAAAAAAAATCTGCGAACTATTTTATTTCTCTCAAAAAAGTGCCAAAAAGTGACTTTTTGTGCAAAAAAGTGCCCGTACAATATTTTTTCATCTAATAAACTTTTTATGACTCAGAATACACTTAGGCTTCAGGTCAATGTGTTTTCGTTTGGGGGAGGGGCCCAGGGAAAAAAACACCTTTTTTTTCTCGGATTGGTCAAACCTCGTTTTTACTACCTTTAAAAAATATCAAAACCATAAACCAGGAGCCCTAATTATATTCTTGATACTGAGCGGCAGGCAGGCAACTAGAGCTACATTTCAGGGGGGGGGCTAATTCTTCCAACCATAGACAGAGTGACTGAAAGAAGGGGCGAAAACACAACAAAAGCCTCATTTACAAGTAAATGGTCTTTTAAAGACCTGTTAAGTCCTCGGGTGCGGCTGCAACGAGATGGTCACCAGCCCCCGAAGCTGTCTCTGCCCGGGCTGACAGACACGACGGGGGGGGCTGAAGCCCCGTGAGCCCAATGGATGTTGCATAGACCCTAAACCTTATCTGCAGATGAACAGTACCACTCAGTGAGGGGTCCCGTTCATCTGCAGATAAGGTTTAGGGTCTATGAAATACTGCTGTTGTCTTGCGTACATTCTGAGTTCCATTGCAGGGGCCTCATTTATGAGAAATGACGCAACGCTGCGTGAAAGCAGCGATGCGTCACTTTTCAGTGCGCACTCCTTGCGACATTCCTGATGCGTCATATTTAATGTATGATGCATCATGTCGCAAGGAGTTACAGATACGTCAGTATTTCTGACGTATCTGTAAGCGCAAAAGTGAAGCATTGCTAGAGTGTGTCACAAAAGTGACGCAACTCCAGCAATGCGTCCTTTCACATGGGGCAAACCCCATGTGAAAGGGCCTGCGTCAGTCTTACGCCTGCTGTGAGGCAGGCTCAAGAATTTGACGCAACGGTGTCCTAAAAGTGACGCAGTGAAATCTCCTAATTTCACTGCGTCACTTTTACGACC
This sequence comes from Lissotriton helveticus, assembly GCF_964261635.1. NCBI lineage: Eukaryota > Metazoa > Chordata > Amphibia > Caudata > Salamandridae > Lissotriton > Lissotriton helveticus. The sequence goes on along the minus strand of NW_027611692.1, from coordinate 5,180,716 downwards.
CTTCCTTGCGTCAATACACCACCCTTGCATACATATACCTGGCGCAGGTATAATGTGGCGCAGGGGTTTACAAAGAGACGATTCTACCTAGATGCGTCTCTTTGTAAATATGACTCAACAAGGCGCATTTTTTATGCCACTGGTGCGTCACAAAAAGTGACGCATCGGTGGCGTAAAAGTGAGGCATAGCCTTATAAATGAGACCCCAAGTACTTGCCTTCTCGTGGAGTCAAGTGAGCTGAAACCTTTGGCCAGACCAATTTTAAGATCTTCGAGAACAGTACTTGCCAGGAGCATCTTTGAATAATAAAACAACTTCTTTGAAGTCAGCCTTCTCATCCAGATTACCACATACCCTTTTGAGCGAGGATCGCTAAGACTAAAACACAACACGACTGTGTGAAACATTACGCGTTCCTTATTATTTTGTATTAATATGTCTATATCACAAAAGACGGGGACTGCGTAGCTGTGCCCTCAGCTGATAAAGTGACAAACTTGAACACTGTTTTTTTCTAAGACTTCAACCACAGACATTCAAAAGCAAATTATACATACACAGTGCAAGTTTATAAAATATTACAATTGATTGCGTTAATTGACTCGTTCACAAATAATGTCTTATTCAATCAGGTGAGGAGTTCTGATGGAGGGAGTATCATGCAACCCTTTCCCTACCCCTTATCCGAAATCCCACGTGTGCAGTACTGTCCCTGTGTTTCACAGTCTCTCTGCCTGAAGAGGAAGCTTCCATCTTTCCTTATGTCATTAAAGCTTGCAGGTTTAATGACGTTAGACTTCGCAAAGTATAAACTTGTATGTTTGCTTTTGAGGAAGACTTAGACCATGCAACACAGGAACATATTTTACAAAAGTTTGGATTGAATTCCATTATATCCGTTGGCAAGATGTCTAAAATCCCAAAAAATATATTAATATATTTTTACATCCTTGACTTCCGGTGATCAGTTACATCTGCTGACCAGTTTAATCACCAATGCCCCCAAATAAAATCTTAGATATTCTCTCTGCTTTAGTCGCTTCTGGACAGGTTCATTGAACATATTATTTTGTCAAACATTCTAGCCTCTAACATGTGTTTGGCAAGACTGCTTTGCATATGTGTGGTCTCTGTCTGGAATGGCATAGTGTGTGAAAAACAATGACCTGGAATGCAGTCTAAGCAAAGGCAAGAAACTGGAATTAATAATATCATTCCCTTCATCGTATTGTCCCTTTGAAGGTTTGACCTGTGCGTGTTTTGTAAAGAAGTCTTCCCTTTAAAAACTTAGGCCCCCATTTCTGAAAGTCTGTGGTGTGCAGAACACTTCGTGCTGGAACAGTTACTGCTGGTGGTAGCAAACTCCACTTGGCTTGTGAAATACATTAGCATCGTTTTGCTTTTTGTGTAATAATGAAATGGAGCAAACATATTTTTTTGTTTCAGTCCATGCTACAGCAAGATTGTTGCACAATTGCAAAAATGAACAAGCTGGCTCCGTGGAGCCGACAGGGGGAGGGAACAGGAGATGTGCATGCGTACAGAGTGCACATCTCCTGTCCGTACACGTGCACATCTCCTGTCCGCGGAATTCAAGCTTTATTTCAGCAAGTAGGAAGAATCTTGCACAGGCCACCAGCCCCATGATTGTGGCCAGTCAGAGTGCGTCACAATGTGAAACTAATCTCATAAATATTAATGAGGTAGGCAGGATTGGGACCTACTCCAAATTAGCATTTTGTGAACTAACCTATTAGTATGTAAACAAGATGATATAAATCAACACTGGTATCAAACTGCAAGCAGTTTTTACTGCCAGTGTTACTGCATCGCTGGCCCGTAGTCACATACTCTGTAGCACCTCTTTTTCGGATGAGTCCCCCCACTTCTTTTTTTAGGACTTGAGCCCTGGTGAAGGGTCTCAAAATCCAGCAATAAAGGGAATGTGTGAAGCTAATTTAATAGTGACAAAAAGTAATCCTGCTGAAATAAACAAAACAAGCATTGGCATAGCCAATAGGTCTTGCCTTTGGGAACTAATAAGTGTTAAGGCAGAGATATTGAGTTTGTGTTTGTTTTTAAGCTGTGTTGTGCAGAAGTCTGCAGTATGCTGAAATGTTATAATAAAGAAGTGTGAGAAGCATTTTTGTTACTTATGATGTATAATGTACAACAAAATGACGATGATAAAAAACTATTAATTAGAAGTAATGATTTGTGTTTTTTTATGTTTGAATGCTGGCACCTTGTATCTGCCTGTTCTAATCGTTGCCTTTTTATGGTGTTTATTGTTAAAGGTGTGGTAAATAAATAATTAATTACCGGTTCTATTTTTCGGGATACTCATACAAACAGATAGCTCAATAAATAAGAGTCAAGATTCGAGGTAGCTAGAGTGTACAGGCTTTAATCAGGCATAAAAGGACAGGAACAGGACAGCCTGCATGGGAATGGGATGGCAGGGCCCGACAGCTGCCGGGGGCAGGATCTGGGAATGATGCGCATAACTTTTAATAACAGAACATTAGTATATATAGTTAAACAAAATACATTGCATTCAATACAGTAGGCGTAGCAGTAGGCGGAGTTTGTAGCAGTCGCGAAAGATAAGGGCAAAATGAGGTAACAAGAAGGCGTGTACAGGGCGTATACACAGACATGTGATGTAAACGTAACAGAATATGTCATAAACGGGGCGGAAACATGGAGGGGGCTACCCTGAGCAGCTGGGACCTCTAACCTAGTGGTGCGCGCAAACTGACAATGACGTGTTACCAGGGAGAACTGGGGGGCTATGACTTCTGCGCTAGAAGAGGAGACTAAAGTCTGGAGTGTCAGAGCGACATGTACCCAGGCATATCTAGTATCTGGTGTTTAGAGTACATGTTGATAGAATCCAAAAGTTATCAGAGTAAAGGCTAACAGACATTAAGACTGGTGCATGCATAATTCTACATGTAGTGCGTGTGCGGGGAATATTCTATAAATATTAATACAGTATTTCTCTTACATGGAGACATAAAGGCTAGACCATGACGGAAACTATTGATGCGATTCAGTAGCTTAGGAATGCAGAGAAGGAGGGCTGGACTGATAACTAGAAACATAACATATTCTTGGCAGACTGGGAGGCAGAGCCAGGCCGAGCCGGGCACTGCGAGGCATGAAAGTAAGCTAAGAGTCAGGGATACAGGTGGGGGCTGTATCGCTCCTTGGAGAGGGTTCAGAAAATAGGAGCTGAATCTAAGTCCGGGCCCTTTTGAGGCCTAGAAACGGGGATAATTCAATGAATTAACGTGCACACTGTAAAACGTGGCAACGTAGCTTTACATAGGCCCGATATTCGTTGTATTCACGAAAACTGGAAACTGGCATACTAGAGATGGACACAACTATAATTGCGTCTTTAATCGATCATAGGGGAATACATGCATATCGATCATGCACATATAACATAACATAGGGAACACGTAGGCACATACAACATGGCAAAATTTACTTTTCCACATTCCCTCCTTGTGCCCTACGTTTCCATCAGGAAACATCTATATTCATGATACCATCTATCATTTCATACAGCATCATTTGCTCGTCTCGAATTGTCCTGGAACGGGACTTAGGACTAGGAATACAAGAGGTAGCACAAATGCCGCAAATCGCAGGGCCACATTGTATACAGAGGCAGCAACTGAATATGATCATTACTGCAATACCTAGGAATGACAATACTTTCCATCCCCAGGCAGATATGATACTCCAGAGCCAACCGGACCATGTCCAGGAGCCTGGATTCTGGTGTAACTGATGGGCACTTTTATGAAGTCTGGTTATAGCTGAATAAACAGACGGCGCGTTATTAGGAATGAAAATGCAGCAACTAGATCCGATGACTCTACATGCTCCTCCTCTATCGGCCAGTATGACGTCAAGAACGAGACGATTTTGGAGCACGACAAATCTCATAGCAGATTGCTCTTCGGTTAAGTTACCTAGAGCAGAAGTAGTCTCATTCACTACTGCTTCAAGGGTTCTGGTTAACCTACGGATTGACTTACTATTCTGGACAGGTCCTATAAAGAAAAAGAAACCTCTATTGAAATCTGTATACTGTTCTAGAGCAGTTTCAGTTTGATCGACAATTGGGGACTGTAGGAGAGTAGGGTCTGCTATCCTATGGTCACCCCAAATTTTTGCTTTTTGCTTCACTGGTTTTCGACTACTGAGGCTGTGGGCCTGCTGATCAGACCCCCAGCCTGCTGTTCTCTCACTAAATTAATGACACATGTGCTATAGGCACATACCAATTGGAAATGGACTCCTTGTCAGCCCCTGTAGAATGCACTATAGGTGCACAGGGCACAGGAGCCACTAAGGCCTACCAGGGGCTGCAGCATATCTTTTGCCACCCCTGGCTGGTTCTTAAATTGACACAACTGGCTGATCACTCAGCTGGGGTAAGGTGGTGTACACACCCCTTGCTTAGATATAGTATACCTATGTCTAAACCTATATCTGGACACATGTAAACCTGTGAGCCACTCCTATAGACAGGCCTCACCAATCCTGGAGGCTGGGTGCATGGTTTTTATGTGAGATGGAGCTCTAGCATGAGCTGAGCCTGTCTGCAGCCGTCGGGAACAAATCCCTAAGCTGTTTCAGGATAATGCCATACCATATACTATTAAGTGCCTTATAATCCTCGCGGTTATTTAGCAACTCTGGTTTGGCTTTATCAAAACATGTCGTGTAAGGTGTCATACGCTTTGGAATACCATCCCCTCGCCAGTTCTGGCGACGGGGATGGCATTCCACCCCTCTAGAGGGGTAAGACATGTTACTTCACTTTAATGCGGTTGATTTCTCCAAAGGCCTTAAGATCCACAAAATGGATGCCTCTGCCACAGACAAATGTCTGGACCCCTGGAGCTGACCGAAACCCAGTCAAGGGGGTCCTGGACAAAGGGTTTCCTGTCACAGGAGGGTGTCACCGCCCTCCAGACAGGAGATAGTGTATTGTAGCAGGGAGGTTTGAAAGAAACCAGACACTGCCTGGGGCGCACAAGGCTGCCCCTTGCATAATCCGGCCAAACCGGTTCTGGGGCACTCCAGCCCTCGTGCCAGGGCGGCCTGGATCAAAGGAAGGGGGTGTATCCACCCACTTCCTGGGTCCCACCCATAGGAGGGGACCTAGCAGGTAATCACGCCCACCAGATTCGAATAAGAGTGGGAGCAGTGCCAATGCACATCAGATTTCCTGGAAGAAACATTTGAAACGATATTCTGGACCCTTCGCCCTCCATCTCAACGTGGAAGCCCGAAGAATCTCCCTTGTGGTCAAGGAGTGACCACCCTGCAGCAGCAGGCACCATCCAGCCCTCGACGTCTACTTAGTTGCAGTTCCCGCCGGAACTCGAGCGACTGAGATCGACGAGATCAAGCCTGCCCAGCTTCTAACAGCCCGATCCACAGTCCCTGCAAAGCTGAGACCCGTGGAGGCGACCGGAAGCGTGGGGCACGCCATCTTGAAGTGACCACGAGACGCTGACAGTGCAGCCCACGAGTGACCCTTGAAGCTGTACACTGGGGTTTGAGAAGCCCCCACCCTGAGCTACTCCTGAGCCGAAGTTCAGCCCTCCACACTCGACGAGTGCTGCGTGGGGCCCTTTGGCACGATTTGGCTCAACGCGTTGGCCCGGTCATTTGCCAGCTGGCTTGTGGTCCCTGTGCCGACGAACTACCTAAGAAGACTCGTGAATCTGGTTGCTCCAGATCCACACCAGCTCCCCTGAAAAGGAGCCCCGACTCTGACCTTCCTGGTCCGAGTGAGAAGCAATCTTCCGATCCTGCGTGGATTGCTCTTACCAAGGCTTGTTTGCTCCAAACCTGAAGCCGACTGCACCGACGGTGAGAGCCTGCGTGGGACAGATCGTGACCTGCTCCTGGACGTCGCAGATGCCCCAGAGCCCACGTGACAGCGGAGAGAAGCTCCTCGACGACCACCTGATTGCGCCTGACATTGCCTGGTTCCGTCCTGGTTCCACCCTGGTCACTGCTGAGTGACCCAGACTCTGTCCCCTCTGCTTTCAGGTACTCTACAACTTGAGTCCACCCTTGGACTCCATGTGAGAAGTTGGCCTGGTAGGGGATGTTTCCAATTCTGGAACCACCTACTACCTGACCAAACAATCCCCTTATGGTGTCTGGTTGTAAGTCAACCTTATTAGACAAGCTATCCTAGGGGTAGCATGGACTAAGCAGCCTAAAGGCTTAACTTAAGAGGTCGTGTTAAGCGAGCTGTTTTACCACATACAATCCTGTAATACCAAATGAAAGGACACCACACAAGTATATATTATAAAAATATATGTGTTTATTACTAAAAACAATCCCCAGTATTCTTTATGAATAAAGGGGCACAAGCGTTAAATCAAAAGCACTGTTTAAACATACAAAGTTGCACAATTATGGATGAGGGCAGGGGGCCACTCAAACCATATACTAAACAAGTGGTATAAGAGAGGCCACTCGAACAGTGGTTAGGCCTAGGGCCTAGGGAATCGCTGGGAGCAGTCAGGACAAGCAATGCTGAAGTCGGGAATGGCCCTCGGGATTCGGGAGATGTGCGGAAAGCGCACGCATGCACCAATGTTAACCAATGGTGCGTAAAAGTCAAATAGTTAAAGTTTAAGGACACTTCCGCTGAACCTAGAGGAACAAAACTTAACACACAGACCCTAGAGGTGTGCACCAGTGTGGGAACACCGGCGGAGCAAAGTTACCTCACCCACAGGAAGTGGGTGCACAGGGTCGAAGTGGCGTCGGGTTTTGACACGCAGGCTCTTGGTGCTTGGAGCTGAAAGGGCTGCAGGCAGGGTGAAGACGAAGTGTCCGGTGGAGTCCAAGGGTGGACTCAAGTTGTAGAGTACCTGAAAGCAGAGGGGACAGAGTCTGGGTCACTCAGCAGTGACCAGGGTGGAACCAGGACGGAACCAGGCAATGTCGGGCGCAATCAGGTGGTCGTCGAGGCGCTTCTCTTCGCTGTCACGTGGGCTCTGGGGCATCTGCGACGTCCAGGAGCAGGTCACGATCTGTCCCACGCAGGCTCTCACCGTCGGTGCAGTCGGCTTCCGGTTTGGAGCAAACAAGCCTTGGTAAGAGCAATCCACGCGGGATTGGAAGATGGCGTCTCACTCGGACCAGGAAGGTCAGAGTCGGGGCTCCCTTTCAGGGGAGCTGGTGTGGATCTGGAGCAACCAGAATCACGAGTCTTCTTTTGTAGTTCGTCGGCACAGGGACCACCAGCCAGCTGGCAAGTGACCGGGCCAACGCGTTGAGCCAAATCGTGCCAAAGGGCCCCACGCAGCACTCGTCGAGTGTGGAGGGCTGAACTTCGGCTCAGGAGTAGCTCAGGGTGGGGGCTTCTCAAACCCCGGTGTACAGCTTCGAGGGTCACTCGTGGGCTGCACGGTCAGCGTCTCGTGGTCACTTCAAGATGGCGTGCCCCACGCTTCCGGTCGCCTCCACGGGTCTCAGCTTTGCAGGGACTGTGGATCGGGCTGTTAGAAGCTGGGCAGGCTTGATCTCGTCGATCTCAGTCGCTCGAGTTCCGGCGGGAACTGCAACCAAGTAGACGTCGAGGGCTGGATGGTGCCTGCTGCTGCAGGGTGGTCACTCCTTGACCACAAGGGAGATTCTTCGGGCTTCCACGTTGAGATGGAGGGCGAAGGGTCCAGAATATCGTTTCAAATGTTTCTTCCAGGAAATCTGATGTGCATTGGCACTGCTCCCACTCTTATTCGAATCTGGTGGGCGTGATTACCTGCTAGGTCCCCTCCTATGGGTGGGACCCAGGAAGTGGGTGGATACACCCCCTTCCTTTGATCCAGGCCGCCCTGGCACGAGGGCTGGAGTGCCCCAGAACCGGTTTGGCCGGATTATGCAAGGGGCAGCCTTGTGCGCCCCAGGCAGTGTCTGGTTTCTTTCAAACCTCCCTGCTACAATACACTATCTCCTGTCTGGAGGGCGGTGACACCCTCCTGTGACAGGAAACCCTTTGTCCAGGACCCCCTTGACTGGGTTTCGGTCAGCTCCAGGGGTCCAGACATTTGTCTGTGGCAGAGGCATCCATTTTGTGGATCTTAAGGCCTTTGGAGAAATCAACCGCATTAAAGTGAAGTAACATGTCTTACCCCTCTAGAGGGGTGGAATGCCATCCCCGTCGCCAGAACTGGCGAGGGGATGGTATTCCAAAGCGTATGACACCTTACACGACATGTTTTGATAAAGCCAAACCAGAGTTGCTAAATAACCGCGAGGATTATAAGGCACTTAATAGTATATGGTATGGCATTATCCTGAAACAGCTTAGGGATTTGTTCCCGACGGCTGCAGACAGGCTCAGCTCATGCTAGAGCTCCATCTCACATAAAAACCATGCACCCAGCCTCCAGGATTGGTGAGGCCTGTCTATAGGAGTGGCTCACAGGTTTACATGTGTCCAGATATAGGTTTAGACATAGGTATACTATATCTAAGCAAGGGGTGTGTACACCACCTTACCCCAGCTGAGTGATCAGCCAGTTGTGTCAATTTAAGAACCAGCCAGGGGTGGCAAAAGATATGCTGCAGCCCCTGGTAGGCCTTAGTGGCTCCTGTGCCCTGTGCACCTATAGTGCATTCTACAGGGGCTGACAAGGAGTCCATTTCCAATTGGTATGTGCCTATAGCACATGTGTCATTAATTTAGTGAGAGAACAGCAGGCTGGGGGTCTGATCAGCAGGCCCACAGCCTCAGTAGTCGAAAACCAGTGAAGCAAAAAGCAAAAATTTGGGGTGACCATAGGATAGCAGACCCTACTCTCCTACACAACCCCCCCCCAAACGCAGGGACATTAAACTAACCTTGACCAGATAAGTCTTCATGTTCTAAGTGGAAGTACCTGGAGAGACCATCTGCATTACCATGGTCAGTCCCTGGGCGGTGCTCCACTGTAAAGTCCATCCCCTGTAGGGAAATGGACCACCTGAGCAGTTTGGGATTTTCACCCTTCATCTGATTAAGCCATAAGAGGGGCTTATGGTCTGTTTGCACCAGGAAGTGAGTTCCAAACAAGTAGGACCTCAACTTCTTTAATGCCCAAACCACAGCAAAGGCCTCCCTCTCAATGGCTGACCAACGTTTTTCTCTTGGGGTTAGCCTCCTGCTAATGAAAGCAATTGGCTGGTCTTGACCATCTTGATTAAGTTGTGAGAGTACAGCTCCCACCCCCAACTCAGAAGCATCTGTCTGAACAATGAACTGTTTGGAGTAGTCAGGACTCTTTAGGATAGGTGCAGAGCACATGGCCTTCTTCAGGTCTTCAAATGCCTTCTGACAGCTAACTGTCCACTGAACCTTTTTTGGCATCTTCTTGGATGTCAAGTCATTTAATGGTGTCACTATAGACCCATAGTTTTTCACAAACTTTCTGTAATACCCAGTCAGGCCCAAGAAGGCTCTGACTTGTGTCTGGGTAACTGGAGGAGCCCAGTCCTGTATGGCCTGGATTTTGCTTTCCAGTGGCTGAACCTGGCCTCCACCTACTAGGTGGCCCAGGTATACAACCTTACTCTGCCCTATCTGGCACTTTGTGGCCTTGATAGTTAGGCCTGCCTTTTGCAGGGCCTCCAAAACTTTCTTCAGGTGGATCAGGTGATCCTCCCAGGTGGAGCTAAAGACAGCAATATCATCCAGATAAGCTGCACAAAAGTCATCCAACCCAGTAAGGACTTGGTTCACCAACCTTTGAAAAGTGGCAGGTGCATTCTTCAAACCAAAGGGCATTACCACAAACTGATAATGCCCACTAGGGGTAGAGAATGCTGTCTTGGCCTTTGACTCCTCAGCTAGTCTGATTTGCCAGTAGCCAGCTGTCAGATCAAATGTGCTCAGAAACTTGGCAGAAGCCAATCTGTCAATGAGCTCATCTGCTCTTGGAATGGGGTGAGCATCTGTCCTAGTGACAGCATTGAGACCCCTGTAATCCACGCAAAACCTCATTTCTCTCTTACCATCTTGGGTATGAGGTTTTGGCACCAGGACTACTGGGCTGGCCCATGGGCTCTCTGATGGCTCAATCACTCCAAGCTCCAACATCTTTTGCACCTCAGCCTTGATGCAATCCCTGACATGATCAGGTTGCCTGTAGATCTTATTCTTGACAGGCAGACTGTCACCAGTGTCCACAACATGGGTACACCAGTCAGTTTGGCTGGGTGTGAGTGAAAACATTTGCCTGTGAGCCTGCAGAACTTGTCTGCAGTCCCTCTGTTGCTGGTCAGTGAGGCTGCCTGCCAAGGCTACTCCATCAACTGAACCATCATCAGGGTTCTGGGAAAGCAGGTCTGGGAGAGGGTCACTCTCTTCCTCCTGTTCCCCATCTGTGGCCATGAGCAAGCTCATGTCCTCCCTGTCTACAAATGCTTTCAAGCGATTCACATGGATTACCCTGTGAGGGCTCCTGGGTGTTCCAAAGTCTACCAAGTAGGTGACTTCCCCTTTCTTCTCAATAATAGGATAGGGTCCACTCCATTTGTCTTGGAGTGCTGCTGGAGCCACTGGCTCCAGTACCCATACCTTCTGTCCTGGTTGGAACTCTACCAGTACAGCCTTTTGGTCATGCCAAGCTTTCTGCAATTCTTGGCTGGCCTCCAGGTTTTTGGATGCTCTTTCCATGTACTCAGCCATCCTGGAGCGGAGACCAAGTACATAGTCCACTATGTCTAGTTTGGGCTTTTTGAGAGGTAACTCCCATCCTTCCTTCACCAAACACAATGGACCTCTCACAGGGTGGCCAAACAAAAGTTCAAAAGGGCTGTAGCCAACCCCCTTCTGTGGGACCTCTCTGTAAGCAAAGAGCAGGCAGGGTAAAAGAATGTCCCATTTCCGCCTGAGCTTCTCTGGTAATCCTTTTATCATGCCTTTAAGGGTCTTGTTAAATCTCTCCACAAGCCCATTGCATTGTGGATGATATGGGGTGGTAAACTTATAGTTTACTCCACATTCCTTCCACATTGCTTTTAGATAGCTGGACATAAAATTTGTCCCTCTATCTGATAGTACCTCCTTAGGAAAGCCCACTCTTGAGAAAACTGCAATGAGGGCTTTTGCCACCACAGGTGCTGTGGTGGTCCTTAGGGGAATAGCCTCTGGGTACCTGGTGGCATGATCCACTACCACCAGTATGAATCTGTTCCCAGATGCTGTTTGGGGGTCCATTGGACCCACAATATCAATTCCAACTCTCTCAAAGGGGACCCCCACCACAGGTAGTGGTATTAGGGGGGCCTTTGTTGTGCCACCTGACTTACCACTGGCTTGGCAAGTGACACAGGAGCGACAAAACTCCTTGACATCCTCTGACATGTGAGGCCAGTGAAAGTGTGGAACAAGCCTGTCCCACGTCTTGTTCTGGCCTAAGTGTCCTGCAAGGGGAATATCATGGGCCAAGGTAAGGAGGAATCCCCTAAACTGCAGAGGTATCACCAACCTCCTGGTCATGCCAGGCTTGGGGGCTCTAGCCTCTGAGTAAAGGAGTCCCTCATCCCAATACACAGTATGGGTACCTTGGGCATCCCCAGCAGCCTCAGCAGCAGCCTGCTGTCTGAGGGGTTCAAGGGAAGGGCAATCTAATTGAGCCTGCCTCAGGTCTGCCCTTGAGGGTCCCCCTGTCCCCAGAAACTCAACCTGGTCAGGTTCAAGCTCCTCAGAGACAGTCTCCTCTTGGACTGCAGAATCAGTTTCCTCTGAAACCTGATCCTCAACCTGGGGCAAGGTGGAAGGCGAGGCCTTTCCTCTCTTGCTCCTTCTCTTGGGTTGTGGCTGGTCTATTGTCTCAAGATCCACCACTGGTTCAGGAAGGCACTTCTTAGCCTGAGCCCTTGTCATGGCAAGGACATGCTCTGAAATCCCTAGCATTTCTGCATGAGTCCTGTACTCCACTTCTGACCATGCTGAGCTTTCAAGGTCATTGCCTAACAGACAGTCTACTGGTAGGTCTGCACTCACCACAACTTTCTTTAGGCCATCAACCCCTCCCCAGGAGAAGTTCACAACTGCCACACTATGGGAGGTAGTGGAGTTGCTTGCATTGGTTACTAGGTAGCTCTCTCCTAGTACAATCTGTCCAGGGTCCACAAAGCCAGGGGTCACCATGGTGACACTAGCACATGTGTCCCTGTAAGCTTGAGCCAGTTTCTCATTTATTAAGGGAGTCTGCCTGTATTTGCCCAGGTTAGTGGGGCTTACTGCAGTGGGCAACTCAATGTCCACATCATACAGGAGAACTGCCTGTGTAGGGACTCTGACTAGGCCAGATCCTACTTCAATACCCAGGGTCAACCCAGCTACACCCTTGGACTGTGTTCCACCACTGCTTACTGTACTTGGGGTTGCAGTTGCTTTAGGAGCTGTAGTGGTGGGAACTGGATTTGCCTTGGTGCACTCACTGCCCCAGTGTGAAACTGATTTGCAGGTATTACACCAAGGTGTCTTTGGACCTTTGTTCTTCTTCTTCTTGTTACCATTTTGGGAACCACCCTCCTTACTATTAGTTTGGGGGCCTGAAGACTTCTGGTCTTTTTCTTTATCTTTCTGATTCTGATTACCACCCTTCTGGTCTGTTTTCTTCTGGTCACCACCTTGGTTCTGGGGTTTCTGCTTAATCCTTGTTCTGACCCATTTGTCTGCCTTCTTTCCCAATTCTTGGGGAGAGGTCAGATCAGAGTCAATAAGGTATTGATGCAACAGCTGGTTTGTACAGTTATTAAGGATCTGTTCTCTCATCATAAGATTGTACAATCCTGTATAGTCTGAAACTTTACTTCCCTGTAACCAACCCTCCAAAGCCTTAGTGGCACACTCCACAAAATCAGTCCAGTCTTGAGTCTGTGCTTTCTGGGTGTCTCTGAACAACAACCTGTATTGCTCAGTGGTTAGGCCATACCCTTCAATGAGAGCACTCTTCAAAACAGAGTAGTTTTTGGCATCCTCAGGTCTAACTGTGAGGAGCCTGTCCCTCCCTTTCTCAGAAAAGGAGTACCACAAAATTGCAGCCCACTGATTCTCAGGAACCTGCTGTACCATGCAGGCTCTCTCAAGAGCAGTCATCCATTTGTGGATGTCATCCCCTTCTTTAAAGGGGGGCACAATTTTGGTCAGGTTTCTATTATCATAGGCCCTGTCTTTTTCTCTTGGAAAATTGCTGCCACCAGTGACATCTAAGCCACTTAATTTCTGCTCTCTTGCCAAGGCAAGTTTAGCTTGAGCTAAGGTAAGCTTAGCTTGACTCAGGGCTACCTCCTCTCTCTCTATCTGGAGTCTGACAGCCCTCATTCTAGCCCTATGCTCAGCTTTCTGAGAAGCACTCATGCCTCTCTCTGATTCTCTGGAGGCACTAGAAAGATGAGAGTCCCCTGAGGGAGATCTCACTCTTCTGTTGCCTGGGAGAATCACATGTTGGGTTCTGGGGAGGTGCTGGCCCTCTCCATTCCCCAGTAGGTCCAAGTTGGCCTGGCTAAGCCTACCAACTGGAACCTGGCTACCCTGATCCTGTACTTGTGAGTCCCCACCATCTGAGTCCTCATCCAAGTCATCATCATCCTCCTCTTCAGGGGGATCAACTACAGGGGGGTTCCCTCCAGTTCCTGTATCTAGGGAAGCTGCTTTTGCCTTCTCTAAGTCATCCTGTTCTAGGATTTCTACCAGGATTAGGCAGGTGGGGCTTCTGCCCCTTTTTAACCCTCTTGCTTTGCACAAGGCAATCAAGTCTCTGCGGGTTAGTTTGTCATATCCAAAAGTTGCCTGGGTAGGGTCAACTGTCACAGGACTAGACCCTGAGGCCTTTCCTGTGTCAGACATGGTTACTAGTGAGGTGTAAGTGGTGCACTTACCTACACTAAGTGTTTTCCTACTGGACCTTGCTAGTGAGTTGTAGTCAGGGGTGTGCTACTCCCTTCAACCTACAACTACTAAGTTCAGTAGAACTTAATATGCTAAGCTTTTGATTTTATATGTACCTAGAGGTACTTGATGTGATCTTTCAATTTGATATAAAGATTGCAATGGTAAAACAACAGCAAGCTCAAATCCGCACCGCTGCTCACCAATGTGAGAAGTTGGCCTGGTAGGGGATGTTTCCAATTCTGGAACCACCTACTACCTGACCAAACAATCCCCTTATGGTGTCTGGTTGTAAGTCAACCTTATTAGACAAGCTATCCTAGGGGTAGCATGGACTAAGCAGCCTAAAGGCTTAACTTAAGAGGTCGTGTTAAGCGAGCTGTTTTACCACATACAATCCTGTAATACCAAATGAAAGGACACCACACAAGTATATATTATAAAAATATATGTGTTTATTACTAAAAACAATCCCCAGTATTCTTTATGAATAAAGGGGCACAAGCGTTAAATCAAAAGCACTGTTTAAACATACAAAGTTGCACAATTATGGATGAGGGCAGGGGGCCACTCAAACCATATACTAAACAAGTGGTATAAGAGAGGCCACTCGAACAGTGGTTAGGCCTAGGGAATCGCTGGGAGCAGTCAGGACAAGCAATGCTGAAGTCGGGAATGGCCCTCGGGATTCGGGAGATGTGCGGAAAGCGCACGCATGCACCAATGTTAACCAATGGTGCGTAAAAGTCAAATAGTTAAAGTTTAAGGACACTTCCGCTGAACCTAGAGGAACAAAACTTAACACACAGACCCTAGAGGTGTGCACCAGTGTGGGAACACCGGCGGAGCAAAGTTACCTCACCCACAGGAAGTGGGTGCACAGGGTCGAAGTGGCGTCGGGTTTTGACACGCAGGCTCTTGGTGCTTGGAGCTGAAAGGGCTGCAGGCAGGGTGAAGACGAAGTGTCCGGTGGAGTCCAAGGGTGGACTCAAGTTGTAGAGTACCTGAAAGCAGAGGGGACAGAGTCTGGGTCACTCAGCAGTGACCAGGGTGGAACCAGGACGGAACCAGGCAATGTCGGGCGCAATCAGGTGGTCGTCGAGGCGCTTCTCTTCGCTGTCACGTGGGCTCTGGGGCATCTGCGACGTCCAGGAGCAGGTCACGATCTGTCCCACGCAGGCTCTCACCGTCGGTGCAGTCGGCTTCCGGTTTGGAGCAAACAAGCCTTGGTAAGAGCAATCCACGCGGGATTGGAAGATGGCGTCTCACTCGGACCAGGAAGGTCAGAGTCGGGGCTCCCTTTCAGGGGAGCTGGTGTGGATCTGGAGCAACCAGAATCACGAGTCTTCTTTTGTAGTTCGTCGGCACAGGGACCACCAGCCAGCTGGCAAGTGACCGGGCCAACGCGTTGAGCCAAATCGTGCCAAAGGGCCCCACGCAGCACTCGTCGAGTGTGGAGGGCTGAACTTCGGCTCAGGAGTAGCTCAGGGTGGGGGCTTCTCAAACCCCGGTGTACAGCTTCGAGGGTCACTCGTGGGCTGCACGGTCAGCGTCTCGTGGTCACTTCAAGATGGCGTGCCCCACGCTTCCGGTCGCCTCCACGGGTCTCAGCTTTGCAGGGACTGTGGATCGGGCTGTTAGAAGCTGGGCAGGCTTGATCTCGTCGATCTCAGTCGCTCGAGTTCCGGCGGGAACTGCAACCAAGTAGACGTCGAGGGCTGGATGGTGCCTGCTGCTGCAGGGTGGTCACTCCTTGACCACAAGGGAGATTCTTCGGGCTTCCACGTTGAGATGGAGGGCGAAGGGTCCAGAATATCGTTTCAAATGTTTCTTCCAGGAAATCTGATGTGCATTGGCACTGCTCCCACTCTTATTCGAATCTGGTGGGCGTGATTACCTGCTAGGTCCCCTCCTATGGGTGGGACCCAGGAAGTGGGTGGATACACCCCCTTCCTTTGATCCAGGCCGCCCTGGCACGAGGGCTGGAGTGCCCCAGAACCGGTTTGGCCGGATTATGCAAGGGGCAGCCTTGTGCGCCCCAGGCAGTGTCTGGTTTCTTTCAAACCTCCCTGCTACAATACACTATCTCCTGTCTGGAGGGCGGTGACACCCTCCTGTGACAGGAAACCCTTTGTCCAGGACCCCCTTGACTGGGTTTCGGTCAGCTCCAGGGGTCCAGACATTTGTCTGTGGCAGAGGCATCCATTTTGTGGATCTTAAGGCCTTTGGAGAAATCAACCGCATTAAAGTGAAGTAACATGTCTTACCCCTCTAGAGGGGTGGAATGCCATCCCCGTCGCCAGAACTGGCGAGGGGATGGTATTCCAAAGCGTATGACACCTTACACGACATGTTTTGATAAAGCCAAACCAGAGTTGCTAAATAACCGCGAGGATTATAAGGCACTTAATAGTATATGGTATGGCATTATCCTGAAACAGCTTAGGGATTTGTTCCCGACGGCTGCAGACAGGCTCAGCTCATGCTAGAGCTCCATCTCACATAAAAACCATGCACCCAGCCTCCAGGATTGGTGAGGCCTGTCTATAGGAGTGGCTCACAGGTTTACATGTGTCCAGATATAGGTTTAGACATAGGTATACTATATCTAAGCAAGGGGTGTGTACACCACCTTACCCCAGCTGAGTGATCAGCCAGTTGTGTCAATTTAAGAACCAGCCAGGGGTGGCAAAAGATATGCTGCAGCCCCTGGTAGGCCTTAGTGGCTCCTGTGCCCTGTGCACCTATAGTGCATTCTACAGGGGCTGACAAGGAGTCCATTTCCAATTGGTATGTGCCTATAGCACATGTGTCATTAATTTAGTGAGAGAACAGCAGGCTGGGGGTCTGATCAGCAGGCCCACAGCCTCAGTAGTCGAAAACCAGTGAAGCAAAAAGCAAAAATTTGGGGTGACCATAGGATAGCAGACCCTACTCTCCTACACTCCACCGGACACTTCTCTTTCACCCCGCCTGCAGCCCTTTCAGCTCCAAGCACCAAGAGCCTGCGTGACGAAACCCGACTCAACTTCGACCCTGTGCACCCACTTCCTGTGGGTGAGGTAACTTTGCTCCGCCGGTGTTCCCACACTGGTGCACACCTCTAGGGTCTGTGTGTTAAGTTTTGTTCCTCTAGGTTCAGCGGAAGTGTCCTTAAACTTTAACTCTTTGACTTTTACGCACCATTGGTTAACATTGGTGCATGCGTGCGCTTTCCGCACATCTCCCGAGTCCCGAGGGCCATTCCCGACTTCATCATTGCTTGTCCTGACTGCTCCCAGCGATTCCCTAGGCCCTAGGCCTAACCACTGTTCGAGTGGCCTCTCTTATACCACTTGTTTAGTATATGGTTTGAGTGGCCCCCCGCCCTCATCCATAATTGTGCAACTTGTATGTTTAAACAGTGCTTTTGATTTAACGCTTGTGCCCCTTTATTCATAAAGAATACTGGGGATTGTTTTAGTAATAAACACATATATTTTTATAATATATACTTGTGTGGTGTCCTTTCATTTGGTATTACAGGATTGTATGTGGTAAAACAGCTCGCTTAACACGACCTCTTAAGTTAAGCCTTTAGGCTGCTTAGTCCATGCTACCCCTAGGATAGCTTGTCTAATAAGGTTGACTTACAACCAGACACCATAAGGGATTGTTTGGTCAGGTAGTAGGTGGTTCCAGAATTGGAAACATCCCCTACCAGGCCAACTTCTCACATTGGTGAGCAGCGGTGCGGATTTGAGCTTGCTGTTGTTTTACCATTGCAATCTTTATATCAAATTGAAAGATCACATCAAGTACCTCTAGGTACATATAAAATCAAAAGCTTAGCATATTAAATTCTACTGAACTTAGTAGTTGTAGGTTGAAGGGAGTAGCACACCCCTGACTACAACTCACTAGCAAGGTCCAGTAGGAAAACACTTAGTGTAGGTAAGTGCACCACTTACACCTCACTAGTAACCATGTCTGACACAGGAAAGGCCTCAGGGTCTAGTCCTGTGACAGTTGACCCTACCCAGGCAACTTTTGGATATGACAAACTAACCCGCAGAGACTTGATTGCCTTGTGCAAAGCAAGAGGGTTAAAAAGGGGCAGAAGCCCCACCTGCCTAATCCTGGTAGAAATCCTAGAACAGGATGACTTAGAGAAGGCAAAAGCAGCTTCCCTAGATACAGGAACTGGAGGGAACCCCCCTGCAGTTGATCCCCTTGAAGAAGAGGATGATGATGACTTGGATGAGGACTCAGATGCTGAGGACTTAGGAGTACAGGATCAGGGTAGCCAGGTTCCAGTTGGTAGGCTTAGCCAGGCCAACTTGGACCTACTGGGGAATGGAGAGGGCCAGCACCTCCCCAGAACCCAACATATGATTCCCCCAGGCAACAGAAGAGTGAGATCTCCCTCAGGGGACTCTCATCTTTCTAGTGCCTCCAGGGAATCACAGAGAGGCATGAATGCTTCTCAAAAGTTAGAGCATAGGGCCAGAATGAGGGCTGTCAAACTCCAGATAGAGAGGGAGGAGGTAGCCTTGGCTCAAGCTAGACTTGCCTTGGCAAGAGAGCAGAAATTAAGTGGCTTAGATGTCACTGGTGGCAGCAATTTTCCAAGAGAAAAAGACAGGGCCTATGATAATAGAAACCTGACCAAAATTGTGCCCCCCTTTAAAGAAGGGGATGACATCCACAAATGGATGACTGCTCTTGAGAGAGCCTGCATGGTACAGCAGGTTCCTGAGAATCAGTGGGCTGCAATTTTGTGGTACTCCTTTTCTGAGAAAGGGAGGGACAGGCTCCTCACAGTTAGACCTGAGGATGCCAAAAACTACTCTGTTTTGAAGAGTGCTCTCATTGAAGGGTATGGCCTAACCACTGAGCAATACAGGTTGTTGTTCAGAGACACCCAGAAAGCACAGACTCAAGACTGGACTGATTTTGTGGAGTGTGCCACTAAGGCTTTGGAGGGTTGGTTACAGGGAAGTAAAGTTTCAGACTATACAGGATTGTACAATCTTATGATGAGAGAACAGATCCTTAATAACTGTACAAACCAGCTGTTGCATCAATACCTTATTGACTCTGATCTGACCTCTCCCCAAGAATTGGGAAAGAAGGCAGACAAATGGGTCAGAACAAGGATTAAGCAGAAACCCCAGAACCAAGGTGGTGACCAGAAGAAAACAGACCAGAAGGGTGGTAATCAGAATCAGAAAGATAAAGAAAAAGACCAGAAGTCTTCAGGCCCCCAAACTAATAGTAAGGAGGGTGGTTCCCAAACTGGTAACAAGAAGAAGAAGAATAAAGGTCCAAAGACACCTTGGTGCAATACCTGCAAATCAGTTTCACACTGGGGCAGTGAGTGCACCAAGGCAAATCCAGTTCCCACCACTACAGCTCCTAAAGCAACTGCAACCCCAAGTACAGTAAGCAGTGGTGGAACACAGTCCAAGGGTGTAGCTGGGTTGACCCTGGGTATTGAAGTAGGTTCTGGCCTAGTCAGAGTCCCTACACAGGCAGTTCTCCTGTATGATGTGGACATTGAGTTGCCCACTGCAGTAAGCCCCACTAACCTGGGCAAATACAGGCAGACTCCCTTAATAAATGAGAAACTGGCTCAAGCTTACAGGGACACATGTGCTAGTGTCACCATGGTGACCCCTGGCTTTGTGGACCCTGGACAGATTGTACTAGGAGAGAGCTACCTAGTAACCAATGCAAGCAACTCCACTACCTCCCATAGTGTGGCAGTTGTGAACTTCTCCTGGGGAGGGGTTGATGGCCTAAAGAAGGTTGTGGTGAGTGCAGACCTACCAGTAGACTGTCTGTTAGGCAATGACCTTGAAAGCTCAGCATGGTCAGAAGTGGAGTACAGGACTCATGCAGAAATGCTAGGGATTTCAGAGCATGTCCTTGCCATGACAAGGGCTCAGGCTAAGAAGTGCCTTCCTGAACCAGTGGTGGATCTTGAGACAATAGACCAGCCACAACCCAAGAGAAGGAGCAAGAGAGGAAAGGCCTCGCCTTCCACCTTGCCCCAGGTTGAGGATCAGGTTTCAGAGGAAACTGATTCTGCAGTCCAAGAGGAGACTGTCTCTGAGGAGCTTGAACCTGACCAGGTTGAGTTTCTGGGGACAGGGGGACCCTCAAGGGCAGACCTGAGGCAGGCTCAATTAGATTGCCCTTCCCTTGAACCCCTCAGACAGCAGGCTCCTGCTGAGGCTGCTGGGGATGCCCAAGGTACCCATACTGTGTATTGGGATGAGGGACTCCTTTACTCAGAGGCTAGAGCCCCCAAGCCTGGCATGACCAGGAGGTTGCATGGGCGTAAAATCCGCTCCGCTCGCGGATTTTTCGGATTTTCGGCAAATCCGCAATCCGCGAACGCTCGCGAATTTGTCGAAAATCCGTGAATCCGCTCGCGGCGGATTTTTTGCTTGGTTGCGGCGCGCGGCGTGGTGCACGGCGTTCACTTTCCGTCATTTTAGCGTTTGCCGAGTTGTTTTTCTTTGCGAGTGACGCGCCATTTTAGATCTTGCTGCGTGTTCCCGCGGGAGTTTGTCGCCCGCGAATACGTACTCGCGGCTTGCCACCTTGCACAGCACACCTCGCGAGAGTTCGCAATTGCGAACATGTAGTTGCGGCGGAAAGGAACAATCTCGCACTTGCGAAATAGAGATTTTGCAATTTCGCACAAGAAAATCACCAGCAAACAGGATAAACCTTCAGAAAATTATGATTTTTATCAGAATCACTCCTCAGGTTGACATTTGCATGGCCTTTTTTTTTGCAAGGAGTCCATTTTGGGGGGGGGGGGAGAAAGGAAGTGCCCCACAGTCTCCAACTTCCTGTTCCTGTCCAGCAGGCTCCTCCCAGTGCTTTGTCCATCTCCTGGTCACTTTCATTTGGATCTGGAGCTGGAAGGATTACTTTTTGTGGGTGCTGCTGGATATTTGGATTTGAGGCCTTTTTGACTGTCTTTGGATCACTTTTGGATTAGAAATCAACTTTCACAAGTAAGTTTGTTTGGGGCATTACAGTTGCTGCAAGTGCAATTTTGGAACTTTTTCAGAAAATTAAATAAATTATATTGTGGGTAGCCACAGTATCCAGTAGGACCAGGGTTGGTTATGGGTGCATGATACAACTGTTTTGTTGAATTTAAACACCATTGAGGCCATGGATGGGCTGGGATTGTGCAGATTTTATTGTTTTTTGTCGTTTTTTTGGGCCTGCTGGTGTGGCCCTTTGCCCAGGGGTGGTGAGTGTTGCATGGGCCTAGTCTTTCTGTGGGGTGTCTTCTTGAATTTAAACATAATTGAGGCCATGGATGGGCTGGGATTGTGCTTATTTTATTGTTTTTTGTCGTTTTTGGGGGGCTGCTGGTGTGGCCTTTTGCTTGCCCAGGGGTGGTGGTGGTGCATGGACTGAGTGTGCCTGTGGTGTTGTCTCACTCTCTTTGATGTAAACATCATGGATGGCATTGGATTGTGGTGATTTCTGGCTGTTTTTCTGTTTTTTGGGGGTGTACTGTTGATGTGGTCTGGCCATGTGGGTGGTGGTGGTGGCCATCTTGAGTGCTGGCTGGTACAGGCAACATGTGCTTGGGGTGTAAGGGGGCCATTTTGAGGAGAGGCAGTGTCTGAGGCCTGCACTTATTTTGCCTACTTTTCATCCCTTATGCACAGGGGTAGTGAGTGTTGCATGGGCCTAGTGTTTCTGAGGGGTGTCTTCTTGAATTTAAACACCATTGAGGCCATGGACGGGCTGGGATTGTGCAGATTTTATTGTTTTTTGTCGTTTTTTTGGGCCTGCTGGTGTGGCCCTTTGCCCAGGGGTGGTGAGTGTTGCATGGGCCTAGTCTTTCTGTGGGGTGTCTTCTTGAATTTAAACATAATTGAGGCCATGGATGGGCTGGGATTGTGCTTATTTTATTGTTTTTTGTCGTTTTTGGGGGGCTGCTGGTGTGGCCTTTTGCTTGCCCAGGGGTGGTGGTGGTGCATGGACTGAGTGTGCCTGTGGTGTTGTCTCACTCTCTTTGATGTAAACATCATGGATGGCATTGGATTGTGGTGATTTCTGGCTGTTTTTCTGTTTTTTGGGGGTGTACTGTTGATGTGGTCTGGCCATGTGGGTGGTGGTGGTGGCCATCTTGAGTGCTGGCTGGTACAGGCAACATGTGCTTGGGGTGTAAGGGGGCCATTTTGAGGAGAGGCAGTGTCTGAGGCCTGCACTTATTTTGCCTACTTTTCATCCCTTATGCCCAGGGGTAGTGAGTGTTGCATGGGCCTAGTGTTTCTGAGGGGTGTCTTCTTGAATTTAAACACCATTGAGGCCATGGATGGGCTGGGATTGTGCAGATTTTATTGTTTTTTGTCGTTTTTTTGGGCCTGCTGGTGTGGCCCTTTGCCCAGGGGTGGTGAGTGTTGCATGGGCCTAGTCTTTCTGTGGGGTGTCTTCTTGAATTTAAACACCATTGAGGCCATGGATGGGCTGGGATTGTGCAGATTTTATTGGTTTTTGTCGTTTTTTTGGGCCTGCTGGTGTGGCCCTTTGCCCAGGGGTGGTGAGTGTTGCATGGGCCTAGTCTTTCTGTGGGGTGTCTTCTTGAATTTAAACACCATTGAGGCCATGGATGGGCTGGGATTGTGCAGATTTTATTGTTTTTTGTCGTTTTTGGGGGGCTGCTGGTGTGGCCTTTTGCTTGCCCAGGGGTGGTGGTGGTGCATGGACTGAGTGTGCCTGTGGTGTTGTCTCACTCTTTTTGATGTAAACATCATGGATGGCATTGGATTGTGGTGATTTCTGGCAGTTTTTCTGTTTTTTGGGGGTGTACTGTTGATGTGGACTGGCCATGTGGGTGGTGGTGGTGGCCATCTTGAGTGCTGGCTGGTACAGGCAACATGTGCTTGGGGTGTAAGGGGGCCATTTTGAGGAGAGGCAGTGTCTGAGGCCTGCACTTATTTTGCCTACTTTTCATCCCTTATGCCCAGGGGTAGTGAGTGTTGCATGGGCCTAGTGTTTCTGAGGGGTGTCTTCTTGAATTTAAACACCATTGAGGTCATGGATGGACTGGGAATGTGCAGATTTTATTGGTTTTTGTCGTTTTTTTGGGCCTGCTGGTGTGGCCCTTTGCCCAGGGGTGGTGAGTGTTGCATGGGCCTAGTCTTTCTGTGGGGTGTCTTCTTGAATTTAAACACCATTGAGGCCATGGATGGGCTGGGATTGTGCAGATTTTATTGTTTTTTGTCGTTTTTGGGGGGCTGCTGGTGTGGCCTTTTGCTTGCCCAGGGGTGGTGGTGGTGCATGGACTGAGTGTGCCTGTGGTGTTGTCTCACTCTTTTTGATGTAAACATCATGGATGGCATTGGATTGTGGTGATTTCTGGCAGTTTTTCTGTTTTTTGGGGGTGTACTGTTGATGTGGACTGGCCATGTGGGTGGTGGTGGTGGCCATCTTGAGTGCTGGCTGGTACAGGCAACATGTGCTTGGGGTGTAAGGGGGCCATTTTGAGGAGAGGCAGTGTCTGAGGCCTGCACTTATTTTGCCTACTTTTCATCCCTTATGCCCAGGGGTAGTGAGTGTTGCATGGGCCTAGTGTTTCTGAGGGGTGTCTTCTTGAATTTAAACACCATTGAGGTCATGGATGGACTGGGAATGTGCAGATTTTATTGGTTTTTGTCGTTTTTTTGGGCCTGCTGGTGTGGCCCTTTGCCCAGGGGTGGTGAGTGTTGCATGGGCCTAGTCTTTCTGTGGGGTGTCTTCTTGAATTTAAACACCATTGAGGCCATGGATGGGCTGGGATTGTGCAGATTTTATTGTTTTTTGTCGTTTTTTTGGGCCTGCTGGTGTGGCCCTTTGCCCAGGGGTGGTGAGTGTTGCATGGGCCTAGTCTTTCTGTGGGGTGTCTTCTTGAATTTAAACATAATTGAGGCCATGGATGGGCTGGGATTGTGCTTATTTTATTGTTTTTTTGTCGTTTTTGGGGGGCTGCTGGTGTGGCCTTTTGCTTGCCCAGGGGTGGTGGTGGTGCATGGACTGAGTGTGCCTGTGGTGTTGTCTCACTCTCTTTGATGTAAACATCATGGATGGCATTGGATTGTGGTGATTTCTGGCAGTTTTTCTGTTTTTTGGGGGTGTACTGTTGATGTGGACTGGCCATGTGGGTGGTGGTGGTGGCCATCTTGAGTGCTGGCTGGTACAGGCAACATGTGCTTGGGGTGTAAGGGGGCCATTTTGAGGAGAGGCAGTGTCTGAGGCCTGCACTTATTTTGCCTACTTTTCATCCCTTATGCCCAGGGGTAGTGAGTGTTGCATACTTGCATGTCCCTAGTCTTTCTGTGGGGTGTCTTCAATGTAAACATCATGGATGGCATGGGATTGTGCTCATTTTTCTGTGTTTTGTCGATTTTTTGGGGTGTATAACTGAACTGATGTTCCTCTGTCTTCCATTGCTTTTAGGTGCACAAGAAGACTCAATAGAACCACCAGTGCCAGGAAGAAGTCCTGCAGCGGTGTGTGCAGCATAACGTCACGCGACGTCACGTCTGGACACAGAACCCTCTGCAACTCGTGCAACTGCTGCCTGCTGACCTGCTCTGAAGAAGATGGCCCCAAAAAAAGTAACCCGTAGCTCCTCTAGCAAGAAAGGTGCCAGTAAGGAGCAGAAGAAGCAAGTTACCAAGGACACTGGTGTGCCGCCCGCCCCTTTTTTTGTGAGTAAAAAAAAAAGTATGCCTGCAGCAGCTGCAGCGGGATCTGCTGGGGACCAAGCTGGCAGCAGCACCCCCGCTCCATTGGGCTCAGTGCCACCACCACCACCACGCCAACTTAAGTCCAAGCCCTTGAGTGCTGCAGAGGCAGCCAGTATACTTCTTCAATCACCATCGACCAGTGATGTTGGCTCATCGCAAGAAAGCAGCAGCAATGTCCCTCAATCAACACAGGTTGTTGTAGCTCATCTGACGAGTGTTGAACAACCACAGCCGCAACAACAATCACATGTGCAAGTACAAGCCCAAGTACATGTGGAAGGAGAGGCAGCGCAAGGAGATGCGCATGCAGAGGTGCATGGAGGGTCACAACAAGTGCCCACAATAGTTGTTCCTCCCGAAGTAGGGGCACATCAGGAAATCGACAATCAAGGCGAGGTATCATTTGAGGAAGCCACTCCTCCTGATGATCCTTCATTGTCTTCCACAACCCTAGCAAGGAAGAGATCAAGGGTGGTGTCTACATCCTCTTCAAGCACACCTCCTTCTGATGATACGGATCAAACTTGGGAACCAGCACCACAGCCGTCTGAGAGTGAGGCACACCATGATCCAACAAAGGTACTTAAGCGTAAAAGGAAGCTCGTCCAAAGTCTCAGACTTATGGAGTGTGATGAGGCTCAACAAGAAGTGGCGGATACTGCTGCTGATGAAGACTCTGCCAACGACGACCCAGTCATCATAAAGGTCACTGCAGCCCCAGCGGGCATGCAGCAAACAGACATTTTGACCCTAGCCCGAAGAGCTGCTGCGCGTGATGATGATGATGATGATGTTGTCGATGAGGAGGCAGTGGAAACACCACAATCATTGGAGTTAAGTAGTACACCAACTCGTCCCGCTTCCATATTTCTTTCTGGCAAGAAGAGACCTGCGTCAACCTCGACCTTAATTAGTGGCGGTGAAAGTGGAAAACGTACAAAAGTTGGCCAATCCAGATCCTCCACTTCATCTGGCATTAGCTTCATGACCACCACCACCACCAGTATCGCCGCCTCCTCCAGGTCCCACAGACACTTCAAGTCCCCAGTTTGGGACTTCTTTACTGTTTGTCCCAAAAATCCAAGGTTTGCCATTTGTACCCTTTGTAAGCTTGCAGTTAGTCGTGGTAAGCCAGGTAGCAACTATGGTACCGGCGGCCAGAGTGGTCATCTTGACAGAAAGCACGGTGTCCAATGGTTTGCGCACCTAGCTGCGATCAAGAAAGGCCAAAATCAAGGAAACGTTGATGTTTCATCTGATGTTGACGAGCAGGAAGAAGACGTGTCAAACACTTCCCTTACACCCAGTACCCCTCTCAGCAGCACACCCAATGTGAGGCACACTAAGAGTGTTGGAGCGAGTGAGACACCAACGCACAAAAGTTCACCAGCGAGCAAAATTGGGTCAACGAAGTCATTATCAGCCCGTAAATGCTTGGTCCAGGCCAACATTAGAACAATGCTTACTTCAGACGTGCCATATGAACGCAACCACCCACTGACGCGTCTGTATAACACTAAGCTGGCTAAAATGCTAGCTGTGGACCTTCTACCTTTTTCTTTTGTAGAAGCGGTAGGTTTTCTTGAATTAGTTGCAACGCTCTGCCCTAAATGGAAGGTTCCGAGCCGGTTCTATTTTGCCAGAGTTGCGGTTCCAGCACTACATGAAGATGTGCTGCAGGCGATTGGGGCAGCTTTGCAGAAGAGTGCTGTTCACACAATACATCTGACAACAGACATGTGGACCAGTGGCCCAGGCGATGATTACATGTGCATCACTGCACACTGGGTCTCTTTTTCAGGTGTTATAGCAAAGCTAAACGCAGGTGTTGACCCGGACCAAGTTTTCAAAGCTGCTCGGAAACATGCAACACTAGCCATGTTTGCCTTGGAGAAAAGTCACACAGCAGAAAACCTTTTGGAAGAGTTTGACAAAAAGGTGTTGTCAATGCTATCCCCCCTAAAACGCAAGATTGGTTATGTTTCCACGGATAATGGCGCCAATGTAGTTAAGGCCATGTCACAGGGTCACCATGTTAGAGTGCCGTGTTTGGCGCACTGTATCAACCTGGTAGTTCAAAAATTCTTGAGTGATAAAGAGAGTCCAGCGTTCGAGGTAATGGCCACCTGCCGCAAAATGTGCAACCATTTCAGCCATTCTTTTAAGGCCCGGAAGCATCTGCGGAGACTGCTACTTCAACGTGGAATGCCAGTGAAAGCACTCATCCAGGAGGTGGCAACACGTTGGAACTCAACCTTCTACATGCTTGAGCGTCTGCATGAGCAGTATACGGTACTCGATCACTATTTCTTGACAGAGGCTACATCTCAGAAGGAGGACCTGCGGATGAGTAAGGCGCAATGGGCCATAGTTAAAAGCCTGACAGACATGCTTCGTCCTTTTGAGTTCTTCATGCGTGCAGTCAGCCAGGAGGACTGTAATTTGGGAAAAGCTATCCCATTGTTGTGCATACTGGAGCACCAACTGATGGCGGTTTCTTCTGAGTTTGAAAAAGATGAAAAAAAAAAAAACATTTCATTTTGTCTGAGAAATTATTACATCGCCTACGTGGTGATGAACGTCTTAAAAACATCAACTCAGATCAGCATTACATTTGTGCTACTATTCTGGATCCACGCTACAAAAAGGCGCTGGCAGACAACGCATTCTTTCCTTTCGCTGATGCAGATGTTCAAAAGTACAAACATTGGTTAGCCTGGTCAGCCAAGAGGTTTGAAAAAGAACGGCAGGTTATTGAAGGAGAAGCCAGTACATCAGCATCAGCATCAGCAGGCCATCCGCAGTCACAAGAATCCACTTCTGCACCTGTGGCTGGGGCACAAGTGACCTCTCAGCCGTTAAAGACACCGGCAACTGGATCATCTGCACCACACACAATGACAACACTAACAGTGGCTGGGGAGGAGGATTGGCTAAGTTTGATGGGGTATGGTTCTCTAAAAAATGTCACAGGCACAGCAAAAAGTAAGCAAAGTGGAGGAACAGTTGATGACCTTGAGTCGATGGTGCAGGACTATCTGAATGACTCAACAGTGGTCTTTCTTAATGAGGAGCCATTGCAGTATTGGCATGGCAAAAAACAATTGTGGCCACAGCTCTACAACCTGGCTATAAACTATTTGTCTTGCCCACTCGCAAGTGTGTCTTCTGAACGTGTTTTCAGTGCTGCTGGTGGCATTGTAACTGCCAAACGGAGCCGCCTATCGCCCAAAAATGTGGAGCGGCTGACAATGATCAAGATGAATCAGCACCTCATACCACCAGATTACAAAGTGCGAGAAAGCACGCCACATGAAGACGATGAGGACAGCAACGTAGATGAGGGGATTTTTTCTCTGTTCGGTGCCACTGACCTCATCCAGCCTGAATTCGCAGAGTATGATGACGAAATCTTGTTCTTATTCCCTGACACCGAGCCCTGAAAATGAGACAATCAATCAAGAACTTTCTTTTTCGTCCTTATTCACTTTTATTCCTGTGTGCTTTGTGTCTCTCTTTCTTTGTTTTGCACAGTTAATTTAATTCAAACTTTAATCACCTAATCCCAAAAACAAGACCATCATCAGAACTGTCTTCACTTGTTTGCTTATTGATTTGAAGGTGCCGCAGTCTACATTCCTCAGGTTCACAAGTTCTGAAGAACATGCTCCTCTATCCTCCTCCTCCAGACTGCGATTTCCCTCCAAGCAGAGTGCTGGATTACGCACAATGAAGAAAGACTCAGCACTTGTGGGGGTGTTGTACTTCTTTGCGGGTGAGTTGACGGTTTTGGGCCCATTGCTGTGAAGCTCTAATAATGGACAAAAGTGTTTTGGACCAAATATGAGGTGGAAATTTCTTGCCGTTTTTGCTGACTTGCTTGCCTTTGAGGTGCTCTTTGGCGGGGTTCCGGGGGTTTGTGTGTAATTTTTGGTGTCTGTCGAAGCACTGCTGCGACAGTCTAATCTTGATTGCATTTGCTTTTCAGGAAATCCGTGGTGGAAAACAGGAGTTATGATGATTGATGATGACCTAGCTGCACAGCGCGTTACTTTGGACCGAAGGCCGAGAGATATTGTAAGTATGAGATTTAGCTTTTTCGCTGTTTGGGGGTGTTGTCGGGTGTTTTTTTGCGGGTGGGTTGGCGCCGGCGGGTCTTGCCTGGGGCATTCCTGGGAAGGTCTAATACCGGATACAAGTGTTTTGGACAAAATCCTGAAGGAACAGCCTTTTTTTTGCCATTTCTTCAAACATCTTGCTCAATGTAGCCTTTTGGGGGGCTTCCTGCTGTTTGTGGGTGGGTTGCGGCCGGGGTCTCTGTCGAAGCACTGCTGCGACAGTCTAATCTTGATTGCATTTGCTTTTCAGGAAATCCGTGGTGGAAAACAGGAGTTATG
This sequence comes from Lissotriton helveticus, assembly GCF_964261635.1. Lineage (NCBI taxonomy): Eukaryota > Metazoa > Chordata > Amphibia > Caudata > Salamandridae > Lissotriton > Lissotriton helveticus. The sequence continues at coordinate 5,151,628 of NW_027611692.1, read as the reverse complement.
ATGATTGATGATGACCTAGCTGCACAGCGCGTTACTTTGGACCGAAGGCCGAGAGATATTGTAAGTATGAGATTTAGCTTTTTCGCTGTTTGGGGGTGTTGTCGGGTGTTTTTTTGCGGGTGGGTTGGCGCCGGCGGGTCTTGCCTGGGGCATTCCTGGGAAGGTCTAATACCGGATACAAGTGTTTTGGACAAAATCCTGAAGGAACAGCCTTTTTTTTGCCATTTCTTCAGACATCTTGCTCAATGTAGCCTTTTGGGGGGCTTCCTGCTGTTCGTGGGTGGGTTGCGGCCGGGGTCTCTGTCGAAGCACTGCTGCGACAGTCTAATCTTGATTGCATTTGCTTTTCAGGAAATCCGTGGTGGAAAACAGGAGTTATGATGATTGATGATGACCTAGCTGCACAGCGCGTTACTTTGGACCGAAGGCCGAGAGATATTGTAAGTATGAGATTTAGCTTTTTCGCTGTTTGGGGGTGTTGTCGGGTGTTTTTTTGCGGGTGGGTTGGCGCCGGCGGGTCTTGCCTGGGGCATTCCTGGGAAGGTCTAATACCGGATACAAGTGTTTTGGACAAAATCCTGAAGGAACAGCCTTTTTTTGCCATTTCTTCAGACATCTTGCTCAATGTAGCGTTTTGGGGGGCTTCCTGCTGTTCGTGGGTGGGTTGCGGCCGGGGTCTCTGTCGAAGCACTGCTGCGACAGTCTAATCTTGATTGCATTTGCTTTTCAGGAAATCCGTGGTGGAAAACAGGAGTTATGATGATTGATGATGATGACGACCTAGCTGCACAGCGCCGCGTTTGGACCGAAGGCCGAGAGACATTGTAAGTATGAGATTTAGCTTTTTCGCTGTTTGGTGGTGTTGTGTCGCGTGTTTTTTTGCGGGTGGGTTGGCGGGTCTTGCCTGGGGCATTCCTGGGAAGGTCTAATACCGGCTAGAAGTTTGTTGGACAAAATCCATAAGGAAACACCAGTTTTTGCACTTTTTGTAAGTTAGGGTTCGTTAGGGTTAGCCCTAGCAGCAGGATTGCATGTGTTTAGGGGGGTTCTATTGCAACGCGGTTCTGTTGTTGTAGAGCACTGTTGGAGCGATGCTGGCTATGGATACTTTTGCTTGCAGGCAAGTGGTTTGAATACAATCCACGGTCTGTATTTGGGTCTACTGTTACTTTCAAAGTACGTTTTGTAACCATTTTTCTGCTAGGCATCGTTTTTGGAGATATGATTGGGTTCTTCTACATTTTTGCGACTGGCTTTAGTAAGGGTCTTGGTGGGAGCATTGCTGGGAAGGTCAAATTTTGTTCTAAAACACAGTAGTACACCCACCTTGAGGGGAAAGATCCGCTATAATATTTTGGCCATACTTATTGATCCTTAAAAAGGTGACTCAGACAGAGCACGCAATTTCAAAAATATTGTACTGTCTATTAGGGAAATCAAAGTGTCACTTTTTGAACCACACAGCGTACATACCTTTTATTTATTTATCAGTGGTATTGTAATAGCACTTCCTGTTTTCCGTTCAATAATTACAGGCCGGGTTTCAGTCAACATCCGCCAGGCAGGCAGTGGACAGGGTGTCTCTTCTGTCAGTGGTCACCACCACATTGATGGACGAAGCGTCAGCTGGAATGGAGGAGTGCCGCCAATAAGAGGAATTGTTTGCTGCATGCAACTTACTTACCAATTTCAACAGGACAACTCCAACAACATACGCAATACAGATACAGTATCCATTGTTGTCTTTTATTCTATGAGTGTGACTGCATGTGCTTACCTTTACTTTGTAACCAAAGATTGTCTGTAAACTCTGTATCTTCAATTATTGTTTGTCCATGCTCTGCTTTTTTTTTCTTCTCTCAACAAAACCTACCCAAAAAGAAACCCCCATTCCCATCCATTTTACAAACCCTAACCCTCTTCCCCCGGGCTGTGTTGTTTTGCTTGATGTCTGACTAAAATGACATCAATAATTCCACACACTTGCTGGGGAGGATAAGGTGATAGCAGCAACAGGCTGGTGAAGGAATACGAGGATATCTTCTAGACTTACTCAGCTTCAGTACTATATCTTCTAGTAGTAGTAGCCAATGTCAAATAAATTCAACGCAAGTACTAGTTATACTTGCAATACTTTACCATTTGTTAGGCTACATTATGGCACTGTTCTAGTGTACTGTCACCTGCTATTTTCTCGATCGTACCGTAACCGTTGTAATGCTACAGTAAGGAGTACAAACAAGGTTTCGTTTTCTTTTTTTCCATAGGCATGCAACTGCCACTGTGTCACACCACTAGTAACACCGCAATGAGGAAATGTCACCCGCCCAGGAATGACAACGTTAATCCCCATTTCACCTGGAGCCAGCCCTGGGCCTAGCCCTAATTTCTAACACAAATTACAGGTAAGATAAGCGTTTGGTGGGAGGTAGTATAATGGAGTATTATTTCGGAGTAGACAAGAGATTGACGGTTGTACTACTAAAGTCCTACGACTGTTCAGGAAAACAAAGTTACTGTTACACCCCCGCCCCCCACCCACCAGACTGAAAAGCAGTAAAAAACAGGTATGGTCAGATAAAGTAGTTGAAAAATATATTTATTTATCCCTAACAAAATAATCTCCCTCACCCACCCTAACCCCAACGATTGTCTCTGAAACGTCCCAAAACGATCCCAACTCCCAAATCCCACCCCCCAAAAGTCTATAAAAAAAGGGCAAGGGACACTCCACTACTGGAGGGTGCTGGTGCTGGTGCATGATGCGGCATGGGCATCATACTCCTTGCGGAGGGTGGCAAGCTCGGAGCGGAGGCCCTTAACCAAGGTCTTATACCTCAGGACCTCCTGCTCCAGGTTGGACATGCGGACTCGTAGGCGGTGTTGGCGTTCCTTGCAGCTCCTGTGGGGGGCAGCTGGTATTTCGGGTGCTTGGCGGTGGCGGTCGGCTTTCTTAGCCCGGCTCGGTCCCGCTGGTTTAGTCACGGAGGAGGATGCAGTGGTCACAGTCGAAGATGTTGCCCCGCTCGACTGCGTGTCCTCCTCCTCCTCCAGGGCCACCAGCCGCCGATACTCGGCGACTGTGGCCTCCAGCCTCCGTTGCCGGGCCAATCTAGCCTGCTCCCTCCTTGTTGTTGATTTGGAAGGAGCAACTATATGAAGAAAGAAAGACATAGTCTGTAACCAATGCTCCTTATTAATAACACAAAGTGATTGAGCCGAAAGTTGGGTCACAGAGTACAAGTAGCAAATTGAAAGCACAGTACATAACTATTGAGGACAGTATCTATGTAACCCTCCCACTTCTGCATCCTTGCTCTAACAGTAGTGGTAGTTTAATGAACTAATTCTACGACCACTATGGACTTCCATTACAGTCGACTATGACAGTACACCAGTCTTATTCTTCTTCTTCTCTCTTGTTTAGGGAAATGGGTACGTTATCTTATGCAAGCCGGCAGAATGACATGGACACAGCACAGTGAAGTTGCACCCGAGAAAAAAAGTTGCACACCATGATGATGGAGACAGACTTGCGTTACTGTACCGGTCCAGTACATGCAGGTGGTGAAGCTATTACTTTTCTATTACGGGTGGCACTGAGAATACTATGTTACAAGGGCTACTGCTTAATTAATTTACCTTTCACCCTACAGTGCAAATGAGTACTAGAAAAGGAAACTGAAGAAGCTAACTAATTTGATTATCTATCACTTCACATGGGACGTATTTAATGACAGATGAGATGACTTTAGGTGCTTTGCTTAATATTGAGTGAACACAGTGATACACCCACACATGAATGACGTACTACAAGTAAACTAAAGTTATTAAGAGAGGTACGGAGTGTCCACCGTAATAACCAGATATATGCTGTGAATGCAAACGCAATACAAAGTACTGCTACTATTCATGGTAGTATTGGACACATTTACAATTTCTTTTCCTTGCCTTCCCTGCACTGGGACGGACGTGCGGGTGCGGTGGTACATGCTCTTCAAGGTAACACTTACTTCACCTGGCGACCATCTACTCTCTCTAGATACACATTTGCTATGTAAGAGTCAGAGAATACCATGCTCCAGGCATCCATTCATTCAAAGTATACGCACACATACAGTTTCTGTTTCACCCACCCAGGCTGCTGTCCTTCCACCCATCCTTGCTTCATCATTGACCCAGCCATGCACCATACCATATTCTTTCCTTCCCAGCCACCTCTGGGTCCAAGCAAACACATATCGTTCTTCTTTGCCAGCCATCATACAAGTTCGCGTCCCACTTACTTACACCCTTCTTTCGCTTTTCGTTCATCCCATCCATCACGTTCGTCTAAGAACTTATTGGGATTCTTCTCACCAAAAACTTCACAGCTAAGTCGAAGTACATTTCGAGGAGGCTACTACCTGGTTGATTTGTAATTGTAATACACCCGTGCAGAAAGCACACTATGCAGTCTTCAATCTCAATAAGTAAGGAATATATAGCTTACCTGTTTCCGCCACCACCGTTTGATCCCCCACAGGAACGGCCACCAGCTCTTCTACCGCCGCATCCTCCCCAGAGGCCTCCGAGTCCAAGTCCAACACATCAGCCACCTCCGCGCTGGCCCCGTCACCAGATGTTACACCTACAAAGTACATTTAAGAAAGTTAGAATACACCACTCACTACTATATAATATTTGGTCTAGGAGAAATGTTAAAAAAACAGAATACAATGTAATAATTTGTGACTGTCTACTCCATAGTAAAAATGTCCCATTTTCCAGGGAAGGCTGTTGTCTTGCTGCACTTTTATGCACAACTGATGAATGCTTGCTTTTGATTTTTAACACGCACCACTTTTTCTCCTAACAGACAGAAGCTTGACTCCTGAGTCCTAAGAACACGACCAGGATCAAGTTCAAAGTAGGTGAGAGTTCGGCTCGACCACAAGAAATGTGTCCAATTAATCGTCAGCACTAACCACTTTTCCGTTTACAGTTAAATAGTTTTATGACAAAGTAGATTTCAATAAATGTGTTTACTTTTAATAAAGCTTTTACACTTAAATAGACTCTGTGGTTTTTGTTCCTCTAGACTAGAGTGGATGAGCTAAAGGTTTTGGAATTTTTGCAAGCATGAGTGCCTCTGACACTTCTTGACTGTGCTGTGACTCCGTACTACTCTCTTGTCCTGCGTACGATAATCTAGAGATCATTGGGGATCTATAATCGGTGACTTCGGGAGCTGAATGACTCTGCCACACTATCTAGTCAGTAAGGAGACAGTGCATAGAGGTATTGCTGAATATAATGGGAGTCCAATGGAATTGCCAAATGTCCAATCTTAGTTAGCTACACAGACAGACTAATAAGAATAGTCTAGTAATACCACAGGGAGTCATATTCGAGGCAGGATAAGAATTTATATCCAGTCTACAAGAAGATCAAAGACGATTTAGAAAAAATCGAATGAGGAACGCTAGGAAAAAATAGGTACTGTTTAGTAAAATGTAAACTTACTGGGGCCAGCAAAGGAGCCCTCGCCTGCCCGATCCTGGCCTGCATCCTCAGCACCCTCCTCCTGTGTCCTCTTGCCCTTGGGGGGAGCTGATGTACAACATGAAAGAAAGAAAAACCATAAAACATGGATGAGATTTTTCAACCAAATCAAACATTTCAAAAGAACAATAACAACATATTTTGGAAAAATAGCAAATAGATAGACAACTATTCCACGGGATCTATCTCATGTGGTATACTACGTTATTCGTATTGCCTGATTTGCGGAACGTTGACTTAGAAAGTTCCTATGTAACTCAATAAACAGACTACTAAAGAGGTTTGCCTAGGCCTGGCACTGCAGGCAGTAGTGCGCAACACGTGACAGACAAAGTCCATCCTGCTTGCAGATCAGTGAATACTCAAACTATCAATCCACCCGCCACCACCGCCACTATTTCTTCTGATAGCCATGTGACTGTCTAAAGGAAGGACACTGGACTTCAGTCTGTTGGGGCTGATTTATAAGTCCCTTGCGGAAGTTGCGGCTGATTTTCCTCCATTGTTGCGTGCCTTTTCTGACGCAGCGGCAGAACAAAAGACTCGCCATGGTGTTGGTGCGGCGTATATATTAAAAAAAAAACACATATGGGCATATGGGCGATGCATCACGTTGTAAAGCCCTGCGCCATCAGGGGGCGTTCCGGCGCAAGGGAGGGCGTACCTGCGCAGGAACGAATCCTAAAAGTGGCTGAGGGAAATCTACAAGATGTCAATCAGTCATTTTTATGACAATGATGCATGACTCAAACCCTGCGCGCTTGAAGCCGACGTACGGCTTGATGCAGCATTGGGGAGATAGGGTACCCCAGAGCATTGCTGGAGCTGCGCCATCGTTGGCACGCAACTCCAGCAATGCGCTGCCTTTACGGCACAGATGCGTAAGGCTTCTGTGACGTTTTTGGGCCAATGGGTGGTGGTGGCATGGCACACAATTACTGCCGCATCCCTGCTACTTTGCAGGGATGCGCCGGTAATTGAAAATATGACCCTTACTGTCTAGCATTACGCAGTTCTTTTCTTTACAGTACACTGATACATAATTTCTCAGGCCAATGAAATGCTTCTGAACACAACATACAAAACAAAGAAGCATAGTAGCAAGCAAGGCTACTGAGAAGGAGAGCAGTGCACCTGAAAATGAAATGCATAGAAGATTTTGAAATATAATTTATCTCAATGTAATCGGCAGCATTATTGCTCTTGGTAAAGAACAAAGATTTGCAAATAACAGAGCAGGATAAAACAGAGTAGTAAATGTACTACTACTACTACTCACCAAGCCCGGGGACCTCTACGCCGAGCGCGTCCAGCAAGTCCCGCTCCCGGTCCATGACATCGGTCCAGCGGTGGGTGGCCTGGTTATATGTGCGCCGGACCCCAGAGATCTTGTACATGGCCCGGCACACCTTCTCCCACCGCTGGCGGCGCTCCCGGATGCCATAGCCGGTCGCGATCTTGCCGCCTCCCAGGATCGTCTTGGGGAGGCGGCGCTGGACATGGAAGATCAGTGCCGCCACTTCCTCCGCGCTGAAGATCTCCCTCGGGACCACTTGCTCCCCCCTTAAACGCCCGCACGGGAGCCGGGCACGGGGTGCGGGACCCTTCCCCTTCTCAGGGTGCTTCCCGGCTCCCTTTACCATGGTCTGGGCAGAAATAAACTTAAATGATAAAGAAGAAATAGAATAGTGAAGAAGAAAAGAAAAGAGTTTAAAAAAGTAGTTTAAAAGTAACTAAAAGCTGCAGAAAACACAAAAATATAGAGCTAGAAAAATAGAGGGTTAGATAATAAGTAAAATTAGATCAAAAAAACTTCAAACAAGCAAAGGATGGCAGAGATTGAGAGAGGATAGAGAAAGCATGCCCAGAACCATAGCAATGAATGAGAAACAAGATGGCCGCGCCCGTTCACGACCGCGTGGGTAAGTTCGCGCGAGATTTTCCTTGCGAGTACGCGCGAAATTGTACTCGCGAGCAGCACACTTTGCGAGATTACACATAGCGGGCGGAAACGGAATTACGTCACGCCAACAAGATGGCCGCGCCCGTGTACGACCGATAGGGTAACTTGGCAAACGAATAGCTAGAAGCGCCTCGCGAACACGCGCAAGATCACGCGAACATACACGTCGCAACAAAAACAATTTTGTATTCGCACGTATTCGCGGCTTCCGAAATCGATCTCGCACGGATTCGCGCCCCAAATAACGCGCGAAATTGCAAAAAAAACGATTTTAGCTAAAATGAAAGCAATGAGCAGGTGCAAAAGTTCAAACTTAACATTAGTAACATTCAAGGTAGTGCTTCCTGATGGGCCCCTCCAGAGTTTGCAACAATTCTATGACCCTGCTATGACCCAAACAGCAGGCTCATAGAATAGCACCATAAAGGTCCTGTAAAAAAAAAATTTCACTGCAACAAAAAGCAAATTACAGATAAGGAAGGAAGCAGGTGCCAGCCAGACTGGAACTTTCAAAATTACTGACACATTAATGAAACACAAATTAATTGATGGCAGTTGAAGAAGGGCAGGTGTGCTAGCTTTTTTCAACCACCATAATCTACAGTAATAAATAAACCTAATAGGTGCCTGTGAGGATGTACTAGAGGGTGGCATGGGTGTCCCAGAGGGTGGCAGTGGTGAAACAGAGGGTGCTGTGAACCTGTGATGATAAACCAGACGTAGAAACAACATAGTCGCGGCCGTTGCAAGCCGAAAAGTAAGTTCGCAATTGCGAACTTGTCCCAAAATCGGCGCGAACACGCGCCAACACAAAAAACGGAAAAATCCGCAAGTCCGCTAGAGTTCGCGGATCTTCGCGGATTGCGAATCCGTAAATACGCAAGTTCGCGGATTGCCAATCCGCAAAATCCGCCTGCAGTTTAGGGGATTCCTCCTTACCTTGGCCCATGATATTCCCCTTGCAGGACACTTAGGCCAGAACAAGACGTGGGACAGGCTTGTTCCACACTTTCACTGGCCTCACATGTCAGAGGATGTCAAGGAGTTTTGTCGCTCCTGTGTCACTTGCCAAGCCAGTGGTAAGTCAGGTGGCACAACAAAGGCCCCCCTAATACCACTACCTGTGGTGGGGGTCCCCTTTGAGAGAGTTGGAATTGATATTGTGGGTCCAATGGACCCCCAAACAGCATCTGGGAACAGATTCATACTGGTGGTAGTGGATCATGCCACCAGGTACCCAGAGGCTATTCCCCTAAGGACCACCACAGCACCTGTGGTGGCAAAAGCCCTCATTGCAGTTTTCTCAAGAGTGGGCTTTCCTAAGGAGGTACTATCAGATAGAGGATCAAATTTTATGTCCAGCTATCTAAAAGCAATGTGGAAGGAATGTGGAGTAAACTATAAGTTTACCACCCCATATCATCCACAATGCAATGGGCTTGTGGAGAGATTTAACAAGACCCTTAAAGGCATGATAAGAGGATTACCAGAGAAGCTCAGGCGGAAATGGGACATTCTTTTACCCTGCCTGCTCTTTGCTTACAGAGAGGTCCCACAGAAGGGGGTTGGCTACAGCCCTTTTGAACTTTTGTTTGGCCACCCTGTGAGAGGTCCATTGTGTTTGGTGAAGGAAGGATGGGAGTTACCTCTCAAAAAGCCCAAACTAGACATAGTGGACTATGTACTTGGTCTCCGCTCCAGGATGGCTGAGTACATGGAAAGAGCATCCAAAAACCTGGAGGCCAGCCAAGAATTGCAGAAAGCTTGGCATGACCAAAAGGCTGTACTGGTAGAGTTCCAACCAGGACAGAAGGTATGGGTACTGGAGCCAGTGGCTCCAGCAGCACTCCAAGACAAATGGAGTGGACCCTATCCTATTATTGAAAAGAAAGGGGAAGTCACCTACTTGGTAGACTTTGGAACACCCAGGAGCCCTCACAGGGTAATCCATGTGAATCGCTTGAAAGCATTTGTAGACAGGGAGGACATGAGCTTGCTCATGGCCACAGATGGGGAACAGGAGGAAGAGAGTGACCCTCTCCCAGACCTGCTTTCTCAGAACCCTGATGATGGTTCAGTTGATGGAGTAGCCTTGGCAGGCAGCCTCACTGACCAGCAACAGAGGGACTGCAGACAAGTTTTGCAGGCTCACAGGCAAATGTTTTCACTCACACCCAGCCAAACTGACTGGTGTACCCATGTTGTGGACACTGGTGACAGTCTGCCTGTCAAGAATAAGATCTACAGGCAACCTGATCATGTCAGGGATTGCATCAAGGCTGAGGTGCAAAAGATGTTGGAGCTTGGAGTGATTGAGCCATCAGAGAGCCCATGGGCCAGCCCAGTAGTCCTGGTGCCAAAACCTCATACCCAAGATGGTAAGAGAGAAATGAGGTTTTGCGTGGATTACAGGGGTCTCAATGCTGTCACTAGGACAGATGCTCACCCCATTCCAAGAGCAGATGAGCTCATTGACAGATTGGCTTCTGCCAAGTTTCTGAGCACATTTGATCTGACAGCTGGCTACTGGCAAATCAGACTAGCTGAGGAGTCAAAAGCCAAAACAGCATTCTCTACCCCTAGTGGACATTATCAGTTTGTGGTAATGCCCTTTGGTTTGAAGAATGCACCTGCCACTTTCCAAAGGTTGGTGAACCAAGTCCTTACTGGGTTGGATGACTTTTGTGCAGCTTATCTGGATGATATTGCTGTCTTTAGCTCCACCTGGGAGGATCACCTGATCCACCTGAAGAAAGTTTTGGAGGCCCTGCAAAAGGCAGGCCTAACTATCAAGGCCACAAAGTGCCAGATAGGGCAGAGTAAGGTTGTATACCTGGGCCACCTAGTAGGTGGAGGCCAGGTTCAGCCACTGGAAAGCAAAATCCAGGCCATACAGGACTGGGCTCCTCCAGTTACCCAGACACAAGTCAGAGCCTTCTTGGGCCTGACTGGGTATTACAGAAAGTTTGTGAAAAACTATGGGTCTATAGTGACACCATTAAATGACTTGACATCCAAGAAGATGCCAAAAAAGGTTCAGTGGACAGTTAGCTGTCAGAAGGCATTTGAAGACCTGAAGAAGGCCATGTGCTCTGCACCTATCCTAAAGAGTCCTGACTACTCCAAACAGTTCATTGTTCAGACAGATGCTTCTGAGTTGGGGGTGGGAGCTGTACTCTCACAACTTAATCAAGATGGTCAAGACCAGCCAATTGCTTTCATTAGCAGGAGGCTAACCCCAAGAGAAAAACGTTGGTCAGCCATTGAGAGGGAGGCCTTTGCTGTGGTTTGGGCATTAAAGAAGTTGAGGTCCTACTTGTTTGGAACTCACTTCCTGGTGCAGACAGACCATAAGCCCCTCTTATGGCTTAATCAGATGAAGGGTGAAAATCCCAAACTGCTCAGGTGGTCCATTTCCCTACAGGGGATGGACTTTACAGTGGAGCACCGCCCAGGGACTGACCATGGTAATGCAGATGGTCTCTCCAGGTACTTCCACTTAGAACATGAAGACTTATCTGGTCAAGGTTAGTTTAATGTCCCTGCGTTTGGGGGGGGGTTGTGTAGGAGAGTAGGGTCTGCTATCCTATGGTCACCCCAAATTTTTGCTTTTTGCTTCACTGGTTTTCGACTACTGAGGCTGTGGGCCTGCTGATCAGACCCCCAGCCTGCTGTTCTCTCACTAAATTAATGACACATGTGCTATAGGCACATACCAATTGGAAATGGACTCCTTGTCAGCCCCTGTAGAATGCACTATAGGTGCACAGGGCACAGGAGCCACTAAGGCCTACCAGGGGCTGCAGCATATCTTTTGCCACCCCTGGCTGGTTCTTAAATTGACACAACTGGCTGATCACTCAGCTGGGGTAAGGTGGTGTACACACCCCTTGCTTAGATATAGTATACCTATGTCTAAACCTATATCTGGACACATGTAAACCTGTGAGCCACTCCTATAGACAGGCCTCACCAATCCTGGAGGCTGGGTGCATGGTTTTTATGTGAGATGGAGCTCTAGCATGAGCTGAGCCTGTCTGCAGCCGTCGGGAACAAATCCCTAAGCTGTTTCAGGATAATGCCATACCATATACTATTAAGTGCCTTATAATCCTCGCGGTTATTTAGCAACTCTGGTTTGGCTTTATCAAAACATGTCGTGTAAGGTGTCATACGCTTTGGAATACCATCCCCTCGCCAGTTCTGGCGACGGGGATGGCATTCCACCCCTCTAGAGGGGTAAGACATGTTACTTCACTTTAATGCGGTTGATTTCTCCAAAGGCCTTAAGATCCACAAAATGGATGCCTCTGCCACAGACAAATGTCTGGACCCCTGGAGCTGACCGAAACCCAGTCAAGGGGGTCCTGGACAAAGGGTTTCCTGTCACAGGAGGGTGTCACCGCCCTCCAGACAGGAGATAGTGTATTGTAACAGGGAGGTTTGAAAGAAACCAGACACTGCCTGGGGCGCACAAGGCTGCCCCTTGCATAATCCGGCCAAACCGGTTCTGGGGCACTCCAGCCCTCGTGCCAGGGCGGCCTGGATCAAAGGAAGGGGGTGTATCCACCCACTTCCTGGGTCCCACCCATAGGAGGGGACCTAGCAGGTAATCACGCCCACCAGATTCGAATAAGAGTGGGAGCAGTGCCAATGCACATCAGATTTCCTGGAAGAAACATTTGAAACGATATTCTGGACCCTTCGCCCTCCATCTCAACGTGGAAGCCCGAAGAATCTCCCTTGTGGTCAAGGAGTGACCACCCTGCAGCAGCAGGCACCATCCAGCCCTCGACGTCTACTTAGTTGCAGTTCCCGCCGGAACTCGAGCAACTGAGATCGACGCGATCAAGCCTGCCCAGCTTCTAAAAGCCCGATCCACGGTCCCTGCAAAGCTGAGACCCGTGGAGGCGACCGGAAGCGTGGGGCACGCCATCTTGAAGTGACCACGAGACGCTGACCGTGCAGCCCACGAGTGACCCTCGAAGCTGTACACCGGGGTTTGAGAAGCCCCCACTCTGAGCTACTCCTGAGCCAAAGTTCAGCCCTCCACACTCGACGAGTGCTGCGTGGGGCCCTTTGGCACGATTTGGCTCAACGCGTTGGCCCGGTCACTTGCCAGCTGGCTTGTGGTCCCTGTGCCGATGAACTACCTAAGTAGACTCGTGAATCTGGTTGCTCCAGATCCACACCAGCTCCCCTGAAAAGGAGCCCCGACTCTGACCTTCCTGGTCCGAGTGAGAAGCAATCTTCCGATCCTGCGTGGATTGCTCTTACCAAGGCTTGTTTGCTCCAAACCTGAAGCCGACTGCACCGACGGTGAGAGCCTGCGTGGGACAGATCGTGACCTGCTCCTGGACGTCGCAGATGCCCCAGAGCCCACGTGACAGCGGAGAGAAGCTCCTCGACGACCACCTGATTGCGCCCGACATTGCCTGGTTCCGTCCTGGTTCCACCCTGGTCACTGCTGAGTGACCCAGACTCTGTCCCCTCTGCTTTCAGGTACTCTACAACTTGAGTCCACCCTTGGACTCCACCGGACACTTCGTCTTCACCCTGCCTGCAGCCCTTTCAGCTTCAAGCACCAAGAGCCTGCGTGTCAAAACCCGACGCCACTTCGACCCTGTGCACCCACTTCCTGTGGGTGAGGTAACTTTGCTCCGCCGGTGTTCCCACACTGGTGCACACCTCTAGGGTCTGTGTGTTAAGTTTTGTTCCTCTAGGTTCAGCGGAAGTGTCCTTAAACTTTAACTCTTTGACTTTTACGCACCATTGGTTAACATTGGTGCATGCGTGCGCTTTCCGCACATCTCCCGAGTCCCGAGGGCCATTCCCGACTTCGGCATTGCTTGTCCTGACTGCTCCCAGCGATTCCCTAGGCCCTAGGCCTAACCACTGTTCGAGTGGCCTCTCTTATACCACTTGTTTAGTATATGGTTTGAGTGGCCCCCCGCCCTCATCCATAATTGTGCAACTTGTATGTTTAAACAGTGCTTTTGATTTAACGCTTGTGCCCCTTTATTCATAAAGAATACTGGGGATTGTTTTTAGTAATAAACACATATATTTTTATAATATATACTTGTGTGGTGTCCTTTCATTTGGTATTACAGGATTGTATGTGGTAAAACAGCTCGCTTAACACGACCTCTTAAGTTAAGCCTTTAGGCTGCTTAGTCCATGCTACCCCTAGGATAGCTTGTCTAATAAGGTTGACTTACAACCAGACACCATAAGGGATTGTTTGGTCAGGTAGTAGGTGGTTCCAGAATTGGAAACATCCCCTACCAGGCCAACTTCTCACAGGGACTCAATCTCCCGTCTATTTCTGACGTGTACTAGATGTGTGTTTCTGTGATAATCAGATGGGGCTAGAAAAACTGGTGGCAGTAGGAAGGCAATATAACATGTTCCATCCCAATCGAGGGGCAGACGAACATATGCGGTCTGACCACAAACAAAATAAGAATGACGTGAAGCTTTGAAAATAGATTTCCCACTGTCACTATACTCGACAGTAGTAGTACAATCACTATGTCCTACATGTGCGGAACCATTCTTTCGGACACATAATTCGCCTTTGACTGGTAGTACTGAAATAGCAGGTAAGTCTGGAGTAGTATCAGACTGAACATTCAGGACCATAAAATTCGAAGAATAATTACCTAAATTGTAAACTTCATTTTCTAGATCTAACCCTGTTCTATGGGGGAGACCTTGCTTGTCTGGAAAACATGTTCTATTCAGAAGGGACACATCATTTGAAGATGACGTTAACATGGACCATGCTCCACACGAACCATTATGTGAAAACGGATAAGGAAAGAGTGGCAGAACTCCCTTCGGTGTCTGGAAAGGGGGGAGTCGACCACACACCCAACAATTAGTAGCATTGCTGGTCTGGTGTGAATAGTGCAACATTCTTACAAATGTGTTATTTCTCATAGCAAGACGATAGGATAACTCGTGAGGAGGCAGATCACTAAATGTGTGCTCTACTGTAGCATTAGAAAACTTATTTACATGAGAAATTGGAAAACATAAATGCAATGCATAACTTGTGCAGGTAACCATCAAACTTAGAAACAATAGAAAACTTAGAAAAACGATACATCGGATAGAGTTTTGACTAACTCTCTCACTATGGGGGTCTATCTCATACATGTCAGATACCTGTCTAACCGTTTCACCCGAGAGGGACTTAGACAATTAAACTGGCTGACTTATTTTACTAGACCGGAGCTTTAACTTATACTCCTGTTGCGGAGTTTTCTCTAACAGAGGAACTTTCAGTTCAGGATTCAGATCAATGTCTGGTTTCAGGCAGTCTTTCAGACAGTCTTTAGAAATGTCCTTTAAAAATGTCTTTTTCCGGACTCCATGGAACTTCTTGATATGGGACAGATGGACCCAACCCTTGCGGCCCTCCAACTTCACGGCCGTACGGGTGGTCAGAAGGACAAGTCGTGGCTCCTTCCAACGAGGCTCCAGCGGACTTGAACGATCAAAATTCCTTACAAGGACGAGGTCGCCTGGAATGACCTCATGCGGTTTCACTTCAGTATTGTCTGGGAATGTAGCGGCAACCTGTGAACGACAAGAGTGTAGGGCAGACATCAAGGAAGCTAGGTAATCTGTCAACATATTACTGGAAACATCTGTAATACTGCGGGGTCTAGGTGTACCCCACATGTTTGGGGGGCGGCCGAATACGACCTCATAAGGGGACAGACCTGATCTGGAGTGTGCGACCATTCGCATAAAGAATAAAGCAACTGGCAGGGCAACTAGCCAGTCTACACCTTTCTCTTTACATGTCTTGGCAATACGGATTTTCAGGGTCTGATTATGTCTCTCTACGAGACCGGCTGCTTCAGGATGGCGCACACAATGGAACTTCCACTGGTACCCTAACAAGAGGGAAACATGTTTCATTAACTCGGATGAGAATGGCTGGCCGTTATCAGAATACACGACCCTAGGGAGTCCATAACGGGGGAAGAATTCACGAACCAACTGCTTGGCAGTGGTCGCTGCTGTGTAATCTGGAACTGGATATGCTTCTGTCCACCTGGACAAAGCGCATACAACTACAAGGACATACTTGAAACCTCGACATCGCTCCATCTGAATATAATCCATCTGGAGGACTTCGAAAGGGTGGTCAGGAGGTTGGAATCCACCTTGTTCCACCGGGACACTTTTACCTGGATTGAATTGACAACATATCATACAAGTACGGACTTTCTGCTTGGCTGCAGCTCGTAAGTGCTTGTTAAACCAAAGGTTCTGAATACTGTCTAACATGGCTTTTTCTCCTAGGTGTGCTGGACTATGTGCGGTATTGATAATGACTTGAACCATAGAGTCGGGGAGAAACCATGTGGCTTTTCCCTTCGTCAACCATCCCTGATCTGTCTGGACCCCTCCTTGTTCGGACCATTTCTTGATTTCTTCAGGAGTAGCATGTAACTGTATGTCTATGACATCTTGTGTAGGGTCCTTAACTGTCATACAAGTAATCTGTTCTGGAGTGGATGTCTGTGTCTTGTTAACTGGAATGTCTGGTGTCTGAGCTGTAAGCTTGGCTGTTCGGTCTGCTAGATCATTACCTTGGGAAATGATGTCAGTAACTTTCGTATGTGCCTTGCACTTCATGATAGCGATAGCTGTCGGTAAATGTATTGCATCTAACAGAGCTTGAATGAGGAGACCATGCTGAATCTTGGTTCCATGAGAAGTCATGAAACCTCTCTCCTGCCAGAGCACTCCGAAGTCGTGTACAACTCCGAATGCGTAACGTGAATCTGTATATATGTTTACTTTCAGGTTCTTGGCATGTATGCAGGCTTGGGTCAGAGCAACTAGCTCTGCTGCTTGAGCAGACAGTGTGTCAATACGGTGTGTTTCAATAACTTCAGTGTCAGTAGTCACTGCATACGCGGCTACTAGTTCTCCTGTACTCGTTCTCATACATGAACCATCCACATAAAGTGTCAGGTCGGGATCAGGTAATGCAATGTCTGTCAGGTCTTGTCTTGGCTTAGTCATAGTGTTAATGACTTCCACACAGTCATGTGTGGCAGGATTTTAAGTAACTGACGGTAACAGAGTAGCAGGATTTAGAACGTTGCAGCGTCTGATTTCTATGTGTGGCTGGAACAGTGTCAGTTCATAACCTGTTAAACGTGCAATGGTCAAGTGCTGAGTCTGTGTTCGGTTTAAAAGAACTTCCACGGAGTGTGGAACTTGTACTGTCAGGGAGTGTCCTAATACTATGGAATCACTTTGTCTGATTGCTAGAGCTGTGGCTGCAACTGACTTGAGGCACGCAGGCAAAGTCTGGGCTACTGGATCTAATGTGCTCCAAAAAAAAGCACAAGGCTTGTACTGTCCGGCTTGATCTTGTGTGAGAACAGATAATGCAGTACCATCACGTTCTGTGACAAAAAGTGTAAAAGGCTTACTGTAGTTCGGTGTAGCTAGAACAGGTGCTTGGCATAAAGCTTTCTTTAACTCATTAAAACTAAGTGTATGTTCAGATGTCCAAGGGAGGACAGTCGATATGGCTGCCTCCTGTGTCGTTAACTGTATCAGTGGCTTTGCTAGAAATGCATACTGAGGAATCCATTGTCTGCAATAAGAAGTGAGGCCAATAAAAGCACGTACCTCCTTCTGTGTCTTGGGCTGTGGAAGACTCGCTATTAACTGGATACGGTCTGGTGTCAACTGCCTACCCCACTTGGACAGTAAGTGGCCTAAGTAGATCACTTGCTGGACACAGAATTGAAGCTTCGAAGGGGACACCTTGTGCCCCATCTCGGCTAGGAAATACAGAACTGTAAGTGACGCTCGCTCGCAGTCACGTTCAGAACGGGCTGTGATCAGTAGATCATCTACATACTGGAGCAGGGCAGTGTCAGTTGGCATGTGAATATTGTCTAGTTGTCTTTTAAGTGCTTGACTGTAAATACTAGGGCTTTCTGTGAAACCTTGAGGAGCTCGTGTGAATTTATAGCTCCTTCCATTTAAACAAAAACCGAAAAGGTACTGGCTGTCTGGATGAATCGGGACACTGAAAAATGCATTCTTGAGGTCTATAACAGTAAAAAATGTAGCTTCAGAATCAATAGCTGTCAATAGAGATGAAATATCTGGGACTACTGGATACTGGGGTATGATACATTTATTAAGTTCTCGAAGGTCAATCACTAATCGATATACTGGAGGTGCATTTGGATCAGTACGTTTCATGACTGGAATGATAGGATAATTACATACATTGGAGTCAGTTTCTACGACTACTCCTTGAGCAAGAGCTCGTCAATAATTTTGGATAAGGCTGCTACAGCCTCAGGTGGCAATCTGTACTGTCTGATCCGTGGCAAGACTATACCTTGCTTGAGGGTCACACGATGGGGTGTGATTCGCATAAAACCTACATCAGTTGGACCTTGCGCCCATAAATGCTGTGGAACATTGGACAATCTTGGATCAAAATCACGTAATACATAATGACCTTTAAAGTCTCTTAAAAACAATCATATTCCTTCTGGAGAGCAGCAAATAACTGCACCTAATTCTTTTAATGTTTTAATGCCTAACAAATTTTCTGGACATGACTTCGTAAGTAACAAATCAGTAGTTCGGGACAATGGACCAACTTCTAGAGTAACTGGCTTTGAAATCTCGTTAACAATAGGCTTTCCTGAAAATCCAAGGGAAACATTTCTAGAGCCTGAGAGCGGAGCCCCTGGAACCTCGTCATGACTGATAGTAGTCCTACTTGCCCCTGTATCAATCAAAAACTTTCTGTCTTTCCCCAATACTTGACTATGTACATAGGGACCCTCTTGATCTACAGGTATCTCGATGAGAGGCAAGCCTACCTCCCTCTCTAGGCTGTTTCATGAATACGGTTGATATTCTGGATACTCTGTCTGGGCATACTGGTACATCTGCTGTGTAACATGCTGTGTTGCAGCAATAGGCTGCGGTGCTGGAACTGTCTGTTGTGCATTCTGTGGTGTCTGGGAAGTCTGTGAAACTTGTTCTTGTCTAGGCGGACGTGGTCTTTCTTTAGTCTTACCAGTTGCTATGTTGTGTTTCAGAACTGCACACTCGTTTATAAAATGACCTGGTTGTTTACAATAATTGCATGTCCCTTTAACGGGAGCTGCAGGATGACTGGCTTGATTCGGACCCCTCTTCTGACTGTCTTGTGGAACAGATTGTGCAACTAGTACTTTCATTTTCGTGTCTTTCATACGTCTCCTTTCGTGTTCTTGCTCTTCCCTGATTCTATTCTGGTGATACTGGAGCATCTGTAACATTTGTGACGGGGTACTAGCTTGCCAGGTACTTTCGACTTTCAAAACTCGATTTTTAACTTGTGGGCTTGAATTCTCGACTAGTTTAGTAACAAAAAGATGAGGGTATGACTCGCTACCTGTCTTCAAACCACTGTTAATAATAAAACATTTTTCAAATCTAGAATAAAAATCACTAGTATCTTCATCCTGTTTCTGTTTACATGCTGAGATTGCATCCCAATCTTCCTTTTTCGTGGCTAATAACCTTGGCAAAACTTGTATCAATAACTCGGGCAATTCTTTACATTTGTCCCCAAGACCGGTACCTGGTACTCGTATTTTATCTTCAGCTTCTAGAGCTGTCCAATCAATCTTTTTCTCTCCCACCTCCCATTCCTTTTCCTTGAGTTTTTCATATACCCCTGCGGGCAACAGGACCTTTAACATTTTAATGATATCTGGATACGTGTATTCTCCCATACGGAGCATGTCTTTTAATTCTCGATGGAACCCTGCTGGATCTTTGTCGTGACAGGGAATTAATTTCTTCATCTCTAAGAGTTCCATCTATGTGATAGGGGTGTAAACAAATACTCGTTGCATTTCACCACCCGGTGTCCTAACTGGGTGTACTTCTCGTAACGGATGCTGTCTATCTATGTAAAATGGTTTACTTTCTGGAGGTGAGACGTGAACAAAATGCGGGTTCAGAAACGTTCTATATTTGTGGCGCTGTTCTAGAATGACACTACTTAAATCGGTACCTAAACCTTTCCATTTATACTGGAGTAACTCGTTCAGAATATCATGTAACGGATCTGGATCAGAATGTTGTCCTTCATATAGTGTAATGAGGTGCTGGATCATATACATACCCACCAGTCGTTGCTCGGCTGGGGGCAGTTTCAGAAACATTTGTGCCACTATTTCGTCTGGAAAAGTGGTAGAATCAGTAATCCATCGGACTGCTGATCGGGCTAGTTCTTGTTCATGCATGGTACTAAGTTCACTATAACCGATTCGTGATTTCAGAATGTGATCGGTAGCTTGAAATACTTGTTCTAGAGAATATTGTTCTGGTGCTGGAAGATGAAAGACTTTCTTGTGTTCTAGGCGTGAATGTCGGTCTGGAAATCTAGATTTACCTACATACGCTATTCTGGCGGTATTCTCGTCTTCTACTTCTTCAGTATCAGAGTTATCTTCTTTCTCGCTTACTTGTGCTGTTTTGCGTTTCTCGTGTAACCTTATTATTTCCTTACGAATTTTCTTGTACATACTGTCTATACTACTGAGTGTCTTGTGTCTTCCCTCGGCTATATGATCACTCCACTTTGTCAGGACTTTCATTTCGATTGGATCTTTGTCTGGATAATCTTGTTCCCTTATTAAACAATTGATTAGAAACTTTAATAGCATGAGCTGAGTCTCAGCTTTCCTTAGAGACATGATTTCGCCAATACTTTCTGGATCTTCTCCTGTACGGATGAAACGATATATTCTGTCTAGATCTTCTTTCATATTCGGTAGGGTGTCCAAATACTCGGTCACCCGTCTTGCGCGCAATGAATATATAACCATATTATCATCGCCTGGGACTGGATCATAACGGCATTCGGTGAGAGCTCGCCTGATATCTGCAACGGACTGATGTTTGGGCGTACGCTGTAACGCACGTTCATGTAACTCGACTAACGTTATACGTTTGTGTGGCGGCGGGGTACCCGGAGGACCTCCTCCCGCGGCCCCTAAACTGGAATCGTCGACTGATACTCTTCGTGCTGGCAGAGTGACCGATGTAGCGGGAACTTGTACTATGGACTGGACCGGGGGTACCGTAACAGGTGCTGTAACAGGTGCCCCGGTGGCTGGAGGAACAGGAATTACATTATTTACCGGAGCTGGCGGAGCAGGATTCGCATATTCTGGGACTGTGTCGTCCAAATAGGACGAGAGAAAAATATCAGCTGCGGTCGGTTTGTGACGTAGCTTAATCGGAACTAATGGCGGCGGAAAATTACATGGTGCTTCCGGGGTTGCTTTTGGCAAACCCTCGGCAAGAAGAGGATACATACCCTTAATGAGGGCATTTCTCTGTCTGTCTGACTGTTCGGCTTTAACTCGTTCACCTACTTCAATTAATTCCCTTTCTTGGGCTCTTTCTGAGGATTCTCTACTTAATTCAGACTTTATGATTTCTTTTTCTGTTCTTTTATGAGATTCTTTGCGCCATAACTCGATGGCGTCTCTCTGGGACTGTCTGGCTTTCTTTTTCCATAATGCTTCTTCTACTCGCATGATGCACTCGGCATCCCACGTACCTGATACGGGCCATCTATACTTTTCCTCTAATTCCTTGGTGTACTCCACCCATAAATCTAGATATAATATGGCACTTATGCCATGCTTTTGATACATAAAATGACCTGGACTGTCCCTAGGCGGGACAGGAACTGCTTCCTCGAGCAGACCTTTTCTAGTTTTTAACTGACGTAACTTTGAGAACAGAGGCATAACTAGGCTGGAGTCTGGACACAATACAATACACGATAAACACAATAATAACTGAAAAACTAATCATTCATACCACGACATTGAAAACACATGAAATAACATTTTGGACAGAATATTACCTGAAATACTGAAAACAGAATACATGAATTTCTCAAAAACAGAACTTACTGGAACAGAAACTTACTAGAATGACTAGATGCACTGCTAAAACAGTACGAAACTTACCGGTCCCATAAAGAGACACGTCAGGACCCGCATCCACCTAAGTGGACACTTCGTGTTGGATCTGTGTACCCAAACCCACGGACCAGAGGCAAATCAATTGACCCTGTCTAGATACTACCCCAGCAATGGTACTCACCGGGCAGCAAGAACGGAAGGCCTCGGACTGGACTGGACTGCTACGACGACGGACGGACGAACCTCGGACTTTAGTTACAGGTGGGCCTCCGGATACCTCGGACCTTGGACTCTCGGCTTGGGCTCTGGTCGGGACTCGCCGCGTTCCTCCACCACCTCGTCTGGACGCTGGACCGCAACCTCCGTCTCCTCCGTGGGCCTGAGGGATACTTGAAGCAGAAATATCTGCACGTGCACGGTATGGTTCCGTCACGGCTGCAGAGGATCAGGGGGCCTGCGTGGCTTCTCCGGCGCGTGGGGAAAGGGCAAGTCCCTATTCGGGCGCCATTATGTGGTAAATAAATAATTAATTACCGGTTCTATTTTTCGGGATACTCATACAAACAGATAGCTCAATAAATAAGAGTCAAGATTCGAGGTAGCTAGAGTGTACAGGCTTTAATCAGGCATAAAAGGACAGGAACAGGACAGCCTGCATGGGAATGGGATGGCAGGGCCCGACAGCTGCCGGGGGCAGGATCTGGGAATGATGCGCATAACTTTTAATAACAGAACATTAGTATATATAGTTAAACAAAATACATTGCATTCAATACAGTAGGCGTAGCAGTAGGCGGAGTTTGTAGCAGTCGCGAAAGATAAGGGCAAAATGAGGTAACAAGAAGGCGTGTACAGGGCGTATACACAGACATGTGATGTAAACGTAACAGAATATGTCATAAACGGGGCGGAAACATGGAGGGGGCTACCTGAGCAGCTGGGACCTCTAACCTAGTGGTGCGCGCAAACTGACAATGACGTGTTACCAGGGAGAACTGGGGGGCTATGACTTCTGCGCTAGAAGAGGAGACTAAAGTCTGGAGTGTCAGAGCGACATGTACCCAGGCATATCTAGTATCTGGTGTTTAGAGTACATGTTGATAGAATCCAAAAGTTATCAGAGTAAAGGCTAACAGACATTAAGACTGGTGCATGCATAATTCTACATGTAGTGCGTGTGCGGGGAATATTCTATAAATATTAATACAGTATTTCTCTTACATGGAGACATAAAGGCTAGACCATGACGGAAACTATTGATGCGATTCAGTAGCTTAGGAATGCAGAGAAGGAGGGCTGGACTGATAACTAGAAACATAACATATTCTTGGCAGACTGGGAGGCAGAGCCAGGCCGAGCCGGGCACTGCGAGGCATGAAAGTAAGCTAAGAGTCAGGGATACAGGTGGGGGCTGTATCGCTCCTTGGAGAGGGTTCAGAAAACAGGCGCTGAATCTAAGTCCGGGCCCTTTTGAGGCCTAGAAACGGGGATAATTCAATGAATTAACGTGCACACTGTAAAACGTGGCAACGTAGCTTTACATAGGCCCGATATTCGTTGTATTCACGAAAACTGGAAACTGGCATACTAGAGATGGACACAACTATAATTGCGTCTTTAATCGATCATAGGGGAATACATGCATATCGATCATGCACATATAACATAACATAGGGAACACGTAGGCACATACAACATGGCAAAATTTACTTTTCCACAAAGGGGTGGGTATAAATAACAGGAGAGTGAAGGTTACTTACTTTGTTATTGAGAGTGATAGATTTAGTGAGTTAATTAGTGGGAGATAGTTAGTGAGAGATTGAGAGAGTTAGTAAGAGTGATGAAATTAGTGAGAGAGTTAGTGAGAGTGAGAGAGTTAGCGAGTGAGTTAGTTAGTGAGAGAGAGTTATTGAGTTAGTGAGAGTGAGTGAGATTTAGTTAGTGAGAGTGAGAGAGTTAGCGAGTGAGTTATTGAGAGTGAGTTAGTTATGATCACCAATTATAAGTGAAATGGGAATGTCAGAATTTCATTGCTCCGGTTTACTCCACCCAGGAGTAAAGAAAAAACAACAACTCCACTAACCCATGTCATACACTAACTACAGACAGCCAGTAAAGTTGTACCGGGGCCACACCGGCGTGACGGTGAAGCACCCTCTACAGGGACAGGCTACAGACGGTAAATTCTCTACTCTGTCCACCCAACGGCAAGGACAGGATACAGCATCCAAGGCCGAGTCTACTCAGGACAGAGGTGAGGGACCCGAAGGCATGCACAAAATACAGCAATTTGTTAACATGCTTTGTAAGGTCCACCCCGGAGCAACAGGAGCTCCCCTAGCAGGGGTGGATAGCAGACCCTGCTCTGGGAGGAGTAAAGTTTAATAGATGACTGACTTGGAAGAGGGGTGCAGAGAAGGATCTGCTTTATTCCAAGCCCCATCCAGCGAAGATGTAATGGCAAGAAGAGGAATTTGCCTTTCTGCCATTCAACAGACACCAGAGCTCAACGCCCTGGCAGTGGCGGGCAGGTTGGGGCAGTGCAAGGATTTCAGTGGTGCAGGCGCGTAGTGCAAACAGTATGCATGGGAGGGGGTGGGCCAGGTGGATAGAAGGGACACCAGCAGGTAGCTACAAGGCCTTCAACACCCACTCCACTCAAAAACAGCCGGTGTGGAAGGAAAAAGCAGGATGCACCGCACAGCACACACGGACTACAACTCCCACTCCACTCAAAAGCAGCCGGTGTGAAGGAAAAAGCAGGATGCACCGCACAGCACACACGGACTACAACTCCCACTCCACTCAAAAGCAGCCGGTGTGGAAGGAAAAAGCAGGATGCACTGCACAGTACACACGGACTACAACTCCCCCTCTACTCAAAAGCAGCCGGTGTGGAAGGAAAAAGCAGGATGCACTGCACAGCACACACGGACTACAACTCCCACTCCACTCAAAAACAGCCGGTGTGGAAGGAAAAAGCAGGATGCACTGCACAGCACACACGGACTACAACTCCCACTCCACTGAAAAGCAGCGGGTGTGGAAGGACAAAGCAGGATGCACCGTACAATACACACAGACTACAACTCCCAATCCACTCAAAAAGAGCCGGTGTGGAAGGAAAAAGCAGGATGCACTGCACAGCACACACGGCCTACAACTCCCACTCCACTCAAAACAGCCAGTGGGGAAGGAAAAAGCAGGATGCACCGCACAGCACACACGGCCTACAACTCCCACTCCACTCAAAAACAGCCGGTGGGGAAGGAAAAAGCAGGATGCACCGTACAGCACGCACGGCCTACAACTCCCACTCCTTTCAAAAACAGCCAGTGTGAAAGGAAAAAGCAGGATGCACCGCACAGCACACATGGACTACAACTCCCACTCCACTCAAAAACAGCCGGTGTGGAAGGAAAAAGCAGGATGCACCGCACAGCAAACACGGACTACAACTCCAACTCCACTCAAAAACAGCCGGTGTGGAAGGAAAAAGCAGGATGCACCGCACAGCACACACGGACTACAACTCCACTGTACATGTCGAAGTGACCGGTCACCTGTGGACTGCGGCAGCGCAAGCAAGCAGCATCTCGCCAACCTCTTAAGACACAGCAGAAGCCTTTCATGATCGTGGCCTCCACATAGCATGCACCTCACCCGATGAACAGCGCCTAGACGCCGGCGTAGCACTTCATAAAGGTTATTATTGTAGCAGACGAGACAGCTCTCGTGGTCTCACTTCACCAGATGGTGAATAGTGAGACTAGTACAATATAAGGCAAGGGAGACACTTCTAGGCATGGCTGGTCCCAAACAGATACTCTTGATGTTGAGGTTCAGTCTGCTGCCGGTGCTCGCCAGGTAGAGAGCGAGAGGTGCAGGACGAGACATTCGTGTCACAGGTTCATGCAATCGTGGTCAAGTGGGGAAGCCAAGGTTACGATCACACCCTTCAGACATCATCTCATCAACATCGCCTTTTACTGATCACCTTGAATGATGTACATTTAGGGGTCACCTGGGGTGGGGATTACCATCCACAGTGCCCCCTGAGAGCCCCCCCATGCAGGCCGAAGCAACAAACTCTGAGTTCCAGAAACAAAGTGGGGACTATAGGAAAAGCGCCACCTCGAGTCTGCATAAACATGCCACAGGCTGGCCAGCACAGACTTCATTGCACGTCTACAAATAACAAATCCCTCGATTCATGCCGCCCTTCGAGGCTCTAGCTTGCTGCAGGAGTTCTTACCAACAGTAGCTAATAACAAGATCAAGCAAGCATTTGCAAAACCAATGGTGCTAGTGTAGAAACTAAGGTCGGGGACAATCGGTATTTGCCCGGCGGTATCGCCTCTTTAACCCACGAAACATTAATCAATGAAGAGGCAGGCGCTGGAGACTGGAAGGCAGGAAACAAGGTTTATTCTCTCCGGAGGAGAACACGACAAATCAGACAGCAGGTATCGTCATGAGGTGCTCTAACTTATTTCTGAGGCCTGGCCCATTATATACAGGTTTTTGTGGCTTTATTACAGTTTACATATTCATGGCAATGCTTTGATGTACGGAAAGACATTCCCGGAATCTCCCCTTCGGGCCCGTTCCCACACACATTTACAGTAGAAGTCCCCACCCCGGTCACAACAGGTGATGGTTATCGCGCAGCTGGATATTCCGCCGATTCATGGAGTGTGGGGGGTTCGATCGGATCTCGTGGGGTGGGGGCTCTGATCAACTCGGGGGTCCTTTGATGAGGGAAGCTTTCAACTGTACGGGGAGGGGCAAGGAATAGTATCGGCAGAGCTAGGTGTCGGCCTGGGAACAAGGAAGACAAACGGGCACAGGAAAAGGGGTTTTTTTTGTATCAAAGGGCCGGGGACTATGAAAAGAATGAAGGGAGGGGTCGCGCTGGGAACAGGATGGGGCTTTGAGGCAGAACTGCGCTGAAGAGGGGTTTATGACTCAAAGCATGTGCGAGCGAGGGGGGGTTGGTCAGCGTGCAGGCTTGGCGAGGGCGAAGGGCTATGTTGGGGGCCAGTGGCGTGCAAAAGGGATGGTCCTGATCGAGGCACCTAAAAAAATGGCGGGCGCGCACGACAAAAGTGTGGCATCAGGGGAAAAGGCAAGATGGCGCAGATAATGTTTACCAAACTGTACTAATTTTCCACAGTCCTCCCTTTAACATATTCAAGACATCTTGCTGATCTATTTCCTATTCAAGTCTATTATGGTGGGCATAAGAAAAAGCAGTAGGACCCCAGGTGAAGGAGTCGTAAACACTACATTTAAGATCTCTAGTTTTAGGAGGCGGGCCTATTGATAAACTTTGATAAACTTGTTAGCAGGAAAGTCATAGTAAGGTAATACAAAAAATGATTCTGTAGCGAGCAGTCAGTACATTGCATACAGGTTATTATATACAGGCTCCGTATATATTTGGTTGGAGCATAATCAATACAATGGTGGCTGGGAGAGAAACGAGACGTAGCAGAAACGATGATTGAGGGTGTCAATGTTCGAAGTTACTGAGTTCTCAGTCCTTTGTTGGCGCTGTGGAGCACCGGCGGTGGAGCTAAGGGTCCAGCTCTATTCTAGGTCCCGTGTTGCAGGGCACGACCTTTTCCTCGCGTTTCTGGTCGAAAAGGTCTTTTTCGCCCTGTGTCTTTCGGAGTCGATAGTCAAAAAGTTCAGGTGGAAGAAGAGTGTACAAATAGTCCATAGGGTAGGTCGGAGAAAAAGGGGGGTGGAGCAATGGCCAGGTCGGGAACAAACTAGGGGAACGAGAGATTTCAGGTAGGCGGGCTTATGACCGAGTTTAGGGAGCGGGGACCTTTCGGCACACATTTGAACATTGGACAGGGGCATCAGGTCAGCCCTCTCCTCTTGTTTTGTCGGAAATAGTGCCTCGTCCTGCAGCTCCGTTCTGTCGCGGTCTCGCCTTGGCCCATGCCGCAGACGTTCCATAGTCTGTAGTCAGGCCACGTGCTCCCACATCCGGTCCTTCTTTCCTCCGACAGCTGTACCCTTGAAGGAGTTTGAAAAGACAGTCTTTAGAGAATGGGCAGAGGAAGGTAATCACACAAGTCTATTTCTCTCCCAGCTCCAGGTAAATGACAATAGAAACGTCCGTTATATTAGGGTTCACAACTGACATATAAATGATCGATGGTGGGCCTGCTGGATTTACTATGACTTTCCTTCACAACTGTTTACTATAGTCACGACAGTTCATCTGATGGAGACCCACCTTCGTAATACAAGCCTGACAAAGCTATACCGTTCTCTAGGGGTTTATATTTACAAAAGGGTGTTGTGAGTTATCAACATGGTACTAATAGGTATCTCGCTGAGGGACGAACATAGGCTAAACATCTTTCATTTTATCAATGCATCCTGCCTTTTAACTAAACATTTTCGCTTTCGACAAGGTTCATTGTAATGGTTTTCTTCGCTTCGGTCTAATCTTTAACTTTGTAAAACATCATTCTGGTTCCTATGCAGCCTCTCGCGGCCTGATTACTAAATTAGAAAAGACAGGGGTCTCATGGGAAAATAACTAGGGACATAGAAAACTGTGATGGGGGGGCATCATCTTACTTTGGGTTATAAGGGTACTATCGGCAGAAGGCCACAGTTCAGTTGGTGAGCGTTCAGTGGCATTTCTCGAATTCCAAACTCTGAAATTTGCCTATCGAAAAAATCATTTCTAGGGACCACAGCTGGCCTGCGTTAGTCGCAAGTCGACCCATCTCTTACGATCGGGGGGTGAAGGATAGTTAAAAACTCTTATCGGGGGCAACTGAACGCAATACTGGGTGCGTCCTGGGAAGATGGGGAGGTTTCGATTACCTTTACGGTTTGGGTATTGCGACAATTCGGAACGGGGAAGGTCGCGTCATCTGAGGCATTTTATCTCATAATAGGAGCCGCTGACATGTAGTTCCCTCATTACGGGTCAGATTAGGGAACCTCAGTCGTCTTACCTGTCCTTTCCCTTATGGCCAATTCTCGGTTTCGTCAATTTAGCAGAAAGGAGAGGTAGTGACACGGTCTCATGGTGATTTTATTAAAGACAAGTTTTGTGCAAATACTGGCGGTATTTGGAGCCAATTGGGTGGTGCGCTAGGGGTGGCAGTCTGCCAATTTCGGAGCTAATCGCTCGGAAGAGTGGGAGTGTGAAGGAGAGAGAGAGAGAGAGAGAGAGAGAGAGAGAGAGAGAGAGAGAGAGAGAGAGAGAGAGAGAGTGCAACAGCAGGCTAAATAGTACACGTGCGACATGGAGAGTGGCAGTGTATTTAAGAAAGGCTATTTAGTGCATTACACAGCAAAGGACATTTACGGGTCTGCGTTAGAATCTTGAAAGCATGCAGTTTGAGGTGGACGAGCATTAGACAGGGTAGAGGGGACATGCTTTGAGAAAAAGGAAAACGGGTACCACTGTGTCGCACTTTCTTGCATTCTTGGTCCTTCGACCAGTTGAGTCAACGCTTCAGTCACACACACACATTCTCTCATAGTTTCGAATCATACGTGACATGGGTTCATTCGTGCAGCATGGGTTAAGGGTGATCATTTTTCATCAGATCATACTAAATTTATGGGCTCGTTTGCTACGTGAGTAGTTTGTGGGCGTGCTTAGGCGCCACCTTGCAGCGTTGGTCCGCTTCGCGTATCAGACGGGGCAAGGCTTCAGATCTTCGCCATACCTCGGTTGCGGCCCCTGATGTAACCTGTAGAGGGAGGGAAAAGAGGGGAAGGGAGGGGGACAACATTCGCGCATATCAAATACATGGATTCGAGAGTCCTTTACTTACCTCATACTCGTCTTTCCTCCTCGGGGTAGAATCCCTGGGGTATGGTTTCTGGAGTCGGGGGGGGCAGTGTGTCCTTATAGGTCGTGTGCAGGGAAACGTAAAAAGGAAACCAGAGGTACCTAGTGCGAGGTATCTAGTTAGTAGATGTATCTCACTATCGGGATCCTTAAATCTCCTTCAATGCTGTGACGTTCTAAGGTTCTTCAGTTCTTTGGTCAGCTCTGTTCCCTAATACCTTTGAGCGTCGTACTTTATAACATTTACATCGTTTTATTTTACCCTTCTTTTACATTCCATTATTTATACCGTTTCGTTTTACCCATCCTCAGAAGTCGAGGTCTTTTCTCCACGCGAGAGTTCATGAGTCAGTCGCGTACCTTGAAGGCAGAGTATCGTGTCGTAGATCCGATCCTTCCTCCGGGGCTGGGCAACCATCTTCTAATAACCTTAAAGAGAGAGCAGGGTAGGGTGCACAGAAAAGAACTCTCCCGCCGATCCCATATTTCAAATAAAGCATGCAATACCCGTTCATAATTTCGAAAACCTTTATTTTTGCAAAATCATAGTACGTGGATTTATGAGGGTGCAGTCGTATTTGGCCGGACACGGCAATGGCTAAAGTGCGTACAGTGGGGGGTGTTGTTTTGCAGCAATAAAAAACATTAGAAAGTTTTATCAATTCATTTGTAGCAAACTAAAACGTCTATCAACTGGCTGGGGGGGTTCGGGGGCATTTATTTCATAATTTAGAAGCATAGTCAGACTAGTTGCAATCAGATTTCCTATATGCATACCGTGTGCGTGCGTCATAAGCGAGGTTATACATCAGCTATATATATATAAAAAATATAATACATTGTACATTTGTAATCATCATTTTTAACGGGATCCTTTTTACATGTTCATCGAGTGAGCTCTCCTTTCTTCTTGTCAAGTGTACAAAGGATCATATACATGTCTCAGAACATCAAGTTTTTTTTTATTTAGCAAAAAGAAACACCACGAGGTGTTCGTAAGTTCCTATTGATACCGGCGCCATTTTGGGCCGGGCCGGGTCAGTCCGGAAGTAGCATCAGGAAAAAGTTTCCTACAACCGGCAGTTGGACCAGAGTCCTTTTCGGCAGTTCAAGAATTCATGCTAACAGAAGGAGTGGCAATGTCATGTTTATTTTGTTGGTGATCAAGGCAGTTGTCCCTTACCGGAAGCCTGCAGGGGCCGAGGGCTCCGCCGGGTACCTTTGCAGACTCTTCAAGGCTGTGGAGATGTTGTCGGAGGTGGGGGCTCGTGTCCCGGTGGGCAAGCGACCGAGTTACATTGCTGTTCAAAGTTACTCTAGCGGCCGAGACCCGCCTTCCAGCGGACCCAGACGCCATTTTGAGGCCCTGCAGCAGTCCCCTCTCATCGAGTCTGCAAGAGTGGAAGAGACCTTTCTGAGGACAAAATAGGGAGTGGAACTCTGTGTTGTGGAAGCGGGACATTCGGCTGGGGTGCGGCTGTGATGCCCCCGCCTGGGGGGGGCAAGGGAGACTCGTTCGCGCCGTCTCCTTCTCCCGGTGCACTCTAGGCCGTTCTCTTTCATGGGCATGCACGATGGTCTCTCCACACCCTGTGCTCCACAAGGCCCATGCCCAGTGCTACGGAGGTATGGCCACCTGCGGTGCACGTTCGGTGCTGCGCAAGTATCGGTGCAGTCATTGCATATTCGGTGCTCCGAAAATATGGGCACCGTTGCACGTTCGGTGCTGCGCAAGTACTGGGGCACCACCATGGTATGTTCGGTGCTACGAAAATATGGCACCACCGCCTGGCTGGGGGAGTTCGGCGTTGGGCCGGGGGCTGGGAGACCTCCTATCCGTGGAGGTGGGAGAGGCTCGTCCGCGTCGCCTCTCCCTCCCAGCCCAACTTGGACAAATTTCTGCAGAGGTATGGACAGGACATCCCGCCGCCCAGAGCTGCTGCGGCTGTCACGGAGGGGAAAAGGAAGAGGTGTCTCGTTCTTCTCTGGACCGGGCTTCCTTAGGTTATCGGCTGCAGCCGGCCTCAGTTGGCCCCCCGTCGGTCCCTGGCCATGGGTGGTCGGACCGGGTGGACATGTGGCGGGACTACCTGCAACTACCCAGGGCCGCTGCGGCTGGACTCCGCTGGCCCCTGCCTCTCCTCCGGCTCCCCCATATGTTAAGATTTCCTGACCAAGTGTTGGCAGCAGGGCCCGCCTTATATGGGTTGCCGCCAGTTGGGCGTAGCCGTAACCCTGCCCTACTTTGGAAGGTTCCAGAATGTGGGGGGGGTGGGGGGGGGGAGGAATGTTCTGTTGACTTTCATTTTCTACAGTTTACCGTTCTTGTTTCTAGCGTTATTGTTCCTTGCTTGTTATGTTAATTAAAAGTTTGTGTTCATCAGTGGCTTACTGATTTCGTTTCCCATTCCTTTCTTTCCAGGTTGTTTCAAGCTAAATTTTCTTTCCATACGACGCGATTTTCAATTTGCGGCCATCTGGTCGTCCCATTGAAATGGATAGGATATTATACATAGCAGAATGTGCCCTATAATTCTTGAAGCATATAAGTTAAAGACTTAATTTCAATTGCAGATTCTAGCTATGATTCGTATGCATTATTGTACCAATTCTTATGCATGTGGCCCACATAGAAAGTGCACGAAATGGAAGTTGAATCCATACGAGGCGATTTTCGATTTCCGGCCATCTGGTCACCCGAATCTCAAAGATTATTGTTAATAATTCAGTGTGTTTTTATGCTATTTAGCTAATAATGCATGAACCTGTTTATTAACATGTGCATAATGAGATACCAAAGAGAAAATAATGAAAATGTATTGGTAAACCGTATTTTGGTAGACTTTAAAAACCCCCATTGAAAAACACATGCATCACCAATGCTGCTTTTTGCTTGTGCCTAAAACGAAAATGTGTTATTAAAAAGTGAATATAACACATAGAGATGTTTTTTCTTTTGTTTATGAAGCCTAATGTGAAGGCAGGTCACACCTATGTTCTACTTTGAAAAAATCTCTTTTCTAAAATTTACGGCGTTACCTTGTTTTTTAATATAGCTAAAAAACAATTGTTAAAGTCGCTTATAAAAAAGTGATCGTAAATGCTATTTTGTTTTTTTTTTCAGCTTGAGGTTCAGTTTAATATGAGTCTTAATTTGATGTATCACTTGCCCTAGTAAACAATCCCCAAAGTCTATTTTTTTTTCAATTTTCCCAAGCTCAATGTTAAACACATGCATCACCAATGATGCAAAAAGTCAAGTCAGAAATTTCAAACAGCAATAAAAAAGTGAGAAAAACAGATATTTGAAAAATTCCTTTTGTTTATGCGGCCTTATGTCCAAAGCCATCCAACAAGAGCATTTTTTTTTAATTCGGTCGATTTAAAAAAAATCTGCGAACTATTTTATTTCTCTCAAAAAAGTGCCAAAAAGTGACTTTTTGTGCAAAAAAGTGCCTGTACAATATTTTTTCATCTAATAAACTTTTTATGACTCAGAATACACTTAGGCTTCAGGTCAATGTGTTTTCGTTTGGGGGAGGGGCCCAGGGAAAAAAACACCTTTTTTTTTCTCGGATTGGTCAAAGGTCAGGCTACCAGCTTGACTCTTGTTGCACCAGTGCTGCTTCGGCTGCACCAGTGCTGCTTCGGCTGCACTGGTGCAGCTTCTCAGACTTGAGGCGTTGCACCAGTGCAGCATAGAAAAGAAACTTTTTAATAAAAGGATTTAAAACTAATTCAAGATATACATTATCTAAGGAATGTTATAAAAACTCAGATATGGAGAATATTTTTCATTTTCGTCCATTTTTGACCGTTTTGGAGCACTTTGAAGCACTGATGCAGCTTTGGGATTTTTATGGTTATTTTGATCAGAGATGCTCCTAATGTGTTTAAAATTCATGTGGGATGTATCCAAGACACTGCAATCACACCTATATAGTTTTTAAATGATTTTGATGTATTAAAATTTTGACCTCCTTAAGGGGGGAAAGGTTGAACTTTTACCCCGCTCGGAGTTCCATGACTTTCGTGTCCTTGTCCCCCTGAAATTTAAAATTGCATTTTCAAAGTAATGTGTACAACTATTCATTCTGTGTCATTCATTGTGTGTTTAGCATGCTATTGGGCCACTGTAGCACTTGTTTTTTTTCGTTTTTATGCATTTTTGACCGTTTTTGAACACTTTGATGCTCCAAATGGTCTTTGGACTTAGTCACTTTTTGCTTCATGGAGACTTCAAAAGTGTTAGAAAGTCACTTTGGAGGCACACAGGACAGTGCAAATGCACCTATATAGCAATCAGGACACTCCAATCACACCTATATAGTTTTTAAATGATTTTGATGGATTAAAAATTTTGACCTCCATGAGGGGTGGAAAGTTTGAACTTTTACCCCGCTCGGAGTTCCATGACTTCTGTGACCTCGTCCCCCTGAAATTTAAAATAGCATTTTCCAAGTAATTTGTAAATATATTCATTCTGGGTCATTCATTGTGTGTTTAGCTTGCTATTGGGCCAGTGTAGCACTTTGTTTTTTTCATTTTTATGCATTTGTGACCGTTTTTAAACACTTTCATGCACCAATGATGTCTTTGTACTTCGTCATTTTTCACTTCATGGAGACTTCAAAAGTGTTAGAAATTCATTTTGGAGGCACACAGAACAGTGCAAATGCAGTTACATAGCATTCAGGACACTGCAATTACACCTATATAGTTTTTAAAAGATTTTGATGTAATAACATTTTTGACCTCCATGGGGAGGGCCCTTAAGCTGAACTTTTACCCAGCTCGGAGTTCCATGACTTCCATGACCTTGTCCCCCTGAAATTGAAAATCGAATTTTCAAAGTGTTTAGTAAAACTGTTCATTCTGTGTCATTCGTTATGTCTTTAGCCTGCTATTGGACCACTGCAGCACTATGTTTTGTTAATTTTAACCCAATGTTGACCTTTTTTGACCACTTTGATGCACCAGTGAAGTTTTAGGACTTGGTCATTTTTCACTTCATGGAGACTTCAAAAGTGTTAGAAATTCATTTTGTAAATACCTAGAACGGTGCAAATGCAGCCATATAGAATTCAGGGCACTACAATTACACCTATATAGTTTTTAAATGATTTTGATGCAATAACATTTTTGACCTCCATGGGGAGGGCACTCAAGCTAAACTTTTACCCAGCTCCGAGTTCCACGACCTCGGGTGGAAAAAGTGACTTTGCCCCCTTAAACCCAAAAACTTCAAAAAGTCACCCCTGGAGGCCAGAAATGGGTCTTAGACACTCTTGGTATGTCATCTGAGGTATACTATGGTGTTCTTGGGTCCAGAACTAGAAATGTGATGTGACTCTGATATCTAAGGCCTATAATGGAAAAAATGAATTTGACACCAAACACCTCAAAATGTCTGAAATAGGACTCAGACATGTACCTGGAGGCTGGAAATGAGCCCTAGACACTCTTGCTATATCACCTGAGATATAATATAGGGTCCTGGTGGCCACAGGGACCCAAAAACAGTCAGGTGGGTTGATACTGAAAATTAGCAAAAATCGTCCAAAACATTTTTTTGACAAGATTTGCTAATTTTCCAAATAGCTCAGAATGGATATCAGAGACACTGTTTGAGTGCGCAAGATACGAATACACTTGTTAGAAAGGTCAGCTCTGATGCTTTCATGTGATATATATAACTTTGATATTATATAAAGTTTTTTTCCCGCTACCAGCCAAGGGAAACACCTGATATCGTACCCGATTTTGAGAACATTGGGCTGGGTGGAAAAAGTCACTTTGCCCCCTTAAACCCAAAAACTTCAAAAAGTCACCCCTGGAGGCCAGAAATGGGTCTTAGACACTCTTGGTATGTCATCTGAGGTATACTATGGTCTTCTTGGGTCCAGAACTAGAAATCTGATGTGACTCTGATATCTAGAAGCTATAATGGAAAAAAAAGAATTTGACACCAAACACCTCAAAATGTCACAAATAGGAGTCAGACATGTACCTGGAGGCTGGAAATGAGCCCTAGCCACTCTTCTTATATAATCTGAGATATATTATGGGGTCCATTATTGAGCATGGAGGCTGTCAAGGTTAAATATGATGTTGGTGCTCATGCCTGGCTCTAGACCAGTCTTGCCCAGACAGCACGCAGGAAGGCCCAGCTCATCAGAAATGTCATAACTTCAATCGACGATACTGTATTGTTTAAACATTCAACGTTGCAGAATATTGCACTGCTAGGCAATTACCTCTCAGCACGGGAGAATTATAGCTGATGTCCACCTTTCTGCCCAGATTTTGTTGGGTTTTTCCCAAGCACAGAGCTGTTTTCCATGGACAAGTTTCATAAGGTTTTACCTGACCAAATGTGTCCATGAGAAACCCACAAAGTGCAGTACTGTTACTCTTTTTGCAACACCCCTTAGATCAGAAACTCCAGTTTCTGCGCAAAATCGAATTTACAAACTTGTAATGAAGGTGTTTTTGGTGTCACAATGAAGGCATGATGTAATGTCAAGGCTTTTTGCTCAAATAACATTTGAGTTCTAAGATTGACAGTTCTATTTTGTAAAGGATGTTCTAAGTTTGGAATGAGAGTTCTAATTTAGAATTGAAAGAATTCCTTTAGAATGTAGATTGGAACACCGCTTCTAATTTGGAACGTTCGAACTATGTATGGAATGCAAATTCTTCATTTGGAATGCCTCTTGCACAAAACATACATTTTTTTTAAGGTTGAAGCAGCCAGCAGCTATGTGTGATATCTTAATTTTGGGAGTAGAAAACAGTACATCCCAAGACTACATATTCCTTGGGCACCATGACCCCCCAGGGTACCCAGAACTACCTTCTATTGAATGGATGTGTGTGTGCAATGCTCTTGAAGCCGTGTGTAGTTACACAAGAAGGAGTCTATGGGAGGCCAGGCCAGCAGAAAGGCTAACACAGACGAAGACTCAGAGCCCAGCCATAAGACCGCTGCCAGGCTCTGCTAGTCAGTGCAGAAGACTGATGTAAGGTGTCTTCTAACCCTTAGATGCCACCCTGCCATTTGAATACCTGAATCACACCTGTGAAATGGGCAGAGCAGATAGGAAGAAACAGAATGACAAGCTGTGCATTCCTATGCAGTACACTAGGCCCATCTCACCATCGCCTTTACAGATTCTGTTAACATGTATGCAATAAAGAGAAAACAGGAAACCTTAATAATACGATTATTGTAACTGACTTCCTTCGCTCAATCTTCTGCTTCCGTGATGTTATGCGAAAGATGGACCTATATCTACCAACATAATGTATCACTGGTCCCCAAAGGCAGCCTTGAGTGTTATCAGCATTTCCCATCAATCGGTTGTGATGTCATCTCCTACACCACACCCCTGACCCTGGCAGGTTTGTGACATCATGTACCACATCACACCCCTGGGTCTGGCAGGCTTTATGACATCATTCACCTCTTTGGTATATATAGAGTTAATGAAGGTGTTTTTGGTGTCACAATGAAGGCATGATGTAATGTCCAGGCTTTTTGCTCAAATAACATTTGAGTTCTAAGATTGACAGTTCTATTTTGTAAAGGATGTTCTAAGTTTGGAATGAGAGTTCTAATTTGGAATTGAAAGAATTCCTTTAGAATGTAGATTGGAACAGCGCTTCTAATTTGGAACGTTCGAACTATGTATGGAATGCAAATTCTACATTTGGAATGCCTCTTGCACAAAACATTCATTTTTTTAAGGTTGAAGCAGCCAGCAGCTTTGTGTGGTATCTTGATTTTGGGAGTAGAAAACAGTACATCCCAAGACTACATATTCCTTGTGCACCTTGACCCCCCAGGGTATCCAGAACTACCTTCTATTGAATGCATGTGTGTGTGCAATGCTCTTGAAGCCGTGCATAGTTACACAAGAAGGAGTCTATGGGAGGCCAGGCCAGCAGACAGGCTAACACAGACGAAGACTCAGAGCCCAGCCATAAGACCGCTGCCAGGCTCTGCTAGTCAGTGCAGAAGACTGATGTAAGGTGTCTTCTAACCCTTAGATGCCACCCTGCCATTTGAATACCTGAATCACACCTGTGAAATGGGCAGAGCAGATAGGAAGAAACAGAATGACAAGCTGTGCATTCCTGTGCAGTACACTAGGCCC
Organism: Lissotriton helveticus; assembly: GCF_964261635.1. Lineage (NCBI taxonomy): Eukaryota > Metazoa > Chordata > Amphibia > Caudata > Salamandridae > Lissotriton > Lissotriton helveticus. The sequence goes on along the minus strand of NW_027611692.1, from coordinate 5,114,119 downwards.
ATCTCACCATCGATTTTACAGATTCTGTAAACATGTATGCAATAAAGAGAAAACAGGAAACCTTAATAATACGATTATTGTAACTGACTTCCTTCGCTCAATCTTCTGCTTCCGTGATGTTATGCGAAAGATGGACCTATATCTACCAACATAATGTATCACTGGTCCCCAAAGGCAGCCTTGAGTGTTATCAGCATTTCCCATCAATCGGTTGTGATGTCATCTCCTACACCACACCCCTGACCCTGGCAGGTTTGTGACATCATGTACTACATCACACCCCTGGGTCTCGCAGGCTTTATGACATCATTCACCTCTTTGCTATATATAGAGGCATAGTCGGGGATGCCTGCAGTGTGTGTGCAGTCTGTGGACTGGGCTATGAATGGTGTGAAAGAGGGGTGAATGGGGGACTTGGGGGCACCGAGCTAACATCAGACTCACAGGATGGCCGCGGCAGTTTTGCTTCTCGTGGCCTCTGCCATGTGTTGTTTGGTCGTTCAGTGGGAGAAAACAGGCAGCACCTCGCAGACCGCCAGAGAGATGCACTTTGAGGTGGGGGCGGAGCCTTCCATAAGGTGTGGTAAGGGCTTATGAGGTTCCTTGTCGTTGCAGTAAACAGCTTTTAATAGCAATTCCTGGGGTTCTCTTTGCAGGTGAATTGAATTTTGCCTTGAGCGCCAGGAACTTTGGCACCGCCCCTATCTGGAGCTGGGTGCGGAATGTCTGTGGGTCTAATGGGAAGCACGGTAGTATGAATGAAGGTGTGAATGGGGGACTTGGGGGCACTGAGCTAACATCAGACTCACAGGATGGCCGCGGCAGTTCTGCCTCTCAAGGCCTCTGCCATGTGTTGTTTGGTTGTTCAGTGGGAGAAAACAGGCAGCACCTCGCAGACCGCCAGAGAGATGCACTTTGAGGTGGGGGCGGAGCCTTCCATAAGGTGTGGTAAGGGCTTATGAGGTTCCTTGTCGTTGCAGTAAACAGCTTTTAATAGCAATTCCTGGGGTTCTCTTTGCAGGTGAATTGAATTTTGCCTTGAGCGCCAGGAACGTTGGCACCGCCCCTATCTGGAGCTGGGTGCGGAATGTCTGTGGGTCTAATGGGAAGCACGGTAGTATGAATGAAGGTGTGAATGGGGGACTTGGGGGCACTGAGCTAACATCAGACTCACAGGATGGCCGCGGCAGTTCTGCCTCTCAAGGCCTCTGCCATGTGTTGTTTGGTTGTTCAGTGGGAGAAAACAGGCAGCACCTCGCAGACCACCAGAGAGATGCACTTTGAGGTGGGGGGGGACGGAGCTTTCCATAAGGTGTGGGAAGGCCTTATGAGGTTCCGTGTAGTTGCAGTAAACAACTTTTAATAGCAATTCCTGGGGTTCTCTTTGCAGGCAAATTGAATTTTGCCTTTCGCTCCAAGAACTCTGGCACCGCCCCTATCTGGAGCGGGGTGCGGAATGTCTGTGAGTCTAATGGGAAGCACGGTAGTATGAATGAAGGTGTGAATGGGGGACTTGACCAGATCAGATGCAATTTGTTTCCCTGACATAATTTTAGATTGAGTACAAAGAAATCAAATATTTCCCAAAAAACAATCATCCATGTTGTGTTTCATTATTTCATGATCACCAGGACCTCCCAGGGGCAAGGCGACGGCGACAGAGACTCCGGTGGCAGAAGGTGAACAGGAGCAGTCCCTTGCAGGCTCTTCTGCTGGCCCCAGTAAGTTGTTCTATTGTTATATTAATACTTATACTTCCCTAACTTTTACAGCTCCTATTCATTACAAACTGGTTCCTAATAATTCTATGTTTTACAAAATAGTCTTTGATCTTCTTCTAATGTGGACTACTTTCTACATTCTTATCCTGCCTCTACCATCACTCTCTGTGCTACTACTATTTACAATTATGAGTCGGTCTGTGTAGGTAGCTAAGCTTGTCCATTCGGCAAACGGTGTGAAACAAAACTCTGATACAGCAATAGCTCTAGGCACTGAGTGCAGTCCTCTGGGTTGCCCTTGCTGTCTATTCCAGTCTTCTTAATGTAAGTGCTTTGACAATTTCCAACAACAAAATGTCATTGTTTACACCAAGTAAAAGGTAGCAGTTGCCTTTTTGATTTGAGAGGAGCACATCCCATACCGCTACTGTTTCAGGGACTATTCTTCACACAAAGAAGTATGAACAAGATAAATAGGACATTGTTGATGATAGGTGCAGTTCGACTTTCGACATACCTCAGTCCGAACAGAAGTTGAACCCCCATTCCCCTGACCGACTATCTAGAATGTCTGACCAATGATTTTACGACCCAGAAGAACAGAAGAAGAGAGACTACCTCCGAGTCCTGGCCTATCTGAGTTACTGAAACATGACTGCCAAGTGCAGTAGTTCAAACCATTCCGCTCACTCACTCGTGAACAAAAACCACACAGTGTTTGTTAGTTTTTAATTTTTATTTTCAATTGAGAAATGAAAACATTATTTCTTTATTTTTAATAGCGTAGTATTCTTATGGATGAAGATGACGTTAAAGTTTACTTTAAACAACATTCCCATGAATGAAATTAGTATGACTCAAACTTAAAAATAGTTAACACTAACAGACACAGGAAATTAGTAGAATAACTGTGTGTGAGCCCCCACCTTCTTTAAAGTACTTAAGTACTGCTGGTGGTGACTCAGTAGTAGTTGGTGAATCGTCTGGCTGAAGGGCAATGGAATCTTCTTTCTGTAATGAGAAAAATGGTGCACGTTAAGCAAGCATTAATCAGTTGTCAAAAGAAGAAGTGTAGCATTTAATGGAATAAGCATCTAAAAGGTTAACACCCTCCCCAAAACCGTAACATTTTTTCAATCCCAGTAATACAAAATGTGTTATGTAACATTTCCTTCCATTACGAGACAAAATAGGGGGTTGTGTATGGCATCTGAAAATATGACATGTTTTTCCTAGACGTCACAACATCTGATGCGGCACAGATGACCATCCGTGCTGGGGCCAGCAGTGCGGAGGGGTCCACTCTGGATGCGGCGGTGCCAACAGGAGGAGCTGGGGGGGAAGGCTCAGCGGCGGCGGATGGTGGTAAGTTATTATACTACTTACTTATTATATTTTTTTTGAGTAGGCTCGTAAAGGAGTGTATGATGTACTGTACAGTAGTACACAGTACACTAGTATAAGTACACTGTACTGTCAAGAACATTTACTAATTTATAACTACTTTTTGGGCTATCACGGAGAAGACAGTCAACCTTGACTTGTAATAGCATTAGTGGCTGTACTTCTCTGGTAACCAATGGTCCCCTCTATTTCACTTGAACTCAGCTGGCCAATTTTTATTTTAAAGCCAAGTCATATCAGATCAGATGTAGTTTAGGGATGTGAAGAACGAAAAGCTAAAGAAGAGTGAAACGAAGGACGAGCGAGTCTTAATATTTATTTATGACTGTAAAAAATGGTTTTGTTGAATGCAATTCAACATAAGAAAGAATACAGCGGTTTCCAAAATATAATGAAAAGGGTGTAAGTTGGTTGTTAACAAAAAGAAATTTTGGTACATTTGAGACATTAAGAAGAATCATAGACGTACTTTGTAAGCCTGGATGTTATCTTCTTTATCCTCCTCGTCGATAGCAGAGGTGTATGATGTAGTAGCGCAGACGCTGAGTGGATGAAGTATGGCCAGTGGCAGTGCCACCCCTATAGAAAAGTAAGACATTCCTATTCCCACCTGCATGTACTGCTTAAAGTACTGCGAGTCTGCATCATCATGGCCTGTGTCTGTATTTCTTGGGTTAAAGCTGAGTGAGCTGCCATTATGGCGGCTACCACAAGTTCACGTACCAGTAATTTCTTTTGCAAAACAAGAGAAAAAAGTAAAAAGGCATTTTTTAGTACTATCTGACTATGTATGTACTAGTAGTGAGTCCACCTATAGTGCTGCTTGTGGAATTCCTGAAACTCACAGTGTCACAGGCTTACAAAGACGGCGGAAAGATACAGGCCAAAATGTTTTACTGTGTTTGCTACTTGCTGGTGTTACTGAGTGTCACAGGCTCTGTAGAAATGACTGTCCCCTTTTTGGAGCCTCGCTGGGCTCTGAATAAACAAATGGCCCCTGAGAATCTCTGGGCTCTCAAAGATAGTTGTGGCGCCTGAGCCCCTCGTGGGCTCTCAGTAAATCAAAATGCCCCCTTGAGCCTTTCAGGCTCATACACAAAATACGGCCGTTGGAGTCCCTCCGGGACTCAAGAGAACAAATGGCTCTGGGCGTTGGAGTCCCTCTTCGGGGGACTCGAAAGGAAATGATGCCACCCAGAGCCTCTCGCGGCCCTGAAGAAATGCCCCAGTAACGTAGGAGCCCGCCCGGGGCTCAAATCTGCAGGGAGGCCCCCCCGGGGCCTCTCAGGCTCTTTGACAACAAAGCCCTGGTACTGGAGGGGAGGGCGGGCGCCGGCAATGTGCCCCGACGCCCTCCTCCCTAGACGGGAACACCGAGCCCCACTTACCCGGTTTCTGGTGGGCGCTCCCAGGGTCTCCAGGCTCCTTCTATTCCTCGGCAGCTGCGGGGCTCTCCCCACACCACGGTTGCCCCGCTGCTGGACAGAAGGCTTCTCTCTCTCCTGGGTGAGTGCACCGGATCCCAGGGTCAGCTCCCGGTAGCTTCCGGCTCCCTCCTTCCTGTCCCGGGCTGGCAGCCAATCAGAGCGCGGCCTGGGGAATGAGGTCACGGCCTGCCTGACTTCCTGTACGGCCGGGCGGCGACGGGGAAAACTTCACAGGGCAATGCCGGGTGGGCACCGGCCTTAAGCTCAATAAAGCGCTCCCAAAGCGCTCGTGACAGGGTAAAGCACAAGGTCCTTGGCAGGGTGGGCACCTGCCAGGGGACTGTCAAATCGGCAAAAAGTGGCGTGGGCAGCCACGAAAAGGGAAAGTAAAGCGCTCCCAGCGCTCAAAGACGATTCGCAGCGCTCTCAGCGCTAGGGGTGCAGGCACAGCGCTCCCAAGCGCTAGGGGCACAGCAAAGTTCCTTAAAGCAGGCAGGGGGCAAGGCTGGGCCCAGAGCCAGCTCACTGGGTCTCCAGGCAGGGAGATAATCCAAGTGGCGGTCTTCCTGGCCCCAGCAACAGCAGCAGCCCCCTCAGGCAGGATCCTGGCAGAGAACAGTTTGTGTGGCGACACAGCCCCATTTTTATGCACCACATTCCTTTGTCTGTAGGTGCAGGGTGGGGGAGAAAACAGTCACAGCTGGTTTTGGAGCACCCTTGATGTGCTCATCACCTCACTCTATTCACTGGCAGGGCTAGGGTCGTTAGACGCACCACAGGGGGCGGGGCCAGCATTGTGTGGGGAAAGCCCAGCCCCATCAGGAACCAGGTGCAGCCCTCCCCTCACATCAGCATGCTGATCTGAGCACTCACCACTGGGCAGACCCATCCAGACATCCTGGATCCTGGTATCCCAGCCAACTCCAGCCAATCACACACCAGCACCCTCACAGCCATCTACCACTTCGCCGCGCTGGCGCTGCTACTAGCGCTGCTACTAGCGCCGAGTACTTTTTAAAACTTCCTGTTTTGCATTTGGGTTCGTTTTTCTGTTTCATTCTTCCCTGATTTTAGCCTGCCTGCTTGCTGCCAGCGCCCCCTTCTCCCCTTACCTGCACCTTAAAAACGGCATTTTCTGCCTGCCAAGCACCACCACTTTGGTGGGTCCGGGTCCTGGGGGTCATTTTGGGCGCCATCTTTGTTTGGGCTACTTCAGCCAGCGGCGGCCGCCATCTTGGAGCGGACTCGCACGCTCAGGCTTGATTGGAGCGCCTACTGAAGGCGGGCTCTAGCGTGGTGCTGGTTAGACCATCTACCACTTCGCCGCGCTCGCGCTGCTACTAGCGCCGAGTACTTTTTAAAACTTCCTGTTTTGCATTTGGGTTCGTTTTTCTGTTTCATTCTTCCCTGATTTTAGCCTGCCTGCTTGCTGCCAGCGCCCCCTTCTCCCCTTACCTGCACCTTAAAAACGGCATTTTCTGCCTGCCAAGCACCACCACTTTGGTGGGTCCGGGTCCTGGGGGTCATTTTGGGCGCCATATTTGTTTGGGCTACTTCAGCCAGCGGCGGCCGCCATCTTGGAACGGACTCGCACGCTCAGGCTTGATTGGAGCGCCTACTTAAGGCGGGCTCTAGCGTGGTGCTGGTTAGACCATCTACCACTTCGCCGCGCTCGCGCTGCTACTAGCGCCGAGTACTTTTTAAAACATCCTGTTTTGCATTTGGGTTCGTTTTTCTGTTTCATTCTTCCCTGATTTTAGCCTGCCTGCTTGCTGCCAGCGCCCCCTTCTCCCCTTACCTGCACCTTAAAAACGGCATTTTCTGCCTGCCAAGCACCACCACTTTGGTGGGTCCGGGTCCTGGGGGTCATTTTGGGCGCCATCTTTGTTTGGGCTACTTCAGCCAGCGGCGGCCGCCATCTTGGAGCGGACTCGCACGCTCAGGCTTGATTGGAGCGCCTACTTAAAGTCGCTCCCTCACGCGCAGCGTGACGCGCAGGTGGACGCCCTCGCTTAGCCTGAGTCGTGCTGGAGTCCTGCCCGTCTGCGCCCGTCAGCGTCCCGGAGGCGTCGGGGCGGCGGGGGACCCCGGTCCGGCAATACTCTGGCTGAGATGATTTGCTATTCCTCTGCGTCATTGCGGGACATGCGGGGCCATTCTAGCTCTTGCCGCTCCATTTTCCCGGGGCGGTTTAGGGGCAAACGACGCTGTCCGGGCTGTGGTTGGACGCCTTCCTGGATTTGTGCTACGGTTCCTCACCCGGCAACAGCTGGCGTGAAGCATCTTTGCCTGCTGCTGAACACGAGGTCGGTAGGGCGCCACGCCCTGCACATTTACGATCTTCTGGTCAGGGAAAATCCCCTGTGCTTGCTACTGACCGAAACTTGGCTGGGAGAGGCTTCCAATCCGGACGTCTTCTCAGCCATTCCTCCTGCGTACAATATCTTCCGGCAGGACAGAGTTAAGGGCAGGGGAGGGGGAGTGGCGGTTGTGGTGAAAAAGAGCGTCTCCTGCTCGGTGCTTCCCCTGAACTCCATTGGGAATGCCGAGTCGCTCGCCTTCACGCTCAGACTGTCCCCAGGTCAGGCCTTGAAGGGGTTGTTGGTTTATAGACCACCAGGCCCGGTGGGTTCCTTTTTGGAGGATCTGCAGACAGCCGTCTCTGAGCTGGCGCTGACCACACAGCATTGTGTTGTGGCCGGTGATTTCAACTTCCACCTTGACACGGCGGACGACCCTGTTGCGGCCAAATTGCTGGATGTAGCCGTACGCTATATAAAAGCTACTTAACATAACAACATAACATAACATAACAGCACACGTACAGCCATGTCTAGAAGTGGTACTTCCCCACTAGACACTGTAGGAAGGTGGCTACCTGACTATGGTTACCCCAGATTTGTTGCCTGTGTTTAGCTGGTTTTTTGACTTAGTTGACCTGGTTCCCTGCTAATCAGGGCCCCAGGCCATCTGCTCTCTCTGTAAAATGGATTCCATGTACCCTAGGTACATACCACAATTGAAAATGGACTCCTTGTCAGCCCCTGTATAATGCACTATAGGTGCCCAGGGCATAGGAGCCACCAAGGCCTACCAGGGGCTGCAGCATATCTTTTGCCACCCCTGGCTGGTTCTTAAATTTACACAACTGGCTGATCACTCAGCTGGGGTAAGGTGGTGTAATCACCCCTTACTTAGATATAGTATACCTATATCTAAACCTATATCTGGACACATATAAACCTGTGAGCCACTCCTATGGAAGGCCTCATCAATCCTGGAGGCAGAGTGCGTGGTTTAATGTGAGATGGAGCTCTAGCATGAGCTGAGCCTGTCTGCAGCTGTCGGGAACAACTCCCTAAGCTGTTTCAGGATAATGCCATACCATATACTCTTAAGTGCCTTATAATCCTCGCGGTTATATAGCAACTCTGGTTTGGCTTTATCAAAACATGTTGTGTAAGGTGTTCTGGCGACGGGGATAGCATTCCACCCCTCTAGAGGGGTAAGACATGTTACTTTACTTAAATGCGGTTAATTTCTAAAAGGACCTTAGATCCACAAAATGGATGCCTCTGCCACAGACAAGAGTCTGACCCCCTGCAGCTGACCGAAACTCAGCCAAATGGGGCCTGGACAAAGGGTTTCCTGTCGCAGGGGGGTGTTACCACCCTCCAGACAGGAGATAGTGGATTGTAGCAGGGAGGTTTGAAAGAAACCAGACACTGCTTGGGGCGCACAAGGCTGCCCCTTGCATAATCCGGTCAAACCAGTTCTGGGGCACTCCAGCCCTCGTGCCAGGGCGGCCTGGATCAAAGGAAGGGGGTGTATCCACCCACTTCCTGGGTCCCACCCATAGGAGGGGACCTAGCAGGTAATCCAGCCCCCCAAATTAGTATAAGACTGGGAGCAGTGCCAATGCACTTTAGATTTCCTGATGAAACATAAGAAACGAAACTCTGGACCCTTCGACATCCTACTCAACGTAGAAGACTGAAGAATCTCCCTTGTGGTCAAGGAGTGACCACCCTGTGCAAACAGGCACCATCCAGCCATCGACATCTGCTTTGTCGCAGTTCCCGCCGGAACCCGAGCGACAGAGATCGACGAGATCAAGCTTGCCTGCCTTCCAACAGCCCGATCCACAGTCCCTGCAGAGCAGAGACCCGTGGAGGCGACCGGAAGCGTGGGGCACGCCATCTTTAATTGACCACGAGACGCTGACCGTGCAGCCCGTGAGTGACCCTCGAAGCTGTACACCGGGGTTTGAGAAGCCCCAACCCTGAGCCACTCTTGCACTGAAGTTCAGCCCTCCACACTCGACGAGTGCTGCGTGGGGCCCTTCTGCTCCATTTGGCTCAACGCGTTGGCCCGGTCACTTGCCAGCCGGCTAGTGGCCCCTGTACCGACGAACTTTGAAATTCGACCTGCAAATCTGGTTGCTCCAGATCTGCACCAGCTCCCCTGAAAAGGAGCCCCCACTCTGACCCTCCTGGTTCAAGTGAGAAGCAATCTCCCGGTTCCGCATGGATTGCTCTTGCCAAGTGTTGTTTGCTCCAAACTTGAAGCCGACTGCGCCGACGGTGAGAGCCCTTGTGGGACAGATCGTGACCCGCTCCTGGACGTCGCAGATGCCCCAGAGCCCACGTGACAGCGGAGAGAAGCTCCTCGACGACCACCTGATTGCGCCCGACATTGCCTGGTTCCGTCCTGGTTCCACCCTGGTCACTGCTGAGTGACCCAGACTCTGTCCCCTCTGCTTTCAGGTACTTTTCGACTCGAGTCCACCCTTGGACTCCACCGGACACTTCTCTTTCACCCCGCCTGCAGCCCTTTCAGCTCCAAGCACCAAGAGCCTGCGTGACGAAACCCGACTCAACTTCGACCCTGTGCACCCGCTTCCTGTGGGTGAGGTAACTTTGCTCCGCCGGTGTTCCCACACTGGTACACATCTCTAGGGTCTGTGTCTTAAGTTTTGTTCCTCTAGGTTCAGCGGAAGTGTCCTTAAACTTTAACTTTACAACTTTTACGCACCATTGGTTAACATTGGTGCACGCGTGCGCTTTCCGCACTGCTCCCGAATCCCGTGGGCCTCTCCCGACTTCAGCATTGCTTGTCTCGACTGCTCCCAGCGATTCCCTAGGCCCTAGGCCTAACCACTGTTCGATTGGTATCTCTTATACCACTTGTTTAGTATATGGTTAGAGTGGCCCCCCGCCCTCATCCATAATTGTGCAACTTTGTATGTTTAAACTGTGCTTTTGATTTAACGCTTGTGCCCCTTTATTCATAAAGAATACTGGGGATTGTTTTTAGTAATAAATACATATATTTTTATAATATATACTTGTGTGGTGTCCTTTCATTTGATATTACAGGATTGTATGTGGTAAAACAGCTCGCTTAACACGACCTCTTAAGTTAAGCCTTTAGGCTGCTTAGTCCATGCTACCCCTAGGATAGCTTGTCTAACAAGGTTGACTTACAACCAGACACCATAAGGGATTGTTTGGTCTGATAACCGGTGGTTCCAGAATTGGAAACATCACCTATCAGGCCAACTTCTCACATTGGTGGCAGCGGTGGGATTTGAGCTTGCTGTTGTTTTACCATTGCAATCTTTTATCAAATTGAAAGATCACATCAAGTACCTCAAGGTACATATAAATCAAAAGCTTAGCATATTTAAGTTCTACTGAACTTAGTAGTTGTAGATTAAAGGGATTAGCACACCCTGACTACAACTCACTAGCAAGGTACAGTAGGAAAACACTTAGTGTAGGTAAGTGCACCACTTACACCTCACTAGTAGTCATGTCTGACACAGGAAAAGCCTCAGGGTCTGCTCCTGTGACAGTTGACCTTACCAAGGCAACTTCCAGCTATGACAAATTAACCCGAAAGGACTTGATTGCCTTGTGCATATCAAGAGGGTTAAAAAGGGGCAGAAGTCCCACATGTCCTATCCTGATAGCCATTCTAGAACAGGATGACTTAGAGAAGGCGAATGAAGTTCCCTTAGAGTCAGGAGATGGAGTGAACCCCCCTGTAACTGATACCCCTCCAGAGGAAGGAGAAGAGGAGGAAGAAGAGGAGGAGGAGGACTCAGATGTAGAGGACCCAGAAGATCAGGATCAGAGGGGTAGCCAGGTCCTAGTTGCCAGGCTTAACCAGGCCAACTTAGACCTACTGGGAAATGGAGAGGGCCAGCACCTCCCCAGATCCCACCATATCATTCTCCCAGGCAACAGAAGAGTGAGATCTCCCTCAGGGGACTCTCATATTTCTAGTGCCTCAAGAGAATCTCAGAGAGGTATGACTGCCTCTCAGAAGATAGAGCATAGGTCCAGAATGAGGGCTGTCAAACTCCAAATAGAGAGGGAGGAGGTAGCCTTGGCTCAAGCTAGACTTGCCTTGGCAAGAGAGCAAAAATTGTGTGGCTTAGATGCCACTGGTGGCAGCAATATTCCTAAAGAGAAACCCAGGTCCTATGATAGTAGCAACCTGACAAAGATTGTGCCCCCCTACAAGGAAGGGGATGACATCCACAAGTGGATAACTGCTCTTGAGAGAGCCTGCATGGTACAGCAGGTTCCTGAGGAACAGTGGGCAGCAATCTTATGGTACTCCTTTTCAGAGAAAGGGAGAGATAAGCTCCTCACTGTTAGACATGAGGATGCAAACAATTACAAAGTCCTTGTAGGAAGGTGGCTACCTGACTATGGTTACCCCAGAATTTTTGCCTGTGTTTAGCTGGTTTTTTGACTTAGTTGACCTGGTTCCCTGCTAATCAGGGCCCCAGGCCATCTGCTCTCTCTGTAAAATGGATTCCATGTACCCTAGGTACATACCACAATTGGAAATGGACTCCTTGTCAGCCCCTGTATAATGCACTATAGGTGCCCAGGGCATAGGGGCCACCAAGGCCTACCAGGGGCTGCAGCATATATTTTGCCACCCCTGGCTGGTTCTTAAATTGACACAACTGGCTGATCACTCAGCTGGGGTAAGGTGGTGTAATCACCCCTTACTTAGATATAGTATACCTATATCTAAACCTATATCTGGACACATATAAACCTGTGAGCCACTCCTTTGGAAGGCCTCATCAATCCTGGAGGCAGAGTGCGTGGTTTAATGTGAGATGGAGCTCTAGCATGAGCTGAGCCTGTCTGCAGCTGTCGGGAACAACTCCCTAAGCTGTTTCAGGATAATGCCATACCATATACTCTTAAGTGCATTATAATCCTTGCGGTTATATAGCAACTCTGGTTTGGCTTTATCAAAACATGTCGTGTAAGGTGTAATACGATTTGGAATACTATCCCCTCGCCAGTTCTGGTGATGGGGATAGCATTCCACCCCTCTAGAGGGGTAAGACATGTTACTTTACTTAAATGCGGTTAATTTCTAAAAGGACCTTAGATCCACAAAATGGATGCCTTTGCCACAGACAAGAGTCTGACCCCCTGAAGCTGACCGAAACTCAGCCAAATGGGGCCTGGACAAAGGGTTTCCTGTCGCAGGGGGGTGTTACCACCCTCCAGACAGGAGATAGTGGATTGTAGCAGGGAGGTCTGAAAGAAACCAGACACTGCCTGGGGCGCACAAGGCTGCCCCTTGTATAATCAGGCCAAACCGGTTCTGGGGCACTCCAGCCCTCATGCCAGGGCGGCCTGGATCAAAGGAAGGGGGTGTATCCACCCACTTCCTGGGTCCCACCCATAGGAGGGGACCTAGCAGGTAATCCAGCCCCCAAAATTAGTATAAGACTGGGAGCAGTGCCAATGCACTTCAGATTTCCTGATGAAACATAAGAAACGAAACTCTGGACCCTTCGACATCCTACTCAACGTAGAAGACTGAAGAATCTCCCTTGTGGTCAAGGAGTGACCACCCTGTGCAAACAGGCACCATCCAGCCATCGACGTCTGCTTTGTCGCAGTTCCTGCCGGAACTCAAGCGACAGAGATCGACGAGATCAAGCTTGCCTGCCTTCCAACAGCCCGATCCACAGTCCCTGCAGAGCTGAGACCCGTGGAGGCGACCAGAAGCGTGGGGCATGCCATCTTGAATTGACCACAAGACGCTGACCGTGCAGCCCACGAGTGACCCTCGAAGCTGTACACCGGGGTTTGAGAAGCCCCAACCCTGAGCCACTCTTGCACCGAAGTTCAGCCCTCCACACTCGACGAGTGCTGCGTGGAGCCCTTCTGCTCCATTTGGCTCAACACGTTGGCCCGGTCACTTGCCAGCCGGCTAGTGGCCCCTGTACCGACGAACTTTGAAATTCGACCTGCAACTCTGGTTGCTCCAGATCTGCACCAGCTCCCCTGAAAAGGAGCCCCCACTCTGACCCTCCTGGTTCGAGTGAGAAGCAATCTCCCGGTTCCGCGTGGATTGCTCTTGCCAAGTGTTGTTTGCTCCAAACTTGAAGCCGACTGCGCCGACGGTGAGAGCCCTCGTGGGACAGATCGTGACCCGCTCCTGGACGTCGCAGATGCCCCAGAGCCCACGTGACAGTGGAGAGAAGCTCCTCGACGACCACCTGATTGCGCCCGACATTGCCTGGTTCCGTCCTGGTTCCACCCTGGTCACTGCTGAGTGACCCAGACTCTGTCCCCTCTGCTTTCAGGTACTTTTCGACTCGAGTCCACCCTTGGACTCCACCGGACACTTCTCTTTCACCCCGCCTGCAGCCCTTTCAGCTTCAAGCACCAAGAGCCTGCGTGACGAAACCCGACTCAACTTCGACCCTGTGCACCCGCTTCCTGTGGGTGAGGTAACTTTGCTCCGCCGGTGTTCCCACACTGGTACACATCTCTAGGGTCTGTGTCTTAAGTTTTGTTCCTCTAGGTTCAGCGGAAGTGTCCTTAAACTTTAACTCTACAACTTTTACGCACCATTGGTTAACATTGGTGCATGCGTGCGCTTTCCGCACTGCACCCGAATCCCGCGGGCTTTTCCCGACTTCAGCACTGCTTGTCCCGACTGCTCCCAGCGATTCCCTAGGCCCTAGGCCTAACCACTGTTCGATTGGTATCTCTTATACCACTTGTTTAGTATATGGTTTGAGTGGCCCCCCGCCCTCATCCATAATTGTCAACTTTGTATGTTTAAACTGTGCTTTTGATTTAACGCTTGTGCCCCTTTATTCATAAAGAATACTGGGGATTGTTTTTAGTAATAAATACATATATTTTCATAATATATACTTGTGTGGTGTCCTTTCATTTGATATTACAGGATTGTATGTGGTAAAACAGCTCGCTTAACACGACCTCTTAAGTTAAGCCTTTAGGCTGCTTAGTCCATGCTACCCCTAGGATAGCTTGTCTAATAAGGTTGACTTGCAACCAGACACCATAAGGGATTGTTTGGTCTGATAACCGGTGGTTCCAGAATTGGAAACATCACCTATCAGGCCAACTTCTCACAGTCCTGAAGAGTGTCCTAATAGATGGGTTTGGCTTAACCACTGAACAGTACAGGTTGAAGTTCAGAGACACCCAGAAGACACAGACTCAGGACTGGACTGATTTTGTTGATTGTGCAACTAAGGCTCTGGAGGGTTGGCTACATGGCAGCAAAGAACATGACTTTACAGGATTGTATAATTTGATTATGAGGGAGCAGATCCTAAGTAATTGTCAGAACCAGCTCTTACACCAGCACCTGGTGGACTCTGATCTGACCTCTCCCCAAGAATTGGGAAAGAAGGCAGACAAGTGGGTCAGAACCAGGATTAGGCATAAGAATCAGGACAGTAACCAGAAGAAGGAGTCTACCAAGCCTCAAGATAAGGGTGGGGATAAAAATAAAGAAAAGACTTCCACAGGGCCCCAAAACTCCAAGAATGGGGGTGGGTCCCAAGACACTTCTTCAACAGAGAAAAAGCCTTATTGTCATGTCTGTAAACAGGTTCAACAAGTTCAAAAGGGCTGTAGCCAACCCCCTTCTGTGGGACCTCTCTGTAAGCAAAGAGCAGGCAGGGTAAAAGAATGTCCCATTTCCGCCTGAGCTTCTCTGGTAATCTTTTTATCATGCCTTTTAGGGTCTTGTTAAATCTCTCCACAAGCCCATTGCATTGTGGATGATATGGGGTGGTAAACTTATAGTTTACTCCACATTCCTTCCACATTGCTTTCAGATAGCTAGACATAAAATTTGTGCCTCTATCTGATAGTACCTCCTTAGGAAAGCCCACTCTTGAGAAAACTGCAATGAGGGCCTTTGCCACCACAGGGGCTGTGGTGGTCCTTAGGGGAATAGCCTCTGGATACCTGGTGGCATGATCCACTACCACCAGTATGAATCTGTTCCCAGAAGCTGTTTGGGGGTCCATTGGACCTACAATATCAATTCCAACTCTTTCAAAGGGAACTCCCACCACAGGTAGTGGTATTAGGGGGGCCTTTGTTGTGCCACCTGACTTACCACTGGCTTGGCAAGTGACACAGGAGCGACAAAACTCCTTGACATCCTCTGACATGTGAGGCCAGTGAAAGTGTGAAACAAGCCTGTCCCACGTCTTGTTCTGGCCTAAGTGTCCTGCAAGGGGAATATCATGGGCCAAGGTAAGGAGGAACCCCCTAAACTGCAGAGGTATAACCAACCTCCTGGTCATGCCAGGCCTGGGGGCTCTAGCCTCTGAGTAAAGGAGTCCATCATCCCAATACACAGTATGGGTACCTTGGGCATCCCCAGCAGCCTCAGCAGCAGCCTGCTGTCTGAGGGGTTCAAGGGAAGGGCAATCTAATTGAGCCTGCCTCAGGTCTGCCCTTGAGGGTCCCCCTGTCCCCAGAAACTCGACCTGGTCAGGTTCAAGCTCCTCAGAGACAGTCTCCTCTTGGACTGCAGAATCAGTTTCCTCTGAAACCTGATCCTCAACCTGGGGCAAGGTGGAAGGCTGAGCCTTTCCTCTCTTGCTCCTTCTCTTGGGTTGTGGCTGGTCTATTGTTTCAAGATCCACCACTGGTTCAGGAAGGCACTTCTTAGCCTGATCCCTTGTCATGGCAAGGACATGCTCTGAAATCCCTAGCATTTCTGCATGAGTCCTGTACTCCACTTCTGACCATGCTGAGCTTTCAAGGTCATTTCCTAACAGACAGTCTACTGGTAGGTCTGCACTCACCACAACCTTCTTTAGGCCATCAACCCCTCCCCAGGAGAAGTTCACAACTGCCACACTATGGGAAGTAGTGGAGTTGCTTGCATTGGTTACTAGGTAGCTCTCACCTAGTACAATCTGTCCAGGGTCCACAAAGTCAGGTGTCACCATTGTGACACTGGCACATGTGTCCCTGTAAGCTTGAGCCAGTTTCTCATTAATTAAGGGAGTCTGTCTGTATTTGCCCAGGTTACTGGGGCTTACTGCAGTGGGCAACTCAATGTCCACATCATACAGGAGAACTGCCTGTGTAGGGATTCTGACTAGGCCAGATCCTACTTCAATACCCAGGGTCAACCCAGCTACACCCTTGGACTGTGTTCCACCACTGCTTACTGTACTTGGGGTTGCAGTTGCTTTAGGAGCTGGAGTGGTGGGGACTGGATTTGCCTTGGTGCATTCACTGCCCCAGTGTGAAACTGATTTGCAGGTATTACACCAAGGTGTCTTTGGACCTTTGTTCTTCTTCTTCTTGTTTCCATTTTGGGAACCACCCTCCTTACTATTAGTTTGGGGGCCTGAAGACTTCTGGTCTTTTTCTTTATCTTTCTGATTACCACCCTTCTGGTCTGTTTTCTTCTGGTCACCACCTTGGTTCTGGGGTTTCTGCTTAATCCTTGTTCTGACCCATTTGTCCGCCTTCTTTCCCAATTCTTGGGGAGAGGTCAGATCAGAGTCAATAAGGTATTGATGCAACAGCTGGTTTGTACAGTTATTAAGGATCTGTTCTCTCATTATAAGATTGTACAATCCTGTATAGTCTGAAACTTTACTTCCCTGCAACCAACCCTCCAAAGCCTTAGTGGCACACTCAACGAAATCAGTCCAGTCTTGAGTCTGTGCTTTTTGGGTGTCTCTGAACAACAACCTGTATTGCTCAGTGGTTAGGCCAAACCCTTCAATAAGAGCACTCTTCAAAACAGAGTTGTTTTTGTCATTCTCAGGTCTAACTGTGAGGAGCCTGTCCCTCCCTTTCTCAGAAAAGGAGTACCATAAAATTGCAGCCCACTGATCTTGAGGAACCTGCTGTACCATGCAGGCTCTCTCCAGAGCAGTCATCCATTTGTGGATGTCATCCCCTTCTTTAAGGGGGGGCACAATTTTTGTCAGGTTTCTATTGTCATAGCCCCTGTCTTTTTCTCTTGGAAAATTGCTGCCACCAGTGGCATCTAAGCCACTTAATTTCTGCTCTCTTGCCAAGGTAAATCTAGCTTGAGCCAAGGTAAGTTTAGCTTGAGCCAGGGCTACCTCCTCCCTCTCTATTTGGAGTCTGACAGCCCTCATTCTGGCCCTATGCTCAGTCTTTTGAGAGGCAGTCATACCTCTCTCAGATTCTCTGGAGGCACTAGAAATATGAGAGTCCCCTGAGGGAGATCTCACTCTTCTGTTGCCTGGGAGAATAAGACTGTGGGATCTGGGGAGGTGCTGGCCCTCTCCATTTCCCAGTAGGTCTAAGTTGGCCTGGTTAAGCCTGGCAACTAGGACCTGGCTACCCCTCTGATCCTGATCTTCGGTGTCCTCAACATCTGAGTCCTCCTCCCCCTCCTCTCCATCTTCCTCCTGAGGGGTGTCAGTTACAGGGGGTTTCTCTCCACTTCCTGACTGTAAGGGAATTCCATTCACCTTCTCTAAGTCATCCTGTTCTAGGATGTCTATCAGGATTTGGCAGGTGGGACTTCTGCCCCTTTTTAACCCTCTTGATTTGCACAAGGCAATCAAGTCCCTTCGGGTTAGTTTGTCATAGCTGGAAGTTGCCTGGGTAAGGTCAACTGTCACAGGAGCAGACCCTGAGGCTTTTCCTGTGTCAGACATGACTCTAGTGTGGTGTAAGTGATGCACCTACCTACACTAAGTGTTTTCCTACTGTACCTTACTAGTGAGTTGTAGTCAGGGTGTGCTAATCCCTTCAACCTACAACTACTAAGTTCAGTAGAACTTAATATGCTAAGCTTTTGATTTTATATGTACCTAGAGGTACTTGATGTGATCTTTCAATTTGATACAAAGATTGCAATGGTAAAACAACAGCAAACTCAAATCCGCACCGCTGCTCACCAATGTGAGAAGTTGGCCTGGTAGGGGATGTTTCCAATTCTGGAACCACCTACTACCTGACCAAACAATCCCTTATGGTGTCTGGTTGTAAGTCAACCTTATTAGACAAGCTATCCTAGGGGTAGCATGGACTAAGCAGCCTAAAGGCTTAACTTAAGAGGTCGTGTTAAGCGAGCTGTTTTACCACATACAATCCTGTAATATCAAATGAAAGGACACCACACAAGTATATATTATAAAAATATATGTGTTTATTACTAAAAACAATCCCCAGTATTCTTTATGAATAAAGGGGCACAAGCGTTAAATCAAAAGCACTGTTTAAACATACAAAGTTGCACAATTATGGATGAGGGCAGGGGGCCACTCAAACCATATACTAAACAAGTGGTATAAGAGAGGCCACTCGAGCAGTGGTTAGGCCTAGGGCCTAGGGAATCGCTGGGAGCAGTCAGGACAAGCAATGCTGAAGTCGGGAATGGCCCTCGGGATTCGGGAGAGGTGCGGGAAGCGCACGCACGCACCAATGTTAACCAATGGTGCATAAAAGTTGTAAAGTTAAAGTTAAAGGACACTTCCGCTGAACCTAGAGGAACAAAACTTAACACACAGACCCTAGAGGTGTGCACCAGTGTGGGAACACCGGCGGAGCAAAGTTACCTCACCCACAGGAAGTGGGTGCACAGGGTCGAAGTGGCGTCGGGTTCTGACACGCAGGCTCTTGGTGCTTGGAGCTGAAAGGGCTGCAGGCGGGTTAAAGATGAAGTGTCCGGTGGAGTCCAAGGGTGGACTCAAGTCGAAGAGTACCTGAAAGCAGAGGGGACAGAGTCTGGGTCACTCAGCAGTGACCAGGGTGGAACCAGGACGGAACCAGGCAATGTCGGGCGCAATCAGGTGGTCGTCGAGGAGCTTCTCTCCGCTGTCACGTGGGCTCTGGGGCATCTGCGACGTCCAGGAGCAGGTCACGATCTGTCCCACGCAGGCTCTCACCGTCGGTGCAGTCGGCTTCAAGTTTGGAGCAAACAAGCCTTGGCAAGAGCGATCCACGCGGGATCAGAAGATTGCTTCTCACTCGGACCAGGAAGGTCAGAGTCGGGGCTCCTTTTCAGGGGAGCTGGTGTGGATCTGGAGCAACCAGATTCACGAGTCTTCTTAGTCGTTTCGTCGGCACAGGGACCACTAGCCAGCTGGCAAGTGACCGGGCCAACGCGTTGAGCCAAATAGAGCCAAAGGGCCCCACGCAGCACTCGTCGAGTGTGGAGGGCTGAACTTCGGCTCAGGAGCAGCTCAGGGTGGGGGCTTCTCAAACCCCGGTGCACAGCTTCGAGGATCACTCGTGGGCTGCACGGTCAGCGTCTCGTGGTCAATTCAAGATGGCGTGCCCCACGCTTCCGGTCGCCTCCACGGGTCTCAGCTTTGCAGGGTGTAGGAAGGTGGCTACCTGACTATGGTTACCCCAGATTTTTTGCCTGTGTTTAGCTGTTTTTTTGACTTAGTTGACCTGGTTCCCTGCTAATCAGGGCCCCAGGCCATCTGCTCTCTCTGTAACATGGATTCCATGTACCCTAGGTACATACCAATTGGAAATGGACTCCTTGTCAGCCCCTGTAGAATGCACTATAGGTGCACAGGGCACAGGAGCCACTAAGGCCTACCAGGGGCTGCAGCATATCTTTTGCCACCCCTGGCTGGTTCTTAAATTGACACAACTGGCTGATCACTCAGCTGGGGTAAGGTGGTGTACACACCCCTTGCTTAGATATAGTATACCTATGTCTAAACCTATATCTGGACACATGTAAACCTGTGAGCCACTCCTATAGTCAGGCCTCCTCAATCCTGGAGGCTGAGTGCGTGGTTTTATGTGAGATGGAGCTCTAGCATGAGCTGAGCCTGTCTGCAGCCGTCGGGAACAAATCCCTAAGCTGTTTCAGGATAATGCCATACCATATCCTATTAAGTGCCTTATAATCCTCGCGGTTATTTAGCAACTCTGGTTGGCTTTATCAAAACATGTCGTGTAAGGTGTCATACGCTTTGGAATACCATCCCCTCGCCAGTTCTGGCGACGGGGATGGCATTCCACCCCTCTAGAGGGGTAAGACATGTTACTTTACTTTAATGCGGTTGATTTCTCCAAAGGCCTTAAGATCCACAAAATGGATGCCTCTGCCACAGACAAATGTCTGGACCCCTGCAGTCGACCGAAACTCGACCAAATGGGTCCTGGACAAAGGGTTTCCTGTCACAGGAGGGTGTCACCGCCCTCCAGACAGGAGATAGTGTATTGTAGCAGGGAGGTTTGAAAGAAACCAGACACTGCTTGGGTAGCACAAGGCTGCCCCTTGCATAATCCGGCCAAACCGGTTCTGGGGCACTCCAGCCCTCGTGCCAGGGCGGCCTGGATCAAAGGAAGGGGGTGTATCCACCCACTTCCTGGGTCCCACCCATAGGAGGGGACCTAGCAGGTAATCACGCCCACCAGATTCGAATAAGAGTGGGAGCAGTGCCAATGCACATCAGATTTCCTGGAAGAAACATTTGAAACGATATTCTGGACCCTTCGCCTCCATTTCAACGTGGAAGCCCGAAGAATCTCCCTTGTGGTCAAGGAGTGACCACCCTGCAGCAGCAGGCACCATCCAGCCCTCGACGTCTACTTAGTTGCAGTTCCCGCCGGAACTCGAGCGACTGAGATCGACGAGATTAAGCCTGCCCAGCTTCTAACAGCCCGATCCACAGTCCCTGCAAAGCTGAGACCCGTGGAGGCGACCGGAAGCGTGGGGCACGCCATCTTGAATTGACCACGAGATGCTGACCGTGCAGCCCACGAGTGATCCTCGAAGCTGTGCACCGGGGTTTGAGAAGCACCCACCCTGAGCTACTCCTGAGCCGAAGTTCAGCCCTCCACACTCGACGAGTGCTGCGTGGGGCCCTTTGGCACAATTTGGCTCAACGCGTTGGCCCGGTCACTTGCCAGCTGGCTTGTGGTCCCTGTGCCGACGAACTACCTAAGAAGACTCGTGAATCTGGTTGCTCCAGATCCACACCAGCTCCCCTGAAAAGGAGCCCCGACTCTGACCTTCCTGGTCCGAGTGAGAAGCAATCTTCCGATCCCGCGTGGATTGCTCTTGCCAAGGCTTGTTTGCTCCAAACTTGAAGCCGACTGCACCGACGGTGAGAGCCTGCGTGGGACAGATCGTGACCTGCTCCTGGACGTCGCAGATGCCCCAGAGCCCACGTGACAGCGGAGAGAAGCTCCTCGACGACCACCTGATTGCGCCCGACATTGCCTGGTTCCGTCCTGGTTCCACCCTGGTCACTGCTGAGTGACCCAGACTCTGTCCCCTCTGCTTTCAAGTACTCTACAACTTGAGTCCACCCTTGGACTCCACCGGACACTTCATCTTTAACCCGCCTGCAGCCCTTTCAGCTTCAAGCACCAAGAGCCTGCGAGTCAAAACCCGACGCCACTTCGACCCTGTGCAGCCACTTCCTGTGGGTGAGGTAACTTTGCTCCGCCGGTGTTCCCACACTGGTGCACACCTCTAGGGTCTGTGTGTTAAGTTTTGTTCCTCTAGGTTCAGCGGAAGTGTCCTTTAACTTTAACTTTACAACTTTTACGCACCATTGGTTAACATTGGTGCATGCGTGCGCTTTCCGCACATCTCCCGAATCCCGAGGGCCATTCCCGACTTCAGCATTGCTTGTCCTGACTGCTCCCAGCGATTCCCTAGGCCCTAGGCCTAACCACTGTTCGAGTGGCCTCTCTTATACCACTTGTTTAGTATATGGTTCGAGTGGCCCCCTGCCCTCATCCAGAATTGTGCAACTTTGTATGTTTAAACAGTGCTTTTGATTTAACGCTTGTGCCCCTTTATTCATAAAGAATACTGGGGATTGTTTTTAGAAATAAACACATATATTTTTATAATATATACTTGTGTGGTGTCCTTTCATTTGGTATTACAGGATTGTATGTGGTAAAACAGCTCGCTTAACACGACCTCTTAAGTTAAGCCTTTAGGCTGCTTAGTCCATGCTACCCCTAGGATAGCTTGTCTAATAAGGTTGACTTACAACCAGACACCATAAGGGATTGTTTGGTCAGGTAGTAGGTGGTTCCAGAATTGGAAACATCCCCTACCAGGCCAACTTCTCACACAGGGACTGTGGATCGGGCTGTTAGAAGGCAGGCAGGCTTGATCTCGTCAATCTCAGTCGCTCGAGTTCCGGCGGGAACTGCAACTAAGTAGACGTCGAGGGCTGGATGGTGCCTGCTGCTGCAGGGTGGTCACTCCTTGACCACAAGGGAGATTCTTCGGGCTTCCACGTTGAGATGGAGGGCGAAGGGTCCAGAATTTCGTTTCAAATGTTTCTTCCAGGAAATCTGATGTGCATTGGCACTGCTCCCACTCTTATTCGAATCTGGGGGGCGTGATTACCTGCTAGGTCCCCTCCTATGGGTGGGACCCAGGAAGTGGGTGGATACACCCCCTTCCTTTGATCCAGGCCGCCCTGGCACGAGGGCTGGAGTGCCCCAGAACCGGTTTGGCCGGATTATGCAAGGGGCAGCCTTGTGCGCCCCAAGCAGTGTCTGGTTTCTTTCAAACCTGTAGGAAGGTGGCTACCTGACTATGGTTACCCCAGATTTTTTGCCTGTGTTTAGCTGGTTTTTTGACTTAGTTGACCTGGTTCCCTGCTAATCAGGGCCCCAGGCCATCTGCTCTCTCTGTAAAATGGATTCCATGTACCCTAGGTACATACCAATTGGAAATGGACTCCTTGTCAGCCCCTGTAGAATGCACTATAGGTGCACAGGGCACAGGAGCCACTAAGGCCTACCAGGGGCTGCAGCATATCTTTTGCCACCCCTGGCTGGTTCTTAAATTGACACAACTGGCTGATCACTCAGCTGGGGTAAGGTGGTGTACACACCCCTTGCTTAGATATAGTATACCTATGTCTAAACCTATATCTGGACACATGTAAACCTGTGAGCCACTCCTATAGACAGGCCTCACCAATCCTGGAGGCTGGGTGCATGGTTTTTATGTGAGATGGAGCTCTAGCATGAGCTGAGCCTGTCTGCAGCCGTCGGGAACAAATCCCTAAGCTGTTTCAGGATAATGCCATACCATATACTATTAAGTGCCTTATAATCCTCGCGGTTATTTAGCAACTTTGGTTTGGCTTTATCAAAACATGTCGTGTAAGGTGTCATACGCTTTGGAATACCATCCCCTCGCCAGTTCTGGCGACGGGGATGGCATTCCACCCCTCTAGAGGGGTAAGACATGTTACTTTGCTTTAATGCGGTTGATTTCTCCAAAGACCTTAAGATCCACAAAATGGATGCCTCTGCCACAGACAAATGTCTGGACCCCTGGAGCTGACCGAAACCCAGTCAAGGGGGTCCTGGACAAAGGGTTTCCTGTCACAGGAGGGTGTCACCGCCCTCCAGACAGGAGATAGTGTATTGTAGCAGGGAGGTTTGAAAGAAACCAGACACTGCCTGGGGCGCACAAGGCTGCCCCTTGCATAATCCGGCCAAACCGGTTCTGGGGCACTCCAGCCCTCGTGCCAGGGCGGCCTGGATCAAAGGAAGGGGGTGTATCCACCCACTTCCTGGGTCCCACCCATAGGAGGGGACCTAGCAGGTAATCACGCCCCCCAGATTGGAATAAGAGTGGGAGCAGTGCCAATGCACATCAGATTTCCTGGAAGAAACATTTGAAACGATATTCTGGACCCTTCGCCCTCCATCTCAACGTGGAAGCCCGAAGAATCTCCCTTGTGGTCAAGGAGTGACCACCCTGCAGCAGCAGGCACCATCCAGCCCTCGACGTCTACTTAGTTGCAGTTCCCGCCGGAACTCGAGCGACTGAGATCGACGAGATCAAGCCTGCCCAGCTTCTAACAGCCCGATCCACAGTCCATGCAAAGCTGAGACCCGTGGAGGCGACCGGAAGCGTGGGGCACGCCATCTTGAAGTGACCACGAGACGCTGACCGTGCAGCCCACGAGTGACCCTCGAAGCTGTACACCGGGGTTTGAGAAGCCCCCACCCTGAGCTACTCCTGAGCCGACGTTCAGCCCTCCACACTCGACGAGTGCTGCGTGGGGCCCTTTGGCACGATTTGGCTCAATGCGTTGGCCCGGTCACTTGCCAGCTGGCTTGTGGTCCCTGTGCCGACGAACTACCAAAGAAGACTCGTGAATCTGGTTGCTCCAGATCCACACCAGCTCCCCTGAAAAGGAGCCCCGACTCTGACCTTCCTGGTCCGAGTGAGAAGCAATCTTCCGATCCTGCGTGGATTGCTCTTACCAAGGCTTGTTTGCTCCAAACCTGAAGCCGACTGCACCGACGGTGAGAGCCTGCGTGGGACAGATCGTGACCTGCTCCTGGACGTCGCAGATGCCCCAGAGCCCACGTGACAGCGGAGAGAAGCTCCTCGACGACCACCTGATTGCGCCCGACATTGCCTGGTTCCGTCCTGGTTCCACCCTGGTCACTGCTGAGTGACCCAGACTCTGTCCCCTCTGCTTTCAGGTACTCTACAACTTGAGTCCACCCTTGGACTCCACCGGACACTTCGTCTTCACCCTGCCTGCAGCCCTTTCAGCTTCAAGCACCAAGAGCCTGCGTGTCAAAACCCGACGCCACTTCGACCCTGTGCACCCACTTCCTGTGGGTGAGGTAACTTTGCTCCGCCGGTGTTCCCACACTGGTGCACACCTCTAGGGTCTGTGTGTTAAGTTTTGTTCCTCTAGGTTCAGCGGAAGTGTCCTTAAACTTTAACTATTTGACTTTTACGCACCATTGGTTAACATTGGTGCATGCGTGCGCTTTCCGCACATCTCCCGAATCCCGAGGGCCATTCCCGACTTCAGCATTGCTTGTCCTGACTGCTCCCAGCGATTCCCTAGGCCCTAGGCCTAACCACTGTTCGAGTGGCCTCTCTTATACCACTTGTTTAGTATATGGTTTGAGTGGCCCCCCGCCCTCATCCATAATTGTGCAACTTGTATGTTTAAACAGTGCTTTTTGATTTAACGCTTGTGCCCCTTTATTCATAAAGAATACTGGGGATTGTTTTTAGTAATAAACACATACATTTTTATAATATATACTTGTGTGGTGTCCTTTCATTTGGTATTACAGGATTGTATGTGGTAAAACAGCTCGCTTAACACGACCTCTTAAGTTAAGCCTTTAGGCTGCTTAGTCCATGCTACCCCTAGGATAGCTTGTCTAATAAGGTTGACTTACAACCAGACACCATAAGGGATTGTTTGGTCAGGTAGTAGGTGATTCCAGAATTGGAAACATCCCCTACCAGGCCAACTTCTC
The DNA here is from genome assembly GCF_964261635.1 of Lissotriton helveticus. NCBI lineage: Eukaryota > Metazoa > Chordata > Amphibia > Caudata > Salamandridae > Lissotriton > Lissotriton helveticus. The sequence goes on along the minus strand of NW_027611692.1, from coordinate 5,088,988 downwards.
ACCTTGGTGAGCAGCGGTGCGGATTTGAGCTTGCTGTTGTTTTACCATTGCAATCTTTATATCAAATTGAAAGATCACATCAAGTACCTCTAGGTACATATAAAATCAAAAGCTTAGCATATTAAGTTCTACTGAACTTAGTAGTTGTAGGTTGAAGGGATTAGCACACCCTGACTACAACTAACTAGCAAGGTACAGTAGGAAAACACTTAGTGTAGGTAAGTGCACCACTTACACCTCACTAGTAACCATGTCTGACACAGGAAAAGCCTCAGGGTCTGCTCCTGTGACAGTTGACCCTACCCAGGCAACTTTTGGATATGACAAACTAACCCGCAGAGACTTGATTGCCTTGTGCAAAGCAAGAGGGTTAAAAAGGGGCAGAAGCCCCACCTGCCTAACCCTGGTAGAAATCCTAGAACAGGATGACTTAGAGAAGGCTAAAGCAGCTTCCCTAGACACAGGAAATGGAGAGAACCCCCCTGTAGTTGATCCCCCTGAAGAGGAGGATGATGATGACTTGGATGAGGACTCAGATGTTGGGGACTTAGAAGTACAGGATCAGGGTAGCCAGGTTCCAGTTGGTAGGCTTAGCCAGGCCAACTTGGACCTACTGGGGAATGGAGAGGGCCAGCACCTCCCCAGAACCCAACATGTGATTCTCCCAGGCAACAGAAGAGTGAGATCTCCCTCAGGGGACTCTCATCTTTCTAGTGCCTCCAGGGAATCAGAGAGAGGCATGAGTGCTTCTCAGAAAGCTGAGCATAGGGCTAGAATGAGGGCTGTCAGACTCCAGATAGAGAGAGAGGAGGTAGCCCTGAGTCAAGCTAAGCTTACCTTAGCCCAAGCTAAACTTGCCTTGGCAAGAGAGCAGAAATTGTGTGGCTTAGATGCCACTGGTGGCAGCAATATTCCTAAAGAGAAACCCAGGTCCTATGATAGTAGAAACCTGACAAAGATTGTGCCCCCCTTCAAAGAAGGGGATGACATCCACAAATGGATGACTGCTCTTGAGAGAGCCTGCATGGTACAGCAGGTTCCTGAGGAACAGTGGGCAGCAATCTTATGGTACTCCTTTTCAGAGAAAGGGAGGGACAAGCTCCTCACTGTCAGACATGAGGATGCAAACAATTACAAAGTCCTGAAGAGTGTTCTGATAGATGGGTTTGGCTTAACCACTGAACAGTACAGGTTCAAGTTCAGAGACACCCAGAAGACACAGACTCAGGACTGGACTGATTTTGTAGATTGTGCTACTAAGGCTCTGGAGGGTTGGCTACATGGCAGCAAAGTACATGACTTTACAGGATTGTATAATTTGATTATGAGGGAGCAGATCCTAAGTAATTGTCAGAACCAGCTCTTACACCAGCACCTGGTAGACTCTGATCTGACCTCTCCCCAAGAATTGGGAAAGAAGGCAGACAAATGGGTCAGAACCAGGATTAGGCCTAAGAATCAGGACAGTAACCAGAAGAAGGAGTCTACCAAGCCTCAAGATAAGGGTGGGGATAAAAGTAAAGAAAAGACTTCCCCAGGGCCCCAAAACTCCAAGGATGGGGGTGGGTCCCAAGACACTTCTTCAACTGAGAAAAAACCCTATTGTTATCCCTGTAAACAGGTGGGGCATTACAAAACAGACAGCTGTTGTCCCAAGAATAACAATAAAGAAAATATACCTCCAAAGCCAGCTTCAACACCTCCTGTTACTGTCAGCAGTAATCCCCCAGGAAGTGGAAGCACACCCAGGAATCTGGGTGGGTTTACTTTTGGAAATCAGGTGGACCCTGGCCTATCCAGGTCCCCATCACCCAATGATCTTGTTTATGAGGCTGGCATGGGGTTTGCCAACTTCTCTGCTTGCCCAAATACTTTGAGCAAGTATAGACAAGAACCCATCATCAATGGTTTAAGAGTTGAAGCTTTTAGAGACACAGGGGCTAGCATCACCATGGTGGCTGATGGCATAGTCCCCTCTAAGCAACTTTTACCTGGTGCCACATACCAGGTAATAAACATTGATGGCATCCAAACAAATCATCCCATGGCAGTAGTAAGTCTCAGCTGGGGAGGTGTCACTGGCCCAAAGAGAGTGGCAGTGTCCCCAAACTTGCCTGTAGACTGTCTACTGGGTAATGATTTAGAAATCTCAGCCTGGGCTGGGGTTGAACAGGAAATCCATTCTGGGATGGTAAATTCCAATGGAAAGGTTAGTGGGGCTGTAATGGCTACAGCCCCAATTCAAGATGTCCTTCCTGAAAAGGTTGGTAGGGCGGAGATACTCCCTGCCCCATCTTTAGCAAAAGCTCTTCCTGAACAGAATAGCAAAGCTGTTATGATAACAGCAGAAACCCAAACTGAGTCTCCTCCTGAAAAGGTTGGTGGGGCTGTGATGGCCACAGCCCAAACTCAAACTGACACGTGTGTTGTGAAACCTGAAATGATGGATAACTCCACACAAACTGAGAGCATGGAGGAGGAAGAGAAATCTCCCCCTCACCAGACTTTAGGACAGGATCAGCCTCCTCAGGGAACTGATCTTACCCCTGATGAAGGAACTGCCCCAGAGGTGGTTGGGCCTAGCCTGACAGAACCTCTGATGTCAGTGGACCCTTCTCAGGTGGGACCCAGTCTGGAGCAGGTAACCTGCCCCTCTCTCCCTTGCCTTAGCCAGCCCAGGGCTGCAGAGGACAAGAAGGACAGTGAGACCCAGAGGGCCCCCTGTCAAATAAAGCACCCCCATCAAAAAATTAGGTGCACCAAAACTAGTAGCCCTAGTAAGGTGAAAACTTTAAAAACTCCTGAGGGAGCCCCCTTAAAAACAGTTAGGGACCTCCCCCAGATGGATTCTGTTGGGCACAGCCAAACCTGGGACCCAAAGGGCCCAAACCTGAACTGTCCCTCCAGCAAGCCAAACAGAGGGACCCAGCCTCCAGCTTTAGGTAGCCAGAGGTTGACCCTGAGAGCACAGTGCAACTCAGTTAAAGAAAGAAAGGCACACATGGTGGAAGATAATTGGAGGAAGCTAAGCCCTAAATTAGTAGAGCCTCACTTCAATACTCCATATCCAAACCAGCCTTTAACTTTGCATAAACACACCCAAGGTAGTGATTCCCTATGGTGGAGACCCTCTAATACCCAAAGGGTGAGGGACTGCTTAGTGGACCATGAGACAGGGGGTACCCATGCTAGTGCAGGTACTTCCTTATATGGCCACTCAGGCAATATAGGCTTACCTGGCCAAGGATAGCCTTATCTCCTTTCGTTTGGGGGGGGGTTATGTAGGAAGGTGGCTACCTGACTATGGTTACCCCAGATTTTTTGCCTGTGTTTAGCTGGTTTTTTGACTTAGTTGACCTGGTTCCCTGCTAATCAGGGCCCCAGGCCATCTGCTCTCTCTGTAAAATGGATTCCATGTACCCTAGGTACATACCAATTGGAAATGGACTCCTTGTCAGCCCCTGTAGAATGCACTATAGGTGCACAGGGCACAGGAGCCACTAAGGCCTACCAGGGGCTGCAGCATATCTTTTGCCACCCCTGGCTGGTTCTTAAATTGACACAACTGGCTGATCACTCAGCTGGGGTAAGGTGGTGTACACACCCCTTGCTTAGATATAGTATACCTATGTCTAAACCTATATCTGGACACATGTAAACCTGTGAGCCACTCCTATAGACAGGCCTCACCAATCCTGGAGGCTGGGTGCATGGTTTTTATGTGAGATGGAGCTCTAGCATGAGCTGAGCCTGTCTGCAGCCGTCGGGAACACATCCCTAAGCTGTTTCAGGATAATGCCATACCATATACTATTAAGTGCCTTATAATCCTCGCGGTTATTTAGCAACTTTGGTTTGGCTTTATCAAAACATGTCGTGTAAGGTGTCATACGCTTTGGAATACCATCCCCTCGCCAGTTCTGGCGACGGGGATGGCATTCCACCCCTCTAGAGGGGTAAGACATGTTACTTTGCTTTAATGCGGTTGATTTCTCCAAAGACCTTAAGATCCACAAAATGGATGCCTCTGCCACAGACAAATGTCTGGACCCCTGGAGCTGACCGAAACCCAGTCAAGGGGGTCCTGGACAAAGGGTTTCCTGTCACAGGAGGGTGTCACCGCCCTCCAGACAGGAGATAGTGTATTGTAGCAGGGAGGTTTGAAAGAAACCAGACACTGCCTGGGGCGCACAAGGCTGCCCCTTGCATAATCCGGCCAAACCGGTTCTGGGGCACTCCAGCCCTCGTGCCAGGGCGGCCTGGATCAAAGGAAGGGGGTGTATCCACCCACTTCCTGGGTCCCACCCATAGGAGGGGACCTAGCAGGTAATCACGCCCCCCAGATTGGAATAAGAGTGGGAGCAGTGCCAATGCACATCAGATTTCCTGGAAGAAACATTTGAAACGATATTCTGGACCCTTCGCCCTCCATCTCAACGTGGAAGCCCGAAGAATCTCCCTTGTGGTCAAGGAGTGACCACCCTGCAGCAGCAGGCACCATCCAGCCCTCGACATCTACTTAGTTGCAGTTCCCGCCGGAACTCGAGCGACTGAGATCGACGAGATCAAGCCTGCCCAGCTTCTAACAGCCCGATCCACAGTCCATGCAAAGCTGAGACCCGTAGAGGCGACCGGAAGCGTGGGGCACGCCATCTTGAAGTGACCACGAGACGCTGACCGTGCAGCCCACGAGTGACCCTCGAAGCTGTACACCGGGGTTTGAGAAGCCCCCACCCTGAGCTACTCCTGAGCCGAAGTTCAGCCCTCCACACTCGACGAGTGCTGCGTGGGGCCCTTTGGCACGATTTGGCTCAACGCGTTGGCCCGGTCACTTGCCAGCTGGCTTGTGGTCCCTGTGCCGACGAACTACCAAAGAAGACTCGTGAATCTGGTTGCTCCAGATCCACACCAGCTCCCCTGAAAAGGAGCCCCGACTCTGACCTTCCTGGTCCGAGTGAGAAGCAATCTTCCGATCCTGCGTGGATTGCTCTTACCAAGGCTTGTTTGCTCCAAACCTGAAGCCGACTGCACCGACGGTGAGAGCCTGCGTGCGACAGATCGTGACCTGCTCCTGGACGTCGCAGATGCCCCAGAGCCCACGTGACAGCGGAGAGAAGCTCCTCGACGACCACCTGATTGCGCCCGACATTGCCTGGTTCCGTCCTGGTTCCACCCTGGTCACTGCTGAGTGACCCAGACTCTGTCCCCTCTGCTTTCAGGTACTCTACAACTTGAGTCCACCCTTGGACTCCACCGGACACTTCGTCTTCACCCTGCCTGCAGCCCTTTCAGCTTCAAGCACCAAGAGCCTGCGTGTCAAAACCCGACGCCACTTCGACCCTGTGCACCCACTTCCTGTGGGTGAGGTAACTTTGCTCCGCCGGTGTTCCCACACTGGTGCACACCTCTAGGGTCTGTGTGTTAAGTTTTGTTCCTCTAGGTTCAGCGGAAGTGTCCTTAAACTTTAACTATTTGACTTTTACGCACCATTGGTTAACATTGGTGCATGCGTGCGCTTTCCGCACATCTCCCGAATCCCGAGGGCCATTCCCGACTTCAGCATTGCTTGTCCTGACTGCTCCCAGCGATTCCCTAGGCCCTAGGCCTAACCACTGTTCGAGTGGCCTCTCTTATACCACTTGTTTAGTATATGGTTTGAGTGGCCCCCCGCCCTCATCCATAATTGTGCAACTTGTATGTTTAAACAGTGCTTTTTGATTTAACGCTTGTGCCCCTTTATTCATAAAGAATACTGGGGATTGTTTTTAGTAATAAACACATACATTTTTATAATATATACTTGTGTGGTGTCCTTTCATTTGGTATTACAGGATTGTATGTGGTAAAACAGCTCGCTTAACACGACCTCTTAAGTTAAGCCTTTAGGCTGCTTAGTCCATGCTACCCCTAGGATAGCTTGTCTAATAAGGTTGACTTACAACCAGACACCATAAGGGATTGTTTGGTCAGGTAGTAGGTGATTCCAGAATTGGAAACATCCCCTACCAGGCCAACTTCTCACAAAACCTCCCTGCTACAATCCACTATCTCCTGTCTGGAGGGCGGTGACACCCTCCTGTGACAGGAAACCCTTTGTCCAGGACCCATTTGGTTGAGTTTCGGTCAACTGCAGGGGTCCAGACATTTGTCTGTGGCAGAGGCATCCATTTTGTGGATCTTAAGGTCTTTGGAGAAATTAACCGCATTTAAGTGAAGTAACATGTCTTACCCCTCTAGAGGGGTGGAATGCCATCCCCGTCGCCAGAACTGGCGAGGGGATGGTATTCCAAATCGTATGACACCTTACACGACATGTTTTGATAAAGCCAAACCAAAGTTGCTATTTAACCGCGAGGATTATAAGGCACTTAAGAGTATATGGTATGGCATTATCCTGAAACAGCTTAGGGAGTTGTTCCCGACAGCTGCAGACAGGCTCAGCTCATGCTAGAGCTCCATCTCACATAAAACCACGCACTCTGCCTCCAGGATTGATGAGGCCTTCCATAGGAGTGGCTCACAGGTTTACATGTGTCCAGATATAGGTTTAGACATAGGTATACTATATCTAAGCAAGGGGTGTGTACACCACCTTACCCCAGCTGAGTGATCAGCCAGTTGTGTCAATTTAAGAACCAGCCAGGGGTGGCAAAAGATAGGCTGCAGCCCCTGGTAGGCCTTGGTGGCCCCTATGCCCTGGGCACCTATAGTGCATTATACAGGGGCTGACAAGGAGTCCATTTCCAATTGGTATGTGCATATAGCACATGTGTCAGTAATTTAGTGAGAGAACAGCAGGCTGGGGGTCTGATCAGCAGGCCCACAGCCTCAGTAGTCGAAAACCAGTGAAGCAAAAAGCAAAAATTTGGGGTGACCATAGGATAGCAGACCCTACTCTCCTACACCTGCCTTCTGCAGGGCCTCCAAAACTTTCTTCAGGTGGATCAGGTGATCCTCCCAGGTGGAGCTAAAGACAGCAATATCATCTAGATATGCTGCGCAAAAGTCATCCAACCCAGTAAGGACTTGGTTCACCAACCTTTGGAAAGTGGCAGGTGCATTCTTCAAACCAAAGGGCATTACCACAAACTGATAATGACCACTAGGGGTAGAGAATGCTGTTTTGGCTTTTGACTCCTCAGCTAGTCTGATTTGCCAGTAGCCAGCTGTCAGATCGAATGTGCTCAGAAACTTGGCAGAAGCCAATCTGTCAATGAGCTCATCTGCTCTTGGAATGGGGTGAGCATCTGTCCTAGTGACAGCATTGAGACCCCTGTAATCCACGCAAAACCTCATTTCTCTCTTTCCATCTTGGGTATGAGGTTTTGGCACCAGGACTACTGGGCTGGCCCATGGGCTCTCTGATGGCTCAATCACTCCAAGCTCCAACATCTTTTGCACCTCAGCCTTGATGCAATCCCTGACATGGTCAGGTTGCCTGTAGATCTTATTCTTGACAGGCAGACTGTCACCAGTGTCCACTACATGGGTACACCAGTCAGTCTGGCTGGGTGTGAGTGAAAACAAATGCCTGTGGGCCTGCAAAACTTGTCTGCAGTCCATCTGTTGCTGGTCAGTGAGGCTGCCTGCCAAGGCTACTCCATCCACTGAACCATCATCAGGGTTCTGAGAAAGCAGGTCTGGGAGAGGGTCACTCTCTTCCTCCTGTTCCCCATCTGTGGCCATGAGCAAGCTCATGTCCTCCCTGTCCACAAATGCTTTCAAGCGATTCACATGGATTACCCTGTGAGGGCTCCTGGGTGTTCCAAAGTCCACCAAGTAGGTGACTTCCCCCTTCTTCTCAATAATAGGATAGGGTCCACTCCATTTGTCTTGGAGTGCTGCTGGAGCCACTGGCTCCAGTACCCACACCTTCTGTCCTGGTTGGAACTCTACCAGCACAGCCTTTTTGTCATGCCAAGCTTTCTGTAATTCTTGGCTGGCCTCCAGGTTTTTGGATGCTCTTTCCATGTACTCAGCCATCCTGGAGCGGAGACCAAGTACATAGTCCACTATGTCTAGTTTGGGCTTTTTGAGAGGTAACTCCCATCCTTCCTTCACCAAACACAATGGACCCCTCACAGGGTGGCCAAACAAAAGTTCAAAAGGGCTGTAGCCAACCCCCTTCTGTGGGACCTCTCTGTAAGCAAAGAGCAGGCAGGGTAAAAGAATGTCCCATTTCCGCCTGAGCTTCTCTGGTAATCCTTTTATCATGCCTTTTAGGGTCTTGTTAAATCTCTCCACAAGCCCATTGCATTGGGGATGATATGGGGTGGTAAACTTATAGTTTACTCCACATTCCTTCCACATTGCTTTCAGATAGCTAGACATAAAATTCGTGCCTCTATCTGATAGTACCTCCTTAGGAAAGCCCACTCTTGAGAAAACTGCAATGAGGGCCTTTGCCACCACAGGGGCTGTGGTGGTCCTTAGGGGAATAGCCTCTGGATACCTGGTGGCATGATCCACTACCACCAGTATGAATCTGTTCCCAGATGCTGTTTGGGGGTCCATTGGACCCACAATATCAATTCCAACTCTTTCAAAGGGAACTCCCACCACAGGTAGTGGTATTAGGGGGGCCTTTGTTGTGCCACCTGACTTACCACTGGCTTGGCAAGTGACACAGGAGCAACAAAACTCCTTGACATCCTCTGACATGTGAGGCCAGTGAAAGTGTGAAACAAGCCTGTCCCACGTCTTGTTCTGGCCTAAGTGTCTTGCAAGGGGAATATCATGGGCCAAGGTAAGGAGGAACCCCCTAAACTGCAGAGGTATAACCAACCTCCTGGTCATGCCAGGCTTGGGGGCTCTAGCCTCTGAGTAAAGGAGTCCATCATCCCAATACACAGTATGGGTACCTTGGGCATCCCCAGCAGCCTCAGCAGCAGCCTGCTGTCTGAGGGGTTCAAGGGAAGGGCAATCTAATTGAGCCTGCCTCAGGTCTGCCCTTGAGGGTCCCTCTGTCCCCAGAAACTCAACCTGGTCAGGTTCAAGCTCCTCAGAGACAGTCTCCTCTTGGACTGCAGAATCAGTTTCCTCTGAAACCTGATCCTCAACCTGGGGCAAGGTGGAAGGCTGAGCCTTTCCTCTCTTGCTCCTTCTCTTGGGTTGTGGCTGGTCTATTGTTTCAAGATCCACCACTGGTTCAGGAAGGCACTTCTTAGCCTGAGCCCTTGTCATGGCAAGGACATGCTCTGAAATCCCTAGCATTTCTGCATGAGTCCTGTACTCCACTTCTGACCATGCTGAGCTTTCAAGGTCATTGCCTAACAGACAGTCTACTGGTAGGTCTGCACTCACCACAACCTTCTTTAGGCCATCAACCCCTCCCCAGGAGAAGTTCACAACTGCCACACTATGGGAAGTAGTGGAGTTGCTTGCATTGGTTACTAGGTAGCTCTCACCTAGTACAATCTGTCCAGGGTCCACAAAGTCAGGTGTCACCATTGTGACACTGGCACATGTGTCCCTGTAAGCTTGAGCCAGTTTCTCATTAATTAAGGGAGTCTGTCTGTATTTGCCCAGGTTACTGGGGCTTACTGCAGTGGGCAACTCAATGTCCACATCATACAGGAGAACTGCCTGTGTAGCATTGCTTGTCCTGACTGCTCCCAGCGATTCCCTAGGCCCTAGGCCTAACCACTGCTCGAGTGGCATCTCTTATACCACTTGTTTAGTATATGGTTTGAGTGGCCACCCGCCCTCATCCATAATTGTGCAACTTGTATGTTTAAACAGTGCTTTTGATTTAACGCTTGTGCCCCTTTATTCATAAAGAATACTGGGGATTGTTTTTAGTAATAAACACATATATTTTTATAATATATACTTGTGTGGTGTCCTTTCATTTGATATTACAGGATTGTATGTGGTAAAACAGCTCGCTTAACACAACCTCTTAAGTTAAGCCTTTAGGCTGCTTAGTCCATGCTACCCCTAGGATAGCTTGTCTAATAAGGTTGACTTACAACCAGACACCATAAGGGATTGTTTGGTCTGATAATAGGTGGTTCCAGAATTGGAAACATCACCTATCAGGCCAACTTCTCACACACAGCCTGGGGGACCAAGAGCAACCAGGGGGACCAAGCACAGCCTGGGGGACCAAGCACAGCCTGGTGGACCAAGAGCAACCAGGGGGACCAAGCACAGCCAGGGGTACCATGCACAGCCAGGGGGACCAAGAGCAACCAGGGGGACCAAGCACAGCCTGGGGGACCAAGCACAGCCCGGGGGACCAAGCACAGCCTGGGGGACCAAGCACAGCCTGAGGGACCAAGAGCAACCAGGGGGACCAAGCAGAGCCTGGGGGACCAAGCAGAGCCTGGGGGACCAAGCAGAGCCTGGGGGACCAAGCACAGCCTGGGGTACCAAGCACAGCCTGGGGGACCAAGAGCAACCAGGGGGACCAAGCACAGCCTGGGGGACCAAGCACAGCCGGGGGTACCAAGAGCAACCAGGGGGACCAAGCACAGCCGGGGTACCAAGCACAGCCAGGGGGACCAAGAGCAACCAGGGGGACCAAGCACAGCCTGGGGGACCAAGAGCAACCAGGGGGACCAAGCACAGCCTGGGGGACCAAGCACAGCCTGGGGGACCAAGCACAGCCTGGGGGACCAAGCACAGCCTGGGGGACCAAGAGCAACTGGAGGGACCAAGCACAGCCTGGGGGACCAAGCACAGCCTGGGGGACCAAGCACAGCCTGGGGGACCAAGAACAGCCTGGGGGACCAAGCACAGCCTGGGGGACCAAGAGCAACCAGGAGGACCAAGCACAGCCTGGGGTACCAAGCACAGCCTGGGGGACCAATGTAGGAAGGTGGCTACCTGACTATGGTTACCCCAGATTTTTTGCCTGTGTTTAGCTGGTTTTTTGACTTAGTTGACCTGGTTCCCTGCTAATCAGGGCCCCAGGCCATCTGCTCTCTCTGTAAAATGGATTCCATGTACCCTAGGTACATACCACAATTGGAAATGGACTCCTTGTCAGCCCCTGTAGAATGCACTATAGGTGCACAGGGCATAGGAGCCACTAAGGCCTACCAGGGGCTGCAGCATATCTTTTGCCACCCCTGGCTAGTTCTTAAATTGACACAACTGGCTGATCACTCAGCTGGGGTAAGGTGGTGTACACACCCCTTGCTTAGATATAGTATACCTATGTCTAAACCTATATCTGGACACATGTAAACCTGTGAGCCACTCCTATAGTCAGGCCTCATCAATCCTGGAGGCTGAGTGCGTGGTTTTATGTGAGATGGAGCTCTAGCATGAGCTGAGCCTGTCTGCAGCCATCGGGAACAAATCCCTAAGCTGTTTCAGGATAATGCCATACCATATACTATTAAGTGCCTTATAATCCTCGCGGTTATTTAGCAACTTTGGTTTGGCTTTATCAAAACATGTCGTGTAAGGTGTCATACGCTTTGGAATACCATCCCCTCGCCAGTTCTGGCGACGGGGATGGCATTCCACCCCTCTAGAGGGGTAAGACATGTTACTTTGCTTTAATGCGGTTGATTTCTCCAAAGACCTTAAGATCCACAAAATGGATGCCTCTGCCACAGACAAATGTCTGGACCCCTGCAGTTGACTGAAACTCGACCAAATGGGTCCTGGACAAAGGGTTTCCTGTCACAGGAGGGTGTCACCGCCCTCCAGACAGGAGATAGTGTATTGTAGCAGGGAGGTTTGAAAGAAACCAGACAGTGCCTGGGGAGCACAAGGCTTCCCCTTGCATAATCCGGTCAAACCGGTTCTGGGGCAGCCCAGCCCCAGCTCCAGTGAGACCTGGACAAAGGAAAGGGGGTGTAACCACCCCCCTTCCTGGTCCCACCCATAGGGAGGGACCTAGCAGGAGATCCACCCCTCAGATTGGAATAAGAGTGGGAGCAGTGCCCTAGCACAGCAGATCATCCTGAAATCACCTTTAAACTAAGAAGACGACTGGACTTCGACATTCTGATGATAGAAGACTGAAGAGAATCTCCCTTGTGGCCTAGGAGGGGCCACCCTGTGAACACAGGCACCACCCAGCACCTCGACGTCTGCTTTGCCGCCGCCTCCCGCCGGAGCCCGAGTGCAGAGCCTGACGAGACCCAGCTTCCCAGACTTCTCCCAGCCCGATCCACAGTCCCTACAAAGAAGGGACCCGTGGAGGCACCGAGAGACGTGGGAGCGGACATCTTGAAAGACCCGCAAGACGCTGACTGCGCAGCACCCGAGGCATCCTCGACTCTGTGCTTTGGGGTTTGAGAATCCCCACAATCGAGCAGCATTTGCACCAAAGATCAGCCCTCCAGCATCTCCACGATCTGCGTGGGGCCCTTTTGCTTTGTGCCACTCGACTCGCCATCCCGGCCGCTTGTCACGTGGTCAGCGGCCATCTTGGCGACGAAACCTACGATTTACACTGTGAGTCTGGTTGCTCCAGACCTGCCCTCGCTCCTGTAGAAAGGAGTACCCGCTCTGACCTTGCTGGTCCGAGTAATAAGCCTTTTTTGCACTTTCCCCGTGGCTTGCATTAGCCAAGGCTTGTTTGCTTCAATCGAGTTGCCGACACCGCCATCAGCTAGAGCCTTCGAGGGACAGCTCGTGATCGACTCCTGGACGTCCTTGACCTCTTCGTGTCCACGTGGCTGCAGAGAGAAGCAACACCTCATCACCTGTTTGCACCCGACTTTACCTGGTTCCAATCTGGTTCCACGGTGGTCACTGGCCAGTGACTTTGAACACTGTCCCCTCTGCTTTCAGGTCTTCACCACTTCAGATCCACCCTTGGATCCACCGGACACTTCTCCTTCACATCGCCTGCAGCGTCTTCAGCTTCAAGCGCCAAGAACCTGCGTGTCAAAACCCGACGCCACTTCGACCCTGTGCACCCGCTTCCTGTGGGTGAGGTAACTTTGCTCCGCCGGTGTTCCCACACTGGTGCACATCTCTAGGGTCTGTGTGTTAAGTTTTGTTCCTCTAGGTTCAGCGGAAGTGTCCTTTAACTTTAACTTTACAACTTTTACGCACCATTGGTTAACATTGGTGCGTGCGTGCGCTTTCCGCACATCTCCCGAATCCCGAGGGCCATTCCCGACTTCAGCATTGCTTGTCCTGACTGCTCCCAGCGATTCCCTAGGCCCTAGGCCTAACCACTGCTCGAGTGGCCTTTCTTATACCACTTGTTTAGTATATGGTTTGAGTGGCCCCCTGCCCTCATCCATAATTGTGCAACTTTGTATGTTTAAACAGTGCTTTTGATTTAACGCTTGTGCCCCTTTATTCATAAAGAATACTGGGGATTGTTTTTAGTAATAAACACATATATTTTTATAATATATACTTGTGTGGTGTCCTTTCATTTGGTATTACAGGATTGTATGTGGTAAAACAGCTCGCTTAACACGACCTCTTAAGTTAAGCCTTTAGGCTGCTTAGTCCATGCTACCCCTAGGATAGCTTGTCTAATAAGGTTGACTTACAACCAGACACCATAAGGGATTGTTTGGTCAGGTAGTAGGTGGTTCCAGAATTGGAAACATCCCCTACCAGGCCAACTTCTCACATTGGTGAGCAGCGGTGCGGATTTGAGCTTGCTGTTGTTTTACCATTGCAATCTTTATATCAAATTGAAAGATCACATCAAGTACCTCTAGGTACATATAAAATCAAAAGCTTAGCATATTAAGTTCTACTGAACTTAGTAGTTGTAGGTTGAAGGGATTAGCACACCCTGACTACAACTAACTAGCAAGGTACAGTAGGAAAACACTTAGTGTAGGTAAGTGCACCACTTACACCTCACTAGTAACCATGTCTGACACAGGAAAAGCCTCAGGGTCTGCTCCTGTGACAGTTGACCCTACCCAGGCAACTTTTGGATATGACAAACTAACCCGCAGAGACTTGATTGCCTTGTGCAAAGCAAGAGGGTTAAAAAGGGGCAGAAGCCCCACCTGCCTAATCCTGGTAGAAATCCTAGAACAGGATGACTTAGAGAAGGCAAAAGCAGCTTCCCTAGACACAGGAAATGGAGGGAACCCCCCTGTAGTTGATCCCCCTGAAGAGGAGGATGATGATGACTTAGATGAGGACTCAGATGTTGAGGACTTAGAAGTACAGGATCAGGGTAGCCAGGTCCCAGTTGGTAGGCTTAGCCAGGCCAACTTGGATCTACTGGGGAATGGAGAGGGCCAGCACCTCCCCAGAACCCAACATGTGATTCTCCCAGGCAACAGAAGAGTGAGATCTCCCTCAGGGGACTCTCATATTTCTAGTGCCTCCAGAGAATCAGAGAGAGGCATGAGTGCTTCTCAGAAAGCTGAGCATAGGGCCAGAATGAGGGCTGTCGAAATCCAGATAGAGAGGGAAAAGGTAGCCTTGGCGCAAGCTAAACTTACCATGGCCCAAGCTAAACTTGCCTTGGCAAGAGAGCAGAAATTGTGTGGCTTAGATGCCACTGGTGGCAGCAATAATCCAAAAGAGAAACCCAGGTCCTATGATAGTAGAAACCTGACAAAGATTGTGCCCCCCTTCAAAGAAGGGGATGACATCCACAAATGGATGACTGCTCTTGAGAGAGCCTGCATGGTACAGCAGGTTCCTGAGTGTAGGAGAGTAGGGTCTGCTATCCTATGGTCACCCCAAATTTTTGCTTTTTGCTTCACTGGTTTTCGACTACTGAGGCTGTGGGCCTGCTGATCAGACCCCCAGCCTGCTGTTCTCTCACTAAATTAATGACACATGTGCTATAGGCACATACCAATTGGAAATGGACTCCTTGTCAGCCCCTGTAGAATGCACTATAGGTGCACAGGGCACAGGAGCCACTAAGGCCTACCAGGGGCTGCAGCATATCTTTTGCCACCCCTGGCTGGTTCTTAAATTGACACAACTGGCTGATCACTCAGCTGGGGTAAGGTGGTGTACACACCCCTTGCTTAGATATAGTATACCTATGTCTAAACCTATATCTGGACACATGTAAACCTGTGAGCCACTCCTATAGACAGGCCTCACCAATCCTGGAGGCTGGGTGCATGGTTTTTATGTGAGATGGAGCTCTAGCATGAGCTGAGCCTGTCTGCAGCCGTCGGGAACAAATCCCTAAGCTGTTTCAGGATAATGCCATACCATATACTATTAAGTGCCTTATAATCCTCGCGGTTATTTAGCAACTCTGGTTTGGCTTTATCAAAACATGTCGTGTAAGGTGTCATACGCTTTGGAATACCATCCCCTCGCCAGTTCTGGCGACGGGGATGGCATTCCACCCCTCTAGAGGGGTAAGACATGTTACTTCACTTTAATGCGGTTGATTTCTCCAAAGGCCTTAAGATCCACAAAATGGATGCCTCTGCCACAGACAAATGTCTGGACCCCTGGAGCTGACCGAAACCCAGTCAAGGGGGTCCTGGACAAAGGGTTTCCTGTCACAGGAGGGTGTCACCGCCCTCCAGACAGGAGATAGTGTATTGTAGCAGGGAGGTTTGAAAGAAACCAGACACTGCCTGGGGCGCACAAGGCTGCCCCTTGCATAATCCGGCCAAACCGGTTCTGGGGCACTCCAGCCCTCGTGCCAGGGCGGCCTGGATCAAAGGAAGGGGGTGTATCCACCCACTTCCTGGGTCCCACCCATAGGAGGGGACCTAGCAGGTAATCACGCCCACCAGATTCGAATAAGAGTGGGAGCAGTGCCAATGCACATCAGATTTCCTGGAAGAAACATTTGAAACGATATTCTGGACCCTTCGCCCTCCATCTCAACGTGGAAGCCCGAATAATCTCCCTTGTGGTCAAGGAGTGACCACCCTGCAGCAGCAGGCACCATCCAGCCCTCGACGTCTACTTAGTTGCAGTTCCCGCCGGAACTCGAGCGACTGAGATCGACGAGATCAAGCCTGCCCAGCTTCTAACAGCCCGATCCACAGTCCCTGCAAAGCTGAGACCCGTGGAGGCGACCGGAAGCGTGGGGCACGCCATCTTGAAGTGACCACGAGACGCTGACCGTGCAGCCCACGAGTGACCCTCGAAGCTGTACACCGGGGTTTGAGAAGCCCCCACCCTGAGCTACTCCTGAGCCGAAGTTCAGCCCTCCACACTCGACGAGTGCTGCGTGGGGCCCTTTGGCACGATTTGGCTCAACGCGTTGGCCCGGTCACTTGCCAGCTGGCTTGTGGTCCCTGTGCCAACGAACTACCGAAGAAGACTCGTGAATCTGGTTGCTCCAGATCCACACCAGCTCCCCTGAAAAGGAGCCCCGACTCTGACCTTCCTGGTCCGAGTGAGAAGCAATCTTCCGATCCTGCGTGGATTGCTCTTACCAAGGCTTGTTTGCTCCAAACCTGAAGCCGACTGCACCGACGGTGAGAGCCTGCGTGGGACAGATCGTGACCTGCTCCTGGACGTCGCAGATGCCCCAGAGCCCACGTGACAGCGGAGAGAAGCTCCTCGACGACCACCTGATTGCGCCCGACATTGCCTGGTTCCGTCCTGGTTCCACCCTGGTCACTGCTGAGTGACCCAGACTCTGTCCCCTCTGCTTTCAGGTACTCTACAACTTGAGTCCACCCTTGGACTCCACCGGACACTTCGTCTTCACCCTGCCTGCAGCCCTTTCAGCTTCAAGCACCAAGAGCCTGCGTGTCAAAACCCGACGCCACTTCGACCCTGTGCACCCACTTCCTGTGGGTGAGGTAACTTTGCTCCGCCGGTGTTCCCACACTGGTGCACACCTCTAGGGTCTGTGTGTTAAGTTTTGTTCCTCTAGGTTCAGCGGAAGTGTCCTTAAACTTTAACTCTTTGACTTTTACGCACCATTGGTTAACATTGGTGCATGCGTGCGCTTTCCGCACATCTCCCGAATCCCGAGGGCCATTCCCGACTTCAGCATTGCTTGTCCTGACTGCTCCCAGCGATTCCCTAGGCCCTAGGCCTAACCACTGCTCGAGTGGCCTTTCTTATACCACTTGTTTAGTATATGGTTTGAGTGGCCACCCGCCCTCATCCATAATTGTGCAACTTGTATGTTTAAACAGTGCTTTTGATTTAACGCTTGTGCCCCTTTATTCATAAAGAATACTGGGGATTGTTTTTAGTAATAAACACATATATTTTTATAATATATACTTGTGTGGTGTCCTTTCATTTGGTATTACAGGATTGTATGTGGTAAAACAGCTCGCTTAACACGACCTCTTAAGTTAAGCCTTTAGGCTGCTTAGTCCATGCTACCCCTAGGATAGCTTGTCTAATAAGGTTGACTTACAACCAGACACCATAAGGGGATTGTTTGGTCAGGTAGTAGGTGGTTCCAGAATTGGAAACATCCCCTACCAGGCCAACTTCTCACATTGGTGAGCAGCGGTGCGGATTTGAGCTTGCTGTTGTTTTGCCATTGCAATCTTTATATCAAATTGAAAGATCACATCAAGTACCTCTAGGTACATATAAAATCAAAAGCTTAGCATATTAAGTTCTACTGAACTTAGTAGTTGTAGGTTGAAGGGAGTAGCACACCCTTGACTACAACTCACTAGCAAGGTCCAGTAGGAAAACACTTAGTGTCGGTAAGTGCACCACTTACACCTCACTAGTAACCATGTCTGACACAGGAAAGGCCTCAGGGTCTAGTCCTGTGACAGTTGACCCTACCCAGGCAACTTTTGGATATGACAAACTAACCCGCAGAGACTTGATTGCCTTGTGCAAAGCAAGAGGGTTAAAAAGGGGCAGAAGCCCCACCTGCCTAATCCTGGTAGAAATCCTAGAACAGGATGACTTAGAGAAGGCAAAAGCAGCTTCCCTAGATACAGGAACTGGAGGGAACCCCCCTGCAGTTGATCCCCTTGAAGAGGAGGATGATGATGACTTGGATGAGGACTCAGATGTTGAGGACTTAGGAGTACAGGATCAGGGTAGCCAGGTTCCAGTTGGTAGGCTTAGCCAGGCCAACTTGGACCTACTGGGGACTGGAGAGGGCCAGCACCTCCCCAGAACCCAACATATGATTCCCCCAGGCAACAGAAGAGTGAGATCTCCCTCAGGGGACTCTTATCTTTCTAGTGCCTCCAGAGAATCACAGAGAGGCATGAATGCTTCTCAAAAGTTAGAGCATAGGGCCAGAATGAGGGCTGTCAAACTCCAGATAGAGAGGGAGGAGGTAGCCTTGGCTCAAGCTAGACTTGCCTTGGCAAGAGAGCAGAAATTAAGTGGCTTAGATGTCACTGGTGGCAGCAATTTTCCAAGAGAAAAAGACAGGGCCTATGATAATAGAAACCTGACCAAAATTGTGCCCCCCTTTAAAGAAGGGGATGACATCCACAAATGGATGACTGCTCTTGAGAGAGCCTGCATGGTACAGCAGGTTCCTGAGAATCAGTGGGCTGCAATTTTGTGGTACTCCTTTTCTGAGAAAGGGAGGGACAGGCTCCTCACAGTTAGACCTGAGGATGCCAAAAACTACTCTGTTTTGAAGAGTGCTCTCATTGAAGGGTATGGCCTAACCACTGAGCAATACAGGTTGTTGTTCAGAGACACCCAGAAAGCACAGACTCAAGACTGGACTGATTTTGTGGAGTGTGCCACTAAGGCTTTGGAGGGTTGGTTACAGGGAAGTAAAGTTTCAGACTATACAGGATTGTACAATCTTATGATGAGAGAACAGATCCTTAATAACTGTACAAACCAGCTGTTGCATCAATACCTTATTGACTCTGATCTGACCTCTCCCCAAGAATTGGGAAAGAAGGCAGACAAATGGGTCAGAACAAGGATTAAGCAGAAACCCCAGAACCAAGGTGGTGACCAGAAGAAAACAGACCAGAAGGGTGGTAATCAGAATCAGAAAGATAAAGAAAAAGACCAGAAGTCTTCAGGCCCCCAAACTAATAGTAAGGAGGGTGGTTCCCAAAATGGTAACAAGAAGAAGAAGAACAAAGGTCCAAAGACACCTTGGTGTAATACCTGCAAATCAGTTTCACACTGGGGCAGTGAGTGCACCAAGGCAAATCCAGTTCCCACCACTACAGCTCCTAAAGCAACTGCAACCCCAAGTACAGTAAGCAGTGGTGGAACACAGTCCAAGGGTGTAGCTGGGTTGACCCTGGGTATTGAAGTAGGATCTGGCCTAGTCAGAGTCCCTACACAGGCAGTTCTCCTGTATGATGTGGACATTGAGTTGCCCACTGCAGTAAGCCCCACTAACCTGGGCAAATACAGGCAGACTCCCTTAATAAATGAGAAACTGGCTCAAGCTTACAGGGACACATGTGCTAGTGTCACCATGGTGACCCCTGGCTTTGTGGACCCTGGACAGATTGTACTAGGAGAGAGCTACCTAGTAACCAATGCAAGCAACTCCACTACCTCCCATAGTGTGGCAGTTGTGAACTTCTCCTGGGGAGGGGTTGATGGCCTAAAGAAAGTTGTGGTGAGTGCAGACCTACCAGTAGACTGTCTGTTAGGCAATGACCTTGAAAGCTCAGCATGGTCAGAAGTGGAGTACAGGACTCATGCAGAAATGCTAGGGATTTCAGAGCATGTCCTTGCCATGACAAGGGCTCAGGCTAAGAAGTGCCTTCCTGAACCAGTGGTGGATCTTGAGACAATAGACCAGCCACAACCCAAGAGAAGGAGCAAGAGAGGAAAGGCCTCGCCTTCCACCTTGCCCCAGGTTGAGGATCAGGTTTCAGAGGAAACTGATTCTGCAGTCCAAGAGGAGACTGTCTCTGAGGAGCTTGAACCTGACCAGGTTGAGTTTCTGGGGACAGGGGGACCCTCAAGGGCAGACCTGAGGCAGGCTCAATTAGATTGCCCTTCCCTTGAACCCCTCAGACAGCAGGCTGCTGCTGAGGCTGCTGGGGATGCCCAAGGTACCCATACTGTGTATTGGGATGAGGGACTCCTTTACTCAGAGGCTAGAGCCCCCAAGCCTGGCATGACCAGGAGGTTGGTGATACCTCTGCAGTTTAGGGGATTCCTCCTTACCTTGGCCCATGATATTCCCCTTGCAGGACACTTAGGCCAGAACAAGACGTGGGACAGGCTTGTTCCACACTTTCACTGGCCTCACATGTCAGAGGATGTCAAGGAGTTTTGTCGCTCCTGTGTCACTTGCCAAGCCAGTGGTAAGTCAGGTGGCACAACAAAGGCCCCCCTAATACCACTACCTGTGGTGGGGGTCCCCTTTGAGAGAGTTGGAATTGATATTGTGGGTCCAATGGACCCCCAAACAGCATCTGGGAACAGATTCATACTGGTGGTAGTGGATCATGCCACCAGGTACCCAGAGGCTATTCCCCTAAGGACCACCACAGCACCTGTGGTGGCAAAAGCCCTCATTGCAGTTTTCTCAAGAGTGGGCTTTCCTAAGGAGGTACTATCAGATAGAGGGACAAATTTTATGTCCAGCTATCTAAAAGCAATGTGGAAGGAATGTGGAGTAAACTATAAGTTTACCACCCCATATCATCCACAATGCAATGGGCTTGTGGAGAGATTTAACAAGACCCTTAAAGGCATGATAAAGGGATTACCAGAGAAGCTCAGGCGGAAATGGGACATTCTTTTACCCTGCCTGCTCTTTGCTTACAGAGAGGTCCCACAGAAGGGGGTTGGCTACAGCCCTTTTGAACTTTTGTTTGGCCACCCTGTGAGAGGTCCATTGTGTTTGGTGAAGGAAGGATGGGAGTTACCTCTCAAAAAGCCCAAACTAGACATAGTGGACTATGTACTTGGTCTCCGCTCCAGGATGCCTGAGTACATGGAAAGAGCATCCAAAAACCTGGAGGCCAGCCAAGAATTGCAGAAAGCTTGGCATGACCAAAAGGCTGTACTGGTAGAGTTCCAACCAGGACAGAAGGTATGGGTACTGGAGCCAGTGGCTCCAGCAGCACTCCAAGACAAATGGAGTGGACCCTATCCTATTATTGAGAAGAAAGGGGAAGTCACCTACTTGGTAGACTTTGGAACACCCAGGAGCCCTCACAGGGTAATCCATGTGAATCGCTTGAAAGCATTTGTAGACAGGGAGGACATGAGCTTGCTCATGGCCACAGATGGGGAACAGGAGGAAGAGAGTGACCCTCTCCCAGACCTGCTTTCCCAGAACCCTGATGATGGTTCAGTTGATGGAGTAGCCTTGGCAGGCAGCCTCACTGACCAGCAACAGAGGGACTGCAGACAAGTTTTGCAGGCTCACAGGCAAATGTTTTCACTCACACCCAGCCAAACTGACTGGTGTACCCATGTTGTGGACACTGGTGACAGTCTGCCTGTCAAGAATAAGATCTACAGGCAACCTGATCATGTCAGGGATTGCATCAAGGCGGAGGTGCAAAAGATGTTGGAGCTTGGAGTGATTGAGCCATCAGAGAGCCCATGGGCCAGCCCAGTAGTCCTGGTGCCAAAACCTCATACCCAAGATGGTAAGAGAGAAATGAGGTTTTGCGTGGATTACAGGGGTCTCAATGCTGTCACTAGGACAGATGCTCACCCCATTCCAAGAGCAGATGAGCTCATTGACAGATTGGCTTCTGCCAAGTTTCTGAGCACATTTGATCTGACAGCTGGCTACTGGCAAATCAGACTAGCTGAGGAGTCAAAGGCCAAGACAGCATTCTCTACCCCTAGTGGGCATTATCAGTTTGTGGTAATGCCCTTTGGTTTGAAGAATGCACCTGCCACTTTCCAAAGGTTGGTGAACCAAGTCCTTACTGGGTTGGATGACTTTTGTGCAGCTTATCTGGATGATATTGCTGTCTTTAGCTCCACCTGGGAGGATCACCTGATCCACCTGAAGAAAGTTTTGGAGGCCCTGCAAAAGGCAGGCCTAACTATCAAGGCCACAAAGTGCCAGATAGGGCAGAGTAAGGTTGTATACCTGGGCCACCTAGTAGGTGGAGGCCAGGTTCAGCCACTGGAAAGCAAAATCCAGGCCATACAGGACTGGGCTCCTCCAGTTACCCAGACACAAGTCAGAGCCTTCTTGGGCCTGACTGGGTATTACAGAAAGTTTGTGAAAAACTATGGGTCTATAGTGACACCATTAAATGACTTGACATCCAAGAAGATGCCAAAAAAGGTTCAGTGGACAGTTAGCTGTCAGAAGGCATTTGAAGACCTGAAGAAGGCCATGTGCTCTGCACCTATCCTAAAGAGTCCTGACTACTCCAAACAGTTCATTGTTCAGACAGATGCTTCTGAGTTGGGGGTGGGAGCTGTACTCTCACAACTTAATCAAGATGGTCAAGACCAGCCAATTGCTTTCATTAGCAGGAGGCTAACCCCAAGAGAAAAACGTTGGTCAGCCATTGAGAGGGAGGCCTTTGCTGTGGTTTGGGCATTAAAGAAGTTGAGGTCCTACTTGTTTGGAACTCACTTCCTGGTGCAAACAGACCATAAGCCCCTCTTATGGCTTAATCAGATGAAGGGTGAAAATCCCAAACTGCTCAGGTGGTCCATTTCCCTACAGGGGATGGATTTTACAGTGGAGCACCGCCCAGGGACTGACCATGGTAATGCAGATGGTCTCTCCAGGTACTTCCACTTAGAACATGAAGACTTATCTGGTCAAGGTTAGTTTAATGTCCCTGCGTTTGGGGGGGGTTGTGTAGGAGAGTAGGGTCTGCTATCCTATGGTCACCCCAAATTTTTGCTTTTTGCTTCACTGGTTTTCGACTACTGAGGCTGTGGGCCTGCTGATCAGACCCCCAGCCTGCTGTTCTCTCACTAAATTAATGACACATGTGCTATAGGCACATACCAATTGGAAATGGACTCCTTGTCAGCCCCTGTAGAATGCACTATAGGTGCACAGGGCACAGGAGCCACTAAGGCCTACCAGGGGCTGCAGCATATCTTTTGCCACCCCTGGCTGGTTCTTAAATTGACACAACTGGCTGATCACTCAGCTGGGGTAAGGTGGTGTACACACCCCTTGCTTAGATATAGTATACCTATGTCTAAACCTATATCTGGACACATGTAAACCTGTGAGCCACTCCTATAGACAGGCCTCACCAATCCTGGAGGCTGGGTGCATGGTTTTTATGTGAGATGGAGCTCTAGCATGAGCTGAGCCTGTCTGCAGCCGTCGGGAACAAATCCCTAAGCTGTTTCAGGATAATGCCATACCATATACTATTAAGTGCCTTATAATCCTCGCCGTTATTTAGCAACTCTGGTTTGGCTTTATCAAAACATGTCGTGTAAGGTGTCATACGCTTTGGAATACCATCCCCTCGCCAGTTCTGGCGACGGGGATGGCATTCCACCCCTCTAGAGGGGTAAGACATGTTACTTCACTTTAATGCGGTTGATTTCTCCAAAGGCCTTAAGATCCACAAAATGGATGCCTCTGCCACAGACAAATGTCTGGACCCCTGGAGCTGACCGAAACCCAGTCAAGGGGGTCCTGGACAAAGGGTTTCCTGTCACAGGAGGGTGTCACCGCCCTCCAGACAGGAGATAGTGTATTGTAGCAGGGAGGTTTGAAAGAAACCAGACACTGCCTGGGGCGCACAAGGCTGCCCCTTGCATAATCCGGCCAAACCGGTTCTGGGGCACTCCAGCCCTCGTGCCAGGGCGGCCTGGATCAAAGGAAGGGGGTGTATCCACCCACTTCCTGGGTCCCACCCATAGGAGGGGACCTAGCAGGTAATCACGCCCACCAGATTCGAATAAGAGTGGGAGCAGTGCCAATGCACATCAGATTTCCTGGAAGAAACATTTGAAACGATATTCTGGACCCTTCGCCCTCCATCTCAACGTGGAAGCCCGAAGAATCTCCCTTGTGGTCAAGGAGTGACCACCCTGCAGCAGCAGGCACCATCCAGCCCTCGACGTCTACTTAGTTGCAGTTCCCGCCGGAACTCGAGAGACTGAGATCGACGAGATCAAGCCTGCCCAGCTTCTAACAGCCCGATCCACAGTCCCTGCAAAGCTGAGACCCGTGGAGGCGACCGGAAGCGTGGGGCACGCCATCTTGAAGTGACCACGAGACGCTGACCGTGCAGCCCACGAGTGACCCTCGAAGCTGTACACCGGGGTTTGAGAAGCCCCCACCCTGAGCTACTCCTGAGCCGAAGTTCAGCCCTCCACACTCGACGAGTGCTGCGTGGGGCCCTTTGGCACGATTTGGCTCAACGCGTTGGCCCGGTCACTTGCCAGCTGGCTTGTGGTCCCTGTGCCGACGAACTACCGAAGAAGACTCGTGAATCTGGTTGCTCCAGATCCACACCAGCTCCCCTGAAAAGGAGCCCCGACTCTGACCTTCCTGGTCCGAGTGAGAAGCAATCTTCTGATCCTGCGTGGATTGCTCTTACCAAGGCTTGTTTGCTCCAAACCTGAAGCCGACTGCACCGACGGTGAGAGCCTGCGTGGGACAGATCGTGACCTGCTCCTGGACGTCGCAGATGCCCCAGAGCCCACGTGACAGCGGAGAGAAGCTCCTCGACGACCACCTGATTGCGCCCGACATTGCCTGGTTCCGTCCTGGTTCCACCCTGGTCACTGCTGAGTGACCCAGACTCTGTCCCCTCTGCTTTCAGGTACTCTACAACTTGAGTCCACCCTTGGACTCCACCGGACACTTCGTCTTCACCCTGCCTGCAGCCCTTTCAGCTTCAAGCACCAAGAGCCTGCGTGTCAAAACCCGACGCCACTTCGACCCTGTGCACCCACTTCCTGTGGGTGAGGTAACTTTGCTCCGCCGGTGTTCCCACACTGGTGCACACCTCTAGGGTCTGTGTGTTAAGTTTTGTTCCTCTAGGTTCAGCGGAAGTGTCCTTAAACTTTAACTCTTTGACTTTTACGCACCATTGGTTAACATTGGTGCATGCGTGCGCTTTCCGCACATCTCCCGAATCCCGAGGGCCATTCCCGACTTCAGCATTGCTTGTCCTGACTGCTCCCAGCGATTACCTAGGCCCTAGGCCTAACCACTGCTCGAGTGGCCTTTCTTATACCACTTGTTTAGTATATGGTTTGAGTGGCCACCCGCCCTCATCCATAATTGTGCAACTTGTATGTTTAAACAGTGCTTTTGATTTAACGCTTGTGCCCCTTTATTCATAAAGAATACTGGGGATTGTTTTTAGTAATAAACACATATATTTTTATAATATATACTTGTGTGGTGTCCTTTCATTTGGTATTACAGGATTGTATGTGGTAAAACAGCTCGCTTAACACGACCTCTTAAGTTAAGCCTTTAGGCTGCTTAGTCCATGCTACCCCTAGGATAGCTTGTCTAATAAGGTTGACTTACAACCAGACACCATAAGGGGATTGTTTGGTCAGGTAGTAGGTGGTTCCAGAATTGGAAACATCCCCTACCAGGCCAACTTCTCACACTGAGGAACAGTGGGCAGCAATCTTATGGTACTCCTTTTCAGAGAAAGGGAGAGATAAGCTCCTCACTGTTAGACATGAGGATGCAAACAATTACAAAGTCCTGAAGAGTGTTCTGATAGATGGGTTTGGCTTAACCACTGAACAGTACAGGTTGAAGTTCAGAGATACCCAGAAGACACAGACTCAGGACTGGACTGATTTTGTAGATTGTGCTACTAAGGCTCTGGAGGGTTGGCTACATGGCAGCAAAGTACATGACTTTACAGGATTGTATAATTTGATTATGAGGGAGCAGATCCTAAGTAATTGTCAGAACCAGCTCTTACACCAGCACCTGGTGGACTCTGATCTGACCTCTCCCCAAGAATTGGGAAAGAAGGCAGACAAGTGGGTCAGAACCAGGATTAGGCCTAAGAATCAGGACAGTAACCAGAAGAAGGAGTCTACCAAGCCTCAAGATAAGGGTGGGGATAAAAATAAAGAAAAGACTTCCCCAGGGCCCCAAAACTCCAAGAAGGGGGGTGGGTCCCAAGACACTTCTTCAACTGAGAAAAAGCCTTATTGTTATCCCTGTAAACAGGTTGGGCATTACAAAACAGACAACTGTTGTCCCAAGAATAACAATAAAGAAAATATACCTCCAAAGCCAGCTTCAACACCTCCTGTTACTGTCAGCAGTAATCCCCCAGGAAGTGGAAGCACACCCAGGAATCTGGGTGGGTTTACTATTGGAGCTCAGGTGGACCCTGGCCTATCCAGGTCCCCATCACCCAATGATCTTGTTTATGAGACTGGCATGGGGTTTGCCAACTTCTCTGCTTGCCCAAATACTCTGAGCAAGTATAGACAAGAACCCATCATCAATGGTTTGAAAGTTGGAGCTTTTAGAGACACAGGGGCTAGCATCACCATGGTGGCTGATGGCATAGTCCCCTCTAAGCAACTTTTACCTGGTGCCACATACCAGGTTACAAACATTGATGGAATCCAAACAAATCATCCCATGGCAGTAGTAAGTCTCAGCTGGGGAGGTGTCATTGGCCCAAAGAGAGTGGCAGTGTCACCAAACTTGCCTGTAGACTGCCTACTTGGTAATGATTTGGAGATCTCAGCCTGGGCTGAGGTTGAACAGGAAACCCATTCTAGAATGGTGAATTCCAATGGAAAGGTTAGTGGGGCTGTAATGGCTACAGCCCCAATTCAAGATGTCCTTCCTGAAAAGGTTGGTAGGGCTGAGAAACTCTCTGCCCCATCTTTAGCAAAAGCTCTTCCTGAACAGAATAGCAAAGCTGTTATGATAACAGCAGAAACCCAGACTGAGTCTCCTCCTGAAAAGGTTGGTGGGGCTGTGATGGCCACAGCCCAAACTCAAACTGACATGTGTGTTGTGAAACCTGAAATGATGGATAACTCCACACAAACTGAGAGCATGGAGGAGGAAGAGAAATCTCCCCCTCACCAGACTTTAGGACAGGATCAGCCTCCTCAGGGAACTGATCTCACCCCTGATGAAGGAACTGCCCCAGAGGTTGTTAGGCCTGGCCTGACAGAGCCTCTGATGGCGGTGGACCCTTCTCAGGTGGGACCCAGTCTGGAGCAGGTAACCTGCCCCTCTCTCCCTTGCCTTAGCCAGCCCAGGGCTGCAGAGGACAAGAAGGACAGTGAGACCCAGAGGGCCCCCTGTCAAATAAAGCTCCCCCATCAACAGATTAGGGGCACCAAAACTAGTAGCCCTAGTGAGGTGAAAACTTTAAAAACTCCTGAGGGAGCCCCCTTAAAAACAGTTAGGGACCTCCCACAGATGGATTCTGTTGGGCACAGCCAAACCTGGGACCCAAAGGGCCCAAACCTGAACTGTCCCTCCAGCAAGCCAAACAGAGGGACCCAGCCTCCAGCTTTAGGTAGCCAGAGGTTGACCCTGAGAGCACAGTGCAACTCAGTTAAAGAAAGAAAGGCACACATGGTGGAAGATAATTGGAGGAAGCCAAGCCCTAACTTAGTAGAGCCTCACTTCAAAACTCCATATCCAAACCAGCCTTTAACTTTGCATAAACACACCCAAGGTAGGGATTCCCTATGGTGGAGACCCTCTAATACCCAAAGGGTGAGGGACTGCTTAGTGGACCATGAGACAGGGGGTACCCATGCTAGTGCAGGTACTTCCTTATATGGCCACTCAGGCAATATAGGCTTACCTGGCCAAGGATAGCCTTATCTCCTTTCGTTTGGGGGGGGGTTATGTAGGAAGGTGGCTACCTGACTATGGTTACCCCAGATTTTTTGCCTGTGTTTAGCTGGTTTTTTGACTTAGTTGACCTGGTTCCCTGCTAATCAGGGCCCCAGGCCATCTGCTCTCTCTGTAAAATGGATTCCATGTACCCTAGGTACATACCACAATTGGAAATGGACTCCTTGTCAGCCCCTGTAGAATGCACTATGGGTGCACAGGGCATAGGAGCCACTAAGGCCTACCAGGGGCTGCAGCATATCTTTTGCCACCCCTGGCTAGTTCTTAAATTGACACAACTGGCTGATCACTCAGCTGGGGTAAGGTGGTGTACACACCCCTTGCTTAGATATAGTATACCTATGTCTAAACCTATATCTGGACACATGTAAACCTGTGAGCCACTCCTATAGTCAGGCCTCATCAATCCTGGAGGCTGAGTGCGTGGTTTTATGTGAGATGGAGCTCTAGCATGAGCTGAGCCTGTCTGCAGCCATCGGGAACAAATCCCTAAGCTGTTTCAGGATAATGCCATACCATATACTATTAAGTGCCTTATAATCCTCGCGGTTATTTAGCAACTTTGGTTTGGCTTTATCAAAACATGTCGTGTAAGGTGTCATACGCTTTGGAATACCATCCCCTCGCCAGTTCTGGCGACGGGATGGCATTCCACCCCTCTAGAGGGGTAAGACATGTTACTTTGCTTTAATGCGGTTGATTTCTCCAAAGACCTTAAGATCCACAAAATGGATGCCTCTGCCACAGACAAATGTCTGGACCCCTGCAGTTGACTGAAACTCGACCAAATGGGTCCTGGACAAAGGGTTTCCTGTCACAGGAGGGTGTCACCGCCCTCCAGACAGGAGATAGTGTATTGTAGCAGGGAGGTTTGAAAGAAACCAGACAGTGCCTGGGGAGCACAAGGCTTCCCCTTGCATAATCCGGTCAAACCGGTTCTGGGGCAGCCCAGCCCCAGCTCCAGTGAGACCTGGACAAAGGAAAGGGGGTGTAACCACCCCCCTTCCTGGTCCCACCCATAGGGAGGGACCTAGCAGGAGATCCACCCCTCAGATTGGAATAAGAGTGGGAGCAGTGCCCTAGCACAGCAGATCATCCTGAAATCACCTTTAAACTAAGAAGACGACTGGACTTCGACATTCTGATGATAGATGTGAGAAGTTGGCCTGGTAGGGGATGTTTCCAATTCTGGAACCACCTACTACCTGACCAAACAATCCCCTTATGGTGTCTGGTTGTAAGTCAACCTTATTAGACAAGCTATCCTAGGGGTAGCATGGACTAAGCAGCCTAAAGGCTTAACTTAAGAGGTCGTGTTAAGCGAGCTGTTTTACCACATACAATCCTGTAATACCAAATGAAAGGACACCACACAAGTATATATTATAAAAATATATGTGTTTATTACTAAAAACAATCCCCAGTATTCTTTATGAATAAAGGGGCACAAGCGTTAAATCAAAAGCACTGTTTAAACATACAAAGTTGCACAATTATGGATGAGGGCAGGGGGCCACTCAAACCATATACTAAACAAGTGGTATAAGAGAGGCCACTCGAACAGTGGTTAGGCCTAGGGCCTAGGGAATCGCTGGGAGCAGTCAGGACAAGCAATGCTGAAGTCGGGAATGGCCCTCGGGATTCGGGAGATGTGCGGAAAGCGCACGCATGCACCAATGTTAACCAATGGTGCGTAAAAGTCAAATAGTTAAAGTTTAAGGACACTTCCGCTGAACCTAGAGGAACAAAACTTAACACACAGACCCTAGAGGTGTGCACCAGTGTGGGAACACCGGCGGAGCAAAGTTACCTCACCCACAGGAAGTGGGTGCACAGGGTCGAAGTGGCGTCGGGTTTTGACACGCAGGCTCTTGGTGCTTGGAGCTGAAAGGGCTGCAGGCAGGGTGAAGACGAAGTGTCCGGTGGAGTCCAAGGGTGGACTCAAGTTGTAGAGTACCTGAAAGCAGAGGGGACAGAGTCTGGGTCACTCAGCAGTGACCAGGGTGGAACCAGGACGGAACCAGGCAATGTCGGGCGCAATCAGGTGGTCGTCGAGGCGCTTCTCTTCGCTGTCACGTGGGCTCTGGGGCATCTGCGACGTCCAGGAGCAGGTCACGATCTGTCCCACGCAGGCTCTCACCGTCGGTGCAGTCGGCTTCCGGTTTGGAGCAAACAAGCCTTGGTAAGAGCAATCCACGCGGGATTGGAAGATGGCGTCTCACTCGGACCAGGAAGGTCAGAGTCGGGGCTCCCTTTCAGGGGAGCTGGTGTGGATCTGGAGCAACCAGAATCACGAGTCTTCTTTTGTAGTTCGTCGGCACAGGGACCACCAGCCAGCTGGCAAGTGACCGGGCCAACGCGTTGAGCCAAATCGTGCCAAAGGGCCCCACGCAGCACTCGTCGAGTGTGGAGGGCTGAACTTCGGCTCAGGAGTAGCTCAGGGTGGGGGCTTCTCAAACCCCGGTGTACAGCTTCGAGGGTCACTCGTGGGCTGCACGGTCAGCGTCTCGTGGTCACTTCAAGATGGCGTGCCCCACGCTTCCGGTCGCCTCCACGGGTCTCAGCTTTGCAAGGACTGTGGATCGGGCTGTTAGAAGCTGGGCAGGCTTGATCTCGTCGATCTCAGTCGCTCGAGTTCCGGCGGGAACTGCAACCAAGTAGACGTCGAGGGCTGGATGGTGCCTGCTGCTGCAGGGTGGTCACTCCTTGACCACAAGGGAGATTCTTCGGGCTTCCACGTTGAGATGGAGGGCGAAGGGTCCAGAATATCGTTTCAAATGTTTCTTCCAGGAAATCTGATGTGCATTGGCACTGCTCCCACTCTTATTCGAATCTGGTGGGCGTGATTACCTGCTAGGTCCCCTCCTATGGGTGGGACCCAGGAAGTGGGTGGATACACCCCCTTCCTTTGATCCAGGCCGCCCTGGCACGAGGGCTGGAGTGCCCCAGAACCGGTTTGGCCGGATTATGCAAGGGGCAGCCTTGTGCGCCCCAGGCAGTGTCTGGTTTCTTTCAAACCTCCCTGCTACAATACACTATCTCCTGTCTGGAGGGCGGTGACACCCTCCTGTGACAGGAAACCCTTTGTCCAGGACCCCCTTGACTGGGTTTCGGTCAGCTCCAGGGGTCCAGACATTTGTCTGTGGCAGAGGCATCCATTTTGTGGATCTTAAGGCCTTTGGAGAAATCAACCGCATTAAAGTGAAGTAACATGTCTTACCCCTCTAGAGGGGTGGAATGCCATCCCCGTCGCCAGAACTGGCGAGGGGATGGTATTCCAAAGCGTATGACACCTTACACGACATGTTTTGATAAAGCCAAACCAGAGTTGCTAAATAACCGCGAGGATTATAAGGCACTTAATAGTATATGGTATGGCATTATCCTGAAACAGCTTAGGGATTTGTTCCCGACGGCTGCAGACAGGCTCAGCTCATGCTAGAGCTCCATCTCACATAAAAACCATGCACCCAGCCTCCAGGATTGGTGAGGCCTGTCTATAGGAGTGGCTCACAGGTTTACATGTGTCCAGATATAGGTTTAGACATAGGTATACTATATCTAAGCAAGGGGTGTGTACACCACCTTACCCCAGCTGAGTGATCAGCCAGTTGTGTCAATTTAAGAACCAGCCAGGGGTGGCAAAAGATATGCTGCAGCCCCTGGTAGGCCTTAGTGGCTCCTGTGCCCTGTGCACCTATAGTGCATTCTACAGGGGCTGACAAGGAGTCCATTTCCAATTGGTATGTGCCTATAGCACATGTGTCATTAATTTAGTGAGAGAACAGCAGGCTGGGGGTCTGATCAGCAGGCCCACAGCCTCAGTAGTCGAAAACCAGTGAAGCAAAAAGCAAAAATTTGGGGTGACCATAGGATAGCAGACCCTACTCTCCTACACAACCCCCCCCCAAACGCAGGGACATTAAACTAACCTTGACCAGATAAGTCTTCATGTTCTAAGTGGAAGTACCTGGAGAGACCATCTGCATTACCATGGTCAGTCCCTGGGCGGTGCTCCACTGTAAAGTCCATCCCCTGTAGGGAAATGGACCACCTGAGCAGTTTGGGATTTTCACCCTTCATCTGATTAAGCCATAAGAGGGGCTTATGGTCTGTTTGCACCAGGAAGTGAGTTCCAAACAAGTAGGACCTCAACTTCTTTAATGCCCAAACCACAGCAAAGGCCTCCCTCTCAATGGCTGACCAACGTTTTTCTCTTGGGGTTAGCCTCCTGCTAATGAAAGCAATTGGCTGGTCTTGACCATCTTGATTAAGTTGTGAGAGTACAGCTCCCACCCCCAACTCAGAAGCATCTGTCTGAACAATGAACTGTTTGGAGTAGTCAGGACTCTTTAGGATAGGTGCAGAGCACATGGCCTTTTTCAGGTCTTCAAATGCCTTCTGACAGCTAACTGTCCACTGAACCTTTTTTGGCATCTTCTTGGATGTCAAGTCATTTAATGGTGTCACTATAGACCCATAGTTTTTCACAAACTTTCTGTAATACCCAGTCAGGCCCAAGAAGGCTCTGACTTGTGTCTGGGTAACTGGAGGAGCCCAGTCCTGTATGGCCTGGATTTTGCTTTCCAGTGGCTGAACCTGGCCTCCACCTACTAGGTGGCCCAGGTATACAACCTTACTCTGCCCTATCTGGCACTTTGTGGCCTTGATAGTTAGGCCTGCCTTTTGCAGGGCCTCCAAAACTTTCTTCAGGTGGATCAGGTGATCCTCCCAGGTGGAGCTAAAGACAGCAATATCATCCAGATAAGCTGCACAAAAGTCATCCAACCCAGTAAGGACTTGGTTCACCAACCTTTGAAAAGTGGCAGGTGCATTCTTCAAACCAAAGGGCATTACCACAAACTGATAATGCCCACTAGGGGTAGAGAATGCTGTCTTGGCCTTTGACTCCTCAGCTAGTCTGATTTGCCAGTAGCCAGCTGTCAGATCAAATGTGCTCAGAAACTTGGCAGAAGCCAATCTGTCAATGAGCTCATCTGCTCTTGGAATGGGGTGAGCATCTGTCCTAGTGACAGCATTGAGACCCCTATAATCCACGCAAAACCTCATTTCTCTCTTACCATCTTGGGTATGAGGTTTTGGCACCAGGACTACTGGGCTGGCCCATGGGCTCTCTGATGGCTCAATCACTCCAAGCTCCAACATCTTTTGCACCTCAGCCTTGATGCAATCCCTGACATGATCAGGTTGCCTGTAGATCTTATTCTTGACAGGCAGACTGTCACCAGTGTCCACAACATGGGTACACCAGTCAGTTTGGCTGGGTGTGAGTGAAAACATTTGCCTGTGAGCCTGCAAAACTTGTCTGCAGTCCCTCTGTTGCTGGTCAGTGAGGCTGCCTGCCAAGGCTACTCCATCAACTGAACCATCATCAGGGTTCTGGGAAAGCAGGTCTGGGAGAGGGTCACTCTCTTCCTCCTGTTCCCCATCTGTGGCCATGAGCAAGCTCATGTCCTCCCTGTCTACAAATGCTTTCAAGCGATTCACATGGATTACCCTGTGAGGGCTCCTGGGTGTTCCAAAGTCTACCAAGTAGGTGACTTCCCCTTTCTTCTCAATAATAGGATAGGGTCCACTCCATTTGTCTTGGAGTGCTGCTGGAGCCACTGGCTCCAGTACCCATACCTTCTGTCCTGGTTGGAACTCTACCAGTACAGCCTTTTGGTCATGCCAAGCTTTCTGCAATTCTTGGCTGGCCTCCAGGTTTTTGGATGCTCTTTCCATGTACTCAGGCATCCTGGAGCGGAGACCAAGTACATAGTCCACTATGTCTAGTTTGGGCTTTTTGAGAGGTAACTCCCATCCTTCCTTCACCAAACACAATGGACCTCTCACAGGGTGGCCAAACAAAAGTTCAAAAGGGCTGTAGCCAACCCCCTTCTGTGGGACCTCTCTGTAAGCAAAGAGCAGGCAGGGTAAAAGAATGTCCCATTTCCGCCTGAGCTTCTCTGGTAATCCTTTTATCATGCCTTTAAGGGTCTTGTTAAATCTCTCCACAAGCCCATTGCATTGTGGATGATATGGGGTGGTAAACTTATAGTTTACTCCACATTCCTTCCACATTGCTTTTAGATAGCTGGACATAAAATTTGTCCCTCTATCTGATAGTACCTCCTTAGGAAAGCCCACTCTTGAGAAAACTGCAATGAGGGCTTTTGCCACCACAGGTGCTGTGGTGGTCCTTAGGGGAATAGCCTCTGGGTACCTGGTGGCATGATCCACTACCACCAGTATGAATCTGTTCCCAGATGCTGTTTGGGGGTCCATTGGACCCACAATATCAATTCCAACTCTCTCAAAGGGGACCCCCACCACAGGTAGTGGTATTAGGGGGGCCTTTGTTGTGCCACCTGACTTACCACTGGCTTGGCAAGTGACACAGGAGCGACAAAACTCCTTGACATCCTCTGACATGTGAGGCCAGTGAAAGTGTGGAACAAGCCTGTCCCACGTCTTGTTCTGGCCTAAGTGTCCTGCAAGGGGAATATCATGGGCCAAGGTAAGGAGGAATCCCCTAAACTGCAGAGGTATCACCAACCTCCTGGTCATGCCAGGCTTGGGGGCTCTAGCCTCTGAGTAAAGGAGTCCCTCATTGTAGGAGAGTAGGGTCTGCTATCCTATGGTCACCCCAAATTTTTGCTTTTTGCTTCACTGGTTTTCGACTACTGAGGCTGTGGGCCTGCTGATCAGACCCCCAGCCTGCTGTTCTCTCACTAAATTAATGACACATGTGCTATAGGCACATACCAATTGGAAATGGACTCCTTGTCAGCCCCTGTAGAATGCACTATAGGTGCACAGGGCACAGGAGCCACTAAGGCCTACCAGGGGCTGCAGCATATCTTTTGCCACCCCTGGCTGGTTCTTAAATTGACACAACTGGCTGATCACTCAGCTGGGGTAAGGTGGTGTACACACCCCTTGCTTAGATATAGTATACCTATGTCTAAACCTATATCTGGACACATGTAAACCTATGAGCCACTCCTATAGACAGGCCTCACCAATCCTGGAGGCTGGGTGCATGGTTTTTATGTGAGATGGAGCTCTAGCATGAGCTGAGCCTGTCTGCAGCCGTCGGGAACAAATCCCTAAGCTGTTTCAGGATAATGCCATACCATATACTATTAAGTGCCTTATAATCCTCGCGGTTATTTAGCAAACTCTGGTTTGGCTTTATCAAAACATGTCGTGTAAGGTGTCATACGCTTTGGAATACCATCCCCTCGCCAGTTCTGGCGACGGGGATGGCATTCCACCCCTCTAGAGGGGTAAGACATGTTACTTCACTTTAATGCGGTTGATTTCTCCAAAGGCCTTAAGATCCACAAAATGGATGCCTCTGCCACAGACAAATGTCTGGACCCCTGGAGCTGACCGAAACCCAGTCAAGGGGGTCCTGGACAAAGGGTTTCCTGTCACAGGAGGGTGTCACCGCCCTCCAGACAGGAGATAGTGTATTGTAGCAGGGAGGTTTGAAAGAAACCAGACACTGCCTGGGGCGCACAAGGCTGCCCCTTGCATAATCCGGCCAAACCGGTTCTGGGGCACTCCAGCCCTCGTGCCAGGGCGGCCTGGATCAAAGGAAGGGGGTGTATCCACCCACTTCCTGGGTCCCACCCATAGGAGGGGACCTAGCAGGTAATCACGCCCACCAGATTCGAATAAGAGTGGGAGCAGTGCCACTGCACATCAGATTTCCTGGAAGAAACATTTGAAACGATATTCTGGACCCTTCGCCCTCCATCTCAACGTGGAAGCCCGAAGAATCTCCCTTGTGGTCAAGGAGTGACCACCCTGCAGCAGCAGGCACCATCCAGCCCTCGACGTCTACTTAGTTGCAGTTCCCGCCGGAACTCGAGCGACTGAGATCGACGAGATCAAGCCTGCCCAGCTTCTAACAGCCCGATCCACAGTCCCTGCAAAGCTGAGACCCGTGGAGGCGACCGGAAGCGTGGGGCACGCCATCTTGAAGTGACCACGAGACGCTGACCGTGCAGCCCACGAGTGACCCTCGAAGCTGTACACCGGGGTTTGAGAAGCCCCCACCCTGAGCTACTCCTGAGCCGAAGTTCAGCCCTCCACACTCGATGAGTGCTGCGTGGGGCCCTTTGGCACGATTTGGCTCAACGCGTTGGCCCGGTCACTTGCCAGCTGGCTTGTGGTCCCTGTGCCGATGAACTACAAAAGAAGACTCGTGATTCTGGTTGCTCCAGATCCACACCAGCTCCCCTGAAAGGGAGCCCCGACTCTGACCTTCCTGGTCCGAGTGAGACGCCATCTTCCAATCCCGCGTGGATTGCTCTTACCAAGGCTTGTTTGCTCCAAACCGGAAGCCGACTGCACCGACGGTGAGAGCCTGCGTGGGACAGATCGTGACCTGCTCCTGGACGTCGCAGATGCCCCAGAGCCCACGTGACAGCGAAGAGAAGCGCCTCGACGACCACCTGATTGCGCCCGACATTGCCTGGTTCCGTCCTGGTTCCACCCTGGTCACTGCTGAGTGACCCAGACTCTGTCCCCTCTGCTTTCAGGTACTCTACAACTTGAGTCCACCCTTGGACTCCACCGGACACTTCGTCTTCACCCTGCCTGCAGCCCTTTCAGCTTCAAGCACCAAGAGCCTGCGTGTCAAAACCCGACGCCACTTCGACCCTGTGCACCCACTTCCTGTGGGTGAGGTAACTTTGCTCCGCCGGTGTTCCCACACTGGTGCACCCCTCTAGGGTCTGTGTGTTAAGTTTTGTTCCTCTAGGTTCAGCGGAAGTGTCCTTAAACTTTAACTATTTGACTTTTACGCACCATTGGTTAACATTGGTGCATGCGTGCGCTTTCCGCACATCTCCCGAATCCCGAGGGCCATTCCCGACTTCAGCATTGCTTGTCCTGACTGCTCCCAGCGATTCCCTAGGCCCTAGGCCTAACCACTGCTCGAGTGGCCTCTCTTATACCACTTGTTTAGTATATGGTTTGAGTGGTCCCCTGCCCTCATCCATAATTGTGCAACTTGTATGTTTAAACAGTGCTTTTGATTTAACGCTTGTGCCCCTTTATTCATAAAGAATACTGGGGATTGTTTTTAGTAATAAACACATATATTTTTATAATATATACTTGTGTGGTGTCCTTTCATTTGGTATTACAGGATTGTATGTGGTAAAACAGCTCGCTTAACACGACCTCTTAAGTTAAGCCTTTAGGCTGCTTAGTCCATGCTACCCCTAGGATAGCTTGTCTAATAAGGTTGACTTACAACCAGACACCATAAGGGGATTGTTTGGTCAGGTAGTAGGTGGTTCCAGAATTGGAAACATCCCCTACCAGGCCAACTTCTCACATTGGTGAGCAGCGGTGCGGATTTGAGCTTGCTGTTGTTTTACCATTGCAATCTTTATATCAAATTGAAAGATCACATCAAGTACCTCTAGGTACATATAAAATCAAAAGCTTAGCATATTAAGTTCTACTGAACTTAGTAGTTGTAGGTTGAAGGGAGTAGCACACCCCTGACTACAACTCACTAGCAAGGTCCAGTAGGAAAACACTTAGTGTAGGTAAGTGCACCACTTACACCTCACTAGTAACCATGTCTGACACAGGAAAGGCCTCAGGGTCTGCTCCTGTGACAGTTGACCCTACCCAGGCAACTTTTGGATATGACAAACTAACCCGCAGAGACTTGATTGCCTTGTGCAAAGCAAGAGGGTTAAAAAGGGGCAGAAGCCCCACCTGCCTAATCCTGGTAGAAATCCTAGAACAGGATGACTTAGAGAAGGCAAAAGCAGCTTCCCTAGATACAGGAACTGGAGGGAACCCCCCTGTAGTTGATCCCCCTGAAGAGGAGGAGGATGATGATGACTTGGATGAGGACTCAGATGGTGGGGACTCACAAGTACAGGATCAGGGTAGCCAGGTTCCAGTTGGTAGGCTTAGCCAGGCCAACTTGGACCTACTGGGGAATGGAGAGGGCCGGCACCTCCCCAGAACCCAACATGTGATTCTCCCAGGCAACAGAAGAGTGAGATCTCCCTCAGGGGACTCTCATCTTTCTAGTGCCTCCAGAGAATCAGAGAGAGGCATGAGTGCTTCTCAGAAAGCTGAGCATAGGGCTAGAATGAGGGCTGTCAGACTCCAGATAGAGAGAGAGGAGGTAGCCCTGAGTCAAGCTAAGCTTACCTTAGCTCAAGCTAAACTTGCCTTGGCAAGAGAGCAGAAATTAAGTGGCTTAGATGTCACTGGTGGCAGCAATTTTCCAAGAGAAAAAGACAGGGCCTATGACAATAGAAACCTGACCAAGATTGTGCCCCCCTTTAAAGAAGGGGATGACATCCACAAATGGATGACTGCTCTTGAGAGAGCCTGCATGGTACAGCAGGTTCCTGAGAATCAGTGGGCTGCAATTTTGTGGTACTCCTTTTCTGAGAAAGGGAGGGACAGGCTCCTCACAGTTAGACCTGAGGATGCCAAAAACTACTCTGTTTTGAAGAGTGCTCTCATTGAAGGGTATGGCCTAACCACTGAGCAATACAGGTTGTTGTTCAGAGACACCCAGAAAGCACAGACT
Source organism: Lissotriton helveticus (assembly GCF_964261635.1). Taxonomy (NCBI): domain Eukaryota; kingdom Metazoa; phylum Chordata; class Amphibia; order Caudata; family Salamandridae; genus Lissotriton; species Lissotriton helveticus. The sequence continues at coordinate 5,050,808 of NW_027611692.1, read as the reverse complement.
CAAGACTGGACTGATTTTGTGGAGTGTGCCACTAAGGCTTTGGAGGGTTGGTTACAGGGAAGTAAAGTTTCAGACTATACAGGATTGTACAATCTTATGATGAGAGAACAGATCCTTAATAACTGTACAAACCAGCTGTTGCATCAATACCTTATTGACTCTGATCTGACCTCTCCCCAAGAATTGGGAAAGAAGGCAGACAAATGGGTCAGAACAAGGATTAAGCAGAAACCCCAGAACCAAGGTGGTGACCAGAAGAAAACAGACCAGAAGGGTGGTAATCAGAATCAGAAAGATAAAGAAAAAGACCAGAAGTCTTCAGGCCCCCAAACTAATAGTAAGGAGGGTGGTTCCCAAAATGGTAACAAGAAGAAGAAGAACAAAGGTCCAAAGACACCTTGGTGTAATACCTGCAAATCAGTTTCACACTGGGGCAGTGAGTGCACCAAGGCAAATCCAGTTCCCACCACTACAGCTCCTAAAGCAACTGCAACCCCAAGTACAGTAAGCAGTGGTGGAACACAGTCCAAGGGTGTAGCTGGGTTGACCCTGGGTATTGAAGTAGGATCTGGCCTAGTCAGAGTCCCTACACAGGCAGTTCTCCTGTATGATGTGGACATTGAGTTGCCCACTGCAGTAAGCCCCACTAACCTGGGCAAATACAGGCAGACTCCCTTAATAAATGAGAAACTGGCTCAAGCTTACAGGGACACATGTGCTAGTGTCACCATGGTGACCCCTGGCTTTGTGGACCCTGGACAGATTGTACTAGGAGAGAGCTACCTAGTAACCAATGCAAGCAACTCCACTACCTCCCATAGTGTGGCAGTTGTGAACTTCTCCTGGGGAGGGGTTGATGGCCTAAAGAAAGTTGTGGTGAGTGCAGACCTACCAGTAGACTGTCTGTTAGGCAATGACCTTGAAAGCTCAGCATGGTCAGAAGTGGAGTACAGGACTCATGCAGAAATGCTAGGGATTTCAGAGCATGTCCTTGCCATGACAAGGGCTCAGGCTAAGAAGTGCCTTCCTGAACCAGTGGTGGATCTTGAGACAATAGACCAGCCACAACCCAAGAGAAGGAGCAAGAGAGGAAAGGCCTCGCCTTCCACCTTGCCCCAGGTTGAGGATCAGGTTTCAGAGGAAACTGATTCTGCAGTCCAAGAGGAGACTGTCTCTGAGGAGCTTGAACCTGACCAGGTTGAGTTTCTGGGGACAGGGGGACCCTCAAGGGCAGACCTGAGGCAGGCTCAATTAGATTGCCCTTCCCTTGAACCCCTCAGACAGCAGGCTGCTGCTGAGGCTGCTGGGGATGCCCAAGGTACCCATACTGTGTATTGGGATGAGGGACTCCTTTACTCAGAGGCTAGAGCCCCCAAGCCTGGCATGACCAGGAGGTTGGTGATACCTCTGCAGTTTAGGGGATTCCTCCTTACCTTGGCCCATGATATTCCCCTTGCAGGACACTTAGGCCAGAACAAGACGTGGGACAGGCTTGTTCCACACTTTCACTGGCCTCACATGTCAGAGGATGTCAAGGAGTATTGTCGCTCCTGTGTCACTTGCCAAGCCAGTGGTAAGTCAGGTGGCACAACAAAGGCCCCCCTAATACCACTACCTGTGGTGGGGGTCCCCTTTGAGAGAGTTGGAATTGATATTGTGGGTCCAATGGACCCCCAAACAGCATCTGGGAACAGATTCATACTGGTGGTAGTGGATCATGCCACCAGGTACCCAGAGGCTATTCCCCTAAGGACCACCACAGCCCCTGTGGTGGCAAAAGCCCTCATTGCAGTTTTCTCAAGAGTGGGCTTTCCTAAGGAGGTACTATCAGATAGAGGGACAAATTTTATGTCCAGCTATCTAAAAGCAATGTGGAAGGAATGTGGAGTAAACTATAAGTTTACCACCCCATATCATCCACAATGCAATGGGCTTGTGGAGAGATTTAACAAGACCCTTAAAGGCATGATAAAAGGATTACCAGAGAAGCTCAGGCGGAAATGGGACATTCTTTTACCCTGCCTGCTCTTTGCTTACAGAGAGGTCCCACAGAAGGGGGTTGGCTACAGCCCTTTTGAACTTTTGTTTGGCCACCCTGTGAGAGGTCCATTGTGTTTGGTGAAGGAAGGATGGGAGTTACCTCTCAAAAAGCCCAAACTAGACATAGTGGACTATGTACTTGGTCTCCGCTCCAGGATGGCTGAGTACATGGAAAGAGCATCCAAAAACCTGGAGGCCAGCCAAGAATTGCAGAAAGCTTGGCATGACCAAAAGGCTGTACTGGTAGAGTTCCAACCAGGACAGAAGGTATGGGTACTGGAGCCAGTGGCTCCAGCAGCACTCCAAGACAAATGGAGTGGACCCTATCCTATTATTGAGAAGAAAGGGGAAGTCACCTACTTGGTAGACTTTGGAACACCCAGGAGCCCTCACAGGGTAATCCATGTGAATCGCTTGAAAGCATTTGTAGACAGGGAGGACATGAGCTTGCTCATGGCCACAGATGGGGAACAGGAGGAAGAGAGTGACCCTCTCCCAGACCTGCTTTCCCAGAACCCTGATGATGGTTCAGTTGATGGAGTAGCCTTGGCAGGCAGCCTCACTGACCAGCAACAGAGGGACTGCAGACAAGTTTTGCAGGCTCACAGGCAAATGTTTTCACTCACACCCAGCCAAACTGACTGGTGTACCCATGTTGTGGACACTGGTGACAGTCTGCCTGTCAAGAATAAGATCTACAGGCAACCTGATCATGTCAGGGATTGCATCAAGGCTGAGGTGCAAAAGATGTTGGAGCTTGGAGTGATTGAGCCATCAGAGAGCCCATGGGCCAGCCCAGTAGTCCTGGTGCCAAAACCTCATACCCAAGATGGTAAGAGAGAAATTAGGTTTTGCGTGGATTACAGGGGTCTCAATGCTGTCACTAGGACAGATGCTCACCCCATTCCAAGAGCAGATGAGCTCATTGACAGATTGGCTTCTGCCAAGTTTCTGAGCACATTTGATCTGACAGCTGGCTACTGGCAAATCAGACTAGCTCAGGAGTCAAAGGCCAAGACAGCATTCTCTACCCCTAGTGGGCATTATCAGTTTGTGGTAATGCCCTTTGGTTTGAAGAATGCACCTGCCACTTTCCAAAGGTTGGTGAACCAAGTCCTTACTGGGTTGGATGACTTTTGTGCAGCTTATCTGGATGATATTGCTGTCTTTAGCTCCACCTGGGAGGATCACCTGATCCACCTGAAGAAAGTTTTGGAGGCCCTGCAAAAGGCAGGCCTAACTATCAAGGCCACAAAGTGCCAGATAGGGCAGAGTAAGGTTGTATACCTGGGCCACCTAGTAGGTGGAGGCCAGGTTCAGCCACTGGAAAGCAAAATCCAGGCCATACAGGACTGGGCTCCTCCAGTTACCCAGACACAAGTCAGAGCCTTCTTGGGCCTGACTGGGTATTACAGAAAGTTTGTGAAAAACTATGGGTCTATAGTGACACCATTAAATGACTTGACATCCAAGAAGATGCCAAAAAAGGTTCAGTGGACAGTTAGCTGTCAGAAGGCATTTGAAGACCTGAAGAAGGCCATGTGCTCTGCACCTATCCTAAAGAGTCCTGACTACTCCAAACAGTTCATTGTTCAGACAGATGCTTCTGAGTTGGGGGTGGGAGCTGTACTCTCACAACTTAATCAAGATGGTCAAGACCAGCCAATTGCTTTCATTAGCAGGAGGCTAACCCCAAGAGAAAAACGTTGGTCAGCCATTGAGAGGGAGGCCTTTGCTGTGGTTTGGGCATTAAAGAAGTTGAGGTCCTACTTGTTTGGAACTCACTTCCTGGTGCAAACAGACCATAAGCCCCTCTTATGGCTTAATCAGATGAAGGGTGAAAATCCCAAACTGCTCAGGTGGTCCATTTCCCTACAGGGGATGGACTTTACAGTGGAGCACCGCCCAGGGACTGACCATGGTAATGCAGATGGTCTCTCCAGGTACTTCCACTTAGAACATGAAGACTTATCTGGTCAAGGTTAGTTTAATGTCCCTGCGTTTGGGGGGGGGTTGTGTAGGAGAGTAGGGTCTGCTATCCTATGGTCACCCCAAATTTTTGCTTTTTGCTTCACTGGTTTTCGACTACTGAGGCTGTGGGCCTGCTGATCAGACCCCCAGCCTGCTGTTCTCTCACTAAATTAATGACACATGTGCTATAGGCACATACCAATTGGAAATGGACTCCTTGTCAGCCCCTGTAGAATGCACTATAGGTGCACAGGGCACAGGAGCCACTAAGGCCTACCAGGGGCTGCAGCATATCTTTTGCCACCCCTGGCTGGTTCTTAAATTGACACAACTGGCTGATCACTCAGCTGGGGTAAGGTGGTGTACACACCCCTTGCTTAGATATAGTATACCTATGTCTAAACCTATATCTGGACACATGTAAACCTATGAGCCACTCCTATAGACAGGCCTCACCAATCCTGGAGGCTGGGTGCATGGTTTTTATGTGAGATGGAGCTCTAGCATGAGCTGAGCCTGTCTGCAGCCGTCGGGAACAAATCCCTAAGCTGTTTCAGGATAATGCCATACCATATACTATTAAGTGCCTTATAATCCTCGCGGTTATTTAGCAAACTCTGGTTTGGCTTTATCAAAACATGTCGTGTAAGGTGTCATACGCTTTGGAATACCATCCCCTCGCCAGTTCTGGCGACGGGGATGGCATTCCACCCCTCTAGAGGGGTAAGACATGTTACTTCACTTTAATGCGGTTGATTTCTCCAAAGGCCTTAAGATCCACAAAATGGATGCCTCTGCCACAGACAAATGTCTGGACCCCTGGAGCTGACCGAAACCCAGTCAAGGGGGTCCTGGACAAAGGGTTTCCTGTCACAGGAGGGTGTCACCGCCCTCCAGACAGGAGATAGTGTATTGTAGCAGGGAGGTTTGAAAGAAACCAGACACTGCCTGGGGCGCACAAGGCTGCCCCTTGCATAATCCGGCCAAACCGGTTCTGGGGCACTCCAGCCCTCGTGCCAGGGCGGCCTGGATCAAAGGAAGGGGGTGTATCCACCCACTTCCTGGGTCCCACCCATAGGAGGGGACCTAGCAGGTAATCACGCCCACCAGATTCGAATAAGAGTGGGAGCAGTGCCACTGCACATCAGATTTCCTGGAAGAAACATTTGAAACGATATTCTGGACCCTTCGCCCTCCATCTCAACGTGGAAGCCCGAAGAATCTCCCTTGTGGTCAAGGAGTGACCACCCTGCAGCAGCAGGCACCATCCAGCCCTCGACGTCTACTTAGTTGCAGTTCCCGCCGGAACTCGAGCGACTGAGATCGACGAGATCAAGCCTGCCCAGCTTCTAACAGCCCGATCCACAGTCCCTGCAAAGCTGAGACCCGTGGAGGCGACCGGAAGCGTGGGGCACGCCATCTTGAAGTGACCACGAGACGCTGACCGTGCAGCCCACGAGTGACCCTCGAAGCTGTACACCGGGGTTTGAGAAGCCCCCACCCTGAGCTACTCCTGAGCCGAAGTTCAGCCCTCCACACTCGACGAGTGCTGCGTGGGGCCCTTTGGCACGATTTGGCTCAACGCGTTGGCCCGGTCACTTGCCAGCTGGCTTGTGGTCCCTGTGCCGACGAACTACAAAAGAAGACTCGTGATTCTGGTTGCTCCAGATCCACACCAGCTCCCCTGAAAGGGAGCCCCGACTCTGACCTTCCTGGTCCGAGTGAGACGCCATCTTCCAATCCCGCGTGGATTGCTCTTACCAAGGCTTGTTTGCTCCAAACCGGAAGCCGACTGCACCGACGGTGAGAGCCTGCGTGGGACAGATCGTGACCTGCTCCTGGACGTCGCAGATGCCCCAGAGCCCACGTGACAGCGAAGAGAAGCACCTCGACGACCACCTGATTGCGCCCGACATTGCCTGGTTCCGTCCTGGTTCCACCCTGGTCACTGCTGAGTGACCCAGACTCTGTCCCCTCTGCTTTCAGGTACTCTACAACTTGAGTCCACCCTTGGACTCCACCGGACACTTCGTCTTCACCCTGCCTGCAGCCCTTTCAGCTTCAAGCACCAAGAGCCTGCGTGTCAAAACCCGACGCCACTTCGACCCTGTGCACCCACTTCCTGTGGGTGAGGTAACTTTGCTCCGCCGGTGTTCCCACACTGGTGCACCCCTCTAGGGTCTGTGTGTTAAGTTTTGTTCCTCTAGGTTCAGCGGAAGTGTCCTTAAACTTTAACTATTTGACTTTTACGCACCATTGGTTAACATTGGTGCATGCGTGCGCTTTCCGCACATCTCCCGAATCCCGAGGGCCATTCCCGACTTCAGCATTGCTTGTCCTGACTGCTCCCAGCGATTCCCTAGGCCCTAGGCCTAACCACTGCTCGAGTGGCCTCTCTTATACCACTTGTTTAGTATATGGTTTGAGTGGTCCCCTGCCCTCATCCATAATTGTGCAACTTGTATGTTTAAACAGTGCTTTTGATTTAACGCTTGTGCCCCTTTATTCATAAAGAATACTGGGGATTGTTTTTAGTAATAAACACATATATTTTTATAATATATACTTGTGTGGTGTCCTTTCATTTGGTATTACAGGATTGTATGTGGTAAAACAGCTCGCTTAACACGACCTCTTAAGTTAAGCCTTTAGGCTGCTTAGTCCATGCTACCCCTAGGATAGCTTGTCTAATAAGGTTGACTTACAACCAGACACCATAAGGGGATTGTTTGGTCAGGTAGTAGGTGGTTCCAGAATTGGAAACATCCCCTACCAGGCCAACTTCTCACACTCATCCCAATACACAGTATGGGTACCTTGGGCATCCCCAGCAGCCTCAGCAGCAGCCTGCTGTCTGAGGGGTTCAAGGGAAGGGCAATCTAATTGAGCCTGCCTCAGGTCTGCCCTTGAGGGTCCCCCTGTCCCCAGAAACTCAACCTGGTCAGGTTCAAGCTCCTCAGAGACAGTCTCCTCTTGGACTGCAGAATCAGTTTCCTCTGAAACCTGATCCTCAACCTGGGGCAAGGTGGAAGGCTGAGCCTTTCCTCTCTTGCTCCTTCTCTTGGGTTGTGGCTGGTCTATTGTCTCAAGATCCACCACTGGTTCAGGAAGGCACTTCTTAGCCTGAGCCCTTGTCATGGCAAGGACATGCTCTGAAATCCCTAGCATTTCTGCATGAGTCCTGTACTCCACTTCTGACCATGCTGAGCTTTCAAGGTCATTGCCTAACAGACAGTCTACTGGTAGGTCTGCACTCACCACAACTTTCTTTAGGCCATCAACCCCTCCCCAGGAGAAGTTCACAACTGCCACACTATGGGAGGTAGTGGAGTTGCTTGCATTGGTTACTAGGTAGCTCTCTCCTAGTACAATCTGTCCAGGGTCCACAAAGCCAGGGGTCACCATGGTGACACTAGCACATGTGTCCCTGTAAGCTTGAGCCAGTTTCTCATTTATTAAGGGAGTCTGCCTGTATTTGCCCAGGTTAGTGGGGCTTACTGCAGTGGGCAACTCAATGTCCACATCATACAGGAGAACTGCCTGTGTAGGGACTCTGACTAGGCCAGATCCTACTTCAATACCCAGGGTCAACCCAGCTACACCCTTGGACTGTGTTCCACCACTGCTTACTGTACTTGGGGTTGCAGTTGCTTTAGGAGCTGTAGTGGTGGGAACTGGATTTGCCTTGGTGCACTCACTGCCCCAGTGTGAAACTGATTTGCAGGTATTACACCAAGGTGTCTTTGGACCTTTGTTCTTCTTCTTCTTGTTACCATTTTGGGAACCACCCTCCTTACTATTAGTTTGGGGGCCTGAAGACTTCTGGTCTTTTTCTTTATCTTTCTGATTCTGATTACCACCCTTCTGGTCTGTTTTCTTCTGGTCACCACCTTGGTTCTGGGGTTTCTGCTTAATCCTTGTTCTGACCCATTTGTCTGCCTTCTTTCCCAATTCTTGGGGAGAGGTCAGATCAGAGTCAATAAGGTATTGATGCAACAGCTGGTTTGTACAGTTATTAAGGATCTGTTCTCTCATCATAAGATTGTACAATCCTGTATAGTCTGAAACTTTACTTCCCTGTAACCAACCCTCCAAAGCCTTAGTGGCACACTCCACAAAATCAGTCCAGTCTTGAGTTTGTGCTTTCTGGGTGTCTCTGAACAACAACCTGTATTGCTCAGTGGTTAGGCCATACCCTTCAATGAGAGCACTCTTCAAAACAGAGTAGTTTTTGGCATCCTCAGGTCTAACTGTGAGGAGCCTGTCCCTCCCTTTCTCAGAAAAGGAGTACCACAAAATTGCAGCCCACTGATTCTCAGGAACCTGCTGTACCATGCAGGCTCTCTCAAGAGCAGTCATCCATTTGTGGATGTCATCCCCTTCTTTAAAGGGGGGCACAATTTTGGTCAGGTTTCTATTATCATAGGCCCTGTCTTTTTCTCTTGGAAAATTGCTGCCACCAGTGACATCTAAGCCACTTAATTTCTGCTCTCTTGCCAAGGCAAGTTTAGCTTGAGCTAAGGTAAGCTTAGCTTGACTCAGGGCTACCTCCTCTCTCTCTATCTGGAGTCTGACAGCCCTCATTCTAGCCCTATGCTCAGCTTTCTGAGAAGCACTCATGCCTCTCTCTGATTCTCTGGAGGCACTAGAAAGATGAGAGTCCCCTGAGGGAGATCTCACTCTTCTGTTGCCTGGGAGAATCACATGTTGGGTTCTGGGGAGGTGCTGGCCCTCTCCATTCCCCAGTAGGTCCAAGTTGGCCTGGCTAAGCCTACCAACTGGAACCTGGCTACCCTGATCCTGTACTTGTGAGTCCCCACCATCTGAGTCCTCATCCAAGTCATCATCATCCTCCTCTTCAGGGGGATCAACTACAGGGGGGTTCCCTCCAGTTCCTGTATCTAGGGAAGCTGCTTTTGCCTTCTCTAAGTCATCCTGTTCTAGGATTTCTACCAGGATTAGGCAGGTGGGGCTTCTGCCCCTTTTTAACCCTCTTGCTTTGCACAAGGCAATCAAGTCTCTGCGGGTTAGTTTGTCATATCCAAAAGTTGCCTGGGTAGGGTCAACTGTCACAGGACTAGACCCTGAGGCCTTTCCTGTGTCAGACATGGTTACTAGTGAGGTGTAAGTGGTGCACTTACCTACACTAAGTGTTTTCCTACTGGACCTTGCTAGTGAGTTGTAGTCAGGGGTGTGCTACTCCCTTCAACCTACAACTACTAAGTTCAGTAGAACTTAATATGCTAAGCTTTTGATTTTATATGTACCTAGAGGTACTTGATGTGATCTTTCAATTTGATATAAAGATTGCAATGGTAAAACAACAGCAAGCTCAAATCCGCACCGCTGCTCACCAATGTGAGAAGTTGGCCTGGTAGGGGATGTTTCCAATTCTGGAACCACCTACTACCTGACCAAACAATCCCCTTATGGTGTCTGGTTGTAAGTCAACCTTATTAGACAAGCTATCCTAGGGGTAGCATGGACTAAGCAGCCTAAAGGCTTAACTTAAGAGGTCGTGTTAAGCGAGCTGTTTTACCACATACAATCCTGTAATACCAAATGAAAGGACACCACACAAGTATATTGTAGGAGAGTAGGGTCTGCTATCCTATGGTCACCCCAAATTTTTGCTTTTTGCTTCACTGGTTTTCGACTACTGAGGCTGTGGGCCTGCTGATCAGACCCCCAGCCTGCTGTTCTCTCACTAAATTAATGACACATGTGCTATAGGCACATACCAATTGGAAATGGACTCCTTGTCAGCCCCTGTAGAATGCACTATAGGTGCACAGGGCACAGGAGCCACTAAGGCCTACCAGGGGCTGCAGCATATCTTTTGCCACCCCTGGCTGGTTCTTAAATTGACACAACTGGCTGATCACTCAGCTGGGGTAAGGTGGTGTACACACCCCTTGCTTAGATATAGTATACCTATGTCTAAACCTATATCTGGACACATGTAAACCTGTGAGCCACTCCTATAGACAGGCCTCACCAATCCTGGAGGCTGGGTGCATGGTTTTTATGTGAGATGGAGCTCTAGCATGAGCTGAGCCTGTCTGCAGCCGTCGGGAACAAATCCCTAAGCTGTTTCAGGATAATGCCATACCATATACTATTAAGTGCCTTATAATCCTCGCGGTTATTTAGCAACTCTGGTTTGGCTTTATCAAAACATGTCGTGTAAGGTGTCATACGCTTTGGAATACCATCCCCTCGCCAGTTCTGGCGACGGGGATGGCATTCCACCCCTCTAGAGGGGTAAGACATGTTACTTCACTTTAATGCGGTTGATTTCTCCAAAGGCCTTAAGATCCACAAAATGGATGCCTCTGCCACAGACAAATGTCTGGACCCCTGGAGCTGACCGAAACCCAGTCAAGGGGGTCCTGGACAAAGGGTTTCCTGTCACAGGAGGGTGTCACCGCCCTCCAGACAGGAGATAGTGTATTGTAGCAGGGAGGTTTGAAAGAAACCAGACACTGCCTGGGGCGCACAAGGCTGCCCCTTGCATAATCCGGCCAAACCGGTTCTGGGGCACTCCAGCCCTCGTGCCAGGGCGGCCTGGATCAAAGGAAGGGGGTGTATCCACCCACTTCCTGGGTCCCGCCCATAGGAGGGGACCTAGCAGGTAATCACACCCACCAGATTCGAATAAGAGTGGGAGCAGTGCCAATGCACATCAGATTTCCTGGAAGAAACATTTGAAACGATATTCTGGACCCTTCGCCCTCCATCTCAACGTGGAAGCCCGAAGAATCTCCCTTGTGGTCAAGGAGTGACCACCCTGCAGCAGCAGGCACCATCCAGCCCTCGACGTCTACTTAGTTGCAGTTCCCGCCGGAACTCGAGCGACTGAGATCGACGAGATCAAGCCTGCCCAGCTTCTAACAGCCCGATCCACAGTCCATGCAAAGCTGAGACCCGTGGAGGCGACCGGAAGCGTGGGGCACGCCATCTTGAAGTGACCACGAGACGCTGACCGTGCAGCCCACGAGTGACCCTCGAAGCTGTACACCGGGGTTTGAGAAGCCCCCACCCTGAGCTACTCCTGAGCCGAAGTTCAGCCCTCCACACTCGACGAGTGCTGCGTGGGGCCCTTTGGCACGATTTGGCTCAACGCGTTGGCCCGGTCACTTGCCAGCTGGCTTGTGGTCCCTGTGCCGACGAACTACAAAAGAAGACTCGTGATTCTGGTTGCTCCAGATCCACACCAGCTCCCCTGAAAGGGAGCCCCGACTCTGACCTTCCTGGTCCGAGTGAGACGCCATCTTCCAATCCCGCGTGGATTGCTCTTACCAAGGCTTGTTTGCTCCAAACCGGAAGCCGACTGCACCGACGGTGAGAGCCTGCGTGGGACAGATCGTGACCTGCTCCTGGACGTCGCAGATGCCCCAGAGCCCACGTGACAGCGAAGAGAAGCGCCTCGACGACCACCTGATTGCGCCCGACATTGCCTGGTTCCGTCCTGGTTCCACCCTGGTCACTGCTGAGTGACCCAGACTCTGTCCCCTCTGCTTTCAGGTACTCTACAACTTGAGTCCACCCTTGGACTCCACCGGACACTTCGTCTTCACCCTGCCTGCAGCCCTTTCAGCTTCAAGCACCAAGAGCCTGCGTGTCAAAACCCGACGCCACTTCGACCCTGTGCACCCACTTCCTGTGGGTGAGGTAACTTTGCTCCGCCGGTGTTCCCACACTGGTGCACACCTCTAGGGTCTGTGTGTTAAGTTTTGTTCCTCTAGGTTCAGCGGAAGTGTCCTTAAACTTTAACTATTTGACTTTTACGCACCATTGGTTAACATTGGTGTATGCGTGCGCTTTCCGCACATCTCCCGAATCCCGAGGGCCATTCCCGACTTCAGCATTGCTTGTCCTGACTGCTCCCAGCGATTCCCTAGGCCCTAGGCCTAACCACTGTTCGAGTGGCCTCTCTTATACCACTTGTTTAGTATATGGTTTGAGTGGCCCCCCGCCCTCATCCATAATTGTGCAACTTGTATGTTTAAACAGTGCTTTTGATTTAACGCTTGTGCCCCTTTATTCATAAAGAATACTGGGGATTGTTTTTAGTAATAAACACATATATTTTTATAATATATACTTGTGTGGTGTCCTTTCATCTGGTATTACAGGATTGTATGTGGTAAAACAGCTCGCTTAACACGACCTCTTAAGTTAAGCCTTTAGGCTGCTTAGTCCATGCTACCCCTAGGATAGCTTGTCTAATAAGGTTGACTTACAACCAGACACCATAAGGGGATTGTTTGGTCAGGTAGTAGGTGGTTCCAGAATTGGAAACATCCCCTACCAGGCCAACTTCTCACATTGGTGAGCAGCGGTGCGGATTTGAGCTTGCTGTTGTTTTACCATTGCAATCTTTATATCAAATTGAAAGATCACATCAAGTACCTCTAGGTACATATAAAATCAAAAGCTTAGCATATTAAGTTCTACTGAACTTAGTAGTTGTAGGTTGAAGGGAGTAGCACACCCCTGACTACAACTCACTAGCAAGGTCCAGTAGGAAAACACTTAGTGTAGGTAAGTGCACCACTTACACCTCACTAGTAACCATGTCTGACACAGGAAAGGCCTCAGGGTCTAGTCCTGTGACAGTTGACCCTACCCAGGCAACTTTTGGATATGACAAACTAACCCGCAGAGACTTGATTGCCTTGTGCAAAGCAAGAGGGTTAAAAAGGGGCAGAAGCCCCACCTGCCTAACCCTGGTAGAAATCCTAGAACAGGATGACTTAGAGAAGGCTAAAGCAGCTTCCCTAGACACAGGAAATGGAGAGAACCCCCCTGTAGTTGATCCCCCTGAAGAGGAGGATGATGATGACTTGGATGAGGACTCAGATGTTGGGGACTTAGAAGTACAGGATCAGGGTAGCCAGGTTCCAGTTGGTAGGCTTAGCCAGGCCAACTTGGACCTACTGGGGAATGGAGAGGGCCAGCACCTCCCCAGAACCCAACATGTGATTCTCCCAGGCAACAGAAGAGTGAGATCTCCCTCAGGGGACTCTCATCTTTCTAGTGCCTCCAGAGAATCAGAGAGAGGCATGAGTGCTTCTCAGAAAGCTGAGCATAGGGCTAGAATGAGGGCTGTCAGACTCCAGATAGAGAGAGAGGAGGTAGCCCTGAGTCAAGCTAAGCTTACCTTAGCTCAAGCTAAACTTGCCTTGGCAAGAGAGCAGAAATTAAGTGGCTTAGATGTCACTGGTGGCAGCAATTTTCCAAGAGAAAAAGACAGGGCCTATGACAATAGAAACCTGACCAAGATTGTGCCCCCCTTTAAAGAAGGGGATGACATCCACAAATGGATGACTGCTCTTGAGAGAGCCTGCATGGTACAGCAGGTTCCTGAGAATCAGTGGGCTGCAATTTTGTGGTACTCCTTTTCTGAGAAAGGGAGGGACAGGCTCCTCACAGTTAGACCTGAGGATGCCAAAAACTACTCTGTTTTGAAGAGTGCTCTCATTGAAGGGTATGGCCTAACCACTGAGCAATACAGGTTGTTGTTCAGAGACACCCAGAAAGCACAGACTCAAGACTGGACTGATTTTGTGGAGTGTGCCACTAAGGCTTTGGAGGGTTGGTTACAGGGAAGTAAAGTTTCAGACTATACAGGATTGTACAATCTTATGATGAGAGAACAGATCCTTAATAACTGTACAAACCAGCTGTTGCATCAATACCTTATTGACTCTGATCTGACCTCTCCCCAAGAATTGGGAAAGAAGGCAGACAAATGGGTCAGAACAAGGATTAAGCAGAAACCCCAGAACCAAGGTGGTGACCAGAAGAAAACAGACCAGAAGGGTGGTAATCAGAATCAGAAAGATAAAGAAAAAGACCAGAAGTCTTCAGGCCCCCAAACTAATAGTAAGGAGGGTGGTTCCCAAAATGGTAACAAGAAGAAGAAGAACAAAGGTCCAAAGACACCTTGGTGTAATACCTGCAAATCAGTTTCACACTGGGGCAGTGAGTGCACCAAGGCAAATCCAGTTCCCACCACTACAGCTCCTAAAGCAACTGCAACCCCAAGTACAGTAAGCAGTGGTGGAACACAGTCCAAGGGTGTAGCTGGGTTGACCCTGGGTATTGAAGTAGGATCTGGCCTAGTCAGAGTCCCTACACAGGCAGTTCTCCTGTATGATGTGGACATTGAGTTGCCCACTGCAGTAAGCCCCACTAACCTGGGCAAATACAGGCAGACTCCCTTAATAAATGAGAAACTGGCTCAAGCTTACAGGGACACATGTGCTAGTGTCACCATGGTGACCCCTGGCTTTGTGGACCCTGGACAGATTGTACTAGGAGAGAGCTACCTAGTAACCAATGCAAGCAACTCCACTACCTCCCATAGTGTGGCAGTTGTGAACTTCTCCTGGGGAGGGGTTGATGGCCTAAAGAAAGTTGTGGTGAGTGCAGACCTACCAGTAGACTGTCTGTTAGGCAATGACCTTGAAAGCTCAGCATGGTCAGAAGTGGAGTACAGGACTCATGCAGAAATGCTAGGGATTTCAGAGCATGTCCTTGCCATGACAAGGGCTCAGGCTAAGAAGTGCCTTCCTGAACCAGTGGTGGATCTTGAGACAATAGACCAGCCACAACCCAAGAGAAGGAGCAAGAGAGGAAAGGCCTCGCCTTCCACCTTGCCCCAGGTTGAGGATCAGGTTTCAGAGGAAACTGATTCTGCAGTCCAAGAGGAGACTGTCTCTGAGGAGCTTGAACCTGACCAGGTTGAGTTTCTGGGGACAGGGGGACCCTCAAGGGCAGACCTGAGGCAGGCTCAATTAGATTGCCCTTCCCTTGAACCCCTCAGACAGCAGGCTGCTGCTGAGGCTGCTGGGGATGCCCAAGGTACCCATACTGTGTATTGGGATGAGGGACTCCTTTACTCAGAGGCTAGAGCCCCCAAGCCTGGCATGACCAGGAGGTTGGTGATACCTCTGCAGTTTAGGGGATTCCTCCTTACCTTGGCCCATGATATTCCCCTTGCAGGACACTTAGGCCAGAACAAGACGTGGGACAGGCTTGTTCCACACTTTCACTGGCCTCACATGTCAGAGGATGTCAAGGAGTTTTGTCGCTCCTGTGTCACTTGCCAAGCCAGTGGTAAGTCAGGTGGCACAACAAAGGCCCCCCTAATACCACTACCTGTGGTGGGGGTCCCCTTTGAGAGAGTTGGAATTGATATTGTGGGTCCAATGGACCCCCAAACAGCATCTGGGAACAGATTCATACTGGTGGTAGTGGATCATGCCACCAGGTACCCAGAGGCTATTCCCCTAAGGACCACCACAGCACCTGTGGTGGCAAAAGCCCTCATTGCAGTTTTCTCAAGAGTGGGCTTTCCTAAGGAGGTACTATCAGATAGAGGGACACATTTTATGTCCAGCTATCTAAAAGCAATGTGGAAGGAATGTGGAGTAAACTATAAGTTTACCACCCCATATCATCCACAATGCAATGGGCTTGTGGAGAGATTTAACAAGACCCTTAAAGGCATGATAAAAGGATTACCAGAGAAGCTCAGGCGGAAATGGGACATTCTTTTACCCTGCCTGCTCTTTGCTTACAGAGAGGTCCCACAGAAGGGGGTTGGCTACAGCCCTTTTGAACTTTTGTTTGGCCACCCTGTGAGAGGTCCATTGTGTTTGGTGAAGGAAGGATGGGAGTTACCTCTCAAAAAGCCCAAACTAGACATAGTGGACTATGTACTTGGTCTCCGCTCCAGGATGGCTGAGTACATGGAAAGAGCATCCAAAAACCTGGAGGCCAGCCAAGAATTGCAGAAAGCTTGGCATGACCAAAAGGCTGTACTGGTAGAGTTCCAACCAGGACAGAAGGTATGGGTACTGGAGCCAGTGGCTCCAGCAGCACTTCAAGACAAATGGAGTGGACCCTATCCTATTATTGAGAAGAAAGGGGAAGTCACCTACTTGGTAGACTTTGGAACACCCAGGAGCCCTCACAGGGTAATCCATGTGAATCGCTTGAAAGCATTTGTAGACAGGGAGGACATGAGCTTGCTCATGGCCACAGATGGGGAACAGGAGGAAGAGAGTGACCCTCTCCCAGACCTGCTTTCCCAGAACCCTGATGATGGTTCAGTTGATGGAGTAGCCTTGGCAGGCAGCCTCACTGACCAGCAACAGAGGGACTGCAGACAAGTTTTGCAGGCTCACAGGCAAATGTTTTCACTCACACCCAGCCAAACTGACTGGTGTACCCATGTTGTGGACACTGGTGACAGTCTGCCTGTCAAGAATAAGATCTACAGGCAACCTGATCATGTCAGGGATTGCATCAAGGCTGAGGTGCAAAAGATGTTGGAGCTTGGAGTGATTGAGCCATCAGAGAGCCCATGGGCCAGCCCAGTAGTCCTGGTGCCAAAACCTCATACCCAAGATGGTAAGAGAGAAATGAGGTTTTGCGTGGATTACAGGGGTCTCAATGCTGTCACTAGGACAGATGCTCACCCCATTCCAAGAGCAGATGAGCTCATTGACAGATTGGCTTCTGCCAAGTTTCTGAGCACATTTGATCTGACAGCTGGCTACTGGCAAATCAGACTAGCTGAGGAGTCAAAGGCCAAGACAGCATTCTCTACCCCTAGTGGGCATTATCAGTTTGTGGTAATGCCCTTTGGTTTGAAGAATGCACCTGCCACTTTTCAAAGGTTGGTGAACCAAGTCCTTACTGGGTTGGATGACTTTTGTGCAGCTTATCTGGATGATATTGCTGTCTTTAGCTCCACCTGGGAGGATCACCTGATCCACCTGAAGAAAGTTTTGGAGGCCCTGCAAAAGGCAGGCCTAACTATCAAGGCCACAAAGTGCCAGATAGGGCAGAGTAAGGTTGTATACCTGGGCCACCTAGTAGGTGGAGGCCAGGTTCAGCCACTGGAAAGCAAAATCCAGGCCATACAGGACTGGGCTCCTCCAGTTACCCAGACACAAGTCAGAGCCTTCTTGGGCCTGACTGGGTATTACAGAAAGTTTGTGAAAAACTATGGGTCTATAGTGACACCATTAAATGACTTGACATCCAAGAAGATGCCAAAAAAGGTTCAGTGGACAGTTAGCTGTCAGAAGGCATTTGAAGACCTGAAGAAGGCCATGTGCTCTGCACCTATCCTAAAGAGTCCTGACTACTCCAAACAGTTCATTGTTCAGACAGATGCTTCTGAGTTGGGGGTGGGAGCTGTACTCTCACAACTTAATCAAGATGGTCAAGACCAGCCAATTGCTTTCATTAGCAGGAGGCTAACCCCAAGAGAAAAACGTTGGTCAGCCATTGAGAGGGAGGCCTTTGCTGTGGTTTGGGCATTAAAGAAGTTGAGGTCCTACTTGTTTGGAACTCACTTCCTGGTGCAAACAGACCATAAGCCCCTCTTATGGCTTAATCAGATGAAGGGTGAAAATCCCAAACTGCTCAGGTGGTCCATTTCCCTACAGGGGATGGACTTTACAGTGGAGCACCGCCCAGGGACTGACCATGGTAATGCAGATGGTCTCTCCAGGTACTTCCACTTAGAACATGAAGACTTATCTGGTCAAGGTTAGTTTAATGTCCCTGCGTTTGGGGGGGGGTTGTGTAGGAGAGTAGGGTCTGCTATCCTATGGTCACCCCAAATTTTTGCTTTTTGCTTCACTGGTTTTCGACTACTGAGGCTGTGGGCCTGCTGATCAGACCCCCAGCCTGCTGTTCTCTCACTAAATTAATGACACATGTGCTATAGGCACATACCAATTGGAAATGGACTCCTTGTCAGCCCCTGTAGAATGCACTATAGGTGCACAGGGCACAGGAGCCACTAAGGCCTACCAGGGGCTGCAGCATATCTTTTGCCACCCCTGGCTGGTTCTTAAATTGACACAACTGGCTGATCACTCAGCTGGGGTAAGGTGGTGTACACACCCCTTGCTTAGATATAGTATACCTATGTCTAAACCTATATCTGGACACATGTAAACCTGTGAGCCACTCCTATAGACAGGCCTCACCAATCCTGGAGGCTGGGTGCATGGTTTTTATGTGAGATGGAGCTCTAGCATGAGCTGAGCCTGTCTGCAGCCGTCGGGAACAAATCCCTAAGCTGTTTCAGGATAATGCCATACCATATACTATTAAGTGCCTTATAATCCTCGCGGTTATTTAGCAACTCTGGTTTGGCTTTATCAAAACATGTCGTGTAAGGTGTCATACGCTTTGGAATACCATCCCCTCGCCAGTTCTGGCGACGGGGATGGCATTCCACCCCTCTAGAGGGGTAAGACATGTTACTTCACTTTAATGCGGTTGATTTCTCCAAAGGCCTTAAGATCCACAAAATGGATGCCTCTGCCACAGACAAATGTCTGGACCCCTGGAGCTGACCGAAACCCAGTCAAGGGGGTCCTGGACAAAGGGTTTCCTGTCACAGGAGGGTGTCACCGCCCTCCAGACAGGAGATAGTGTATTGTAGCAGGGAGGTTTGAAAGAAACCAGACACTGCCTGGGGCGCACAAGGCTGCCCCTTGCATAATCCGGCCAAACCGGTTCTGGGGCACTCCAGCCCTCGTGCCAGGGCGGCCTGGATCAAAGGAAGGGGGTGTATCCACCCACTTCCTGGGTCCCACCCATAGGAGGGGACCTAGCAGGTAATCACGCCCACCAGATTCGAATAAGAGTGGGAGCAGTGCCAATGCACATCAGATTTCCTGGAAGAAACATTTGAAACGATATTCTGGACCCTTCGCCCTCCATCTCAACGTGGAAGCCCGAAGAATCTCCCTTGTGGTCAAGGAGTGACCACCCTGCAGCAGCAGGCACCATCCAGCCCTCGACGTCTACTTAGTTGCAGTTCCCGCCGGAACTCGAGCGACTGAGATCGACGAGATCAAGCCTGCCCAGCTTCTAACAGCCCGATCCACAGTCCATGCAAAGCTGAGACCCGTGGAGGCGACCGGAAGCGTGGGGCACGCCATCTTGAAGTGACCACGAGACGCTGACCGTGCAGCCCACGAGTGACCCTCGAAGCTGTACACCGGGGTTTGAGAAGCCCCCACCCTGAGCTACTCCTGAGCCGAAGTTCAGCCCTCCACACTCGACGAGTGCTGCGTGGGGCCCTTTGGCACGATTTGGCTCAACGCGTTGGCCCGGTCACTTGCCAGCTGGCTTGTGGTCCCTGTGCCGACGAACTACAAAAGAAGACTCGTGATTCTGGTTGCTCCAGATCCACACCAGCTCCCCTGAAAGGGAGCCCCGACTCTGACCTTCCTGGTCCGAGTGAGACGCCATCTTCCAATCCCGCGTGGATTGCTCTTACCAAGGCTTGTTTGCTCCAAACCGGAAGCCGACTGCACCGACGGTGAGAGCCTGCGTGGGACAGATCGTGACCTGCTCCTGGACGTCGCAGATGCCCCAGAGCCCACGTGACAGCGAAGAGAAGCGCCTCGACGACCACCTGATTGCGCCCGACATTGCCTGGTTCCGTCCTGGTTCCACCCTGGTCACTGCTGAGTGACCCAGACTCTGTCCCCTCTGCTTTCAGGTACTCTACAACTTGAGTCCACCCTTGGACTCCACCGGACACTTCGTCTTCACCCTGCCTGCAGCCCTTTCAGCTTCAAGCACCAAGAGCCTGCGTGTCAAAACCCGACGCCACTTCGACCCTGTGCACCCACTTCCTGTGGGTGAGGTAACTTTGCTCCGCCGGTGTTCCCACACTGGTGCACACCTCTAGGGTCTGTGTGTCAAGTTTTGTTCCTCTAGGTTCAGCGGAAGTGTCCTTAAACTTTAACTATTTGACTTTTACGCACCATTGGTTAACATTGGTGTATGCGTGCGCTTTCCGCACATCTCCCGAATCCCGAGGGCCATTCCCGACTTCAGCATTGCTTGTCCTGACTGCTCCCAGCGATTCCCTAGGCCCTAAGCCTAACCACTGTTCGAGTGGCCTCTCTTATACCACTTGTTTAGTATATGGTTTGAGTGGCCCCCCGCCCTCATCCATAATTGTGCAACTTGTATGTTTAAACAGTGCTTTTGATTTAACGCTTGTGCCCCTTTATTCATAAAGAATACTGGGGATTGTTTTTAGTAATAAACACATATATTTTTATAATATATACTTGTGTGGTGTCCTTTCATCTGGTATTACAGGATTGTATGTGGTAAAACAGCTCGCTTAACACGACCTCTTAAGTTAAGCCTTTAGGCTGCTTAGTCCATGCTACCCCTAGGATAGCTTGTCTAATAAGGTTGACTTACAACCAGACACCATAAGGGGATTGTTTGGTCAGGTAGTAGGTGGTTCCAGAATTGGAAACATCCCCTACCAGGCCAACTTCTCACATATATATTATAAAAATATATGTGTTTATTACTAAAAACAATCCCCAGTATTCTTTATGAATAAAGGGGCACAAGCGTTAAATCAAAAGCACTGTTTAAACATACAAAGTTGCACAATTATGGATGAGGGCAGGGGGCCACTCAAACCATATACTAAACAAGTGGTATAAGAGAGGCCACTCGAACAGTGGTTAGGCCTAGGGCCTAGGGAATCGCTGGGAGCAGTCAGGACAAGCAATGCTGAAGTCGGGAATGGCCCTCGGGATTCGGGAGATGTGCGGAAAGCGCACGCATGCACCAATGTTAACCAATGGTGCGTAAAAGTCAAATAGTTAAAGTTTAAGGACACTTCCGCTGAACCTAGAGGAACAAAACTTAACACACAGACCCTAGAGGTGTGCACCAGTGTGGGAACACCGGCGGAGCAAAGTTACCTCACCCACAGGAAGTGGGTGCACAGGGTCGAAGTGGCGTCGGGTTTTGACACGCAGGCTCTTGGTGCTTGGAGCTGAAAGGGCTGCAGGCAGGGTGAAGACGAAGTGTCCGGTGGAGTCCAAGGGTGGACTCAAGTTGTAGAGTACCTGAAAGCAGAGGGGACAGAGTCTGGGTCACTCAGCAGTGACCAGGGTGGAACCAGGACGGAACCAGGCAATGTCGGGCGCAATCAGGTGGTCGTCGAGGCGCTTCTCTTCGCTGTCACGTGGGCTCTGGGGCATCTGCGACGTCCAGGAGCAGGTCACGATCTGTCCCACGCAGGCTCTCACCGTCGGTGCAGTCGGCTTCCGGTTTGGAGCAAACAAGCCTTGGTAAGAGCAATCCACGCGGGATTGGAAGATGGCGTCTCACTCGGACCAGGAAGGTCAGAGTCGGGGCTCCCTTTCAGGGGAGCTGGTGTGGATCTGGAGCAACCAGAATCACGAGTCTTCTTTTGTAGTTCGTCGGCACAGGGACCACCAGCCAGCTGGCAAGTGACCGGGCCAACGCGTTGAGCCAAATCGTGCCAAAGGGCCCCACGCAGCACTCGTCGAGTGTGGAGGGCTGAACTTCGGCTCAGGAGTAGCTCAGGGTGGGGGCTTCTCAAACCCCGGTGTACAGCTTCGAGGGTCACTCGTGGGCTGCACGGTCAGCGTCTCGTGGTCACTTCAAGATGGCGTGCCCCACGCTTCCGGTCGCCTCCACGGGTCTCAGCTTTGCAGGGACTGTGGATCGGGCTGTTAGAAGCTGGGCAGGCTTGATCTCGTCGATCTCAGTCGCTCGAGTTCCGGCGGGAACTGCAACCAAGTAGACGTCGAGGGCTGGATGGTGCCTGCTGCTGCAGGGTGGTCACTCCTTGACCACAAGGGAGATTCTTCGGGCTTCCACGTTGAGATGGAGGGCGAAGGGTCCAGAATATCGTTTCAAATGTTTCTTCCAGGAAATCTGATGTGCATTGGCACTGCTCCCACTCTTATTCGAATCTGGTGGGCGTGATTACCTGCTAGGTCCCCTCCTATGGGTGGGACCCAGGAAGTGGGTGGATACACCCCCTTCCTTTGATCCAGGCCGCCCTGGCACGAGGGCTGGAGTGCCCCAGAACCGGTTTGGCCGGATTATGCAAGGGGCAGCCTTGTGCGCCCCAGGCAGTGTCTGGTTTCTTTCAAACCTCCCTGCTACAATACACTATCTCCTGTCTGGAGGGCGGTGACACCCTCCTGTGACAGGAAACCCTTTGTCCAGGACCCCCTTGACTGGGTTTCGGTCAGCTCCAGGGGTCCAGACATTTGTCTGTGGCAGAGGCATCCATTTTGTGGATCTTAAGGCCTTTGGAGAAATCAACCGCATTAAAGTGAAGTAACATGTCTTACCCCTCTAGAGGGGTGGAATGCCATCCCCGTCGCCAGAACTGGCGAGGGGATGGTATTCCAAAGCGTATGACACCTTACACAACATGTTTTGATAAAGCCAAACCAGAGTTGCTAAATAACCGCGAGGATTATAAGGCACTTAATAGTATATGGTATGGCATTATCCTGAAACAGCTTAGGGATTTGTTCCCGACGGCTGCAGACAGGCTCAGCTCATGCTAGAGCTCCATCTCACATAAAAACCATGCACCCAGCCTCCAGGATTGGTGAGGCCTGTCTATAGGAGTGGCTCACAGGTTTACATGTGTCCAGATATAGGTTTAGACATAGGTATACTGTGAGAAGTTGGCCTGGTAGGGGATGTTTCCAATTCTGGAACCACCTACTACCTGACCAAACAATCCCCTTATGGTGTCTGGTTGTAAGTCAACCTTATTAGACAAGCTATCCTAGGGGTAGCATGGACTAAGCAGCCTAAAGGCTTAACTTAAGAGGTCGTGTTAAGCGAGCTGTTTTACCACATACAATCCTGTAATACCAGATGAAAGGACACCACACAAGTATATATTATAAAAATATATGTGTTTATTACTAAAAACAATCCCCAGTATTCTTTATGAATAAAGGGGCACAAGCGTTAAATCAAAAGCACTGTTTAAACATACAAGTTGCACAATTATGGATGAGGGCGGGGGGCCACTCAAACCATATACTAAACAAGTGGTATAAGAGAGGCCACTCGAACAGTGGTTAGGCCTAGGGCCTAGGGAATCGCTGGGAGCAGTCAGGACAAGCAATGCTGAAGTCGGGAATGGCCCTCGGGATTCGGGAGATGTGCGGAAAGCGCACGCATACACCAATGTTAACCAATGGTGCGTAAAAGTCAAATAGTTAAAGTTTAAGGACACTTCCGCTGAACCTAGAGGAACAAAACTTAACACACAGACCCTAGAGGTGTGCACCAGTGTGGGAACACCGGCGGAGCAAAGTTACCTCACCCACAGGAAGTGGGTGCACAGGGTCGAAGTGGCGTCGGGTTTTGACACGCAGGCTCTTGGTGCTTGAAGCTGAAAGGGCTGCAGGCAGGGTGAAGACGAAGTGTCCGGTGGAGTCCAAGGGTGGACTCAAGTTGTAGAGTACCTGAAAGCAGAGGGGACAGAGTCTGGGTCACTCAGCAGTGACCAGGGTGGAACCAGGACGGAACCAGGCAATGTCGGGCGCAATCAGGTGGTCGTCGAGGCGCTTCTCTTCGCTGTCACGTGGGCTCTGGGGCATCTGCGACGTCCAGGAGCAGGTCACAATCTGTCCCACGCAGGCTCTCACCGTCGGTGCAGTCGGCTTCCGGTTTGGAGCAAACAAGCCTTGGTAAGAGCAATCCACGCGGGATTGGAAGATGGCGTCTCACTCGGACCAGGAAGGTCAGAGTCGGGGCTCCCTTTCAGGGGAGCTGGTGTGGATCTGGAGCAACCAGAATCACGAGTCTTCTTTTGTAGTTCGTCGGCACAGGGACCACAAGCCAGCTGGCAAGTGACCGGGCCAACGCGTTGAGCCAAATCGTGCCAAAGGGCCCCACGCAGCACTCGTCGAGTGTGGAGGGCTGAACTTCGGCTCAGGAGTAGCTCAGGGTGGGGGCTTCTCAAACCCCGGTGTACAGCTTCGAGGGTCACTCGTGGGCTGCACGGTCAGCGTCTTGTGGTCACTTCAAGATGGCGTGCCCCACGCTTCCGGTCGCCTCCACGGGTCTCAGCTTTGCATGGACTGTGGATCGGGCTGTTAGAAGCTGGGCAGGTTTGATCTCGTCGATCTCAGTCGCTCGAGTTCCGGTGGGAACTGCAACTAAGTAGACGTCGAGGGCTGGATGGTGCCTGCTGCTGCAGGGTGGTCACTCCTTGACCACAAGGGAGATTCTTCGGGCTTCCACGTTGAGATGGAGGGCGAAGGGTCCAGAATATCGTTTCAAATGTTTCTTCCAGGAAATCTGATGTGCATTGGCACTGCTCCCACTCTTATTCGAATCTGGTGGGCGTGATTACCTGCTAGGTCCCCTCCTATGGGTGGGACCCAGGAAGTGGGTGGATACACCCCCTTCCTTTGATCCAGGCCGCCCTGGCACGAGGGCTGGAGTGCCCCAGAACCGGTTTGGCCGGATTATGCAAGGGGCAGCCTTGTGCGCCCCAGGCAGTGTCTGGTTTCTTTCAAACCTCCCTGCTACAATACACTATCTCCTGTCTGGAGGGCGGTGACACCCTCCTGTGACAGGAAACCCTTTGTCCAGGACCCCCTTGACTGGGTTTCGGTCAGCTCCAGGGGTCCAGACATTTGTCTGTGGCAGAGGCATCCATTTTGTGGATCTTAAGGCCTTTGGAGAAATCAACCGCATTAAAGTGAAGTAACATGTCTTACCCCTCTAGAGGGGTGGAATGCCATCCCCGTCGCCAGAACTGGCGAGGGGATGGTATTCCAAAGCGTATGACACCTTACACGACATGTTTTGATAAAGCCAAACCAGAGTTGCTAAATAACCGCGAGGATTATAAGGCACTTAATAGTATATGGTATGGCATTATCCTGAAACAGCTTAGGGATTTGTTCCCGACGGCTGCAGACAGGCTCAGCTCATGCTAGAGCTCCATCTCACATAAAAACCATGCACCCAGCCTCCAGGATTGGTGAGGCCTGTCTATAGGAGTGGCTCACAGGTTTACATGTGTCCAGATATAGGTTTAGACATAGGTATACTATATCTAAGCAAGGGGTGTGTACACCACCTTACCCCAGCTGAGTGATCAGCCAGTTGTGTCAATTTAAGAACCAGCCAGGGGTGGCAAAAGATATGCTGCAGCCCCTGGTAGGCCTTAGTGGCTCCTGTGCCCTGTGCACCTATAGTGCATTCTACAGGGGCTGACAAGGAGTCCATTTCCAATTGGTATGTGCCTATAGCACATGTGTCATTAATTTAGTGAGAGAACAGCAGGCTGGGGGTCTGATCAGCAGGCCCACAGCCTCAGTAGTCGAAAACCAGTGAAGCAAAAAGCAAAAATTTGGGGTGACCATAGGATAGCAGACCCTACTCTCCTACACAACCCCCCCCCAAACGCAGGGACATTAAACTAACCTTGACCAGATAAGTCTTCATGTTCTAAGTGGAAGTACCTGGAGAGACCATCTGCATTACCATGGTCAGTCCCTGGGCGGTGCTCCACTGTAAAGTCCATCCCCTGTAGGGAAATGGACCACCTGAGCAGTTTGGGATTTTCACCCTTCATCTGATTAAGCCATAAGAGGGGCTTATGGTCTGTTTGCACCAGGAAGTGAGTTCCAAACAAGTAGGACCTCAACTTCTTTAATGCCCAAACCACAGCAAAGGCCTCCCTCTCAATGGCTGACCAACGTTTTTCTCTTGGGGTTAGCCTCCTGCTAATGAAAGCAATTGGCTGGTCTTGACCATCTTGATTAAGTTGTGAGAGTACAGCTCCCACCCCCAACTCAGAAGCATCTGTCTGAACAATGAACTGTTTGGAGTAGTCAGGACTCTTTAGGATAGGTGCAGAGCACATGGCCTTCTTCAGGTCTTCAAATGCCTTCTGACAGCTAACTGTCCACTGAACCTTTTTTGGCATCTTCTTGGATGTCAAGTCATTTAATGGTGTCACTATAGACCCATAGTTTTTCACAAACTTTCTGTAATACCCAGTCAGGCCCAAGAAGGCTCTGACTTGTGTCTGGGTAACTGGAGGAGCCCAGTCCTGTATGGCCTGGATTTTGCTTTCCAGTGGCTGAACCTGGCCTCCACCTACTAGGTGGCCCAGGTATACAACCTTACTCTGCCCTATCTGGCACTTTGTGGCCTTGATAGTTAGGCCTGCCTTTTGCAGGGCCTCCAAAACTTTCTTCAGGTGGATCAGGTGATCCTCCCAGGTGGAGCTAAAGACAGCAATATCATCCAGATAAGCTGCACAAAAGTCATCCAACCCAGTAAGGACTTGGTTCACCAACCTTTGAAAAGTGGCAGGTGCATTCTTCAAACCAAAGGGCATTACCACAAACTGATAATGCCCACTAGGGGTAGAGAATGCTGTCTTGGCCTTTGACTCCTCAGCTAGTCTGATTTGCCAGTAGCCAGCTGTCAGATCAAATGTGCTCAGAAACTTGGCAGAAGCCAATCTGTCAATGAGCTCATCTGCTCTTGGAATGGGGTGAGCATCTGTCCTAGTGACAGCATTGAGACCCCTGTAATCCACGCAAAACCTCATTTCTCTCTTACCATCTTGGGTATGAGGTTTTGGC
Source organism: Lissotriton helveticus (assembly GCF_964261635.1). Classification (NCBI taxonomy): domain Eukaryota; kingdom Metazoa; phylum Chordata; class Amphibia; order Caudata; family Salamandridae; genus Lissotriton; species Lissotriton helveticus. Next base: position 5,024,313 of record NW_027611692.1, on the reverse strand, counting down.
ACCAGGACTACTGGGCTGGCCCATGGGCTCTCTGATGGCTCAATCACTCCAAGCTCCAACATCTTTTGCACCTCAGCCTTGATGCAATCCCTGACATGATCAGGTTGCCTGTAGATCTTATTCTTGACAGGCAGACTGTCACCAGTGTCCACAACATGGGTACACCAGTCAGTTTGGCTGGGTGTGAGTGAAAACATTTGCCTGTGAGCCTGCAAAACTTGTCTGCAGTCCCTCTGTTGCTGGTCAGTGAGGCTGCCTGCCAAGGCTACTCCATCAACTGAACCATCATCAGGGTTCTGGGAAAGCAGGTCTGGGAGAGGGTCACTCTCTTCCTCCTGTTCCCCATCTGTGGCCATGAGCAAGCTCATGTCCTCCCTGTCTACAAATGCTTTCAAGCGATTCACATGGATTACCCTGTGAGGGCTCCTGGGTGTTCCAAAGTCTACCAAGTAGGTGACTTCCCCTTTCTTCTCAATAATAGGATAGGGTCCACTCCATTTGTCTTGAAGTGCTGCTGGAGCCACTGGCTCCAGTACCCATACCTTCTGTCCTGGTTGGAACTCTACCAGTACAGCCTTTTGGTCATGCCAAGCTTTCTGCAATTCTTGGCTGGCCTCCAGGTTTTTGGATGCTCTTTCCATGTACTCAGCCATCCTGGAGCGGAGACCAAGTACATAGTCCACTATGTCTAGTTTGGTCTTTTTGAGAGGTAACTCCCATCCTTCCTTCACCAAACACAATGGACCTCTCACAGGGTGGCCAAACAAAAGTTCAAAAGGGCTGTAGCCAACCCCCTTCTGTGGGACCTCTCTGTAAGCAAAGAGCAGGCAGGGTAAAAGAATGTCCCATTTCCGCCTGAGCTTCTCTGGTAATCCTTTTATCATGCCTTTAAGGGTCTTGTTAAATCTCTCCACAAGCCCATTGCATTGTGGATGATATGGGGTGGTAAACTTATAGTTTACTCCACATTCCTTCCACATTGCTTTTAGATAGCTGGACATAAAATTTGTCCCTCTATCTGATAGTACCTCCTTAGGAAAGCCCACTCTTGAGAAAACTGCAATGAGGGCTTTTGCCACCACAGGTGCTGTGGTGGTCCTTAGGGGAATAGCCTCTGGGTACCTGGTGGCATGATCCACTACCACCAGTATGAATCTGTTCCCAGATGCTGTTTGGGGGTCCATTGGACCCACAATATCAATTCCAACTCTCTCAAAGGGGACCCCCACCACAGGTAGTGGTATTAGGGGGGCCTTTGTTGTGCCACCTGACTTACCACTGGCTTGGCAAGTGACACAGGAGCGACAAAACTCCTTGACATCCTCTGACATGTGAGGCCAGTAAAAGTGTGGAACAAGCCTGTCCCACGTCTTGTTCTGGCCTAAGTGTCCTGCAAGGGGAATATCATGGGCCAAGGTAAGGAGGAATCCCCTAAACTGCAGAGGTATCACCAACCTCCTGGTCATGCCAGGCTTGGGGGCTCTAGCCTCTGAGTAAAGGAGTCCCTCATCCCAATACACAGTATGGGTACCTTGGGCATCCCCAGCAGCCTCAGCAGCAGCCTGCTGTCTGAGGGGTTCAAGGGAAGGGCAATCTAATTGAGCCTGCCTCAGGTCTGCCCTTGAGGGTCCCCCTGTCCCCAGAAACTCAACCTGGTCAGGTTCAAGCTCCTCAGAGACAGTCTCCTCTTGGACTGCAGAATCAGTTTCCTCTGAAACCTGATCCTCAACCTGGGGCAAGGTGGAAGGCGAGGCCTTTCCTCTCTTGCTCCTTCTCTTGGGTTGTGGCTGGTCTATTGTCTCAAGATCCACCACTGGTTCAGGAAGGCACTTCTTAGCCTGAGCCCTTGTCATGGCAAGGACATGCTCTGAAATCCCTAGCATTTCTGCATGAGTCCTGTACTCCACTTCTGACCATGCTGAGCTTTCAAGGTCATTGCCTAACAGACAGTCTACTGGTAGGTCTGCACTCACCACAACTTTCTTTAGGCCATCAACCCCTCCCCAGGAGAAGTTCACAACTGCCACACTATGGGAGGTAGTGGAGTTGCTTGCATTGGTTACTAGGTAGCTCTCTCCTAGTACAATCTGTCCAGGGTCCACAAAGCCAGGGGTCACCATGGTGACACTAGCACATGTGTCCCTGTAAGCTTGAGCCAGTTTCTCATTTATTAAGGGAGTCTGCCTGTATTTGCCCAGGTTAGTGGGGCTTACTGCAGTGGGCAACTCAATGTCCACATCATACAGGAGAACTGCCTGTGTAGGGACTCTGACTAGGCCAGATCCTACTTCAATACCCAGGGTCAACCCAGCTACACCCTTGGACTGTGTTCCACCACTGCTTACTGTACTTGGGGTTGCAGTTGCTTTAGGAGCTGTAGTGGTGGGAACTGGATTTGCCTTGGTGCACTCACTGCCCCAGTGTGAAACTGATTTGCAGGTATTACACCAAGGTGTCTTTGGACCTTTGTTCTTCTTCTTCTTGTTACCATTTTGGGAACCACCCTCCTTACTATTAGTTTGGGGGCCTGAAGACTTCTGGTCTTTTTCTTTATCTTTCTGATTCTGATTACCACCCTTCTGGTCTATTTTCTTCTGGTCACCACCTTGGTTCTGGGGTTTCTGCTTAATCCTTGTTCTGACCCATTTGTCTGCCTTCTTTCCCAATTCTTGGGGAGAGGTCAGATCAGAGTCAATAAGGTATTGATGCAACAGCTGGTTTGTACAGTTATTAAGGATCTGTTCTCTCATCATAAGATTGTACAATCCTGTATAGTCTGAAACTTTACTTCCCTGTAACCAACCCTCCAAAGCCTTAGTGGCACACTCCACAAAATCAGTCCAGTCTTGAGTCTGTGCTTTCTGGGTGTCTCTGAACAACAACCTGTATTGCTCAGTGGTTAGGCCATACCCTTCAATGAGAGCACTCTTCAAAACAGAGTAGTTTTTGGCATCCTCAGGTCTAACTGTGAGGAGCCTGTCCCTCCCTTTCTCAGAAAAGGAGTACCACAAAATTGCAGCCCACTGATTCTCAGGAACCTGCTGTACCATGCAGGCTCTCTCAAGAGCAGTCATCCATTTGTGGATGTCATCCCCTTCTTTAAAGGGGGGCACAATCTTGGTCAGGTTTCTATTGTCATAGGCCCTGTCTTTTTCTCTTGGAAAATTGCTGCCACCAGTGACATCTAAGCCACTTAATTTCTGCTCTCTTGCCAAGGCAAGTTTAGCTTGAGCTAAGGTAAGCTTAGCTTGACTCAGGGCTACCTCCTCTCTCTCTATCTGGAGTCTGACAGCCCTCATTCTAGCCCTATGCTCAGCTTTCTGAGAAGCACTCATGCCTCTCTCTGATTCTCTGGAGGCACTAGAAAGATGAGAGTCCCCTGAGGGAGATCTCACTCTTCTGTTGCCTGGGAGAATCACATGTTGGGTTCTGGGGAGGTGCTGGCCCTCTCCATTCCCCAGTAGGTCCAAGTTGGCCTGGCTAAGCCTACCAACTGGAACCTGGCTACCCTGATCCTGTACTTCTAAGTCCCCAACATCTGAGTCCTCATCCAAGTCATCATCATCCTCCTCTTCAGGGGGATCAACTACAGGGGGGTTCTCTCCATTTCCTGTGTCTAGGGAAGCTGCTTTAGCCTTCTCTAAGTCATCCTGTTCTAGGATTTCTACCAGGGTTAGGCAGGTGGGGCTTCTGCCCCTTTTTAACCCTCTTGCTTTGCACAAGGCAATCAAGTCTCTGCGGGTTAGTTTGTCATATCCAAAAGTTGCCTGGGTAGGGTCAACTGTCACAGGACTAGACCCTGAGGCCTTTCCTGTGTCAGACATGGTTACTAGTGAGGTGTAAGTGGTGCACTTACCTACACTAAGTGTTTTCCTACTGGACCTTGCTAGTGAGTTGTAGTCAGGGGTGTGCTACTCCCTTCAACCTACAACTACTAAGTTCAGTAGAACTTAATATGCTAAGCTTTTGATTTTATATGTACCTAGAGGTACTTGATGTGATCTTTCAATTTGATATAAAGATTGCAATGGTAAAACAACAGCAAGCTCAAATCCGCACCGCTGCTCACCAATGTGAGAAGTTGGCCTGGTAGGGGATGTTTCCAATTCTGGAACCACCTACTACCTGACCAAACAATCCCCTTATGGTGTCTGGTTGTAAGTCAACCTTATTAGACAAGCTATCCTAGGGGTAGCATGGACTAAGCAGCCTAAAGGCTTAACTTAAGAGGTCGTGTTAAGCGAGCTGTTTTACCACATACAATCCTGTAATACCAGATGAAAGGACACCACACAAGTATATATTATAAAAATATATGTGTTTATTACTAAAAACAATCCCCAGTATTCTTTATGAATAAAGGGGCACAAGCGTTAAATCAAAAGCACTGTTTAAACATACAAGTTGCACAATTATGGATGAGGGCGGGGGGCCACTCAAACCATATACTAAACAAGTGGTATAAAAGAGGCCACTCGAACAGTGGTTAGGCCTAGGGCCTAGGGAATCGCTGGGAGCAGTCAGGACAAGCAATGCTGAAGTCGGGAATGGCCCTCGGGATTCGGGAGATGTGCGGAAAGCGCACGCATACACCAATGTTAACCAATGGTGCGTAAAAGTCAAATAGTTAAAGTTTAAGGACACTTCCGCTGAACCTAGAGGAACAAAACTTAACACACAGACCCTAGAGGTGTGCACCAGTGTGGGAACACCGGCGGAGCAAAGTTACCTCACCCACAGGAAGTGGGTGCACAGGGTCGAAGTGGCGTCGGGTTTTGACACGCAGGCTCTTGGTGCTTGAAGCTGAAAGGGCTGCAGGCAGGGTGAAGACGAAGTGTCCGGTGGAGTCCAAGGGTGGACTCAAGTTGTAGAGTACCTGAAAGCAGAGGGGACAGAGTCTGGGTCACTCAGCAGTGACCAGGGTGGAACCAGGACGGAACCAGGCAATGTCGGGCGCAATCAGGTGGTCGTCGAGGCGCTTCTCTTCGCTGTCACGTGGGCTCTGGGGCATCTGCGACGTCCAGGAGCAGGTCACGATCTGTCCCACGCAGGCTCTCACCGTCGGTGCAGTCGGCTTCCGGTTTGGAGCAAACAAGCCTTGGTAAGAGCAATCCACGCGGGATTGGAAGATGGCGTCTCACTCGGACCAGGAAGGTCAGAGTCGGGGCTCCCTTTCAGGGGAGCTGGTGTGGATCTGGAGCAACCAGAATCACGAGTCTTCTTTTGTAGTTCGTCGGCACAGGGACCACAAGCCAGCTGGCAAGTGACCGGGCCAACGCGTTGAGCCAAATCGTGCCAAAGGGCCCCACGCAGCACTCGTCGAGTGTGGAGGGCTGAACTTCGGCTCAGGAGTAGCTCAGGGTGGGGGCTTCTCAAACCCCGGTGTACAGCTTCGAGGGTCACTCGTGGGCTGCACGGTCAGCGTCTCGTGGTCACTTCAAGATGGCGTGCCCCACGCTTCCGGTCGCCTCCACGGGTCTCAGCTTTGCATGGACTGTGGATCGGGCTGTTAGAAGCTGGGCAGGCTTGATCTCGTCGATCTCAGTCGCTCGAGTTCCGGCGGGAACTGCAACTAAGTAGACGTCGAGGGCTGGATGGTGCCTGCTGCTGCAGGGTGGTCACTCCTTGACCACAAGGGAGATTCTTCGGGCTTCCACGTTGAGATGGAGGGCGAAGGGTCCAGAATATCGTTTCAAATGTTTCTTCCAGGAAATCTGATGTGCATTGGCACTGCTCCCACTCTTATTCGAATCTGGTGGGCGTGATTACCTGCTAGGTCCCCTCCTATGGGTGGGACCCAGGAAGTGGGTGGATACACCCCCTTCCTTTGATCCAGGCCGCCCTGGCACGAGGGCTGGAGTGCCCCAGAACCGGTTTGGCCGGATTATGCAAGGGGCAGCCTTGTGCGCCCCAGGCAGTGTCTGGTTTCTTTCAAACCTCCCTGCTACAATACACTATCTCCTGTCTGGAGGGCGGTGACACCCTCCTGTGACAGGAAACCCTTTGTCCAGGACCCCCTTGACTGGGTTTCGGTCAGCTCCAGGGGTCCAGACATTTGTCTGTGGCAGAGGCATCCATTTTGTGGATCTTAAGGCCTTTGGAGAAATCAACCGCATTAAAGTGAAGTAACATGTCTTACCCCTCTAGAGGGGTGGAATGCCATCCCCGTCGCCAGAACTGGCGAGGGGATGGTATTCCAAAGCGTATGACACCTTACACGACATGTTTTGATAAAGCCAAACCAGAGTTGCTAAATAACCGCGAGGATTATAAGGCACTTAATAGTATATGGTATGGCATTATCCTGAAACAGCTTAGGGATTTGTTCCCGACGGCTGCAGACAGGCTCAGCTCATGCTAGAGCTCCATCTCACATAAAAACCATGCACCCAGCCTCCAGGATTGGTGAGGCCTGTCTATAGGAGTGGCTCACAGGTTTACATGTGTCCAGATATAGGTTTAGACATAGGTATACTATATCTAAGCAAGGGGTGTGTACACCACCTTACCCCAGCTGAGTGATCAGCCAGTTGTGTCAATTTAAGAACCAGCCAGGGGTGGCAAAAGATATGCTGCAGCCCCTGGTAGGCCTTAGTGGCTCCTGTGCCCTGTGCACCTATAGTGCATTCTACAGGGGCTGACAAGGAGTCCATTTCCAATTGGTATGTGCCTATAGCACATGTGTCATTAATTTAGTGAGAGAACAGCAGGCTGGGGGTCTGATCAGCAGGCCCACAGCCTCAGTAGTCGAAAACCAGTGAAGCAAAAAGCAGAAATTTGGGGTGACCATAGGATAGCAGACCCTACTCTCCTACATATACTTTATCTAAGCAAGGGGTGTGTACACCACCTTACCCCAGCTGAGTGATCAGCCAGTTGTGTCAATTTAAGAACCAGCCAGGGGTGGCAAAAGATATGCTGCAGCCCCTGGTAGGCCTTAGTGGCTCCTGTGCCCTGTGCACCTATAGTGCATTCTACAGGGGCTGACAAGGAGTCCATTTCCAATTGGTATGTGCCTATAGCACATGTGTCATTAATTTAGTGAGAGAACAGCAGGCTGGGGGTCTGATCAGCAGGCCCACAGCCTCAGTAGTCGAAAACCAGTGAAGCAAAAAGCAAAAATTTGGGGTGACCATAGGATAGCAGACCCTACTCTCCTACAATAGAAGACTGAAGAGAATCTCCCTTGTGGCCTAGGAGGGGCCACCCTGTGAACACAGGCACCACCCAGCACCTCGACGTCTGCTTTGCCGCCGCCTCCCACCGGAGCCCGAGTGCAGAGCCTGACGAGACCCAGCTTCCCAGACTTTTCCCAGCCCGATCCACAGTCCCTACAAAGAAGGGACCCGTGGAGGCCCCGAGAGACGTGGGAGCGGACATCTTGAAAGACCCCCGAGACGCTGACTGCGCAGCACCAGAGGAACCCTCGACTCTGTACTTTGGGGTTTGAGAAGCCTTACAATCGAGCAGCATTTGCACCAAAGATCAGCCCTCCAGCATCTCCACGATCTGCGTGGGGCCCTTTTGCTTTGTGCCACTCGACTCGCCATCCCGGCCGCTTGTCACGTGGTCAGCGGCCATCTTGGCGACGAAACCTACGATTTACACTGTGAGTCTGGTTGCTCCAGACCTGCCCTCGCTCCTGTAGAAAGGAGTACCCGCTCTGACCTTGCTTGTCCGAGTAATAAGCCTTTTTCACTTTCCCCGTGGCTTGCATTAGCCAAGGCTTGTTTGCTTCAATCGAGTTGCCGACACCGCCATCAGCTAGAGCCTTCGAGGGACAGCTCGTGATCGACTCCTGGACGTCCTTGACCTCTTCGTGTCCACGTGGCTGCAGAGAGAAGCAACACCTCATCACCTGTTTGCACCCGACTTTACCTGGTTCCAATCTGGTTCCACGGTGGTCACTGGCCAGTGACTTTAAACACTGTCCCCTCTGCTTTCAGGTCTTCACCACTTCAGATCCACCCTTGGATCCACCGGACACTTCTCCTTCACATCGCCTGCAGCGTCTTCAGCTTCAAGCGCCAAGAACCTGCGTGTCAAAACCCGACGCCACTTCGACCCTGTGCACCCGCTTCCTGTGGGTGAGGTAACTTTGCTCCGCCGGTGTTCCCACACTGGTGCACATCTCTAGGGTCTGTGTGTTAAGTTTTGTTCCTCTAGGTTCAGCGGAAGTGTCCTTTAACTTTAACTTTACAACTTTTACGCACCATTGGTTAACATTGGTGCGTGCGTGCGCTTTCCGCACATCTCCCGAATCCCGAGGGCCATTCCCGACTTCAGCATTGCTTGTCCTGACTGCTCCCAGCGATTCCCTAGGCCCTAGGCCTAACCACTGCTCGAGTGGCCTTTCTTATACCACTTGTTTAGTATATGGTTTGAGTGGCCCCCTGCCCTCATCCATAATTGTGCAACTTTGTATGTTTAAACAGTGCTTTTGATTTAACGCTTGTGCCCCTTTATTCATAAAGAATACTGGGGATTGTTTTTAGTAATAAACACATATATTTTTATAATATATACTTGTGTGGTGTCCTTTCATTTGGTATTACAGGATTGTATGTGGTAAAACAGCTCGCTTAACACGACCTCTTAAGTTAAGCCTTTAGGCTGCTTAGTCCATGCTACCCCTAGGATAGCTTGTCTAATAAGGTTGACTTACAACCAGACACCATAAGGGATTGTTTGGTCAGGTAGTAGGTGGTTCCAGAATTGGAAAAATCCCCTACCAGGCCAACTTCTCACAACCAAGCACAGCCTGGGGGGCCAAGAGCAACCAGGGGGACCAAGCACAGCCTGGTGGACCAAGCACAGCCTGGGGGACCAAGCACAGCATGGGGGACCAAGCACAGCCTGGGGGACCAAAAGCAACCAGGGGGACCAAGCACAGCCTGGGGGACCAAGCACAGCCAGGGGGACCAAGCACAGCCTGGGGGACCAAGAGCAACCAGGGGGACCAAGCACAGCCTGGGGGACCAAGCACAGCCTGGGGGACCAAGAGCAACCAGGGGGACCAAGCACAGCCTGGGGGACCAAGCACAGCCTGAAGGACCAAGAGCAACCAGGGGGACCAAGCAGAGCCTGGGGGACCAAGCAGAGCCTGGGGGTCCAAGCACAGCCTGGGGGACCTAGCACAGCCTGGGGGACCAAGAGCAACCAGGGGGACCAAGCACAGCCTGGGGGACCAAGCACAGCCTGGGGGACCAAGAGCAACCAGGGGGACCAAGCACAGCCAGGGGGACCAAGAGCAACCAGGGGGACCAAGCACAGCCTGGGGGACCAAGCACAGGCTGGGGGACCAAGAGCAACCAGGGGGACCAAGCACTGCCGGGGTACCAAGCACAGCCTGGGGGACCAAGAGCAACCAGTGGGACCAAGCACAGCCTGGGGGACCAAGCACAGCCTGGGGGACCAAGCACAGCCTGGGGGACCAAGAGCAACCAGGGGGACCAAGCACAGCCTGGGGGACCAAGCACAGCCTGGGGGACCAAGAGCAACCAGGGGGACCAAGCACAGCCAGGGGTATCACGCACAGCCAGGGGGACCAAGAGCAACCAGGGGGACCAAGCACAGCCTGGGGGACCAAGCACAGCCTGGGGGACCAAGAGCAACAAGGGGGACCAAGCACAGCCTGGGGGACCAAGCACAGTCTGGGGGACCAAGCACAGCCTGGGGGACCAAGAGCAACCAGGGGGACCAAGCAGAGCCTGGGGGACCAAGCACAGCCTGGGGTACCAAGCACAGCCTGGGGGACTAAGAGCAACTAGGGGGACCAAGCACAGCCTGGGGGACCAAGCACAGCCTGGGGGACTGTGAGAAGTTGGCCTGGTAGGGGATGTTTCCAATTCTGGAACCACCTACTACCTGACCAAACAATCCCCTTATGGTGTCTGGTTGTAAGTCAACCTTATTAGACAAGCTATCCTAGTGGTAGCATGGACTAAGCAGCCTAAAGGCTTAACTTAAGAGGTCGTGTTAAGCGAGCTGTTTTACCACATACAATCCTGTAATACCAAATGAAAGGACACCACACAAGTATATATTATAAAAATATATGTGTTTATTACTAAAAACAATCCCCAGTATTCTTTATGAATAAAGGGGCACAAGCGTTAAATCAAAAGCACTGTTTAAACATACAAAGTTGCACAATTATGGATGAGGGCAGGGGGCCACTCAAACCATATACTAAACAAGTGGTATAAGAAAGGCCACTCGAACAGTGGTTAGGCCTAGGGCCTAGGGAATCGCTGGGAGCAGTCAGGACAAGCAATGCTGAAGTCGGGAATGGCCCTCGGGATTCGGGAGATGTGCGGAAAGCGCACGCATGCACCAATGTTAACCAATGGTGCGTAAAAGTCAAATAGTTAAAGTTTAAGGACACTTCCGCTGAACCTAGAGGAACAAAACTTAACACACAGACCCTAGAGGTGTGCACCAGTGTGGGAACACCGGCGGAGCAAAGTTACCTCACCCACAGGAAGTGGGTGCACAGGGTCGAAGTGGCGTCGGGTTTTGACACGCAGGCTCTTGGTGCTTGAAGCTGAAAGGGCTGCAGGCAGGGTGAAGACGAAGTGTCCGGTGGAGTCCAAGGGTGGACTCAAGTTGTAGAGTACCTGAAAGCAGAGGGGACAGAGTCTGGGTCACTCAGCAGTGACCAGGGTGGAACCAGGACGGAACCAGGCAATGTCGGGCGCAATCAGGTGGTCGTCGAGGCGCTTCTCTTCGCTGTCACGTGGGCTCTGGGGCATCTGCGACGTCCAGGAGCAGGTCACGATCTGTCCCACGCAGGCTCTCACCGTCGGTGCAGTCGGCTTCCGGTTTGGAGCAAACAAGCCTTGGTAAGAGCAATCCACGCGGGATTGGAAGATGGCGTCTCACTCGGACCAGGAAGGTCAGAGTCGGGGCTCCCTTTCAGGGGAGCTGGTGTGGATCTGGAGCAACCAGAATCACGAGTCTTCTTTTGTAGTTCGTCGGCACAGGGACCACAAGCCAGCTGGCAAGTGACCGGGCCAACGCGTTGAGCCAAATCGTGCCAAAGGGCCCCACGCAGCACTCGTCGAGTGTGGAGGGCTGAACTTCGGCTCAGGAGTAGCTCAGGGTGGGGGCTTCTCAAACCCCGGTGTACAGCTTCGAGGGTCACTCGTGGGCTGCACGGTCAGCGTCTCGTGGTCACTTCAAGATGGCGTGCCCCACGCTTCCGGTCGCCTCCACGGGTCTCAGCTTTGCAGGGACTGTGGATCGGGCTGTTAGAAGCTGGGCAGGCTTGATCTCGTCGATCTCAGTCGCTCGAGTTCCGGCGGGAACTGCAACTAAGTAGACGTCGAGGGCTGGATGGTGCCTGCTGCTGCAGGGTGGTCACTCCTTGACCACAAGGGAGATTCTTCGGGCTTCCACGTTGAGATGGAGGGCGAAGGGTCCAGAATATCGTTTCAAATGTTTCTTCCAGGAAATCTGATGTGCATTGGCACTGCTCCCACTCTTATTCGAATCTGGTGGGCGTGATTACCTGCTAGGTCCCCTCCTATGGGTGGGACCCAGGAAGTGGGTGGATACACCCCCTTCCTTTGATCCAGGCCGCCCTGGCACGAGGGCTGGAGTGCCCCAGAACCGGTTTGGCCGGATTATGCAAGGGGCAGCCTTGTGCGCCCCAGGCAGTGTCTGGTTTCTTTCAAACCTCCCTGCTACAATACACTATCTCCTGTCTGGAGGGCGGTGACACCCTCCTGTGACAGGAAACCCTTTGTCCAGGACCCCCTTGACTGGGTTTCGGTCAGCTCCAGGGGTCCAGACATTTGTCTGTGGCAGAGGCATCCATTTTGTGGATCTTAAGGCCTTTGGAGAAATCAACCGCATTAAAGTGAAGTAACATGTCTTACCCCTCTAGAGGGGTGGAATGCCATCCCCGTCGCCAGAACTGGCGAGGGGATGGTATTCCAAAGCGTATGACACCTTACACGACATGTTTTGATAAAGCCAAACCAGAGTTGCTAAATAACCGCGAGGATTATAAGGCACTTAATAGTATATGGTATGGCATTATCCTGAAACAGCTTAGGGATTTGTTCCCGACGGCTGCAGACAGGCTCAGCTCATGCTAGAGCTCCATCTCACATAAAAACCAAGCACCCAGCCTCCAGGATTGGTGAGGCCTGTCTATAGGAGTGGCTCACAGGTTTACATGTGTCCAGATATAGGTTTAGACATAGGTATACTATATCTAAGCAAGGGGTGTGTACACCACCTTACCCCAGCTGAGTGATCAGCCAGTTGTGTCAATTTAAGAACCAGCCAGGGGTGGCAAAAGATATGCTGCAGCCCCTGGTAGGCCTTAGTGGCTCCTGTGCCCTGTGCACCTATAGTGCATTCTACAGGGGCTGACAAGGAGTCCATTTCCAATTGGTATGTGCCTATAGCACATGTGTCATTAATTTAGTGAGAGAACAGCAGGCTGGGGGTCTGATCAGCAGGCCCACAGCCTCAGTAGTCGAAAACCAGTGAAGCAAAAAGCAAAAATTTGGGGTGACCATAGGATAGCAGACCCTACTCTCCTACACAACCCCCCCCCAAACGCAGGGACATTAAACTAACCTTGACCAGATAAGTCTTCATGTTCTAAGTGGAAGTACCTGGAGAGACCATCTGCATTACCATGGTCAGTCCCTGGGCGGTGCTCCACTGTAAAGTCCATCCCCTGTAGGGAAATGGACCACCTGAGCAGTTTGGGATTTTCACCCTTCATCTGATTAAGCCATAAGAGGGGCTTATGGTCTGTTTGCACCAGGAAGTGAGTTCCAAACAAGTAGGACCTCAACTTCTTTAATGCCCAAACCACAGCAAAGGCCTCCCTCTCAATGGCTGACCAACGTTTTTCTCTTGGGGTTAGCCTCCTGCTAATGAAAGCAATTGGCTGGTCTTGACCATCTTGATTAAGTTGTGAGAGTACAGCTCCCACCCCCAACTCAGAAGCATCTGTCTGAACAATGAACTGTTTGGAGTAGTCAGGACTCTTTAGGATAGGTGCAGAGCACATGGCCTTCTTCAGGTCTTCAAATGCCTTCTGACAGCTAACTGTCCACTGAACCTTTTTTGGCATCTTCTTGGATGTCAAGTCATTTAATGGTGTCACTATAGACCCATAGTTTTTCACAAACTTTCTGTAATACCCAGTCAGGCCCAAGAAGGCTCTGACTTGTGTCTGGGTAACTGGAGGAGCCCAGTCCTGTATGGCCTGGATTTTGCTTTCCAGTGGCTGAACCTGGCCTCCACCTACTAGGTGGCCCAGGTATACAACCTTACTCTGCCCTATCTGGCACTTTGTGGCCTTGATAGTTAGGCCTGCCTTTTGCAGGGCCTCCAAAACTTTCTTCAGGTGGATCAGGTGATCCTCCCAGGTGGAGCTAAAGACAGCAATATCATCCAGATAAGCTGCACAAAAGTCATCCAACCCAGTAAGGACTTGGTTCACCAACCTTTGAAAAGTGGCAGGTGCATTCTTCAAACCAAAGGGCATTACCACAAACTGATAATGTCCACTAGGGGTAGAGAATGCTGTTTTGGCTTTTGACTCCTCAGCTAGTCTGATTTGCCAGTAGCCAGCTGTCAGATCAAATGTGCTCAGAAACTTGGCAGAAGCCAATCTGTCAATGAGCTCATCTGCTCTTGGAATGGGGTGAGCATCTGTCCTAGTGACAGCATTGAGACCCCTGTAATCCACGCAAAACCTCATTTCTCTCTTACCATCTTGGGTATGAGGTTTTGGCACCAGGACTACTGGGCTGGCCCATGGGCTCTCTGATGGCTCAATCACTCCAAGCTCCAACATCTTTTGCACCTCAGCCTTGATGCAATCCCTGACATGATCAGGTTGCCTGTAGATCTTATTCTTGACAGGCAGACTGTCACCAGTGTCCACAACATGGGTACACCAGTCAGTTTGGCTGGGTGTGAGTGAAAACATTTGCCTGTGAGCCTGCAAAACTTGTCTGCAGTCCCTCTGTTGCTGGTCAGTGAGGCTGCCTGCCAAGGCTACTCCATCAACTGAACCATCATCAGGGTTCTGGGAAAGCAGGTCTGGGAGAGGGTCACTCTCTTCCTCCTGTTCCCCATCTGTGGCCATGAGCAAGCTCATGTCCTCCCTGTCTACAAATGCTTTCAAGCGATTCACATGGATTACCCTGTGAGGGCTCCTGGGTGTTCCAAAGTCTACCAAGTAGGTGACTTCCCCTTTCTTCTCAATAATAGGATAGGGTCCACTCCATTTGTCTTGGAGTGCTGCTGGAGCCACTGGCTCCAGTACCCATACCTTCTGTCCTGGTTGGAACTCTACCAGTACAGCCTTTTGGTCATGCCAAGCTTTCTGCAATTCTTGGCTGGCCTCCAGGTTTTTGGATGCTCTTTCCATGTACTCAGCCATCCTGGAGCGGAGACCAAGTACATAGTCCACTATGTCTAGTTTGGGCTTTTTGAGAGGTAACTCCCATCCTTCCTTCACCAAACACAAGGGACCTCTCACAGGGTGGCCAAACAAAAGTTCAAAAGGGCTGTAGCCAACCCCCTTCTGTGGGACCTCTCTGTAAGCAAAGAGCAGGCAGGGTAAAAGAATGTCCCATTTCCGCCTGAGCTTCTCTGGTAATCCCTTTATCATGCCTTTAAGGGTCTTGTTAAATCTCTCCACAAGCCCATTGCATTGTGGATGATATGGGGTGGTAAACTTATAGTTTACTCCACATTCCTTCCACATTGCTTTTAGATAGCTGGACATAAAATTTGTCCCTCTATCTGATAGTACCTCCTTAGGAAAGCCCACTCTTGAGAAAACTGCAATGAGGGCTTTTGCCACCACAGGTGCTGTGGTGGTCCTTAGGGGAATAGCCTCTGGGTACCTGGTGGCATGATCCACTACCACCAGTATGAATCTGTTCCCAGATGCTGTTTGGGGGTCCATTGGACCCACAATATCAATTCCAACTCTCTCAAAGGGGACCCCCACCACAGGTAGTGGTATTAGGGGGGCCTTTGTTGTGCCACCTGACTTACCACTGGCTTGGCAAGTGACACAGGAGCGACAAAACTCCTTGACATCCTCTGACATGTGAGGCCAGTGAAAGTGTGGAACAAGCCTGTCCCACGTCTTGTTCTGGCCTAAGTGTCCTGCAAGGGGAATATCATGGGCCAAGGTAAGGAGGAATCCCCTAAACTGCAGAGGTATCACCAACCTCCTGGTCATGCCAGGCTTGGGGGCTCTAGCCTCTGAGTAAAGGAGTCCCTCATCCCAATACACAGTATGGGTACCTTGGGCATCCCCAGCAGCCTCAGCAGCAGCCTGCTGTCTGAGGGGTTCAAGGGAAGGGCAATCTAATTGAGCCTGCCTCAGGTCTGCCCTTGAGGGTCCCCCTGTCCCCAGAAACTCAACCTGGTCAGGTTCAAGCTCCTCAGAGACAGTCTCCTCTTGGACTGCAGAATCAGTTTCCTCTGAAACCTGATCCTCAACCTGGGGCAAGGTGGAAGGCGAGGCCTTTCCTCTCTTGCTCCTTCTCTTGGGTTGTGGCTGGCCTATTGTCTCAAGATCCACCACTGGTTCAGGAAGGCACTTCTTAGCCTGAGCCCTTGTCATGGCAAGGACATGCTCTGAAATCCCTAGCATTTCTGCATGAGTCCTGTACTCCACTTCTGACCATGCTGAGCTTTCAAGGTCATTGCCTAACAGACAGTCTACTGGTAGGTCTGCACTCACCACAACTTTCTTTAGGCCATCAACCCCTCCCCAGGAGAAGTTCACAACTGCCACACTATGGGAGGTAGTGGAGTTGCTTGCATTGGTTACTAGGTAGCTCTCTCCTAGTACAATCTGTCCAGGGTCCACAAAGCCAGGGGTCACCATGGTGACACTAGTGTGAGAAGTTGGCCTGGTAGGGGATGTTTCCAATTCTGGAACCACCTACTACCTGACCAAACAATCCCCTTATGGTGTCTGGTTGTAAGTCAACCTTATTAGACAAGCTATCCTAGTGGTAGCATGGACTAAGCAGCCTAAAGGCTTAACTTAAGAGGTCGTGTTAAGCGAGCTGTTTTACCACATACAATCCTGTAATACCAAATGAAAGGACACCACACAAGTATATATTATAAAAAATATATGTGTTTATTACTAAAAACAATCCCCAGTATTCTTTATGAATAAAGGGGCACAAGCGTTAAATCAAAAGCACTGTTTAAACATACAAAGTTGCACAATTATGGATGAGGGCAGGGGGCCACTCAAACCATATACTAAACAAGTGGTATAAGAGAGGCCACTCGAGCAGTGTTTAGACCTAGGGCCTAGGGAATCGCTGGGAGCAGTCAGGACAAGCAATGCTGAAGTCGGGAATGGCCCTCGGGATTCGGGAGAGGTGCGGAAAGCGCACGCATGCACCAATGTTAACCAATGGTGCGTAAAAGTCAAATAGTTAAAGTTTAAGGACACTTCCGCTGAACCTAGAGGAACAAAACTTAACACACAGACCCTAGAGGTGTGCACCAGTGTGGGAACACCGGCGGAGCAAAGTTACCTCACCCACAGGAAGTGGGTGCACAGGGTCGAAGTGGCGTCGGGTTTTGACACGCAGGCTCTTGGTGCTTGAAGCTGAAAGGGCTGCAGGCAGGGTGAAGACGAAGTGTCCGGTGGAGTCCAAGGGTGGACTCAAGTTGTAGAGTACCTGAAAGCAGAGGGGACAGAGTCTGGGTCACTCAGCAGTGACCAGGGTGGAACCAGGACGGAACCAGGCAATGTCGGGCGCAATCAGGTGGTCGTCGAGGCGCTTCTCTTCGCTGTCACGTGGGCTCTGGGGCATCTGCGACGTCCAGGAGCAGGTCACGATCTGTCCCACGCAGGCTCTCACCGTCGGTGCAGTCGGCTTCCGGTTTGGAGCAAACAAGCCTTGGTAAGAGCAATCCACGCGGGATTGGAAGATGGCGTCTCACTCGGACCAGGAAGGTCAGAGTCGGGGCTCCCTTTCAGGGGAGCTGGTGTGGATCTGGAGCAACCAGAATCACGAGTCTTCTTTTGTAGTTCGTCGGCACAGGGACCACAAGCCAGCTGGCAAGTGACCGGGCCAACGCGTTGAGCCAAATCGTGCCAAAGGGCCCCACGCAGCACTCGTCGAGTGTGGAGGGCTGAACTTCGGCTCAGGAGTAGCTCAGGGTGGGGGCTTCTCAAACCCCGGTGTACAGCTTCGAGGGTCACTCGTGGGCTGCACGGTCAGCGTCTCGTGGTCACTTCAAGATGGCGTGCCCCACGCTTCCGGTCGCCTCCACGGGTCTCAGCTTTGCAGGGACTGTGGATCGGGCTGTTAGAAGCTGGGCAGGCTTGATCTCGTCGATCTCAGTCGCTCGAGTTCCGGCGGGAACTGCAACCAAGTAGACGTCGAGGGCTGGATGGTGCCTGCTGCTGCAGGGTGGTCACTCCTTGACCACAAGGGAGATTCTTCGGGCTTCCACGTTGAGATGGAGGGCGAAGGGTCCAGAATATCGTTTCAAATGTTTCTTCCAGGAAATCTGATGTGCATTGGCACTGCTCCCACTCTTATTCGAATCTGGTGGGCGTGATTACCTGCTAGGTCCCCTCCTATGGGTGGGACCCAGGAAGTGGGTGGATACACCCCCTTCCTTTGATCCAGGCCGCCCTGGCACGAGGGCTGGAGTGCCCCAGAACCGGTTTGGCCGGATTATGCAAGGGGCAGCCTTGTGCGCCCCAGGCAGTGTCTGGTTTCTTTCAAACCTCCCTGCTACAATACACTATCTCCTGTCTGGAGGGCGGTGACACCCTCCTGTGACAGGAAACCCTTTGTCCAGGACCCCCTTGACTGGGTTTCGGTCAGCTCCAGGGGTCCAGACATTTGTCTGTGGCAGAGGCATCCATTTTGTGGATCTTAAGGCCTTTGGAGAAATCAACCGCATTAAAGTGAAGTAACATGTCTTACCCCTCTAGAGGGGTGGAATGCCATCCCCGTCGCCAGAACTGGCGAGGGGATGGTATTCCAAAGCGTATGACACCTTACACGACATGTTTTGATAAAGCCAAACCAGAGTTGCTAAATAACCGCGAGGATTATAAGGCACTTAATAGTATATGGTATGGCATTATCCTGAAACAGCTTAGGGATTTGTTCCCGACGGCTGCAGACAGGCTCAGCTCATGCTAGAGCTCCATCTCACATAAAAACCAAGCACCCAGCCTCCAGGATTGGTGAGGCCTGTCTATAGGAGTGGCTCACAGGTTTACATGTGTCCAGATATAGGTTTAGACATAGGTATACTATATCTAAGCAAGGGGTGTGTACACCACCTTACCCCAGCTGAGTGATCAGCCAGTTGTGTCAATTTAAGAACCAGCCAGGGGTGGCAAAAGATATGCTGCAGCCCCTGGTAGGCCTTAGTGGCTCCTGTGCCCTGTGCACCTATAGTGCATTCTACAGGGGCTGACAAGGAGTCCATTTCCAATTGGTATGTGCCTATAGCACATGTGTCATTAATTTAGTGAGAGAACAGCAGGCTGGGGGTCTGATCAGCAGGCCCACAGCCTCAGTAGTCGAAAACCAGTGAAGCAAAAAGCAAAAATTTGGGGTGACCATAGGATAGCAGACCCTACTCTCCTACACAACCCCCCCCCAAACGCAGGGACATTAAACTAACCTTGACCAGATAAGTCTTCATGTTCTAAGTGGAAGTACCTGGAGAGACCATCTGCATTACCATGGTCAGTCCCTGGGCGGTGCTCCACTGTAAAGTCCATCCCCTGTAGGGAAATGGACCACCTGAGCAGTTTGGGATTTTCACCCTTCATCTGATTAAGCCATAAGAGGGGCTTATGGTCTGTTTGCACCAGGAAGTGAGTTCCAAACAAGTAGGACCTCAACTTCTTTAATGCCCAAACCACAGCAAAGGCCTCCCTCTCAATGGCTGACCAACGTTTTTCTCTTGGGGTTAGCCTCCTGCTAATGAAAGCAATTGGCTGGTCTTGACCATCTTGATTAAGTTGTGAGAGTACAGCTCCCACCCCCAACTCAGAAGCATCTGTCTGAACAATGAACTGTTTGGAGTAGTCAGGACTCTTTAGGATAGGTGCAGAGCACATGGCCTTCTTCAGGTCTTCAAATGCCTTCTGACAGCTAACTGTCCACTGAACCTTTTTTGGCATCTTCTTGGATGTCAAGTCATTTAATGGTGTCACTATAGACCCATAGTTTTTCACAAACTTCCTGTAATACCCAGTCAGGCCCAAGAAGGCTCTGACTTGTGTCTGGGTAACTGGAGGAGCCCAGTCCTGTATGGCCTGGATTTTGCTTTCCAGTGGCTGAACCTGGCCTCCACCTACTAGGTGGCCCAGGTATACAACCTTACTCTGCCCTATCTGGCACTTTGTGGCCTTGATAGTTAGGCCTGCCTTTTGCAGGGCCTCCAAAACTTTCTTCAGGTGGATCAGGTGATCCTCCCAGGTGGAGCTAAAGACAGC
This sequence comes from Lissotriton helveticus, assembly GCF_964261635.1. NCBI lineage: Eukaryota > Metazoa > Chordata > Amphibia > Caudata > Salamandridae > Lissotriton > Lissotriton helveticus. Next base: position 5,004,815 of record NW_027611692.1, on the reverse strand, counting down.
AATATCATCCAGATAAGCTGCACAAAAGTCATCCAACCCAGTAAGGACTTGGTTCACCAACCTTTGAAAAGTGGCAGGTGCATTCTTCAAACCAAAGGGCATTACCACAAACTGATAATGTCCACTAGGGGTAGAGAATGCTGTTTTGGCTTTTGACTCCTCAGCTAGTCTGATTTGCCAGTAGCCAGCTGTCAGATCAAATGTGCTCAGAAACTGGGCAGAAGCCAATCTGTCAATGAGCTCATCTGCTCTTGGAATGGGGTGAGCATCTGTCCTAGTGACAGCATTGAGACCCCTGTAATCCACGCAAAACCTCATTTCTCTCTTACCATCTTGGGTATGAGGTTTTGGCACCAGGACTACTGGGCTGGCCCATGGGCTCTCTGATGGCTCAATCACTCCAAGCTCCAACATCTTTTGCACCTCAGCCTTGATGCAATCCCTGACATGATCAGGTTGCCTGTAGATCTTATTCTTGACAGGCAGACTGTCACCAGTGTCCACAACATGGGTACACCAGTCAGTTTGGCTGGGTGTGAGTGAAAACATTTGCCTGTGAGCCTGCAAAACTTGTCTGCAGTCCCTCTGTTGCTGGTCAGTGAGGCTGCCTGCCAAGGCTACTCCATCAACTGAACCATCATCAGGGTTCTGGGAAAGCAGGTCTGGGAGAGGGTCACTCTCTTCCTCCTGTTCCCCATCTGTGGCCATGAGCAAGCTCATGTCCTCCCTGTCTACAAATGCTTTCAAGCGATTCACATGGATTACCCTGTGAGGGCTCCTGGGTGTTCCAAAGTCTACCAAGTAGGTGACTTCCCCTTTCTTCTCAATAATAGGATAGGGTCCACTCCATTTGTCTTGGAGTGCTGCTGGAGCCACTGGCTCCAGTACCCATACCTTCTGTCCTGGTTGGAACTCTACCAGTACAGCCTTTTGGTCATGCCAAGCTTTCTGCAATTCTTGGCTGGCCTCCAGGTTTTTGGATGCTCTTTCCATGTACTCAGCCATCCTGGAGCGGAGACCAAGTACATAGTCCACTATGTCTAGTTTGGGCTTTTTGAGAGGTAACTCCCATCCTTCCTTCACCAAACACAATGGACCTCTCACAGGGTGGCCAAACAAAAGTTCAAAAGGGCTGTAGCCAACCCCCTTCTGTGGGACCTCTCTGTAAGCAAAGAGCAGGCAGGGTAAAAGAATGTCCCATTTCCGCCTGAGCTTCTCTGGTAATCCTTTTATCATGCCTTTAAGGGTCTTGTTAAATCTCTCCACAAGCCCATTGCATTGTGGATGATATGGGGTGGTAAACTTATAGTTTACTCCACATTCCTTCCACATTGCTTTTAGATAGCTGGACATAAAATGTGTCCCTCTATCTGATAGTACCTCCTTAGGAAAGCCCACTCTTGAGAAAACTGCAATGAGGGCTTTTGCCACCACAGGTGCTGTGGTGGTCCTTAGGGGAATAGCCTCTGGGTACCTGGTGGCATGATCCACTACCACCAGTATGAATCTGTTCCCAGATGCTGTTTGGGGGTCCATTGGACCCACAATATCAATTCCAACTCTCTCAAAGGGGACCCCCACCACAGGTAGTGGTATTAGGGGGGCCTTTGTTGTGCCACCTGACTTACCACTGGCTTGGCAAGTGACACAGGAGCGACAAAACTCCTTGACATCCTCTGACATGTGAGGCCAGTGAAAGTGTGGGACAAGCCTGTCCCACGTCTTGTTCTGGCCTAAGTGTCCTGCAAGGGGAATATCATGGGCCAAGGTAAGGAGGAATCCCCTAAACTGCAGAGGTATCACCAACCTCCTGGTCATGCCAGGCTTGGGGGCTCTAGCCTCTGAGTAAAGGAGTCCCTCATCCCAATACACAGTATGGGTACCTTGGGCATCCCCAGCAGCCTCAGCAGCAGCCTGCTGTCTGAGGGGTTCAAGGGAAGGGCAATCTAATTGAGCCTGCCGCAGGTCTGCCCTTGAGGGTCCCCCTGTCCCCAGAAACTCAACCTGGTCAGGTTCAAGCTCCTCAGAGACAGTCTCCTCTTGGACTGCAGAATCAGTTTCCTCTGAAACCTGATCCTCAACCTGGGGCAAGGTGGAAGGCGAGGCCTTTCCTCTCTTGCTCCTTCTCTTGGGTTGTGGCTGGTCTATTGTCTCAAGATCCACCACTGGTTCAGGAAGGCACTTCTTAGCCTGAGCCCTTGTCATGGCAAGGACATGCTCTGAAATCCCTAGCATTTCTGCATGAGTCCTGTACTCCACTTCTGACCATGCTGAGCTTTCAAGGTCATTGCCTAACAGACAGTCTACTGGTAGGTCTGCACTCACCACAACTTTCTTTAGGCCATCAACCCCTCCCCAGGAGAAGTTCACAACTGCCACACTATGGGAGGTAGTGGAGTTGCTTGCATTGGTTACTAGGTAGCTCTCTCCTAGTACAATCTGTCCAGGGTCCACAAAGCCAGGGGTCACCATGGTGACACTAGCACATGTGTCCCTGTAAGCTTGAGCCAGTTTCTCATTTATTAAGGGAGTCTGCCTGTATTTGCCCAGGTTAGTGGGGCTTACTGCAGTGGGCAACTCAATGTCCACATCATACAGGAGAACTGCCTGTGTAGGGACTCTGACTAGGCCAGATCCTACTTCAATACCCAGGGTCAACCCAGCTACACCCTTGGACTGTGTTCCACCACTGCTTACTGTACTTGGGGTTGCAGTTGCTTTAGGAGCTGTAGTGGTGGGAACTGGATTCGCCTTGGTGCACTCACTGCCCCAGTGTGAAACTGATTTGCAGGTATTACACCAAGGTGTCTTTGGACCTTTGTTCTTCTTCTTCTTGTTACCATTTTGGGAACCACCCTCCTTACTATTAGTTTGGGGGCCTGAATACTTCTGGTCTTTTTCTTTATCTTTCTGATTCTGATTACCACCCTTCTGGTCTGTTTTCTTCTGGTCACCACCTTGGTTCTGGGGTTTCTGCTTAATCCTTGTTCTGACCCATTTGTCTGCCTTCTTTCCCAATTCTTGGGGAGAGGTCAGATCAGAGTCAATAAGGTATTGATGCAACAGCTGGTTTGTACAGTTATTAAGGATCTGTTCTCTCATCATAAGATTGTACAATCCTGTATAGTCTGAAACTTTACTTCCCTGTAACCAACCCTCCAAAGCCTTAGTGGCACACTCCACAAAATCAGTCCAGTCTTGAGTCTGTGCTTTCTGGGTGTCTCTGAACAACAACCTGTATTGCTCAGTGGTTAGGCCATACCCTTCAATGAGAGCACTCTTCAAAACAGAGTAGTTTTTGGCATCCTCAGGTCTAACTGTGAGGAGCCTGTCCCTCCCTTTCTCAGAAAAGGAGTACCACAAAATTGCAGCCCACTGATTCTCAGGAACCTGCTGTACCATGCAGGCTCTCTCAAGAGCAGTCATCCATTTGTGGATGTCATCCCCTTCTTTAAAGGGGGGCACAATTTTGGTCAGGTTTCTATTATCATAGGCCCTGTCTTTTTCTCTTGGAAAATTGCTGCCACCAGTGACATCTAAGCCACTTAATTTCTGCTCTCTTGCCAAGGCAAGTCTAGCTTGAGCCAAGGCTACCTCCTCCCTCTCTATCTGGAGTTTGACAGCCCTCATTCTGGCCCTATGCTCTAACTTTTGAGAAGCATTCATGCCTCTCTGTGATTCCCTGGAGGCACTAGAAAGATGAGAGTCTCCTGAGGGAGATCTCACTCTTCTGTTGCCTGGGGGAATCATATGTTGGGTTCTGGGGAGGTGCTGGCCCTCTCCATTCCCCAGTAGGTCCAAGTTGGCCTGGCTAAGCCTACCAACTGGAACCTGGCTACCCTGATCCTGTACTTCTAAGTCCTCAACTTCTGAGTCCTCATCCAAGTCATCATCATCCTCCTCTTCAGGGGGATCAACTGCAGGGGGGTTCCCTTCAGTTCCTGTATCTAGGGAAGCTGCTTTTGCCCTCTCTAAGTCATCCTGTTCTAGGAGTCCTATCAGGATTAGGCAGGTGGGGCTTCTGCCCCTTTTTAACCCTCTTGCTTTGCACAAGACAATCAAGTCTCTGCGGGTTAGTTTGTCATATCCAGAAGTTGCCTGGGTAGGGTCAACTGTCACAGGACTAGACCCTGAGGCCTTTCCTGTGTCGGACATGGTTACTAGTGAGGTGTAAGTGGTGCACTTACCTACACTAAGTGTTTTCCTACTGGACCTTGCTAGTGAGTTGTAGTCAGGGGTGTGCTACTCCCTTCAACCTACAACTACTAAGTTCAGTAGAACTTAATATGCTAAGCTTTTGATTTTATATGTACCTAGAGGTACTTGATGTGATCTTTCAATTTGATATAAAGATTGCAATGGTAAAACAACAGCAAGCTCAAATCCGCACCGCTGCTCACCAATGTGAGAAGTTGGCCTGGTAGGGGATGTTTCCAATTCTGGAACCACCTACTACCTGACCAAACAATCCCCTTATGGTGTCTGGTTGTAAGTCAACCTTATTAGACAAGCTATCCTAGTGGTAGCATGGACTAAGCAGCCTAAAGGCTTAACTTAAGAGGTCGTGTTAAGCGAGCTGTTTTACCACATACAATCCTGTAATACCAAATGAAAGGACACCACACAAGTATATATTATAAAAATATATGTGTTTATTACTAAAAACAATCCCCAGTATTCTTTATGAATAAAGGGGCACAAGCGTTAAATCAAAAGCACTGTTTAAACATACAAAGTTGCACAATTATGGATGAGGGCAGGGGGCCACTCAAACCATATACTAAACAAGTGGTATAAGAGAGGCCACTCGAGCAGTGTTTAGACCTAGGGCCTAGGGAATCGCTGGGAGCAGTCAGGACAAGCAATGCTGAAGTCGGGAATGGCCCTCGGGATTCGGGAGAGGTGCGGAAAGCGCACGCATGCACCAATGTTAACCAATGGTGCGTAAAAGTCAAATAGTTAAAGTTTAAGGACACTTCCGCTGAACCTAGAGGAACAAAACTTAACACACAGACCCTAGAGGTGTGCACCAGTGTGGGAACACCGGCGGAGCAAAGTTACCTCACCCACAGGAAGTGGGTGCACAGGGTCGAAGTGGCGTCGGGTTTTGACACGCAGGCTCTTGGTGCTTGAAGCTGAAAGGGCTGCAGGCAGGGTGAAGACGAAGTGTCCGGTGGAGTCCAAGGGTGGACTCAAGTTGTAGAGTACCTGAAAGCAGAGGGGACAGAGTCTGGGTCACTCAGCAGTGACCAGGGTGGAACCAGGACGGAACCAGGCAATGTCGGGCGCAATCAGGTGGTCGTCGAGGCGCTTCTCTTCGCTGTCACGTGGGCTCTGGGGCATCTGCGACGTCCAGGAGCAGGTCACGATCTGTCCCACGCAGGCTCTCACCGTCGGTGCAGTCGGCTTCCGGTTTGGAGCAAACAAGCCTTGGTAAGAGCAATCCACGCGGGATTGGAAGATGGCGTCTCACTCGGACCAGGAAGGTCAGAGTCGGGGCTCCCTTTCAGGGGAGCTGGTGTGGATCTGGAGCAACCAGAATCACGAGTCTTCTTTTGTAGTTCGTCGGCACAGGGACCACAAGCCAGCTGGCAAGTGACCGGGCCAACGCGTTGAGCCAAATCGTGCCAAAGGGCCCCACGCAGCACTCGTCGAGTGTGGAGGGCTGAACTTCGGCTCAGGAGTAGCTCAGGGTGGGGGCTTCTCAAACCCCGGTGTACAGCTTCGAGGGTCACTCGTGGGCTGCACGGTCAGCGTCTCGTGGTCACTTCAAGATGGCGTGCCCCACGCTTCCGGTCGCCTCCACGGGTCTCAGCTTTGCAGGGACTGTGGATCGGGCTGTTAGAAGCTGGGCAGGCTTGATCTCGTCGATCTCAGTCGCTCGAGTTCCGGCGGGAACTGCAACCAAGTAGATGTCGAGGGCTGGATGGTGCCTGCTGCTGCAGGGTGGTCACTCCTTGACCACAAGGGAGATTCTTCGGGCTTCCACGTTGAGATGGAGGGCGAAGGGTCCAGAATATCGTTTCAAATGTTTCTTCCAGGAAATCTGATGTGCATTGGCACTGCTCCCACTCTTATTCGAATCTGGTGGGCGTGATTACCTGCTAGGTCCCCTCCTATGGGTGGGACCCAGGAAGTGGGTGGATACACCCCCTTCCTTTGATCCAGGCCGCCCTGGCACGAGGGCTGGAGTGCCCCAGAACCGGTTTGGCCGGATTATGCAAGGGGCAGCCTTGTGCGCCCCAGGCAGTGTCTGGTTTCTTTCAAACCTCCCTGCTACAATACACTATCTCCTGTCTGGAGGGCGGTGACACCCTCCTGTGACAGGAAACCCTTTGTCCAGGACCCCCTTGACTGGGTTTCGGTCAGCTCCAGGGGTCCAGACATTTGTCTGTGGCAGAGGCATCCATTTTGTGGATCTTAAGGCCTTTGGAGAAATCAACCGCATTAAAGTGAAGTAACATGTCTTACCCCTCTAGAGGGGTGGAATGCCATCCCCGTCGCCAGAACTGGCGAGGGGATGGTATTCCAAAGCGTATGACACCTTACACGACATGTTTTGATAAAGCCAAACCAGAGTTGCTAAATAACCGCGAGGATTATAAGGCACTTAATAGTATATGGTATGGCATTATCCTGAAACAGCTTAGGGATTTGTTCCCGACGGCTGCAGACAGGCTCAGCTCATGCTAGAGCTCCATCTCACATAAAAACCAAGCACCCAGCCTCCAGGATTGGTGAGGCCTGTCTATAGGAGTGGCTCACAGGTTTACATGTGTCCAGATATAGGTTTAGACATAGGTATACTATATCTAAGCAAGGGGTGTGTACACCACCTTACCCCAGCTGAGTGATCAGCCAGTTGTGTCAATTTAAGAACCAGCCAGGGGTGGCAAAAGATATGCTGCAGCCCCTGGTAGGCCTTAGTGGCTCCTGTGCCCTGTGCACCTATAGTGCATTCTACAGGGGCTGACAAGGAGTCCATTTCCAATTGGTATGTGCCTATAGCACATGTGTCATTAATTTAGTGAGAGAACAGCAGGCTGGGGGTCTGATCAGCAGGCCCACAGCCTCAGTAGTCGAAAACCAGTGAAGCAAAAAGCAAAAATTTGGGGTGACCATAGGATAGCAGACCCTACTCTCCTACAACTAGCACATGTGTCCCTGTAAGCTTGAGCCAGTTTCTCATTTATTAAGGGAGTCTGCCTGTATTTGCCCAGGTTAGTGGGGCTTACTGCAGTGGGCAACTCAATGTCCACATCATACAGGAGAACTGCCTGTGTAGGGACTCTGACTAGGCCAGATCCTACTTCAATACCCAGGGTCAACCCAGCTACACCCTTGGACTGTGTTCCACCACTGCTTACTGTACTTGGGGTTGCAGTTGCTTTAGGAGCTGTAGTGGTGGGAACTGGATTTGCCTTGGTGCACTCACTGCCCCAGTGTGAAACTGATTTGCAGGTATTACACCAAGGTGTCTTTGGACCTTTGTTCTTCTTCTTCTTGTTACCATTTTGGGAACCACCCTCCTTACTATTAGTTTGGGGGCCTGAAGACTTCTGGTCTTTTTCTTTATCTTTCTGATTCTGATTACCACCCTTCTGGTCTGTTTTCTTCTGGTCACCACCTTGGTTCTGGGGTTTCTGCTTAATCCTTGTTCTGACCCATTTGTCTGCCTTCTTTCCCAATTCTTGGGGAGAGGTCAGATCAGAGTCAATAAGGTATTGATGCAACAGCTGGTTTGTACAGTTATTAAGGATCTGTTCTCTCATCATAAGATTGTACAATCCTGTATAGTCTGAAACTTTACTTCCCTGTAACCAACCCTCCAAAGCCTTAGTGGCACACTCCACAAAATCAGTCCAGTCTTGAGTCTGTGCTTTCTGGGTGTCTCTGAACAACAACCTGTATTGCTCAGTGGTTAGGCCATACCCTTCAATGAGAGCACTCTTCAAAACAGAGTAGTTTTTGGCATCCTCAGGTCTAACTGTGAGGAGCCTGTCCCTCCCTTTCTCAGAAAAGGAGTACCACAAAATTGCAGCCCACTGATTCTCAGGAACCTGCTGTACCATGCAGGCTCTCTCAAGAGCAGTCATCCATTTGTGGATGTCATCCCCTTCTTTAAAGGGGGGCACAATTTTGGTCAGGTTTCTATTATCATAGGCCCTGTCTTTTTCTCTTGGAAAATTGCTGCCACCAGTGACATCTAAGCCACTTAATTTCTGCTCTCTTGCCAAGGCAAGTTTAGCTTGAGCTAAGGTAAGCTTAGCTTGACTCAGGGCTACCTCCTCTCTCTCTATCTGGAGTCTGACAGCCCTCATTCTAGCCCTATGCTCAGCTTTCTGAGAAGCACTGTAGGAGAGTAGGGTCTGCTATCCTATGGTCACCCCAAATTTTTGCTTTTTGCTTCACTGGTTTTCGACTACTGAGGCTGTGGGCCTGCTGATCAGACCCCCAGCCTGCTGTTCTCTCACTAAATTAATGACACATGTGCTATAGGCACATACCAATTGGAAATGGACTCCTTGTCAGCCCCTGTAGAATGCACTATAGGTGCACAGGGCACAGGGGCCACTAAGGCCTACCAGGGGCTGCAGCATATCTTTTGCCACCCCTGGCTGGTTCTTAAATTGACACAACTGGCTGAACACTCAGCTGGGGTAAGGTGGTGTACACACCCCTTGCTTAGATATAGTATACCTATGTCTAAACCTATATCTGGACACATGTAAACCTGTGAGCCACTCCTATAGACAGGCCTCACCAATCCTGGAGGCTGGGTGCATGGTTTTTATGTGAGATGGAGCTCTAGCATGAGCTGAGCCTGTCTGCAGCCGTCGGGAACAAATCCCTAAGCTGTTTCAGGATAATGCCATACCATATACTATTAAGTGCCTTATAATCCTCGCGGTTATTTAGCAACTTTGGTTTGGCTTTATCAAAACATGTCGTGTAAGGTGTCATACGCTTTGGAATACCATCCCCTCGCCAGTTCTGGCGACGGGGATGGCATTCCACCCCTCTAGAGGGGTAAGACATGTTACTTCACTTTAATGCGGTTGATTTCTCCAAAGGCCTTAAGATCCACAAAATGGATGCCTCTGCCACAGACAAATGTCTGGACCCCTGGAGCTGACCGAAACCCAGTCAAGGGGGTCCTGGACAAAGGGTTTCCTGTCACAGGAGGGTGTCACCGCCCTCCAGACAGGAGATAGTGTATTGTAGCAGGGAGGTTTGAAAGAAACCAGACACTGCCTGGGGCGCACAAGGCTGCCCCTTGCATAATCCGGCCAAACCGGTTCTGGGGCACTCCAGCCCTCGTGCCAGGGCGGCCTGGATCAAAGGAAGGGGGTGTATCCACCCACTTCCTGGGTCCCACCCATAGGAGGGGACCTAGCAGGTAATCACGCCCACCAGATTCGAATAAGAGTGGGAGCAGTGCCAATGCACATCAGATTTCCTGGAAGAAACATTTGAAACGATATTCTGGACCCTTCGCCCTCCATCTCAACGTGGAAGCCCGAAGAATCTCCCTTGTGGTCAAGGAGTGACCACCCTGCAGCAGCAGGCACCATCCAGCCCTCGACGTCTACTTAGTTGCAGTTCCCGCCAGAACTCGAGCGACTGGGATCGACGAGATCAAGCCTGCCCAGCTTCTAACAGCCCGATCCACAGTCCCTGCAAAGCTGAGACCCGTGGAGGCGACCGGAAGCGTGGGGCACGCCATCTTGAAGTGACCACGAGACGCTGACCGTGCAGCCCACGAGTGACCCTCGAAGCTGTACACCGGGGTTTGAGAAGCCCCCACCCTGAGCTACTCCTGAGCCGGAGTTCAGCCCTCCACACTCGACGAGTGCTGCGTGGGGCCCTTTGGCACGATTTGGCTCAACGCGTTGGCCCGGTCACTTGCCAGCTGGCTTGTGGTCCCTGTGCCGACGAACTACAAAAGAAGACTCGTGATTCTGGTTGCTCCAGATCCACACAAGCTCCCCTGAAAGGGAGCCCCGACTCTGACCTTCCTGGTCCGAGTGAGACGCCATCTTCCAATCCCGCGTGGATTGCTCTTACCAAGGCTTGTTTGCTCCAAACCGGAAGCCGACTGCACCGACGGTGAGAGCCTGCGTGGGACAGATCGTGACCTGCTCCTGGACGTCGCAGATGCCCCAGAGCCCACGTGACAGCGAAGAGAAGCGCCTCGATGACCACCTGATTGCGCCCGACATTGCTTGGTTCCGTCCTGGTTCCACCCTGGTCACTGCTGAGTGACCCAGACTCTGTCCCCTCTGCTTTCAGGTACTCTACAACTTGAGTCCACCCTTGGACTCCACCGGACACTTCGTCTTCACCCTGCCTGCAGCCCTTTCAGCTTCAAGCACCAAGAGCCTGCGTGTCAAAACCCGACGCCACTTCGACCCTGTGCACCCACTTCCTGTGGGTGAGGTAACTTTGCTCCGCCGGTGTTCCCACACTGGTGCACACCTCTAGGGTCTGTGTGTTAAGTTTTGTTCCTCTAGGTTCAGCGGAAGTGTCCTTAAACTTTAACTATTTGACTTTTACGCACCATTGGTTAACATTGGTGCATGCGTGCGCTTTCCGCACATCTCCCGAATCCCGAGGGCCATTCCCGACTTCAGCATTGCTTGTCCTGACTGCTCCCAGCGATTCCCTAGGCCCTAGGCCTAACCACTGTTCGAGTGGCCTCTCTTATACCACTTGTTTAGTATATGGTTTGAGTGGCCCCCTGCCCTCATCCATAATTGTGCAACTTTGTATGTTTAAACAGTGCTTTTGATTTAACGCTTGTGCCCCTTTATTCATAAAGAATACTGGGGATTGTTTTTAGTAATAAACACATATATTTTTATAATATATACTTGTGTGGTGTCCTTTCATTTGGTATTACAGGATTGTATGTGGTAAAACAGCTCGCTTAACACGACCTCTTAAGTTAAGCCTTTAGGCTGCTTAGTCCATGCTACCCCTAGGATAGCTTGTCTAATAAGGTTGACTTACAACCAGACACCATAAGGGGATTGTTTGGTCAGGTAGTAGGTGGTTCCAGAATTGGAAACATCCCCTACCAGGCCAACTTCTCACAAGCACTCATGCCTCTCTCTGATTCTCTGGAGGCACTAGAAAGATGAGAGTCCCCTGAGGGAGATCTCACTCTTCTGTTGCCTGGGAGAATCACATGTTGGGTTCTGGGGAGGTGCTGGCCCTCTCCATTCCCCAGTAGGTCCAAGTTGGCCTGGCTAAGCCTACCAACTGGAACCTGGCTACCCTGATCCTGTACTTCTAAGTCCCCAGCATCTGAGTCCTCATCCAAGTCATCATCATCCTCCTCTTCAGGGGGATCAACTACAGGGGGGTTCTCTCCATTTCCTGTGTCTAGGGAAGCTGTTTTAGCCTTCTCTAAGTCATCCTGTTCTAGGATTTCTACCAGGGTTAGGCAGGTGGGGCTTCTGCCCCTTTTTAACCCTCTTGCTTTGCACAAGGCAATCAAGTCTCTGCGGGTTAGTTTGTCATATCCAAAAGTTGCCTGGGTAGGGTCAACTGTCACAGGACTAGACCCTGAGGCCTTTCCTGTGTCAGACATGGTTACTAGTGAGGTGTAAGTGGTGCACTTACCTACACTAAGTGTTTTCCTACTGGACCTTGCTAGTGAGTTGTAGTCAGGGGTGTGCTACTCCCTTCAACCTACAACTACTAAGTTCAGTAGAACTTAATATGCTAAGCTTTTGATTTTATATGTACCTAGAGGTACTTGATGTGATCTTTCAATTTGATATAAAGATTGCAATGGTAAAACAACAGCAAGCTCAAATCCGCACCGCTGCTCACCAATGTGAGAAGTTGGCCTGGTAGGGGATGTTTCCAATTCTGGAACCACCTACTACCTGACCAAACAATCCCCTTATGGTGTCTGGTTGTAAGTCAACCTTATTAGACAAGCTATCCTAGTGGTAGCATGGACTAAGCAGCCTAAAGGCTTAACTTAAGAGGTCGTGTTAAGCGAGCTGTTTTACCACATACAATCCTGTAATACCAAATGAAAGGACACCACACAAGTATATATTATAAAAATATATGTGTTTATTACTAAAAACAATCCCCAGTATTCTTTATGAATAAAGGGGCACAAGCGTTAAATCAAAAGCACTGTTTAAACATACAAAGTTGCACAATTATGGATGAGGGCAGGGGGCCACTCAAACCATATACTAAACAAGTGGTATAAGAAAGGCCACTCGAACAGTGGTTAGGCCTAGGGCCTAGGGAATCGCTGGGAGCAGTCAGGACAAGCAATGCTGAAGTCGGGAATGGCCCTCGGGATTCGGGAGATGTGCGGAAAGCGCACGCATGCACCAATGTTAACCAATGGTGCGTAAAAGTCAAATAGTTAAAGTTTAAGGACACTTCCGCTGAACCTAGAGGAACAAAACTTAACACACAGACCCTAGAGGTGTGCACCAGTGTGGGAACACCGGCGGAGCAAAGTTACCTCACCCACAGGAAGTGGGTGCACAGGGTCGAAGTGGCGTCGGGTTTTGACACGCAGGCTCTTGGTGCTTGAAGCTGAAAGGGCTGCAGGCAGGGTGAAGACGAAGTGTCCGGTGGAGTCCAAGGGTGGACTCAAGTTGTAGAGTACCTGAAAGCAGAGGGGACAGAGTCTGGGTCACTCAGCAGTGACCAGGGTGGAACCAGGACGGAACCAGGCAATGTCGGGCGCAATCAGGTGGTCGTTGAGGCGCTTCTCTTCGCTGTCACGTGGGCTCTGGGGCATCTGCGACGTCCAGGAGCAGGTCACGATCTGTCCCACGCAGGCTCTCACCGTCGGTGCAGTCGGCTTCCGGTTTGGAGCAAACAAGCCTTGGTAAGAGCAATCCACGCGGGATTGGAAGATGGCGTCTCACTCGGACCAGGAAGGTCAGAGTCGGGGCTCCCTTTCAGGGGAGCTGGTGTGGATCTGGAGCAACCAGAATCACGAGTCTTCTTTTGTAGTTCGTCGGCACAGGGACCACAAGCCAGCTGGCAAGTGACCGGGCCAACGCGTTGAGCCAAATCGTGCCAAAGGGCCCCACGCAGCACTCGTCGAGTGTGGAGGGCTGAACTTCGGCTCAGGAGTAGCTCAGGGTGGGGGCTTCTCAAACCCCGGTGTACAGCTTCGAGGGTCACTCGTGGGCTGCACGGTCAGCGTCTCGTGGTCACTTCAAGATGGCGTGCCCCACGCTTCCGGTCGCCTCCACGGGTCTCAGCTTTGCAGGGACTGTGGATCGGGCTGTTAGAAGCTGGGCAGGCTTGATCTCGTCGATCTCAGTCGCTCGAGTTCCGGCGGGAACTGCAACTAAGTAGACGTCGAGGGCTGGATGGTGCCTGCTGCTGCAGGGTGGTCACTCCTTGACCACAAGGGAGATTCTTCGGGCTTCCACGTTGAGATGGAGGGCGAAGGGTCCAGAATATCGTTTCAAATGTTTCTTCCAGGAAATCTGATGTGCATTGGCACTGCTCCCACTCTTATTCGAATCTGGTGGGCGTGATTACCTGCTAGGTCCCCTCCTATGGGTGGGACCCAGGAAGTGGGTGGATACACCCCCTTCCTTTGATCCAGGCCGCCCTGGCACGAGGGCTGGAGTGCCCCAGAACCGGTTTGGCCGGATTATGCAAGGGGCAGCCTTGTGCGCCCCAGGCAGTGTCTGGTTTCTTTCAAACCTCCCTGCTACAATACACTATCTCCTGTCTGGAGGGCGGTGACACCCTCCTGTGACAGGAAACCCTTTGTCCAGGACCCCCTTGACTGGGTTTCGGTCAGCTCCATGGGTCCAGACATTTGTCTGTGGCAGAGGCATCCATTTTGTGGATCTTAAGGCCTTTGGAGAAATCAACCGCATTAAAGTGAAGTAACATGTCTTACCCCTCTAGAGGGGTGGAATGCCATCCCCGTCGCCAGAACTGGCGAGGGGATGGTATTCCAAAGCGTATGACACCTTACACGACATGTTTTGATAAAGCCAAACCAGAGTTGCTAAATAACCGCGAGGATTATAAGGCACTTAATAGTATATGGTATGTGTGAGAAGTTGGCCTGGTAGGGGATGTTTCCAATTCTGGAACCACCTACTACCTGACCAAACAATCCCCTTATGGTGTCTGGTTGTAAGTCAACCTTATTAGACAAGCTATCCTAGGGGTAGCATGGACTAAGCAGCCTAAAGGCTTAACTTAAGAGGTCGTGTTAAGCGAGCTGTTTTACCACATACAATCCTGTAATACCAAATGAAAGGACACCACACAAGTATATATTATAAAAATATATGTGTTTATTACTAAAAACAATCCCCAGTATTCTTTATGAATAAAGGGGCACAAGCGTTAAATCAAAAGCACTGTTTAAACATACAAAGTTGCACAATTATGGATGAGGGCAGGGGGCCACTCAAACCATATACTAAACAAGTGGTATAAGAGAGGCCACTCGAACAGTGGTTAGGCCTAGGGCCTAGGGAATCGCTGGGAGCAGTCAGGACAAGCAATGCTGAAGTCGGGAATGGCCCTCGGGATTCGGGAGATGTGCGGAAAGCGCACGCATGCACCAATGTTAACCAATGGTGCGTAAAAGTCAAATAGTTAAAGTTTAAGGACACTTCCGCTGAACCTAGAGGAACAAAACTTAACACACAGACCCTAGAGGTGTGCACCAGTGTGGGAACACCGGCGGAGCAAAGTTACCTCACCCACAGGAAGTGGGTGCACAGGGTCGAAGTGGCGTCGGGTTTTGACACGCAGGCTCTTGGTGCTTGAAGCTGAAAGGGCTGCAGGCAGGGTGAAGACGAAGTGTCCGGTGGAGTCCAAGGGTGGACTCAAGTTGTAGAGTACCTGAAAGCAGAGGGGACAGAGTCTGGGTCACTCAGCAGTGACCAGGGTGGAACCAGGACGGAACCAGGCAATGTCGGGCGCAATCAGGTGGTCGTCGAGGCGCTTCTCTTCGCTGTCACGTGGGCTCTGGGGCATCTGCGACGTCCAGGAGCAGGTCACGATCTGTCCCACGCAGGCTCTCACCGTCGGTGCAGTCGGCTTCCGGTTTGGAGCAAACAAGCCTTGGTAAGAGCAATCCACGCGGGATTGGAAGATGGCGTCTCACTCGGACCAGGAAGGTCAGAGTCGGGGCTCCCTTTCAGGGGAGCTGGTGTGGATCTGGAGCAACCAGAATCACGAGTCTTCTTTTGTAGTTCGTCGGCACAGGGACCACAAGCCAGCTGGCAAGTGACCGGGCCAACGCGTTGAGCCAAATCGTGCCAAAGGGCCCCACGCAGCACTCGTCGAGTGTGGAGGGCTGAACTTCGGCTCAGGAGTAGCTCAGGGTGGGGGCTTCTCAAACCCCGGTGTACAGCTTCGAGGGTCACTCGTGGGCTGCACGGTCAGCGTCTCGTGGTCACTTCAAGATGGCGTGCCCCACGCTTCCGGTCGCCTCCACGGGTCTCAGCTTTGCAGGGACTGTGGATCGGGCTGTTAGAAGCTGGGCAGGCTTGATCTCGTCGATCTCAGTCGCTCGAGTTCCGGCGGGAACTGCAACCAAGTAGACGTCGAGGGCTGGATGGTGCCTGCTGCTGCAGGGTGGTCACTCCTTGACCACAAGGGAGATTCTTCGGGCTTCCACGTTGAGATGGAGGGCGAAGGGTCCAGAATATCGTTTCAAATGTTTCTTCCAGGAAATCTGATGTGCATTGGCACTGCTCCCACTCTTATTCGAATCTGGTGGGCGTGATTACCTGCTAGGTCCCCTCCTATGGGTGGGACCCAGGAAGTGGGTGGATACACCCCCTTCCTTTGATCCAGGCCGCCCTGGCACGAGGGCTGGAGTGCCCCAGAACCGGTTTGGCCGGATTATGCAAGGGGCAGCCTTGTGCGCCCCAGGCAGTGTCTGGTTTCTTTCAAACCTCCCTGCTACAATACACTATCTCCTGTCTGGAGGGCGGTGACACCCTCCTGTGACAGGAAACCCTTTGTCCAGGACCCCCTTGACTGGGTTTCGGTCAGCTCCAGGGGTCCAGACATTTGTCTGTGGCAGAGGCATCCATTTTGTGGATCTTAAGGCCTTTGGAGAAATCAACCGCATTAAAGTGAAGTAACATGTCTTACCCCTCTAGAGGGGTGGAATGCCATCCCCGTCGCCAGAACTGGCGAGGGGATGGTATTCCAAAGCGTATGACACCTTACACGACATGTTTTGATAAAGCCAAACCAGAGTTGCTAAATAACCGCGAGGATTATAAGGCACTTAATAGTATATGGTATGGCCTTATCCTGAAACAGCTTAGGGATTTGTTCCCGACGGCTGCAGACAGGCTCAGCTCATGCTAGAGCTCCATCTCACATAAAAACCATGCACCCAGCCTCCAGGATTGGTGAGGCCTGTCTATAGGAGTGGCTCACAGGTTTACATGTGTCCAGATATAGGTTTAGACATAGGTATACTATATCTAAGCAAGGGGTGTGTACACCACCTTACCCCAGCTGAGTGATCAGCCAGTTGTGTCAATTTAAGAACCAGCCAGGGGTGGCAAAAGATATGCTGCAGCCCCTGGTAGGCCTTAGTGGCTCCTGTGCCCTGTGCACCTATAGTGCATTCTACAGGGGCTGACAAGGAGTCCATTTCCAATTGGTATGTGCCTATAGCACATGTGTCATTAATTTAGTGAGAGAACAGCAGGCTGGGGGTCTGATCAGCAGGCCCACAGCCTCAGTAGTCGAAAACCAGTGAAGCAAAAAGCAAAAATTTGGGGTGACCATAGGATAGCAGACCCTACTCTCCTACACAACCCCCCCCCCAAACGCAGGGACATTAAACTAACCTTGACCAGATAAGTCTTCATGTTCTAAGTGGAAGTACCTGGAGAGACCATCTGCATTACCATGGTCAGTCCCTGGGCGGTGCTCCACTGTAAAGTCCATCCCCTGTAGGGAAATGGACCACCTGAGCAGTTTGGGATTTTCACCCTTCATCTGATTAAGCCATAAGAGGGGCTTATGGTCTGTTTGCACCAGGAAGTGAGTTCCAAACAAGTAGGACCTCAACTTCTTTAATGCCCAAACCACAGCAAAGGCCTCCCTCTCAATGGCTGACCAACGTTTTTCTCTTGGGGTTAGCCTCCTGCTAATGAAAGCAATTGGCTGGTCTTGACCATCTTGATTAAGTTGTGAGAGTACAGCTCCCACCCCCAACTCAGAAGCATCTGTCTGAACAATGAACTGTTTGGAGTAGTCAGGACTCTTTAGGATAGGTGCAGAGCACATGGCCTTCTTCAGGTCTTCAAATGCCTTCTGACAGCTAACTGTCCACTGAACCTTTTTTTGGCATCTTCTTGGATGTCAAGTCATTTAATGGTGTCACTATAGACCCATAGTTTTTCACAAACTTTCTGTAATACCCAGTCAGGCCCAAGAAGGCTCTGACTTGTGTCTGGGTAACTGGAGGAGCCCAGTTGTGAGAAGTTGGCCTGGTAGGGGATGTTTCCAATTCTGGAACCACCTACTACCTGACCAAACAATCCCCTTATGGTGTCTGGTTGTAAGTCAACCTTATTAGACAAGCTATCCTAGTGGTAGCATGGACTAAGCAGCCTAAAGGCTTAACTTAAGAGGTCGTGTTAAGCGAGCTGTTTTACCACATACAATCCTGTAATACCAAATGAAAGGACACCACACAAGTATATATTATAAAAATATATGTGTTTATTACTAAAAACAATCCCCAGTATTCTTTATGAATAAAGGGGCACAAGCGTTAAATCAAAAGCACTGTTTAAACATACAAAGTTGCACAATTATGGATGAGGGCAGGGGGCCACTCAAACCATATACTAAACAAGTGGTATAAGAAAGGCCACTCGAGCAGTGGTTAGGCCTAGGGCCTAGGGAATCGCTGGGAGCAGTCAGGACAAGCAATGCTGAAGTCGGGAATGGCCCTCGGGATTCGGGAGATGTGCGGAAAGCGCACGCATGCACCAATGTTAACCAATGGTGCGTAAAAGTCAAATAGTTAAAGTTTAAGGACACTTCCGCTGAACCTAGAGGAACAAAACTTAACACACAGACCCTAGAGGTGTGCACCAGTGTGGGAACACCGGCGGAGCAAAGTTACCTCACCCACAGGAAGTGGGTGCACAGGGTCGAAGTGGCGTCGGGTTTTGACACGCAGGCTCTTGGTGCTTGAAGCTGAAAGGGCTGCAGGCAGGGTGAAGACGAAGTGTCCGGTGGAGTCCAAGGGTGGACTCAAGTTGTAGAGTACCTGAAAGCAGAGGGGACAGAGTCTGGGTCACTCAGCAGTGACCAGGGTGGAACCAGGACGGAACCAGGCAATGTCGGGCGCAATCAGGTGGTCGTCGAGGCGCTTCTCTTCGCTGTCACGTGGGCTCTGGGGCATCTGCGACGTCCAGGAGCAGGTCACGATCTGTCCCACGCAGGCTCTCACCGTCGGTGCAGTCGGCTTCCGGTTTGGAGCAAACAAGCCTTGGTAAGAGCAATCCACGCGGGATTGGAAGATGGCGTCTCACTCGGACCAGGAAGGTCAGAGTCGGGGCTCCCTTTCAGGGGAGCTGGTGTGGATCTGGAGCAACCAGAATCACGAGTCTTTCTTTGTAGTTCGTCGGCACAGGGACCACAAGCCAGCTGGCAAGTGACCGGGCCAACGCGTTGAGCCAAATCGTGCCAAAGGGCCCCACGCAGCACTCGTCGAGTGTGGAGGGCTGAACTTCGGCTCAGGAGTAGCTCAGGGTGGGGGCTTCTCAAACCCCGGTGTACAGCTTCGAGGGTCACTCGTGGGCTGCACGGTCAGCGTCTCGTGGTCACTTCAAGATGGCGTGCCCCACGCTTCCGGTCGCCTCCACGGGTCTCAGCTTTGCAGGGACTGTGGATCGGGCTGTTAGAAGCTGGGCAGGCTTGATCTCGTCGATCTCAGTCGCTCGAGTTCCGGCGGGAACTGCAACTAAGTAGACGTCGAGGGCTGGATGGTGCCTGCTGCTGCAGGGTGGTCACTCCTTGACCACAAGGGAGATTCTTCGGGCTTCCACGTTGAGATGGAGGGCGAAGGGTCCAGAATATCGTTTCAAAATGTTTCTTCCAGGAAATCTGATGTGCATTGGCACTGCTCCCACTCTTATTCGAATCTGGTGGGCGTGATTACCTGCTAGGTCCCCTCCTATGGGTGGGACCCAGGAAGTGGGTGGATACACCCCCTTCCTTTGATCCAGGCCGCCCTGGCACGAGGGCTGGAGTGCCCCAGAACCGGTTTGGCCGGATTATGCAAGGGGCAGCCTTGTGCGCCCCAGGCAGTGTCTGGTTTCTTTCAAACCTCCCTGCTACAATACACTATCTCCTGTCTGGAGGGCGGTGACACCCTCCTGTGACAGGAAACCCTTTGTCCAGGACCCCCTTGACTGGGTTTCGGTCAGCTCCAGGGGTCCAGACATTTGTCTGTGGCAGAGGCATCCATTTTGGGGATCTTAAGGCCTTTGGAGAAATCAACCGCATTAAAGTGAAGTAACATGTCTTACCCCTCTAGAGGGGTGGAATGCCATCCCCGTCGCCAGAACTGGCGAGGGGATGGTATTCCAAAGCGTATGACACCTTACACGACATGTTTTGATAAAGCCAAACCAGAGTTGCTAAATAACCGCGAGGATTATAAGGCACTTAATAGTATATGGTATGGCATTATCCTGAAACAGCTTAGGGATTTGTTCCCGACGGCTGCAGACAGGCTCAGCTCATGCTAGAGCTCCATCTCACATAAAAACCATGCACCCAGCCTCCAGGATTGGTGAGGCCTGTCTATAGGAGTGGCTCACAGGTTTACATGTGTCCAGATATAGGTTTAGACATAGGTATACTATATCTAAGCAAGGGGTGTGTACACCACCTTACCCCAGCTGAGTGATCAGCCAGTTGTGTCAATTTAAGAACCAGCCAGGGGTGGCAAAAGATATGCTGCAGCCCCTGGTAGGCCTTAGTGGCTCCTGTGCCCTGTGCACCTATAGTGCATTCTACAGGGGCTGACAAGGAGTCCATTTCCAATTGGTATGTGCCTATAGCACATGTGTCATTAATTTAGTGAGAGAACAGCAGGCTGGGGGTCTGATCAGCAGGCCCACAGCCTCAGTAGTCGAAAACCAGTGAAGCAAAAAGCAAAAATTTGGGGTGACCATAGGATAGCAGACCCTACTCTCCTACACAACCCCCCCCCAAACGCAGGGACATTAAACTAACCTTGACCAGATAAGTCTTCATGTTCTAAGTGGAAGTACCTGGAGAGACCATCTGCATTACCATGGTCAGTCCCTGGGCGGTGCTCCACTGTAAAGTCCATCCCCTGTAGGGAAATGGACCACCTGAGCAGTTTGGGATTTTCACCCTTCATCTGATTAAGCCATAAGAGGGGCTTATGGTCTGTTTGCACCAGGAAGTGAGTTCCAAACAAGTAGGACCTCAACTTCTTTAATGCCCAAACCACAGCAAAGGCCTCCCTCTCAATGGCTGACCAACGTTTTTCTCTTGGGGTTAGCCTCCTGCTAATGAAAGCAATTGGCTGGTCTTGACCATCTTGATTAAGTTGTGAGAGTACAGCTCCCACCCCCAACTCAGAAGCATCTGTCTGAACAATGAACTGTTTGGAGTAGTCAGGACTCTTTAGGATAGGTGCAGAGCACATGGCCTTCTTCAGGTCTTCAAATGCCTTCTGACAGCTAACTGTCCACTGAACCTTTTTTGGCATCTTCTTGGATGTCAAGTCATTTAATGGTGTCACTATAGACCCATAGTTTTTCACAAACTTTCTGTAATACCCAGTCAGGCCCAAGAAGGCTCTGACTTGTGTCTGGGTAACTGGAGGAGCCCAGTCCTGTATGGCCTGGATTTTGCTTTCCAGTGGCTGAACCTGGCCTCCACCTACTAGGTGGCCCAGGTATACAACCTTACTCTGCCCTATCTGGCACTTTGTGGCCTTGATAGTTAGGCCTGCCTTTTGCAGGGCCTCCAAAACTTTCTTCAGGTGGATCAGGTGATCCTCCCAGGTGGAGCTAAAGACAGCAATATCATCCAGATAAGCTGCACAAAAGTCATCCAACCCAGTAAGGACTTGGTTCACCAACCTTTGAAAAGTGGCAGGTGCATTCTTCAAACCAAAGGGCATTACCACAAACTGATAATGTCCACTAGGGGTAGAGAATGCTGTTTTGGCTTTTGACTCCTCAGCTAGTCTGGTTTGCCAGTAGCCAGCTGTCAGATCAAATGTGCTCAGAAACTTGGCAGAAGCCAATCTGTCAATGAGCTCATCTGCTCTTGGAATGGGGTGAGCATCTGTCCTAGTGACAGCATTGAGACCCCTGTAATCCACGCAAAACCTCATTTCTCTCTTACCATCTTGGGTATGAGGTTTTGGCACCAGGACTACTGGGCTGGCCCATGGGCTCTCTGATGGCTCAATCACTCCAAGCTCCAACATCTTTTGCACCTCAGCCTTGATGCAATCCCTGACATGATCAGGTTGCCTGTAGATCTTATTCTTGACAGGCAGACTGTCACCAGTGTCCACAACATGGGTACACCAGTCAGTTTGGCTGGGTGTGAGTGAAAACATTTGCCTGTGAGCCTGCAAAACTTGTCTGCAGTCCCTCTGTTGCTGGTCAGTGAGGCTGCCTGCCAAGGCTACTCCATCAACTGAACCATCATCAGGGTTCTGGGAAAGCAGGTCTGGGAGAGGGTCACTCTCTTCCTCCTGTTCCCCATCTGTGGCCATGAGCAAGCTCATGTCCTCCCTGTCTACAAATGCTTTCAAGCGATTCACATGGATTACCCTGTGGGGGCTCCTGGGTGTTCCAAAGTCTACCAAGTAGGTGACTTCCCCTTTCTTCTCAATAATAGGATAGGGTCCACTCCATTTGTCTTGGAGTGCTGCTGGAGCCACTGGCTCCAGTACCCATACCTTCTGTCCTGGTTGGAACTCTACCAGCACAGCCTTTTGGTCATGCCAAGCTTTCTGCAATTCTTGGCTGGCCTCCAGGTTTTTGGATGCTCTTTCCATGTACTCAGCCATCCTGGAGCGGAGACCAAGTACATAGTCCACTATGTCTAGTTTGGGCTTTTTGAGAGGTAACTCCCATCCTTCCTTCACCAAACACAATGGACCTCTCACAGGGTGGCCAAACAAAAGTTCAAAAGGGCTGTAGCCAACCCCCTTCTGTGGGACCTCTCTGTAAGCAAAGAGCAGGCAGGGTAAAAGAATGTCCCATTTCCGCCTGAGCTTCTCTGGTAATCCTTTTATCATGCCTTTAAGGGTCTTGTTAAATCTCTCCACAAGCCCATTGCATTGTGGATGATATGGGGTGGTAAACTTGTAGTTTACTCCACATTCCTTCCACATTGCTTTTAGATAGCTGGACATAAAATTTGTCCCTCTATCTGATAGTACCTCCTTAGGAAAGCCCACTCTTGAGAAAACTGCAATGAGGGCTTTTGCCACCACAGGTGCTGTGGTGGTCCTTAGGGGAATAGCCTCTGGGTACCTGGTGGCATGATCCACTACCACCAGTATGAATCTGTTCCCAGATGCTGTTTGGGGGTCCATTGGACCCACAATATCAATTCCAACTCTCTCAAAGGGGACCCCCACCACAGGTAGTGGTATTAGGGGGGCCTTTGTTGTGCCACCTGACTTACCACTGGCTTGGCAAGTGACACAGGAGCGACAAAACTCCTTGACATCCTCTGACATGTGAGGCCAGTGAAAGTGTGGAACAAGCCTGTCCCACGTCTTGTTCTGGCCTAAGTGTCCTGCAAGGGGAATATCATGGGCCAAGGTAAGGAGGAATCCCCTAAACTGCAGAGGTATCACCAACCTCCTGGTCATGCCAGGCTTGGGGGCTCTAGCCTCTGAGTAAAGGAGTCCCTCATCCCAATACACAGTATGGGTACCTTGGGCATCCCCAGCAGCCTCAGCAGCAGCCTGCTGTCTGAGGGGTTCAAGGGAAGGGCAATCTAATTGAGCCTGCCTCAGGTCTGCCCTTGAGGGTCCCCCTGTCCCCAGAAACTCAACCTGGTCAGGTTCAAGCTCCTCAGAGACAGTCTCCTCTTGGACTGCAGAATCAGTTTCCTCTGAAACCTGATCCTCAACCTGGGGCAAGGTGGAAGGCGAGGCCTTTCCTCTCTTGCTCCTTCTCTTGGGTTGTGGCTGGTCTATTGTCTCAAGATCCACCACTGGTTCAGGAAGGCACTTCTTAGCCTGAGCCCTTGTCATGGCAAGGACATGCTCTGAAATCCCTAGCATTTCTGCATGAGTCCTGTACTCCACTTCTGACCATGCTGAGCTTTCAAGGTCATTGCCTAACAGACAGTCTACTGGTAGGTCTGCACTCACCACAACTTTCTTTAGGCCATCAACCCCTCCCCAGGAGAAGTTCACAACTGCCACACTATGGGAGGTAGTGGAGTTGCTTGCATTGGTTACTAGGTAGCTCTCTCCTAGTACAATCTGTCCAGGGTCCACAAAGCCAGGGGTCACCATGGTGACACTAGCACATGTGTCCCTGTAGGCTTGAGCCAGTTTCTCATTTATTAAGGGAGTCTGCCTGTATTTGCCCAGGTTAGTGGGGCTTACTGCAGTGGGCAACTCAATGTCCACATCATACAGGAGAACTGCCTGTGTAGGGACTCTGACTAGGCCAGATCCTACTTCAATACCCAGGGTCAACCCAGCTACACCCTTGGACTGTGTTCCACCACTGCTTACTGTACTTGGGGTTGCAGTTGCTTTAGGAGCTGTAGTGGTGGGAACTGGATTTGCCTTGGTGCACTCACTGCCCCAGTGTGAAACTGATTTGCAGGTATTACACCAAGGTGTCTTTGGACCTTTGTTCTTCTTCTTCTTGTTACCATTTTGGGAACCACCCTCCTTACTATTAGTTTGGGGGCCTGAAGACTTCTGGTCTTTTTCTTTATCTTTCTGATTCTGATTACCACCCTTCTGGTCTGTTTTCTTCTGGTCACCACCTTGGTTCTGGGGTTTCTGCTTAATCCTTGTTCTGACCCATTTGTCTGCCTTCTTTCCCAATTCTTGGGGAGAGGTCAGATCAGAGTCAATAAGGTATTGATGCAACAGCTGGTTTGTACAGTTATTAAGGATCTGTTCTCTCATCATAAGATTGTACAATCCTGTATAGTCTGAAACTTTACTTCCCTGTAACCAACCCTCCAAAGCCTTAGTGGCACACTCCACAAAATCAGTCCAGTCTTGAGTCTGTGCTTTCTGGGTGTCTCTGAACAACAACCTGTATTGCTCAGTGGTTAGGCCATACCCTTCAATGAGAGCACTCTTCAAAACAGAGTAGTTTTTGGCATCCTCAGGTCTAACTGTGAGGAGCCTGTCTCTCCCTTTCTCAGAAAAGGAGTACCACAAAATTGCAGCCCACTGGTTCTCAGGAACCTGCTGTACCATGCAGGCTCTCTCAAGAGCAGTCATCCATTTGTGGATGTCATCCCCTTCTTTGAAGGGGGGCACAATCTTGGTCAGGTTTCTATTGTCATAGGCCCTGTCTTTTTCTCTTGGAAAATTGCTGCCACCAGTGACATCTAAGCCACTTAATTTCTGCTCTCTTGCCAAGGCAAGTCTAGCTTGAGCCAAGGCTACCTCCTCCCTCTCTATCTGGAGTTTGACAGCCCTCATTCTGGCCCTATGCTCTAACTTTTGAGAAGCACTCATGCCTCTCTGTGATTCTCTGGAGGCACTAGAAAGATGAGAGTCTCCTGAGGGAGATCTCACTCTTCTGTTGCCTGGGAGAATCATTTGTTGGGATCTGGGGAGGTGCTGGCCCTCTCCATTTCCCAGTAGGTCCAAGTTGGCCTGGCTAAGCCTACCAACTGGAACCTGGCTACCCTGATCCTGTACTTCTAAGTCCCCAGCATCTGAGTCCTCATCCAAGTCATCATCATCCTCCTCTTCAGGGGGATCAACTGCAGGGGGGTTCCCTCCAGTTCCTGTATCTAGGGAAGCTGCTTTTGCCCTCTCTAAGTCATCCTGTTCTAGGAGTCCTATCAGGATTAGGCAGGTGGGGCTTCTGCCCCTTTTTAACCCTCTTGCTTTGCACAAGACAATCAAGTCTCTGCGGGTTAGTTTGTCATATCCAGAAGTTGCCTGGGTAGGGTCAACTGTCACAGGACTAGACCCTGAGGCCTTTCCTGTGTCGGACATGGTTACTAGTGAGGTGTAAGTGGTGCACTTACCTACACTAAGTGTTTTCCTACTGGACCTTGCTAGTGAGTTGTAGTCAGGGGTGTGCTACTCCCTTCAACCTACAACTACTAAGTTCAGTAGAACTTAATATGCTAAGCTTTTGATTTTATATGTACCTAGAGGTACTTGATGTGATCTTTCAATTTGATATAAAGATTGCAATGGTAAAACAACAGCAAGCTCAAATCCGCACCGCTGCTCACCAAGGTGAGAAGTTGGCCTGGTAGGGGATGTTTCCAATTCTGGAACCACCTACTACCTGACCAAACAATCCCCTTATGGTGTCTGGTTGTAAGTCAACCTTATTAGACAAGCTATCCTAGTGGTAGCATGGACTAAGCAGCCTAAAGGCTTAACTTAAGAGGTCGTGTTAAGCGAGCTGTTTTACCACATACAATCCTGTAATACCAAATGAAAGGACACCACACAAGTATATATTATAAAAATATATGTGTTTATTACTAAAAACAATCCCCAGTATTCTTTATGAATAAAGGGGCACAAGCGTTAAATCAAAAGCACTGTTTAAACATACAAAGTTGCACAATTATGGATGAGGGCAGGGGGCCACTCAAACCATATACTAAACAAGTGGTATAAGAAAGGCCACTCGAGCAGTGGTTAGGCCTAGGGCCTAGGGAATCGCTGGGAGCAGTCAGGACAAGCAATGCTGAAGTCGGGAATGGCCCTCGGGATTCGGGAGATGTGCGGAAAGCGCACGCATGCACCAATGTTAACCAATGGTGCGTAAAAGTCAAATAGTTAAAGTTTAAGGACACTTCCGCTGAACCTAGAGGAACAAAACTTAACACACAGACCCTAGAGGTGTGCACCAGTGTGGGAACACCGGCGGAGCAAAGTTACCTCACCCACAGGAAGTGGGTGCACAGGGTCGAAGTGGCGTCGGGTTTTGACACGCAGGCTCTTGGTGCTTGAAGCTGAAAGGGCTGCAGGCAGGGTGAAGACGAAGTGTCCGGTGGAGTCCAAGGGTGGACTCAAGTTGTAGAGTACCTGAAAGCAGAGGGGACAGAGTCTGGGTCACTCAGCAGTGACCAGGGTGGAACCAGGACGGAACCAGGCAATGTCGGGCGCAATCAGGTGGTCGTCGAGGCGCTTCTCTTCGCTGTCACGTGGGCTCTGGGGCATCTGCGACGTCCAGGAGCAGGTCACGATCTGTCCCACGCAGGCTCTCACCGTCGGTGCAGTCGGCTTCCGGTTTGGAGCAAACAAGCCTTGGTAAGAGCAATCCACGCGGGATTGGAAGATGGCGTCTCACTCGGACCAGGAAGGTCAGAGTCGGGGCTCCCTTTCAGGGGAGCTGGTGTGGATCTGGAGCAACCAGAATCACGAGTCTTTCTTTGTAGTTCGTCGGCACAGGGACCACAAGCCAGCTGGCAAGTGACCGGGCCAACGCGTTGAGCCAAATCGTGCCAAAGGGCCCCACGCAGCACTCGTCGAGTGTGGAGGGCTGAACTTCGGCTCAGGAGTAGCTCAGGGTGGGGGCTTCTCAAACCCCGGTGTACAGCTTCGAGGGTCACTCGTGGGCTGCACGGTCAGCGTCTCGTGGTCACTTCAAGATGGCGTGCCCCACGCTTCCGGTCGCCTCCACGGGTCTCAGCTTTGCAGGGACTGTGGATCGGGCTGTTAGAAGCTGGGCAGGCTTGATCTCGTCGATCTCAGTCGCTCGAGTTCCGGCGGGAACTGCAACTAAGTAGACGTCGAGGGCTGGATGGTGCCTGCTGCTGCAGGGTGGTCACTCCTTGACCACAAGGGAGATTCTTCGGGCTTCCACGTTGAGATGGAGGGCGAAGGGTCCAGAATATCGTTTCAAAATGTTTCTTCCAGGAAATCTGATGTGCATTGGCACTGCTCCCACTCTTATTCGAATCTGGTGGGCGTGATTACCTGCTAGGTCCCCTCCTATGGGTGGGACCCAGGAAGTGGGTGGATACACCCCCTTCCTTTGATCCAGGCCGCCCTGGCACGAGGGCTGGAGTGCCCCAGAACCGGTTTGGCCGGATTATGCAAGGGGCAGCCTTGTGCGCCCCAGGCAGTGTCTGGTTTCTTTCAAACCTCCCTGCTACAATACACTATCTCCTGTCTGGAGGGCGGTGACACCCTCCTGTGACAGGAAACCCTTTGTCCAGGACCCCCTTGACTGGGTTTCGGTCAGCTCCAGGGGTCCAGACATTTGTCTGTGGCAGAGGCATCCATTTTGGGGATCTTAAGGCCTTTGGAGAAATCAACCGCATTAAAGTGAAGTAACATGTCTTACCCCTCTAGAGGGGTGGAATGCCATCCCCGTCGCCAGAACTGGCGAGGGGATGGTATTCCAAAGCGTATGACACCTTACACGACATGTTTTGATAAAGCCAAACCAGAGTTGCTAAATAACCGCGAGGATTATAAGGCACTTAATAGTATATGGTATGGCATTATCCTGAAACAGCTTAGGGATTTGTTCCCGACGGCTGCAGACAGGCTCAGCTCATGCTAGAGCTCCATCTCACATAAAAACCATGCACCCAGCCTCCAGGATTGGTGAGGCCTGTCTATAGGAGTGGCTCACAGGTTTACATGTGTCCAGATATAGGTTTAGACATAGGTATACTATATCTAAGCAAGGGGTGTGTACACCACCTTACCCCAGCTGAGTGATCAGCCAGTTGTGTCAATTTAAGAACCAGCCAGGGGTGGCAAAAGATATGCTGCAGCCCCTGGTAGGCCTTAGTGGCTCCTGTGCCCTGTGCACCTATAGTGCATTCTACAGGGGCTGACAAGGAGTCCATTTCCAATTGGTATGTGCCTATAGCACATGTGTCATTAATTTAGTGAGAGAACAGCAGGCTGGGGGTCTGATCAGCAGGCCCACAGCCTCAGTAGTCGAAAACCAGTGAAGCAAAAAGCAAAAATTTGGGGTGACCATAGGATAGCAGACCCTACTCTCCTACACCAGTCCTGTATGGCCTGGATTTTGCTTTCCAGTGGCTGAACCTGGCCTCCACCTACTAGGTGGCCCAGGTATACAACCTTACTCTGCCCTATCTGGCACTTTGTGGCCTTGATAGTTAGGCCTGCCTTTTGCAGGGCCTCCAAAACTTTCTTCAGGTGGATCAGGTGATCCTCCCAGGTGGAGCTAAAGACAGCAATATCATCCAGATAAGCTGCACAAAAGTCAT
Source organism: Lissotriton helveticus (assembly GCF_964261635.1). Taxonomy (NCBI): domain Eukaryota; kingdom Metazoa; phylum Chordata; class Amphibia; order Caudata; family Salamandridae; genus Lissotriton; species Lissotriton helveticus. Next base: position 4,976,357 of record NW_027611692.1, on the reverse strand, counting down.
CCAACCCAGTAAGGACTTGGTTCACCAACCTTTGGAAAGTGGCAGGTGCATTCTTCAAACCAAAGGGCATTACCACAAACTGATAATGCCCACTAGGGGTAGAGAATGCTGTCTTGGCCTTTGACTCCTCAGCTAGTCTGATTTGCCAGTAGCCAGCTGTCAGATCAAATGTGCTCAGAAACTTGGCAGAAGCCAATCTGTCAATGAGCTCATCTGCTCTTGGAATGGGGTGAGCATCTGTCCTAGTGACAGCATTGAGACCCCTGTAATCCACGCAAAACCTCATTTCTCTCTTACCATCTTGGGTATGAGGTTTTGGCACCAGGACTACTGGGCTGGCCCATGGGCTCTCTGATGGCTCAATCACTCCAAGCTCCAACATCTTTTGCACCTCAGCCTTGATGCAATCCCTGACATGATCAGGTTGCCTGTAGATCTTATTCTTGACAGGCAGACTGTCACCAGTGTCCACAACATGGGTACACCAGTCAGTTTGGCTGGGTGTGAGTGAAAACATTTGCCTGTGAGCCTGCAAAACTTGTCTGCAGTCCCTCTGTTGCTGGTCAGTGAGGCTGCCTGCCAAGGCTACTCCATCAACTGAACCATCATCAGGGTTCTGGGAAAGCAGGTCTGGGAGAGGGTCACTCTCTTCCTCCTGTTCCCCATCTGTGGCCATGAGCAAGCTCATGTCCTCCCTGTCTACAAATGCTTTCAAGCGATTTGTAGGAGAGTAGGGTCTGCTATCCTATGGTCACCCCAAATTTTTGCTTTTTGCTTCACTGGTTTTCGACTACTGAGGCTGTGGGCCTGCTGTTCAGACCCCCAGCCTGCTGTTCTCTCACTAAATTAATGACACATGTGCTATAGGCACATACCAATTGGAAATGGACTCCTTGTCAGCCCCTGTAGAAGGCACTATAGGTGCACAGGGCACAGGAGCCACTAAGGCCTACCAGGGGCTGCAGCATATCTTTTGCCACCCCTGGCTGGTTCTTAAATTGACACAACTGGCTGATCACTCAGCTGGGGTAAGGTGGTGTACACACCCCTTGCTTAGATATAGTATACCTATGTCTAAACCTATATCTGGACACATGTAAACCTGTGAGCCACTCCTATAGACAGGCCTCACCAATCCTGGAGGCTGGGTGCATGGTTTTTATGTGAGATGGAGCTCTAGCATGAGCTGAGCCTGTCTGCAGCCGTCGGGAACAAATCCCTAAGCTGTTTCAGGATAATGCCATACCATATACTATTAAGTGCCTTATAATCCTCGCGGTTATTTAGCAACTCTGGTTTGGCTTTATCAAAACATGTCGTGTAAGGTGTCATACGCTTTGGAATACCATCCCCTCGCCAGTTCTGGCGACGGGGATGGCATTCCACCCCTCTAGAGGGGTAAGACATGTTACTTCACTTTAATGCGGTTGATTTCTCCAAAGGCCTTAAGATCCACAAAATGGATGCCTCTGCCACAGACAAATGTCTGGACCCCTGGAGCTGACCGAAACCCAGTCAAGGGGGTCCTGGACAAAGGGTTTCCTGTCACAGGAGGGTGTCACCGCCCTCCAGACAGGAGATAGTGTATTGTAGCAGGGAGGTTTGAAAGAAACCAGACACTGCCTGGGGCGCACAAGGCTGCCCCTTGCATAATCCGGCCAAACCGGTTCTGGGGCACTCCAGCCCTCGTGCCAGGGCGGCCTGGATCAAAGGAAGGGGGTGTATCCACCCACTTCCTGGGTCCCACCCATAGGAGGGGACCTAGCAGGTAATCACGCCCACCAGATTCGAATAAGAGTGGGAGCAGTGCCAATGCACATCAGATTTTCCTGGAAGAAACATTTGAAACGATATTCTGGACCCTTCGCCCTCCATCTCAACGTGGAAGCCCGAAGAATCTCCCTTGTGGTCAAGGAGTGACCACCCTGCAGCAGCAGGCACCATCCAGCCCTCGACGTCTACTTGGTTGCAGTTCCCGCCGGAACTCGAGCGACTGAGATCGACGAGATCAAGCCTGCCCAGCTTCTAACAGCCCGATCCACAGTCCCTGCAAAGCTGAGACCCGTGGAGGCGACCGGAAGCGTGGGGCACGCCATCTTGAAGTGACCACGAGACGCTGACCGTGCAGCCCACGAGTGACCCTCGAAGCTGTACACCGGGGTTTGAGAAGCCCCCACCCTGAGCTACTCCTGAGCCGAAGTTCAGCCCTCCACACTCGACGAGTGCTGCGTGGGGCCCTTTGGCACGATTTGGCTCAACGCGTTGGCCCGGTCACTTGCCAGCTGGCTTGTGGTCCCTGTGCCGACGAACTACAAAAGAAGACTCGTGATTCTGGTTGCTCCAGATCCACACCAGCTCCCCTGAAAGGGAGCCCCGACTCTGACCTTCCTGGTCCGAGTGAGACGCCATCTTCCAATCCCGCGTGGATTGCTCTTGCCAAGGCTTGTTTGCTCCAAACCGGAAGCCGACTGCACCGACGGTGAGAGCCTGCGTGGGACAGATCGTGACCTGCTCCTGGACGTCGCAGATGCCCCAGAGCCCACGTGACAGCGAAGAGAAGCGCCTCGACGACCACCTGATTGCGCCCGACATTGCCTGGTTCCGTCCTGGTTCCACCCTGGTCACTGCTGAGTGACCCAGACTCTGTCCCCTCTGCTTTCAGGTACTCTACAACTTGAGTCCACTCTTGGACTCCACCGGACACTTCGTCTTCACCCTGCCTGCAGCCCTTTCAGCTTCAAGCACCAAGAGCCTGCGTGTCAAAACCCGACGCCACTTCGACCCTGTGCACCCACTTCCTGTGGGTGAGGTAACTTCGCTCCGCCGGTGTTCCCACACTGGTGCACACCTCTAGGGTCTGTGTGTTAAGTTTTGTTCCTCTAGGTTCAGCGGAAGTGTCCTTAAACTTTAACTATTTGACTTTTACGCACCATTGGTTAACATTGGTGCATGCGTGCGCTTTCCGCACATCTCCCGAATCCCGAGGGCCATTCCCGACTTCAGCATTGCTTGTCCTGACTGCTCCCAGCGATTCCCTAGGCCCTAGGCCTAACCACTGTTCGAGTGGCCTTTCTTATACCACTTGTTTAGTATATGGTTTGAGTGGCCCCCTGCCCTCATCCATAATTGTGCAACTTTGTATGTTTAAACAGTGCTTTTGATTTAACGCTTGTGCCCCTTTATTCATAAAGAATACTGGGGATTGTTTTTAGTAATAAACACATATATTTTTATAATATATACTTGTGTGGTGTCCTTTCATTTGGTATTACAGGATTGTATGTGGTAAAACAGCTCGCTTAACACGACCTCTTAAGTTAAGCCTTTAGGCTGCTTAGTCCATGCTACCACTAGGATAGCTTGTCTAATAAGGTTGACTTACAACCAGACACCATAAGGGGATTGTTTGGTCAGGTAGTAGGTGGTTCCAGAATTGGAAACATCCCCTACCAGGCCAACTTCTCACATTGGTGAGCAGCGGTGCGGATTTGAGCTTGCTGTTGTTTTACCATTGCAATCTTTATATCAAATTGAAAGATCACATCAAGTACCTCTAGGTACATATAAAATCAAAAGCTTAGCATATTAAGTTCTACTGAACTTAGTAGTTGTAGGTTGAAGGGAGTAGCACACCCCTGACTACAACTCACTAGCAAGGTCCAGTAGGAAAACACTTAGTGTAGGTAAGTGCACCACTTACACCTCACTAGTAACCATGTCTGACACAGGAAAAGCCTCAGGGTCTACTCCTGTGACAGTTGACCCTACCCAGGCAACTTTTGGATATGACAAACTAACCCGCAGAGACTTGATTGCCTTGTGCAAAGCAAGAGGGTTAAAAAGGGGCAGAAGCCCCACCTGCCTAATCCTGGTAGAAATCCTAGAACAGGATGACTTAGAGAAGGCAAAAGCAGCTTCCCTAGATACAGGAACTGGAGGGAACCCCCCTGCAGTTGATCCCCTTGAAGAAGAGGATGATGATGACTTGGATGAGGACTCAGATGTTGAGGACTTAGGAGTACAGGATCAGGGTAGCCAGGTTCCAGTTGGTAGGCTTAGCCAGGCCAACTTGGACCTACTGGGGAATGGAGAGGGCCAGCACCTCCCCAGAACCCAACATATGATTCCCCCAGGCAACAGAAGAGTGAGATCTCCCTCAGGGGACTCTCATCTTTCTAGTGCCTCCAGGGAATCACAGAGAGGCATGAATGCTTCTCAAAAGTTAGAGCATAGGGCCAGAATGAGGGCTGTCAAACTCCAGATAGAGAGGGAGGAGGTAGCCTTGGCTCAAGCTAGACTTGCCTTGGCAAGAGAGCAGAAATTAAGTGGCTTAGATGTCACTGGTGGCAGCAATTTTCCAAGAGAAAAAGACAGGGCCTATGATAATAGAAACCTGACCAAAATTGTGCCCCCCTTTAAAGAAGGGGATGACATCCACAAATGGATGACTGCTCTTGAGAGAGCCTGCATGGTACAGCAGGTTCCTGAGAATCAGTGGGCTGCAATTTTGTGGTACTCCTTTTCTGAGAAAGGGAGGGACAGGCTCCTCACAGTTAGACCTGAGGATGCCAAAAACTACTCTGTTTTGAAGAGTGCTCTCATTGAAGGGTATGGCCTAACCACTGAGCAATACAGGTTGTTGTTCAGAGACACCCAGAAAGCACAGACTCAAGACTGGACTGATTTTGTGGAGTGTGCCACTAAGGCTTTGGAGGGTTGGTTACAGGGAAGTAAAGTTTCAGACTATACAGGATTGTACAATCTTATGATGAGAGAACAGATCCTTAATAACTGTACAAACCAGCTGTTGCATCAATACCTTATTGACTCTGATCTGACCTCTCCCCAAGAATTGGGAAAGAAGGCAGACAAATGGGTCAGAACAAGGATTAAGCAGAAACCCCAGAACCAAGGTGGTGACCAGAAGAAATCAGACCAGAAGGGTGGTAATCAGAATCAGAAAGATAAAGAAAAAGACCAGAAGTCTTCAGGCCCCCAAACTAATAGTAAGGAGGGTGGTTCCCAAAATGGTAACAAGAAGAAGAAGAACAAAGGTCCAAAGACACCTTGGTGCAATACCTGCAAATCAGTTTCACACTGGGGCAGTGAGTGCACCAAGGCAAATCCAGTTCCCACCACTACAGCTCCTAAAGCAACTGCAACCCCAAGTACAGTAAGCAGTGGTGGAACACAGTCCAAGGGTGTAGCTGGGTTGACCCTGGGTATTGAAGTAGGATCTGGCCTAGTCAGAGTCCCTACACAGGCAGTTCTCCTGTATGATGTGGACATTGAGTTGCCCACTGCAGTAAGCCCCACTAACCTGGGCAAATACAGGCAGACTCCCTTAATAAATGAGAAACTGGCTCAAGCTTACAGGGACACATGTGCTAGTGTCACCATGGTGACCCCTGGCTTTGTGGACCCTGGACAGATTGTACTAGGAGAGAGCTACCTAGTAACCAATGCAAGCAACTCCACTACCTCCCATAGTGTGGCAGTTGTGAACTTCTCCTGGGGAGGGGTTGATGGCCTAAAGAAAGTTGTGGTGAGTGCAGACCTACCAGTAGACTGTCTGTTAGGCAATGACCTTGAAAGCTCAGCATGGTCAGAAGTGGAGTACAGGACTCATGCAGAAATGCTAGGGATTTCAGAGCATGTCCTTGCCATGACAAGGGCTCAGGCTAAGAAGTGCCTTCCTGAACCAGTGGTGGATCTTGAGACAATAGACCAGCCACAACCCAAGAGAAGGAGCAAGAGAGGAAAGGCCTCGCCTTCCACCTTGCCCCAGGTTGAGGATCAGGTTTCAGAGGAAACTGATTCTGCAGTCCAAGAGGAGACTGTCTCTGAGGAGCTTGAACCTGACCAGGTTGAGTTTCTGGGGACAGGGGGACCCTCAAGGGCAGACCTGAGGCAGGCTCAATTAGATTGCCCTTCCCTTGAACCCCTCAGACAGCAGGCTGCTGCTGAGGCTGCTGGGGATGCCCAAGGTACCCATACTGTGTATTGGGATGAGGGACTCCTTTACTCAGAGGCTAGAGCCCCCAAGCCTGGCATGACCAGGAGGTTGGTGATACCTCTGCAGTTTAGGGGATTCCTCCTTACCTTGGCCCATGATATTCCCCTTGCAGGACACTTAGGCCAGAACAAGACGTGGGACAGGCTTGTTCCACACTTTCACTGGCCTCACATGTCAGAGGATGTCAAGGAGTTTTGTCGCTCCTGTGTCACTTGCCAAGCCAGTGGTAAGTCAGGTGGCACAACAAAGGCCCCCCTAATACCACTACCTGTGGTGGGGGTCCCCTTTGAGAGAGTTGGAATTGATATTGTGGGTCCAATGGACCCCCAAACAGCATCTGGGAACAGATTCATACTGGTGGTAGTGGATCATGCCACCAGGTACCCAGAGGCTATTCCCCTAAGGACCACCACAGCACCTGTGGTGGCAAAAGCCCTCATTGCAGTTTTCTCAAGAGTGGGCTTTCCTAAGGAGGTACTATCAGATAGAGGGACAAATTTTATGTCCAGCTATCTAAAAGCAATGTGGAAGGAATGTGGAGTAAACTATAAGTTTACCACCCCATATCATCCACAATGCAATGGGCTTGTGGAGAGATTTAACAAGACCCTTAAAGGCATGATAAAAGGATTACCAGAGCAGCTCAGGCGGAAATGGGACATTCTTTTACCCTGCCTGCTCTTTGCTTACAGAGAGGTCCCACAGAAGGGGGTTGGCTACAGCCCTTTTGAACTTTTGTTTGGCCACCCTGTGAGAGGTCCATTGTGTTTGGTGAAGGAAGGATGGGAGTTACCTCTCAAAAAGCCCAAACTAGACATAGTGGACTATGTACTTGGTCTCCGCTCCAGGATGGCTGAGTACATGGAAAGAGCATCCAAAAACCTGGAGGCCAGCCAAGAATTGCAGAAAGCTTGGCATGACCAAAAGGCTGTACTGGTAGAGTTCCAACCAGGACAGAAGGTATGGGTACTGGAGCCAGTGGCTCCAGCAGCACTCCAAGACAAATGGAGTGGACCCTATCCTATTATTGAGAAGAAAGGGGAAGTCACCTACTTGGTAGACTTTGGAACACCCAGGAGCCCTCACAGGGTAATCCATGTGAATCGCTTGAAAGCATTTGTAGACAGGGAGGACATGAGCTTGCTCATGGCCACAGATGGGGAACAGGAGGAAGAGAGTGACCCTCTCCCAGACCTGCTTTCCCAGAACCCTGATGATGGTTCAGTTGATGGAGTAGCCTTGGCAGGCAGCCTCACTGACCAGCAACAGAGGGACTGCAGACAAGTTTTGCAGGCTCACAGGCAAATGTTTTCACTCACACCCAGCCAAACTGACTGGTGTACCCATGTTGTGGACACTGGTGACAGTCTGCCTGTCAGGAATAAGATCTACAGGCAACCTGATCATGTCAGGGATTGCATCAAGGCTGAGGTGCAAAAGATGTTGGAGCTTGGAGTGATTGAGCCATCAGAGAGCCCATGGGCCAGCCCAGTAGTCCTGGTGCCAAAACCTCATACCCAAGATGGTAAGAGAGAAATGAGGTTTTGCGTGGATTACAGGGGTCTCAATGCTGTCACTAGGACAGATGCTCACCCCATTCCAAGAGCAGATGAGCTCATTGACAGATTGGCTTCCGCCAAGTTTCTGAGCACATTTGATCTGACAGCTGGCTACTGGCAAATCAGACTAGCTGAGGAGTCAAAAGCCAAAACAGCATTCTCTACCCCTAGTGGACATTATCAGTTTGTGGTAATGCCCTTTGGTTTGAAGAATGCACCTGCCACTTTCCAAAGGTTGGTGAACCAAGTCCTTACTGGGTTGGATGACTTTTGTGCAGCTTATCTGGATGATATTGCTGTCTTTAGCTCCACCTGGGAGGATCACCTGATCCACCTGAAGAAAGTTTTGGAGGCCCTGCAAAAGGCAGGCCTAACTATCAAGGCCACAAAGTGCCAGATAGGGCAGAGTAAGGTTGTATACCTGGGCCACCTAGTAGGTGGAGGCCAGGTTCAGCCACTGGAAAGCAAAATCCAGGCCATACAGGACTGGGCTCCTCCAGTTACCCAGACACAAGTCAGAGCCTTCTTGGGCCTGACTGGGTATTACAGAAAGTTTGTGAAAAACTATGGGTCTATAGTGACACCATTAAATGACTTGACATCCAAGAAGATGCCAAAAAAGGTTCAGTGGACAGTTAGCTGTCAGAAGGCATTTGAAGACCTGAAGAAGGCCATGTGCTCTGCACCTATCCTAAAGAGTCCTGACTACTCCAAACAGTTCATTGTTCAGACAGATGCTTCTGAGTTGGGGGTGGGAGCTGTACTCTCACAACTTAATCAAGATGGTCAAGACCAGCCAATTGCTTTCATTAGCAGGAGGCTAACCCCAAGAGAAAAACGTTGGTCAGCCATTGAGAGGGAGGCCTTTGCTGTGGTTTGGGCATTAAAGAAGTTGAGGTCCTACTTGTTTGGAACTCACTTCCTGGTGCAAACAGACCATAAGCCCCTCCTATGGCTTAATCAGATGAAGGGTGAAAATCCCAAACTGCTCAGGTGGTCCATTTCCCTACAGGGGATGGACTTTACAGTGGAGCACCGCCCAGGGACTGACCATGGTAATGCAGATGGTCTCTCCAGGTACTTCCACTTAGAACATGAAGACTTATCTGGTCAAGGTTAGTTTAATGTCCCTGCGTTTGGGGGGGGGGTTGTGTAGGAGAGTAGGGTCTGCTATCCTATGGTCACCCCAAATTTTTGCTTTTTGCTTCACTGGTTTTCGACTACTGAGGCTGTGGGCCTGCTGTTCAGACCCCCAGCCTGCTGTTCTCTCACTAAATTAATGACACATGTGCTATAGGCACATACCAATTGGAAATGGACTCCTTGTCAGCCCCTGTAGAAGGCACTATAGGTGCACAGGGCACAGGAGCCACTAAGGCCTACCAGGGGCTGCAGCATATCTTTTGCCACCCCTGGCTGGTTCTTAAATTGACACAACTGGCTGATCACTCAGCTGGGGTAAGGTGGTGTACACACCCCTTGCTTAGATATAGTATACCTATGTCTAAACCTATATCTGGACACATGTAAACCTGTGAGCCACTCCTATAGACAGGCCTCACCAATCCTGGAGGCTGGGTGCATGGTTTTTATGTGAGATGGAGCTCTAGCATGAGCTGAGCCTGTCTGCAGCCGTCGGGAACAAATCCCTAAGCTGTTTCAGGATAATGCCATACCATATACTATTAAGTGCCTTATAATCCTCGCGGTTATTTAGCAACTCTGGTTTGGCTTTATCAAAACATGTCGTGTAAGGTGTCATACGCTTTGGAATACCATCCCCTCGCCAGTTCTGGCGACGGGGATGGCATTCCACCCCTCTAGAGGGGTAAGACATGTTACTTCACTTTAATGCGGTTGATTTCTCCAAAGGCCTTAAGATCCACAAAATGGATGCCTCTGCCACAGACAAATGTCTGGACCCCTGGAGCTGACCGAAACCCAGTCAAGGGGGTCCTGGACAAAGGGTTTCCTGTCACAGGAGGGTGTCACCGCCCTCCAGACAGGAGATAGTGTATTGTAGCAGGGAGGTTTGAAAGAAACCAGACACTGCCTGGGGCGCACAAGGCTGCCCCTTGCATAATCCGGCCAAACCGGTTCTGGGGCACTCCAGCCCTCGTGCCAGGGCGGCCTGGATCAAAGGAAGGGGGTGTATCCACCCACTTCCTGGGTCCCACCCATAGGAGGGGACCTAGCAGGTAATCACGCCCACCAGATTCGAATAAGAGTGGGAGCAGTGCCAATGCACATCAGATTTTCCTGGAAGAAACATTTGAAACGATATTCTGGACCCTTCGCCCTCCATCTCAACGTGGAAGCCCGAAGAATCTCCCTTGTGGTCAAGGAGTGACCACCCTGCAGCAGCAGGCACCATCCAGCCCTCGACGTCTACTTGGTTGCAGTTCCCGCCGGAACTCGAGCGACTGAGATCGACGAGATCAAGCCTGCCCAGCTTCTAACAGCCCGATCCACAGTCCCTGCAAAGCTGAGACCCGTGGAGGCGACCGGAAGCGTGGGGCACGCCATCTTGAAGTGACCACGAGACGCTGACCGTGCAGCCCACGAGTGACCCTCGAAGCTGTACACCGGGGTTTGAGAAGCCCCCACCCTGAGCTACTCCTGAGCCGAAGTTCAGCCCTCCACACTCGACGAGTGCTGCGTGGGGCCCTTTGGCACGATTTGGCTCAACGCGTTGGCCCGGTCACTTGCCAGCTGGCTTGTGGTCCCTGTGCCGACGAACTACAAAAGAAGACTCGTGATTCTGGTTGCTCCAGATCCACACCAGCTCCCCTGAAAGGGAGCCCCGACTCTGACCTTCCTGGTCCGAGTGAGACGCCATCTTCCAATCCCGCGTGGATTGCTCTTGCCAAGGCTTGTTTGCTCCAAACCGGAAGCCGACTGCACCGACGGTGAGAGCCTGCGTGGGACAGATCGTGACCTGCTCCTGGACGTCGCAGATGCCCCAGAGCCCACGTGACAGCGAAGAGAAGCGCCTCGACGACCACCTGATTGCGCCCGACATTGCCTGGTTCCGTCCTGGTTCCACCCTGGTCACTGCTGAGTGACCCAGACTCTGTCCCCTCTGCTTTCAGGTACTCTACAACTTGAGTCCACTCTTGGACTCCACCGGACACTTCGTCTTCACCCTGCCTGCAGCCCTTTCAGCTTCAAGCACCAAGAGCCTGCGTGTCAAAACCCGACGCCACTTCGACCCTGTGCACCCACTTCCTGTGGGTGAGGTAACTTCGCTCCGCCGGTGTTCCCACACTGGTGCACACCTCTAGGGTCTGTGTGTTAAGTTTTGTTCCTCTAGGTTCAGCGGAAGTGTCCTTAAACTTTAACTATTTGACTTTTACGCACCATTGGTTAACATTGGTGCATGCGTGCGCTTTCCGCACATCTCCCGAATCCCGAGGGCCATTCCCGACTTCAGCATTGCTTGTCCTGACTGCTCCCAGCGATTCCCTAGGCCCTAGGCCTAACCACTGTTCGAGTGGCCTTTCTTATACCACTTGTTTAGTATATGGTTTGAGTGGCCCCCTGCCCTCATCCATAATTGTGCAACTTTGTATGTTTAAACAGTGCTTTTGATTTAACGCTTGTGCCCCTTTATTCATAAAGAATACTGGGGATTGTTTTTAGTAATAAACACATATATTTTTATAATATATACTTGTGTGGTGTCCTTTCATTTGGTATTACAGGATTGTATGTGGTAAAACAGCTCGCTTAACACGACCTCTTAAGTTAAGCCTTTAGGCTGCTTAGTCCATGCTACCACTAGGATAGCTTGTCTAATAAGGTTGACTTACAACCAGACACCATAAGGGGATTGTTTGGTCAGGTAGTAGGTGGTTCCAGAATTGGAAACATCCCCTACCAGGCCAACTTCTCACACGATTCACATGGATTACCCTGTGAGGGCTCCTGGGTGTTCCAAAGTCTACCAAGTAGGTGACTTCCCCTTTCTTCTCAATAATAGGATAGGGTCCACTCCATTTGTCTTGGAGTGCTGCTGGAGCCACTGGCTCCAGTACCCATACCTTCTGTCCTGGTTGGAACTCTACCAGTACAGCCTTTTGGTCATGCCAAGCTTTCTGCAATTCTTGGCTGGCCTCCAGGTTTTTGGATGCTCTTTCCATGTACTCAGCCATCCTGGAGCGGAGACCAAGTACATAGTCCACTATGTCTAGTTTGGGCTTTTTGCGAGGTAACTCCCATCCTTCCTTCACCAAACACAATGGACCTCTCACAGGGTGGCCAAACAAAAGTTCAAAAGGGCTGTAGCCAACCCCCTTCTGTGGGACCTCTCTGTAAGCAAAGAGCAGGCAGGGTAAAAGAATGTCCCATTTCCGCCTGAGCTTCTCTGGTAATCCTTTTATCATGCCTTTAAGGGTCTTGTTAAATCTCTCCACAAGCCCATTGCATTGTGGATGATATGGGGTGGTAAACTTATAGTTTACTCCACATTCCTTCCACATTGCTTTTAGATAGCTGGACATAAAATTTGTCCCTCTATCTGATAGTACCTCCTTAGGAAAGCCCACTCTTGAGAAAACTGCAATGAGGGCTTTTGCCACCACAGGTGCTGTGGTGGTCCTTAGGGGAATAGCCTCTGGGTACCTGGTGGCATGATCCACTACCACCAGTATGAATCTGTTCCCAGATGCTGTTTGGGGGTCCATTGGACCCACAATATCAATTCCAACTCTCTCAAAGGGGACCCCCACCACAGGTAGTGGTATTAGGGGGGCCTTTGTTGTGCCACCTGACTTACCACTGGCTTGGCAAGTGACACAGGAGCGACAAAACTCCTTGACATCCTCTGACATGTGAGGCCAGTGAAAGTGTGGAACAAGCCTGTCCCACGTCTTGTTCTGGCCTAAGTGTCCTGCAAGGGGAATATCATGGGCCAAGGTAAGGAGGAATCCCCTAAACTGCAGAGGTATCACCAACCTCCTGGTCATGCCAGGCTTGGGGTCTCTAGCCTCTGAGTAAAGGAGTCCCTCATCCCAATACACAGTATGGGTACCTTTAGCATCCCCAGCAGCCTCAGCAGCAGCCTGCTGTCTGAGGGGTTCAAGGGAAGGGCAATCTATTTGAGCCTGCCTCAGGTCTGCCCTTGAGGGTCCCCCTGTCCCCAGAAACTCAACCTGGTCAGGTTCAAGCTCCTCAGAGACAGTCTCCTCTTGGACTGCAGAATCAGTTTCCTCTGAAACCTGATCCTCAACCTGGGGCAAGGTGGAAGGCGAGGCCTTTCCTCTCTTGCTCCTTCTCTTGGGTTGTGGCTGGTCTATTGTCTCAAGATCCACCACTGGTTCAGGAAGGCACTTCTTAGCCTGAGCCCTTGTCATGGCAAGGACATGCTCTGAAATCCCTAGCATTTCTGCATGAGTCCTGTACTCCACTTCTGACCATGCTGAGCTTTCAAGGTCATTGCCTAACAGACAGTCTACTGGTAGGTCTGCACTCACCACAACCTTCTTTAGGCCATCAACCCCTCCCCAGGAGAAGTTCACAACTGCCACACTATGGGAGGTAGTGGAGTTGCTTGCATTGGTTACTAGGTAGCTCTCTCCTAGTACAATCTGTCCAGGGTCCACAAAGCCAGGGGTCACCATGGTGACACTAGCACATGTGTCCCTGTAAGCTTGAGCCAGTTTCTCATTTATTAAGGGAGTCTGCCTGTATTTGCCCAGGTTAGTGGGGCTTACTGCAGTGGGCAACTCAATGTCCACATCATACAGGAGAACTGCCTGTGTAGGGACTCTGACTAGGCCAGATCCTACTTCAATACCCAGGGTCAACCCAGCTACACCCTTGGACTGTGTTCCACCACTGCTTACTGTACTTGGGGTTGCAGTTGCTTTAGGAGCTGTAGTGGTGGGAACTGGATTTGCCTTGGTGCACTCACTGCCCCAGTGTGAAACTGATTTGCAGGTATTACACCAAGGTGTCTTTGGACCTTTGTTCTTCTTCTTCTTGTTACCATTTTGGGAACCACCCTCCTTACTATTAGTTTGGGGGCCTGAAGACTTCTGGTCTTTTTCTTTATCTTTCTGATTCTGATTACCACCCTTCTGGTCTGTTTTCTTCTGGTCACCACCTTGGTTCTGGGGTTTCTGCTTAATCCTTGTTCTGACCCATTTGTCTGCCTTCTTTCCCAATTCTTGGGGAGAGGTCAGATCAGAGTCAATAAGGTATTGATGCAACAGCTGGTTTGTACAGTTATTAAGGATCTGTTCTCTCATCATAAGATTGTACAATCCTGTATAGTCTGAAACTTTACTTCCCTGTAACCAACCCTCCAAAGCCTTAGTGGCACACTCCACAAAATCAGTCCAGTCTTGAGTCTGTGCTTTCTGGGTGTCTCTGAACAACAACCTGTATTGCTCAGTGGTTAGGCCATACCCTTCAATGAGAGCACTCTTCAAAACAGAGTAGTTTTTGGCATCCTCAGGTCTAACTGTGAGGAGCCTGTCTCTCCCTTTCTCAGAAAAGGAGTACCACAAAATTGCAGCCCACTGATTCTCAGGAACCTGCTGTACCATGCAGGCTCTCTCAAGAGCAGTCATCCATTTGTGGATGTCATCCCCTTCTTTAAAGGGGGGCACAATTTTGGTCAGGTTTCTATTATCATAGGCCCTGTCTTTTTCTCTTGGAAAATTGCTGCCACCAGTGACATCTAAGCCACTTAATTTCTGCTCTCTTGCCAAGGCAAGTTTAGCTTGAGCTAAGGTAAGCTTAGCTTGACTCAGGGCTACCTCCTCTCTCTCTATCTGGAGTCTGACAGCCCTCATTCTAGCCCTATGCTCAGCTTTCTGAGAAGCACTCATGCCTCTCTCTGATTCTCTGGAGGCACTAGAAAGATGAGAGTCCCCTGAGGGAGATCTCACTCTTCTGTTGCCTGGGAGAATCATTTGTTGGGATCTGGGGAGGTGCTGGCCCTCTCCATTTCCCAGTAGGTCCAAGTTGGCCTGGCTAAGCCTACCAACTGGAACCTGGCTACCCTGATCCTGTACTTCTAAGTCCCCAGCATCTGAGTCCTCATCCAAGTCATCATCATCCTCCTCTTCAGGGGGATCAACTGCAGGGGGGTTCCCTCCAGTTCCTGTATCTAGGGAAGCTGCTCTTGCCTTCTCTAAGTCATCCTGTTCTAGGAGTTCTACCAGAATTAGGCAGGTGGGGCTTCTGCCCCTTTTTAACCCTCTTGCTTTGCACAAGACAATCAAGTCTCTGCGGGTTAGTTTGTCATATCCAGAAGTTGCCTGGGTAGGGTCAACTGTCACAGGACTAGACCCTGAGGCCTTTCCTGTGTCGGACATGGTTACTAGTGAGGTGTAAGTGGTGCACTTACCTACACTAAGTGTTTTCCTACTGGACCTTGCTAGTGAGTTGTAGTCGGGGGTGTGCTACTCCCTTCAACCTACAACTACTAAGTTCAGTAGAACTTAATATGCTAAGCTTTTGATTTTATATGTACCTAGAGGTACTTGATGTGATCTTTCAATTTGATATAAAGATTGCAATGGTAAAACAACAGCAAGCTCAAATCCCACCGCTGCTCACCAATGTGAGAAGTTGGCCTGGTAGGGGATGTTTCCAATTCTGGAACCACCTACTACCTGACCAAACAATCCCCTTATGGTGTCTGGTTGTAAGTCAACCTTATTAGACAAGCTATCCTAGTGGTAGCATGGACTAAGCAGCCTAAAGGCTTAACTTAAGAGGTCGTGTTAAGCGAGCTGTTTTACCACATACAATCCTGTAATACCAAATGAAAGGACACCACACAAGTATATATTATAAAAATATATGTGTTTATTACTAAAAACAATCCCCAGTATTCTTTATGAATAAAGGGGCACAAGCGTTAAATCAAAAGCACTGTTTAAACATACAAAGTTGCACAATTATGGATGAGGGCAGGGGGCCACTCAAACCATATACTAAACAAGTGGTATAAGAAAGGCCACTCGAGCAGTGGTTAGGCCTAGGGCCTAGGGAATCGCTGGGAGCAGTCAGGACAAGCAATGCTGAAGTCGGGAATGGCCCTCGGGATTCGGGAGATGTGCGGAAAGCGCACGCATGCACCAATGTTAACCAATGGTGCGTAAAAGTCAAATAGTTAAAGTTTAAGGACACTTCCGCTGAACCTAGAGGAACAAAACTTAACACACAGACCCTAGAGGTGTGCACCAGTGTGGGAACACCGGCGGAGCAAAGTTACCTCACCCACAGGAAGTGGGTGCACAGGGTCGAAGTGGCGTCGGGTTTTGACACGCAGGCTCTTGGTGCTTGAAGCTGAAAGGGCTGCAGGCAGGGTGAAGACGAAGTGTCCGGTGGAGTCCAAGGGTGGACTCAAGTTGTAGAGTACCTGAAAGCAGAGGGGACAGAGTCTGGGTCACTCAGCAGTGACCAGGGTGGAACCAGGACGGAACCAGGCAATGTCGGGCGCAATCAGGTGGTCGTCGAGGCGCTTCTCTTCGCTGTCACGTGGGCTCTGGGGCATCTGCGACGTCCAGGAGCAGGTCACGATCTGTCCCACGCAGGCTCTCACCGTCGGTGCAGTCGGCTTCCGGTTTGGAGCAAACAAGCCTTGGTAAGAGCAATCCACGCGGGATTGGAAGATGGCGTCTCACTCGGACCAGGAAGGTCAGAGTCGGGGCTCCCTTTCAGGGGAGCTGGTGTGGATCTGGAGCAACCAGAATCACGAGTCTTTCTTTGTAGTTCGTCGGCACAGGGACCACAAGCCAGCTGGCAAGTGACCGGGCCAACGCGTTGAGCCAAATCGTGCCAAAGGGCCCCACGCAGCACTCGTCGAGTGTGGAGGGCTGAACTTCGGCTCAGGAGTAGCTCAGGGTGGGGGCTTCTCAAACCCCGGTGTACAGCTTCGAGGGTCACTCGTGGGCTGCACGGTCAGCGTCTCGTGGTCACTTCAAGATGGCGTGCCCCACGCTTCCGGTCGCCTCCACGGGTCTCAGCTTTGCAGGGACTGTGGATCGGGCTGTTAGAAGCTGGGCAGGCTTGATCTCGTCGATCTCAGTCGCTCGAGTTCCGGCGGGAACTGCAACTAAGTAGACGTCGAGGGCTGGATGGTGCCTGCTGCTGCAGGGTGGTCACTCCTTGACCACAAGGGAGATTCTTCGGGCTTCCACGTTGAGATGGAGGGCGAAGGGTCCAGAATATCGTTTCAAAATGTTTCTTCCAGGAAAATCTGATGTGCATTGGCACTGCTCCCACTCTTATTCGAATCTGGTGGGCGTGATTACCTGCTAGGTCCCCTCCTATGGGTGGGACCCAGGAAGTGGGTGGATACACCCCCTTCCTTTGATCCAGGCCGCCCTGGCACGAGGGCTGGAGTGCCCCAGAACCGGTTTGGCCGGATTATGCAAGGGGCAGCCTTGTGCGCCCCAGGCAGTGTCTGGTTTCATTCAAACCTCCCTGCTACAATACACTATCTCCTGTCTGGAGGGCGGTGACACCCTCCTGTGACAGGAAACCCTTTGTCCAGGACCCCCTTGACTGGGTTTCGGTCAGCTCCAGGGGTCCAGACATTTGTCTGTGGCAGAGGCATCCATTTTGGGGATCTTAAGGCCTTTGGAGAAATCAACCGCATTAAAGTGAAGTAACATGTCTTACCCCTCTAGAGGGGTGGAATGCCATCCCCGTCGCCAGAACTGGCGAGGGGATGGTATTCCAAAGCGTATGACACCTTACACGACATGTTTTGATAAAGCCAAACCAGAGTTGCTAAATAACCGCGAGGATTATAAGGCACTTAATAGTATATGGTATGGCATTATCCTGAAACAGCTTAGGGATTTGTTCCCGACGGCTGCAGACAGGCTCAGCTCATGCTAGAGCTCCATCTCACATAAAAACCATGCACCCAGCCTCCAGGATTGGTGAGGCCTGTCTATAGGAGTGGCTCACAGGTTTACATGTGTCCAGATATAGGTTTAGACATAGGTATACTATATCTAAGCAAGGGGTGTGTACACCACCTTACCCCAGCTGAGTGATCAGCCAGTTGTGTCAATTTAAGAACCAGCCAGGGGTGGCAAAAGATATGCTGCAGCCCCTGGTAGGCCTTAGTGGCTCCTGTGCCCTGTGCACCTATAGTGCATTCTACAGGGGCTGACAAGGAGTCCATTTCCAATTGGTATGTGCCTATAGCACATGTGTCATTAATTTAGTGAGAGAACAGCAGGCTGGGGGTCTGATCAGCAGGCCCACAGCCTCAGTAGTCGAAAACCAGTGAAGCAAAAAGCAAAAATTTGGGGTGACCATAGGATAGCAGACCCTACTCTCCTACACATATCTTTTGCCACCCCTGGCTGGTTCTTAAATTGACACAACTGGCTGATCACTCAGCTGGGGTAAGGTGGTGTACACACCCCTTACTTAGATATAGTATACCTATGTCTAAACCTATATCTGGACACATGTAAACCTGTGAGCCACTCCTATAGTCAGGCCTCACCAATCCTGGAGGCTGGGTGCATGGTTTTATGTGAGATGGAGCTCTAGCATGAGCTGAGCCTGTCTGCAGCCGTCGGGAACAAATCCCTAAGCTGTTTCAGGATAATGCCATACCATATACTATTAAGTGCCTTATAATCCTCGCGGTTATTTAGCAACTTTGGTTTGGCTTTATCAAAACATGTCGTGTAAGGTGTCATACGCTTTGGAATACCATCCCCTCGCCAGTTCTGGCGACGGGGATGGCATTCCACCCCTCTAGAGGGGTAAGACATGTTACTTCACTTTAATGCGGTTGATTTCTCCAAAGGCCTTAAGATCCACAAAATGGATGCCTCTGCCACAGACAAATGTCTGGACCCCTGGAGCTGACCGAAACTCAGTCAAGGGGGTCCTGGACAAAGGGTTTCCTGTCACAGGAGGGTGTCACCGCCCTTCAGACAGGAGATAGTGTATTGTAGCAGGGAGGTTTGAAAGAAACCAGACACTGCCTGGGGCGCACAAGGCTGCCCCTTGCATAATCCGGCCAAACCGGTTCTGGGGCACTCCAGCCCTCGTGCCAGGGCGGCCTGGATCAAAGGAAGGGGGTGTATCCACCCACTTCCTGGGTCCCACCCCTAGGAGGGGACCTAGCAGGTAATCACGCCCACCAGATTAGAATAAGAGTGGGAGCAGTGCCAATGCACATCAGATTTCCTGGAAGAAACATTTGAAACAATATTCTGGACCCTTCGCCCTCCATCTCAACGTGGAAGCCCGAAGAATCTCCCTTGTGGTCAAGGAGTGACCACCCTGCAGCAGCAGGCACCATCCAGCCCTCGACGTCTACTTAGTTGCAGTTCCCGCCGGAACTCGAGCGACTGAGATCGACGAGATCAAGCCTGCCCAGCTTCTAACAGCCCGATCCACAGTCCCTGCAAAGCTGAGACCCGTGGAGGCGACCGGAAGCGTGGGGCACGCCATCTTGAAGTGACCACGAGACGCTGACCGTGCAGCCCACGAGTGACCCTCGAAGCTGTACACCGGGGTTTGAGAAGCCCCCACCCTAAGCTACTCCTGAGCCGAAGTTCAGCCCTCCACACTCGACGAGTGCTGCGTGGGGCCCTGTAGGAGAGTAGGGTCTGCTATCCTATGGTCACCCCAAATTTTTGCTTTTTGCTTCACTGGTTTTCGACTACTGAGGCTGTGGGCCTGCTGATCAGACCCCCAGCCTGCTGTTCTCTCACTAAATTAATGACACATGTGCTATAGGCACATACCAATTGGAAATGGACTCCTTGTCAGCCCCTGTAGAATGCACTATAGGTGCACAGGGCACAGGAGCCACTAAGGCCTACCAGGGGCTGCAGCATATCTTTTGCCACCCCTGGCTGGTTCTTAAATTGACACAACTGGCTGATCACTCAGCTGGGGTAAGGTGGTGTACACACCCCTTGCTTAGATATAGTATACCTATGTCTAAACCTATATCTGGACACATGTAAACCTGTGAGCCACTCCTATAGACAGGCCTCACCAATCCTGGAGGCTGGGTGCTTGGTTTTTATGTGAGATGGAGCTCTAGCATGAGCTGAGCCTGTCTGCAGCCGTCGGGAACAAATCCCTAAGCTGTTTCAGGATAATGCCATACCATATACTATTAAGTGCCTTATAATCCTCGCGGTTATTTGGCAACTCTGGTTTGGCTTTATCAAAACATGTCGTGTAAGGTGTCATACGCTTTGGAATACCATCCCCTCGCCAGTTCTGGCGACGGGGATGGCATTCCACCCCTCTAGAGGGGTAAGACATGTTACTTCACTTTAATGCGGTTGATTTCTCCAAAGGCCTTAAGATCCACAAAATGGATGCCTCTGCCACAGACAAATGTCTGGACCCCTGGAGCTGACCGAAACCCAGTCAAGGGGGTCCTGGACAAAGGGTTTCCTGTCACAGGAGGGTGTCACCGCCCTCCAGACAGGAGATAGTGTATTGTAGCAGGGAGGTTTGAAAGAAACCAGACACTGCCTGGGGCGCACAAGGCTGCCCCTTGCATAATCCGGCCAAACCGGTTCTGGGGCACTCCAGCCCTCGTGCCAGGGCGGCCTGGATCAAAGGAAGGGGGTGTATCCACCCACTTCCTGGGTCCCACCCATAGGAGGGGACCTAGCAGGTAATCACGCCCACCAGATTCGAATAAGAGTGGGAGCAGTGCCAATGCACATCAGATTTCCTGGAAGAAACATTTGAAACGATATTCTGGACCCTTCGCCCTCCATCTCAACGTGGAAGCCCGAAGAATCTCCCTTGTGGTCAAGGAGTGACCACCCTGCAGCAGCAGGCACCATCCAGCCCTCGACGTCTACTTGGTTGCAGTTCCCGCCGGAACTCGAGCGACTGAGATCGACGAGATCAAGCCTGCCCAGCTTCTAACAGCCCGATCCACAGTCCCTGCAAAGCTGAGACCCGTGGAGGCGACCGGAAGCGTGGGGCACGCCATCTTGAAGTGACCACGAGACGCTGACCGTGCAGCCCACGAGTGACCCTCGAGGCTGTACACCGGGGTTTGAGAAGCCCCCACCCTGAGCTACTCCTGAGCCGAAGTTCAGCCCTCCACACTCGACGAGTGCTGCGTGGGGCCCTTTGGCACGATTTGGCTCAACGCGTTGGCCCGGTCACTTGCCAGCTGGCTTGTGGTCCCTGTGCCGACGAACTACAAAAGAAGACTCGTGATTCTGGTTGCTCCAGATCCACACCAGCTCCCCTGAAAGGGAGCCCCGACTCTGACCTTCCTGGTCCGAGTAAGACGCCATCTTCCAATCCCGCGTGGATTGCTCTTACCAAGGCTTGTTTGCTCCAAACCGGAAGCCGACTGCACCGACGGTGAGAGCCTGCGTGGGACAGATCGTGACCTGCTCCTGGACGTCGCAGATGCCCCAGAGCCCACGTGACAGCGAAGAGAAGCGCCTCGACGACCACCTGATTGCGCCCGACATTGCCTGGTTCCGTCCTGGTTCCACCCTGGTCACTGCTGAGTGACCCAGACTCTGTCCCCTCTGCTTTCAGGTACTCTACAACTTGAGTCCACCCTTGGACTCCACCGGACACTTCGTCTTCACCCTGCCTGCAGCCCTTTCAGCTTCAAGCACCAAGAGCCTGCGTGTCAAAACCCGACGCCACTTCGACCCTGTGCACCCACTTCCTGTGGGTGAGGTAACTTTGCTCCGCCGGTGTTCCCACACTGGTGCACACCTCTAGGGTCTGTGTGTTAAGTTTTGTTCCTCTAGGTTCAGCGGAAGTGTCCTTAAACTTTAACTATTTGACTTTTACGCACCATTGGTTAACATTGGTGCATGCGTGCGCTTTCCGCACATCTCCCGAATCCCGAGGGCCATTCCCGACTTCAGCATTGCTTGTCCTGACTGCTCCCAGCGATTCCCTAGGCCCTAGGCCTAACCACTGTTCGAGTGGCCTCTCTTATACCACTTGTTTAGTATATGGTTTGAGTGGCCCCCTGCCCTCATCCATAATTGTGCAACTTTGTATGTTTAAACAGTGCTTTTGATTTAACGCTTGTGCCCCTTTATTCATAAAGAATACTGGGGATTGTTTTTAGTAATAAACACATATATTTTTATAATATATACTTGTGTGGTGTCCTTTCATTTGGTATTACAGGATTGTATGTGGTAAAACAGCTCGCTTAACACGACCTCTTAAGTTAAGCCTTTAGGCTGCTTAGTCCATGCTACCACTAGGATAGCTTGTCTAATAAGGTTGACTTACAACCAGACACCATAAGGGGATTGTTTGGTCAGGTAGTAGGTGGTTCCAGAATTGGAAACATCCCCTACCAGGCCAACTTCTCACAGGCCCTTTGGCACGATTTGGCTCAACGCGTTGGCCCGGTCACTTGCCAGCTGGCTTGTGGTCCCTGTGCCGACGAACTACCTAAGAAGACTCGTGAATCTGGTTGCTCCAGATCCACACCAGCTCCCCTGAAAAGGAGCCCCGACTCTGACCTTCCTGGTCCGAGTGAGAAGCAATCTTCCGATCCTGCATGGATTGCTCTTACCAAGGCTTGTTTGCTCCAAACTTGAAGCCGACTGCACCGACGGTGAGAGCCTGCGTGGGACAGATCGTGACCTGCTCCTGGACGTCGCAGATGCCCCAGAGCCCACGTGATAGCGGAGAGAAGCTCCTCGACGACCACCTGATTGCGCCCGACATTGCCTGGTTCCGTCCTGGTTCCACCCTGGTCACTGCTGAGTGACCCAGACTCTGTCCCCTCTGCTTTCAGGTACTCTACAACTTGAGTCCACCCTTGGACTCCACCGGACACTTCGTCTTCACCCTGCCTGCAGCCCTTTCAGCTCCAAGCACCAAGAGCCTGCGTGTCAAAACCCGACGCCACTTCGACCCTGTGCACCCACTTCCTGTGGGTGAGGTAACTTTGCTCCGCCGGTGTTCCCACACTGGTGCACACCTCTAGGGTCTGTGTGTTAAGTTTTGTTCCTCTAGGTTCAGCGGAAGTGTCCTTAAACTTTAACTCTTTGACTTTTACGCACCATTGGTTAACATTGGTGCATGCGTGCGCTTTCCGCACATCTCCCGAATCCCGAGGGCCATTCCCGACTTCAGCATTGCTTGTCCTGACTGCTCCCAGCGATTCCCTAGGCCCTAGGCCTAACCACTGCTCGAGTGGCATCTCTTATACCACTTGTTTAGTATATGGTTTGAGTGGCCACCCGCCCTCATCCATAATTGTGCAACTTGTATGTTTAAACAGTGCTTTTGATTTAACGCTTGTGCCCCTTTATTCATAAAGAATACTGGGGATTGTTTTTAGTAATAAACACATATATTTTTATAATATATACTTGTGTGGTGTCCTTTCATTTGGTATTACAGGATTGTATGTGGTAAAACAGCTCGCTTAACACGACCTCTTAAGTTAAGCCTTTAGGCTGCTTAGTCCATGCTACCCCTAGGATAGCTGTGTGTTTTTATGCTATTTAGCTAATAATGCATGAACCTGTTTATTAACATGTGCATAATGAGATACCAAAGAGAAAATAATGAAAATGTATTGGTAAACCGTATTTTGGTAGACTTTAAAAAACCCCATTGAAAAACACATGCATCACCAATGCTGCTTTTTGCTTGTGCCTAAAACGAAAATGTGTTATTAAAAAGTGAATATAACACATAGAGATGTTTTTTCTTTTGTTTATGAAGCCTAATGTGAAGGCAGGTCACACCTATGTTTTACTTTGAAAAAATCTCTTTTCTAAAATTTACGGCGTTACCTTGTTTTTTAATATAGCTAAAAAACAATTGTTAAAGTCGCTTATAAAAAAGTGATCGTAAATGCTATTTTGTTTTTTTTTTCAGCTTGAGGTTCAGTTTAATATGAGTCTTAATTTGATGTATCACTTGCCCTAGTAAACAATCCCCAAAGTCTATTTTTTTTTCAATTTTCCCAAGCTCAATGTTAAACACATGCATCACCAATGATGCAAAAAGTCAAGTCAGAAATTTCAAACAGCAATAAAAAAGTGAGAAAAACAGATATTTGAAAAATTCCTTTTGTTTATGCGGCCTTATGTCCAAAGCCATCCAACAAGAGCATTTTCTTTTAATTCGGTCGATTTAAAAAAAATCTGCGAACTATTTTATTTCTCTCAAAAAAGTGCCAAAAAGTGACTTTTTGTGCAAAAAAGTGCCTGTACAATATTTTTTCATCTAATAAACTTTTTATGACTCAGAATACACTTAGGCTTCAGGTCAATGTGTTTTCGTTTGGGGGAGGGGCCCAGGGAAAAAAACACCTTTTTTTTTCTCGGATTGGTCAAAGGTCAGGCTACCAGCTTGACTCTTGTTGCACCAGTGCTGCTTCGGCTGCACCAGTGCTGCTTCGGCTGCACTGGTGCAGCTTCTCAGACTTGAGGCGTTGCACCAGTGCAGCATAGAAAAGAAACTTTTTAATAAAAGGATTTAAAACTAATTCAAGATATACATTATCTAAGGAATGTTATAAAAACTCAGATATGGAGAATATTTTTCATTTTCGTCCATTTTTGACCGTTTTGGAGCACTTTGAAGCACTGATGCAGCTTTGGGATTTTTATGGTTATTTTGATCAGAGATGCTCCTAATGTGTTTAAAATTCATGTGGGATGTATCCAAGACACTGCAATCACACCTATATAGTTTTTAAATGATTTTGATGTATTAAAATTTTGACCTCCTTAAGGGGGGAAAGGTTGAACTTTTACCCCGCTCGGAGTTCCATGACTTTCGTGACCTTGTCCCCCTGAAATTTAAAATTGCATTTTCAAAGTAATGTGTACAACTATTCATTCTGTGTCATTCATTGTGTGTTTAGCATGCTATTGGGCCACTGTAGCACTTGTTTTTTTTCGTTTTTATGCATTTTTGACCGTTTTTGAACACTTTGATGCTCCAAATGGTCTTTGGACTTAGTCACTTTTTGCTTCATGGAGACTTCAAAAGTGTTAGAAAGTCACTTTGGAGGCACACAGGACAGTGCAAATGCACCTATATAGCAATCAGGACACTCCAATCACACCTATATAGTTTTTAAATGATTTTGATGGATTAAAAATGTTGACCTCCATGAGGGGTGGAAAGTTTGAACTTTTACCCCGCTCGGAGTTCCATGACTTCTGTGACCTCGTCCCCCTGAAATTTAAAATAGCATTTTCCAAGTAATTTGTAAATATATTCATTCTGGGTCATTCATTGTGTGTTTAGCTTGCTATTGGGCCAGTGTAGCACTTTGTTTTTTTCATTTTTATGCATTTGTGACCGTTTTTAAACACTTTCATGCACCAATGATGTCTTTGTACTTCGTCATTTTTCACTTCATGGAGACTTCAAAAGTGTTAGAAATTCATTTTGGAGGCACACAGAACAGTGCAAATGCAGTTACATAGCATTCAGGACACTGCAATTACACCTATATAGTTTTTAAAAGATTTTGATGTAATAACATTTTTGACCTCCATGGGGAGGGCCCTTAAGCTGAACTTTTACCCAGCTCGGAGTTCCATGACTTCCATGACCTTGTCCCCCTGAAATTGAAAATCGAATTTTCAAAGTGTTTAGTAAAACTGTTCATTCTGTGTCATTCGTTATGTCTTTAGCCTGCTATTGGACCACTGCAGCACTATGTTTTGTTAATTTTAACCCAATGTTGACCTTTTTTGACCACTTTGATGCACCAGTGAAGTTTTAGGACTTGGTCATTTTTCACTTCATGGAGACTTCAAAAGTGTTAGAAATTCATTTTGTAAATACCTAGAACGGTGCAAATGCAGCCATATAGAATTCAGGGCACTACAATTACACCTATATAGTTTTTAAATGATTTTGATGCAATAACATTTTTGACCTCCATGGGGAGGGCACTCAAGCTAAACTTTTACCCAGCTCCGAGTTCCACGACCTCGGGTGGAAAAAGTGACTTTGCCCCCTTAAACCCAAAAACTTCAAAAAGTCACCCCTGGAGGCCAGAAATGGGTCTTAGACACTCTTGGTATGTCATCTGAGGTATACTATGGTGTTCTTGGGTCCAGAACTAGAAATGTGATGTGACTCTGATATCTAAGGCCTATAATGGAAAAAATGAATTTGACACCAAACACCTCAAAATGTCTGAAATAGGACTCAGACATGTACCTGGAGGCTGGAAATGAGCCCTAGACACTCTTGCTATATCACCTGAGATATAATATAGGGTCCTGGTGGCCACAGGGACCCAAAAACAGTCAGGTGGGTTGATACTGAAAATTAGCAAAAATCGTCCAAAACATTTTTTTGACAAGATTTGCTAATTTTCCAAATAGCTCAGAATGGATATCAGAGACACTGTTTGAGTGCGCAAGATACGAATACACTTGTTAGAAAGGTCAGCTCTGATGCTTTCATGTGATATATATAACTTTGATATTATATAAAGTTTTTTTTCCGCTACCAGCCAAGGGAAACACCTGATATCGTACCCGATTTTGAGAACATTGGGCTGGGTGGAAAAAGTCACTTTGCCCCCTTAAACCCAAAAACTTCAAAAAGTCACCCCTGGAGGCCAGAAATGGGTCTTAGACACTCTTGGTATGTCATCTGAGGTATACTATGGTCTTCTTGGGTCCAGAACTAGAAATCTGATGTGACTCTGATATCTAGAAGCTATAATGGAAAAAAAAGAATTTGACACCAAACACCTCAAAATGTCACAAATAGGAGTCAGACATGTACCTGGAGGCTGGAAATGAGCCCTAGCCACTCTTCTTATATAATCTGAGATATATTATGGGGTCCATTATTGAGCATGGAGGCTGTCAAGGTTAAATATGATGTTGGTGCTCATGCCTGGCTCTAGACCAGTCTTGCCCAGACAGCACGCAGGAAGGCCCAGCTCATCAGAAATGTCATAACTTCAATCGACGATACTGTAGTGTTTAAACATTCAACGTTGCAGAATATTGCACTGCTAGGCAATTACCTCTCAGCACGGGAGAATTATAGCTGATGTCCACCTTTCTGCCCAGATTTTGTTGGGTTTTTCCCAAGCACAGAGCTGTTTTCCATGGACAAGTTTCATAAGGTTTTACCTGACCAAATGTGTCCATGAGAAACCCACAAAGTGCAGTACTGCTACTCTTTTTGCAACACCCCTTAGATCAGAAACTCCAGTTTCTGCGCAAAATCGAATTTACAAACTTGTAATGAAGGTGTTTTTGGTGTCACAATGAAGGCATGATGTAATGTCAAGGCTTTCTGCTCAAATAACATTTGAGTTCTAAGATTGACAGTTCTATTTTGTAAAGGATGTTCTAAGTTTGGAATGAGAGTTCTAATTTAGAATTGAAAGAATTCCTTTAGAATGTAGATTGGAACACCGCTTCTAATTTGGAACGTTCGAACTATGTATGGAATGCAAATTCTACATTTGGAATGCCTCTTGCACAAAACATACATGTTTTTTTAAGGTTGAAGCAGCCAGCAGCTATGTGTGATATCTTAATTTTGGGAGTAGGAAACAGTACATCCCAAGACTACATATTCCTTGGGCACCATGACCCCCCAGGGTACCCAGAACTACCTTCTATTGAATGGATGTGTGTGTGCAATGCTCTTGAAGCCGTGTGTAGTTACACAAGAAGGAGTCTATGGGAGGCCAGGCCAGCAGACAGGCTAACACAGACGAAGACTCGGAGCCCAGCCATAAGACCGTTGCCAGGCTCTGCTAGTCTCTGCAGAAGACTGATGTAAGGTGTCTTCTAACCCTTAGATCCCACCCTGCCATTTGAATACCTGAATCACACCTGTGAAATGGGCAGAGCAGATAGGAAGAAACAGAATGACAAGCTGTGCATTCCTATGCAGTACACTAGGCCCATCTCACCATCGCCTTTACAGATTCTGTTAACATGTATGCAATAAAGAGAAAACAGGAAACCTTAATAATAAGATTATTGTAACTGACTTCCTTCGCTCAATCTTCTGCTTCCGTGATGTTATGCGAAAGATGGACCTATATCTACCAACATAATGTATCACTGGTCCCCAAAGGCAGCCTTGAGTGTTATCAGCATTTCCCATCAATCGGTTGTGATGTCATCTCCTACACCACACCCCTGACCCTGGCAGGTTTGTGACATCATGTACTACATCACACCCCTGGGTCTGGCAGGCTTTATGACATCATTCACCTCTTTGGTATATATAGAGTTAATGAAGGTGTTTTTGGTGTCACAATGAAGGCATGATGTAATGTCCAGGCTTTTTGCTCAAATAACATTTGAGTTCTAAGATTGACAGTTCTATTTTGTAAAGGATGTTCTAAGTTTGGAATGAGAGTTCTAATTTGGAATTGAAAGAATTCCTTTAGAATGTAGATTGGAACAGCGCTTCTAATTTGGAACGTTCGAACTATGTATGGAATGCAAATTCTACATTTGGAATGCCTCTTGCACAAAACATTCATTTTTTTAAGGTTGAAGCAACCAGCAGCTTTGTGTGGTATCTTGATTTTGGGAGTAGAAAACAGTACATCCCAAGACTACATATTCCTTGTGCACCTTGACCCCCCAGGGTATCCAGAACTACCTTCTATTGAATGCATGTGTGTGTGCAATGCTCTTGAAGCCGTGCATAGTTACACAAGAAGGAGTCTATGGGAGGCCAGGCCAGCAGACAGGCTAACACAGACGAAGACTCAGAGCCCAGCCATAAGACCGCTGCCAGGCTCTGCTAGTCAGTGCAGAAGACTGATGTAAGGTGTCTTCTAACCCTTAGATGCCACCCTGCCATTTGAATACCTGAATCACACCTGTGAAATGGGCAGAGCAGATAGGAAGAAACAGAATGACAAGCTGTGCATTCCTGTGCAGTACACTAGGCCCATCTCACCATCGCCTTTACAGATTCTGTTAACATGTATGCAATAAAGAGAAAACAGGAAACCTTAATAATACGATTATTGTAACTGACTTCCTTCGCTCAATCTTCTGCTTCCGTGATGTTATGCGAAAGATGGACCTATATCTACAAACATAATGTATCACTGGTCCCCAAAGGCAGCCTTGAGTGTTATCAGCATTTCCCATCAATCGGTTGTGATGTCATCTCCTACACCACACCCCTGACCCTGGCAGGTTTGTGACATCATGTACTACATCACACCCCTGGGTCTCGCAGGCTTTATGACATCATTCACCTCTTTGCTATATATAGAGGCATAGTCGGGGATGCCTGCAGTGTGTGTGCAGTCTGTGGACTGGGCTATGAATGGTGTGAAAGAGGGGTGAATGGGGGACTTGGGGGCACCGAGCTAACATCAGACTCACAGGATGGCCGCGGAAGTTTTGCTTCTCGTGGCCTCTGCCATGTGTTGTTTGGTCGTTCAGTGGGAGAAAACAGGCAGCACCTCGCAGACCGCCAGAGAGATGCACTTTGAGGTGGGGGCGGAGCCTTCCATAAGGTGTGGTAAGGGCTTATGAGGTTCCTTGTCGTTGCAGTAAACAGCTTTTAATAGCAATTCGTGGGGTTCTCTTTGCAGGTGAATTGAATTTTGCCTTGAGCGCCAGGAACGTTGGCACCGCCCCTATCTGGAGCTGGGTGCGGAATGTCTGTGGGTCTAATGGGAAGCACGGTAGTATGAATGAAGGTGTGAATGGGGGACTTGGGGGCACTGAGCTAACATCAGACTCACAGGATGGCCGCGGCAGTTCTGCCTCTCAAGGCCTCTGCCATGTGTTGTTTGGTTGTTCAGTGGGAGAAAACAGGCAGCACCTCGCAGACCACCAGAGAGATGCACTTTGAGGTGGGGGGGGACGGAGCTTTCCATAAGGTGTGGGAAGGCCTTATGAGGTTCCGTGTAGTTGCAGTAAACAACTTTTAATAGCAATTCCTGGGGTTCTCTTTGCAGGCAAATTGAATTTTGCCTTTCGCTCCAAGAACTCTGGCACCGCCCCTATCTGGAGCGGGGTGCGGAATGTCTGTGAGTCTAATGGGAAGCACGGTAGTATGAATGAAGGTGTGAATGGGGGACTTGACCAGATCAGATGCAATTTGTTTCCCTGACATAATTTTAGATTGAGTACAAAGAAATCAAATATTTCCCAAAAAACAATCATCCATGTTGTGTTTCATTATTTCATGATCACCAGGACCTCCCAGGGGCAAGGCGACGGCGACAGAGACTCCGGTGGCAGAAGGTGAACAGGAGCAGTCCCTTGCAGGCTCTTCTGCTGGCCCCAGTAAGTTGTTCTATTGTTATATTAATACTTATACTTCCCTAACTTTTACAGCTCCTATTCATTACAAACTGGTTCCTAATAATTCTATGTTTTACAAAATAGTCTTTGATCTTCTTCTAATGTGGACTACTTTCTACATTCTTATCCTGCCTCTACCATCACTCTCTGTGCTACTACTATTTACAATTATGAGTCGGTCTGTGTAGGTAGCTAAGCTTGTCCATTCGGCAAACGGTGTGAAACAAAACTCTGATACAGCAATAGCTCTAGGCACTGAGTGCAGTCCTCTGGGTTGCCCTTGCTGTCTATTCCAGTCTTCTTAATGTAAGTGCTTTGACAATTTCCAACAACAAAATGTCATTGTTTACACCAAGTAAAAGGTAGCAGTTGCCTTTTTGATTTGAGAGGAGCACATCCCATACCGCTACTGTTTCAGGGACTATTCTTCACACAAAGAAGTATGAACAAGATAAATAGGACATTGTTGATGATAGGTGCAGTTCGACTTTCGACATACCTCAGTCCGAACAGAAGTTGAACCCCCATTCCCCTGACCGACTATCTAGAATGTCTGACCAATGATTTTACGACCCAGAAGAACAGAAGAAGAGAGACTACCTCCGAGTCCTGGCCTATCTGAGTTACTGAAACATGACTGCCAAGTGCAGTAGTTCAAACCATTCCGCTCACTCACTCGTGAACAAAAACCACACAGTGTTTGTTAGTTTTTAATTTTTATTTTCAATTGAGAAATGAAAACATTATTTCTTTTTTTTTAATAGCGTAGTATTCTTATGGATGAAGATGACGTTAAAGTTTACTTTAAACAACATTCCCATGAATGAAATTAGTATGACTCAAACTTAAAAATAGTTAACACTAACAGACACAGGAAATTAGTAGAATAACTGTGTGTGAGCCCCCACCTTCTTTAAAGTACTTAAGTAGTGCTGGTGGTGACTCAGTAGTAGTTGGTGAATCGTCTGGCTGAAGGGCAATGGAATCTTCTTTCTGTAATGAGAAAAATGGTGCACGTTAAGCAAGCATTAATCAGTTGTCAAAAGAAGAAGTGTAGCATTTAATGGAATAAGCATCTAAAAGGTTAACACCCTCCCCAAAACCGTAACATTTTTTCAATCCCAGTAATACAAAATGTGTTATGTAACATTTCCTTCCATTACGAGACAAAATAGGGGGTTGTGTATGGCATCTGAAAATATGACATGTTTTTCCTAGACGTCACAACATCTGATGCGGCACAGATGACCATCCGTGCTGGGGCCAGCAGTGCGGAGGGGTCCACTCTGGATGCGGCGGTGCCAACAGGAGGAGCTGGGGGGGAAGGCTCAGCGGCGGCGGATGGTGGTAAGTTCTATACTACTTACTTATTATTTTTTTTTGAGTAGGCTCGTAAAGGAGTGTATGATGTACTGTACAGTAGTACACAGTACACTAGTATAAGTACACTGTACTGTCAAGAACATTTACTAATTTATAACTACTTTTTGGGCTATCACGGAGAAGACAGTCAACCTTGACTTGTAATAGCATTAGTGGCTGTACTTCTCTGGTAACCAATGGTCCCCTCTATTTCACTTGAACTCAGCTGGCCAATTTTTATTTTAAAGCCAAGTCATATCAGATCAGATGTAGTTTAGGGATGTGAAGAACGAAAAGCTAAAGAAGAGTGAAACGAAGGACGAGCGAGTCTTAATATTTATTTATGACTGTAAAAAATGGTTTTGTTGAATGCAATTCAACATAAGAAAGAATACAGCGGTTTCCAAAATATAATGAAAAGGGTGTAAGTTGGTTGTTAACAAAAAGAAATTTTGGTACATTTGAGACATTAAGAAGAATCATAGACGTACTTTGTAAGCCTGGATGTTATCTTCTTTATCCTCCTCGTCGATAGCAGAGGTGTATGATGTAGTAGCGCAGACGCTGAGTGGATGAAGTATGGCCAGTGGCAGTGCCACCCCTATAGAAAAGTAAGACATTCCTATTCCCACCTGCATGTACTGCTTAAAGTACTGCGAGTCTGCATCATCATGGCCTGTGTCTGTATTTCTTGGGTTAAAGCTGAGTGAGCTGCCATTATGGCGGCTACCACAAGTTCACGTACCAGTAATTTCTTTTGCAAAACAAGAGAAAAAAGTAAAAAGGCATTTTTTAGTACTATCTGACTATGTATGTACTAGTAGTGAGTCCACCTATAGTGCTGCTTGTGGAATTCCTGAAACTCACAGTGTCACAGGCTTACAAAGACGGCGGAAAGATACAGGCCAAAATGTTTTACTGTGTTTGCTACTTGCTGGTGTTACTGAGTGTCACAGGCTCTGTAGAAATGACTGTCCCCTTTTTGGAGCCTCGCTGGGCTCTGAATAAACAAATGGCCCCTGAGAATCTCTGGGCTCTCAAAGATAGTTGTGGCGCCTGAGCCCCTCGTGGGCTCTCAGTAAATCAAAATGCCCCCTTGAGCCTTTCAGGCTCATACACAAAATACGGCCGTTGGAGTCCCTCCGGGACTCAAGAGAACAAATGGCTCTGGGCGTTGGAGTCCCTCTTCGGGGGACTCGAAAGGAAATGATGCCACCCAGAGCCTCTCGCGGCCCTGAAGAAATGCCCCAGTAACGTAGGAGCCCGCCCAGGGCTCAAATCTGCAGGGAGGCCCCCCCGGGGCCTCTCAGGCTCTTTGACAACAAAGCCCTGGTACTGGAGGGGAGGGCGGGCGCCGGCAATGTGCCCCGACGCCCTCCTCCCTAGACGGGAACACCGAGCCCCACTTACCCGGTTTCTGGTGGGCGCTCCCAGGGTCTCCAGGCTCCTTCTCTTCCTCGGCAGCTGCGGGGCTCTCCCCACACCACGGTTGCCCCGCTGCTGGACAGAAGGCTTCTCTCTCTCCTGGGTGAGTGCACCGGATCCCAGGGTCGGCTCCCGGTAGCTTCCGGCTCCCTCCTTCCTGTCCCGGGCTGGCAGCCAATCAGAGCGCGGCCTGGGGAATGAGGTCACGGCCTGCCTGACTTCCTGTACGGCCGGGCGGCGACGGGGAAAACTTCACAGGGCAATGCCGGGTGGGCACCGGCCTTAAGCTCAATAAAGCGCTCCCAAAGCGCTCGTGACAGGGTAAAGCACAAGGTCCTTGGCAGGGTGGGCACCTGCCAGGGGACTGTCAAATCGGCAAAAAGTGGCGTGGGCAGCCACGAAAAGGGAAAGTAAAGCGCTCCCAGCGCTCAAAGACGATTCGCAGCGCTCTCAGCGCTAGGGGTGCAGGCACAGCGCTCCCAAGCGCTAGGGGCACAGCAAAGTTCCTTAAAGCAGGCAGGGGGCAAGGCTGGGCCCAGAGCCAGCTCACTGGGTCTCCAGGCAGGGAGATAATCCAAGTGGCGGTCTTCCTGGCCCCAGCAACAGCAGCAGCCCCCTCAGGCAGGATCCTGGCAGAGAACAGTTTGTGTGGCGACACAGCCCCATTTTTATGCACCACATTCCTTTGTCTGTAGGTGCAGGGTGGGGGAGAAAACAGTCACAGCTGGTTTTGGAGCACCCTTGATGTGCTCATCACCTCACTCTATTCACTGGCAGGGCTAGGGTCGTTAGACGCACCACAGGGGGCGGGGCCAGCATTGTGTGGGGAAAGCCCAGCCCCATCAGGAACCAGGTGCAGCCCTCCCCTCACATCAGCATGCTGATCTGAGCACTCACCACTGGGCAGACCCATCCAGACATCCTGGATCCTGGTATCCCAGCCAACTCCAGCCAATCACACACCAGCACCCTCACAGCCATCTACCACTTCGACGCGCTGGCGCTGCTACTAGCGCTGCTACTAGCGCCGAGTACTTTTTAAAACTTCCTGTTTTGCATTTGGGTTCGTTTTTCTGTTTCATTCTTCCCTGATTTTAGCCTGCCTGCTTGCTGCCAGCGCCCCCTTCTCCCCTTACCTGCACCTTAAAAACGGCATTTTCTGCCTGCCAAGCACCACCACTTTGGTGGGTCCGGGTCCTGGGGGTCATTTTGGGCGCCATCTTTGTTTGGGCTACTTCAGCCAGCGGCGGCCGCCATCTTGGAGCGGACTCGCACGCTCAGGCTTGATTGGAGCGCCTACTGAAGGCGGGCTCTAGCGTGGTGCTGGTTAGACCATCTACCACTTCGCCGCGCTCGCGCTGCTACTAGCGCCGAGTACTTTTTAAAACTTCCTGTTTTGCATTTGGGTTCGTTTTTCTGTTTCATTCTTCCCTGATTTTAGCCTGCCTGCTTGCTGCCAGCGCCCCCTTCTCCCCTTACCTGCACCTTAAAAACGGCATTTTCTGCCTGCCAAGCACCACCACTTTGGTGGGTCCGGGTCCTGGGGGTCATTTTGGGCGCCATCTTTGTTTGGGCTACTTCAGCCAGCGGCGGCCGCCATCTTGGAGCGGACTCGCACGCTCAGGCTTGATTGGAGCGCCTACTTAAAGTCGCTCCCTCACGCGCAGCGTGACGCGCAGGTGGACGCCCTCGCTTAGCCTGAGTCGTGCCGGAGTCCTGCCCGTCTGCGCCCGTCAGCGTCCCGGAGGCGTCGGGGCGGCGGGGGACCCCGGTGTGGTATCTTCCACACAATAACCCCCCGACGCCTCGCATGTAATGGAGCTGCCCTCGCGGTGACATCACTTAGAATGTCACCGCGACAGGCGTTCCAAGGCGAGCGCCGGGGACTTCGAGAGAGATGAGGCTGTGGCTGAGGTCGCAGGAGATGTAACGCTACGAATAAAGACTCTCCGTTCTAATACCTTTGAGTCTGTCATTTATCTATGACCGGATTCTACACTGGCGACGAGGGTAAACCTGCCTGCGACCTCAACACGCCTGCGAGGAGATGCCCAGCTGACTGCGTCGCACGGAAGCAAGTGTGACGGCAGTCTTGACGTGGGGATGCCCAGCTGACCGCGACACACAGAAGCGAGTGTGTCTGCAGGCGTCCGATCAGCAGTGGAAGGCAGTGGTGACTGCTCTGCGGGACATCGGGTGACTGACAGCAGAGAGCAGGCTCAGCGTGGTGAAGGCGCGGACTGCCGGGTCATCGTTGGAAGTAAGGCGATTCCACACACACAGCGCGCACCCCAGCAGCACCCTCGCGAGTCGCGCCTCGCGTTTGGCATCTACTGCACGTTTAAGGGGACGTGACCTTTCGGCCTGGCATGCGGGGAAAGACGTACACCCGAAGTTGAGGTACGAGGGCGAGCTCCTTTCACAGAAGGTAGCGCACAGAAGGTAGCGTGCATGATTGGCGGCCGCAGTTTAATCCCGCCGCATCTGAAACTGACTGAAACATAGCGCTGCGGGGAACAGGCTCGGCGGTGTGAACACAGAGTGTAGGACGTTGGAGGGCACGAAGGAGGAGCACGGGAGCGCAGCTAGTCAGACAGCTTCTGGTGCGCAGCCTGTCAGCAATACCGTATAACACCGTGATCGAGTGGCAGTGTGAGGAGACAGGAATGTGAGGGGAATTAGCCGTGTTCTATGCAGCAAGAGTCGTTGCCTGGAAGGTGGTTCACACTGGTAGTGCACAGCCGGATGTGCTTACAGACCCGAGACTCTCCTGCCTCACGTGACTGGGTTAAGCCAGACTTCATTGAGCACAAGGACAGCGTTTCAGGGTGCAGCAGGTGCAGTCAGCACCACAGCCACCATAGACACACACCCTGGAGTGTTTGCACCTCAACCCCATACGTAGAAGACTGTGCAAGGATTTCCTTTTGTCTGCCTGTGGTAGTATATCTGAGGGGATTTCAGGACAAAGAATGTGTACTCTTTAAGGCGCATGCTAACCCACCCTTATTTATCTCCTCAGTGAAATTGTGCCTAGCGGGTGGGTGTTTTCTCAGGGCGTTAGCAGGCGATAGTTTACACGCAGCATGCAGAGTGTGACCCCTCCACCCTTTTTCTTGACCACCCCAGGGGATCCCAATATTCAGTGGAAGAAATGGAAAAAGGTGTTTGTTAATTATGCCACTGTATGTGGGCCGAACCTGGGTTTGGAGAGGAAGGTTGCGTTATTAGCCTATTATCTTGGTGCGGAGGGTGAGGAAGTCCTAGATCATCTCCCGGAATTAGGGGCACAGGAGTCTAGAGGTCTCAATGAGTTTGAGGTGAGCCTCAAGAAGTTAGACTTGCACTACCTTCCCAAGACTAGCACGATTATGGAGAGGTACCACTTTGGGAAGAGGACACAAAGAGAGGGAGAATCGATAGAGGACTTTGTATCTGAGTTAAGGAAGTTAGCTGCCACTTGCAAATTTGGTGGAGCAAGCGAAGAAAGAATCAGGGACCAATTTGTTTTGGCATGTAGAGTGGAACGAGTGCGTGAAGAGCTATGGCTCAAGGATGACCCGCCACTCCGGGAGGTGCTCATTGTAGCTAAGCAAGTAGAGCATATGCTTCAGTGCGTCAAAGAAATAAAGCAGGATGCAGGGGAGAAGAAAAATGAGGAAAAGGCCAGTGTCAGTGAGGTAGAGACTGAATGTGAGACTGTGTCAGTAGTCAAGGGCCAGAAGGTAGTGAGTAAAGAATACAAAGTAGGCAGGCCGGGGGGAGCGTTTAGAGGCACATGCTATAGATGTGGCAAGCAGGGGCACCTAGCTAACGACAAGGAGTGCCCTGCTCTCAGGTTCACGTACAACAAGTGTGGGAAGAAAGGGCATTTCAAGCAGTACTGCAAGAGTGGGCAGGGAGTCGGCAGGCAAGGTAGGGACAGGACGAATGTGGTGTGCGACGAGATCGTTGTACAGGTACAGGATGTACTAGCCTCCAGTCCCAGCAACCCTGTGTGTGCGGAAATTGTGGTACAGGTTGAGGGAGGACAGGTCACCAGTCCCAAAGACACCATAAAGGTTGGGGAGGTGGAGATGGAAGCATTGTTTGACTCCTGTTCCAGAATAACTATTATTAATGCCAAAGAGTTCTCACGTGTGTCTAAGGGAAGGATTACCTTGAGAAGAATGGATCTTAGGCCAGGGGGGTACGCTGGTCGCCCCATCTCCATGAAGGGCTATTTCCTTGGGAAAGTAGAATACAGCAACAGAACTACAGTCTCCAAGGTGTATGTGTCCACGGTAGGGGATAACATTTTGGGGTGGCAGGCACAGAAAGAGTTAGGGGTCTATCTGAATCCTAACTGTGATCCTCAGATTCTTATACAAGAGATCACTGAACGCAAAGCAGAGGTGGTGACAGAATTCCAAGAGGTGTTCAGGGAAGAACTAGGGTGCCTAAAGAACTACTGCCACAAAATAAGACTGAAGGAGAACGCCAAGCCCGTCGTAGCCAAAGTCAGGAAACTCCCCATTGCTATCCAGGAGGAGGTCAAGTCTGAACTGGAGAAACTGTGCAAGGCCGGAGTCATCGAACCAGTGGAAGCAACTGAGTGGTTGGCCCCCATTGTCGCAGCCAAAAAGAAGGATGGGTCGGTCCGGCTCTGCATAGACTTAAGGGCGTTGAACAAGGAGGTCGTGGTTGACCGCTATCCCTTACCCAACATCACCCAGATGATGAGCATGCTTGAAGGTGCCAAGGTATTCTCTACCCTCGACCTCACCTCAGCATACTTCCAAATAAGACTACACGAGGAGTCCCAAGAACTCACAGCATTCGTGACACCCATGGGCGCATACAAATTCAAAAGAATGCCATTCGGGCTAGTCTCGGCGGCCGCTGTGTTTCAGAGGATCATGGGCAACATGCTGAAGGGCATCCCAGGCGTCATGTGCTACCAGGACGACGTACTCGTATTTGCAAAAAACCACGAGGAGCACGATGGCAGACTGAGATGTGTGCTAGAGAGGTTTCAGTCTCATGGCCTCACAGTGAAAAGAGACAAGTGTGTGTTTGGCTGTGCTGAACTAGACTTCCTGGGACACAAGGTGACGACAGAGGGTATCTGTCCTAAAACTGAATTGCAAAACACCATCGTGAACCTGACACCCCCCAAGGGCAAGGACGAGATTAAGTCATTCATGGGGATGTTGGAGTTTTACGGGAAGTTCATAAGGAACCTGGCGGGGAGAACATATGCCATCAGGTTACTGCTGAAGAAGGAGAATGAATTCCAGTGGAGTCAAGAGTGCCAGAGGGAATTTGAGGACGTAAAGAAGGCACTCGCAGAGGCCCCCAGTTTGAAGTCGTACATACCCAACCGGGCAACCATAGTCACCACCGACGCAAGTGCGAAAGGGTTGGGGGCTGTCCTCACCCAAGTTGGAGATGAAGGAGAAGAAACCATAGCCTTTGCATCGAGGTCACTCCAGAAGTCCGAGAACAACTACTCGGTTATCGAGAAAGAGGCCTTGGCGGTATCCTGGGCGTTGGGAAAATTCAGAGACTTCTTGTGGGGAACTCAGTTCACCCTCCGAACTGACCACAAGCCGTTGGTGGAGGTATTCAGTAGGAAGGGTTTGGATGCCATCTCCAGCAGGATAAGGCGGTGGGTAGTCGGCCTTCAAGAATACACCTTTGACGTTGAGTACGTCCCTGGAACACAGAACCTGGCAGCTGATTGCCTATCCAGGCTCGTTGGTGATGAAGAAATGAGGGAGAAGCAGGAAAAGGCGGATGGGGACGAAGAGGACCTCCAAGTAGAGGATGTCTGCACCATCCAGAAGGCGTTGGGAGAAGAGACATGGAGGAAGGCGATAGAAGAAGACAAAACGTTGGAGGAAATTTACGAAAGAGTAAGAGGCGGTTGGAAGCACGGGGACAAACAGGATGAAAACTTACGGCCATACTTGGCCATTAAAGACGAGTTGTCCGTAATAGACGGATGTCTATTCAGGGGTACAAGACTGGTACCTCCTGCAGCCGTGAGGAATAATCTGGTCGAATTAGCCCACGAGGGACATTTGGGCATCACCAAAACCAAACAGAGACTCAGGGAAAGCTACTGGTGGCCGAGCATGGATCTGATCACTGAAAGGAGAATCAGAGAGTGCATCCCGTGCAGCAGCAGCGACAAGGTCCTAAGGCAACAGACGCCACCCATGGTGTGCAGGCCGCCCCCTTCAGGACCGTGGGTCGAGTTGGCACTGGACATCGTGGGCCCCATGTCGGGAGAGCAGCGGACACCCTACATTTTGGTGCTAGTAGATTTGTACTCCAGGTGGCCAGAGATAAAGTTTGTCAGCGAAGTCACGACCAAGACAGTCATCAACTTTCTGGAGGAGGTGTTCATCCGGGAAGGCCTACCCAAAAACATTTTGACGGATAACGGTGTACAGCTGTGTTCCAAAGAGATGGAGGACTTCTTGGAGGGAAGAGGCATCAGACACAAGCGTTGCGCTCTGTACCACCCCGAAACGAATGGCATGGTCGAACGCTTTAACAAAACCCTCAAAGAAAGCATCCAATTGGCAAGGGCCAGTGGCATGAGTTGGAAGGAGGAGGCGTGGAGACGTCTAGAGGCATACAGGTTCACGCCACATCAGACAACAGGAGTCACCCCGTTTGAATTGCTCCGCGCCAGGATACCCAACACTAAGCTGACCCCAGGATGGATGGAGTGGCACAAGGGGTGGTCGGACCGATCTAAAGAAGCTGGGAGTTTGGAGAAGCAGAAGGAGGCCATGGAAAAGAGAAAAGAAGGATATGACCGACACAAAGCCGTGCAGGATGTGGGATTCAAGGTGGGAGACAGCATCAAAATCAGGGCTCCAACAGGGAGGGCGAGTTGGTCAGAATACACCAGCCCAACCAAGATCACCAAATTATTCAAAAATGCGGTCAAGACTCAAGAAG
The DNA here is from genome assembly GCF_964261635.1 of Lissotriton helveticus. Lineage (NCBI taxonomy): Eukaryota > Metazoa > Chordata > Amphibia > Caudata > Salamandridae > Lissotriton > Lissotriton helveticus. The sequence goes on along the minus strand of NW_027611692.1, from coordinate 4,936,770 downwards.
GAAAAATATGGAACCTGGGAAGGGTTGTGAGGTACCATCCACCTGAGAATCCAAGGGGAAGGGAGGGGGAGGGAGACCCTAGGCAGGACCCCAGTCCCACCACTAAGAGGCAAACCATGGTTCCCCCCACAACCGGCAGGCCTGTCAAGAGGGTGACCAGACCCCCTAGATATTTTGATCAATATGTAATGATGTAACCTTTGGCATATTTTCAGTGTTGCTAGCCTCTCGTCAGATGTAGTAAAATGTTGACAGTCTCACACCCTGTTGGGTGTCACTGTACCACCGGGCACGTTCTACTGTTTGCATTACACTTGTGTTTTACTTTCCGCAGGGAAGGGGGATGTGTGGTATCTTCCACACAATAACCCCCCGACGCCTCGCATGTAATGGAGCTGCCCTCGCGGTGACATCACTTAGAATGTCACCGCGACAGGCGTTCCATGGCGAGCGCCGGGGACTTCGAGAGAGATGAGGCTGTGGCTGAGGTCGCAGGAGATGTAACGCTACGAATAAAGACTCTCCGTTCTAATACCTTTGAGTCTGTCATTTATCTATGACCGGATTCTACACCCGGTCCGGCAATACTCTGGCTGAGATGATTTGCTATTCCTCTGCGTCATTGCGGGACATGCGGGGCCATTCTAGCTCTTGCCGCTCCATTTTCCCGGGGCGGTTTAGGGGCAAACGACGCTGTCCGGGCTGTGGTTGGACGCCTTCCTGGATTTGTGCTACGGTTCCTCACCCGGCAACAGCTGGCGTGAAGCATCTTTGCCTGCTGCTGAACACGAGGTCGGTAGGGCGCCACGCCCTGCACATTTACGATCTTCTGGTCAGGGAAAATCCCCTGTGCTTGCTACTGACCGAAACTTGGCTGGGAGAGGCTTCCAATCCGGACGTCTTCTCAGCCATTCCTCCTGCGTACAATATCTTCCGGCAGGACAGAGTTAAGGGCAGGGGAGGGGGAGTGGCGGTTGTGGTGAAAAAGAGCGTCTCCTGCTCGGTGCTTCCCCTGAACTCCATTGGGAATGCCGAGTCGCTCGCCTTCACGCTCAGACTGTCCCCAGGTCAGGCCTTGAAGGGGTTGTTGGTTTATAGACCACCAGGCCCGGTGGGTTCCTTTTTGGAGGATCTGCAGACAGCCGTCTCTGAGCTGGCGCTGACCACACAGCATTGTGTTGTGGCCGGTGATTTCAACTTCCACCTTGACACGGCGGACGACCCTGTTGCGGCCAAATTGCTGGATGTAGCCGTACGCTATATAAAAGCTACTTAACATAACAACATAACATAACATAACAGCACACGTACAGCCATGTCTAGAAGTGGTACTTCCCCACTAGACACTGTAGGAAGGTGGCTACCTGACTATGGTTACCCCAGATTTGTTGCCTGTGTTTAGCTGGTTTTTTGACTTAGTTGACCTGGTTCCCTGCTAATCAGGGCCCCAGGCCATCTGCTCTCTCTGTAAAATGGATTCCATGTACCCTAGGTACATACCACAATTGAAAATGGACTCCTTGTCAGCCCCTGTATAATGCACTATAGGTGCCCAGGGCATAGGAGCCACCAAGGCCTACCAGGGGCTGCAGCATATCTTTTGCCACCCCTGGCTGGTTCTTAAATTTACACAACTGGCTGATCACTCAGCTGGGGTAAGGTGGTGTAATCACCCCTTACTTAGATATAGTATACCTATATCTAAACCTATATCTGGACACATATAAACCTGTGAGCCACTCCTATGGAAGGCCTCATCAATCCTGGAGGCAGAGTGCGTGGTTTAATGTGAGATGGAGCTCTAGCATGAGCTGAGCCTGTCTGCAGCTGTCGGGAACAACTCCCTAAGCTGTTTCAGGATAATGCCATACCATATACTCTTAAGTGCCTTATAATCCTCGCGGTTATATAGCAACTCTGGTTTGGCTTTATCAAAACATGTTGTGTAAGGTGTTCTGGCGACGGGGATAGCATTCCACCCCTCTAGAGGGGTAAGACATGTTACTTTACTTAAATGCGGTTAATTTCTAAAAGGACCTTAGATCCACAAAATGGATGCCTCTGCCACAGACAAGAATCTGACCCCCTGCAGCTGACCGAAACTCAGCCAAATGGGGCCTGGACAAAGGGTTTCCTGTCGCAGGGGGGTGTTACCACCCTCCAGACAGGAGATAGTGGATTGTAGCAGGGAGGTTTGAAAGAAACCAGACACTGCTTGGGGCGCACAAGGCTGCCCCTTGCATAATCCGGTCAAACCAGTTCTGGGGCACTCCAGCCCTCGTGCCAGGGCGGCCTGGATCAAAGGAAGGGGGTGTATCCACCCACTTCCTGGGTCCCACCCATAGGAGGGGACCTAGCAGGTAATCCAGCCCCCCAAATTAGTATAAGACTGGGAGCAGTGCCAATGCACTTTAGATTTCCTGATGAAACATAAGAAACGAAACTCTGGACCCTTCGACATCCTACTCAACGTAGAAGACTGAAGAATCTCCCTTGTGGTCAAGGAGTGACCACCCTGTGCAAACAGGCACCATCCAGCCATCGACATCTGCTTTGTCGCAGTTCCCGCCGGAACCCGAGCGACAGAGATCGACGAGATCAAGCTTGCCTGCCTTCCAACAGCCCGATCCACAGTCCCTGCAGAGCAGAGACCCGTGGAGGCGACCGGAAGCGTGGGGCACGCCATCTTTAATTGACCACGAGACGCTGACCGTGCAGCCCGTGAGTGACCCTCGAAGCTGTACACCGGGGTTTGAGAAGCCCCAACCCTGAGCCACTCTTGCACTGAAGTTCAGCCCTCCACACTCGACGAGTGCTGCGTGGGGCCCTTCTGCTCCATTTGGCTCAACGCGTTGGCCCGGTCACTTGCCAGCCGGCTAGTGGCCCCTGTACTGACGAACTTTGAAATTCGACCTGCAAATCTGGTTGCTCCAGATCTGCACCAGCTCCCCTGAAAAGGAGCCCCCACTCTGACCCTCCTGGTTTGAGTGAGAAGCAATCTCCCGGTTCCGCATGGATTGCTCTTGCCAAGTGTTGTTTGCTCCAAACTTGAAGCCGACTGCGCCGACGGTGAGAGCCCTTGTGGGACAGATCGTGACCCGCTCCTGGACGTCGCAGATGCCCCAGAGCCCACGTGACAGCGGAGAGAAGCTCCTCGACGACCACCTGATTGCGCCCGACATTGCCTGGTTCCGTCCTGGTTCCACCCTGGTCACTGCTGAGTGACCCAGACTCTGTCCCCTCTGCTTTCAGGTACTTTTCGACTCGAGTCCACCCTTGGACTCCACCGGACACTTCTCTTTCACCCCGCCTGCAGCCCTTTCAGCTCCAAGCACCAAGAGCCTGCGTGACGAAACCCGACTCAACTTCGACCCTGTGCACCCGCTTCCTGTGGGTGAGGTAACTTTGCTCCGCCGGTGTTCCCACACTGGTACACATCTCTAGGGTCTGTGTCTTAAGTTTTGTTCCTCTAGGTTCAGCGGAAGTGTCCTTAAACTTTAACTTTACAACTTTTACGCACCATTGGTTAACATTGGTGCACGCGTGCGCTTTCCGCACTGCTCCCGAATCCCGTGGGCCTCTCCCGACTTCAGCATTGCTTGTCTCGACTGCTCCCAGCGATTCCCTAGGCCCTAGGCCTAACCACTGTTCGATTGGTATCTCTTATACCACTTGTTTAGTATATGGTTAGAGTGGCCCCCCGCCCTCATCCATAATTGTGCAACTTTGTATGTTTAAACTGTGCTTTTGATTTAACGCTTGTGCCCCTTTATTCATAAAGAATACTGGGGATTGTTTTTAGTAATAAATACATATATTTTTATAATATATACTTGTGTGGTGTCCTTTCATTTGATATTACAGGATTGTATGTGGTAAAACAGCTCGCTTAACACGACCTCTTAAGTTAAGCCTTTAGGCTGCTTAGTCCATGCTACCCCTAGGATAGCTTGTCTAACAAGGTTGACTTACAACCAGACACCATAAGGGATTGTTTGGTCTGATAACCGGTGGTTCCAGAATTGGAAACATCACCTATCAGGCCAACTTCTCACATTGGTGGCAGCGGTGGGATTTGAGCTTGCTGTTGTTTTACCATTGCAATCTTTTATCAAATTGAAAGATCACATCAAGTACCTCAAGGTACATATAAATCAAAAGCTTAGCATATTTAAGTTCTACTGAACTTAGTAGTTGTAGATTAAAGGGATTAGCACACCCTGACTACAACTCACTAGCAAGGTACAGTAGGAAAACACTTAGTGTAGGTAAGTGCACCACTTACACCTCACTAGTAGTCATGTCTGACACAGGAAAAGCCTCAGGGTCTGCTCCTGTGACAGTTGACCTTACCAAGGCAACTTCCAGCTATGACAAATTAACCCGAAAGGACTTGATTGCCTTGTGCATATCAAGAGGGTTAAAAAGGGGCAGAAGTCCCACATGTCCTATCCTGATAGCCATTCTAGAACAGGATGACTTAGAGAAGGCGAATGAAGTTCCCTTAGAGTCAGGAGATGGAGTGAACCCCCCTGTAACTGATACCCCTCCAGAGGAAGGAGAAGAGGAGGAAGAAGAGGAGGAGGAGGACTCAGATGTAGAGGACCCAGAAGATCAGGATCAGAGGGGTAGCCAGGTCCTAGTTGCCAGGCTTAACCAGGCCAACTTAGACCTACTGGGAAATGGAGAGGGCCAGCACCTCCCCAGATCCCACCATATCATTCTCCCAGGCAACAGAAGAGTGAGATCTCCCTCAGGGGACTCTCATATTTCTAGTGCCTCAAGAGAATCTCAGAGAGGTATGACTGCCTCTCAGAAGATAGAGCATAGGTCCAGAATGAGGGCTGTCAAACTCCAAATAGAGAGGGAGGAGGTAGCCTTGGCTCAAGCTAGACTTGCCTTGGCAAGAGAGCAAAAATTGTGTGGCTTAGATGCCACTGGTGGCAGCAATATTCCTAAAGAGAAACCCAGGTCCTATGATAGTAGAAACCTGACAAAGATTGTGCCCCCCTACAAGGAAGGGGATGACATCCACAAGTGGATAACTGCTCTTGAGAGAGCCTGCATGGTACAGCAGGTTCCTGAGGAACAGTGGGCAGCAATCTTATGGTACTCCTTTTCAGAGAAAGGGAGAGATAAGCTCCTCACTGTTAGACATGAGGATGCAAACAATTACAAAGTCCTTGTAGGAAGGTGGCTACCTGACTATGGTTACCCCAGATTTTTTGCCTGTGTTTAGCTGGTTTTTTGACTTAGTTGACCTGGTTCCCTGCTAATCAGGGCCCCAGGCCATCTGCTCTCTCTGTAAAATGGATTCCATGTACCCTAGGTACATACCACAATTGGAAATGGACTCCTTGTCAGCCCCTGTATAATGCACTATAGGTGCCCAGGGCATAGGGGCCACCAAGGCCTACCAGGGGCTGCAGCATATATTTTGCCACCCCTGGCTGGTTCTTAAATTGACACAACTGGCTGATCACTCAGCTGGGGTAAGGTGGTGTAATCACCCCTTACTTAGATATAGTATACCTATATCTAAACCTATATCTGGACACATATAAACCTGTGAGCCACTCCTATGGAAGGCCTCATCAATCCTGGAGGCAGAGTGCGTGGTTTAATGTGAGATGGAGCTCTAGCATGAGCTGAGCCTGTCTGCAGCTGTCGGGAACAACTCCCTAAGCTGTTTCAGGATAATGCCATACCATATACTCTTAAGTGCATTATAATCCTTGCGGTTATATAGCAACTCTGGTTTGGCTTTATCAAAACATGTCGTGTAAGGTGTAATACGATTTGGAATACTATCCCCTCGCCAGTTCTGGCGATGGGGATAGCATTCCACCCCTCTAGAGGGGTAAGACATGTTACTTTACTTAAATGCGGTTAATTTCTAAAAGGACCTTAGATCCACAAAATGGATGCCTCTGCCACAGACAAGAGTCTGACCCCCTGAAGCTGACCGAAACTCAGCCAAATGGGGCCTGGACAAAGGGTTTCCTGTCGCAGGGGGGTGTTACCACCCTCCAGACAGGAGATAGTGGATTGTAGCAGGGAGGTCTGAAAGAAACCAGACACTGCCTGGGGCGCACAAGGCTGCCCCTTGTATAATCAGGCCAAACCGGTTCTGGGGCACTCCAGCCCTCATGCCAGGGCGGCCTGGATCAAAGGAAGGGGGTGTATCCACCCACTTCCTGGGTCCCACCCATAGGAGGGGACCTAGCAGGTAATCCAGCCCCCAAAATTAGTATAAGACTGGGAGCAGTGCCAATGCACTTCAGATTTCCTGATGAAACATAAGAAACGAAACTCTGGACCCTTCGACATCCTACTCAACGTAGAAGACTGAAGAATCTCCCTTGTGGTCAAGGAGTGACCACCCTGTGCAAACAGGCACCATCCAGCCATCGACATCTGCTTTGTCGCAGTTCCTGCCGGAACTCAAGCGACAGAGATTGACGAGATCAAGCTTGCCTGCCTTCCAACAGCCCGATCCACAGCCCCTGCAGAGCTGAGACCCGTGGAGGCGACCAGAAGCGTGGGGCATGCCATCTTGAATTGACCACAAGACGCTGACCGTGCAGCCCACGAGTGACCCTCGAAGCTGTACACCGGGGTTTGAGAAGCCCCAACCCTGAGCCACTCTTGCACCGAAGTTCAGCCCTCCACACTCGACGAGTGCTGCGTGGGGCCCTTCTGCTCCATTTGGCTCAACACGTTGGCCCGGTCACTTGCCAGCCGGCTAGTGGCCCCTGTACCGACGAACTTTGAAATTCGACCTGCAACTCTGGTTGCTCCAGATCTGCACCAGCTCCCCTGAAAAGGAGCCCCCACTCTGACCCTCCTGGTTCGAGTGAGAAGCAATCTCCCGGTTCCGCGTGGATTGCTCTTGCCAAGTGTTGTTTGCTCCAAACTTGAAGCCGACTGCGCCGACGGTGAGAGCCCTCGTGGGACAGATCGTGACCCGCTCCTGGACGTCGCAGATGCCCCAGAGCCCACGTGACAGCGGAGAGAAGCTCCTCGACGACCACCTGATTACGCCCGACATTGCCTGGTTCCGTCCTGGTTCCACCCTGGTCACTGCTGAGTGACCCACACTCTGTCCCCTCTGCTTTCAGGTACTTTTCGACTCGAGTCCACCCTTGGACTCCACCGGACACTTCTCTTTCACCCCGCCTGCAGCCCTTTCAGCTTCAAGCACCAAGAGCCTGCGTGACGAAACCCGACTCAACTTCGACCCTGTGCACCCGCTTCCTGTGGGTGAGGTAACTTTGCTCCGCCGGTGTTCCCACACTGGTACACATCTCTAGGGTCTGTGTCTTAAGTTTTGTTCCTCTAGGTTCAGCGGAAGTGTCCTTAAACTTTAACTCTACAACTTTTACGCACCATTGGTTAACATTGGTGCATGCGTGCGCTTTCCGCACTGCACCCGAATCCCGCGGGCTTTTCCCGACTTCAGCACTGCTTGTCCCGACTGCTCCCAGCGATTCCCTAGGCCCTAGGCCTAACCACTGTTCGATTGGTATCTCTTATACCACTTGTTTAGTATATGGTTTGAGTGGCCCCCCGCCCTCACCCATAATTGTCAACTTTGTATGTTTAAACTGTGCTTTTGATTTAACGCTTGTGCCCCTTTATTCATAAAGAATACTGGGGATTGTTTTTAGTAATAAATACATATATTTTTATAATATATACTTGTGTGGTGTCCTTTCATTTGATATTACAGGATTGTATGTGGTAAAACAGCTCGCTTAACACGACCTCTTAAGTTAAGCCTTTAGGCTGCTTAGTCCATGCTACCCCTAGGATAGCTTGTCTAATAAGGTTGACTTGCAACCAGACACCATAAGGGATTGTTTGGTCTGATAACCGGTGGTTCCAGAATTGGAAACATCACCTATCAGGCCAACTTCTCACAGTCCTGAAGAGTGTCCTAATAGATGGGTTTGGCTTAACCACTGAACAGTACAGGTTGAAGTTCAGAGACACCCAGAAGACACAGACTCAGGACTGGACTGATTTTGTTGATTGTGCAACTAAGGCTCTGGAGGGTTGGCTACATGGCAGCAAAGAACATGACTTTACAGGATTGTATAATTTGATTATGAGGGAGCAGATCCTAAGTAATTGTCAGAACCAGCTCTTACACCAGCACCTGGTGGACTCTGATCTGACCTCTCCCCAAGAATTGGGAAAGAAGGCAGACAAGTGGGTCAGAACCAGGATTAGGCATAAGAATCAGGACAGTAACCAGAAGAAGGAGTCTACCAAGCCTCAAGATAAGGGTGGGGATAAAAATAAAGAAAAGACTTCCACAGGGCCCCAAAACTCCAAGAATGGGGGTGGGTCCCAAGACACTTCTTCAACAGAGAAAAAGCCTTATTGTCATGTCTGTAAACAGGTTCAACAAGTTCAAAAGGGCTGTAGCCAACCCCCTTCTGTGGGACCTCTCTGTAAGCAAAGACCAGGCAGGGTAAAAGAATGTCCCATTTCCGCCTGAGCTTCTCTGGTAATCCTTTTATCATGCCTTTTAGGGTCTTGTTAAATCTCTCCACAAGCCCATTGCATTGTGGATGATATGGGGTGGTAAACTTATAGTTTACTCCACATTCCTTCCACATTGCTTTCAGATAGCTAGACATAAAATTCGTGCCTCTATCTGATAGTACCTCCTTAGGAAAGCCCACTCTTGAGAAAACTGCAATGAGGGCCTTTGCCACCACAGGGGCTGTGGTGGTCCTTAGGGGAATAGCCTCTGGATACCTGGTGGCATGATCCACTACCACCAGTATGAATCTGTTCCCAGATGCTGTTTGGGGGTCCATTGGACCCACAATATCAATTCCAACTCTTTCAAAGGGAACTCCCACCACAGGTAGTGGTATTAGGGGGGCCTTTGTTGTGCCACCTGACTTACCACTGGCTTGGCAAGTGACACAGGAGCGACAAAACTCCTTGACATCCTCTGACATGTGAGGCCAGTGAAAGTGTGAAACAAGCCTGTCCCACGTCTTGTTCTGGCCTAAGTGTCCTGCAAGGGGAATATCATGGGCCAAGGTAAGGAGGAACCCCCTAAACTGCAGAGGTATAACCAACCTCCTGGTCATGCCAGGCTTGGGGGCTCTAGCCTCTGAGTAAAGGAGTCCATCATCCCAATACACAGTATGGGTACCTTGGGCATCCCCAGCAGCCTCAGCAGCAGCCTGCTGTCTGAGGGGTTCAAGGGAAGGGCAATCTAATTGAGCCTGCCTCAGGTCTGCCCTTGAGGGTCCCCCTGTCCCCAGAAACTCAACCTGGTCAGGTTCAAGCTCCTCAGAGACAGTCTCCTCTTGGACTGCAGAATCAGTTTCCTCTGAAACCTGATCCTCAACCTGGGGCAAGGTGGAAGGCTGAGCCTTTCCTCTCTTGCTCCTTCTCTTGGGTTGTGGCTGGTCTATTGTTTCAAGATCCACCACTGGTTCAGGAAGGCACTTCTTAGCCTGAGCCCTTGTCATGGCAAGGACATGCTCTGAAATCCCTAGCATTTCTGCATGAGTCCTGTACTCCACTTCTGACCATGCTGAGCTTTCAAGGTCATTTCCTAACAGACAGTCTACTGGTAGGTCTGCACTCACCACAACCTTCTTTAGGCCATCAACCCCTCCCCAGGAGAAGTTCACAACTGCCACACTATGGGAAGTAGTGGAGTTGCTTGCATTGGTTACTAGGTAGCTCTCACCTAGTACAATCTGTCCAGGGTCCACAAAGTCAGGTGTCACCATTGTGACACTGGCACATGTGTCCCTGTAAGCTTGAGCCAGTTTCTCATTAATTAAGAGAGTCTGTCTGTATTTGCCCAGGTTACTGGGGCTTACTGCAGTGGGCAACTCAATGTCCACATCATACAGGAGAACTGCCTGTGTAGGGATTCTGACTAGGCCAGATCCTACTTCAATACCCAGGGTCAACCCAGCTACACCCTTGGACTGTGTTCCACCACTGCTTACTGTACTTGGGGTTGCAGTTGCTTTAGGAGCTGGAGTGGTGGGGACTGGATTTGCCTTGGTGCATTCACTGCCCCAGTGTGAAACTGATTTGCAGGTATTACACCAAGGTGTCTTTGGACCTTTGTTCTTCTTCTTCTTGTTTCCATTTTGGGAACCACCCTCCTTACTATTAGTTTGGGGGCCTGAAGACTTCTGGTCTTTTTCTTTATCTTTCTGATTACCACCCTTCTGGTCTGTTTTCTTCTGGTCACCACCTTGGTTCTGGGGTTTCTGCTTAATCCTTGTTCTGACCCATTTGTCCGCCTTCTTTCCCAATTCTTGGGGAGAGGTCAGATCAGAGTCAATAAGGTATTGATGCAACAGCTGGTTTGTACAGTTATTAAGGATCTGTTCTCTCATTATAAGATTGTACAATCCTGTATAGTCTGAAACTTTACTTCCCTGCAACCAACCCTCCAAAGCCTTAGTGGCACACTCAACGAAATCAGTCCAGTCTTGAGTCTGTGCTTTTTGGGTGTCTCTGAACAACAACCTGTATTGCTCAGTGGTTAGGCCAAACCCTTCTGTAGGAAGGTGGCTACCTGACTATGGTTACCCCAGATTTTTTGCCTGTGTTTAGCTGGTTTTTTGACTTAGTTGACCTGGTTCCCTGCTAATCAGGGCCCCAGGCCATCTGCTCTCTCTGAAAAATGGATTCCATGTACCCTAGGTACATACCAATTGGAAATGGACTCCTTGTCAGCCCCTGTAGAATGCACTATAGGTGCACAGGGCACAGGAGCCACTAAGGCCTACCAGGGGCTGCAGCATATCTTTTGCCACCCCTGGCTGGTTCTTAAATTGACACAACTGGCTGATCACTCAGCTGGAGCAAGGTGGTGTACACACCCCTTGCTTAGATATAGTATACCTATGTCTAAACCTATATCTGGACACATGTAAACCTGTGAGCCACTCCTATAGACAGGCCTCACCAATCCTGGAGGCTGGGTGCATGGTTTTTATGTGAGATGGAGCTCTAGCATGAGCTGAGCCTGTCTGCAGCCGTCGGGAACAAATCCCTAAGCTGTTTCAGGATAATGCCATACCATATACTATTAAGTGCCTTATAATCCTCGCGGTTATTTAGCAACTTTGGTTTGGCTTTATCAAAACATGTCGTGTAAGGTGTCATACGCTTTGGAATACCATCCCCTCGCCAGTTCTGGCGACGGGGATGGCATTCCACCCCTCTAGAGGGGTAAGACATGTTACTTCACTTTAATGCGGTTGATTTCTCCAAAGGCCTTAAGATCCACAAAATGGATGCCTCTGCCACAGACAAATGTCTGGACCCCTGGAGCTGACCGAAACCCAGTCAAGGGGGTCCTGGACAAAGGGTTTCCTGTCACAGGAGGGTGTCACCGCCCTCCAGACAGGAGATAGTGTATTGTAGCAGGGAGGTTTGAAAGAAACCAGACACTGCCTGGGGCGCACAAGGCTGCCCCTTGCATAATCCGGCCAAACCGGTTCTGGGGCACTCCAGCCCTCGTGCCAGGGCGGCCTGGATCAAAGGAAGGGGGTGTATCCACCCACTTCCTGGGTCCCACCCATAGGAGGGGACCTAGCAGGTAATCACGCCCACCAGATTCGAATAAGAGTGGGAGCAGTGCCAATGCACATCAGATCATCCTGAAATCACCTTTAAACTAAGAAGATGACTGGACTTCGACATTCTGATGATAGAAGACTGAAGAGAATCTCCCTTGTGGCCTAGGAGGGGCCACCCTGTGAACACAGGCACCACCCAGCACCTCGACGTCTGCTTTGCCGCCGCCTCCCGCCGGAGCCCGAGTGCAGAGCCTGACAAGACCCAGCTTTCCAGACTTCTCCCAGCCCGATCCACAGTCCCTGCAAAGAAGGGACCCGTGGAGGCACCGAGAGACGTGGGAGCGGACATCTTGAAAGTCCCCCGAAACGCTGACTGCGCAGCACCCGAGGCACCCTCGACTCTGTGCTTTGGGGTTTGAGAAGCCCCACAATCGAGCAGCATTTTCACCAAAGATCAGCCTTTCAGCATCTCCACGATCTGCGTGGGGCCCTTTTGCTTTGTGCCACTCGACTCGCCATCCCGGCCGCTTGTCACGTGGTCAGCGGCCATCTTGGCGACGAAACCTACGATTTACACTGTGGGTCTGGTTGCTTTAGACCTGCCCCCGCTCCTGTAGAAAGGAGTACCCGCTCTGACCTTGCTGGTCCGAGTAATAAGCCTTTTTCACTTTCCCCGTGGCTTGCATTAGCCAAGGCTTGTTTGCTTCAATCGAGTTGCCGACACTGCCATCAGCTAGAGCCTTCGAGGGACAGCTCGTGATCGACTCCTGGACGTCCTTGACCTCTTCGTGTCCACGTGGCTGCAGAGAGAAGCAACCCCTCATCACCTGTTTGCACCCGACTTTACCTGGTTCCAATCTGGTTCCACGGTGGTCACTGGCCAGTGACTTTGAACACTGTCCCCTCTGCTTTCAGGTCTTCACCACTTCAGATCCACCCTTGGATCCACCGGACACTTCTCCTTCACATCGCCTGCAGCGTCTTCAGCTCCAAGCACCAAGAGCCTGCGTGTCAAAACCCGACGCCACTTCGACCCTGTGCACCCACTTCCTGTGGGTGAGGTAACTTTGCTCCGCCGGTGTTCCCACACTGGTGCACACCTCTAGGGTCTGTGTGTTAAGTTTTGTTCCTCTAGGTTCAGCGGAAGTGTCCTTAAACTTTAACTCTATGACTTTTACGCACCATTGGTTAACATTGGTGCATGCGTGCGCTTTCCGCACATCTCCCGAATCCCGAGGGCCATTCCCGACTTCAGCATTGCTTGTCCTGACTGCTCCCAGCGATTCCCTAGGCCCTAGGCCTAACCACTGTTCGAGTGGCCTCTCTTATACCACTTGTTTAGTATATGGTTTGAGTGGCCCCCTGCCCTCATCCATAATTGTGCAACTTGTATGTTTAAACAGTGCTTTTTGATTTAACGCTTGTGCCCCTTTATTCATAAAGAATACTGGGGATTGTTTTTAGTAATAAACACATATATTTTTATAATATATACTTGTGTGGTGTCCTTTCATTTGGTATTACAGGATTGTATGTGGTAAAACAGCTCGCTTAACACGACCTCTTAAGTTAAGCCTTTAGGCTGCTTAGTCCATGCTACCCCTAGGATAGCTTGTCTAATAAGGTTGACTTACAACCAGACACCATAAGGGATTGTTTGGTCAGGTAGTAGGTGGTTCCAGAATTGGAAACATCCCCTACCAGGCCAACTTCTCACATTGGTGAGCAGCGGTGCGGATTTGAGCTTGCTGTTGTTTTACCATTGCAATCTTTATATCAAATTGAAAGATCACATCAAGTACCTCTAGGTACATATAAAATCAAAAGCTTAGCATATTAAGTTCTACTGAACTTAGTAGTTGTAGGTTGAAGGGAGTAGCACACCCCTGACTACAACTCACTAGCAAGGTCCAGTAGGAAAACACTTAGTGTAGGTAAGTGCACCACTTACACCTCACTAGTAACCATGTCTGACACAGGAAAGGCCTCAGGGTCTAGTCCTGTGACAGTTGACCCTACCCAGGCAACTTTTGGATATGACAAACTAACCCGCAGAGACTTGATTGCCTTGTGCAAAGCAAGAGGGTTAAAAAGGGGCAGAAGCCCCACCTGCCTAATCCTGGTAGAAATCCTAGAACAGGATGACTTAGAGAAGGCAAAAGCAGCTTCCCTAGACACAGGGAACCCCCCTGTAGTTGATCCCCCTGAAGAGGAGGATGATGATGACTTGGATGAGGACTCAGAGGTTGAGGACTTAGAAGTACAGGATCAGGGTAGCCAGGTTCCAGTTGGTAGGCTTAGCCAGGCCAACTTGGACCTACTGGGGAATGGAGAGGGCCAGCACCTCCCCAGAACCCAACATGTGATTCTCCCAGGCAACAGAAGAGTGAGATCTCCCTCAGGGGACTCTCATATTTCTAGTGCCTCCAGAGAATCAGAGAGAGGCATGAGTGCTTCTCAGAAAGCTGAGCATAGGGCCAGAATGAGGGCTGTCCAACTCCAAATAGAGAGGGAGGAGGTAGCCTTGGCTCAAGCTAAACTTAGCATGGCCCAAGCTAAACTTGCCTTGGCAAGAGAGAAAAAATTGTGTGGCTTAGATGCCACTGGTGGCAGCAATATTCCTAAAGAGAAACCCAGGTCCTATGATAGTAGAAACCTGACAAAGATTGTGCCCCCCTTCAAAGAAGGGGATGACATCCACAAATGGATGACTGCTCTTGAGAGAGCCTGCATGGTACAGCAGGTTCCTGAGGAACAGTGGGCAGCAATCTTATGGTACTCCTTTTCAGAGAAAGGGAGAGACAAGCTCCTCACTGTTAGACATGAGGATGCAAACAATTACAAAGTCCTGAAGAGTGTTCTGATAGATGGGTTTGGCTTAACCACTGAACAGTACAGGTTGAAGTTCAGAGATACCCAGAAGACACAGACTCAGGATTGGACTGATTTTGTAGATTGTGCTACTAAGGCTCTGGAGGGTTGGCTACATGGCAGCAAAGTACATGACTTTACAGGATTGTATAATTTGATTATGAGGGAGCAGATCCTAAGTAATTGTCAGAACCAGCTCTTACACCAGCACCTGGTAGACTCTGATCTGACCTCTCCCCAAGAATTGGGAAAGAAGGCAGACAAATGGGTCAGAACCAGGATAAGGCCTAAGAATCAGGACAGTAACCAGAAGAAGGAGTCTACCAAGCCTCAAGATAAGGGTGGGGATAAAAATAAAGAAAATACTTCCCCAGGGCCCCAAAACTCCAAGGATGGGGGTGGGTCCCAAGACACTTCTTCAACTGAGAAAAAGCCTTATTGTTATGCCTGTAAACAGGTGGGGCATTACAAAACAGACAACTGTTGTCCCAAGAATAACAATAAAGAAAATATACCTCCAAAACCAGCTTCAACACCTCCTGTTACTGTCAGCAGTAATCCCCCAGGAAGTGGAAGCACACCCAGGAATCTGGGTGGGTTTACTTTTGGAACTCAGGTGGACCCTGGCCTATCCAGGTCCCCATCACCCACTAATCTTGTTTATGAGGCTGGCATGGGGTTTGCCAACTTCTCTGCTTGCCCAAATACTTTGAGCAAGTATAGACAAGAACCCATCATCAATGGTTTAAGAGTTGAAGCTTTTAGAGACACAGGGGCTAGCATCACCATGGTGGCTGATGGCATAGTCCCCTCTAAGCAACTTTTACCTGGTGCCACATACCAGGTAATAAACATTGATGGCATCCAAACAAATCATCCCATGGCAGTAGTAAGTCTCAGCTGGGGAGGTGTCACTGGCCCAAAAAGAGTGGCAGTGTCCCCAAACTTGCCTGTAGACTGTCTACTGGGGAATGATTTAGAAATCTCAGCCTGGGCTGAGGTTGAACAGGAAACCCATTCTAGAATGGTGAATTCCCATGGAAAGGTTAGTGAGGCTGTACTGGCTACAGCCCCAATCCAAGATGTCCTTCCTGAAAAGGTTGGTAGGGCTGAGAAACTCTCTGCCCCATCTTTAGTAAAAGCTCTTCCTGAACAGAATAGCAACGCTGTTATGATAACAGCAGAAACCCAAACTGAGTCTCCTCCTGAAAAGGTTGGTGGGGCTGTGATGGCCACAGCCCAAACTCAAACTGACATGTGTGTTGTGAAACCTGAAATGATGGATAACTCCACACAAACTGAGAGCATGGAGGAGGAAGAGAAATCTCCCCCTCACCAGACTTTAGGACAGGATCAGCCTCCTCAGGGAACTGATCTTACCCCTGATGAAGGAGCTGCCCCAGAGGTGGTTGGGCCTAGCCTGACAGAACCTCTGATGTCAGTGGACCCTTCTCAGGTGGGACCCAGTCTGGAGCAGGTAACCTGCCCCTCTCTACCTTGCCTTAGCCAGCCCAGGGCTGCAGAGGACAAGAAGGACAGTGAGACCCAGAGGGCCCCCTGTCAAATACAGCACCCCCATCAAAAGATTAGGTGCACCAAAACTAGTAGCCCTAGTAAGGTGAAAACTTTAAAAACTCCTGAGGGAGCCCCCTTAAAAGTAGTTAGGGACCTCCCACAGATGGATTCTGTTGGGCACAGCCAAACCTGGGACCCAAGGGGCCCAAACCTGAACTGTCCCTCCAGCAAGCCAAACAGAGGGACCCAGCCTCCAGCTTTAGGTAGCCAGAGGCTGACCCTGAGAGCACAGTGCAACTCAGTTAAAGAAAGAAAGGCACACCTGGTGGAAGATAATTGGAGGAAGCCAAGCCCTAACTTAGTAGAGCCTAACTTCAATACTCCATATCCAAACCAGCCTTTAACTTTGCATAAACACACCCAAGGTAGTGATTCCCTATGGTGGAGACCCTCTAATACCCAAAGGGTGAGGGACTGCTTAGTGGACCATGAGACAGGGGGTACCCATGCTAGTGCAGGTACTTCCTTATATGGCCACTCAGGCAATATAGGCTTACCTGGCCAAGGATAGCCTTATCTCCTTTCGTTTGGGGGGGGGTTATGTAGGAAGGTGGCTACCTGACTATGGTTACCCCAGATTTTTTGCCTGTGTTTAGCTGGTTTTTTGACTTAGTTGACCTGGTTCCCTGCTAATCAGGGCCCCAGGCCATCTGCTCTCTCTGAAAAATGGATTCCATGTACCCTAGGTACATACCAATTGGAAATGGACTCCTTGTCAGCCCCTGTAGAATGCACTATAGGTGCACAGGGCACAGGAGCCACTAAGGCCTACCAGGGGCTGCAGCATATCTTTTGCCACCCCTGGCTGGTTCTTAAATTGACACAACTGGCTGATCACTCAGCTGGAGCAAGGTGGTGTACACACCCCTTGCTTAGATATAGTATACCTATGTCTAAACCTATATCTGGACACATGTAAACCTGTGAGCCACTCCTATAGACAGGCCTCACCAATCCTGGAGGCTGGGTGCATGGTTTTTATGTGAGATGGAGCTCTAGCATGAGCTGAGCCTGTCTGCAGCCGTCGGGAACAAATCCCTAAGCTGTTTCAGGATAATGCCATACCATATACTATTAAGTGCCTTATAATCCTCGCGGTTATTTAGCAACTTTGGTTTGGCTTTATCAAAACATGTCGTGTAAGGTGTCATACGCTTTGGAATACCATCCCCTCGCCAGTTCTGGCGACGGGGATGGCATTCCACCCCTCTAGAGGGGTAAGACATGTTACTTCACTTTAATGCGGTTGATTTCTCCAAAGGCCTTAAGATCCACAAAATGGATGCCTCTGCCACAGACAAATGTCTGGACCCCTGGAGCTGACCGAAACCCAGTCAAGGGGGTCCTGGACAAAGGGTTTCCTGTCACAGGAGGGTGTCACCGCCCTCCAGACAGGAGATAGTGTATTGTAGCAGGGAGGTTTGAAAGAAACCAGACACTGCCTGGGGCGCACAAGGCTGCCCCTTGCATAATCCGGCCAAACCGGTTCTGGGGCACTCCAGCCCTCGTGCCAGGGCGGCCTGGATCAAAGGAAGGGGGTGTATCCACCCACTTCCTGGGTCCCACCCATAGGAGGGGACCTAGCAGGTAATCACGCCCACCAGATTCGAATAAGAGTGGGAGCAGTGCCAATGCACATCAGATCATCCTGAAATCACCTTTAAACTAAGAAGATGACTGGACTTCGACATTCTGATGATAGAAGACTGAAGAGAATCTCCCTTGTGGCCTAGGAGGGGCCACCCTGTGAACACAGGCACCACCCAGCACCTCGACGTCTGCTTTGCCGCCGCCTCCCGCCGGAGCCCGAGTGCAGAGCCTGACAAGACCCAGCTTTCCAGACTTCTCCCAGCCCGATCCACAGTCGCTGCAAAGAAGGGACCCGTGGAGGCACCGAGAGACGTGGGAGCGGACATCTTGAAAGTCCCCCGAAACGCTGACTGCGCAGCACCCGAGGCACCCTCGACTCTGTGCTTTGGGGTTTGAGAAGCCCCACAATCGAGCAGCATTTGCACCAAAGATCAGCCTTTCAGCATCTCCACGATCTGCGTGGGGCCCTTTTGCTTTGTGCCACTCGACTCGCCATCCCGGCCGCTTGTCACGTGGTCAGCGGCCATCTTGGCGACGAAACCTACGATTTACACTGTGGGTCTGGTTGCTTTAGACCTGCCCCCGCTCCTGTAGAAAGGAGTACCCGCTCTGACCTTGCTGGTCCGAGTAATAAGCCTTTTTCACTTTCCCCGTGGCTTGCATTAGCCAAGGCTTGTTTGCTTCAATCGAGTTGCCGACACTGCCATCAGCTAGAGCCTTCGAGGGACAGCTCGTGATCGACTCCTGGACGTCCTTGACCTCTTCGTGTCCACGTGGCTGCAGAGAGAAGCAACCCCTCATCACCTGTTTGCACCCGACTTTACCTGGTTCCAATCTGGTTCCACGGTGGTCACTGGCCAGTGACTTTGAACACTGTCCCCTCTGCTTTCAGGTCTTCACCACTTCAGATCCACCCTTGGATCCACCGGACACTTCTCCTTCACATCGCCTGCAGCGTCTTCAGCTCCAAGCACCAAGAGCCTGCGTGTCAAAACCCGACGCCACTTCGACCCTGTGCACCCACTTCCTGTGGGTGAGGTAACTTTGCTCCGCCGGTGTTCCCACACTGGTGCACACCTCTAGGGTCTGTGTGTTAAGTTTTGTTCCTCTAGGTTCAGCGGAAGTGTCCTTAAACTTTAACTCTATGACTTTTACGCACCATTGGTTAACATTGGTGCATGCGTGCGCTTTCCGCACATCTCCCGAATCCCGAGGGCCATTCCCGACTTCAGCATTGCTTGTCCTGACTGCTCCCAGCGATTCCCTAGGCCCTAGGCCTAACCACTGTTCGAGTGGCCTCTCTTATACCACTTGTTTAGTATATGGTTTGAGTGGCCCCCTGCCCTCATCCATAATTGTGCAACTTGTATGTTTAAACAGTGCTTTTTGATTTAACGCTTGTGCCCCTTTATTCATAAAGAATACTGGGGATTGTTTTTAGTAATAAACACATATATTTTTATAATATATACTTGTGTGGTGTCCTTTCATTTGGTATTACAGGATTGTATGTGGTAAAACAGCTCGCTTAACACGACCTCTTAAGTTAAGCCTTTAGGCTGCTTAGTCCATGCTACCCCTAGGATAGCTTGTCTAATAAGGTTGACTTACAACCAGACACCATAAGGGATTGTTTGGTCAGGTAGTAGGTGGTTCCAGAATTGGAAACATCCCCTACCAGGCCAACTTCTCACACCTTCAATAAGAGCACTCTTCAAAACAGAGTCGTTTTTGTCATCCTCAGGTCTAACTGTGAGGAGCCTGTCCCTCCCTTTCTCAGAAAAGGAGTACCATAAAATTGCAGCCCACTGATCTTGAGGAACCTGCTGTACCATGCAGGCTCTCTCCAGAGCAGTCATCCATTTGTGGATGTCATCCCCTTCTTTAAAGGGGGGCACAATTTTTGTCAGGTTTCTATTGTCATAGCCCCTGTCTTTTTCTCTTGGAAAATTGCTGCCACCAGTGGCATCTAAGCCACTTAATTTCTGCTCTCTTGCCAAGGTAAATCTAGCTTGAGCCAAGGTAAGTTTAGCTTGAGCCAGGGCTACCTCCTCCCTCTCTATTTGGAGTCTGACAGCCCTCATTCTGGCCCTATGCTCAGTCTTTTGAGAGGCAGTCATACCTCTCTCAGATTCTCTGGAGGCACTAGAAATATGAGAGTCCCCTGAGGGAGATCTCACTCTTCTGTTGCCTGGGAGAATAAGACTGTGGGATCTGGGGAGGTGCTGGCCCTCTCCATTTCCCAGTAGGTCTAAGTTGGCCTGGTTAAGCCTGGCAACTAGGACCTGGCTACCCCTCTGATCCTGATCTTCGGTGTCCTCAACATCTGAGTCCTCCTCCCCCTCCTCTCCATCTTCCTCCTGAGGGGTGTCAGTTACAGGGGGTTTCTCTCCACTTCCTGACTGTAAGGGAATTCCATTCACCTTCTCTAAGTCATCCTGTTCTAGGATGTCTATCAGGATTTGGCAGGTGGGACTTCTGCCCCTTTTTAACCCTCTTGATTTGCACAAGGCAATCAAGTCCCTTCGGGTTAGTTTGTCATAGCTGGAAGTTGCCTGGGTAAGGTCAGCTGTCACAGGAGCAGACCCTGAGGCTTTTCCTGTGTCAGACATGACTCTAGTGTGGTGTAAGTGATGCACCTACCTACACTAAGTGTTTTCCTACTGTACCTTACTAGTGAGTTGTAGTCAGGGTGTGCTAATCCCTTCAACCTACAACTACTAAGTTCAGTAGAACTTAATATGCTAAGCTTTTGATTTTATATGTACCTAGAGGTACTTGATGTGATCTTTCAATTTGATACAAAGATTGCAATGGTAAAACAACAGCAAGCTCAAATCCGCACCGCTGCTCACCAATGTGAGAAGTTGGCCTGGTAGGGGATGTTTCCAATTCTGGAACCACCTACTACCTGACCAAACAATCCCTTATGGTGTCTGGTTGTAAGTCAACCTTATTAGACAAGCTATCCTAGGGGTAGCATGGACTAAGCAGCCTAAAGGCTTAACTTAAGAGGTCGTGTTAAGCGAGCTGTTTTACCACATACAATCCTGTAATATCAAATGAAAGGACACCACACAAGTATATATTATAAAAATATATGTGTTTATTACTAAAAACAATCCCCAGTATTCTTTATGAATAAAGGGGCACAAGCGTTAAATCAAAAGCACTGTTTAAACATACAAAGTTGCACAATTATGGATGAGGGCAGGGGGCCACTCAAACCATATACTAAACAAGTGGTATAAGAGAGGCCACTCGAGCAGTGGTTAGGCCTAGGGCCTAGGGAATCGCTGGGAGCAGTCAGGACAAGCAATGCTGAAGTCGGGAATGGCCCTCGGGATTCGGGAGAGGTGCGGGAAGCGCACGCACGCACCAATGTTAACCAATGGTGCGTAAAAGTTGTAAAGTTAAAGTTAAAGGACACTTCCGCTGAACCTAGAGGAACAAAACTTAACACACAGACCCTAGAGGTGTGCACCAGTGTGGGAACACCGGCGGAGCAAAGTTACCTCACCCACAGGAAGTGGGTGCACAGGGTCGAAGTGGCGTCGGGTTCTGACACGCAGGCTCTTGGTGCTTGGAGCTGAAAGGGCTGCAGGCGGGTTAAAGATGAAGTGTCCGGTGGAGTCCAAGGGTGGACTCAAGTCGAAGAGTACCTGAAAGCAGAGGGGACAGAGTCTGGGTCACTCAGCAGTGACCAGGGTGGAACCAGGACGGAACCAGGCAATGTCGGGCGCAATCAGGTGGTCGTCGAGGAGCTTCTCTCCGCTGTCACGTGGGCTCTGGGGCATCTGCGACGTCCAGGAGCAGGTCACGATCTGTCCCACGCAGGCTCTCACCGTCGGTGCAGTCAGCTTCAAGTTTGGAGCAAACAAGCCTTGGCAAGAGCGATCCACGCGGGATCAGAAGATTGCTTCTCACTCGGACCAGGAAGGTCAGAGTCGGGGCTCCTTTTCAGGGGAGCTGGTGTGGATCTGGAGCAACCAGATTCACGAGTCTTCTTAGTCGTTTCGTCGGCACAGGGACCACTAGCCAGCTGGCAAGTGACCGGGCCAACGCGTTGAGCCAAATAGAGCCAAAGGGCCCCACGCACCACTCGTCGAGTGTGGAGGGCTGAACTTCGGCTCAGGAGCAGCTCAGGGTGGGGGCTTCTCAAACCCCGGTGCACAGCTTCGAGGATCACTCGTGGGCTGCACGGTCAGCGTCTCGTGGTCAATTCAAGATGGCGTGCCCCACGCTTCCGGTCGCCTCCACGGGTCTCAGCTTTGCAGGGACTGTGGATCGGGCTGTTAGAAGGCAGGCAGGCTTGATCTCGTCAATCTCAGTCGCTCGAGTTCCGGCAGGAACTGCAACTAAGTAGACGTCGAGGGCTGGATGGTGCCTGCTGCTGCAGGGTGGTCACTCCTTGACCACAAGGGAGATTCTTCGGGCTTCCACGTTGAGATGGAGGGCGAAGGGTCCAGAATTTCGTTTCAAATGTTTCTTCCAGGAAATCTGATGTGCATTGGCACTGCTCCCACTCTTATTCGAATCTGGGGGGCGTGATTACCTGCTAGGTCCCCTCCTATGGGTGGGACCCAGGAAGTGGGTGGATACACCCCCTTCCTTTGATCCAGGCCGCCCTGGCACGAGGGCTGGAGTGCCCCAGAACCGGTTTGGCCGGATTATGCAAGGGGCAGCCTTGTGCGCCCCAAGCAGTGTCTGGTTTCTTTCAAACCTCCCTGCTACAATCCACTATCTCCTGTCTGGAGGGCGGTGACACCCTCCTGTGACAGGAAACCCTTTGTCCAGGACCCATTTGGTTGAGTTTCGGTCAACTGCAGGGGTCCAGACATTTGTCTGTGGCAGAGGCATCCATTTTGTGGATCTTAAGGTCTTTGGAGAAATTAACCGCATTTAAGTGAAGTAACATGTCTTACCCCTCTAGAGGGGTGGAATGCCATCCCCGTCGCCAGAACTGGCGAGGGGATGGTATTCCAAATCGTATGACACCTTACACGACATGTTTTGATAAAGCCAAACCAAAGTTGCTATTTAACCGCGAGGATTATAAGGCACTTAAGAGTATATGGTATGGCATTATCCTGAAACAGCTTAGGGAGTTGTTCCCGACAGCTGCAGACAGGCTCAGCTCATGCTAGAGCTCCATCTCACATAAAACCACGCACTCTGCCTCCAGGATTGATGAGGCCTTCCATAGGAGTGGCTCACAGGTTTACATGTGTCCAGATATAGGTTTAGACATAGGTATACTATATCTAAGCAAGGGGTGTGTACACCACCTTACCCCAGCTGAGTGATCAGCCAGTTGTGTCAATTTAAGAACCAGCCAAGGGTGGCAAAAGATAGGCTGCAGCCCCTGGTAGGCCTTGGTGGCCCCTATGCCCTGGGCACCTATAGTGCATTATACAGGGGCTGACAAGGAGTCCATTTCCAATTGGTATGTGCCTATAGCACATGTGTCAGTAATTTAGTGAGAGAACAGCAGGCTGGGGGTCTGATCAGCAGGCCCACAGCCTCAGTAGTCGAAAACCAGTGAAGCAAAAAGCAAAAATTTGGGGTGACCATAGGATAGCAGACCCTACTCTCCTACACCTGCCTTCTGCAGGGCCTCCAAAACTTTCTTCAGGTGGATCAGGTGATCCTCCCAGGTGGAGCTAAAGACAGCAATATCATCTAGATATGCTGCGCAAAAGTCATCCAACCCAGTAAGGACTTGGTTCACCAACCTTTGGAAAGTGGCAGGTGCATTCTTCAAACCAAAGGGCATTACCACAAACTGATAATGACCACTAGGGGTAGAGAATGCTGTTTTGGCTTTTGACTCCTCAGCTAGTCTGATTTGCCAGTAGCCAGCTGTCAGATCGAATGTGCTCAGAAACTTGGCAGAAGCCAATCTGTCAATGAGCTCATCTGCTCTTGGAATGGTGGAATGGAATAGTGACAGCATTGAGACCCCTGTAATCCACGCAAAACCTCATTTCTCTCTTTCCATCTTGGGTATGAGGTTTTGGCACCAGGACTACTGGGCTGGCCCATGGGCTCTCTGATGGCTCAATCACTCCAAGCTCCAACATCTTTTGCACCTCAGCCTTGATGCAATCCCTGACATGGTCAGGTTGCCTGTAGATCTTATTCTTGACAGGCAGACTGTCACCAGTGTCCACTACATGGGTACACCAGTCAGTCTGGCTGGGTGTGAGTGAGTGAAAACAAATGCCTGTGGGCCTGCAAAACTTGTCTGCAGTCCATCTGTTGCTGGTCAGTGAGGCTGCCTGCCAAGGCTACTCCATCCACTGAACCATCATCAGGGTTCTGAGAAAGCAGGTCTGGGAGAGGGTCACTCTCTTCCTCCTGTTCCCCATCTGTGGCCATGAGCAAGCTCATGTCCTCCCTGTCCACAAATGCTTTCAAGCGATTCACATGGATTACCCTGTGAGGGCTCCTGGGTGTTCCAAAGTCCACCAAGTAGGTGACTTCCCCCTTCTTCTCAATAATAGGATAGGGTCCACTCCATTTGTCTTGGAGTGCTGCTGGAGCCACTGGCTCCAGTACCCACACCTTCTGTCCTGGTTGGAACTCTACCAGCACAGCCTTTTGGTCATGCCAAGCTTTCTGTAATTCTTGGCTGGCCTTCAGGTTTTTGGATGCTCTTTCCATGTACTTAGCCATCCTGGAGCGGAGACCAAGTACATAGTCCACTATGTCTAGTTTGGGCTTTTTGAGAGGTAACTCCCATCCTTCCTTCACCAAACACAATGGACCCCTCACAGGGTGGCCAAACAAAAGTTCAAAAGGGCTGTAGCCAACCCCCTTCTGTGGGACCTCTCTGTAAGCAAAGAGCAGGCAGGGTAAAAGAATGTCCCATTTCCGCCTGAGCTTCTCTGGTAATCCTTTTATCATGCCTTTTAGGGTCTTGTTAAATCTCTCCACAAGCCCATTGCATTGGGGATGATATGGGGTGGTAAACTTATAGTTTACTCCACATTCCTTCCACATTGCTTTCAGATAGCTAGACATAAAATTCGTGCCTCTATCTGATAGTACCTCCTTAGGAAAGCCCACTCTTGAGAAAACTGCAATGAGGGCCTTTGCCACCACAGGGGCTGTGGTGGTCCTTAGGGGAATAGCCTCTGGATACCTGGTGGCATGATCCACTACCACCAGTATGAATCTGTTCCCAGATGCTGTTTGGGGGTCCATTGGACCCACAATATCAATTCCAACTCTTTCAAAGGGAACTCCCACCACAGGTAGTGGTATTAGGGGGGCCTTTGTTGTGCCACCTGACTTACCACTGGCTTGGCAAGTGACACAGGAGCGACAAAACTCCTTGACATCCTCTGACATGTGAGGCCAGTGAAAGTGTGAAACAAGCCTGTCCCACGTCTTGTTCTGGCCTAAGTGTCCTGCAAGGGGAATATCATGGGCCAAGGTAAGGAGGAACCCCCTAAACTGCAGAGGTATAACCAACCTCCTGGTCATGCCAGGCTTGGGGGCTCTAGCCTCTGAGTAAAGGAGTCCATCATCCCAATACACAGTATGGGTACCTTGGGCATCCCCAGCAGCCTCAGCAGCAGCCTGCTGTCTGAGGGGTTCAAGGGAAGGGCAATCTAATTGAGCCTGCCTCAGGTCTGCCCTTGAGGGTCCCTCTGTCCCCAGAAACTCAACCTGGTCAGGTTCAAGCTCCTCAGAGACAGTCTCCTCTTGGACTGCAGAATCAGTTTCCTCTGAAACCTGATCCTCAACCTGGGGCAAGGTGGAAGGCTGAGCCTTTCCTCTCTTGCTCCTTCTCTTGGGTTGTGGCTGGTCTATTGTTTCAAGATCCACCACTGGTTCAGGAAGGCACTTCTTAGCCTGAGCCCTTGTCATGGCAAGGACATGCTCTGAAATCCCTAGCATTTCTGCATGAGTCCTGTACTCCACTTCTGACCATGCTGAGCTTTTAAGGTCATTGCCTAACAGACAGTCTACTGGTAGGTCTGCACTCACCACAACCTTCTTTAGGCCATCAACCCCTCCCCAGGAGAAGTTCACAACTGCCACACTATGGGAAGTAGTGGAGTTGCTTGCATTGGTTACTAGGTAGCTCTCACCTAGTACAATCTGTCCAGGGTCCACAAAGTCAGGTGTCACCATTGTGACACTGGCACATGTGTCCCTGTAAGCTTGAGCCAGTTTCTCATTAATTAAGGGAGTCTGTCTGTATTTGCCCAGGTTACTGGGGCTTACTGCAGTGGGCAACTCAATGTCCACATCATACAGGAGAACTGCCTGTGTAGCATTGCTTGTCCTGACTGCTCCCAGCGATTCCCTAGGCCCTAGGCCTAACCACTGCTCGAGTGGCATCTCTTATACCACTTGTTTAGTATATGGTTTGAGTGGCCACCCGCCCTCATCCATAATTGTGCAACTTGTATGTTTAAACAGTGCTTTTGATTTAACGCTTGTGCCCCTTTATTCATAAAGAATACTGGGGATTGTTTTTAGTAATAAACACATATATTTTTATAATATATACTTGTGTGGTGTCCTTTCATTTGATATTACAGGATTGTATGTGGTAAAACAGCTCGCTTAACACGACCTCTTAAGTTAAGCCTTTAGGCTGCTTAGTCCATGCTACCCCTAGGATAGCTTGTCTAATAAGGTTGACTTACAACCAGACACCATAAGGGATTGTTTGGTCTGATAATAGGTGGTTCCAGAATTGGAAACATCACCTATCAGGCCAACTTCTCACACACAGCCTGGGGGACCAAGAGCAACCAGGGGGACCAAGCACAGCCTGGGGGACCAAGCACAGCCTGGTGGACCAAGAGCAACCAGGGGGACCAAGCACAGCCAGGGGTACCATGCACAGCCAGGGGGACCAAGAGCAACCAGGGGGACCAAGCACAGCCTGGGGGACCAAGCACAGCCCGGGGGACCAAGCACAGCCTGGGGGACCAAGCACAGCCTGAGGGACCAAGAGCAACCAGGGGGACCAAGCAGAGCCTGGGGGACCAAGCAGAGCCTGGGGGACCAAGCACAGCCTGGGGTACCAAGCACAGCCTGGGGGACCAAGAGCAACCAGGGGGACCAAGCACAGCCTGGGGGACCAAGCACAGCCGGGGGTACCAAGAGCAACCAGGGGGACCAAGCACAGCCAGGGGTACCAAGCACAGCCAGGGGGACCAAGAGCAACCAGGGGGACCAAGCACAGCCTGGGGGACCAAGAGCAACCAGGGGGACCAAGCACAGCCTGGGGGACCAAGCACAGCCTGGGGGACCAAGCACAGCCTGGGGGACCAAGCACAGCCTGGGGGACCAAGAGCAACTGGAGGGACCAAGCACAGCCTGGGGGACCAAGCACAGCCTGGGGGACCAAGCACAGCCTGGGGGACCAAGAACAGCCTGGGGGACCAAGCACAGCCTGGGGGACCAAGAACAACCAGGAGGACCAAGCACAGCCTGGGGTACCAAGCACAGCCTGGGGGACCAAGCACAGCCTGGGGGGCCAAGAGCAACCAGGGGGACCAAGCACAGCCTGGGGGACCAAGCACAGCCTGGGGGACCAAGCACAGCATGGGGGACCAAGCACAGCCTGGGGGACCAAAAGCAACCAGGGGGACCAAGCACAGCCTGGGGGACCAAGCACAGCCAGGGGGACCAAGCACAGCCTGGGGGACCAAGAGCAACCAGGGGGACCAAGCACAGCCTGGGGGACCAAGCACAGCCTGGGGGACCAAGAGCAACCAGGGGGACCAAGCACAGCCTGGGTGACCAAGCACAGCCTGAAGGACCAAGAGCAACCAGGGGGACCAAGCAGAGCCTGGGGGACCAAGCAGAGCCTGGGGGTCCAAGCACAGCCTGGGGGACCTAGCACAGCCTGGGGGACCAAGAGCAACCAGGGGGACCAAGCACAGCCTGGGGGACCAAGCACAGCCTGGGGGACCAAGAGCAACCAGGGGGACCAAGCACAGCCAGGGGGACCAAGAGCAACCAGGGGGACCAAACACAGCCTGGGGGACCAAGCACAGGCTGGGGGACCAAGAGCAACCAGGGGGACCAAGCACTGCCGGGGTACCAAGCACAGCCTGGGGGACCAAGAGCAACCAGTGGGACCAAGCACAGCCTGGGGGACCAAGCACAGCCTGGGGGACCAAGCACAGCCTGGGGGACCAAGAGCTACCAGGGGGACCAAGCACAGCCTGGGGGACCAAGCACAGCCTGGGGGACCAAGAGCAACCAGGGGGACCAAGCACAGCCAGGGGTATCACGCACAGCCAGGGGGACCAAGAGCAACCAGGGGGACCAAGCACAGCCTGGGGGACCAAGCACAGCCTGGGGGACCAAGAGCAACAAGGGGGACCAAGCACAGCCTGGGGGACCAAGCACAGTCTGGGGGACCAAGCACAGCCTGGGGGACCAAGAGCAACCAGGGGGACCAAGCAGAGCCTGGGGGACCAAGCACAGCCTGGGGTACCAAGCACAGCCTGGGGGACTAAGAGCAACTAGGGGGACCAAGCACAGCCTGGGGGACCAAGCACAGCCTGGGGGACCAAGAGCAACCAGGGGGACCAAGCACAGCCAGGGGTACCAAGCACAGCCAGGGGGACCAAGAGCAACCAGGGGGACCAAGCACAGCCTGGGGACCAAGCACAGCCTGGGGGACCAAGCACAGCCTGGGGGACAAAGCACAGCCTGGGGGACCAAGAGCAACCAGGGGGACCAAGCACAGCCTGAGGGACCAAGCACAAGCCTGGGGGACCAAGAGCAACCAGGGGGACCAAGCACAGCCTGGGGGACCAAGCACAAGCCTGGGGGACCAAGAGCAACCAGGGGGACCAAGCACAGCCTGGGGGACCAAGCACAGCCTGGGGGACCAAGCACAGCCTGGGGGACCATGAGCAACCAGGGGGACCAAGCACAGCTGGGGGACCAAGCACAGCCTGGGGGACCAAGCACAGCCTGGGGGACCAGGAGCAACCATGGGGACCCAAGCACAGCCTGGGGGACCAAGAGCAACCAGGGGGACCAAGCACAGCCAGGGGTACCAAGCACAGCCTGGGGGACCAAAAGCAACCAGGGGGACCAAGCACAGCCTGGGTGTAGGAGAGTAGGGTCTGCTATCCTATGGTCACCCCAAATTTTTGCTTTTTGCTTCACTGGTTTTCGACTACTGAGGCTGTGGGCCTGCTGATCAGACCCCCAGCCTGCTGTTCTCTCACTAAATTAATGACACATTGTAGGAGAGTAGGGTCTGCTATCCTATGGTCACCCCAAATTTTTGCTTTTTGCTTCACTGGTTTTCGACTACTGAGGCTGTGGGCCTGCTGATCAGACCCCCAGCCTGCTGTTCTCTCACTAAATTAATGACACATGTGCTATAGGCACATACCAATTGGAAATGGACTCCTTGTCAGCCCCTGTAGAATGCACTATAGGTGCACAGGGCACAGGAGCCACTAAGGCCTACCAGGGGCTGCAGCATATCTTTTGCCACCCCTGGCTGGTTCTTAAATTGACACAACTGGCTGATCACTCAGCTGGGGTAAGGTGGTGTACACACCCCTTGCTTAGATATAGTATACCTATGTCTAAACCTATATCTGGACACATGTAAACCTGTGAGCCACTCCTATAGACAGGCCTCACCAATCCTGGAGGCTGGGTGCATGGTTTTTATGTGAGATGGAGCTCTAGCATGAGCTGAGCCTGTCTGCAGCCGTCGGGAACAAATCCCTAAGCTGTTTCAGGATAATGCCATACCATATACTATTAAGTGCCTTATAATCCTCGCGGTTATTTAGCAACTCTGGTTTGGCTTTATCAAAACATGTCGTGTAAGGTGTCATACGCTTTGGAATACCATCCCCTCGCCAGTTCTGGCGACGGGGATGGCATTCCACCCCTCTAGAGGGGTAAGACATGTTACTTCACTTTAATGCGGTTGATTTCTCCAAAGGCCTTAAGATCCACAAAATGGATGCCTCTGCCACAGACAAATGTCTGGACCCCTGGAGCTGACCGAAACCCAGTCAAGGGGGTCCTGGACAAAGGGTTTCCTGTCACAGGAGGGTGTCACCGCCCTCCAGACAGGAGATAGTGTATTGTAGCAGGGAGGTTTGAAAGAAACCAGACACTGCCTGGGGCGCACAAGGCTGCCCCTTGCATAATCCGGCCAAACCGGTTCTGGGGCACTCCAGCCCTCGTGCCAGGGCGGCCTGGATCAAAGGAAGGGGGTGTATCCACCCACTTCCTGGGTCCCACCCATAGGAGGGGACCTAGCAGGTAATCACGCCCACCAGATTCGAATAAGAGTGGGAGCAGTGCCAATGCACATCAGATTTCCTGGAAGAAACATTTGAAACGATATTCTGGACCCTTCGCCCTCCATCTCAACGTGGAAGCCCGAAGAATCTCCCTTGTGGTCAAGGAGTGACCACCCTGCAGCAGCAGGCACCATCCAGCCCTCAACGTCTACTTAGTTGCAGTTCCCGCCGGAACTCGAGCGACTGAGATCGACGAGATCAAGCCTGCCCAGCTTCTAACAGCCCGATCCACAGTCCATGCAAAGCTGAGACCCGTGGAGGCGACCGGAAGCGTGGGGCACGCCATCTTGAAGTGACCACGAGACGCTGACCGTGCAGCCCACGAGTGACCCTCGAAGCTGTACACCGGGGTTTGAGAAGCCCCCACCCTGAGCTACTCCTGAGCCGAAGTTCAGCCCTCCACACTCGACGAGTGCTGCGTGGGGCCCTTTGGCACGATTTGGCTCAACGCGTTGGCCCGGTTACTTGCCAGCTGGCTTGTGGTCCCTGTGCCGACGAACTACAAAAGAAGACTCGTGATTCTGGTTGCTCCAGATCCACACCAGCTCCCCTGAAAGGGAGCCCCGACTCTGACCTTCCTGGTCCGAGTGAGACGCCATCTTCCAATCCCGCGTGGATTGCTCTTACCAAGGCTTGTTTGCTCCAAACCGGAAGCCGACTGCACCGACGGTGAGAGCCTGCGTGGGACAGATCGTGACCTGCTCCTGGACGTCGCATATGCCCCAGAGCCCACGTGACAGCGAAGAGAAGCGCCTCGACGACCACCTGATTGCGCCCGACATTGCCTGGTTCCGTCCTGGTTCCACCCTGGTCACTGCTGAGTGACCCAGACTCTGTCCCCTCTGCTTTCAGGTACTCTACAACTTGAGTCCACCCTTGGACTCCACCGGACACTTCGTCTTCACCCTGCCTGCAGCCCTTTCAGCTTCAAGCACCAAGAGCCTGCGTGTCAAAACCCGACGCCACTTCGACCCTGTGCACCCACTTCCTGTGGGTGAGGTAACTTTGCTCCGCCGGTGTTCCCACACTGGTGCACACCTCTAGGGTCTGTGTGTTAAGTTTTGTTCCTCTAGGTTCAGCGGAAGTGTCCTTAAACTTTAACTATTTGACTTTTACGCACCATTGGTTAACATTGGTGTATGCGTGCGCTTTCCGCACATCTCCCGAATCCCGAGGGCCATTCCCGACTTCAGCATTGCTTGTCCTGACTGCTCCCAGCGATTCCCTAGGCCCTAGGCCTAACCACTGTTCGAGTGGCCTCTCTTATACCACTTGTTTAGTATATGGTTTGAGTGGCCCCCCGCCCTCATCCATAATTGTGCAACTTGTATGTTTAAACAGTGCTTTTGATTTAACGCTTGTGCCCCTTTATTCATAAAGAATACTGGGGATTGTTTTTAGTAATAAACACATATATTTTTATAATATATACTTGTGTGGTGTCCTTTCATCTGGTATTACAGGATTGTATGTGGTAAAACAGCTCGCTTAACACGACCTCTTAAGTTAAGCCTTTAGGCTGCTTAGTCCATGCTACCCCTAGGATAGCTTGTCTAATAAGGTTGACTTACAACCAGACACCATAAGGGGATTGTTTGGTCAGGTAGTAGGTGGTTCCAGAATTGGAAACATCCCCTACCAGGCCAACTTCTCACATTGGTGAGCAGCGGTGCGGATTTGAGCTTGCTGTTGTTTTACCATTGCAATCTTTATATCAAATTGAAAGATCACATCAAGTACCTCTAGGTACATATAAAATCAAAAGCTTAGCATATTAAGTTCTACTGAACTTAGTAGTTGTAGGTTGAAGGGAGTAGCACACCCCTGACTACAACTCACTAGCAAGGTCCAGTAGGAAAACACTTAGTGTAGGTAAGTGCACCACTTACACCTCACTAGTAACCATGTCTGACACAGGAAAGGCCTCAGGGTCTAGTCCTGTGACAGTTGACCCTACCCAGGCAACTTTTGGATATGACAAACTAACCCGCAGAGACTTGATTGCCTTGTGCAAAGCAAGAGGGTTAAAAAGGGGCAGAAGCCCCACCTGCCTAACCCTGGTAGAAATCCTAGAACAGGATGACTTAGAGAAGGCTAAAGCAGCTTCCCTAGACACAGGAAATGGAGAGAACCCCCCTGTAGTTGATCCCCCTGAAGAGGAGGATGATGATGACTTGGATGAGGACTCAGATGTTGGGGACTTAGAAGTACAGGATCAGGGTAGCCAGGTTCCAGTTGGTAGGCTTAGCCAGGCCAACTTGGACCTACTGGGGAATGGAGAGGGCCAGCACCTCCCCAGAACCCAACATGTGATTCTCCCAGGCAACAGAAGAGTGAGATCTCCCTCAGGGGACTCTCATCTTTCTAGTGCCTCCAGAGAATCAGAGAGAGGCATGAGTGCTTCTCAGAAAGCTGAGCATAGGGCTAGAATGAGGGCTGTCAGACTCCAGATAGAGAGAGAGGAGGTAGCCCTGAGTCAAGCTAAGCTTACCTTAGCTCAAGCTAAACTTGCCTTGGCAAGAGAGCAGAAATTAAGTGGCTTAGATGTCACTGGTGGCAGCAATTTTCCAAGAGAAAAAGACAGGGCCTATGACAATAGAAACCTGACCAAGATTGTGCCCCCCTTTAAAGAAGGGGATGACATCCACAAATGGATGACTGCTCTTGAGAGAGCCTGCATGGTACAGCAGGTTCCTGAGAATCAGTGGGCTGCAATTTTGTGGTACTCCTTTTCTGAGAAAGGGAGGGACAGGCTCCTCACAGTTAGACCTGAGGATGCCAAAAACTACTCTGTTTTGAAGAGTGCTCTCATTGAAGGGTATGGCCTAACCACTGAGCAATACAGGTTGTTGTTCAGAGACACCCAGAAAGCACAGACTCAAGACTGGACTGATTTTGTGGAGTGTGCCACTAAGGCTTTGGAGGGTTGGTTACAGGGAAGTAAAGTTTCAGACTATACAGGATTGTACAATCTTATGATGAGAGAACAGATCCTTAATAACTGTACAAACCAGCTGTTGCATCAATACCTTATTGACTCTGATCTGACCTCTCCCCAAGAATTGGGAAAGAAGGCAGACAAATGGGTCAGAACAAGGATTAAGCAGAAACCCCAGAACCAAGGTGGTGACCAGAAGAAAACAGACCAGAAGGGTGGTAATCAGAATCAGAAAGATAAAGAAAAAGACCAGAAGTCTTCAGGCCCCCAAACTAATAGTAAGGAGGGTGGTTCCCAAAATGGTAACAAGAAGAAGAAGAACAAAGGTCCAAAGACACCTTGGTGTAATACCTGCAAATCAGTTTCACACTGGGGCAGTGAGTGCACCAAGGCAAATCCAGTTCCCACCACTACAGCTCCTAAAGCAACTGCAACCCCAAGTACAGTAAGCAGTGGTGGAACACAGTCCAAGGGTGTAGCTGGGTTGACCCTGGGTATTGAAGTAGGATCTGGCCTAGTCAGAGTCCCTACACAGGCAGTTCTCCTGTATGATGTGGACATTGAGTTGCCCACTGCAGTAAGCCCCACTAACCTGGGCAAATACAGGCAGACTCCCTTAATAAATGAGAAACTGGCTCAAGCTTACAGGGACACATGTGCTAGTGTCACCATGGTGACCCCTGGCTTTGTGGACCCTGGACAGATTGTACTAGGAGAGAGCTACCTAGTAACCAATGCAAGCAACTCCACTACCTCCCATAGTGTGGCAGTTGTGAACTTCTCCTGGGGAGGGGTTGATGGCCTAAAGAAAGTTGTGGTGAGTGCAGACCTACCAGTAGACTGTCTGTTAGGCAATGACCTTGAAAGCTCAGCATGGTCAGAAGTGGAGTACAGGACTCATGCAGAAATGCTAGGGATTTCAGAGCATGTCCTTGCCATGACAAGGGCTCAGGCTAAGAAGTGCCTTCCTGAACCAGTGGTGGATCTTGAGACAATAGACCAGCCACAACCCAAGAGAAGGAGCAAGAGAGGAAAGGCCTCGCCTTCCACCTTGCCCCAGGTTGAGGATCAGGTTTCAGAGGAAACTGATTCTGCAGTCCAAGAGGAGACTGTCTCTGAGGAGCTTGAACCTGACCAGGTTGAGTTTCTGGGGACAGGGGGACCCTCAAGGGCAGACCTGAGGCAGGCTCAATTAGATTGCCCTTCCCTTGAACCCCTCAGACAGCAGGCTGCTGCTGAGGCTGCTGGGGATGCCCAAGGTACCCATACTGTGTATTGGGATGAGGGACTCCTTTACTCAGAGGCTAGAGCCCCCAAGCCTGGCATGACCAGGAGGTTGGTGATACCTCTGCAGTTTAGGGGATTCCTCCTTACCTTGGCCCATGATATTCCCCTTGCAGGACACTTAGGCCAGAACAAGACGTGGGACAGGCTTGTTCCACACTTTCACTGGCCTCACATGTCAGAGGATGTCAAGGAGTTTTGTCGCTCCTGTGTCACTTGCCAAGCCAGTGGTAAGTCAGGTGGCACAACAAAGGCCCCCCTAATACCACTACCTGTGGTGGGGGTCCCCTTTGAGAGAGTTGGAATTGATATTGTGGGTCCAATGGACCCCCAAACAGCATCTGGGAACAGATTCATACTGGTGGTAGTGGATCATGCCACCAGGTACCCAGAGGCTATTCCCCTAAGGACCACCACAGCACCTGTGGTGGCAAAAGCCCTCATTGCAGTTTTCTCAAGAGTGGGCTTTCCTAAGGAGGTACTATCAGATAGAGGGACAAATTTTATGTCCAGCTATCTAAAAGCAATGTGGAAGGAATGTGGAGTAAACTATAAGTTTACCACCCCATATCATCCACAATGCAATGGGCTTGTGGAGAGATTTAACAAGACCCTTAAAGGCATGATAAAAGGATTACCAGAGAAGCTCAGGCGGAAATGGGACATTCTTTTACCCTGCCTGCTCTTTGCTTACAGAGAGGTCCCACAGAAGGGGGTTGGCTACAGCCCTTTTGAACTTTTGTTTGGCCACCCTGTGAGAGGTCCATTGTGTTTGGTGAAGGAAGGATGGGAGTTACCTCTCAAAAAGCCCAAACTAGACATAATGGACTATGTACTTGGTCTCCGCTCCAGGATGGCTGAGTACATGGAAAGAGCATCCAAAAACCTGGAGGCCAGCCAAGAATTGCAGAAAGCTTGGCATGACCAAAAGGCTGTACTGGTAGAGTTCCAACCAGGACAGAAGGTATGGGTACTGGAGCCAGTGGCTCCAGCAGCACTTCAAGACAAATGGAGTGGACCCTATCCTATTATTGAGAAGAAAGGGGAAGTCACCTACTTGGTAGACTTTGGAACACCCAGGAGCCCTCACAGGGTAATCCATGTGAATCGCTTGAAAGCATTTGTAGACAGGGAGGACATGAGCTTGCTCATGGCCACAGATGGGGAACAGGAGGAAGAGAGTGACCCTCTCCCAGACCTGCTTTCCCAGAACCCTGATGATGGTTCAGTTGATGGAGTAGCCTTGGCAGGCAGCCTCACTGACCAGCAACAGAGGGACTGCAGACAAGTTTTGCAGGCTCACAGGCAAATGTTTTCACTCACACCCAGCCAAACTGACTGGTGTACCCATGTTGTGGACACTGGTGACAGTCTGCCTGTCAAGAATAAGATCTACAGGCAACCTGATCATGTCAGGGATTGCATCAAGGCTGAGGTGCAAAAGATGTTGGAGCTTGGAGTGATTGAGCCATCAGAGAGCCCATGGGCCAGCCCAGTAGTCCTGGTGCCAAAACCTCATACCCAAGATGGTAAGAGAGAAATGAGGTTTTGCGTGGATTACAGGGGTCTCAATGCTGTCACTAGGACAGATGCTCACCCCATTCCAAGAGCAGATGAGCTCATTGACAGATTGGCTTCTGCCAAGTTTCTGAGCACATTTGATCTGACAGCTGGCTACTGGCAAATCAGACTAGCTGAGGAGTCAAAGGCCAAGACAGCATTCTCTACCCCTAGTGGGCATTATCAGTTTGTGGTAATGCCCTTTGGTTTGAAGAATGCACCTGCCACTTTTCAAAGGTTGGTGAACCAAGTCCTTACTGGGTTGGATGACTTTTGTGCAGCTTATCTGGATGATATTGCTGTCTTTAGCTCCACCTGGGAGGATCACCTGATCCACCTGAAGAAAGTTTTGGAGGCCCTGCAAAAGGCAGGCCTAACTATCAAGGCCACAAAGTGCCAGATAGGGCAGAGTAAGGTTGTATACCTGGGCCACCTAGTAGGTGGAGGCCAGGTTCAGCCACTGGAAAGCAAAATCCAGGCCATACAGGACTGGGCTCCTCCAGTTACCCAGACACAAGTCAGAGCCTTCTTGGGCCTGACTGGGTATTACAGAAAGTTTGTGAAAAACTATGGGTCTATAGTGACACCATTAAATGACTTGACATCCAAGAAGATGCCAAAAAAGGTTCAGTGGACAGTTAGCTGTCAGAAGGCATTTGAAGACCTGAAGAAGGCCATGTGCTCTGCACCTATCCTAAAGAGTCCTGACTACTCCAAACAGTTCATTGTTCAGACAGATGCTTCTGAGTTGGGGGTGGGAGCTGTACTCTCACAACTTAATCAAGATGGTCAAGACCAGCCAATTGCTTTCATTAGCAGGAGGCTAACCCCAAGAGAAAAACGTTGGTCAGCCATTGAGAGGGAGGCCTTTGCTGTGGTTTGGGCATTAAAGAAGTTGAGGTCCTACTTGTTTGGAACTCACTTCCTGGTGCAAACAGACCATAAGCCCCTCTTATGGCTTAATCAGATGAAGGGTGAAAATCCCAAACTGCTCAGGTGGTCCATTTCCCTACAGGGGATGGACTTTACAGTGGAGCACCGCCCAGGGACTGACCATGGTAATGCAGATGGTCTCTCCAGGTACTTCCACTTAGAACATGAAGACTTATCTGGTCAAGGTTAGTTTAATGTCCCTGCGTTTGGGGGGGGGTTGTGTAGGAGAGTAGGGTCTGCTATCCTATGGTCACCCCAAATTTTTGCTTTTTGCTTCACTGGTTTTCGACTACTGAGGCTGTGGGCCTGCTGATCAGACCCCCAGCCTGCTGTTCTCTCACTAAATTAATGACACATGTGCTATAGGCACATACCAATTGGAAATGGACTCCTTGTCAGCCCCTGTAGAATGCACTATAGGTGCACAGGGCACAGGAGCCACTAAGGCCTACCAGGGGCTGCAGCATATCTTTTGCCACCCCTGGCTGGTTCTTAAATTGACACAACTGGCTGATCACTCAGCTGGGGTAAGGTGGTGTACACACCCCTTGCTTAGATATAGTATACCTATGTCTAAACCTATATCTGGACACATGTAAACCTGTGAGCCACTCCTATAGACAGGCCTCACCAATCCTGGAGGCTGGGTGCATGGTTTTTATGTGAGATGGAGCTCTAGCATGAGCTGAGCCTGTCTGCAGCCGTCGGGAACAAATCCCTAAGCTGTTTCAGGATAATGCCATACCATATACTATTAAGTGCCTTATAATCCTCGCGGTTATTTAGCAACTCTGGTTTGGCTTTATCAAAACATGTCGTGTAAGGTGTCATACGCTTTGGAATACCATCCCCTCGCCAGTTCTGGCGACGGGGATGGCATTCCACCCCTCTAGAGGGGTAAGACATGTTACTTCACTTTAATGCGGTTGATTTCTCCAAAGGCCTTAAGATCCACAAAATGGATGCCTCTGCCACAGACAAATGTCTGGACCCCTGGAGCTGACCGAAACCCAGTCAAGGGGGTCCTGGACAAAGGGTTTCCTGTCACAGGAGGGTGTCACCGCCCTCCAGACAGGAGATAGTGTATTGTAGCAGGGAGGTTTGAAAGAAACCAGACACTGCCTGGG
Source organism: Lissotriton helveticus (assembly GCF_964261635.1). Classification (NCBI taxonomy): domain Eukaryota; kingdom Metazoa; phylum Chordata; class Amphibia; order Caudata; family Salamandridae; genus Lissotriton; species Lissotriton helveticus. The sequence goes on along the minus strand of NW_027611692.1, from coordinate 4,898,987 downwards.
GCGCACAAGGCTGCCCCTTGCATAATCCGGCCAAACCGGTTCTGGGGCACTCCAGCCCTCGTGCCAGGGCGGCCTGGATCAAAGGAAGGGGGTGTATCCACCCACTTCCTGGGTCCCACCCATAGGAGGGGACCTAGCAGGTAATCACGCCCACCAGATTCGAATAAGAGTGGGAGCAGTGCCAATGCACATCAGATTTCCTGGAAGAAACATTTGAAACGATATTCTGGACCCTTCGCCCTCCATCTCAACGTGGAAGCCCGAAGAATCTCCCTTGTGGTCAAGGAGTGACCACCCTGCAGCAGCAGGCACCATCCAGCCCTCGACGTCTACTTAGTTGCAGTTCCCGCCGGAACTCGAGCGACTGAGATCGACGAGATCAAGCCTGCCCAGCTTCTAACAGCCCGATCCACAGTCCATGCAAAGCTGAGACCCGTGGAGGCGACCGGAAGCGTGGGGCACGCCATCTTGAAGTGACCACGAGACGCTGACCGTGCAGCCCACGAGTGACCCTCGAAGCTGTACACCGGTGTAGGAAGGTGGCTACCTGACTATGGTTACCCCAGATTTTTTGCCTGTGTTTAGCTGGTTTTTTGACTTAGTTGACCTGGTTCCCTGCTAATCAGGGCCCCAGGCCATCTGCTCTCTCTGTAAAATGGATTCCATGTGCTATAGGCACATACCAATTGGAAATGGACTCCTTGTCAGCCCCTGTAGAATACACTATAGGTGCACAGGGCACAGGAGCCACTAAGGCCTACCAGGGGCTGCAGCATATCTTTTGCCACCCCTGGCTGGTTCTTAAATTGACACGACTGGCTGATCACTCAGCTGGGGTAAGGTGGTGTACACACCCCTTGCTTAGATATAGTATACCTATGTCTAAACCTATATCTGGACACATGTAAACCTGTGAGCCACTCCTATAGACAGGCCTCACCAATCCTGGAGGCTGGGTGCATGGTTTTTATGTGAGATGGAGCTCTAGCATGAGCTGAGCCTGTCTGCAGCCGTCGGGAACAAATCCCTAAGCTGTTTCAGGATAATGCCATACCATATACTATTAAGTGCCTTATAATCCTCGCGGTTATTTAGCAACTCTGGTTTGGCTTTATCAAAACATGTCGTGTAAGGTGTCATACGCTTTGGAATACCATCCCCTCGCCAGTTCTGGCGACGGGGATGGCATTCCACCCCTCTAGAGGGGTAAGACATGTTACCTCACTTTAATGCGGTTGATTTCTCCAAAGGCCTTAAGATCCACAAAATGGATGCCTCTGCCACAGACAAATGTCTGGACCCCTGGAGCTGACCGAAACCCAGTCAAGGGGGTCCTGGACAAAGGGTTTCCTGTCACAGGAGGGTGTCACCGCCCTCCAGACAGGAGATAGTGTATTGTAGCAGGGAGGTTTGAAAGAAACCAGACACTGCCTGGGGCGCACAAGGCTGCCCCTTGCATAATCCGGCCAAACCGGTTCTGGGGCACTCCAGCCCTCGTGCCAGGGCGGCCTGGATCAAAGGACGGGGGTGTATCCACCCACTTCCTGGGTCCCACCCATAGGAGGGGACCTAGCAGGTAATCACGCCCACCAGATTCGAATAAGAGTGGGAGCAGTGCCAATGCACATCAGATTTCCTGGAAGAAACATTTGAAACGATATTCTGGACCCTTCGCCCTCCATCTCAACGTGGAAGCCCGAAGAATCTCCCTTGTGGTCAAGGAGTGACCACCCTGCAGCAGCAGGCACCATCCAGCCCTCGACGTCTACTTAGTTGCAGTTCCCGCCGGAACTCGAGCGACTGAGATCGACGAGATCAAGCCTGCCCAGCTTCTAACAGCCCGATCCACAGTCCCTGCAAAGCTGAGACCCGTGGAGGCGACCGGAAGCGTGGGGCACGCCATCTTGAAGTGACCACGAGACGCTGACCGTGCAGCCCACGAGTGACCCTCGAAGCTGTACACCGGGGTTTGAGAAGCCCCCACCCTGAGCTACTCCTGAGCCGAAGTTCAGCCCTCCACACTCGACGAGTGCTGCGTGGGGCCCTTTGGCACGATTTGGCTCAACGCGTTGGCCCGGTCACTTGCCAGCTGGCTTGTGGTCCCTGTGCCGACGAACTACAAAAGAAGACTCGTGATTCTGGTTGCTCCAGATCCACACCAGCTCCCCTGAAAGGGAGCCCCGACTCTGACCTTCCTGGTCCGAGTAAGACGCCATCTTCCAATCCCGCGTGGATTGCTCTTACCAAGGCTTGTTTGCTCCAAACCGGAAGCCGACTGCACCGACGGTGAGAGCCTGCGTGGGACAGATCGTGACCTGCTCCTGGACGTCGCAGATGCCCCAGAGCCCACGTGACAGCGAAGAGAAGCGCCTCGACGACCACCTGATTGCGCCCGACATTGCCTGGTTCCGTCCTGGTTCCACCCTGGTCACTGCTGAGTGACCCAGACTCTGTCCCCTCTGCTTTCAGGTACTCTACAACTTGAGTCCACCCTTGGACTCCACCGGACACTTCGTCTTCACCCTGCCTGCAGCCCTTTCAGCTTCAAGCACCAAGAGCCTGCGTGTCAAAACCCGACGCCACTTCGACCCTGTGCACCCACTTCCTGTGGGTGAGGTAACTTTGCTCCGCCGGTGTTCCCACACTGGTGCACACCTCTAGGGTCTGTGTGTTAAGTTTTGTTCCTCTAGGTTCAGCGGAAGTGTCCTTAAACTTTAACTATTTGACTTTTACGCACCATTGGTTAACATTGGTGCATGCGTGCGCTTTCCGCACATCTCCCGAATCCCGAGGGCCATTCCCGACTTCAGCATTGCTTGTCCTGACTGCTCCCAGCGATTCCCTAGGCCCTAGGCCTAACCACTGTTCGAGTGGCCTCTCTTATACCACTTGTTTAGTATATGGTTTGAGTGGCCCCCTGCCCTCATCCATAATTGTGCAACTTTGTATGTTTAAACAGTGCTTTTGATTTAACGCTTGTGCCCCTTTATTCATAAAGAATACTGGGGATTGTTTTTAGTAATAAACACATATATTTTTATAATATATACTTGTGTGGTGTCCTTTCATTTGGTATTACAGGATTGTATGTGGTAAAACAGCTCGCTTAACACGACCTCTTAAGTTAAGCCTTTAGGCTGCTTAGTCCATGCTACCACTAGGATAGCTTGTCTAATAAGGTTGACTTACAACCAGACACCATAAGGGGATTGTTTGGTCAGGTAGTAGGTGGTTCCAGAATTGGAAACATCCCCTACCAGGCCAACTTCTCACATTGGTGAGCAGCGGTGCGGATTTGAGCTTGCTGTTGTTTTACCATTGCAATCTTTATATCAAATTGAAAGATCACATCAAGTACCTCTAGGTACATATAAAATCAAAAGCTTAGCATATTAAGTTCTACTGAACTTAGTAGTTGTAGGTTGAAGGGAGTAGCACACCCCTGACTACAACTCACTAGCAAGGTCCAGTAGGAAAACACTTAGTGTAGGTAAGTGCACCACTTACACCTCACTAGTAACCATGTCTGACACAGGAAAGGCCTCAGGGTCTAGTCCTGTGACAGTTGACCCTACCCAGGCAACTTTTGGATATGACAAACTAACCCGCAGAGACTTGATTGCCTTGTGCAAAGCAAGAGGGTTAAAAAGGGGCAGAAGCCCCACCTGCCTAATCCTGGTAGAAATCCTAGAAAAGGATGACTTAGAGAAGGCAAAAGCAGCTTCCCTAGACACAGGGAACCCCCCTGTAGTTGATCCCCCTGAAGAGGAGGATGATGATGACTTGGATGAGGACTCAGAGGTTGAGGACTTAGAAGTACAGGATCAGGGTAGCCAGGTTCCAGTTGGTAGGCTTAGCCAGGCCAACTTGGACCTACTGGGGAATGGAGAGGGCCAGCACCTCCCCAGAACCCAACATGTGATTCTCCCAGGCAACAGAAGAGTGAGATCTCCCTCAGGGGACTCTCATCTTTCTAGTGCCTCCAGAGAATCAGAGAGAGGCATGAGTGCTTCTCAGAAAGCTGAGCATAGGGCTAGAATGAGGGCTGTCAGACTCCAGATAGAGAGAGAGGAGGTAGCCCTGAGTCAAGCTAAGCTTACCTTAGCTCAAGCTAAACTTGCCTTGGCAAGAGAGCAGAAATTGTGTGGCTTAGATGCCACTGGTGGCAGCAATATTCCAAAAGAGAAACCCAGGTCCTATGATAGTAGAAACCTGACAAAGATTGTGCCCCCCTTCAAAGAAGGGGATGACATCCACAAATGGATGACTGCTCTTGAGAGAGCCTGCATGGTACAGCAGGTTCCTGAGGAACAGTGGGCAGCAATCTTATGGTACTCCTTTTCAGAGAAAGGGAGAGACAAGCTCCTCACTGTTAGACATGAGGATGCAAACAATTACAAAGTCCTGAAGAGTGTTCTGATAGATGGGTTTGGCTTAACCACTGAACAGTACAGGTTGAAGTTCAGAGATACCCAGAAGACACAGACTCAGGACTGGACTGATTTTGTAGATTGTGCTACTAAGGCTCTGGAGGGTTGGCTACATGGCAGCAAAGTACATGACTTTACAGGATTGTGTAATTTGATTATGAGGGAGCAGATCCTAAGTAATTGTCAGAACCAGCTCTTACACCAGCACCTGGTAGACTCTGATCTGACCTCTCCCCAAGAATTGGGAAAGAAGGCAGACAAATGGGTCAGAACCAGGATTAGGCCTAAGAATCAGGACAGTAACCAGAAGAAGGAGTCTACCAAGCCTCAAGATAAGGGTGGGGATAAAAATAAAGAAAAGACTTCCCCAGGGCCCCAAAACTCCAAGAATGGGGGTGGGTCCCAAGACACTTCTTCAACAGAGAAAAAGCCTTATTGTTATGCCTGTAAACAGGTGGGGCATTACAAAACAGACAACTGTTGTCCCAAGAATAACAATAAAGAAAATATACCTCCAAAGCCAGCTTCAACACCTCCTATTACTGTCAGCAGTAATCCCCCAGGAAGTGGAAGCACACCCAGGAATCTGGGTGGGTTTACTTTTGGAAATCAGGTGGACCCTGGCCTATCCAGGTCCCCATCACCCAATGATCTTGTTTATGAGGCTGGCATGGGGTTTGCCAACTTCTCTGCTTGCCCAAATACTTTGAGCAAGTATAGACAAGAACCCATCATCAATGGTTTAAGAGTTGAAGCTTTTAGAGACACAGGGGCTAGCATCACCATGGTGGCTGATGGCATAGTCCCCTCTAAGCAACTTTTACCTGGTGCCACATACCAGGTAATAAACATTGATGGCATCCAAACAAATCATCCCATGGCAGTAGTAAGTCTCAGCTGGGGAGGTGTCACTGGCCCAAAGAGAGTGGCAGTGTCCCCAAACTTGCCTGTAGACTGTCTACTGGGTAATGATTTAGAAATCTCAGCCTGGGCTGGGGTTGAACAGGAAATCCATTCTAGAATGGTAAATTCCAATGGAAAGGTTAGTGGGGCTGTAATGGCTACAGCCCCAATTCAAGATGTCCTTCCTGAAAAGGTTGGTAGGGCGGAGATACTCCCTGCCCCATCTTTAGCAAAAGCTCTTCCTGAACAGAATAGCAAAGCTGTTATGATAACAGCAGAAACCCAAACTGAGTCTCCTCCTGAAAAGGTTGGTGGGGCTGTGATGGCCACAGCCCAAACTCAAACTGACACGTGTGTTGTGAAACCTGAAATGATGGATAACTCCACACAAACTGAGAGCATGGAGGAGGAAGAGAAATCTCCCCCTCACCAGACTTTAGGACAGGATCAGCCTCCTCAGGGAACTGATCTTACCCCTGATGAAGGAACTGCCCCAGAGGTGGTTGGGCGTAGCCTGACAGAACCTCTGATGTCAGTGGACCCTTCTCAGGTGGGACCCAGTCTGGAGCAGGTAACCTGCCCCTCTCTCCCTTGCCTTAGCCAGCCCAGGGCTGCAGAGGACAAGAAGGACAGTGAGACCCAGAGGGCCCCCTGTCAAATAAAGCACCCCCATCAAAAGATTAGGTGCACCAAAACTAGTAGCCCTAGTAAGGTGAAAACTTTAAAAACTCCTGAGGGAGCCCCCTTAAAAACAGTTAGGGACCTCCCCCAGATGGATTCTGTTGGGCACAGCCAAACCTGGGACCCAAAGGGCCCAAACCTGAACTGTCCCTCCAGCAAGCCAAACAGAGGGACCCAGCCTCCAGCTTTAGGTAGCCAGAGGTTGACCCTGAGAGCACAGTGCAACTCAGTTAAAGAAAGAAAGGCACACATGGTGGAAGATAATTGGAGGAAGCTAAGCCCTAAATTAGTAGAGCCTCACTTCAATACTCCATATCCAAACCAGCCTTTAACTTTGCATAAACACACCCAAGGTAGTGATTCCCTATGGTGGAGACCCTCTAATACCCAAAGGGTGAGGGACTGCTTAGTGGACCATGAGACAGGGGGTACCCATGCTAGTGCAGGTACTTCCTTATATGGCCACTCAGGCAATATAGGCTTACCTGGCCAAGGATAGCCTTATCTCCTTTCGTTTGGGGGGGGGTTATGTAGGAAGGTGGCTACCTGACTATGGTTACCCCAGATTTTTTGCCTGTGTTTAGCTGGTTTTTTGACTTAGTTGACCTGGTTCCCTGCTAATCAGGGCCCCAGGCCATCTGCTCTCTCTGTAAAATGGATTCCATGTGCTATAGGCACATACCAATTGGAAATGGACTCCTTGTCAGCCCCTGTAGAATACACTATAGGTGCACAGGGCACAGGAGCCACTAAGGCCTACCAGGGGCTGCAGCATATCTTTTGCCACCCCTGGCTGGTTCTTAAATTGACACGACTGGCTGATCACTCAGCTGGGGTAAGGTGGTGTACACACCCCTTGCTTAGATATAGTATACCTATGTCTAAACCTATATCTGGACACATGTAAACCTGTGAGCCACTCCTATAGACAGGCCTCACCAATCCTGGAGGCTGGGTGCATGGTTTTTATGTGAGATGGAGCTCTAGCATGAGCTGAGCCTGTCTGCAGCCGTCGGGAACAAATCCCTAAGCTGTTTCAGGATAATGCCATACCATATACTATTAAGTGCCTTATAATCCTCGCGGTTATTTAGCAACTCTGGTTTGGCTTTATCAAAACATGTCGTGTAAGGTGTCATACGCTTTGGAATACCATCCCCTCGCCAGTTCTGGCGACGGGGATGGCATTCCACCCCTCTAGAGGGGTAAGACATGTTACCTCACTTTAATGCGGTTGATTTCTCCAAAGGCCTTAAGATCCACAAAATGGATGCCTCTGCCACAGACAAATGTCTGGACCCCTGGAGCTGACCGAAACCCAGTCAAGGGGGTCCTGGACAAAGGGTTTCCTGTCACAGGAGGGTGTCACCGCCCTCCAGACAGGAGATAGTGTATTGTAGCAGGGAGGTTTGAAAGAAACCAGACACTGCCTGGGGCGCACAAGGCTGCCCCTTGCATAATCCGGCCAAACCGGTTCTGGGGCACTCCAGCCCTCGTGCCAGGGCGGCCTGGATCAAAGGACGGGGGTGTATCCACCCACTTCCTGGGTCCCACCCATAGGAGGGGACCTAGCAGGTAATCACGCCCACCAGATTCGAATAAGAGTGGGAGCAGTGCCAATGCACATCAGATTTCCTGGAAGAAACATTTGAAACGATATTCTGGACCCTTCGCCCTCCATCTCAACGTGGAAGCCCGAAGAATCTCCCTTGTGGTCAAGGAGTGACCACCCTGCAGCAGCAGGCACCATCCAGCCCTCGACGTCTACTTAGTTGCAGTTCCCGCCGGAACTCGAGCGACTGAGATCGACGAGATCAAGCCTGCCCAGCTTCTAACAGCCCGATCCACAGTCCCTGCAAAGCTGAGACCCGTGGAGGCGACCGGAAGCGTGGGGCACGCCATCTTGAAGTGACCACGAGACGCTGACCGTGCAGCCCACGAGTGACCCTCGAAGCTGTACACCGGGGTTTGAGAAGCCCCCACCCTGAGCTACTCCTGAGCCGAAGTTCAGCCCTCCACACTCGACGAGTGCTGCGTGGGGCCCTTTGGCACGATTTGGCTCAACGCGTTGGCCCGGTCACTTGCCAGCTGGCTTGTGGTCCCTGTGCCGACGAACTACAAAAGAAGACTCGTGATTCTGGTTGCTCCAGATCCACACCAGCTCCCCTGAAAGGGAGCCCCGACTCTGACCTTCCTGGTCCGAGTAAGACGCCATCTTCCAATCCCGCGTGGATTGCTCTTACCAAGGCTTGTTTGCTCCAAACCGGAAGCCGACTGCACCGACGGTGAGAGCCTGCGTGGGACAGATCGTGACCTGCTCCTGGACGTCGCAGATGCCCCAGAGCCCACGTGACAGCGAAGAGAAGCGCCTCGACGACCACCTGATTGCGCCCGACATTGCCTGGTTCCGTCCTGGTTCCACCCTGGTCACTGCTGAGTGACCCAGACTCTGTCCCCTCTGCTTTCAGGTACTCTACAACTTGAGTCCACCCTTGGACTCCACCGGACACTTCGTCTTCACCCTGCCTGCAGCCCTTTCAGCTTCAAGCACCAAGAGCCTGCGTGTCAAAACCCGACGCCACTTCGACCCTGTGCACCCACTTCCTGTGGGTGAGGTAACTTTGCTCCGCCGGTGTTCCCACACTGGTGCACACCTCTAGGGTCTGTGTGTTAAGTTTTGTTCCTCTAGGTTCAGCGGAAGTGTCCTTAAACTTTAACTATTTGACTTTTACGCACCATTGGTTAACATTGGTGCATGCGTGCGCTTTCCGCACATCTCCCGAATCCCGAGGGCCATTCCCGACTTCAGCATTGCTTGTCCTGACTGCTCCCAGCGATTCCCTAGGCCCTAGGCCTAACCACTGTTCGAGTGGCCTCTCTTATACCACTTGTTTAGTATATGGTTTGAGTGGCCCCCTGCCCTCATCCATAATTGTGCAACTTTGTATGTTTAAACAGTGCTTTTGATTTAACGCTTGTGCCCCTTTATTCATAAAGAATACTGGGGATTGTTTTTAGTAATAAACACATATATTTTTATAATATATACTTGTGTGGTGTCCTTTCATTTGGTATTACAGGATTGTATGTGGTAAAACAGCTCGCTTAACACGACCTCTTAAGTTAAGCCTTTAGGCTGCTTAGTCCATGCTACCACTAGGATAGCTTGTCTAATAAGGTTGACTTACAACCAGACACCATAAGGGGATTGTTTGGTCAGGTAGTAGGTGGTTCCAGAATTGGAAACATCCCCTACCAGGCCAACTTCTCACAACCGGGGTTTGAGAAGCCCCCACCCTGAGCTACTCCTGAGCCGAAGTTCAGCCCTCCACACTCGACGAGTGCTGCGTGGGGCCCTTTGGCACGATTTGGCTCAACGCGTTGGCCCGGTTACTTGCCAGCTGGCTTGTGGTCCCTGTGCCGACGAACTACAAAAGAAGACTCGTGATTCTGGTTGCTCCAGATCCACACCAGCTCCCCTGAAAGGGAGCCCCGACTCTGACCTTCCTGGTCCGAGTGAGACGCCATCTTCCAATCCCGCGTGGATTGCTCTTACCAAGGCTTGTTTGCTCCAAACCGGAAGCCGACTGCACCGACGGTGAGAGCCTGCGTGGGACAGATCGTGACCTGCTCCTGGACGTCGCAGATGCCCCAGAGCCCACGTGACAGCGAAGAGAAGCGCCTCGACGACCACCTGATTGCGCCCGACATTGCCTGGTTCCGTCCTGGTTCCACCCTGGTCACTGCTGAGTGACCCAGACTCTGTCCCCTCTGCTTTCAGGTACTCTACAACTTGAGTCCACCCTTGGACTCCACCGGACACTTCGTCTTCACCCTGCCTGCAGCCCTTTCAGCTTCAAGCACCAAGAGCCTGCGTGTCAAAACCCGACGCCACTTCGACCCTGTGCACCCACTTCCTGTGGGTGAGGTAACTTTGCTCCGCCGGTGTTCCCACACTGGTGCACACCTCTAGGGTCTGTGTGTTAAGTTTTGTTCCTCTAGGTTCAGCGGAAGTGTCCTTAAACTTTAACTATTTGACTTTTACGCACCATTGGTTAACATTGGTGTATGCGTGCGCTTTCCGCACATCTCCCGAATCCCGAGGGCCATTCCCGACTTCAGCATTGCTTGTCCTGACTGCTCCCAGCGATTCCCTAGGCCCTAGGCCTAACCACTGTTCGAGTGGCCTCTCTTATACCACTTGTTTAGTATATGGTTTGAGTGGCCCCCCGCCCTCATCCATAATTGTGCAACTTGTATGTTTAAACAGTGCTTTTGATTTAACGCTTGTGCCCCTTTATTCATAAAGAATACTGGGGATTGTTTTTAGTAATAAACACATATATTTTTATAATATATACTTGTGTGGTGTCCTTTCATCTGGTATTACAGGATTGTATGTGGTAAAACAGCTCGCTTAACACGACCTCTTAAGTTAAGCCTTTAGGCTGCTTAGTCCATGCTACCCCTAGGATAGCTTGTCTAATAAGGTTGACTTACAACCAGACACCATAAGGGGATTGTTTGGTCAGGTAGTAGGTGGTTCCAGAATTGGAAACATCCCCTACCAGGCCAACTTCTCACACACATGTGCTATAGGCACATACCAATTGGAAATGGACTCCTTGTCAGCCCCTGTAGAATGCACTATAGGTGCACAGGGCACAGGAGCCACTAAGGCCTACCAGGGGCTGCAGCATAACTTTTGCCACCACTGGCTGGTTCTTAAATTGACACAACTGGCTGATCACTCAGCTGGGGTAAGGTGGTGTACACACCCCTTGCTTAGATATAGTATACCTATGTCTAAACCTATATCTGGACACATGTAAACCTGTGAGCCACTCCTATAGACAGGCCTCACCAATCCTGGAGGCTGGGTGCATGGTTTTTATGTGAGATGGAGCTCTAGCATGAGCTGAGCCTGTCTGCAGCCGTCGGGAACAAATCCCTAAGCTGTTTCAGGATAATGCCATACCATATACTATTAAGTGCCTTATAATCCTCGCGGTTATTTAGCAACTCTGGTTTGGCTTTATCAAAACATGTCGTGTAAGGTGTCATACGCTTTGGAATACCATCCCCTCGCCAGTTCTGGCGACGGGGATGGCATTCCACCCCTCTAGAGGGGTAAGACATGTTACTTCACTTTAATGCGGTTGATTTCTCCAAAGGCCTTAAGATCCACAAAATGGATGCCTCTGCCACAGACAAATGTCTGGACCCCTGGAGCTGACCGAAACCCAGTCAAGGGGGTCCTGGACAAAGGGTTTCCTGTCACAGGAGGGTGTCACCGCCCTCCAGACAGGAGATAGTGTATTGTAGCAGGGAGGTTTGAAAGAAACCAGACACTGCCTGGGGCGCACAAGGCTGCCCCTTGCATAATCCGGCCAAACCGGTTCTGGGGCACTCCAGCCCTCGTGCCAGGGCGGCCTGGATCAAAGGAAGGGGGTGTATCCACCCACTTCCTGGGTCCCACCCATAGGAGGGGACCTAGCAGGTAATCACGCCCACCAGATTCGAATAAGAGTGGGAGCAGTGCCAATGCACATCAGATTTCCTGGAAGAAACATTTGAAACGATATTCTGGACCCTTCGCCCTCCATCTCAACGTGGAAGCCCGAAGAATCTCCCTTGTGGTCAAGGAGTGACCACCCTGCAGCAGCAGGCACCATCCAGCCCTCGACGTCTACTTAGTTGCAGTTCCCGCCGGAACTCGAGCGACTGAGATCGACGAGATCAAGCCTGCCCAGCTTCTAACAGCCCGATCCACAGTCCCTGCAAAGTTGAGACCCGTGGAGGTGACCGGAAGCGTGGGGCACGCCATCTTGAAGTGACCACGAGACGCTGACCGTGCAGCCCACGAGTGACCCTCGAAGCTGTACACCGGGGTTTGAGAAGCCCCCACCCTGAGCTACTCCTGAGCCGAAGTTCAGCCCTCCACACTCGACGAGTGCTGCGTGGGGCCCTTTGGCACCATTTGGCTCAACGCGTTGGCCCGGTCACTTGCCAGCTGGCTTGTGGTCCCTGTGCCGACGAACTACCTAAGAAGACTTGTGATTCTGGTTGCTCCAGATCCACACCAGCTCCCCTGAAAAGGAGCCCCGACTCTGACCTTCCTGGTCCGAGTGAGAAGCAATCTTCCGATCCTGCGTGGATTGCTCTTACCAAGGCTTGTTTGCTCCAAACCTGAAGCCGACTGCACCGACGGTGAGAGCCTGCGTGGGACAGATCGTGACCTGCTCCTGGACGTCGCAGATGCCCCAGAGCCCACGTGACAGCGGAGAGAAGCTCCTCGACGACCACCTGATTGCGCCCGACATTGCCTGGTTCCGTCCTGGTTCCACCCTGGTCACTGCTGAGTGACCCAGACTCTGTCCCCTCTGCTTTCAGGTACTCTACAACTTGAGTCCACCCTTGGACTCCACCGGACACTTCGTCTTCACCCTGCCTGCAGCCCTTTCAGCTTCAAGCACCAAGAGCCTGCGTGTCAAAACCCGACGCCACTTCGACCCTGTGCACCCACTTCCTGTGGGTGAGGTAACTTTGCTCCGCCGTGTTCCCACACTGGTGCACACCTCTAGGGTCTGTGTGTTAAGTTTTGTTCCTCTAGGTTCAGCGGAAGTGTCCTTAAACTTTAACTCTTTGACTTTTACGCACCATTGGTTAACATTGGTGCATGCGTGCGCTTTCCGCACATCTCCCGAATCCCGAGGGCCATTCCCGACTTCAGCATTGCTTGTCCTGACTGCTCCCAGCGATTCCCTAGGCCCTAGGCCTAACCACTGTTCGAGTGGCCTCTCTTATACCACTTGTTTAGTATATGGTTTGAGTGGCCACCCGCCCTCATCCATAATTGTGCAACTTGTATGTTTAAACAGTGCTTTTGATTTAACGCTTGTGCCCCTTTATTCATAAAGAATACTGGGGATTGTTTTTAGTAATAAACACATATATTTTTATAATATATACTTGTGTGGTGTCCTTTCATTTGGTATTACAGGATTGTATGTGGTAAAACAGCTCGCTTAACACGACCTCTTAAGTTAAGCCTTTAGGCTGCTTAGTCCATGCTACCCCTAGGATAGCTTGTCTAATAAGGTTGACTTACAACCAGACACCATAAGGGATTGTTTGGTCAGGTAGTAGGTGGTTCCAGAATTGGAAACATCCCCTACCAGGCCAACTTCTCACATTGGTGAGCAGCGGTGCGGATTTGAGCTTGCTGTTGTTTTACCATTGCAATCTTTATATCAAATTGAAAGATCACATCAAGTACCTCTAGGTACATATAAAATCAAAAGCTTAGCATATTAAGTTCTACTGAACTTAGTAGTTGTAGGTTGAAGGGAGTAGCACACCCCTGACTACAACTCACTAGCAAGGTCCAGTAGGAAAACACTTAGTGTAGGTAAGTGCACCACTTACACCTCACTAGTAACCATGTCTGACACAGGAAAGGCCTCAGGGTCTAGTCCTGTGACAGTTGACCCTACCCAGGCAACTTTTGGATATGACAAACTAACCCGCAGAGACTTGATTGCCTTGTGCAAAGCAAGAGGGTTAAAAAGGGGCAGAAGCCCCACCTGCCTAATCCTGGTAGAAATCCTAGAACAGGATGACTTAGAGAAGGCAAAAGCAGCTTCCCTAGATACAGGAACTGGAGGGAACCCCCCTGCAGTTGATCCCCTTGAAGAGGAGGATGATGATGACTTGGATGAGGACTCAGATGTTGAGGACTTAGGAGTACAGGATCAGGGTAGCCAGGTTCCAGTTGGTAGGCTTAGCCAGGCCAACTTGGACCTACTGGGGAATGGAGAGGGCCAGCACCTCCCCAGAACCCAACATATGATTCCCCCAGGCAACAGAAGAGTGAGATCTCCCTCAGGAGACTCTCATCTTTCTAGTGCCTCCAGGGAATCACAGAGAGGCATGAATGCTTCTCAAAAGTTAGAGCATAGGGCCAGAATGAGGGCTGTCAAACTCCAGATAGAGAGGGAGGAGGTAGCCTTGGCTCAAGCTAGACTTGCCTTGGCAAGAGAGCAGAAATTAAGTGGCTTAGATGTCACTGGTGGCAGCAATTTTCCAAGAGAAAAAGACAGGGCCTATGATAATAGAAACCTGACCAAAATTGTGCCCCCCTTTAAAGAAGGGGATGACATCCACAAATGGGTGACTGCTCTTGAGAGAGCCTGCATGGTACAGCAGGTTCCTGAGAATCAGTGGGCTGCAATTTTGTGGTACTCCTTTTCTGAGAAAGGGAGGGACAGGCTCCTCACAGTTAGACCTGAGGATGCCAAAAACTACTCTGTTTTGAAGAGTGCTCTCATTGAAGGGTATGGCTTAACCACTGAGCAATACAGGTTGTTGTTCAGAGACACCCAGAAAGCACAGACTCAAGACTGGACTGATTTTGTGGAGTGTGCCACTAAGGCTTTGGAGGGTTGGTTACAGGGAAGTAAAGTTTCAGACTATACAGGATCGTACAATCTTATGATGAGAGAACAGATCCTTAATAACTGTACAAACCAGCTGTTGCATCAATACCTTATTGACTCTGATCTGACCTCTCCCCAAGAATTGGGAAAGAAGGCAGACAAATGGGTCAGAACAAGGATTAAGCAGAAACCCCAGAACCAAGGTGGTGACCAGAAGAAAACAGACCAGAAGGGTGGTAATCAGAATCAGAAAGATAAAGAAAAAGACCAGAAGTCTTCAGGCCCCCAAACTAATAGTAAGGAGGGTGGTTCCCAAACTGGTAACAAGAAGAAGAAGAACAAAGGTCCAAAGACACCTTGGTGCAATACCTGCAAATCAGTTTCACACTGGGGCAGTGAGTGCACCAAGGCAAATCCAGTTCCCACCACTACAGCTCCTAAAGCAACTGCAACCCCAAGTACAGTAAGCAGTGGTGGAACACAGTCCAAGGGTGTAGCTGGGTTGACCCTGGGTATTGAAGTAGGATCTGGCCTAGTCAGAGTCCCTACACAGGCAGTTCTCCTGTATGATGTGGACATTGAGTTGCCCACTGCAGTAAGCCCCACTAACCTGGGCAAATACAGGCAGACTCCCTTAATAAATGAGAAACTGGCTCAAGCTTACAGGGACACATGTGCTAGTGTCACCATGGTGACCCCTGGCTTTGTGGACCCTGGACAGATTGTACTAGGAGAGAGCTACCTAGTAACCAATGCAAGCAACTCCACTACCTCCCATAGTGTGGCAGTTGTGAACTTCTCCTGGGGAGGGGTTGATGGCCTAAAGAAAGTTGTGGTGAGTGCAGACCTACCAGTAGACTGTCTGTTAGGCAATGACCTTGAAAGCTCAGCATGGTCAGAAGTGGAGTACAGGACTCATGCAGAAATGCTAGGGATTTCAGAGCATGTCCTTGCCATGACAAGGGCTCAGGCTAAGAAGTGCCTTCCTGAACCAGTGGTGGATCTTGAGACAATAGACCAGCCACAGCCCAAGAGAAGGAGCAAGAGAGGAAAGGCCTCGCCTTCCACCTTGCCCCAGGTTGAGGATCAGGTTTCAGAGGAAACTGATTCTGCAGTCCAAGAGGAGACTGTCTCTGAGGAGCTTGAACCTGACCAGGTTGAGTTTCTGGGGACAGGGGGACCCTCAAGGGCAGACCTGAGGCAGGCTCAATTAGATTGCCCTTCCCTTGAACCCCTCAGACAGCAGGCTGCTGCTGAGGCTGCTGGGGATGCCCAAGGTACCCATACTGTGTATTGGGATGAGGGACTCCTTTACTCAGAGGCTAGAGCCCCCAAGCCTGGCATGACCAGGAGGTTGGTGATACCTCTGCAGTTTAGGGGATTCCTCCTTACCTTGGCCCATGATATTCCCCTTGCAGGACACTTAGGCCAGAACAAGACGTGGGACAGGCTTGTTCCACACTTTCACTGGCCTCACATGTCAGAGGATGTCAAGGAGTTTTGTCGCTCCTGTGTCACTTGCCAAGCCAGTGGTAAGTCAGGTGGCACAACAAAGGCCCCCCTAATACCACTACCTGTGGTGGGGGTCCCCTTTGAGAGAGTTGGAATTGATATTGTGGGTCCAATGGACCCCCAAACAGCATCTGGGAACAGATTCATACTGGTGGTAGTGGATCATGCCACCAGGTACCCAGAGGCTATTCCCCTAAGGACCACCACAGCACCTGTGGTGGCAAAAGCCCTCATTGCAGTTTTCTCAAGAGTGGGCTTTCCTAAGGAGGTACTATCAGATAGAGGGACAAATTTTATGCCCAGCTATCTAAAAGCAATGTGGAAGGAATGTGGAGTAAACTATAAGTTTACCACCCCATATCATCCACAATGCAATGGGCTTGTGGAGAGATTTAACAAGACCCTTAAAGGCATGATAAAAGGATTACCAGAGAAGCTCAGGCGGAAATGGGACATTCTTTTACCCTGCCTGCTCTTTGCTTACAGAGAGGTCCCACAGAAGGGGGTTGGCTACAGCCCTTTTGAACTTTTGTTTGGCCACCCTGTGAGAGGTCCATTGTGTTTGGTGAAGGAAGGATGGGAGTTACCTCTCAAAAAGCCCAAACTAGACATAGTGGACTATGTACTTGGTCTCCGCTCCAGGATGGCTGAGTACATGGAAAGAGCATCCAAAAACCTGGAGGCCAGCCAAGAATTGCAGAAAGCTTGGCATGACCAAAAGGCTGTGCTGGTAGAGTTCCAACCAGGACAGAAGGTATGGGTACTGGAGCCAGTGGCTCCAGCAGCACTCCAAGACAAATGGAGTGGACCCTATCCTATTATTGAGAAGAAAGGGGAAGTCACCTACTTGGTAGACTTTGGAACACCCAGGAGCCCTCACAGGGTAATCCATGTGAATCGCTTGAAAGCATTTGTAGACAGGGAGGACATGAGCTTGCTCATGGCCACAGATGGGGAACAGGAGGAAGAGAGTGACCCTCTCCCAGACCTGCTTTCTCAGAACCCTGATGATGGTTCAGTTGATGGAGTAGCCTTGGCAGGCAGCCTCACTGACCAGCAACAGAGGGACTGCAGACAAGTTTTGCAGGCTCACAGGCAAATGTTTTCACTCACACCCAGCCAAACTGACTGGTGTACCCATGTTGTGGACACTGGTGACAGTCTGCCTGTCAAGAATAAGATCTACAGGCAACCTGATCATGTCAGGGATTGCATCAAGGCTGAGGTGCAAAAGATGTTGGAGCTTGGAGTGATTGAGCCATCAGAGAGCCCATGGGCCAGCCCAGTAGTCCTGGTGCCAAAACCTCATACCCAAGATGGTAAGAGAGAAATGAGGTTTTGCGTGGATTACAGGGGCCTCAATGCTGTCACTAGGACAGATGCTCACCCCATTCCAAGAGCAGATGAGCTCATTGACAGATTGGCTTCTGCCAAGTTTCTGAGCACATTTGATCTGACAGCTGGCTACTGGCAAATCAGACTAGCTGAGGAGTCAAAAGCCAAAACAGCATTCTCTACCCCTAGTGGACATTATCAGTTTGTGGTAATGCCCTTTGGTTTGAAGAATGCACCTGCCACTTTCCAAAGGTTGGTGAACCAAGTCCTTACTGGGTTGGATGACTTTTGTGCAGCTTATCTGGATGATATTGCTGTCTTTAGCTCCACCTGGGAGGATCACCTGATCCACCTGAAGAAAGTTTTGGAGGCCCTGCAAAAGGCAGGCCTAACTATCAAGGCCACAAAGTGCCAGATAGGGCAGAGTAAGGTTGTATACCTGGGCCACCTAGTAGGTGGAGGCCAGGTTCAGCCACTGGAAAGCAAAATCCAGGCCATACAGGACTGGGCGCCTCCAGTTACCCAGACACAAGTCAGAGCCTTCTTGGGCCTGACTGGGTATTACAGAAAGTTTGTGAAAAACTATGGGTCTATAGTGACACCATTAAATGACTTGACATCCAAGAAGATGCCAAAAAAGGTTCAGTGGACAGTTAGCTGTCAGAAGGCATTTGAAGACCTGAAGAAGGCCATGTGCTCTGCACCTATCCTAAAGAGTCCTGACTACTCCAAACAGTTCATTGTTCAGACAGATGCTTCTGAGTTGGGGGTGGGAGCTGTACTCTCACAACTTAATCAAGATGGTCAAGACCAGCCAATTGCTTTCATTAGCAGGAGGCTAACCCCAAGAGAAAAACGTTGGTCAGCCATTGAGAGGGAGGCCTTTGCTGTGGTTTGGTCATTAAAGAAGTTGAGGTCCTACTTGTTTGGAACTCACTTCCTGGTGCAAACAGACCATAAGCCCCTCTTATGGCTTAATCAGATGAAGGGTGAAAATCCCAAACTGCTCAGGTGGTCCATTTCCCTACAGGGGATGGACTTTACAGTGGAGCACCGCCCAGGGACTGACCATGGTAATGCAGATGGTCTCTCCAGGTACTTCCACTTAGAACATGAAGACTTATCTGGTCAAGGTTAGTTTAATGTCCCTGCGTTTGGGGGGGGGTTGTGTAGGAGAGTAGGGTCTGCTATCCTATGGTCACCCCAAATTTTTGCTTTTTGCTTCACTGGTTTTCGACTACTGAGGCTGTGGGCCTGCTGATCAGACCCCCAGCCTGCTGTTCTCTCACTAAATTAATGACACATGTGCTATAGGCACATACCAATTGGAAATGGACTCCTTGTCAGCCCCTGTAGAATGCACTATAGGTGCACAGGGCACAGGAGCCACTAAGGCCTACCAGGGGCTGCAGCATAACTTTTGCCACCCCTGGCTGGTTCTTAAATTGACACAACTGGCTGATCACTCAGCTGGGGTAAGGTGGTGTACACACCCCTTGCTTAGATATAGTATACCTATGTCTAAACCTATATCTGGACACATGTATACCTGTGAGCCACTCCTATAGACAGGCCTCACCAATCCTGGAGGCTGGGTGCATGGTTTTTATGTGAGATGGAGCTCTAGCATGAGCTGAGCCTGTCTGCAGCCGTCGGGAACAAATCCCTAAGCTGTTTCAGGATAATGCCATACCATATACTATTAAGTGCCTTATAATCCTCGCGGTTATTTAGCAACTCTGGTTTGGCTTTATCAAAACATGTCGTGTAAGGTGTCATACGCTTTGGAATACCATCCCCTCGCCAGTTCTGGCGACGGGGATGGCATTCCACCCCTCTAGAGGGGTAAGACATGTTACTTCACTTTAATGCGGTTGATTTCTCCAAAGGCCTTAAGATCCACAAAATGGATGCCTCTGCCACAGACAAATGTCTGGACCCCTGGAGCTGACCGAAACCCAGTCAAGGGGGTCCTGGACAAAGGGTTTCCTGTCACAGGAGGGTGTCACCGCCCTCCAGACAGGAGATAGTGTATTGTAGCAGGGAGGTTTGAAAGAAACCAGACACTGCCTGGGGCGCACAAGGCTGCCCCTTGCATAATCCGGCCAAACCGGTTCTGGGGCACTCCAGCCCTCGTGCCAGGGCGGCCTGGATCAAAGGAAGGGGGTGTATCCACCCACTTCCTGGGTCCCACCCATAGGAGGGGACCTAGCAGGTAATCACGCCCACCAGATTCGAATAAGAGTGGGAGCAGTGCCAATGCACATCAGATTTCCTGGAAGAAACATTTGAAACGATATTCTGGACCCTTCGCCCTCCATCTCAACGTGGAAGCCCGAAGAATCTCCCTTGTGGTCAAGGAGTGACCACCCTGCAGCAGCAGGCACCATCCAGCCCTCGACGTCTACTTAGTTGCAGTTCCCGCCGGAACTCGAGCGACTGAGATCGACGAGATCAAGCCTGCCCAGCTTCTAACAGCCCGATCCACAGTCCCTGCAAAGTTGAGACCCGTGGAGGCGACCGGAAGCGTGGGGCACGCCATCTTGAAGTGACCACGAGACGCTGACCGTGCAGCCCACGAGTGACCCTCGAAGCTGTACACCGGGGTTTGAGAAGCCCCCACCCTGAGCTACTCCTGAGCCGAAGTTCAGCCCTCCACACTCGACGAGTGCTGCGTGGGGCCCTTTGGCACGATTTGGCTCAACGCGTTGGCCCGGTCACTTGCCAGCTGGCTTGTGGTCCCTGTGCCGACGAACTACCTAAGAAGACTTGTGATTCTGGTTGCTCCAGATCCACACCAGCTCCCCTGAAAAGGAGCCCCGACTCTGACCTTCCTGGTCCGAGTGAGAAGCAATCTTCCGATCCTGCGTGGATTGCTCTTACCAAGGCTTGTTTGCTCCAAACCTGAAGCCGACTGCACCGACGGTGAGAGCCTGCGTGGGACAGATCGTGACCTGCTCCTGGACGTCGCAGATGCCCCAGAGCCCACGTGACAGCGGAGAGAAGCTCCTCGACGACCACCTGATTGCGCCCGACATTGCCTGGTTCCGTCCTGGTTCCACCCTGGTCACTGCTGAGTGACCCAGACTCTGTCCCCTCTGCTTTCAGGTACTCTACAACTTGAGTCCACCCTTGGACTCCACCGGACACTTCGTCTTCACCCTGCCTGCAGCCCTTTCAGCTTCAAGCACCAAGAGCCTGCGTGTCAAAACCCGACGCCACTTCGACCCTGTGTACCCACTTCCTGTGGGTGAGGTAACTTTGCTCCGCCGGTGTTCCCACACTGGTGCACACCTCTAGGGTCTGTGTGTTAAGTTTTGTTCCTCTAGGTTCAGCGGAAGTGTCCTTAAACTTTAACTCTTTGACTTTTACGCACCATTGGTTAACATTGGTGCATGCGTGCGCTTTCCGCACATCTCCCGAATCCCGAGGGCCATTCCCGACTTCAGCATTGCTTGTCCTGACTGCTCCCAGCGATTCCCTAGGCCCTAGGCCTAACCACTGTTCGAGTGGCCTCTCTTATACCACTTGTTTAGTATATGGTTTGAGTGGCCACCCGCCCTCATCCATAATTGTGCAACTTGTATGTTTAAACAGTGCTTTTGATTTAACGCTTGTGCCCCTTTATTCATAAAGAATACTGGGGATTGTTTTTAGTAATAAACACATATATTTTTATAATATATACTTGTGTGGTGTCCTTTCATTTGGTATTACAGGATTGTATGTGGTAAAACAGCTCGCTTAACACGACCTCTTAAGTTAAGCCTTTAGGCTGCTTAGTCCATGCTACCCCTAGGATAGCTTGTCTAATAAGGTTGACTTACAACCAGACACCATAAGGGATTGTTTGGTCAGGTAGTAGGTGGTTCCAGAATTGGAAACATCCCCTACCAGGCCAACTTCTCACACTGGGGGACCAAGCACAGCCTGGGGGACCAAGCACAGCCTGGGGGTGTGGTAAATAAATAAATAATACCCTATTTTTGACTAGACTTATAGCATAACAGATAGCTCAATAAAATAAGAGTCAAGATTCGAGGTAGTAGGAGTTTCTGCAGGTTTATTACAGCATAAGGACAGGATCAGGACAACCTGCATAGGAACAGAATGACAGGGCCCAGCAGGACAACTGGGGCCCAACAGGGGAAGAGAGGCCCAGCAGCTGCTGGGGCTAGGTCTGGGATGAGCGCGCTAACATCCAATAACAAAACACAGGCATATATACATAGCGCGAACACATAGCATTACATTGCAGTAGGCGTAGCAGTGGGTGGAGCAGAAGGCGTGACGCGTAGCAGTCGCGAAAGATAACAGTAAAAAGAGGTGTAACTGGGCGTATACGTAGACATGTGGTGCAAACGTAACAGAATATGTCATGAATGGGCGGAAACATAGGAGGGGGCTACCTAAGGAGCCGGGACCTCTAACCTAATGGTGCGCGAAAACTAGCAATGACGTGTTACTAGGAGAAGCTGGGGGCTATGAACTCTGTGTTAGGAGCAGAGACTAGAGTCTGGAGGGTCGGAGCGACATGTACCTAAACCCTATCTGGTATCTGATGTTTAGGGAACATGTTGATATAAACTAGAAGTCATGAGGGGAAAAGCTAACTTGATTCTAAGACTGGACCACGCATTATTCTACATGTAGTGCGTGATGAAGAATACTAAATGACCATTAAATACAGTATTTCTCTAACATGGAGACGAGAAGGCTAGACAATGACGGAAACTATTGATGCAGTTCAGTAGCTTAGGAATGCAGAAGAGGAGGACTGAACTGATAACTGGAACTATAACATACTTTTGGCAGACTCAGAGGCAGAGCCAAGCTGTACCGGGCACTGCGAGGCAGGAAGTAAGTGAAAGGTCGAGGATACAGGTGGGGGCTGTATTGCTCCTCAGCGAGGCTTTCAGGAGACAGGAGCTGAATCTGATGTCCGGGCCCTTTTGAGGCCTGGAAACGGGGACTTTATAATGGAATAACGTGCACACTGGGAAACGTGGTAACATAACTTTACATAGGCCTGATATTCGTAGTATTCACGAAGACTGGAAAATGACATACCAGAGGTGGACACAACTGTAATTGCGTCTTTAATCGGACATGGGGAATAACATATGCATATTGGTCATGCACACATAACATATGATGGATAAAGCGTAGGGACACAGAACATGGCTGTAGGAAGGTGGCTACCTGACTATGGTTACCCCAGATTTTTTGCCTGTGTTTAGCTGGTTTTTTGACTTAGTTGACCTGGTTCCCTGCTAATCAGGGCCCCAGGCCATCTGCTCTCTCTGTAAAATGGATTCCATGTACCCTAGGTACATACCAATTGGAAATGGACTCCTTGTCAGCCCCTGTAGAATGCACTATAGGTGCACAGGGCACAGGAGCCACTAAGGCCTACCAGGGGCTGCAGCACATCTTTTGCCACCCCTGGCTGGTTCTTAAATTGACACAACTGGCTGATCACTCAGCTGGGGTAAGGTGGTGTACACACCCCTTGCTTAGATATAGTATACCTATGTCTAAACCTATATCTGGACACATGTAAACCTGTGAGCCACTCCTATAGACAGGCCTCACCAATCCTGGAGGCTGGGTGCATGGTTTTTATGTGAGATGGAGCTCTAGCATGAGCTGAGCCTGTCTGCAGCCGTCGGGAACAAATCCCTAAGCTGTTTCAGGATAATGCCATACCATATACTATTAAGTGCCTTATAATCCTCGCGGTTATTTAGCAACTCTGGTTTGGCTTTATCAAAACATGTCGTGTAAGGTGTCATACGCTTTGGAATACCATCCCCTCGCCAGTTCTGGCGACGGGGATGGCATTCCACCCCTCTAGAGGGGTAAGACATGTTACTTCACTTTAATGCGGTTGATTTCTCCAAAGGCCTTAAGATCCACAAAATGGATGCCTCTGCCACAGACAAATGTCTGGACCCCTGGAGCTGACCGAAACCCAGTCAAGGGGGTCCTGGACAAAGGGTTTCCTGTCACAGGAGGGTGTCACCGCCCTCCAGACAGGAGATAGTGTATTGTAGCAGGGAGGTTTGAAAGAAACCAGACACTGCCTGGGGCGCACAAGGCTGCCCCTTGCATAATCCGGCCAAACCGGTTCTGGGGCACTCCAGCCCTCGTGCCAGGGCGGCCTGGATCAAAGGAAGGGGGTGTACCCACCCACTTCCTGGGTCCCACCCATAGGAGGGGACCTAGCAGGTAATCACGCCCACCAGATTCGAATAAGAGTGGGAGCAGTGCCAATGCACATCAGATTTCCTGGAAGAAACATTTGAAACGATATTCTGGACCCTTCGCCCTCCATCTCAACGTGGAAGCCCGAAGAATCTCCCTTGTGGTCAAGGAGTGACCACCCTGCAGCAGCAGGCACCATCCAGCCCTCGACGTCTACTTAGTTGCAGTTCCCGCCGGAACTCGAGCGACTGAGATCGACGAGATCAAGCCTGCCCAGCTTCTAACAGCCCGATCCACAGTCCATGCAAAGCTGAGACCCGTGGAGGCGACCGGAAGCGTGGGGCACGCCATCTTGAAGTGACCACGAGACGCTGACCGTGCAGCCCACGAGTGACCCTCGAAGCTGTACACCGGGGTTTGAGAAGCCCCCACCCTGAGCTACTCCTGAGCCGAAGTTCAGCCCTCCACACTCGACGAGTGCTGCGTGGGGCCCTTTGGCACGATTTGGCTCAACGTGTTGGCCCGGTCACTTGCCAGCTGGCTTGTGGTCCCTGTGCCGACGAACTACCAAAGAAGACTCGTGAATCTGGTTGCTTTAGATCCACAACAGCTCCCCTGAAAAGGAGCCCCGACTCTGACCTTCCTGGTCCGAGTGAGAAGCAATCTTCCGATCCTGCATGGATTGCTCTTACCAAGGCTTGTTTGCTCCAAACCTGAAGCCGACTGCACCGACGGTGAGAGCCTGCGTGGGACAGATCGTGACCTGCTCCTGGACGTCGCAGATGCCCCAGAGCCCACGTGACAGCGGAGAGAAGCTCCTCGACGACCACCTGATTGCGCCCGACATTGCCTGGTTCCGTCCTGGTTCCACCCTGGTCACTGCTGAGTGACCCAGACTCTGTCCCCTCTGCTTTCAGGTACTCTACAACTTGAGTCCACCCTTGGACTCTACCGGACACTTCGTCTTCACCCTGCCTGCAGCCCTTTCAGCTTCAAGCACCAAGAGCCTGCGTGTCAAAACCCGACGCCACTTCGACCCTGTGCACCCACTTCCTGTGGGTGAGGTAACTTTGCTCCGCCGGTGTTCCCACACTGGTGCACACCTCTAGGGTCTGTGTGTTAAGTTTTGTTCCTCTAGGTTCAGCGGAAGTGTCCTTAAACTTTAACTATTTGACTTTTACGCACCATTGGTTAACATTGGTGCATGCGTGCGCTTTCCGCACATCTCCCGAATCCCGAGGGCCATTCCCGACTTCAGCATTGCTTGTCCTGACTGCTCCCAGCGATTCCCTAGGCCCTAGGCCTAACCACTGTTCGAGTGGCCTCTCTTATACCACTTGTTTAGTATATGGTTTGAGTGGCCCCCTGCCCTCATCCATAATTGTGCAACTTGTATGTTTAAACAGTGCTTTTTGATTTAACGCTTGTGCCCCTTTATTCATAAAGAATACTGGGGATTGTTTTTAGTAATAAACACATATATTTTTATAATATATACTTGTGTGGTGTCCTTTCATTTGGTATTACAGGATTGTATGTGGTAAAACAGCTCGCTTAACACGACCTCTTAAGTTAAGCCTTTAGGCTGCTTAGTCCATGCTACCCCTAGGATAGCTTGTCTAATAAGGTTGACTTACAACCAGACACCATAAGGGATTGTTTGGTCAGGTAGTAGGTGGTTCCAGAATTGGAAACATCCCCTACCAGGCCAACTTCTCACATTGGTGAGCAGCGGTGCGGATTTGAGCTTGCTGTTGTTTTACCATTGCAATCTTTATATCAAATTGAAAGATCACATCAAGTACCTCTAGGTACATATAAAATCAAAAGCTTAGCATATTAAGTTCTACTGAACTTAGTAGTTGTAGGTTGAAGGGAGTAGCACACCCCTGACTACAACTCACTAGCAAGGTCCAGTAGGAAAACACTTAGTGTAGGTAAGTGCACCACTTACACCTCACTAGTAACCATGTCTGACACAGGAAAAGCCTCAGGGTCTACTCCTGTGACAGTTGACCCTACCCAGGCAACTTTTGGATATGACAAACTAACCCGCAGAGACTTGATTGCCTTGTGCAAAGCAAGAGGGTTAAAAAGGGGCAGAAGCCCCACCTGCCTAATCCTGGTAGAAATCCTAGAACAGGATGACTTAGAGAAGGCAAAAGCAGCTTCCCTAGATACAAGAACTGGAGGGAACCCCCCTGTAGTTGATCCCCCTGAAGAGGAGGATGATGATGACTTGGATGAGGACTCAGATGTTGGGGACTTAGAAGTACAGGATCAGGGTAGCCAGGTTCCAGTTGGTAGGCTTAGCCAGGCCAACTTGGACCTACTGGGGAATGGAGAGGGCCAGCACCTCCCCAGAACCCAACATGTGATTCTCCCAGGCAACAGAAGAGTGAGATCTCCCTCGGGGGACTCTCATCTTTCTAGTGCCTCCAGAGAATCAGAGAGAGGCATGAGTGCTTCTCAGAAAGCTGAGCATAGGGCTAGAATGAGGGCTGTCAGACTCCAGATAGAGAGAGAGGAGGTAGCCCTGAGTCAAGCTAAGCTTACCTTAGCTCAAGCTAAACTTGCCTTGGCAAGAGAGCAGAAATTAAGTGGCTTAGATGTCACTGGTGGCAGCAATATTCCTAAAGAGAAACCCAGGTCCTATGATAGTAGAAACCTGACAAAGATTGTGCCCCCCTACAAGGAAGGGGATGACATCCACAAATGGATGACTGCTCTTGAGAGAGCCTGCATGGTACAGCAGGTTCCTGAGGAACAGTGGGCAGCAATCTTATGGTACTCCTTTTCAGAGAAAGGGAGAGACAAGCTCCTCACTGTTAGACATGAGGATGCAAACAATTACAAAGTCCTGAAGAGTGTTCTGATAGATGGGTTTGGCTTAACCACTGAACAGTACAGGTTGAAGTTCAGAGATACCCAGAAGACACAGACTCAGGACTGGACTGATTTTGTAGATTGTGCTACTAAGGCCCTGGAGGGTTGGCTACATGGCAGCAAAGTACATGACTTTACAGGATTGTATAATTTGATTATGAGGGAGCAGATCCTAAGTAATTGTCAGAACCAGCTCTTACACCAGCACCTGGTAGACTCTGATCTGACCTCTCCCCAAGAATTGGGAAAGAAGGCAGACAAATGGGTCAGAACCAGGATTAGGCCTAAGAATCAGGACAGTAACCAGAAGAAGGAGTCTACCAAGCCTCAAGATAAGGGTGGGGATAAAAGTAAAGAAAAGACTTCCCCAGGGCCCCAAAACTCCAAGGATGGGGGTGGGTCCCAAGACACTTCTTCAACTGAGAAAAAGCCCTATTGTTATCCCTGTAAACAGGTGGGGCATTACAAAACAGACAGCTGTTGTCCCAGGAATAACAATAAAGAAAATATACCTCCAAAGCCAGCTTCAACACCTCCTGTTACTGTCAGCAGTAATCCCCCAGGAAGTGGAAGCACACCCAGGAATCTGGGTGGGTTTACTTTTGGAAATCAGGTGGACCCTGGCCTATCCAGGTCCCCATCACCCACTAATCTTGTTTATGAGGCTGGCATGGGGTTTGCCAACTTCTCTGCTTGCCCAAATACTTTGAGCAAGTATAGACAAGAACCCATCATCAATGGTTTAAGAGTTGAAGCTTATAGAGACACAGGGGCTAGCATCACCATGGTGGCTGATGGCATAGTCCCCTCTAAGCAACTTTTACCTGGTGCCACATACCAGGTAATAAACATTGATGGCATCCAAACAAATCATCCCATGGCAGTAGTAAGTCTCAGCTGGGGAGGTGTCACTGGCCCAAAGAGAGTGGCAGTGTCACCAAACTTGCCTGTGGACTGTCTACTGGGTAATGATTTAGAAATCTCAGCCTGGGCTGAGGTTGAACAGGAAACCCATTCTAGAATGGTGAATTCCCATGGAAAGGTTAGTAAGGCTGTACTGGCTACAGCCCCAATCCAAGATGTCCTTCCTGAAAAGGTTGGTAGGGCTGAGAAACTCTCTGCCCCATCTTTAGTAAAAGCTCTTCCTGAACAGAATAGCAAAGCTGTTATGATAACAGCAGAAACCCAAACTGAGTCTCCTCCTGAAAAGGTTGGTGGGGCTGTGATGGCCACAGCCCAAACTCAAACTGACATGTGTGTTGTGAAACCTGAAATGATGGATAACTCCACACAAACTGAGAGCATGGAGGAGGAAGAGAAATCTCCCCCTCACCAGACTTTAGGACAGGATCAGCCTCCTCAGGGAACTGATCTTACCCCTGATGAAGGAGCTGCCCCAGAGGTGGTTGGGCCTAGCCTGACAGAACCTCTGATGTCAGTGGACCCTTCTCAGGTGGGACCCAGTCTGGAGCAGGTAACCTGCCCCTCTCTACCTTGCCTTAGCCAGCCCAGGGCTGCAGAGGACAAGAAGGACAGTGAGACCCAGAGGGCCCCCTGTCAAATAAAGCACCCCCATCAAAAGATTAGGTGCACCAAAACTAGTAGCCCTAGTAAGGTGAAAACTTTAAAAACTCCTGAGGGAGCCCCCTTAAAAGTAGTTAGGGACCTCCCACAGATGGATTCTGTTGGGCACAGCCAAACCTGGGACCCAAGGGGCCCAAACCTGAACTGTCCCTCCAGCAAGCCAAACAGAGGGACCCAGCCTCCAGCTTTAGGTAGCCAGAGGCTGACCCTGAGAGCACAGTGCAACTCAGTTAAAGAAAGAAAGGCACACCTGGTGGAAGATAATTGGAGGAAGCCAAGCCCTAACTTAGTAGAGCCTAACTTCAATACTCCATATCCAAACCAGCCTTTAACTTTGCATAAACACACCCAAGGTAGTGATTCCCTATGGTGGAGACCCTCTAATACCCAAAGGGTGAGGGACTGCTTAGTGGACCATGAGACAGGGGGTACCCATGCTAGTGCAGGTACTTCCTTATATGGCCACTCAGGCAATATAGGCTTACCTGGCCAAGGATAGCCTTATCTCCTTTCGTTTGGGGGGGGGTTATGTAGGAAGGTGGCTACCTGACTATGGTTACCCCAGATTTTTTGCCTGTGTTTAGCTGGTTTTTTGACTTAGTTGACCTGGTTCCCTGCTAATCAGGGCCCCAGGCCATCTGCTCTCTCTGTAAAATGGATTCCATGTACCCTAGGTACATACCAATTGGAAATGGACTCCTTGTCAGCCCCTGTAGAATGCACTATAGGTGCACAGGGCACAGGAGCCACTAAGGCCTACCAGGGGCTGCAGCACATCTTTTGCCACCCCTGGCTGGTTCTTAAATTGACACAACTGGCTGATCACTCAGCTGGGGTAAGGTGGTGTACACACCCCTTGCTTAGATATAGTATACCTATGTCTAAACCTATATCTGGACACATGTAAACCTGTGAGCCACTCCTATAGACAGGCCTCACCAATCCTGGAGGCTGGGTGCATGGTTTTTATGTGAGATGGAGCTCTAGCATGAGCTGAGCCTGTCTGCAGCCGTCGGGAACAAATCCCTAAGCTGTTTCAGGATAATGCCATACCATATACTATTAAGTGCCTTATAATCCTCGCGGTTATTTAGCAACTCTGGTTTGGCTTTATCAAAACATGTCGTGTAAGGTGTCATACGCTTTGGAATACCATCCCCTCGCCAGTTCTGGCGACGGGGATGGCATTCCACCCCTCTAGAGGGGTAAGACATGTTACTTCACTTTAATGCGGTTGATTTCTCCAAAGGCCTTAAGATCCACAAAATGGATGCCTCTGCCACAGACAAATGTCTGGACCCCTGGAGCTGACCGAAACCCAGTCAAGGGGGTCCTGGACAAAGGGTTTCCTGTCACAGGAGGGTGTCACCGCCCTCCAGACAGGAGATAGTGTATTGTAGCAGGGAGGTTTGAAAGAAACCAGACACTGCCTGGGGCGCACAAGGCTGCCCCTTGCATAATCCGGCCAAACCGGTTCTGGGGCACTCCAGCCCTCGTGCCAGGGCGGCCTGGATCAAAGGAAGGGGGTGTACCCACCCACTTCCTGGGTCCCACCCATAGGAGGGGACCTAGCAGGTAATCACGCCCACCAGATTCGAATAAGAGTGGGAGCAGTGCCAATGCACATCAGATTTCCTGGAAGAAACATTTGAAACGATATTCTGGACCCTTCGCCCTCCATCTCAACGTGGAAGCCCGAAGAATCTCCCTTGTGGTCAAGGAGTGACCACCCTGCAGCAGCAGGCACCATCCAGCCCTCGACGTCTACTTAGTTGCAGTTCCCGCCGGAACTCGAGCGACTGAGATCGACGAGATCAAGCCTGCCCAGCTTCTAACAGCCCGATCCACAGTCCATGCAAAGCTGAGACCCGTGGAGGCGACCGGAAGCGTGGGGCACGCCATCTTGAAGTGACCACGAGACGCTGACCGTGCAGCCCACGAGTGACCCTCGAAGCTGTACACCGGGGTTTGAGAAGCCCCCACCCTGAGCTACTCCTGAGCCGAAGTTCAGCCCTCCACACTCGACGAGTGCTGCGTGGGGCCCTTTGGCACGATTTGGCTCAACGCGTTGGCCCGGTCACTTGCCAGCTGGCTTGTGGTCCCTGTGCCGACGAACTACCAAAGAAGACTCGTGAATCTGGTTGCTCCAGATCCACACCAGCTCCCCTGAAAAGGAGCCCCGACTCTGACCTTCCTGGTCCGAGTGAGAAGCAATCTTCCGATCCTGCGTGGATTGCTCTTACCAAGGCTTGTTTGCTCCAAACCTGAAGCCGACTGCACCGACGGTGAGAGCCTGCGTGGGACAGATCGTGACCTGCTCCTGGACGTCGCAGATGCCCCAGAGCCCACGTGACAGCGGAGAGAAGCTCCTCGACGACCACCTGATTGCGCCCGACATTGCCTGGTTCCGTCCTGGTTCCACACTGGTCACTGCTGAGTGACCCAGACTCTGTCCCCTCTGCTTTCAGGTACTCTACAACTTGAGTCCACCCTTGGACTCTACCGGACACTTCGTCTTCACCCTGCCTGCAGCCCTTTCAGCTTCAAGCACCAAGAGCCTGCGTGTCAAAACCCGACGCCACTTCGACCCTGTGCACCCACTTCCTGTGGGTGAGGTAACTTTGCTCCGCCGGTGTTCCCACACTGGTGCACACCTCTAGGGTCTGTGTGTTAAGTTTTGTTCCTCTAGGTTCAGCGGAAGTGTCCTTAAACTTTAACTATTTGACTTTTACGCACCATTGGTTAACATTGGTGCATGCGTGCGCTTTCCGCACATCTCCCGAATCCCGAGGGCCATTCCCGACTTCAGCATTGCTTGTCCTGACTGCTCCCAGCGATTCCCTAGGCCCTAGGCCTAACCACTGTTCAAGTGGCCTCTCTTATACCACTTGTTTAGTATATGGTTTGAGTGGCCCCCTGCCCTCATCCATAATTGTGCAACTTGTATGTTTAAACAGTGCTTTTTGATTTAACGCTTGTGCCCCTTTATTCATAAAGAATACTGGGGATTGTTTTTAGTAATAAACACATATATTTTTATAATATATACTTGTGTGGTGTCCTTTCATTTGGTATTACAGGATTGTATGTGGTAAAACAGCTCGCTTAACACGACCTCTTAAGTTAAGCCTTTAGGCTGCTTAGTCCATGCTACCCCTAGGATAGCTTGTCTAATAAGGTTGACTTACAACCAGACACCATAAGGGATTGTTTGGTCAGGTAGTAGGTGGTTCCAGAATTGGAAACATCCCCTACCAGGCCAACTTCTCACAATGGCAAAATTTACTTTTCCACAGGGGACCAAGAGCAACCAGGGGGACCAAGCACAGCCTGGGGGACCAAGCACAGCCTGGGGGACCAAGAGCAACCAGGGGGACCAAGCACAGCCAGGGGTATCACGCACAGCCAGGGGGACCAAGAGCAACCAGGGGGACCAAGCACAGCCTGGGGGACCAAGCACAGCCTGGGGGACCAAGAGCAACAAGGGGGACCAAGCACAGCCTGGGGGACCAAGCACAGTCTGGGGGACCAAGCACAGCCTGGGGGACCAAGAGCAACCAGGGGGACCAAGCAGAGCCTGGGGGACCAAGCACAGCCTGGGGTACCAAGCACAGCCTGGGGGACCAAGAGCAACTAGGGGGACCAAGCACAGCCTGGGGGACCAAGCACAGCCTGGGGGACCAAGAGCAACCAGGGGGACCAAGCACAGCCAGGGGTACCAAGCACAGCCAGGGGGACCAAGAGCAACCAGGGGGACCAAGCACAGCCTGGGGACCAAGCACAGCCTGGGGGACCAAGCACAGCCTGGGGGACAAAGCACAGCCTGGGGGACCAAGAGCAACCAGGGGGACCAAGCACAGCCTGGGGGACCAAGCACAAGCCTGGGGGACCAAGAGCAACCAGGGGGACCAAGCACAGCCTGGGGGACCAAGCACAAGCCTGGGGGACCAAGAGCAACCAGGGGGACCAAGCACAGCCTGGGGGACCAAGCACAGCCTTGGGGACCAAGCACAGCCTGGGGGACCATGAGCAACCAGGGGGACCAAGCACAGCTGGGGGACCAAGCACAGCCTGGGGGACCAAGCACAGCCTGGGGGACCAGGAGCAACCATGGGGACCCAAGCACAGCCTGGGGGACCAAGAGCAACCAGGGGGACCAAGCACAGCCAGGGGTACCAAGCACAGCCTGGGGGACCAAAAGCAACCAGGGGGACCAAGCACAGCCTGGGGGACCAAGCACAGCCTGGGGGACCAAGCACAGCCTGGGGGACCAAGAGCAACCAGGGGGACCAAGCACAGCCTGGGGGACCAAGCACAGCCTGGTGGACCAAGAGCAACCAGGGGGACCAAGCACAGCCAGGGGTACCATGCACAGCCAGGGGGACCAAGAGCAACCAGGGGGACCAAGCACAGCCTGGGGGACCAAGCACAGCCCGGGGGACCAAGCACAGCCTGGGGGACCAAGCACAGCCTGAGGGACCAAGAGCAACCAGGGGGACCAAGCAGAGCCTGGGGGACCAAGCAGAGCCTGGGGGACCAAGCAGAGCCTGGGGTACCAAGCACAGCCTGGGGGACCAAGAGCAACCAGGGGGACCAAGCACAGCCTGGGGGACCAAGCACAGCCTGGGGGACCAAGAGCAACCGGAGAGACCAAGCACAGCCTGGGGGACCAAGCACAGCCTGGGGGACCAAGCACAGTCTGGGGGACCAAGAACAGCCTGGGGGACCAAGCACAGCCTGGGGGACCAAGAGCAACCAGGAGGACCAAGCACAGCCTGGGGTACCAAGCACAGCCTGGGGGACCAAGCACAGCCTGGGGGACCAAGAGCAACCAGGGGGACCAAGCACAGCCTGGGGGACCAAGCACGGCCTGGGGGACCAAGCACAGCATGGGGGACCAAGCACAGCCTGGGGGACCAAGAGCAACCAGGGGGACCAAGCACAGCCTGGGGGACCAAGCACAGCCTGGGGGACCAAGCACAGCCTGGGGGACCAAGAGCAACCAGGGGGACCAAGGACAGCCTGGGGGACAAAGCACAGCCTGGGGGACCAAGAGCAACCAGGGGGACCAAGCAGAGCCTGGGGGACCAAGCACAGCCTGAAGGACCAAGAGCAACCAGGGGGACCAAGCAGAGCCTGGGGGACCAAGCAGAACCTGGGGGACCAAGCACAGCCTGGGGGACCAAGCACAGCCTGGGGGACCAAGCACAGCCTGGGGGACCAAGAGCAACCAGGGGGACCAAGCACAGCCAGGGGGACCAAGAGCAACCAGGGGGACCAAGCACAGCCTGGGGGACCAAGCACAGCCTGGGGGACCAAGAGCAACCAGGGGGACCAAGCACAGCCTGGGGGACCAAGCACAGCCTGGGGGACCAAGCACAGCCAGGGGGACCAAGAGGAACCAGGGAGACCAAGCATAGCCAGGGGGACCAAGAGCATCCAGGGGGACCAAGCACAGCCTGGGGGACCAAGCACAGCCTGGGGGACCAAGAGCAACCAGGGGGACCAAGCACAGCCAGGGGTACCAAGCACAGCCTGGGGGACCAAGAGCAACCAGGTGGACCAAGCACAGCCTGGGGGACCAAGCACAGCCTGGGGGACCAAGAGCAACCAGGGGGACCAAGCACAGCCTGGGGGACCAAGCACAGCCTGGGGGACCAAACACAGCCTGGGGGACCAAGAGCAACCAGGGGGAGCAAGCACAGCCTGGGGGACCAAGCACAGCTTGGGGACCAAGAGCAACCAGGGGGGCCAAGCACAGCCTGGGGGACCAAGCAGCCTGGGGGACCAAGCACAGCCAGGGGTACCAAGCACAGCCAGGGGGACCAAGAGCAACCAGGGGGACCAAGCACAGCCTGGGGGACCAAGCACAGCCTGGGGGACCAAGAGCAACCAGGGGGACCAAGCACAGCCTGGGGGACCAAGCACAGCCTGGGGGACTGTAGGAAGGTGGCTACCTGACTATGGTTACCCCAGATTTTTTGCCTGTGTTTAGCTGGTTTTTTGACTTAGTTGACCTGGTTCCCTGCTAATCAGGGCCCCAGGCCATCTGCTCTCTCTGTAAAATGGATTCCATGTACCCTAGGTACATACCACAATTGGAAATGGACTCCTTGTCAGCCCCTGTATAATGCACTATAGGTGCCAAGGGCATAGGAGCCACCAAGGCCTACCAGGGGCTGCAGCATATCTTTTGCCACCCCTGGCTGGTTCTTAAATTGACACAACTGGCTGATCACTCAGCTGGGGTAAGGTGGTGTAACCACCCCTTACTTAGATATAGTATACCTATATCTAAACCTATATCTGGACACATATCAACCTGTGAGCCACTCCTATGGAAGGCCTAATGTGAGAAGTTGGCCTGATAGGTGATGTTTCCAATTCTGGAACAACCTATTATCAGACCAAACAATCCCTTATGGTGTCTGGTTGTAAGTCAACCTTATTAGACAAGCTATCCTAGGGGTAGCATGGACTAAGCAGCCTAAAGGCTTAACTTAAGAGGTCGTGTTAAGCGAGCTGTTTTACCACATACAATCCTGTAATATCAAATGAAAGGACACCACACAAGTATGTATTATAAAAATATATGTGTTTATTACTAAAGACAATCCCCAGTATTCTTTATGAATAAAGGGGCACAAGCGTTAAATCAAAAGCACTGTTTAAACATACAAGTTGCACAATTATGGATGAGGGCGGGTGGCCACTCAAACCATATACTAAACAAGTGGTATAAGAGATGCCACTCGAGCAGTGGTTAGGCCTAGGGCCTAGGGAATCGCTGGGAGCAGTCAGGACAAGCAACGCTGAAGTCGGGAATGGCCCTCGGGCTTCGGCTGCACCAGTGCTGCTTCGGCTGCACTGGTGCAGCTTCTCAGACTTGAGGCGTTGCACCAGTGCAGCATAGAAAAGAAACTTTTTAATAAAAGGATTTAAAACTAATTCAAGATATACATTATCTAAGGAATGTTATAAAAACTCAGATATGGAGAATATTTTTCATTTTCGTCCATTTTTGACCGTTTTGGAGCACTTTGAAGCACTGATGCAGCTTTGGGATTTTTATGGTTATTTTGATCAGAGATGCTCCTAATGTGTTTAAAATTCATGTGGGATGTATCCAAGACACTGCCATCACACCTATATAGTTTTTAAATGATTTTGATGTATTAAAATTTTGACCTCCATAAGGGGGGAAAGGTTGAACTTTTACCCCGCTCGGAGTTCCATGACTTTCGTGACCTTGTCCCCCTGAAATTTAAAATTGCATTTTCAAAGTAATGTGTACAACTATTCATTCTGTGTCATTCATTGTGTGTTTAGCATGCTATTGGGCCACTGTAGCACTTGTTTTTTTTCGTTTTTATGCATTTTTGACCGTTTTTGAACACTTTGATGCTCCAAATGGTCTTTGGACTTTTTGCTTCATGGAGATTTCAAAAGTGTTAGAAATTCATTTTGGAGGCACACAGAACAGTGCAAATGCAGTTACATAGCATTCAGGAGACTGCAATTACACCTATATAGTTTTTAAAAGATTTTGATGTAATAACATTTTTGACCTCCATGGGGAGGGCCCTTAAGCTGAACTTTTACCCAGCTCGGAGTTCCATGACCTTGTCCCCCTGAAATTGAAAATCGAATTTTCAAAGTGTTTAGTAAAACTGTTCATTCTGTGTCATTCATTATGTCTTTAGCCTGCTATTGGACCACTGCAGCACTATGTTTTGTTAATTTTAACCCAATGTTGACCTTTTTTGACCACTTTGATGCACCAGTGAAGTTTTTGGACTTAGTCATTTTTCACTTTATGGTGACTTCAAAAGTGTTAGAAATTCATTTTGTAAATACCTAGAACGGTGCAAATGCAGCCATATAGCATTCAGGGCACAACAATTACACCTATATAGTTTTTAAATGATTTTGATGCAATAACATTTTTGACCTCCATGGGGAGGGCACTCAAGCTAAACTTTTACCTAGCTCCGAGTTCCACGACCTCGGGTGGAAAAAGTGACTTTGCCCCCTTAAACCCAAAAACTTCAAAAAGTCACCCCTGGAGGCCAGAAATGGGTCTTAGACACTCTTGGTATGTCATCTGAGGTATACTATGGTGTTCTTGGGTCCAGAACTAGAAATGTGATGTGACTCTGATATCTAGGGCCTATAATGGAAAAAATGAATTTGACACCAAACACCTCAAAATGTCTGAAATAGGACTCAGACATGTACCTGGAGGCTGGAAATGAGCCCTAGACACTCTTGCTATATCACCTGAGATATAATATAGGGTCCTGGTGGCCACAGGGACCCAAAAACAGTCAGGTGGGTTGATACTGAAAATTAGCAAAAATCGTCCCAAAATATTTTTTGACAAGATTTGCTAATTTTCCAAATAGCTCAGAATGGATATCAGAGACACTGTCTGAGTGCGCAAGATATGAATACACTTGTCAGAAAGGTCAGCTCTGATGCTTTCATGTGATATATATAACTTTGATATTATATAAAGTTTTTTTTCCGCTACCAACCAAGGGAAACACCTGATATCGTACCCGATTTTGAGAACATTGGGCTGGGTGGAAAAAGTCACTTTGCCCCCTTAAACCCAAAAACTTCAAAAGGTCACCCCTGGAGGCCAGAAATGGGTCTTAGACACTCTTGGTATGTCATCTGAGGTATACTATGGTCTTCTTGGGTCCAGAACTAGAAATCTGATGTGACTCTGATATCTAGGAGCTATAATGGAAAAAAATGAATTTGACACCAAACACCTCAAAATGTCACAAATAGGAGTCAGACATGTACCTGGAGGCTGGAAATGAGCCCTAGCCACTCTTGTTATATAATCTGAGATATATTATGGGGTCCTGGTGGCTACAGGGACCTGAAAACAGTCATGAGGGTTGATACCGAAAATTAGCAAAAATCGTCAAAAAAAGTTTTTTTGACAAGATTTGCTAATTTTCCAAATAGCTCAGAATGGATATCACAGTCACTTTGTGAGTACCCAGGACCTAAATATACTTGTTAGAAAGCTCAGATCTGATGCTTTCATTTGATCTATCTACCTTTGCTATTATCTGAAGTTTTTTTTTCAGCTTCCAGCCATGGGAAAAACCTGACATTGTACCCGATTTTTAGCACCTTAGGCTGGATGGAAGAAGTGACTTTGCCCCCTTAAACCCCAAAACTTCAAAAAGTCATCCCTGGAGGCCAGAAATGGGTCTTAGACACTCCTGGTATGTCATCTGAGGTATACTAAGGGGTCCTTAGGTCCAGAACTAGAAATTTGATGTGTGTAGGAAGGTGGCTACCTGACTATGGTTACCCCAGATTTTTTGCCTGTGTTTAGCTGGTTTTTTGACTTAGTTGACCTGGTCCCCTGCTAATCAGGGCCCCAGGCCATCTGCTCTCTCTGTAAAACGGATTCCATGTACCCTAGGTACATACCAATTGGAAATGGACTCCTTGTCAGCCCCTGTAGAATGCACTATAGGTGCACAGGGCACAGGAGCCACTAAGGCCTACCAGGGGCTGCAGCATATCTTTTGCCACCCCTGGCTGGTTCTTAAATTGACACAACTGGCTGATCACTCAGCTGGGGTAAGGTGGTGTACACACCCCTTGCTTAGATATAGTATACCTATGTCTAAACCTATATCTGGACACATGTGAACCTATGAGCCACTCCTATAGACAGGCCTCACCAATCCTGGAGGCTGGGTGCATGGTTTTTATGTGAGATGGAGCTCTAGCATGAGCTGAGCCTGTCTGCAGCCGTCGGGAACAAATCCCTAAGCTGCTTCAGGATAATGCCATACCATATACTATTAAGTGCCTTATAATCCTCGCGGTTATTTAGCAACTCTGGTTTGGCTTTATCAAAACATGTCGTGTAAGGTGTCATACGCTTTGGAATACCATCCCCTCGCCAGTTCTGGCGACGGGGATGGCATTCCACCCCTCTAGAGGGGTAAGACATGTTACTTCACTTTAATGCGGTTGATTTCTCCAAAGGCCTTAAGATCCACAAAATGGATGCCTCTGCCACAGACAAATGTCTGGACCCCTGGAGCTGACCGAAACCCAGTCAAGGGGGTCCTGGACAAAGGGTTTCCTGTCACAGGAGGGTGTCACCGCCCTCCAGACAGGAGATAGTGTATTGTAGCAGGGAGGTTTGAAAGAAACCAGACACTGCCTGGGGCGCACAAGGCTGCCCCTTGCATAATCCGGCCAAACCGGTTCTGGGGCACTCCAGCCCTCGTGCCAGGGCGGCCTGGATCAAAGGAAGGGGGTGTATCCACCCACTTCCTGGGTCCCACCCATAGGAGGGGACCTAGCAGGTAATCACGCCCACCAGATTCGAATAAGAGTGGGAGCAGTGCCAATGCACATCAGATTTCCTGGAAGAAACATTTGAAACGATATTCTGGACCCTTCGCCCTCCATCTCAACGTGGAAGCCCGAAGAATCTCCCTTGTGGTCAAGGAGTGACCACCCTGCAGCAGCAGGCACCATCCAGCCCTCGACGTCTACTTAGTTGCAGTTCCCGCCGGAACTCGAGCGACTGAGATCGACGAGATCAAGCCTGCCCAGCTTCTAACAGCCCGATCCACAGTCCCTGCAAAGCTGAGACCCGTGGAGGCGACCGGAAGCGTGGGGCACGCCATCTTGAAGTGACCACGAGACGCTGACCGTGCAGCCCACGAGTGACCCTCGAAGCTGTACACCGGGGTTTGAGAAGCCCCCACCCTGAGCTACTCCTGAGCCGAAGTTCAGCCCTCCACACTCGACGAGTGCTGCGTGGGGCCCTTTGGCACGATTTGGCTCAACGCGTTGGCCCGGTCACTTGCCAGCTGGCTTGTGGTCCCTGTGCCGACGAACTACAAAAGAAGACTCGTGATTCTGGTTGCTCCAGATCCACACCAGCTCCCCTGAAAGGGAGCCCCGACTCTGACCTTCCTGGTCCGAGTAAGACGCCATCTTCCAATCCCGCGTGGATTGCTCTTACCAAGGCTTGTTTGCTCCAAACCGGAAGCCGACTGCACCGACGGTGAGAGCCTGCGTGGGACAGATCGTGACCTGCTCCTGGACGTCGCAGATGCCCCAGAGCCCACGTGACAGCGAAGAGAAGCGCCTCAACGACCACCTGATTGCGCCCGACATTGCCTGGTTCCGTCCTGGTTCCACCCTGGTCACTGCTGAGTGACCCAGACTCTGTCCCCTCTGCTTTCAGGTACTCTACAACTTGAGTCCACCCTTGGACTCCACCGGACACTTCGTCTTCACCCTGCCTGCAGCCCTTTCAGCTTCAAGCACCAAGAGCCTGCGTGTCAAAACCCGACGCCACTTCGACCCTGTGCACCCACTTCCTGTGGGTGAGGTAACTTTGCTCCGCCGGTGTTCCCACACTGGTGCACACCTCTAGGGTCTGTGTGTTAAGTTTTGTTCCTCTAGGTTCAGCGGAAGTGTCCTTAAACTTTAACTATTTGACTTTTACGCACCATTGGTTAACATTGGTGCATGCGTGCGCTTTCCGCACATCTCCCGAATCCCGAGGGCCATTCCCGACTTCAGCATTGCTTGTCCTGACTGCTCCCAGCGATTCCCTAGGCCCTAGGCCTAACCACTGTTCGAGTGGCCTCTCTTATACCACTTGTTTAGTATATGGTTTGAGTGGCCCCCTGCCCTCATCCATAATTGTGCAACTTTGTATGTTTAAACAGTGCTTTTGATTTAACGCTTGTGCCCCTTTATTCATAAAGAATACTGGGGATTGTTTTTAGTAATAAACACATATATTTTTATAATATATACTTGTGTGGTGTCCTTTCATTTGGTATTACAGGATTGTATGTGGTAAAACAGCTCGCTTAACACGACCTCTTAAGTTAAGCCTTTAGGCTGCTTAGTCCATGCTACCACTAGGATAGCTTGTCTAATAAGGTTGACTTACAACCAGACACCATAAGGGGATTGTTTGGTCAGGTAGTAGGTGGTTCCAGAATTGGAAACATCCCCTACCAGGCCAACTTCTCACATTGGTGAGCAGCGGTGCGGATTTGAGCTTGCTGTTGTTTTACCATTGCAATCTTTATATCAAATTGAAAGATCACATCAAGTACCTCTAGGTACATATAAAATCAAAAGCTTAGCATATTAAGTTCTACTGAACTTAGTAGTTGTAGGTTGAAGGGAGTAGCACACCCCTGACTACAACTCACTAGCAAGGTCCAGTAGGAAAACACTTAGTGTAGGTAAGTGCACCACTTACACCTCACTAGTAACCATGTCTGACACAGGAAAGGCCTCAGGGTCTAGTCCTGTGACAGTTGACCCTACCCAGGCAACTTTTGGATATGACAAACTAACCCGCAGAGACTTGATTGCCTTGTGCAAAGCAAGAGGGTTAAAAAGGGGCAGAAGCCCCACCTGCCTAATCCTGGTAGAAATCCTAGAACAGGATGACTTAGAGAAGGCAAAAGCAGCTTCCCTAGATACAGGAACTGGAGGGAACCCCCCTGTAGTTGATCCCCCTGAAGAGGAGGATGATGATGACTTGGATGAGGACTCAGAGGTTGAGGACTTAGAAGTACAGGATCAGGGTAGCCAGGTTCCAGTTGGTAGGCTTAGCCAGGCCAACTTGGACCTACTGGGGAATGGAGAGGGCCAGCACCTCCCCAGAACCCAACATGTGATTCTCCCAGGCAACAGAAGAGTGAGATCTCCCTCAGGGGACTCTCATATTTCTAGTGCCTCCAGAGAATCAGAGAGAGGCATGAGTGCTTCTCAGAAAGCTGAGCATAGGGCCAGAATGAGGGCTGTCCAACTCCAAATAGAGAGGGAGGAGGTAGCCTTGGCTCAAGCTAAACTTAGCATGGCCCAAGCTAAACTTGCCTTGGCAAGAGAGAAAAAATTGTGTGGCTTAGATGCCACTGGTGGCAGCAATATTCCTAAAGAGAAACCCAGGTCCTATGATAGTAGAAACCTGACAAAGATTGTGCCCCCCTTCAAAGAAGGGGATGACATCCACAAATGGATGACTGCTCTTGAGAGAGCCTGCATGGTACAGCAGGTTCCTGAGGAACAGTGGGCAGCAATCTTATGGTACTCCTTTTCAGAGAAAGGGAGAGACAAGCTCCTCACTGTTAGACATGAGGATGCAAACAATTACAAAGTCCTGAAGAGTGTTCTGATAGATGGGTTTGGCTTAACCACTGAACAGTACAGGTTGAAGTTCAGAGATACCCAGAAGACACAGACTCAGGACTGGACTGATTTTGTAGATTGTGCTACTAAGGCTCTAGAGGGTTGGCTACATGGCAGCAAAGTACATGACTTTACAGGATTGTATAATTTGATTATGAGGGAGCAGATCCTAAGTAATTGTCAGAACCAGCTCTTACACCAGCACCTGGTAGACTCTGATCTGACCTCTCCCCAAGAATTGGGAAAGAAGGCAGACAAATGGGTCCGAACCAGGATTAGGCCTAAGAATCAGGACAGTAACCAGAAGAAGGAGTCTACCAAGCCTCAAGATAAGGGTGGGGATAAAAATAAAGAAAAGACTTCCCCAGGGCCCCAAAACTCCAAGAATGGGGGTGGGTCCCAAGACACTTCTTCAACAGAGAAAAAGCCTTATTGTTATGCCTGTAAACAGGTGGGGCATTACAAAACAGACAACTGTTGTCCCAAGAATAACAATAAAGAAAATATACCTCCAAAGCCAGCTTCAACACCTCCTGTTACTGTCAGCAGTAATCCCCCAGGAAGTGGAAGCACACCCAGGAATCTGGGTGGGTTTACTTTTGGAAATCAGGTGGACCCTGGCCTATCCAGGTCCCCATCACCCAATGATCTTGTTTATGAGGTTGGCATGGGGTTTGCCAACTTCTCTGCTTGCCCAAATACTTTGAGCAAGTATAGACAAGAACCCATCATCAATGGTTTGAAAGTTGAGGCTTTTAGAGACACAGGGGCTAGCATCACCATGGTGGCTGATGGCCTAGTCCCCTCTAAGCAACTTTTACCTGGTGCCACATACCAGGTTACAAACATTGATGGAATCCAAACAAATCATCCCATGGCAGTAGTAAGTCTCAGCTGGGGAGGTGTCATTGGCCCAAAGAGAGTGGCAGTGTCACCAAACTTGCCTGTAGACTGCCTACTTGGTAATGATTTGGAGATCTCAGCCTGGGCTGAGGTTGAACAGGAAACCCATTCTAGGATGGTGCATTCCAATGGAAAGGTTAGTGGGGCTGTAATGGCTACAGCCCCAATTCAAGATGTCCTTCCTGAAAAGGTTGGTAGGGCTGAGAAACTCTCTGCCCCATCTTTAGCAAAAGCTCTTCCTGAACAGAATAGCAAAGCTGTTATGATAACAGCAGAAACCCAAACTGAGTCTCCTCCTGAAAAGGTTGGTGGGGCTGTGATGGCCACAGCCCAAACTCAAACTGACACGTGTGTTGTGAAACCTGAAATGATGGATAACTCCACACAAACTGAGA
Organism: Lissotriton helveticus; assembly: GCF_964261635.1. Taxonomy (NCBI): domain Eukaryota; kingdom Metazoa; phylum Chordata; class Amphibia; order Caudata; family Salamandridae; genus Lissotriton; species Lissotriton helveticus. The sequence goes on along the minus strand of NW_027611692.1, from coordinate 4,856,495 downwards.
GCATGGAGGAGGAAGAGAAATCTCCCCCTCACCAGACTTTAGGACAGGATCAGCCTCCTCAGGGAACTGATCTTACCCCTGATGAAGGAACTGCCCCAGAGGTGGTTGGGCCTAGCCTGACAGAACCTCTGATGTCAGTGGAACCTTCTCAGGTGGGACCCAGTCTGGAGCAGGTAACCTGCCCCTCTCTACCTTGCCTTAGCCAGCCCAGGGCTGCAGAGGACAAGAAGGACAGTGAGACCCAGAGGGCCCCCTGTCACATAAAGCACCCCCATCAAAAGATTAGGTGCACCAAAACTAGTAGCCCTAGTAAGGTGAAAACTTTAAAAACTCCTGAGGGAGCCCCCTTAAAAACAGTTAGGGACCTCCCACAGATGGATTCTGTTGGGCACAGCCAAACCTGGGACCCAAGGGGCCCAAACCTGAACTGTCCCTCCAGCAAGCCAAACAGAGGGACCCAGCCTCCAGCTTTAGGTAGCCAGAGGCTGACCCTGAGAGCACAGTGCAACTCAGTTAAAGAAAGAAAGGCACACCTGGTGGAAGATAATTGGAGGAAGCCAAGCCCTAACTTAGTAGAGCCTAACTTCAATACTCCATATCCAAACCAGCCTTCAACTTTGCATAAACACACCCAAGGTAGTGATTCCCTATGGTGGAGACCCTCTAATACCCAAGGGGTGAGGGACTGCTTAGTGGACCATGAGACAGGGGGTACCCATGCTAGTGCAGGTACTTCCTTATATGGCCACTCAGGCAATATAGGCTTACCTGGCCAAGGATAGCCTTATCTCCTTTCGTTTGGGGGGGGGGGTTATGTAGGAAGGTGGCTACCTGACTATGGTTACCCCAGATTTTTTGCCTGTGTTTAGCTGGTTTTTTGACTTAGTTGACCTGGTCCCCTGCTAATCAGGGCCCCAGGCCATCTGCTCTCTCTGTAAAACGGATTCCATGTACCCTAGGTACATACCAATTGGAAATGGACTCCTTGTCAGCCCCTGTAGAATGCACTATAGGTGCACAGGGCACAGGAGCCACTAAGGCCTACCAGGGGCTGCAGCATATCTTTTGCCACCCCTGGCTGGTTCTTAAATTGACACAACTGGCTGATCACTCAGCTGGGGTAAGGTGGTGTACACACCCCTTGCTTAGATATAGTATACCTATGTCTAAACCTATATCTGGACACATGTGAACCTATGAGCCACTCCTATAGACAGGCCTCACCAATCCTGGAGGCTGGGTGCATGGTTTTTATGTGAGATGGAGCTCTAGCATGAGCTGAGCCTGTCTGCAGCCGTCGGGAACAAATCCCTAAGCTGCTTCAGGATAATGCCATACCATATACTATTAAGTGCCTTATAATCCTCGCGGTTATTTAGCAACTCTGGTTTGGCTTTATCAAAACATGTCGTGTAAGGTGTCATACGCTTTGGAATACCATCCCCTCGCCAGTTCTGGCGACGGGGATGGCATTCCACCCCTCTAGAGGGGTAAGACATGTTACTTCACTTTAATGCGGTTGATTTCTCCAAAGGCCTTAAGATCCACAAAATGGATGCCTCTGCCACAGACAAATGTCTGGACCCCTGGAGCTGACCGAAACCCAGTCAAGGGGGTCCTGGACAAAGGGTTTCCTGTCACAGGAGGGTGTCACCGCCCTCCAGACAGGAGATAGTGTATTGTAGCAGGGAGGTTTGAAAGAAACCAGACACTGCCTGGGGCGCACAAGGCTGCCCCTTGCATAATCCGGCCAAACCGGTTCTGGGGCACTCCAGCCCTCGTGCCAGGGCGGCCTGGATCAAAGGAAGGGGGTGTATCCACCCACTTCCTGGGTCCCACCCATAGGAGGGGACCTAGCAGGTAATCACGCCCACCAGATTCGAATAAGAGTGGGAGCAGTGCCAATGCACATCAGATTTCCTGGAAGAAACATTTGAAACGATATTCTGGACCCTTCGCCCTCCATCTCAACGTGGAAGCCCGAAGAATCTCCCTTGTGGTCAAGGAGTGACCACCCTGCAGCAGCAGGCACCATCCAGCCCTCGACGTCTACTTAGTTGCAGTTCCCGCCGGAACTCGAGCGACTGAGATCGACGAGATCAAGCCTGCCCAGCTTCTAACAGCCCGATCCACAGTCCCTGCAAAGCTGAGACCCGTGGAGGCGACCGGAAGCGTGGGGCACGCCATCTTGAAGTGACCACGAGACGCTGACCGTGCAGCCCACGAGTGACCCTCGAAGCTGTACACCGGGGTTTGAGAAGCCCCCACCCTGAGCTACTCCTGAGCCGAAGTTCAGCCCTCCACACTCGACGAGTGCTGCGTGGGGCCCTTTGGCACGATTTGGCTCAACGCGTTGGCCCGGTCACTTGCCAGCTGGCTTGTGGTCCCTGTGCCGACGAACTACAAAAGAAGACTCGTGATTCTGGTTGCTCCAGATCCACACCAGCTCCCCTGAAAGGGAGCCCCGACTCTGACCTTCCTGGTCCGAGTAAGACGCCATCTTCCAATCCCGCGTGGATTGCTCTTACCAAGGCTTGTTTGCTCCAAACCGGAAGCCGACTGCACCGACGGTGAGAGCCTGCGTGGGACAGATCGTGACCTGCTCCTGGACGTCGCAGATGCCCCAGAGCCCACGTGACAGCGAAGAGAAGCGCCTCGACGACCACCTGATTGCGCCCGACATTGCCTGGTTCCGTCCTGGTTCCACCCTGGTCACTGCTGAGTGACCCAGACTCTGTCCCCTCTGCTTTCAGGTACTCTACAACTTGAGTCCACCCTTGGACTCCACCGGACACTTCGTCTTCACCCTGCCTGCAGCCCTTTCAGCTTCAAGCACCAAGAGCCTGCGTGTCAAAACCCGACGCCACTTCGACCCTGTGCACCCACTTCCTGTGGGTGAGGTAACTTTGCTCCGCCGGTGTTCCCACACTGGTGCACACCTCTAGGGTCTGTGTGTTAAGTTTTGTTCCTCTAGGTTCAGCGGAAGTGTCCTTAAACTTTAACTATTTGACTTTTACGCACCATTGGTTAACATTGGTGCATGCGTGCGCTTTCCGCACATCTCCCGAATCCCGAGGGCCATTCCCGACTTCAGCATTGCTTGTCCTGACTGCTCCCAGCGATTCCCTAGGCCCTAGGCCTAACCACTGTTCGAGTGGCCTCTCTTATACCACTTGTTTAGTATATGGTTTGAGTGGCCCCCTGCCCTCATCCATAATTGTGCAACTTTGTATGTTTAAACAGTGCTTTTGATTTAACGCTTGTGCCCCTTTATTCATAAAGAATACTGGGGATTGTTTTTAGTAATAAACACATATATTTTTATAATATATACTTGTGTGGTGTCCTTTCATTTGGTATTACAGGATTGTATGTGGTAAAACAGCTCGCTTAACACGACCTCTTAAGTTAAGCCTTTAGGCTGCTTAGTCCATGCTACCACTAGGATAGCTTGTCTAATAAGGTTGACTTACAACCAGACACCATAAGGGGATTGTTTGGTCAGGTAGTAGGTGGTTCCAGAATTGGAAACATCCCCTACCAGGCCAACTTCTCACAATGTGACTCTGAGCTCAATGTGATGTGACTCTGAGCTATATGGCCTATAATGGAAAAAATGAGTTTGACCCCAAACACCTCGAAATGTCACAAATAGGAGTCAGACATGTACCTGGAGGCTGGAAATGAGCCCTAGCCACTCTTGTTATATCATCTGAGATATATTATGGGGTCCTGGTGGCTACAGGGACCCGAAAACAGTCATGAGGGTTGATACCGAAAATTAGCAAAAATCGTCAAAAAAAGTTTTTTTGACAAGATTTGCTAATTTTCCAAATAGCTCAGAATGGATATCACAGTCACTTTGTGAGTACCCATGACCTAAATATACTTGTTAGAAAGCTCAGATCTGATGCTTTCCTTTGATCTATCTACCTTTGCTATTATCTGAAGGTTTTTTTTCAGCTTCCAGCCAAGGGAAGAACCTGACATCGTACCGGATTTTGAGCAACGTAGCCTGGATGGAAGAAGTGACTATGCCCCCTTAAACCCCAAAACTTCAAAAAGTCATCCCTGGAGGCCAGAAATGGGTCTTAGACACTCCTGGTATGTCATCTGAGGTATACTAAGGGGTCCTTAGGTCCAGAACTAGAAATTTGATGTGACTCTGAGCTCAATGTGATGTGACTCTGAGCTCTATGGCCTATATTGGGAAAAATGAGTTTGATCCCAAACACCTCGAAATGTCACAAATAGGAGTCAGACATGTACCTGGAGGCTGGAAATGAGCCCTAGCCACTTTTGTTATATCATCTGAGATATATTATGGGGTCCTGGTGGCTACAGGGACCTGAAAACAGTCATACAAAGCAATTTGAATCCATACGAGGCGATTTTTAATTTGCGGCCATCTGGTCACCCATTGAAATGGATAGGATATATTACATAGTATGTGGTGCACTATAAATCTTGAACCATATGAGGTACTGACCTAATTTCAATCACAGTATGTAGCTAAGACATCTACACTTTATAGTGGTAACTCTCATATTTGTGGCTTATAGGGACAAGGTACAAATCAAGTGTAATCTTCAGGAAAAGTTTTTATTTTTCACTTTCATGTGTGTTGAAGAACACTTTATGCTTTTGGCTACAAAATGTGAAGTTGAATGTATGATGTTTTTCAATAACGTCACATGTGTGAAAAAATATGCCTTACGTTGTGGCCCATAATTCTAAAACCATACAATCTGTATCCATAATTCTGAGTGCAGCATACAGTTACCATCATGCCACTGCCCTGTGGTCATTGTCATGCCTGTGCCATGCTTAGAAGTGGTGAGAATCATTCAGTGATTAAACGCATGTTTTATAAAATTTGCCTCCATTTTTTGCAAAATGAGTCACGTATATTGTGTCATCAGTCATGATCCATACTAGATAGAGCTTGATTTCCTACTGCAACACATTCTATAGCATACCCTACTACATTGTGTCATTTTAAATGCATGTGGCTTACACGTAAGGTACATACAACGCAATATGAATCCATACGACGCGATTTTCAATTTGCGGCCATCTGGTCGTCCCATTGAAATGGATAGGATATTATACATAGCAGAATGTGCCCTATAATTCTTGAAGCATATAAGTTAAAGACTTAATTTCAATTGCAGATTCTAGCTAAGATTCGTATGCATTATTGTACCAATTCTTATGCATGTGGCCCACATAGAAAGTGCACGAAATGGAAGTTGAATCCATACGAGGCGATTTTCGATTTCCGGCCATCTGGTCACCCAAATCTCAAAGATTATTGTTAATAATTCAGTGTGTTTTTATGCTATTTAGCTAATAATGCATGAACCTGTTTATTAACATGTGCATAATGAGATACCAAAGAAAAAATAATGAAAATGTATTGGTAAACCGTATTTTGGTAGACTTTAAAAAACCCCATTGAAAAACACATGCATCACCAATGCTGCTTTTTGCTTGTGCCTAAAACGAAAATGTGTTATTAAAAAGTGAATATAACACATAGAGATGTTTTTTCTTTTGTTTATGAAGCCTAATGTGAAGGCAGGTCACACCTATGTTTTACTTTGAAAAAATCTCTTTTCTAAAATTTACGGCGTTACCTTGTTTTTTAATACAGCTAAAAAAACAATTGTTAAAGTCGCTTATAAAAAAGTGATCGTAAATGCTATTTTGTTTTTTTTTTCAGCTTGAGGTTCAGTTTAATATGAGTCTTAATTTGATGTATCACTTGCCCTAGTAAACAATCCCCAAAGTCTATTTTTTTTCAATTTTCCCAAGCTCAATGTTAAACACATGCATCACCAATGATGCAAAAAGTGAAGTCAGAAATTTCAAACAGCAATAAAAAAGTGAGAAAAACAGATATTTGAAAAATTCCTTTTGTTTATGCGGCCTTATGTCCAAAGCCATCCAACAAGAGCATTTTTTTTTATTCGGTCGATTTAAAAAAAATCTGCGAACTATTTTATTTCTCTCAAAAAAGTGCCAAAAAGTGACTTTTTGTGCAAAAAAGTGCCCGTACAATATTTTTTCATCTAATAAACTTTTTATGACTCAGAATACACTTAGGCTTCAGGTCAATGTGTTTTCGTTTGGGGGAGGGGCCCAGGGAAAAAAACACCTTTTTTTCTCGGATTGGTCAAAGGTCTGCTTCGGCTGCACCAGTGCTGCTTCGGCTGCACTGGTGCAGCTTCTCAGACTTGAGGCGTTGCACCAGTGCAGCATAGAAAAGAAACTTTTTAATAAAAGGATTTAAAACTAATTCAAGATATACATTATCTAAGGAATGTTATAAAAACTCAGATATGGAGAATATTTTTCATTTTCGTCCATTTTTGACCGTTTTGGAGCACTTTGAAGCACTGATGCAGCTTTGGGATTTTTATGGTTATTTTGATCAGAGATGCTCCTAATGTGTTTAAAATTCATGTGGGATGTATCCAAGACACTGCCATCACACCTATATAGTTTTTAAATGATTTTGATGTATTAAAATTTTGACCTCCATAAGGGGGGAAAGGTTGAACTTTTACCCCGCTCGGAGTTCCATGACTTTCGTGACCTTGTCCCCCTGAAATTTAAAATTGCATTTTCAAAGTAATGTGTACAACTATTCATTCTGTGTCATTCATTGTGTGTTTAGCATGCTATTGGGCCACTGTAGCACTTGTTTTTTTTTCGTTTTTATGCATTTTTGACCGTTTTTGAACACTTTGATGCTCCAAATGGTCTTTGGACTTAGTCACTTTTTGCTTCATGGAGATTTCAAAAGTGTTAAAAAGTCACTTTGGAGGCACACAGGACAGTGCAAATGCACCTATATAGCAATCAGGACACTCCAATCACACCTATATGGTTTTTAAATGATTTTGATGAATTAAACATTTTGACCTCCATGAGGGGTGGAAAGTTTGAACTTTTACCCCGCTCGGAGTTCCATGACTTCTGTGACCTCGTCCCCCTGAAATTTAAAATAGCATTTTCCAAGTAATTTGTAAATATATTCATTCTGGGTCATTCATTGTGTGTTTAGCTTGCTATTGGGCCAGTGTAGCACTTTGTTTTTTTCATTTTTATGCATTTGTGACCGTTTTTAAACACTTTCATGCACCAATGATGTCTTTGTACTTCGTCATTTTTCACTTCATGGGGACTTCAAAAGTGTTAGAAATTCATTTTGGAGGCACACAGAACAGTGCAAATGCAGTTACATAGCATTCAGGAGACTGCAATTACACCTATATAGTTTTTAAAAGATTTTGATGTAATAACATTTTTGACCTCCATGGGGAGGGCCCTTAAGCTGAACTTTTACCCAGCTCGGAGTTCCATGACCTTGTCCCCCTGAAATTGAAAATCGAATTTTCAAAGTGTTTAGTAAAACTGTTCATTCTGTGTCATTCATTATGTCTTTAGCCTGCTATTGGACCACTGCAGCACTATGTTTTGTTAATTTTAACCCAAAGTTGACCTTTTTTGACCACTTTGATGCACCAGTGAAGTTTTTGGACTTAGTCATTTTTCACTTCATGGAGACTTCAAAAGTGTTAGAAATTCATTTTGTAAATACCTAGAACGGTGCAAATGCAGCCATATAGCATTCAGGGCACTACAATTACACCTATATAGTTTTTAAATGATTTTGATGCAATAACATTTTTGACCTCCATGGGGAGGGCACTCAAGCTAAACTTTTACCCAGCTCCGAGTTCCACGACCTCGGGTGGAAAAAGTGACTTTGCCCCCTTAAACCCAAAAACTTCAAAAAGTCACCCCTGGAGGCCAGAAACGGGTCTTAGACACTCTTGGTATGTCATCTGAGGTATACTATGGTGTTCTTGGGTCCAGAACTAGAAATGTGATGTGACTCTGATATCTAGGGCCTATAATGGAAAAAATGAATTTGACACCAAACACCTCAAAATGTCTGAAATAGGACTCAGACATGTACCTGGAGGCTGGAAATGAGCCCTAGACACTCTTGCTATATCACCTGAGATATAATATAGGGTCCTGGTGGCCACAGGGACCCCAAAACAGTCAGGTGGGTTGATACTGAAAATTAGCAAAAATCGTCCCAAAAATTTTTTTGACAAGATTTGCTAATTTTCCAAATAGCTCAGAATGGATATCAGAGACACTGTTTGAGTGCGCAAGATATGAATACACTTGTTAGAAAGGTCAGCTCTGATGCTTTCATGTGATATATATAACTTTGATATTATATAAAGTTTTTTTTCCGCTACCAACCAAGGGAAACACCTGATATCGTACCCGATTTTGAGAACATTGGGCTGGGTGGAAAAAGTCACTTTGCCCCCTTAAACCCAAAAACTTCAAAAAGTCACCCCTGGAGGCCAGAAATGGGTCTTAGACACTCTTGGTATGTCATCTGAGGTATACTATGGTCTTCTTGGGTCCAGAACTAGAAATCTGATGTGACTCTGATATCTAGGAGCTATAATGGAAAAAAATGAATTTGACACTGTAGGAAGGTGGCTACCTGACTATGGTTACCCCAGATTTTTTGCCTGTGTTTAGCTGGTTTTTTGACTTAGTTGACCTGGTTCCCTGCTAATCAGGGCCCCAGGCCATCTGCTCTCTCTGTAAAATGGATTCCATGTACCCTAGGTACATACCAATTGGAAATGGACTCCTTGTCAGCCCCTGTAGAATGCACTATAGGTGCACAGGGCACAGGAGCCACTAAGGCCTACCAGGGGCTGCAGCATATCTTTTGCCACCCCTGGCTGGTTCTTAAATTGACACAACTGGCTGATCACTCAGCTGGGGTAAGGTGGTGTACACACCCCTTGCTTAGATATAGTATACCTATGTCTAAACCTATATCTGGACACATGTAAACCTGTGAGCCACTCCTATAGACAGGCCTCACCAATCCTGGAGGCTGGGTGCATGGTTTTTATGTGAGATGGAGCTCTAGCATGAGCTGAGCCTGTCTGCAGCCGTCGGGAACAAATCCCTAAGCTGTTTCAGGATAATGCCATACCATATACTATTAAGTGCCTTATAATCCTCGCGGTTATTTAGCAACTCTGGTTTGGCTTTATCAAAACATGTCGTGTAAGGTGTCATACGCTTTGGAATACCATCCCCTCGCCAGTTCTGGCGACGGGGATGGCATTCCACCCCTCTAGAGGGGTAAGACATGTTACTTCACTTTAATGCGGTTGATTTCTCCAAAGGCCTTAAGATCCACAAAATGGATGCCTCTGCCACAGACAAATGTCTGGACCCCTGGAGCTGACCGAAACCCAGTCAAGGGGGTCCTGGACAAAGGGTTTCCTGTCACAGGAGGGTGTCACCGCCCTCCAGACAGGAGATAGTGTATTGTAGCAGGGAGGTTTGAAAGAAACCAGACACTGCCTGGGGCGCACAAGGCTGCCCCTTGCATAATCCGGCCAAACCGGTTCTGGGGCACTCCAGCCCTCGTGCCAGGGCGGCCTGGATCAAAGGAAGGGGGTGTATCCACCCACTTCCTGGGTCCCACCCATAGGAGGGGACCTAGCAGGTAATCACGCCCACCAGATTCGAATAAGAGTGGGAGCAGTGCCAATGCACAGCAGATTTTCCTGGAAGAAACATTTGAAATGATATTCTGGACCCTTCGCCCTCCATCTCAACGTGGAAGCCCGAAGAATCTCCCTTGTGGTCAAGGAGTGACCACCCTGCAGCAGCAGGCACCATCCAGCCCTCGACGTCTACTTAGTTGCAGTTCCCGCCGGAACTCGAGCGACTGAGATCGACAAGATCAAGCCTGCCCAGCTTCTAACAGCCCGATCCACAGTCCATGCAAAGCTGAGACCCGTGGAGGCGACCGGAAGCGTGGGGCACGCCATCTTGAAGTGACCACGAGACGCTGACCGTGCAGCCCACGAGTGACCCTCGAAGCTGTACACCGGGGTTTGAGAAGCCCCCACCCTGAGCTACTCCTGAGCCGAAGTTCAGCCCTCCACACTCGACGAGTGCTGCGTGGGGCCCTTTGGCACGATTTGGCTCAACGCAATGGCCCGGTCACTTGCCAGCTGGCTTGTGGTCCCTGTGCCGACGAACTACAAAAGAAGACTCGTGATTCTGGTTGCTCCAGATCCACACCAGCTCCCCTGAAAGGGAGCCCCGACTCTGACCTTCCTGGTCCGAGTGAGACGCCATCTTCCAATCCCGCGTGGATTGCTCTTACCAAGGCTTGTTTGCTCCAAACCGGAAGCCGACTGCACCGACGGTGAGAGCCTGCGTGGGACAGATCGTGACCTGCTCCTGGACGTCGCAGATGCCCCAGAGCCCACGTGACAGCGAAGAGAAGCGCCTCGACGACCACCTGATTGCGCCCGACATTGCCTGGTTCCGTCCTGGTTCCACCCTGGTCACTGCTGAGTGACCCAGACTCTGTCCCCTCTGCTTTCAGGTACTCTACAACTTGAGTCCACCCTTGGACTCCACCGGACACTTCGTCTTCACCCTGCCTGCAGCCCTTTCAGCTTCAAGCACCAAGAGCCTGCGTGTCAAAACCCGACGCCACTTCGACCCTGTGCACCCACTTCCTGTGGGTGAGGTAACTTTGCTCCGCCGGTGTTCCCACACTGGTGCACACCTCTAGGGTCTGTGTGTTAAGTTTTGTTCCTCTAGGTTCAGCGGAAGTGTCCTTAAACTTTAACTATTTGACTTTTACGCACCATTGGTTAACATTGGTGCATGCGTGCGCTTTCCGCACATCTCCCGAATCCCGAGGGCCATTCCCGACTTCAGCATTGCTTGTCCTGACTGCTCCCAGCGATTCCCTAGGCCCTAGGCCTAACCACTGTTCGAGTGGCCTCTCTTATACCACTTGTTTAGTATATGGTTTGAGTGGCCCCCTGCCCTCATCCATAATTGTGCAACTTGTATGTTTAAACAGTGCTTTTTGATTTAACGCTTGTGCCCCTTTATTCATAAAGAATACTGGGGATTGTTTTTAGTAATAAACACATATATTTTTATAATATATACTTGTGTGGTGTCCTTTCATTTGGTATTACAGGATTGTATGTGGTAAAACAGCTCGCTTAACACGACCTCTTAAGTTAAGCCTTTAGGTTGCTTAGTCCATGCTACCCCTAGGATAGCTTGTCTAATAAGGTTGACTTACAACCAGACACCATAAGGGGATTGTTTGGTCAGGTAGTAGGTGGTTCCAGAATTGGAAACATCCCCTACCAGGCCAACTTCTCACATTGGTGAGCAGCGGTGCGGATTTGAGCTTGCTGTTGTTTTACCATTGCAATCTTTATATCAAATTGAAAGATCACATCAAGTACCTCTAGGTACATATAAAATCAAAAGCTTAGCATATTAAGTTCTACTGAACTTAGTAGTTGTAGGTTGAAGGGAGTAGCACACCCCTGACTACAACTCACTAGCAAGGTCCAGTAGGAAAACACTTAGTGTAGGTAAGTGCACCACTTACACCTCACTAGTAACCATGTCTGACACAGGAAAGGCCTCAGGGTCTAGTCCTGTGACAGTTGACCCTACCCAGGCAACTTTTGGATATGACAAACTAACCCGCAGAGACTTGATTGCCTTGTGCAAAGCAAGAGGGTTAAAAAGGGGCAGAAGCCCCACCTGCCTAACCCTGGTAGAAATCCTAGAACAGGATGACTTAGAGAAGGCTAAAGCAGCTTCCCTAGACACAGGAAATGGAGAGAACCCCCCTGTAGTTGATCCCCCTGAAGAGGAGGATGATGATGACTTGGATGAGGACTCAGAGGTTGAGGACTTAGAAGTACAGGATCAGGGTAGCCAGGTTCCAGTTGGTAGGCTTAGCCAGGCCAACTTGGACCTACTGGGGAATGGAGAGGGCCAGCACCTCCCCAGAACCCAACATGTGATTCTCCCAGGCAACAGAAGAGTGAGATCTCCCTCAGGGGACTCTCATCTTTCTAGTGCCTCCAGAGAATCAGAGAGAGGCATGACTGCTTCTCAGAAAGCTGAGCATAGGGCCAGAATGAGGGCTGTCCAACTCCAAATAGAGAGGGAGGAGGTAGCCTTGGCTCAAGCTAAACTTAGCATGGCCCAAGCTAAACTTGCCCTGGCAAGAGAGAAAAAATTGTGTGGCTTAGATGCCACTGGTGGCAGCAATATTCCTAAAGAGAAACCCAGGTCCTATGATAGTAGAAACCTGACAAAGATTGTGCCCCCCTACAAGGAAGGGGATGACATCCACAAATGGATGACTGCTTGTGAGAAGTTGGCCTGGTAGGGGATGTTTCCAATTCTGGAACCACCTACTACCTGACCAAACAATCCCCTTATGGTGTCTGGTTGTAAGTCAACCTTATTAGACAAGCTATCCTAGGGGTAGCATGGACTAAGCAGCCTAAAGGCTTAACTTAAGAGGTCGTGTTAAGCGAGCTGTTTTACCACATACAATCCTGTAATACCAAATGAAAGGACACCACACAAGTATATATTATAAAAATATATGTGTTTATTACTAAAAACAATCCCCAGTATTCTTTATGAATAAAGGGGCACAAGCGTTAAATCAAAAGCACTGTTTAAACATACAAAGTTGCACAATTATGGATGAGGGCAGGGGGCCACTCAAACCATATACTAAACAAGTGGTATAAGAGAGGCCGCTTGAACAGTGGTTAGGCCTAGGGCCTAGGGAATCGCTGGGAGCAGTCAGGACAAGCAATGCTGAAGTCGGGAATGGCCCTCGGGATTCGGGAGATGTGCGGAAAGCGCACGCATGCACCAATGTTAACCAATGGTGCGTAAAAGTCAAATAGTTAAAGTTTAAGGACACTTCCGCTGAACCTAGAGGAACAAAACTTAACACACAGACCCTAGAGGTGTGCACCAGTGTGGGAACACCGGCGGAGCAAAGTTACCTCACCCACAGGAAGTGGGTGCACAGGGTCGAAGTGGCGTCGGGTTTTGACACGCAGGCTCTTGGTGCTTGAAGCTGAAAGGGCTGCAGGCAGGGTGAAGACGAGGTGTCCGGTGGAGTCCAAGAGTGGACTCAAGTTGTAGAGTACCTGAAAGCAGAGGGGACAGAGTCTGGGTCACTCAGCAGTGACCAGGGTGGAACCAGGACGGAACCAGGCAATGTCGGGCGCAATCAGGTGGTCGTCGAGGCGCTTCTCTTCGCTGTCACGTGGGCTCTGGGGCATCTGCGACGTCCAGGAGCAGGTCACGATCTGTCCCACGCAGGCTCTCACCGTCGGTGCAGTCGGCTTCCGGTTTGGAGCAAACAAGCCTTGGTGAGAGCAATCCACGCGGATTGGAAGATGGCGTCTCACTCGGACAGGAAGGTCAGAGTCGGGGCTCCCTTTCAGGGGAGCTGGTGTGGATCTGGAGCAACCAGAATCACGAGTCTTCTTTTGTAGTTCGTCGGCACAGGGACCACAAGCCAGCTGGCAAGTGACCGGGCCAACGCGTTGAGCCAAATCGTGCCAAAGGGCCCCACGCAGCACTCGTCGAGTGTGGAGGGCTGAACTTCGGCTCAGGAGTAGCTCAGGGTGGGGGCTTCTCAAACCCCGGTGTACAGCTTCGAGGGTCACTCGTGGGCTGCACGGTCAGCGTCTCGTGGTCACTTCAAGATGGCGTGCCCCACGCTTCCGGTCGCCTCCACGGGGTCTCAGCTTTGCAGGGTGTGAGAAGTTGGCCTGGTAGGGGATGTTTCCAATTCTGGAACCACCTACTACCTGACCAAACAATCCCCTTATGGTGTCTGGTTGTAAGTCAACCTTATTAGACAAGCTATCCTAGTGGTAGCATGGACTAAGCAGCCTAAAGGCTTAACTTAAGAGGTCGTGTTAAGCGAGCTGTTTTACCACATACAATCCTGTAATACCAAATGAAAGGACACCACACAAGTATATATTATAAAAATATATGTGTTTATTACTAAAAACAATCCCAGTAATTCTTTATGAATAAAGGGGCACAAGCGTTAAATCAAAAGCACTGTTTAAACATACAAAGTTGCACAATTATGGGATGAGGGCAGGGGGCCACTCAAACCATATACTAAACAAGTGGTATAAGAAAGGCCACTCGAGCAGTGGTTAGGCCTAGGGCCCAGGAATCGCTGGGAGCAGTCAGGACAAGCAATGCTGAAGTCGGGAATGGCCCTCGGGATTCGGGAGATGTGCGGAAAGCGCACGCATGCACCAATGTTAACCAATGGTGCGTAAAAGTCAAATAGTTAAAGTTTAAGGACACTTCCGGCTGAACCTAGAGGAACAAAACTTAACACACAGACCCTAGAGGTGTGCACCAGTGTGGAACACCGGCGGAGCAAGTTACCTCACCCACAGGAAGTGGGTGCACAGGGTCGAAGTGGCGTCGGGTTTTGACACGCAGGCTCTTGGTGCTTGAAGCTGAAAGGGCTGCAGGCAGGGTGAAGACGAAGTGTCCGGTGGAGTCAAGGGTGGACTCAAGTTGTAGAGTACCTGAAAGCAGAGGGGACAGAGTCTGGGTCACTCAGCAGTGACCAGGGTGGAACCAGGACGGAACCAGGCAATGTCGGGCGCAATCAGGTGGTCGTCGAGGCGCTTCTCTTCGCTGTCACGTGGGCTCTGGGGCATCTGCGACGTCCAGGAGCAGGTCACGATCTGTCCCACGCAGGCTCTCACCGTCGGTGCAGTCGGCTTCCGGTTTGGAGCAAACAAGCCTTGGTAAGAGCAATCCACGCGGGATTGGAAGATGGCGTCTCACTCGGACCAGGAAGGTCAGAGTCGGGGCTCCCTTTCAGGGGAGCTGGTGTGGATCTGGAGCAACCAGAATCACGAGTCTTTCTTTGTAGTTCGTCGGCACAGGGACCACAAGCCAGCTGGCAAGTGACCGGGCCAACGCGTTGAGCCAAATCGTGCCAAAGGGCCCCACGCAGCACTCGTCGAGTGTGGAGGGCTGAACTTCGGCTCAGGAGTAGCTCAGGGTGGGGGGCTTCTCAAACCCCGGTGTACAGCTTCGAGGGTCACTCGTGGGCTGCACGGTCAGCGTCTCGTGGTCACTTCAAGATGGCGTGCCCCACGCTTCCGGTCGCCTCCACGGGTCTCAGCTTTGCAGGGACTGTGGATCGGGCTGTTAGAAGCTGGGCAGGCTTGATCTCGTCGATCTCAGTCGCTCGAGTCCGGCGGGAACTGCAACTAAGTAGACGTCGAGGGCTGGATGGTGCCTGCTGCTGCAGGGTGGTCACTCCTTGACCACAAGGGAGATTCTTCGGGCCTTCCACGTTGAGATGGAGGGCGAAGGGTCCAGAATATCGTTTCAAAATGTTTCTTCCAGGAAATCTGATGTGCATTGGCACTGCTCCCACTCTTATTCGAATCTGGTGGGCGTGATTACCTGCTAGGTCCCCTCCTATGGGTGGGACCCAGGAAGTGGGTGGATACACCCCCTTCCTTTGATCCAGGCCGCCCTGGCACGAGGGCTGGAGTGCCCAGAACCGGTTTGGCCGGATTATGCAAGGGGCAGCCTTGTGCGCCCCAGGCAGTGTCTGGTTTCTTTCAAACCTCCCTGCTACAATACACTATCTCCTGTCTGGAGGGCGGTGACACCCTCCTGTGACAGGAAACCCTTTGTCCAGGACCCCCTTGACTGGGTTTCGGTCAGCTCCAGGGGTCCAGACATTTGTCTGTGGGCAGAGGCATCCATTTGGGGATCTTAAGGCCTTTGGAGAAATCAACCGCATTAAAGTGAAGTAACATGTCTTACCCCTCTAGAGGGGTGGAATGCCATCCCCGTCGCCAGAACTGGCGAGGGGATGGTATTCCAAAGCGTATGACACCTTACACCGACATGTTTTGATAAAGCCAAACCAGAGTTGCTAAATAACCGCGAGGATTATAAGGCACTTAATAGTATATGGTATGGCTTTATCCTGAAACAGCTTAGGGATTTGTTCCCGACGGCTGCAGACAGGCTCAGCTCATGCTAGAGCTCCATCTCACATAAAAACCATGCACCCAGCCTCCAGGATTGGGTGAGGCCTGTCTATAGGAGTGGCTCACAGGTTTACATGTGTCCAGATATAGGTTTAGACATAGGTATACTATATCTAAGCAAGGGGTGTGTACACCACCTTACCCCAGCTGAGTGATCAGCCAGTTGTGTCAATTTAAGAACCAGCCAGGGGTGGCAAAAGATATGCTGCAGCCCCTGGTAGGCCTTAGTGGCTCCTGTGCCCTGTGCACCTATAGTGCATTCTACAGGGGCTGACAAGGAGTCCATTTCCAATTGGTATGTGCCTATAGCACATGTGTCATTAATTTAGTGAGAGAACAGCAGGCTGGGGGTCTGATCAGCAGGCCCACAGCCTCAGTAGTCGAAAACCAGTGAAGCAAAAAGCAAAAATTTGGGGTGACCATAGGATAGCAGACCCTACTCTCCTACACAACCCCCCCCCAAACGCAGGGACATTAAACTAACCTTGACCAGATAAGTCTTCATGTTCTAAGTGGAAGTACCTGGAGAGACCATCTGCATTACCATGGTCAGTCCCTGGGCGGTGCTCCACTGTAAAGTCCATCCCCTGTAGGGAAATGGACCACCTGAGCAGTTTGGGATTTTCACCCTTCATCTGATTAAGCCATAAGAGGGGCTTATGGTCTGTTTGCACCAGGAAGTGAGTTCCAAACAAGTAGGACCTCAACTTCTTTAATGCCCAAACCACAGCAAAGGCCTCCCTCTCAATGGCTGACCAACGTTTTTCTCTTGGGGTTAGCCTCCTGCTAATGAAAGCAATTGGCTGGTCTTGACCATCTTGATTAAGTTGTGAGAGTACAGCTCCCACCCCCAACTCAGAAGCATCTGTCTGAACAATGAACTGTTTGGAGTAGTCAGGACTCTTTAGGATAGGTGCAGAGCACATGGCCTTCTTCAGGTCTTCAAATGCCTTCTGACAGCTAACTGTCCACTGAACCTTTTTTGGCATCTTCTTGGATGTCAAGTCATTTAATGGTGTCACTATAGACCCATAGTTTTTCACAAACTTTCTGTAATACCCAGTCAGGCCCAAGAAGGCTCTGACTTGTGTCTGGGTAACTGGAGGAGCCCAGTCCTGTATGGCCTGGATTTTGCTTTCCAGTGGCTGAACCTGGCCTCCGCCTACTAGGTGGCCCAGGTATACAACCTTACTCTGCCCTATCTGGCACTTTGTGGCCTTGATAGTTAGGCCTGCCTTTTGCAGGGCCTCCAAAACTTTCTTCAGGTGGATCAGGTGATCCTCCCAGGTGGAGCTAAAGACAGCAATATCATCCAGATAAGCTGCACAAAAGTCATCCAACCCAGTAAGGACTTGGTTCACCAACCTTTGAAAAGTGGCAGGTGCATTCTTCAAACCAAAGGGCATTACCACAAACTGATAATGTCCACTAGGGGTAGAGAATGCTGTTTTGGCTTTTGACTCCTCAGCTAGTCTGATTTGCCAGTAGCCAGCTGTCAGATCAAATGTGCTCAGAAACTTGGCAGAAGCCAATCTGTCAATGAGCTCATCTGCTCTTGGAATGGGGTGAGCATCTGTCCTAGTGACAGCATTGAGACCCCTGTAATCCACGCAAAACCTCATTTCTCTCTTACCATCTTGGGTATGAGGTTTTGGCACCAGGACTACTGGGCTGGCCCATGGGCTCTCTGATGGCTCAATCACTCCAAGCTCCAACATCTTTTGCACCTCAGCCTTGATGCAATCCCTGACATGATCAGGTTGCCTGTAGATCTTATTCTTGACAGGCAGACTGTCACCAGTGTCCACAACATGGGTACACCAGTCAGTTTGGCTGGGTGTGAGTGAAAACATTTGCCTGTGAGCCTGCAAAACTTGTCTGCAGTCCCTCTGTTGCTGGTCAGTGAGGCTGCCTGCCAAGGCTACTCCATCAACTGAACCATCATCAGGGTTCTGGGAAAGCAGGTCTGGGAGAGGGTCACTCTCTTCCTCCTGTTCCCCATCTGTGGCCATGAGCAAGCTCATGTCCTCCCTGTCTACAAATGCTTTCAAGCGATTCACATGGATTACCCTGTGGGGGCTCCTGGGTGTTCCAAAGTCTACCAAGTAGGTGACTTCCCCTTTCTTCTCAATAATAGGATAGGGTCCACTCCATTTGTCTTGGAGTGCTGCTGGAGCCACTGGCTCCAGTACCCATACCTTCTGTCCTGGTTGGAACTCTACCAGCACAGCCTTTTGGTCATGCCAAGCTTTCTGCAATTCTTGGCTGGCCTCCAGGTTTTTGGATGCTCTTTCCATGTACTCAGCCATCCTGGAGCGGAGACCAAGTACATAGTCCACTATGTCTAGTTTGGGCTTTTTGAGAGGTAACTCCCATCCTTCCTTTACCAAACACAATGGACCTCTCACAGGGTGGCCAAACAAAAGTTCAAAAGGGCTGTAGCCAACCCCCTTCTGTGGGACCTCTCTGTAAGCAAAGAGCAGGCAGGGTAAAAGAATGTCCCATTTCCGCCTGAGCTTCTCTGGTAATCCTTTTATCATGCCTTTAAGGGTCTTGTTAAATCTCTCCACAAGCCCATTGCATTGTGGATGATATGGGGTGGTAAACTTGTAGTTTACTCCACATTCCTTCCACATTGCTTTTAGATAGCTGGACATAAAATTTGTCCCTCTATCTGATAGTACCTCCTTAGGAAAGCCCACTCTTGAGAAAACTGCAATGAGGGCTTTTGCCACCACAGGTGCTGTGGTGGTCCTTAGGGGAATAGCCTCTGGGTACCTGGTGGCATGATCCACTACCACCAGTATGAATCTGTTCCCAGATGCTGTTTGGGGGTCCATTGGACCCACAATATCAATTCCAACTCTCTCAAAGGGGACCCCCACCACAGGTAGTGGTATTAGGGGGGCCTTTGTTGTGCCACCTGACTTACCACTGGCTTGGCAAGTGACACAGGAGCGACAAAACTCCTTGACATCCTCTGACATGTGAGGCCAGTGAAAGTGTGGAACAAGCCTGTCCCACGTCTTGTTCTGGCCTAAGTGTCCTGCAAGGGGAATATCATGGGCCAAGGTAAGGAGGAATCCCCTAAACTGCAGAGGTATCACCAACCTCCTGGTCATGCCAGGCTTGGGGGCTCTAGCCTCTGAGTAAAGGAGTCCCTCATCCCAATACACAGTATGGGTACCTTGGGCATCCCCAGCAGCCTCAGCAGCAGCCTGCTGTCTGAGGGGTTCAAGGGAAGGGCAATCTAATTGAGCCTGCCTCAGGTCTGCCCTTGAGGGTCCCCCTGTCCCCAGAAACTCAACCTGGTCAGGTTCAAGCTCCTCAGAGACAGTCTCCTCTTGGACTGCAGAATCAGTTTCCTCTGAAACCTGATCCTCAACCTGGGGCAAGGTGGAAGGCGAGGCCTTTCCTCTCTTGCTCCTTCTCTTGGGTTGTGGCTGGTCTATTGTCTCAAGATCCACCACTGGTTCAGGAAGGCACTTCTTAGCCTGAGCCCTTGTCATGGCAAGGACATGCTCTGAAATCCCTAGCATTTCTGCATGAGTCCTGTACTCCACTTCTGACCATGCTGAGCTTTCAAGGTCATTGCCTAACAGACAGTCTACTGGTAGGTCTGCACTCACCACAACTTTCTTTAGGCCATCAACCCCTCCCCAGGAGAAGTTCACAACTGCCACACTATGGGAGGTAGTGGAGTTGCTTGCATTGGTTACTAGGTAGCTCTCTCCTAGTACAATCTGTCCAGGGTCCACAAAGCCAGGGGTCACCATGGTGACACTAGCACATGTGTCCCTGTAAGCTTGAGCCAGTTTCTCATTTATTAAGGGAGTCTGCCTGTATTTGCCCAGGTTAGTGGGGCTTACTGCAGTGGGCAACTCAATGTCCACGTCATACAGGAGAACTGCCTGTGTAGGGACTCTGACTAGGCCAGATCCTACTTCAATACCCAGGGTCAACCCAGCTACACCCTTGGACTGTGTTCCACCACTGCTTACTGTACTTGGGGTTGCAGTTGCTTTAGGAGCTGTAGTGGTGGGAACTGGATTTGCCTTGGTGCACTCACTGCCCCAGTGTGAAACTGATTTGCAGGTATTACACCAAGGTGTCTTTGGACCTTTGTTCTTCTTCTTCTTGTTACCATTTTGGGAACCACCCTCCTTACTATTAGTTTGGGGGCCTGAAGACTTCTGGTCTTTTTCTTTATCTTTCTGATTCTGATTACCACCCTTCTGGTCTGTTTTCTTCTGGTCACCACCTTGGTTCTGGGGTTTCTGCTTAATCCTTGTTCTGACCCATTTGTCTGCCTTCTTTCCCAATTCTTGGGGAGAGGTCAGATCAGAGTCAATAAGGTATTGATGCAACAGCTGGTTTGTACAGTTATTAAGGATCTGTTCTCTCATCATAAGATTGTACAATCCTGTATAGTCTGAAACTTTACTTCCCTGTAACCAACCCTCCAAAGCCTTAGTGGCACACTCCACAAAATCAGTCCAGTCTTGAGTCTGTGCTTTCTGGGTGTCTCTGAACAACAACCTGTATTGCTCAGTGGTTAGGCCATACCCTTCAATGAGAGCACTCTTCAAAACAGAGTAGTTTTTGGCATCCTCAGGTCTAACTGTGAGGAGCCTGTCTCTCCCTTTCTCAGAAAAGGAGTACCACAAAATTGCAGCCCACTGATTCTCAGGAACCTGCTGTACCATGCAGGCTCTCTCAAGAGCAGTCATCCATTTGTGGATGTCATCCCCTTCTTTAAAGGGGGGCACAATTTTGGTCAGGTTTCTATTATCATAGGCCCTGTCTTTTTCTCTTGGAAAATTGCTGCCACCAGTGACATCTAAGCCACTTAATTTCTGCTCTCTTGCCAAGGCAAGTTTAGCTTGAGCTAAGGTAAGCTTAGCTTGACTCAGGGCTACCTCCTCTCTCTCTATCTGGAGTCTGACAGCCCTCATTCTAGCCCTATGCTCAGCTTTCTGAGAAGCACTCATGCCTCTCTCTGATTCTCTGGAGGCACTAGAAAGATGAGAGTCCCCTGAGGGAGATCTCACTCTTCTGTTGCCTGGGAGAATCATTTGTTGGGATCTGGGGAGGTGCTGGCCCTCTCCATTTCCCAGTAGGTCCAAGTTGGCCTGGCTAAGCCTACCAACTGGAACCTGGCTACCCTGATCCTGTACTTCTAAGTCCCCAGCATCTGAGTCCTCATCCAAGTCATCATCATCCTCCTCTTCAGGGGGATCAACTGCAGGGGGGTTCCCTCCAGTTCCTGTATCTAGGGAAGCTGCTTTTGCCTTCTCTAAGTCATCCTGTTCTAGGAGTTCTACCAGAATTAGGCAGGTGGGGCTTCTGCCCCTTTTTAACCCTCTTGCTTTGCACAAGACAATCAAGTCTCTGCGGGTTAGTTTGTCATATCCAGAAGTTGCCTGGGTAGGGTCAACTGTCACAGGACTAGACCCTGAGGCCTTTCCTGTGTCGGACATGGTTACTAGTGAGGTGTAAGTGGTGCACTTACCTACACTAAGTGTTTTCCTACTGGACCTTGCTAGTGAGTTGTAGTCAGGGGTGTGCTACTCCCTTCAACCTACAACTACTAAGTTCAGTAGAACTTAATATGCTAAGCTTTTGATTTTATCAAGTACCTAGAGGTACTTGATGTGATCTTTCAATTTGATATAAAGATTGCAATGGTAAAACAACAGCAAGCTCAAATCCGCACCGCTGCTCACCAATGTGAGAAGTTGGCCTGGTAGGGGATGTTTCCAATTCTGGAACCACCTACTACCTGACCAAACAATCCCCTTATGGTGTCTGGTTGTAAGTCAACCTTATTAGACAAGCTATCCTAGTGGTAGCATGGACTAAGCAGCCTAAAGGCTTAACTTAAGAGGTCGTGTTAAGCGAGCTGTTTTACCACATACAATCCTGTAATACCAAATGAAAGGACACCACACAAGTATATATTATAAAAATATATGTGTTTATTACTAAAAACAATCCCCAGTATTCTTTATGAATAAAGGGGCACAAGCGTTAAATCAAAAGCACTGTTTAAACATACAAAGTTGCACAATTATGGATGAGGGCAGGGGGCCACTCAAACCATATACTAAACAAGTGGTATAAGAAAGGCCACTCGAGCAGTGGTTAGGCCTAGGGCCCAGGGAATCGCTGGGAGCAGTCAGGACAAGCAATGCTGAAGTCGGGAATGGCCCTCGGGATTCGGGAGATGTGCGGAAAGCGCACGCATGCACCAATGTTAACCAATGGTGCGTAAAAGTCAAATAGTTAAAGTTTAAGGACACTTCCGCTGAACCTAGAGGAACAAAACTTAACACACAGACCCTAGAGGTGTGCACCAGTGTGGGAACACCGGCGGAGCAAAGTTACCTCACCCACAGGAAGTGGGTGCACAGGGTCGAAGTGGCGTCGGGTTTTGACACGCAGGCTCTTGGTGCTTGAAGCTGAAAGGGCTGCAGGCAGGGTGAAGACGAAGTGTCCGGTGGAGTCCAAGGGTGGACTCAAGTTGTAGAGTACCTGAAAGCAGAGGGGACAGAGTCTGGGTCACTCAGCAGTGACCAGGGTGGAACCAGGACGGAACCAGGCAATGTCGGGCGCAATCAGGTGGTCGTCGAGGCGCTTCTCTTCGCTGTCACGTGGGCTCTGGGGCATCTGCGACGTCCAGGAGCAGGTCACGATCTGTCCCACGCAGGCTCTCACCGTCGGTGCAGTCGGCTTCCGGTTTGGAGCAAACAAGCCTTGGTAAGAGCAATCCACGCGGGATTGGAAGATGGCGTCTCACTCGGACCAGGAAGGTCAGAGTCGGGGCTCCCTTTCAGGGGAGCTGGTGTGGATCTGGAGCAACCAGAATCACGAGTCTTTCTTTGTAGTTCGTCGGCACAGGGACCACAAGCCAGCTGGCAAGTGACCGGGCCAACGCGTTGAGCCAAATCGTGCCAAAGGGCCCCACGCAGCACTCGTCGAGTGTGGAGGGCTGAACTTCGGCTCAGGAGTAGCTCAGGGTGGGGGCTTCTCAAACCCCGGTGTACAGCTTCGAGGGTCACTCGTGGGCTGCACGGTCAGCGTCTCGTGGTCACTTCAAGATGGCGTGCCCCACGCTTCCGGTCGCCTCCACGGGTCTCAGCTTTGCAGGGACTGTGGATCGGGCTGTTAGAAGCTGGGCAGGCTTGATCTCGTCGATCTCAGTCGCTCGAGTTCCGGCGGGAACTGCAACTAAGTAGACGTCGAGGGCTGGATGGTGCCTGCTGCTGCAGGGTGGTCACTCCTTGACCACAAGGGAGATTCTTCGGGCTTCCACGTTGAGATGGAGGGCGAAGGGTCCAGAATATCGTTTCAAAATGTTTCTTCCAGGAAATCTGATGTGCATTGGCACTGCTCCCACTCTTATTCGAATCTGGTGGGCGTGATTACCTGCTAGGTCCCCTCCTATGGGTGGGACCCAGGAAGTGGGTGGATACACCCCCTTCCTTTGATCCAGGCCGCCCTGGCACGAGGGCTGGAGTGCCCCAGAACCGGTTTGGCCGGATTATGCAAGGGGCAGCCTTGTGCGCCCCAGGCAGTGTCTGGTTTCTTTCAAACCTCCCTGCTACAATACACTATCTCCTGTCTGGAGGGCGGTGACACCCTCCTGTGACAGGAAACCCTTTGTCCAGGACCCCCTTGACTGGGTTTCGGTCAGCTCCAGGGGTCCAGACATTTGTCTGTGGCAGAGGCATCCATTTTGGGGATCTTAAGGCCTTTGGAGAAATCAACCGCATTAAAGTGAAGTAACATGTCTTACCCCTCTAGAGGGGTGGAATGCCATCCCCGTCGCCAGAACTGGCGAGGGGATGGTATTCCAAAGCGTATGACACCTTACACGACATGTTTTGATAAAGCCAAACCAGAGTTGCTAAATAACCGCGAGGATTATAAGGCACTTAATAGTATATGGTATGGCATTATCCTGAAACAGCTTAGGGATTTGTTCCCGACGGCTGCAGACAGGCTCAGCTCATGCTAGAGCTCCATCTCACATAAAAACCATGCACCCAGCCTCCAGGATTGGTGAGGCCTGTCTATAGGAGTGGCTCACAGGTTTACATGTGTCCAGATATAGGTTTAGACATAGGTATACTATATCTAAGCAAGGGGTGTGTACACCACCTTACCCCAGCTGAGTGATCAGCCAGTTGTGTCAATTTAAGAACCAGCCAGGGGTGGCAAAAGATATGCTGCAGCCCCTGGTAGGCCTTAGTGGCTCCTGTGCCCTGTGCACCTATAGTGCATTCTACAGGGGCTGACAAGGAGTCCATTTCCAATTGGTATGTGCCTATAGCACATGTGTCATTAATTTAGTGAGAGAACAGCAGGCTGGGGGTCTGATCAGCAGGCCCACAGCCTCAGTAGTCGAAAACCAGTGAAGCAAAAAGCAAAAATTTGGGGTGACCATAGGATAGCAGACCCTACTCTCCTACACAGGGACTGTGGATCGGGCTGTTAGAAGCTGGGCAGGCTTGATCTCGTCGATCTCAGTCGCTCGAGTTCCGGCGGGAACTGCAACTAAGTAGACGTCGAGGGCTGGATGGTGCCTGCTGCTGCAGGGTGGTCACTCCTTGACCACAAGGGAGATTCTTCGGGCTTCCACGTTGAGATGGAGGGCGAAGGGTCCAGAATATCGTTTCAAATGTTTCTTCCAGGAAATCTGATGTGCATTGGCACTGCTCCCACTCTTATTCGAATCTGGTGGGCGTGATTACCTGCTAGGTCCCCTCCTATGGGTGGGACCCAGGAAGTGGGTGGATACACCCCCTTCCTTTGATCCAGGCCGCCCTGGCACGAGGGCTGGAGTGCCCCAGAACCGGTTTGGCCGGATTATGCAAGGGGCAGCCTTGTGCGCCCCAGGCAGTGTCTGGTTTCTTTCAAACCTCCCTGCTACAATACACTATCTCCTGTCTGGAGGGCGGTGACACCCTCCTGTGACAGGAAACCCTTTGTCCAGGACCCCCTTGACTGGGTTTCGGTCAGCTCCAGGGGTCCAGACATTTGTCTGTGGCAGAGGCATCCATTTTGTGGATCTTAAGGCCTTTGGAGAAATCAACCGCATTAAAGTGAAGTAACATGTCTTACCCCTCTAGAGGGGTGGAATGCCATCCCCGTCGCCAGAACTGGCGAGGGGATGGTATTCCAAAGCGTATGACACCTTACACGACATGTTTTGATAAAGCCAAACCAGAGTTGCTAAATAACCGCGAGGATTATAAGGCACTTAATAGTATATGGTATGGCATTATCCTGAAACAGCTTAGGGATTTGTTCCCGACGGCTGCAGACAGGCTCAGCTCATGCTAGAGCTCCATCTCACATAAAAACCATGCACCCAGCCTCCAGGATTGGTGAGGCCTGTCTATAGGAGTGGCTCACAGGTTTACATGTGTCCAGATATAGGTTTAGACATAGGTATACTATATCTAAGCAAGGGGTGTGTACACCACCTTACCCCAGCTGAGTGATCAGCCAGTTGTGTCAATTTAAGAACCAGCCAGGGGTGGCAAAAGATATGCTGCAGCCCCTGGTAGGCCTTGGTGGCTCCTATGCCCTGGGCACCTATAGTGCATTATACAGGGGCTGACAAGGAGTCCATTTCCAATTGTGGTATGTACCTAGGGTACATGGAATCCATTTTACAGAGAGAGCAGATGGCCTGGGGCCCTGATTAGCAGGGAACCAGGTCAACTAAGTCAAAAAACCAGCTAAACACAGGCAAAAAATCTGGGGTAACCATAGTCAGGTAGCCACCTTCCTACATAACCCCCCCCCAAACGAAAGGAGATAAGGCTATCCTTGGCCAGGTAAGCCTATATTGCCTGAGTGGCCATATAAGGAAGTACCTGCACTAGCATGGGTACCCCCTGTCTCATGGTCCACTAAGCAGTCCCTCACCCTTTGGGTATTAGAGGGTCTCCACCATAGGGAATCACTACCTTGGGTGTGTTTATGCAAAGTTAAAGGCTGGTTTGGATATGGAGTATTGAAGTGAGGCTCTACTAATTTAGGGCTTAGCTTCCTCCAATTATCTTCCACCATGTGTGCCTTTCTCTCTTTAACTGAGTTGTACTGTGCTCTCAGGGTCAACCTCTGGCTACCTAAAGCTGGAGGCTGGGTCCCTCTGTTTGGCTTGCTGGAGGGACAGTTCAGGTTTGGGCCCCTTGGGTCCCAGGTTTGGCTGTGCCCAACAGAATCCATCTGTGGGAGGTCCCTAACTACTTTTAAGGGGGCTCCCTCAGGAGTTTTTAAAGTTTTCACCTTACTAGGGCTACTAGTTTTGGTGCACCTAATCTTTTGATGGGGGTGCTTTATTTGACAGGGGGCCCTCTGGGTCTCACTGTCCTTCTTGTCCTCTGCAGCCCTGGGCTGGCTAAGGCAAGGTAGAGAGGGGCAGGTTACCTGCTCCAGACTGGGTCCCACCTGAGAAGGGTCCACTGACATCAGAGGTTCTGTCAGGCTAGGCCCAACCACCTCTGGGGCAGCTCCTTCATCAGGGGTAGGATCAGTTCCCTGAGGAGGCTGATTGTAGGAAGGTGGCTACCTGACTATGGTTACCCCAGATTTTTTGCCTGTGTTTAGCTGGTTTTTTGACTTAGTTGACCTGGTTCCCTGCTAATCAGGGCCCCAGGCCATCTGCTCTCTCTGTAAAATGGATTCCATGTACCCTAGGTACATACCAATTGGAAATGGACTCCTTGTCAGCCCCTGTAGAATGCACTATAGGTGCACAGGGCACAGGAGCCACTAAGGCCTACCAGGGGCTGCAGCATATCTTTTGCCACCCCTGGCTGGTTCTTAAATTGACACAACTGGCTGATCACTCAGCTGGGGTAAGGTGGTGTACACACCCCTTGCTTAGATATAGTATACCTATGTCTAAACCTATATCTGGACACATGTAGACCTGTGAGCCACTCCTATAGACAGGCCTCACCAATCCTGGAGGCTGGGTGCATGGTTTTTATGTGAGATGGAGCTCTAGCATGAGCTGAGCCTGTCTGCAGCCGTCGGGAACAAATCCCTAAGCTGTTTCAGGATAATGCCATACCATATACTATTAAGTGCCTTATAATCCTCGCGGTTATTTAGCAACTCTGGTTTGGCTTTATCAAAACATGTCGTGTAAGGTGTCATACGCTTTGGAATACCATCCCCTCGCCAGTTCTGGCGACGGGGATGGCATTCCACCCCTCTAGAGGGGTAAGACATGTTACTTCACTTTAATGCGGTTGATTTCTCCAAAGGCCTTAAGATCCACAAAATGGATGCCTCTGCCACAGACAAATGTCTGGACCCCTGGAGCTGACCGAAACCCAGTCAAGGGGGTCCTGGACAAAGGGTTTCCTGTCACAGGAGGGTGTCACCGCCCTCCAGACAGGAGATAGTGTATTGTAGCAGGGAGGTTTGAAAGAAACCAGACACTGCCTGGGGCGCACAAGGCTGCCCCTTGCATAATCCGGCCAAACCGGTTCTGGGGCACTCCAGCCCTCGTGCCAGGGCGGCCTGGATCAAAGGAAGGGGGTGTAACCACCCACTTCCTGGGTCCCACCCATAGGAGGGGACCTAGCAGGTAATCACGCCCACCAGATTCGAATAAGAGTGGGAGCAGTGCCAATGCACTTCAGATTTCCTGGAAGAAACATTTGAAACGATATTCTGGACCCTTCGCCCTCCATCTCAACGTGGAAGCCCGAAGAATCTCCCTTGTGGTCAAGGAGTGACCACCCTGCAGCAGCAGGCACCATCCAGCCCTCGACGTCTACTTAGTTGCAGTTCCCGCCGGAACTCGAGCGACTGAGATCGACGAGACCAAGCCTGCCCAGCTTCTAACAGCCCGATCCACAGTCCATGCAAAGCTGAGACCCGTGGAGGCGACCGGAAGCGTGGGGCACGCCATCTTGAAGTGACCACGAGACGCTGACCGTGCAGCCCACGAGTGACCCTCGAAGCTGTACACCGGGGTTTGAGAAGCCCCCACCCTGAGCTACTCCTGAGCCGAAGTTCAGCCCTCCACACTCGACGAGTGCTGCGTGGGGCCCTTTGGCACGATTTGGCTCAACGCGTTGGCCCGGTCACTTGCCAGCTGGCTTGTGGTCCCTGTGCCGACGAACTACAAAAGAAGACTCGTGATTCTGGTTGCTCCAGATCCACACCAGCTCCCCTGAAAGGGAGCCCCGACTCTGACCTTCCTGGTCCGAGTGAGACGCCATCTTCCAATCCCGCGTGGATTGCTCTTACCAAGGCTTGTTTGCTCCAAACCGGAAGCCGACTGCACCGACGGTGAGAGCCTGCGTGGGACAGATCGTGACCTGCTCCTGGACGTCGCAGATGCCCCAGAGCCCACGTGACAGCGAAGAGAAGCGCCTCGACGACCACCTGATTGCGCCCGACATTGCCTGGTTCCGTCCTGGTTCCACCCTGGTCACTGCTGAGTGACCCAGACTCTGTCCCCTCTGCTTTCAGGTACTCTACAACTTGAGTCCACCCTTGGACTCCACCGGACACTTCGTCTTCACCCTGCCTGCAGCCCTTTCAGCTTCAAGCACCAAGAGCCTGCGTGTCAAAACCCGACGCCACTTCGACCCTGTGCACCCACTTCCTGTGGGTGAGGTAACTTTGCTCCGCCGGTGTTCCCACACTGGTGCACACCTCTAGGGTCTGTGTGTTAAGTTTTGTTCCTCTAGGTTCAGCGGAAGTGTCCTTAAACTTTAACTATTTGACTTTTACGCACCATTGGTTAACATTGGTGCATGCGTGCGCTTTCCGCACATCTCCCGAATCCCGAGGGCCATTCCCGACTTCAGCATTGCTTGTCCTGACTGCTCCCAGCGATTCCCTAGGCCCTAGGCCTAACCACTGTTCGAGTGGCCTCTCTTATACCACTTGTTTAGTATATGGTTTGAGTGGCCCCCTGCCCTCATCCATAATTGTGCAACTTTGTATGTTTAAACAGTGCTTTTGATTTAACGCTTGTGCCCCTTTATTCATAAAGAATACTGGGGATTGTTTTTAGTAATAAACACATATATTTTTATAATATATACTTGTGTGGTGTCCTTTCATTTGGTATTACAGGATTGTATGTGGTAAAACAGCTCGCTTAACACGACCTCTTAAGTTAAGCCTTTAGGCTGCTTAGTCCATGCTACCCCTAGGATAGCTTGTCTAATAAGGTTGACTTACAACCAGACACCATAAGGGGATTGTTTGGTCAGGTAGTAGGTGGTTCCAGAATTGGAAACATCCCCTACCAGGCCAACTTCTCACATTGGTGAGCAGCGGTGCGGATTTGAGCTTGCTGTTGTTTTACCATTGCAATCTTTATATCAAATTGAAAGATCACATCAAGTACCTCTAGGTACATATAAAATCAAAAGCTTAGCATATTAAGTTCTACTGAACTTAGTAGTTGTAGGTTGAAGGGAGTAGCACACCCCTGACTACAACTCACTAGCAAGGTCCAGTAGGAAAACACTTAGTGTAGGTAAGTGCACCACTTACACCTCACTAGTAACCATGTCTGACACAGGAAAAGCCTCAGGGTCTACTCCTGTGACAGTTGACCCTACCCAGGCAACTTTTGGATATGACAAACTAACCCGCAGAGACTTGATTGCCTTGTGCAAAGCAAGAGGGTTAAAAAGGGGCAGAAGCCCCACCTGCCTAATCCTGGTAGAAATCCTAGAACAGGATGACTTAGAGAAGGCAAAAGCAGCTTCCCTAGATACAGGAACTGGAGGGAACCCCCCTGCAGTTGATCCCCTTGAAGAGGAGGATGATGATGACTTGGATGAGGACTCAGATGTTGAGGACTTAGGAGGACAGGATCAGGGTAGCCAGGTTCCAGTTGGTAGGCTTAGCCAGGCCAACTTGGACCTACTGGGGAATGGAGAGGGCCAGCACCTCCCCAGAACCCAACATATGATTCCCCCAGGCAACAGAAGAGTGAGATCTCCCTCAGGGGACTCTCATCTTTCTAGTGCCTCCAGGGAATCACAGAGAGGCATGAATGCTTCTCAAAAGTTAGAGCATAGGGCCAGAATGAGGGCTGTCAAACTCCAGATAGAGAGGGAGGAGGTAGCCTTGGCTCAAGCTAAACTTGCCTTGGCAAGAGAGCAGAAATTGTGTGGCTTAGATGCCACTGGTGGCAGCAATATTCCTAAAGAGAAACCCAGGTCCTATGATAGTAGAAACCTGACAAAGATTGTGCCCCCCTTCAAAGAAGGGGATGACATCCACAAATGGATGACTGCTCTTGAGAGAGCCTGCATGGTACAGCAGGTTCCTGAGGAACAGTGGGCAGCAATCTTATGGTACTCCTTTTCAGAGAAAGGGAGGGACAAGCTCCTCACTGTCAGACATGAGGATGCAAACAATTACAAAGTCCTGAAGAGTGTTCTGATAGATGGGTTTGGCTTAACCACTGAACAGTACAGGTTCAAGTTCAGAGACACCCAGAAGACACAGACTCAGGACTGGACTGATTTTGTAGATTGTGCTACTAAGGCTCTGGAGGGTTGGCTACATGGCAGCAAAGTACATGACTTTACAGGATTGTATAATTTGATTATGAGGGAGCAGATCCTAAGTAATTGTCAGAACCAGCTCTTACACCAGCACCTGGTAGACTCTGATCTGACCTCTCCCCAAGAATTGGGAAAGAAGGCAGACAAATGGGTCAGAACCAGGATTAGGCCTAAGAATCAGGACAGTAACCAGAAGAAGGAGTCTACCAAGCCTCAAGATAAGGGTGGGGATAAAAGTAAAGAAAAGACTTCCCCAGGGCCCCAAAACTCCAAGGATGGGGGTGGGTCCCAAGACACTTCTTCAACTGAGAAAAAACCCTATTGTTATCCCTGTAAACAGGTGGGGCATTACAAAACAGACAGCTGTTGTCCCAAGAATAACAATAAAGAAAATATACCTCCAAAGCCAGCTTCAACACCTCCTGTTACTGTCAGCAGTAATCCCCCAGGAAGTGGAAGCACACCCAGGAATCTGGGTGGGTTTACTTTTGGAAATCAGGTGGACCCTGGCCTATCCAGGTCCCCATCACCCAATGATCTTGTTTATGAGGCTGGCATGGGGTTTGCCAACTTCTCTGCTTGCCCAAATACTTTGAGCAAGTATAGACAAGAACCCATCATCAATGGTTTAAGAGTTGAAGCTTTTAGAGACACAGGGGCTAGCATCACCATGGTGGCTGATGGCATAGTCCCCTCTAAGCAACTTTTACCTGGTGCCACATACCAGGTAATAAACATTGATGGCATCCAAACAAATCATCCCATGGCAGTAGTAAGTCTCAGCTGGGGAGGTGTCACTGGCCCAAAGAGAGTGGCAGTGTCCCCAAACTTGCCTGTAGACTGTCTACTGGGTAATGATTTAGAAATCTCAGCCTGGGCTGGGGTTGAACAGGAAATCCATTCTAGAATGGTAAATTCCAATGGAAAGGTTAGTGGGGCTGTAATGGCTACAGCCCCAATTCAAGATGTCCTTCCTGAAAAGGTTGGTAGGGCGGAGATACTCCCTGCCCCATCTTTAGCAAAAGCTCTTCCTGAACAGAATAGCAAAGCTGTTATGATAACAGCAGAAACCCAAACTGAGTCTCCTCCTGAAAAGGTTGGTGGGGCTGTGATGGCCACAGCCCAAACTCAAACTGACACGTGTGTTGTGAAACCTGAAATGATGGATAACTCCACACAAACTGAGAGCATGGAGGAGGAAGAGAAATCTCCCCCTCACCAGACTTTAGGACAGGATCAGCCTCCTCAGGGAACTGATCTTACCCCTGATGAAGGAACTGCCCCAGAGGTGGTTGGGCCTAGCCTGACAGAACCTCTGATGTCAGTGGACCCTTCTCAGGTGGGACCCAGTCTGGAGCAGGTAACCTGCCCCTCTCTCCCTTGCCTTAGCCAGCCCAGGGCTGCAGAGGACAAGAAGGACAGTGAGACCCAGAGGGCCCCCTGTCAAATAAAGCACCCCCATCAAAAGATTAGGTGCACCAAAACTAGTAGCCCTAGTAAGGTAAAAACTTTAAAAACTCCTGAGGGAGCCCCCTTAAAAACAGTTAGGGACCTCCCCCAGATGGATTCTGTTGGGCACAGCCAAACCTGGGACCCAAAGGGCCCAAACCTGAACTGTCCCTCCAGCAAGCCAAACAGAGGGACCCAGCCTCCAGCTTTAGGTAGCCAGAGGTTGACCCTGAGAGCACAGTGCAACTCAGTTAAAGAAAGAAAGGCACACATGGTGGAAGATAATTGGAGGAAGCTAAGCCCTAAATTAGTAGAGCCTCACTTCAATACTCCATATCCAAACCAGCCTTTAACTTTGCATAAACACACCCAAGGTAGTGATCCCCTATGGTGGAGACCCTCTAATACCCAAAGGGTGAGGGACTGCTTAGTGGACCATGAGACAGGGGGTACCCATGCTAGTGCAGGTACTTCCTTATATGGCCACTCAGGCAATATAGGCTTACCTGGCCAAGGATAGCCTTATCTCCTTTCGTTTGGGGGGGGGGTTATGTAGGAAGGTGGCTACCTGACTATGGTTACCCCAGATTTTTTGCCTGTGTTTAGCTGGTTTTTTGACTTAGTTGACCTGGTTCCCTGCTAATCAGGGCCCCAGGCCATCTGCTCTCTCTGTAAAATGGATTCCATGTACCCTAGGTACATACCAATTGGAAATGGACTCCTTGTCAGCCCCTGTAGAATGCACTATAGGTGCACAGGGCACAGGAGCCACTAAGGCCTACCAGGGGCTGCAGCATATCTTTTGCCACCCCTGGCTGGTTCTTAAATTGACACAACTGGCTGATCACTCAGCTGGGGTAAGGTGGTGTACACACCCCTTGCTTAGATATAGTATACCTATGTCTAAACCTATATCTGGACACATGTAGACCTGTGAGCCACTCCTATAGACAGGCCTCACCAATCCTGGAGGCTGGGTGCATGGTTTTTATGTGAGATGGAGCTCTAGCATGAGCTGAGCCTGTCTGCAGCCGTCGGGAACAAATCCCTAAGCTGTTTCAGGATAATGCCATACCATATACTATTAAGTGCCTTATAATCCTCGCGGTTATTTAGCAACTCTGGTTTGGCTTTATCAAAACATGTCGTGTAAGGTGTCATACGCTTTGGAATACCATCCCCTCGCCAGTTCTGGCGACGGGGATGGCATTCCACCCCTCTAGAGGGGTAAGACATGTTACTTCACTTTAATGCGGTTGATTTCTCCAAAGGCCTTAAGATCCACAAAATGGATGCCTCTGCCACAGACAAATGTCTGGACCCCTGGAGCTGACCGAAACCCAGTCAAGGGGGTCCTGGACAAAGGGTTTCCTGTCACAGGAGGGTGTCACCGCCCTCCAGACAGGAGATAGTGTATTGTAGCAGGGAGGTTTGAAAGAAACCAGACACTGCCTGGGGCGCACAAGGCTGCCCCTTGCATAATCCGGCCAAACCGGTTCTGGGGCACTCCAGCCCTCGTGCCAGGGCGGCCTGGATCAAAGGAAGGGGGTGTAACCACCCACTTCCTGGGTCCCACCCATAGGAGGGGACCTAGCAGGTAATCACGCCCACCAGATTCGAATAAGAGTGGGAGCAGTGCCAATGCACTTCAGATTTCCTGGAAGAAACATTTGAAACGATATTCTGGACCCTTCGCCCTCCATCTCAACGTGGAAGCCCGAAGAATCTCCCTTGTGGTCAAGGAGTGACCACCCTGCAGCAGCAGGCACCATCCAGCCCTCGACGTCTACTTAGTTGCAGTTCCCGCCGGAACTCGAGCGACTGAGATCGACGAGACCAAGCCTGCCCAGCTTCTAACAGCCCGATCCACAGTCCATGCAAAGCTGAGACCCGTGGAGGCGACCGGAAGCGTGGGGCACGCCATCTTGAAGTGACCACGAGACGCTGACCGTGCAGCCCACGAGTGACCCTCGAAGCTGTACACCGGGGTTTGAGAAGCCCCCACCCTGAGCTACTCCTGAGCCGAAGTTCAGCCCTCCACACTCGACGAGTGCTGCGTGGGGCCCTTTGGCACGATTTGGCTCAACGCGTTGGCCCGGTCACTTGCCAGCTGGCTTGTGGTCCCTGTGCCGACGAACTACAAAAGAAGACTCGTGATTCTGGTTGCTCCAGATCCACACCAGCTCCCCTGAAAGGGAGCCCCGACTCTGACCTTCCTGGTCCGAGTGAGACGCCATCTTCCAATCCCGCGTGGATTGCTCTTACCAAGGCTTGTTTGCTCCAAACCGGAAGCCGACTGCACCGACGGTGAGAGCCTGCGTGGGACAGATCGTGACCTGCTCCTGGACGTCGCAGATGCCCCAGAGCCCACGTGACAGCGAAGAGAAGCGCCTCGACGACCACCTGATTGCGCCCGACATTGCCTGGTTCCGTCCTGGTTCCACCCTGGTCACTGCTGAGTGACCCAGACTCTGTCCCCTCTGCTTTCAGGTACTCTACAACTTGAGTCCACCCTTGGACTCCACCGGACACTTCGTCTTCACCCTGCCTGCAGCCCTTTCAGCTTCAAGCACCAAGAGCCTGCGTGTCAAAACCCGACGCCACTT
Source organism: Lissotriton helveticus (assembly GCF_964261635.1). Classification (NCBI taxonomy): domain Eukaryota; kingdom Metazoa; phylum Chordata; class Amphibia; order Caudata; family Salamandridae; genus Lissotriton; species Lissotriton helveticus. The sequence continues at coordinate 4,821,875 of NW_027611692.1, read as the reverse complement.
CGACCCTGTGCACCCACTTCCTGTGGGTGAGGTAACTTTGCTCCGCCGGTGTTCCCACACTGGTGCACACCTCTAGGGTCTGTGTGTTAAGTTTTGTTCCTCTAGGTTCAGCGGAAGTGTCCTTAAACTTTAACTATTTGACTTTTACGCACCATTGGTTAACATTGGTGCATGCGTGCGCTTTCCGCACATCTCCCGAATCCCGAGGGCCATTCCCGACTTCAGCATTGCTTGTCCTGACTGCTCCCAGCGATTCCCTAGGCCCTAGGCCTAACCGCTGTTCGAGTGGCCTCTCTTATACCACTTGTTTAGTATATGGTTTGAGTGGCCCCCTGCCCTCATCCATAATTGTGCAACTTTGTATGTTTAAACAGTGCTTTTGATTTAACGCTTGTGCCCCTTTATTCATAAAGAATACTGGGGATTGTTTTTAGTAATAAACACATATATTTTTATAATATATACTTGTGTGGTGTCCTTTCATTTGGTATTACAGGATTGTATGTGGTAAAACAGCTCGCTTAACACGACCTCTTAAGTTAAGCCTTTAGGCTGCTTAGTCCATGCTACCCCTAGGATAGCTTGTCTAATAAGGTTGACTTACAACCAGACACCATAAGGGGATTGTTTGGTCAGGTAGTAGGTGGTTCCAGAATTGGAAACATCCCCTACCAGGCCAACTTCTCACACTGATCCTGTCCTAAAGTCTGGTGAGGGGGAGATATCTCTTCCTCCTCCATGCTCTCAGTTTGTGTGGAGTTATCCATCATTTCAGGTTTCACAACACACATGTCAGTTTGAGTTTGGGCTGTGGCCATCACAGCCCCACCAACCTTTTCAGGAGGAGACTCAGTTTGGGTTTCTGCTGTTATCATAACAGCTTTGCTATTCTGTTCAGGAAGAGCTTTTACTAAAGATGGGGCAGAGAGTTTCTCAGCCCTACCAACCTTTTCAGGAAGGACATCTTGGATTGGGGCTGTAGCCAGTACAGCCTCACTAACCTTTCCATGGGAATTCACCATTCTAGAATGGGTTTCCTGCTCAACCTCAGCCCAGGCTGAGATTTCTAAATCATTACCCAGTAGACAGTCCACAGGCAAGTTTGGTGACACTGCCACTCTCTTTGGGCCAGTGACACCTCCCCAGCTGAGACTTACTACTGCCATGGGATGATTTGTTTGGATGCCATCAATGTTTATTACCTGGTATGTGGCACCAGGTAAAAGTTGCTTAGAGGGGACTATGCCATCAGCCACCATGGTGATGCTAGCCCCTGTGTCTCTAAAAGCTTCAACTCTTAAACCATTGATGATGGGTTCTTGTCTATACTTGCTCAAAGTATTTGGGCAAGCAGAGAAGTTGGCAAACCCCATGCCAGTCTCATAAACAAGATCATTGGGTGATGGGGACCTGGATAGGCCAGGTTCCACCTGAGCTCCAACAGTAAACCCACCCAGATTCCTGGGTGTGCTTCCACTTCCTGGGGGATTACCGCTGACAGTAACAGGAGGTGTGGAAGCTGGCTTGGGAGGTATATTTTCTTTATTGTTATTCTTGGGACAACAGTTGTCTGTTTTGTAATGCCCCACCTGTTTACAGGCATAACAATAAGGCTTTTTCTCAGTTGAAGAAGTGTCTTGGGACCCACCCCCATCCTTGGAGTTTTGGGGCCCTGGGGAAGTCTTTTCTTTACTTTTATCCCCACCCTTATCTTGAGGCTTGGTAGACTCCTTCTTCTGGTTACTGTCCTGATTCTTAGGCCTAATCCTGGTTCTGACCCATTTGTCTGCCTTCTTGCCCAATTCTTGGGGAGAGGTCAGATCAGAGTCTACCAGGTGCTGGTGTAAGAGCTGGTTCTGACAATTACTTAGGATCTGCTCCCTCATAATCAAATTATACAATCCTGTAAAGTCATGTACTTTGCTGCCATGTAGCCAACCCTCCAGAGCCTTAGTAGCACAATCTCCAAAATCAGTCCAGTCCTGAGTCTGTGTCTTCTGGGTATCTCTGAACTTCAACCTGTACTGTTCAGTGGTTAAGCCAAACCCATCTATTAGGACACTCTTCAGGACTTTGTAATTGTTTGCATCCTCATGTCTGACAGTGAGGAGCTTATCTCTCCCTTTCTCTGAAAAGGAGTACCATAAGATTGCTGCCCACTGTTCCTCAGGAACCTGCTGTACCATGCAGGCTCTCTCAAGAGCAGTTATCCACTTGTGGATGTCATCCCCTTCCTTGTAGGGGGGCACAATCTTTGTCAGGTTTCTACTATCATAGGACCTGGGTTTCTCTTTAGGAATATTGCTGCCACCAGTGGCACCTAAGCCACACAATTTTTGCTCTCTTGCCAAGGCAAGTCTAGCTTGAGCCAAGGCTACCTCCTCCCTCTCTATCTGGAGTTTGACAGCCCTCATTCTGGCCCTATGTTCTAGCTTTTGAGAAGCACCCATGCTTCTCTGTGATTCTCTGGAGGCACTAGAAATATGAGAGTCCCCTGAGGGGGATCTCACTCTTCTGTTGCCTGGGAGAATAACATGTTGGGTTCTGGGGAGGTGCTGGCCCTCTCCATTCCCCAGTAGGTCCAAGTTGGCCTGGCTAAGCCTACCAACTGGAACCTGGCTACCCTGATCCTGTACTTCTAAGTCCTCAACCTCTGAGTCCTCATCCAAGTCATCATCATCCTCCTCTTCAGGGGGATCAACTGCAGGGGGGTTCCCTCCAGTTCCTGTATCTAGGGAAGCTGCTTTTGCCTTCTCTAAGTCATCCTGTTCTAGGATTTCTACCAGGATTAGGCAGGTGGGGCTTCTGCCCCTTTTTAACCCTCTTGCTTTGCACAAGGCAATCAAGTCTCTGCGGGTTAGTTTGTCATATCCAAAAGTTGCCTGGGTAGGGTCAACTGTCACAGGACTAGACCCTGAGGCCTTTCCTGTGTCAGACATGGTTACTAGTGAGGTGTAAGTGGTGCACTTACCTACACTAAGTGTTTTCCTACTGGACCTTGCTAGTGAGTTGTAGTCAGGGGTGTTCTACTCCCTTCAACCTACAACTACTAAGTTCAGTAGAACTTAATATGCTAAGCTTTTGATTTTATATGTACCTAGAGGTACTTGATGTGATCTTTCAATTTGATATAAAGATTGCAATGGTAAAACAACAGCAAGCTCAAATCCGCACCGCTGCTCACCAATGTGAGAAGTTGGCCTGGTAGGGGATGTTTCCAATTCTGGAACCACCTACTACCTGACCAAACAATCCCCTTATGGTGTCTGGTTGTAAGTCAACCTTATTAGACAAGCTATCCTAGGGGTAGCATGGACTAAGCAGCCTAAAGGCTTAACTTAAGAGGTCGTGTTAAGCGAGCTGTTTTACCACATACAATCCTGTAATACCAAATGAAAGGACACCACACAAGTATATATTATAAAAATATATGTGTTTATTACTAAAAACAATCCCCAGTATTCTTTATGAATAAAGGGGCACAAGCGTTAAATCAAAAGCACTGTTTAAACATACAAAGTTGCACAATTATGGATGAGGGCAGGGGGCCACTCAAACCATATACTAAACAAGTGGTATAAGAGAGGCCACTCGAACAGTGGTTAGGCCTAGGGCCTAGGGAATCGCTGGGAGCAGTCAGGACAAGCAATGCTGAAGTCGGGAATGGCCCTCGGGATTCGGGAGATGTGCGGAAAGCGCACGCATGCACCAATGTTAACCAATGGTGCGTAAAAGTCAAATAGTTAAAGTTTAAGGACACTTCCGCTGAACCTAGAGGAACAAAACTTAACACACAGACCCTAGAGGTGTGCACCAGTGTGGGAACACCGGCGGAGCAAAGTTACCTCACCCACAGGAAGTGGGTGCACAGGGTCGAAGTGGCGTCGGGTTTTGACACGCAGGCTCTTGGTGCTTGAAGCTGAAAGGGCTGCAGGCAGGGTGAAGACGAGGTGTCCGGTGGAGTCCAAGAGTGGACTCAAGTTGTAGAGTACCTGAAAGCAGAGGGGACAGAGTCTGGGTCACTCAGCAGTGACCAGGGTGGAACCAGGACGGAACCAGGCAATGTCGGGCGCAATCAGGTGGTCGTCGAGGCGCTTCTCTTCGCTGTCACGTGGGCTCTGGGGCATCTGCGACGTCCAGGAGCAGGTCACGATCTGTCCCACGCAGGCTCTCACCGTCGGTGCAGTCGGCTTCCGGTTTGGAGCAAACAAGCCTTGGTGAGAGCAATCCACGCGGGATTGGAAGATGGCGTCTCACTCGGACCAGGAAGGTCAGAGTCGGGGCTCCCTTTCAGGGGAGCTGGTGTGGATCTGGAGCAACCAGAATCACGAGTCTTCTTTTGTAGTTCGTCGGCACAGGGACCACAAGCCAGCTGGCAAGTGACCGGGCCAACGCGTTGAGCCAAATCGTGCCAAAGGGCCCCACGCAGCACTCGTCGAGTGTGGAGGGCTGAACTTCGGCTCAGGAGTAGCTCAGGGTGGGGGCTTCTCAAACCCCGGTGTACAGCTTCGAGGGTCACTCGTGGGCTGCACGGTCAGCGTCTCGTGGTCACTTCAAGATGGCGTGCCCCACGCTTCCGGTCGCCTCCACGGGTCTCAGCTTTGCAGGGACTGTGGATCGGGCTGTTAGAAGCTGGGCAGGCTTGATCTCGTCGATCTCAGTCGCTCGAGTTCCGGCGGGAACTGCAACTAAGTAGACGTCGAGGGCTGGATGGTGCCTGCTGCTGCAGGGTGGTCACTCCTTGACCACAAGGGAGATTCTTCGGGCTTCCACGTTGAGATGGAGGGCGAAGGGTCCAGAATATCGTTTCAAATGTTTCTTCCAGGAAATCTGATGTGCATTGGCACTGCTCCCACTCTTATTCGAATCTGGTGGGCGTGATTACCTGCTAGGTCCCCTCCTATGGGTGGGACCCAGGAAGTGGGTGGATACACCCCCTTCCTTTGATCCAGGCCGCCCTGGCACGAGGGCTGGAGTGCCCCAGAACCGGTTTGGCCGGATTATGCAAGGGGCAGCCTTGTGCGCCCCAGGCAGTGTCTGGTTTCTTTCAAACCTCCCTGCTACAATACACTATCTCCTGTCTGGAGGGCGGTGACACCCTCCTGTGACAGGAAACCCTTTGTCCAGGACCCCCTTGACTGGGTTTCGGTCAGCTCCAGGGGTCCAGACATTTGTCTGTGGCAGAGGCATCCATTTTGTGGATCTTAAGGCCTTTGGAGAAATCAACCGCATTAAAGTGAAGTAACATGTCTTACCCCTCTAGAGGGGTGGAATGCCATCCCCGTCGCCAGAACTGGCGAGGGGATGGTATTCCAAAGCGTATGACACCTTACACGACATGTTTTGATAAAGCCAAACCAGAGTTGCTAAATAACCGCGAGGATTATAAGGCACTTAATAGTATATGGTATGGCATTATCCTGAAACAGCTTAGGGATTTGTTCCCGACGGCTGCAGACAGGCTCAGCTCATGCTAGAGCTCCATCTCACATAAAAACCATGCACCCAGCCTCCAGGATTGGTGAGGCCTGTCTATAGGAGTGGCTCACAGGTTTACATGTGTCCAGATATAGGTTTAGACATAGGTATACTATATCTAAGCAAGGGGTGTGTACACCACCTTACCCCAGCTGAGTGATCAGCCAGTTGTGTCAATTTAAGAACCAGCCAGGGGTGGCAAAAGATATGCTGCAGCCCCTGGTAGGCCTTGGTGGCTCCTATGCCCTGGGCACCTATAGTGCATTATACAGGGGCTGACAAGGAGTCCATTTCCAATTGTGGTATGTACCTAGGGTACATGGAATCCATTTTACAGAGAGAGCAGATGGCCTGGGGCCCTGATTAGCAGGGAACCAGGTCAACTAAGTCAAAAAACCAGCTAAACACAGGCAAAAAATCTGGGGTAACCATAGTCAGGTAGCCACCTTCCTACACTGCTCTTGAGAGAGCCTGCATGGTACAGCAGGTTCCTGAGGAACAGTGGGCAGCAATCTTATGGTACTCCTTTTCAGAGAAAGGGAGAGATAAGCTCCTCACTGTTAGACATGAGGATGCAAACAATTACAAAGTCCTGAAGAGTGTTCTGATAGATGGGTTTGGCTTAACCACTGAACAGTACAGGTTGAAGTTCAGAGACACCCAGAAGACACAGACTCAGGACTGGACTGATTTTGTTGATTGTGCAACTAAGGCTCTGGAGGGTTGGCTACATGGCAGCAAAGTACATGACTTTACAGGATTGTATAATTTGATTATGAGGGAGCAGATCCTAAGTAATTGTCAGAACCAGCTCTTACACCAGCACCTGGTAGACTCTGATCTGACCTCTCCCCAAGAATTGGGAAAGAAGGCAGACAAATGGGTCAGAACCAGGATTAGGCCTAAGAATCAGGACAGTAACCAGAAGAAGGAGTCTACCAAGCCTCAAGATAAGGGTGGGGATAAAAATAAAGAAAAGACTTCCCCAGGGCCCCAAAACTCCAAGGATGGGGGTGGGTCCCAAGACACTTCTTCAACTGAGAAAAAACCCTATTGTTATCCCTGTAAACAGGTGGGGCATTACAAAACAGACAGCTGTTGTCCCAAGAATAACAATAAAGAAAATATACCTCCAAAGCCAGCTTCAACACCTCCTGTTACTGTCAGCAGTAATCCCCCAGGAAGTGGAAGCACACCCAGGAATCTGGGTGGGTTTACTTTTGGAAATCAGGTGGACCCTGGCCTATCCAGGTCCCCATCACCCAATGATCTTGTTTATGAGGCTGGCATGGGGTTTGCCAACTTCTCTGCTTGCCCAAATACTTTGAGCAAGTATAGACAAGAACCCATCATCAATGGTTTAAGAGTTGAAGCTTTTAGAGACACAGGGGCTAGCATCACCATGGTGGCTGATGGCATAGTCCCCTCTAAGCAACTTTTACCTGGTGCCACATACCAGGTAATAAACATTGATGGCATCCAAACAAATCATCCCATGGCAGTAGTAAGTCTCAGCTGGGGAGGTGTCACTGGCCCAAAGAGAGTGGCAGTGTCCCCAAACTTGCCTGTAGACTGTCTACTGGGTAATGATTTAGAAATCTCAGCCTGGGCTGGGGTTGAACAGGAAATCCATTCTAGAATGGTAAATTCCAATGGAAAGGTTAGTGGGGCTGTAATGGCTACAGCCCCAATTCAAGATGTCCTTCCTGAAAAGGTTGGTAGGGCGGAGATACTCCCTGCCCCATCTTTAGCAAAAGCTCTTCCTGAACAGAATAGCAAAGCTGTTATGATAACAGCAGAAACCCAAACTGAGTCTCCTCCTGAAAAGGTTGGTGGGGCTGTGATGGCCACAGCCCAAACTCAAACTGACATGTGTGTTGTGAAACCTGAAATGATGGATAACTCCACACAAACTGAGAGCATGGAGGAGGAAGAGAAATCTCCCCCTCACCAGACTTTAGGACAGGATCAGCCTCCTCAGGGAACTGATCTTACCCCTGATGAAGGAGCTGCCCCAGAGGTGGTTGGGCCTAGCCTGACAGAACCTCTGATGTCAGTGGACCCTTCTCAGGTGGGACCCAGTCTGGAGCAGGTAACCTGCCCCTCTCTACCTTGCCTTAGCCAGCCCAGGGCTGCAGAGGACAAGAAGGACAGTGAGACCCAGAGGGCCCCCTGTCAAATAAAGCACCCCCATCAAAAGATTAGGTGCACCAAAACTAGTAGCCCTAGTAAGGTGAAAACTTTAAAAACTCCTGAGGGAGCCCCCTTAAAAACAGTTAGGGACCTCCCACAGATGGATTCTGTTGGGCACAGCCAAACCTGGGACCCAAGGGGCCCAAACCTGAACTGTCCCTCCAGCAAGCCAAACAGAGGGACCCAGCCTCCAGCTTTAGGTAGCCAGAGGTTGACCCTGAGAGCACAGTGCAACTCAGTTAAAGAGAGAAAGGCACACATGGTGGAAGATAATTGGAGGAAGCTAAGCCCTAAATTAGTAGAGCCTCGCTTCAATACTCCATATCCAAACCAGCCTTTAACTTTGCATAAACACACCCAAGGTAGTGATTCCCTATGGTGGAGACCCTCTAATACCCAAAGGGTGAGGGACTGCTTAGTGGACCATGAGACAGGGGGTACCCATGCTAGTGCAGGTACTTCCTTATATGGCCACTCAGGCAATATAGGCTTACCTGGCCAAGGATAGCCTTATCTCCTTTCGTTTGGGGGGGGGTTATGTAGGAAGGTGGCTACCTGACTATGGTTACCCCAGATTTTTTGCCTGTGTTTAGCTGGTTTTTTGACTTAGTTGACCTGGTTCCCTGCTAATCAGGGCCCCAGGCCATCTGCTCTCTCTGTAAAATGGATTCCATGTACCCTAGGTACATACCAATTGGAAATGGACTCCTTGTCAGCCCCTGTAGAATGCACTATAGGTGCACAGGGCACAGGAGCCACTAAGGCCTACCAGGGGCTGCAGCATATCTTTTGCCACCCCTGGCTGGTTCTTAAATTGACACAACTGGCTGATCACTCAGCTGGGGTAAGGTGGTGTACACACCCCTTGCTTAGATATAGTATACCTATGTCTAAACCTATATCTGGACACATGTAAACCTGTGAGCCACTCCTATAGACAGGCCTCACCAATCCTGGAGGCTGGGTGCATGGTTTTTATGTGAGATGGAGCTCTAGCATGAGCTGAGCCTGTCTGCAGCCGTCGGGAACAAATCCCTAAGCTGTTTCAGGATAATGCCATACCATATACTATTAAGTGCCTTATAATCCTCGCGGTTATTTAGCAACTCTGGTTTGGCTTTATCAAAACATGTCGTGTAAGGTGTCATACGCTTTGGAATACCATCCCCTCGCCAGTTCTGGCGACGGGGATGGCATTCCACCCCTCTAGAGGGGTAAGACATGTTACTTCACTTTAATGCGGTTGATTTCTCCAAAGGCCTTAAGATCCACAAAATGGATGCCTCTGCCACAGACAAATGTCTGGACCCCTGGAGCTGACCGAAACCCAGTCAAGGGGGTCCTGGACAAAGGGTTTCCTGTCACAGGAGGGTGTCACCGCCCTCCAGACAGGAGATAGTGTATTGTAGCAGGGAGGTTTGAAAGAAACCAGACACTGCCTGGGGCGCACAAGGCTGCCCCTTGCATAATCCGGCCAAACCGGTTCTGGGGCACTCCAGCCCTCGTGCCAGGGCGGCCTGGATCAAAGGAAGGGGGTGTATCCACCCACTTCCTGGGTCCCACCCATAGGAGGGGACCTAGCAGGTAATCACGCCCACCAGATTCGAATAAGAGTGGGAGCAGTGCCAATGCACAGCAGATTTTCCTGGAAGAAACATTTGAAACGATATTCTGGACCCTTCGCCCTCCATCTCAACGTGGAAGCCCGAAGAATCTCCCTTGTGGTCAAGGAGTGACCACCCTGCAGCAGCAGGCACCATCCAGCCCTCGACGTCTACTTAGTTGCAGTTCCCGCCGGAACTCGAGCGACTGAGATCGACAAGATCAAGCCTGCCCAGCTTCTAACAGCCCGATCCACAGTCCATGCAAAGCTGAGACCCGTGGAGGCGACCGGAAGCGTGGGGCACGCCATCTTGAAGTGACCACGAGACGCTGACCGTGCAGCCCACGAGTGACCCTCGAAGCTGTACACCGGGGTTTGAGAAGCCCCCACCCTGAGCTACTCCTGAGCCGAAGTTCAGCCCTCCACACTCGACGAGTGCTGCGTGGGGCCCTTTGGCACGATTTGGCTCAACGCGTTGGCCCGGTCACTTGCCAGCTGGCTTGTGGTCCCTGTGCCGACGAACTACAAAAGAAGACTCGTGATTCTGGTTGCTCCAGATCCACACCAGCTCCCCTGAAAGGGAGCCCCGACTCTGACCTTCCTGGTCCGAGTGAGACGCCATCTTCCAATCCCGCGTGGATTGCTCTTACCAAGGCTTGTTTGCTCCAAACCGGAAGCCGACTGCACCGACGGTGAGAGCCTGCGTGGGACAGATCGTGACCTGCTCCTGGACGTCGCAGATGCCCCAGAGCCCACGTGACAGCGAAGAGAAGCGCCTCGACGACCACCTGATTGCGCCCGACATTGCCTGGTTCCGTCCTGGTTCCACCCTGGTCACTGCTGAGTGACCCAGACTCTGTCCCCTCTGCTTTCAGGTACTCTACAACTTGAGTCCACCCTTGGACTCCACCGGACACTTCGTCTTCACCCTGCCTGCAGCCCTTTCAGCTTCAAGCACCAAGAGCCTGCGTGTCAAAACCCGACGCCACTTCGACCCTGTGCACCCACTTCCTGTGGGTGAGGTAACTTTGCTCCGCCGGTGTTCCCACACTGGTGCACACCTCTAGGGTCTGTGTGTTAAGTTTTGTTCCTCTAGGTTCAGCGGAAGTGTCCTTAAACTTTAACTATTTGACTTTTACGCACCATTGGTTAACATTGGTGCATGCGTGCGCTTTCCGCACATCTCCCGAATCCCGAGGGCCATTCCCGACTTCAGCATTGCTTGTCCTGACTGCTCCCAGCGATTCCCTAGGCCCTAGGCCTAACCACTGTTCGAGTGGCCTCTCTTATACCACTTGTTTAGTATATGGTTTGAGTGGCCCCCTGCCCTCATCCATAATTGTGCAACTTGTATGTTTAAACAGTGCTTTTTGATTTAACGCTTGTGCCCCTTTATTCATAAAGAATACTGGGGATTGTTTTTAGTAATAAACACATATATTTTTATAATATATACTTGTGTGGTGTCCTTTCATTTGGTATTACAGGATTGTATGTGGTAAAACAGCTCGCTTAACACGACCTCTTAAGTTAAGCCTTTAGGCTGCTTAGTCCATGCTACCCCTAGGATAGCTTGTCTAATAAGGTTGACTTACAACCAGACACCATAAGGGGATTGTTTGGTCAGGTAGTAGGTGGTTCCAGAATTGGAAACATCCCCTACCAGGCCAACTTCTCACAGACACCAAACACCTCAAAATGTCACAAATAGGAGTCAGACATGTACCTGGAGGCTGGAAATGAGCCCTAGCCACTCTTGTTATATAATCTGAGATATATTATGGGGTCCTGGTGGCTACAGGGACCTGAAAACAGTCATGAGGGTTGATACCGAAAATTAGCAAAAATCGTCAAAAAAAGTTTTTTTGACAAGATTTGCTAATTTTCCAAATAGCTCAGAATGGATATCACAGTCACTTTGTGAGTACCCAGGACCTAAATATACTTGTTAGAAAGCTCAGATCTGATGCTTTCATTTGATCTATCTACCTTTGCTATTATCTGAAGTTTTTTTTTAAGCTTCCAGCCATGGGAAAAACCTGACATTGTACCCGATTTTGAGCACCTTAGGCTGGATGGAAGAAGTGACTTTGCCCCCTTAAACCCCAAAACTTCAAAAAGTCATCCCTGGAGGCCAGAAATGGGTCTTAGACACTCCTGGTATGTCATCTGAGGTATACTAAGGGGTCCTTAGGTCCAGAACTAGAAATTTGATGTGACTCTGAGCTCAATGTGATGTGACTCTGAGCTATATGGCCTATAATGGAAAAAATGAGTTTGACCCCAAACACCTCGAAATGTCACAAATAGGAGTCAGACATGTACCTGGAGGCTGGAAATGAGCCCTAGCCACTCTTGTTATATCATCTGAGATATATTATGGGGTCCTGGTGGCTACAGGGACCCGAAAACAGTCATGAGGGTTGATACCGAAAATTAGCAAAAATCGTCAAAAAAAGTTTTTTTGACAAGATTTGCTAATTTAACAAATAGCTCAGAATGGATATCACAGTCACTTCGTGAGTACCCATGACCTAAATATACTTGTTAGAAAGCTCAGATCTGATGCTTTCATTTGATCTATCTACCTTTGCTATTATCTGAAGTTGTTTTTTCAGCTTCCAGCCAAGGGAAGAACCTGACATCGTACCCGATTTTGAGCAACGTAGCCTGGATGGAAGAAGTGACTATGCCCCCTTAAACCCCAAAACTTCAAAAAGTCATCCCAGGAGGCCAGAAGTCATCCCTGGACTGCGGCCTTATGTCCAAAGCCATCCAACAAGAGCATTTTTTTTTTAATTCGGTCGATTTAAAAAAAATCTGCGAACTATTTTATTTCTCTCAAAAAAGTGCCAAAAAGTGACTTTTTGTGCAAAAAAGTGCCCGTACAATATTTTTTCATCTAATAAACTTTTTATGACTCAGAATACACTTAGGCTTCAGGTCAATGTGTTTTCGTTTGGGGGAGGGGCCCAGGGAAAAAAACACCTTTTTTTTCTCGGATTGGTCAAACCTCGTTTTTACTACCTTTAAAAAATATCAAAACCATAAACCAGGAGCCCTAATTATATTCTTGATACTGAGCGGCAGGCAGGCAACTAGAGCTACATTTCAGGGGGGGGGCTAATTCTTCCAACCATAGACAGAGTGACTGAAAGAAGGGGCGAAAACACAACAAAAGCCTCATTTACAAGTAAATGGTCTTTTAAAGACCTGTTAAGTCCTCGGGTGCGGCTGCAACGAGATGGTCACCAGCCCCCGAAGCTGTCTCTGCCCGGGCTGACAGACACGACGGGGGGGGCTGAAGCCCCGTGAGCCCAATGGATGTTGCATAGACCCTAAACCTTATCTGCAGATGAACAGTACCACTCAGTGAGGGGTCCCGTTCATCTGCAGATAAGGTTTAGGGTCTATGAAATACTGCTGTTGTCTTGCGTACATTCTGAGTTCCATTGCAGGGGCCTCATTTATGAGAAATGACGCAACGCTGCGTGAAAGCAGCGATGCGTCACTTTTCAGTGCGCACTCCTTGCGACATTCCTGATGCGTCATATTTAATGTATGATGCATCATGTCGCAAGGAGTTACAGATACGTCAGTATTTCTGACGTATCTGTAAGCGCAAAAGTGAAGCATTGCTAGAGTGTGTCACAAAAGTGACGCAACTCCAGCAATGCGTCCTTTCACATGGGGCAAACCCCATGTGAAAGGGCCTGCGTCAGTCTTACGCCTGCTGTGAGGCAGGCTCAAGAATTTGACGCAACGGTGTCCTAAAAGTGACGCAGTGAAATCTCATAATTTCACTGCGTCACTTTTACGACCCTTCCTTGCGTCAATACACCACCCTTGCATACATATACCTGGCGCAGGTATAATGTGGCGCAGGGGTTTACAAAGAGACGATTCTACCTAGATGCGTCTCTTTGTAAATATGACTCAACAAGGCGCATTTTTTATGCCACTGGTGCGTCACAAAAAGTGACGCATCGGTGGCGTAAAAGTGAGGCATAGCCTTATAAATGAGACCCCAAGTACTTGCCTTCTCGTGGAGTCAAGTGAGCTGAAACCTTTGGCAAGACCAATTTTAAGATCTTCGAGAACAGTACTTGCCAGGAGCATCTTTGAATAATAAAACAACTTCTTTGAAGTCAGCCTTCTCATCCAGATTACCACATACCCTTTTGAGCGAGGATCGCTAAGACTAAAACACAACACGACTGTGTGAAACATTACGCGTTCCTTATTATTTTGTATTAATATGTCTATATCACAAAAGACGGGGACTGCGTAGCTGTGCCCTCAGCTGATAAAGTGACAAACTTGAACACTGTTTTTTTCTAAGACTTCAACCACAGACATTCAAAAGCAAATTATACATACACAGTGCAAGTTTATAAAATATTACAATTGATTGCGTTAATTGACTCGTTCACAAATAATGTCTTATTCAATCAGGTGAGGAGTTCTGATGGAGGGAGTATCATGCAACCCTTTCCCTACCCCTTATCCGAAATCCCACGTGTGCAGTACTGTCCCTGTGTTTCACAGTCTCTCTGCCTGAAGAGGAAGCTTCCATCTTTCCTTATGTCATTAAAGCTTGCAGGTTTAATGACGTTAGACTTCGCAAAGTATAAACTTGTATGTTTGCTTTTGAGGAAGACTTAGACCATGCAACACAGGAACATATTTTACAAAAGTTTGGATTGAATTCCATTATATCCGTTGGCAAGATGTCTAAAATCCCAAAAAATATATTAATATATTTTTACATCCTTGACTTCCGGTGATCAGTTACATCTGCTGACCAGTTTAATCACCAATGCCCCCAAATAAAATCTTAGATATTCTCTCTGCTTTAGTCGCTTCTGGACAGGTTCATTGAACATATTATTTTGTCAAACATTCTAGCCTCTAACATGTGTTTGGCAAGACTGCTTTGCATATGTGTGGTCTCTGTCTGGAATGGCATAGTGTGTGAAAAACAATGACCTGGAATGCAGTCTAAGCAAAGGCAAGAAACTGGAATTAATAATATCATTCCCTTCATCGTATTGTCCCTTTGAAGGTTTGACCTGTGCGTGTTTTGTAAAGAAGTCTTCCCTTTAAAAACTTAGGCCCCCATTTCTGAAAGTCTGTGGTGTGCAGAACACTTCGTGCTGGAACAGTTACTGCTGGTGGTAGCAAACTCCACTTGGCTTGTGAAATACATTAGCATCGTTTTGCTTTTTGTGTAATAATGAAATGGAGCAAACATATTTTTTTGTTTCAGTCCATGCTACAGCAAGATTGTTGCACAATTGCAAAAATGAACAAGCTGGCTCCGTGGAGCCGACAGGGGGAGGGAACAGGAGATGTGCATGCGTACAGAGTGCACATCTCCTGTCCGTACACGTGCACATCTCCTGTCCGCGGAATTCAAGCTTTATTTCAGCAAGTAGGAAGAATCTTGCACAGGCCACCAGCCCCATGATTGTGGCCAGTCAGAGTGCGTCACAATGTGAAACTAATCTCATAAATATTAATGAGGTAGGCAGGATTGGGACCTACTCCAAATTAGCATTTTGTGAACTAACCTATTAGTATGTAAACAAGATGATATAAATCAACACTGGTATCAAACTGCAAGCAGTTTTTACTGCCAGTGTTACTGCATCGCTGGCCCGTAGTCACATACTCTGTAGCACCTCTTTTTCGGATGAGTCCCCCCACTTCTTTTTTTAGGACTTGAGCCCTGGTGAAGGGTCTCAAAATCCAGCAATAAAGGGAATGTGTGAAGCTAATTTAATAGTGACAAAAAGTAATCCTGCTGAAATAAACAAAACAAGCATTGGCATAGCCAATAGGTCTTGCCTTTGGGAACTAATAAGTGTTAAGGCAGAGATATTGAGTTTGTGTTTGTTTTTAAGCTGTGTTGTGCAGAAGTCTGCAGTATGCTGAAATGTTATAATAAAGAAGTGTGAGAAGCATTTTTGTTACTTATGATGTATAATGTACAACAAAATGACGATGATAAAAAACTATTAATTAGAAGTAATGATTTGTGTTTTTTTATGTTTGAATGCTGGCACCTTGTATCTGCCTGTTCTAATCGTTGCCTTTTTATGGTGTTTATTGTTAAAGGTGTGGTAAATAAATAATTAATTACCGGTTCTATTTTTCGGGATACTCATACAAACAGATAGCTCAATAAATAAGAGTCAAGATTCGAGGTAGCTAGAGTGTACAGGCTTTAATCAGGCATAAAAGGACAGGAACAGGACAGCCTGCATGGGAATGGGATGGCAGGGCCCGACAGCTGCCGGGGGCAGGATCTGGGAATGATGCGCATAACTTTTAATAACAGAACATTAGTATATATAGTTAAACAAAATACATTGCATTCAATACAGTAGGCGTAGCAGTAGGCGGAGTTTGTAGCAGTCGCGAAAGATAAGGGCAAAATGAGGTAACAAGAAGGCGTGTACAGGGCGTATACACAGACATGTGATGTAAACGTAACAGAATATGTCATAAACGGGGCGGAAACATGGAGGGGGCTACCTGAGCAGCTGGGACCTCTAACCTAGTGGTGCGCGCAAACTGACAATGACGTGTTACCAGGGAGAACTGGGGGGCTATGACTTCTGCGCTAGAAGAGGAGACTAAAGTCTGGAGTGTCAGAGCGACATGTACCCAGGCATATCTAGTATCTGGTGTTTAGAGTACATGTTGATAGAATCCAAAAGTTATCAGAGTAAAGGCTAACAGACATTAAGACTGGTGCATGCATAATTCTACATGTAGTGCGTGTGCGGGGAATATTCTATAAATATTAATACAGTATTTCTCTTACATGGAGACATAAAGGCTAGACCATGACGGAAACTATTGATGCGATTCAGTAGCTTAGGAATGCAGAGAAGGAGGGCTGGACTGATAACTAGAAACATAACATATTCTTGGCAGACTGGGAGGCAGAGCCAGGCCGAGCCGGGCACTGCGAGGCATGAAAGTAAGCTAAGAGTCAGGGATACAGGTGGGGGCTGTATCGCTCCTTGGAGAGGGTTCAGAAAACAGGAGCTGAATCTAAGTCCGGGCCCTTTTGAGGCCTAGAAACGGGGATAATTCAATGAATTAACGTGCACACTGTAAAACGTGGCAACGTAGCTTTACATAGGCCCGATATTCGTTGTATTCACGAAAACTGGAAACTGGCATACTAGAGATGGACACAACTATAATTGCGTCTTTAATCGATCATAGGGGAATACATGCATATCGATCATGCACATATAACATAACATAGGGAACACGTAGGCACATACAACATGGCAAAATTTACTTTTCCACATTCCCTCCTTGTGCCCTACGTTTCCATCAGGAAACATCTATATTCATGATACCATCTATCATTTCATACAGCATCATTTGCTCGTCTCGAATTGTCCTGGAACGGGACTTAGGACTGGGAATACAAGAGGTAGCACAAATGCCGCAAATCGCAGGGCCACATTGTATACAGAGGCAGCAACTGAATATGATCATTACTGCAATACCTAGGAATGACAATACTTTCCATCCCCAGGCAGATATGATACTCCAGAGCCAACCGGACCATGTCCAGGAGCCTGGATTCTGGTGTAACTGATGGGCACTTTTATGAAGTCTGGTTATAGCTGAATAAACAGACGGCGCGTTATTAGGAATGAAAATGCAGCAACTAGATCCGATGACTCTACATGCTCCTCCTCTATCGGCCAGTATGACGTCAAGAACGAGACGATTTTGGAGCACGACAAATCTCATAGCAGATTGCTCTTCGGTTAAGTTACCTAGAGCAGAAGTAGTCTCATTCACTACTGCTTCAAGGGTTCTGGTTAACCTACGGATTGACTTACTATTCTGGACAGGTCCTATAAAGAAAAAGAAACCTCTATTGAAATCTGTATACTGTTCTAGAGCAGTTTCAGTTTGATCGACAATTGGGGACTGTAGGAGAGTAGGGTCTGCTATCCTATGGTCACCCCAAATTTTTGCTTTTTGCTTCACTGGTTTTCGACTACTGAGGCTGTGGGCCTGCTGATCAGACCCCCAGCCTGCTGTTCTCTCACTAAATTAATGACACATGTGCTATAGGCACATACCAATTGGAAATGGACTCCTTGTCAGCCCCTGTAGAATGCACTATAGGTGCACAGGGCACAGGAGCCACTAAGGCCTACCAGGGGCTGCAGCATATATTTTGCCACCCCTGGCTGGTTCTTAAATTGACACAACTGGCTGATCACTCAGCTGGGGTAAGGTGGTGTACACACCCCTTGCTTAGATATAGTATACCTATGTCTAAACCTATATCTGGACACATGTAAACCTGTGAGCCACTCCTATAGACAGGCCTCACCAATCCTGGAGGCTGGGTGCATGGTTTTTATGTGAGATGGAGCTCTAGCATGAGCTGAGCCTGTCTGCAGCCGTCGGGAACAAATCCCTAAGCTGTTTCAGGATAATGCCATACCATATACTATTAAGTGCCTTATAATCCTCGCGGTTATTTAGCAACTCTGGTTTGGCTTTATCAAAACATGTCGTGTAAGGTGTCATACGCTTTGGAATACCATCCCCTCGCCAGTTCTGGCGACGGGGATGGCATTCCACCCCTCTAGAGGGGTAAGACATGTTACTTCACTTTAATGCGGTTGATTTCTCCAAAGGCCTTAAGATCCACAAAATAGATGCCTCTGCCACAGACAAATGTCTGGACCCCTGGAGCTGACCGAAACCCAGTCAAGGGGGTCCTGGACAAAGGGTTTCCTGTCACAGGAGGGTGTCACCGCCCTCCAGACAGGAGATAGTGTATTGTAGCAGGGAGGTTTGAAAGAAACCAGACACTGCCTGGGGCGCACAAGGCTGCCCCTTGCATAATCCGGCAAAACCGGTTCTGGGGCACTCCAGCCCTCGTGCCAGGGCGGCCTGGATCAAAGGAAGGGGGTGTATCCACCCACTTCCTGGGTCCCACCCATAGGAGGGGACCTAGCAGGTAATCACGCCCACCAGATTCGAATAAGAGTGGGAGCAGTGCCAATGCACATCAGATTTCCTGGAAGAAACATTTGAAACGATATTCTGGACCCTTCGCCCTCCATCTCAACGTGGAAGCCCGAAGAATCTCCCTTGTGGTCAAGGAGTGACCACCCTGCAGCAGCAGGCACCATCCAGCCCTCGACGTCTACTTAGTTGCAGTTCCCGCCGGAACTCGAGCGACTGAGATCGACGAGATCAAGCCTGCCCAGCTTCTAACAGCCCGATCCACAGTCCCTGCAAAGCTGAGACCCGTGGAGGCGACCGGAAGCGTGGGGCACGCCATCTTGAAGTGACCACGAGACGCTGACCGTGCAGCCCACGAGTGACCCTCGAAGCTGTACACTGGGGTTTGAGAAGCCCCCACCCTGAGCTACTCCTGAGCCGAAGTTCAGCCCTCCACACTCGACGAGTGCTGCGTGGGGCCCTTTGGCACGATTTGGCTCAACGCATTGGCCCGGTCACTTGCCAGCTGGCTTGTGGTCCCTGTGCCGACGAACTACCTAAGAAGACTCGTGAATCTGGTTGCTCCAGAACCACACCAGCTCCCCTGAAAAGGAGCCCCGACTCTGACCTTCCTGGTCCGAGTGAGAAGCAATCTTCCGATCCTGCGTGGATTGCTCTTACCAAGGCTTGTTTGCTCCAAACCTGAAGCCGACTGCACCGACGGTGAGAGCCTGCGTGGGACAGATCGTGACCTGCTCCTGGACGTCGCAGATGCCCCAGAGCCCACGTGACAGCGGAGAGAAGCTCCTCGACGACCACCTGATTGCGCCCGACATTGCCTGGTTCCGTCCTGGTTCCACCCTGGTCACTGCTGAGTGACCCAGACTCTGTCCCCTCTGCTTTCAGGTACTCTACAACTTGAGTCCACCCTTGGACTCCACCGGACACTTCTCTTTCACCCCGCCTGCAGCCCTTTCAGCTCCAAGCACCAAGAGCCTGCGTGACGAAACCCGACTCAACTTCGACCCTTTGCACCCACTTCCTGTGGGTGAGGTAACTTTGCTCCGCCGGTGTTCCCACACTGGTGCACACCTCTAGGGTCTGTGTGTTAAGTTTTGTTCCTCTAGGTTCAGCGGAAGTGTCCTTAAACTTTAACTCTTTGACTTTTACGCACCATTGGTTAACATTGGTGCATGCGTGCGCTTTCCGCACATCTCCCGAGTCCCGAGGGCCATTCCCGACTTCAGCATTGCTTGTCCTGACTGCTCCCAGCGATTCCCTAGGCCCTAGGCCTAACCACTGTTCGAGTGGCCTCTCTTATACCACTTGTTTAGTATATGGTTTGAGTGGCCCCCCGCCCTCATCCATAATTGTGCAACTTGTATGTTTAAACAGTGCTTTTGATTTAACGCTTGTGCCCCTTTATTCATAAAGAATACTGGGGATTGTTTTAGTAATAAACACATATATTTTTATAATATATACTTGTGTGGTGTCCTTTCATTTGGTATTACAGGATTGTATGTGGTAAAACAGCTCGCTTAACACGACCTCTTAAGTTAAGCCTTTAGGCTGCTTAGTCCATGCTACCCCTAGGATAGCTTGTCTAATAAGGTTGACTTACAACCAGACACCATAAGGGATTGTTTGGTCAGGTAGTAGGTGGTTCCAGAATTGGAAACATCCCCTACCAGGCCAACTTCTCACATTGGTGAGCAACGGTGCGGATTTGAGCTTGCTGTTGTTTTACCATTGCAATCTTTATATCAAATTGAAAGATCACATCAAGTACCTCTAGGTACATATAAAATCAAAAGCTTAGCATATTAAGTTCTACTGAACTTAGTAGTTGTAGGTTGAAGGGAGTAGCACACCCCTGACTACAACTCACTAGCAAGGTCCAGTAGGAAAACACTTAGTGTAGGTAAGTGCACCACTTACACCTCACTAGTAACCATGTCTGACACAGGAAAGGCCTCAGGGTCTAGTCCTGTGACAGTTGACCCTACCCAGGCAACTTTTGGATATGACAAACTAACCCGCAGAGACTTGATTGCCTTGTGCAAAGCAAGAGGGTTAAAAAGGGGCAGAAGCCCCACCTGCCTAATCCTGGTAGAAATCCTAGAACAGGATGACTTAGAGAAGGCAAAAGCAGCTTCCCTAGATACAGGAACTGGAGGGAACCCCCCTGCAGTTGATCCCCTTGAAGAAGAGGATGATGATGACTTGGATGAGGACTCAGATGCTGAGGACTTAGGAGTACAGGATCAGGGTAGCCAGGTTCCAGTTGGTAGGCTTAGCCAGGCCAACTTGGACCTACTGGGGAATGGAGAGGGCCAGCACCTCCCCAGAACCCAACATATGATTCCCCCAGGCAACAGAAGAGTGAGATCTCCCTCAGGGGACTCTCATCTTTCTAGTGCCTCCAGGGAATCACAGAGAGGCATGAATGCTTCTCAAAAGTTAGAGCATAGGGCCAGAATGAGGGCTGTCAAACTCCAGATAGATAGGGAGGAGGTAGCCTTGGCTCAAGCTAGACTTGCCTTGGCAAGAGAGCAGAAATTAAGTGGCTTAGATGTCACTGGTGGCAGCAATTTTCCAAGAGAAAAAGACAGGGCCTATGATAATAGAAACCTGACCAAAATTGTGCCCCCCTTTAAAGAAGGGGATGACATCCACAAATGGATGACTGCTCTTGAGAGAGCCTGCATGGTACAGCAGGTTCCTGAGAATCAGTGGGCTGCAATTTTGTGGTACTCCTTTTCTGAGAAAGGGAGGGACAGGCTCCTCACAGTTAGACCTGAGGATGCCAAAAACTACTCTGTTTTGAAGAGTGCTCTCATTGAAGGGTATGGCCTAACCACTGAGCAATACAGGTTGTTGTTCAGAGACACCCAGAAAGCACAGACTCAAGACTGGACTGATTTTGTGGAGTGTGCCACTAAGGCTTTGGAGGGTTGGTTACAGGGAAGTAAAGTTTCAGACTATACAGGATTGTACAATCTTATGATGAGAGAACAGATCCTTAATAACTGTACAAACCAGCTGTTGCATCAATACCTTATTGACTCTGATCTGACCTCTCCCGAAGATTTGGGAAAGAAGGCAGACAAATGGGTCAGAACAAGGATTAAGCAGAAACCCCAGAACCAAGGTGGTGACCAGAAGAAAACAGACCAGAAGGGTGGTAATCAGAATCAGAAAGATAAAGAAAAAGACCAGAAGTCTTCAGGCCCCCAAACTAATAGTAAGGAGGGTGGTTCCCAAACTGGTAACAAGAAGAAGAAGAATAAAGGTCCAAAGACACCTTGGTGCAATACCTGCAAATCAGTTTCACACTGGGGCAGTGAGTGCACCAAGGCAAATCCAGTTCCCACCACTACAGCTCCTAAAGCAACTGCAACCCCAAGTACAGTAAGCAGTGGTGGAACACAGTCCAAGGGTGTAGCTGGGTTGACCCTGGGTATTGAAGTAGGTTCTGGCCTAGTCAGAGTCCCTACACAGGCAGTTCTCCTGTATGATGTGGACATTGAGTTGCCCACTGCAGTAAGCCCCACTAACCTGGGCAAATACAGGCAGACTCCCTTAATAAATGAGAAACTGGCTCAAGCTTACAGGGACACATGTGCTAGTGTCACCATGGTGACCCCTGGCTTTGTGGACCCTGGACAGATTGTACTAGGAGAGAGCTACCTAGTAACCAATGCAAGCAACTCCACTACCTCCCATAGTGTGGCAGTTGTGAACTTCTCCTGGGGAGGGGTTGATGGCCTAAAGAAGGTTGTGGTGAGTGCAGACCTACCAGTAGACTGTCTGTTAGGCAATGACCTTGAAAGCTCAGCATGGTCAGAAGTGGAGTACAGGACTCATGCAGAAATGCTAGGGATTTCAGAGCATGTCCTTGCCATGACAAGGGCTCAGGCTAAGAAGTGCCTTCCTGAACCAGTGGTGGATCTTGAGACAATAGACCAGCCACAACCCAAGAGAAGGAGCAAGAGAGGAAAGGCCTCGCCTTCCACCTTGCCCCAGGTTGAGGATCAGGTTTCAGAGGAAACTGATTCTGCAGTCCAAGAGGAGACTGTCTCTGAGGAGCTTGAACCTGACCAGGTTGAGTTTCTGGGGACAGGGGGACCCTCAAGGGCAGACCTGAGGCAGGCTCAATTAGATTGCCCTTCCCTTGAACCCCTCAGACAGCAGGCTGCTGCTGAGGCTGCTGGGGATGCCCAAGGTACCCATACTGTGTATTGGGATGAGGGACTCCTTTACTCAGAGGCTAGAGCCCCCAAGCCTGGCATGACCAGGAGGTTGGTGATACCTCTGCAGTTTAGGGGATTCCTCCTTACCTTGGCCCATGATATTCCCCTTGCAGGACACTTAGGCCAGAACAAGACGTGGGACAGGCTTGTTCCACACTTTCACTGGCCTCACATGTCAGAGGATGTCAAGGAGTTTTGTCGCTCCTGTGTCACTTGCCAAGCCAGTGGTAAGTCAGGTGGCACAACAAAGGCCCCCCTAATACCACTACCTGTGGTGGGGGTCCCCTTTGAGAGAGTTGGAATTGATATTGTGGGTCCAATGGACCCCCAAACAGCATCTGGGAACAGATTCATACTGGTGGTAGTGGATCATGCCACCAGGTACCCAGAGGCTATTCCCCTAAGGACCACCACAGCACCTGTGGTGGCAAAAGCCCTCATTGCAGTTTTCTCAAGAGTGGGCTTTCCTAAGGAGGTACTATCAGATAGAGGGACAAATTTTATGTCCAGCTATCTAAAAGCAATGTGGAAGGAATGTGGAGTAAACTATAAGTTTACCACCCCATATCATCCACAATGCAATGGGCTTGTGGAGAGATTTAACAAGACCCTTAAAGGCATGATAAGAGGATTACCAGAGAAGCTCAGGCGGAAATGGGACATTCTTTTACCCTGCCTGCTCTTTGCTTACAGAGAGGTCCCACAGAAGGGGGTTGGCTACAGCCCTTTTGAACTTTTGTTTGGCCACCCTGTGAGAGGTCCATTGTGTTTGGTGAAGGAAGGATGGGAGTTACCTCTCAAAAAGCCCAAACTAGACATAGTGGACTATGTACTTGGTCTCCGCTCCAGGATGGCTGAGTACATGGAAAGAGCATCCAAAAACCTGGAGGCCAGCCAAGAATTGCAGAAAGCTTGGCATGACCAAAAGGCTGTACTGGTAGAGTTCCAACCAGGACAGAAGGTATGGGTACTGGAGCCAGTGGCTCCAGCAGCACTCCAAGACAAATGGAGTGGACCCTATCCTATTATTGAAAAGAAAGGGGAAGTCACCTACTTGGTAGACTTTGGAACACCCAGGAGCCCTCACAGGGTAATCCATGTGAATCGCTTGAAAGCATTTGTAGACAGGGAGGACATGAGCTTGCTCATGGCCACAGATGGGGAACAGGAGGAAGAGAGTGACCCTCTCCCAGACCTGCTTTCTCAGAACCCTGATGATGGTTCAGTTGATGGAGTAGCCTTGGCAGGCAGCCTCACTGACCAGCAACAGAGGGACTGCAGACAAGTTTTGCAGGCTCACAGGCAAATGTTTTCACTCACACCCAGCCAAACTGACTGGTGTACCCATGTTGTGGACACTGGTGACAGTCTGCCTGTCAAGAATAAGATCTACAGGCAACCTGATCATGTCAGGGATTGCATCAAGGCTGAGGTGCAAAAGATGTTGGAGCTTGGAGTGATTGAGCCATCAGAGAGCCCATGGGCCAGCCCAGTAGTCCTGGTGCCAAAACCTCATACCCAAGATGGTAAGAGAGAAATGAGGTTTTGCGTGGATTACAGGGGTCTCAATGCTGTCACTAGGACAGATGCTCACCCCATTCCAAGAGCAGATGAGCTCATTGACAGATTGGCTTCTGCCAAGTTTCTGAGCACATTTGATCTGACAGCTGGCTACTGGCAAATCAGACTAGCTGAGGAGTCAAAAGCCAAAACAGCATTCTCTACCCCTAGTGGACATTATCAGTTTGTGGTAATGCCCTTTGGTTTGAAGAATGCACCTGCCACTTTCCAAAGGTTGGTGAACCAAGTCCTTACTGGGTTGGATGACTTTTGTGCAGCTTATCTGGATGATATTGCTGTCTTTAGCTCCACCTGGGAGGATCACCTGATCCACCTGAAGAAAGTTTTGGAGGCCCTGCAAAAGGCAGGCCTAACTATCAAGGCCACAAAGTGCCAGATAGGGCAGAGTAAGGTTGTATACCTGGGCCACCTAGTAGGTGGAGGCCAGGTTCAGCCACTGGAAAGCAAAATCCAGGCCATACAGGACTGGGCTCCTCCAGTTACCCAGACACAAGTCAGAGCCTTCTTGGGCCTGACTGGGTATTACAGAAAGTTTGTGAAAAACTATGGGTCTATAGTGACACCATTAAATGACTTGACATCCAAGAAGATGCCAAAAAAGGTTCAGTGGACAGTTAGCTGTCAGAAGGCATTTGAAGACCTGAAGAAGGCCATGTGCTCTGCACCTATCCTAAAGAGTCCTGACTACTCCAAACAGTTCATTGTTCAGACAGATGCTTCTGAGTTGGGGGTGGGAGCTGTACTCTCACAACTTAATCAAGATGGTCAAGACCAGCCAATTGCTTTCATTAGCAGGAGGCTAACCCCAAGAGAAAAACGTTGGTCAGCCATTGAGAGGGAGGCCTTTGCTGTGGTTTGGGCATTAAAGAAGTTGAGGTCCTACTTGTTTGGAACTCACTTCCTGGTGCAGACAGACCATAAGCCCCTCTTATGGCTTAATCAGATGAAGGGTGAAAATCCCAAACTGCTCAGGTGGTCCATTTCCCTACAGGGGATGGACTTTACAGTGGAGCACCGCCCAGGGACTGACCATGGTAATGCAGATGGTCTCTCCAGGTACTTCCACTTAGAACATGAAGACTTATCTGGTCAAGGTTAGTTTAATGTCCCTGCGTTTGGGGGGGGGTTGTGTAGGAGAGTAGGGTCTGCTATCCTATGGTCACCCCAAATTTTTGCTTTTTGCTTCACTGGTTTTCGACTACTGAGGCTGTGGGCCTGCTGATCAGACCCCCAGCCTGCTGTTCTCTCACTAAATTAATGACACATGTGCTATAGGCACATACCAATTGGAAATGGACTCCTTGTCAGCCCCTGTAGAATGCACTATAGGTGCACAGGGCACAGGAGCCACTAAGGCCTACCAGGGGCTGCAGCATATCTTTTGCCACCCCTGGCTGGTTCTTAAATTGACACAACTGGCTGATCACTCAGCTGGGGTAAGGTGGTGTACACACCCCTTGCTTAGATATAGTATACCTATGTCTAAACCTATATCTGGACACATGTAAACCTGTGAGCCACTCCTATAGACAGGCCTCACCAATCCTGGAGGCTGGGTGCATGGTTTTTATGTGAGATGGAGCTCTAGCATGAGCTGAGCCTGTCTGCAGCCGTCGGGAACAAATCCCTAAGCTGTTTCAGGATAATGCCATACCATATACTATTAAGTGCCTTATAATCCTCGCGGTTATTTAGCAACTCTGGTTTGGCTTTATCAAAACATGTCGTGTAAGGTGTCATACGCTTTGGAATACCATCCCCTCGCCAGTTCTGGCGACGGGGATGGCATTCCACCCCTCTAGAGGGGTAAGACATGTTACTTCACTTTAATGCGGTTGATTTCTCCAAAGGCCTTAAGATCCACAAAATGGATGCCTCTGCCACAGACAAATGTCTGGACCCCTGGAGCTGACCGAAACCCAGTCAAGGGGGTCCTGGACAAAGGGTTTCCTGTCACAGGAGGGTGTCACCGCCCTCCAGACAGGAGATAGTGTATTGTAGCAGGGAGGTTTGAAAGAAACCAGACACTGCCTGGGGCGCACAAGGCTGCCCCTTGCATAATCCGGCCAAACCGGTTCTGGGGCACTCCAGCCCTCGTGCCAGGGCGGCCTGGATCAAAGGAAGGGGGTGTATCCACCCACTTCCTGGGTCCCACCCATAGGAGGGGACCTAGCAGGTAATCACGCCCACCAGATTCGAATAAGAGTGGGAGCAGTGCCAATGCACATCAGATTTCCTGGAAGAAACATTTGAAACGATATTCTGGACCCTTCGCCCTCCATCTCAACGTGGAAGCCCGAAGAATCTCCCTTGTGGTCAAGGAGTGACCACCCTGCAGCAGCAGGCACCATCCAGCCCTCGACGTCTACTTAGTTGCAGTTCCCGCCGGAACTCGAGCGACTGAGATCGACGAGATCAAGCCTGCCCAGCTTCTAACAGCCCGATCCACAGTCCCTGCAAAGCTGAGACCCGTGGAGGCGACCGGAAGCGTGGGGCACGCCATCTTGAAGTGACCATGAGACGCTGACCGTGCAGCCCACGAGTGACCCTCGAAGCTGTACACCGGGGTTTGAGAAGCCCCCACCCTGAGCTACTCCTGAGCCGAAGTTCAGCCCTCCACACTCGACGAGTGCTGCGTGGGGCCCTTTGGCACGATTTGGCTCAACGCGTTGGCCCGGTCACTTGCCAGCTGGCTTGTGGTCCCTGTGCCGACGAACTACCTAAGAAGACTCGTGAATCTGGTTGCTCCAGATCCACACCAGCTCCCCTGAAAAGGAGCCCCGACTCTGACCTTCCTGGTCCGAGTGAGAAGCAATCTTCCGATCCTGCGTGGATTGCTCTTACCAAGGCTTGTTTGCTCCAAACCTGAAGCCGACTGCACCGACGGTGAGAGCCTGCGTGGGACAGATCGTGACCTGCTCCTGGACGTCGCAGATGCCCCAGAGCCCACGTGACAGCGGAGAGAAGCTCCTCGACGACCACCTGATTGCGCCCGACATTGCCTGGTTCCGTCCTGGTTCCACCCTGGTCACTGCTGAGTGACCCAGACTCTGTCCCCTCTGCTTTCAGGTACTCTACAACTTGAGTCCACCCTTGGACTCCACCGGACACTTCGTCTTCACCCTGCCTGCAGCCCTTTCAGCTTCAAGCACCAAGAGCCTGCGTGTCAAAACCCGACGCCACTTCGACCCTGTGCACCCACTTCCTGTGGGTGAGGTAACTTTGCTCCGCCAGTGTTCCCACACTGGTGCACACCTCTAGGGTCTGTGTGTTAAGTTTTGTTCCTCTAGGTTCAGCGGAAGTGTCCTTAAACTTTAACTCTTTGACTTTTACGCACCATTGGTTAACATTGGTGCATGCGTGCGCTTTCCGCACATCTCCCGAGTCCCGAGGGCCATTCCCGACTTCAGCATTGCTTGTCCTGACTGCTCCCAGCGATTCCCTAGGCCCTAGGCCTAACCACTGTTCGAGTGGCCTCTCTTATACCACTTGTTTAGTATATGGTTTGAGTGGCCCCCCGCCCTCATCCATAATTGTGCAACTTGTATGTTTAAACAGTGCTTTTGATTTAACGCTTGTGCCCCTTTATTCATAAAGAATACTGGGGATTGTTTTTAGTAATAAACACATATATTTTTATAATATATACTTGTGTGGTGTCCTTTCATTTGGTATTACAGGATTGTATGTGGTAAAACAGCTCGCTTAACACGACCTCTTAAGTTAAGCCTTTAGGCTGCTTAGTCCATGCTACCCCTAGGATAGCTTGTCTAATAAGGTTGACTTACAACCAGACACCATAAGGGATTGTTTGGTCAGGTAGTAGGTGGTTCCAGAATTGGAAACATCCCCTACCAGGCCAACTTCTCACAGGGACTCAATCTCCCGTCTATTTCTGACGTGTACTAGATGTGTGTTTCTGTGATAATCAGATGGGGCTAGAAAAACTGGTGGCAGTAGGAAGGCAATATAACATGTTCCATCCCAATCGAGGGGCAGACGAACATATGCGGTCTGACCACAAACAAAATAAGAATGACGTGAAGCTTTGAAAATAGATTTCCCACTGTCACTATACTCGACAGTAGTAGTACAATCACTATGTCCTACATGTGCGGAACCATTCTTTCGGACACATAATTCGCCTTTGACTGGTAGTACTGAAATAGCAGGTAAGTCTGGAGTAGTATCAGACTGAACATTCAGGACCATAAAATTCGAAGAATAATTACCTAAATTGTAAACTTCATTTTCTAGATCTAACCCTGTTCTATGGGGGAGACCTTGCTTGTCTGGAAAACATGTTCTATTCAGAAGGGACACATCATTTGAAGATGACGTTAACATGGACCATGCTCCACACGAACCATTATGTGAAAACGGATAAGGAAAGAGTGGCAGAACTCCCTTCGGTGTCTGGAAAGGGGGGAGTCGACCACACACCCAACAATTAGTAGCATTGCTGGTCTGGTGTGAATAGTGCAACATTCTTACAAATGTGTTATTTCTCATAGCAAGACGATAGGATAACTCGTGAGGAGGCAGATCACTAAATGTGTGCTCTACTGTAGCATTAGAAAACTTATTTACATGAGAAATTGGAAAACATAAATGCAATGCATAACTTGTGCAGGTAACCATCAAACTTAGAAACAATAGAAAACTTAGAAAAACGATACATCGGATAGAGTTTTGACTAACTCTCTCACTATGGGGGTCTATCTCATACATGTCAGATACCTGTCTAACCGTTTCACCCGAGAGGGACTTAGACAATTAAACTGGCTGACTTATTTTACTAGACCGGAGCTTTAACTTATACTCCTGTTGCGGAGTTTTCTCTAACAGAGGAACTTTCAGTTCAGGATTCAGATCAATGTCTGGTTTCAGGCAGTCTTTCAGACAGTCTTTAGAAATGTCCTTTAAAAATGTCTTTTTCCGGACTCCATGGAACTTCTTGATATGGGACAGATGGACCCAACCCTTGCGGCCCTCCAACTTCACGGCCGTACGGGTGGTCAGAAGGACAAGTCGTGGCTCCTTCCAACGAGGCTCCAGCGGACTTGAACGATCAAAATTCCTTACAAGGACGAGGTCGCCTGGAATGACCTCATGCGGTTTCACTTCAGTATTGTCTGGGAATGTAGCGGCAACCTGTGAACGACAAGAGTGTAGGGCAGACATCAAGGAAGCTAGGTAATCTGTCAACATATTACTGGAAACATCTGTAATACTGCGGGGTCTAGGTGTACCCCACATGTTTGGGGGGCGGCCGAATACGACCTCATAAGGGGACAGACCTGATCTGGAGTGTGCGACCATTCGCATAAAGAATAAAGCAACTGGCAGGGCAACTAGCCAGTCTACACCTTTCTCTTTACATGTCTTGGCAATACGGATTTTCAGGGTCTGATTATGTCTCTCTACGAGACCGGCTGCTTCAGGATGGCGCACACAATGGAACTTCCACTGGTACCCTAACAAGAGGGAAACATGTTTCATTAACTCGGATGAGAATGGCTGGCCGTTATCAGAATACACGACCCTAGGGAGTCCATAACGGGGGAAGAATTCACGAACCAACTGCTTGGCAGTGGTCGCTGCTGTGTAATCTGGAACTGGATATGCTTCTGTCCACCTGGACAAAGCGCATACAACTACAAGGACATACTTGAAACCTCGACATCGCTCCATCTGAATATAATCCATCTGGAGGACTTCGAAAGGGTGGTCAGGAGGTTGGAATCCACCTTGTTCCACCGGGACACTTTTACCTGGATTGAATTGACAACATATCATACAAGTACGGACTTTCTGCTTGGCTGCAGCTCGTAAGTGCTTGTTAAACCAAAGGTTCTGAATACTGTCTAACATGGCTTTTTCTCCTAGGTGTGCTGGACTATGTGCGGTATTGATAATGACTTGAACCATAGAGTCGGGGAGAAACCATGTGGCTTTTCCCTTCGTCAACCATCCCTGATCTGTCTGGACCCCTCCTTGTTCGGACCATTTCTTGATTTCTTCAGGAGTAGCATGTAACTGTATGTCTATGACATCTTGTGTAGGGTCCTTAACTGTCATACAAGTAATCTGTTCTGGAGTGGATGTCTGTGTCTTGTTAACTGGAATGTCTGGTGTCTGAGCTGTAAGCTTGGCTGTTCGGTCTGCTAGATCATTACCTTGGGAAATGATGTCAGTAACTTTCGTATGTGCCTTGCACTTCATGATAGCGATAGCTGTCGGTAAATGTATTGCATCTAACAGAGCTTGAATGAGGAGACCATGCTGAATCTTGGTTCCATGAGAAGTCATGAAACCTCTCTCCTGCCAGAGCACTCCGAAGTCGTGTACAACTCCGAATGCGTAACGTGAATCTGTATATATGTTTACTTTCAGGTTCTTGGCACGTATGCAGGCTTGGGTCAGAGCAACTAGCTCTGCTGCTTGAGCAGACAGTGTGTCAATACGGTGTGTTTCAATAACTTCAGTGTCAGTAGTCACTGCATACGCGGCTACTAGTTCTCCTGTACTCGTTCTCATACATGAACCATCCACATAAAGTGTCAGGTCGGGATCAGGTAATGCAATGTCTGTCAGGTCTTGTCTTGGCTTAGTCATAGTGTTAATGACTTCCACACAGTCATGTGTGGCAGGATTTTAAGTAACTGACGGTAACAGAGTAGCAGGATTTAGAACGTTGCAGCGTCTGATTTCTATGTGTGGCTGGAACAGTGTCAGTTCATAACCTGTTAAACGTGCAATGGTCAAGTGCTGAGTCTGTGTTCGGTTTAAAAGAACTTCCACGGAGTGTGGAACTTGTACTGTCAGGGAGTGTCCTAATACTATGGAATCACTTTGTCTGATTGCTAGAGCTGTGGCTGCAACTGACTTGAGGCACGCAGGCAAAGTCTGGGCTACTGGATCTAATGTGCTCCAAAAAAAAGCACAAGGCTTGTACTGTCCGGCTTGATCTTGTGTGAGAACAGATAATGCAGTACCATCACGTTCTGTGACAAAAAGTGTAAAAGGCTTACTGTAGTTCGGTGTAGCTAGAACAGGTGCTTGGCATAAAGCTTTCTTTAACTCATTAAAACTAAGTGTATGTTCAGATGTCCAAGGGAGGACAGTCGATATGGCTGCCTCCTGTGTCGTTAACTGTATCAGTGGCTTTGCTAGAAATGCATACTGAGGAATCCATTGTCTGCAATAAGAAGTGAGGCCAATAAAAGCACGTACCTCCTTCTGTGTCTTGGGCTGTGGAAGACTCGCTATTAACTGGATACGGTCTGGTGTCAACTGCCTACCCCACTTGGACAGTAAGTGGCCTAAGTAGATCACTTGCTGGACACAGAATTGAAGCTTCGAAGGGGACACCTTGTGCCCCATCTCGGCTAGGAAATACAGAACTGTAAGTGACGCTCGCTCGCAGTCACGTTCAGAACGGGCTGTGATCAGTAGATCATCTACATACTGGAGCAGGGCAGTGTCAGTTGGCATGTGAATATTGTCTAGTTGTCTTTTAAGTGCTTGACTGTAAATACTAGGGCTTTCTGTGAAACCTTGAGGAGCTCGTGTGAATTTATAGCTCCTTCCATTTAAACAAAAACCGAAAAGGTACTGGCTGTCTGGATGAATCGGGACACTGAAAAATGCATTCTTGAGGTCTATAACAGTAAAAAATGTAGCTTCAGAATCAATAGCTGTCAATAGAGATGAAATATCTGGGACTACTGGATACTGGGGTATGATACATTTATTAAGTTCTCGAAGGTCAATCACTAATCGATATACTGGAGGTGCATTTGGATCAGTACGTTTCATGACTGGAATGATAGGATAATTACATACATTGGAGTCAGTTTCTACGACTACTCCTTGAGCAAGAGCTCGTCAATAATTTTGGATAAGGCTGCTACAGCCTCAGGTGGCAATCTGTACTGTCTGATCCGTGGCAAGACTATACCTTGCTTGAGGGTCACACGATGGGGTGTGATTCGCATAAAACCTACATCAGTTGGACCTTGCGCCCATAAATGCTGTGGAACATTGGACAATCTTGGATCAAAATCACGTAATACATAATGACCTTTAAAGTCTCTTAAAAACAATCATATTCCTTCTGGAGAGCAGCAAATAACTGCACCTAATTCTTTTAATGTTTTAATGCCTAACAAATTTTCTGGACATGACTTCGTAAGTAACAAATCAGTAGTTCGGGACAATGGACCAACTTCTAGAGTAACTGGCTTTGAAATCTCGTTAACAATAGGCTTTCCTGAAAATCCAAGGGAAACATTTCTAGAGCCTGAGAGCGGAGCCCCTGGAACCTCGTCATGACTGATAGTAGTCCTACTTGCCCCTGTATCAATCAAAAACTTTCTGTCTTTCCCCAATACTTGACTATGTACATAGGGACCCTCTTGATCTACAGGTATCTCGATGAGAGGCAAGCCTACCTCCCTCTCTAGGCTGTTTCATGAATACGGTTGATATTCTGGATACTCTGTCTGGGCATACTGGTACATCTGCTGTGTAACATGCTGTGTTGCAGCAATAGGCTGCGGTGCTGGAACTGTCTGTTGTGCATTCTGTGGTGTCTGGGAAGTCTGTGAAACTTGTTCTTGTCTAGGCGGACGTGGTCTTTCTTTAGTCTTACCAGTTGCTATGTTGTGTTTCAGAACTGCACACTCGTTTATAAAATGACCTGGTTGTTTACAATAATTGCATGTCCCTTTAACGGGAGCTGCAGGATGACTGGCTTGATTCGGACCCCTCTTCTGACTGTCTTGTGGAACAGATTGTGCAACTAGTACTTTCATTTTCGTGTCTTTCATACGTCTCCTTTCGTGTTCTTGCTCTTCCCTGATTCTATTCTGGTGATACTGGAGCATCTGTAACATTTGTGACGGGGTACTAGCTTGCCAGGTACTTTCGACTTTCAAAACTCGATTTTTAACTTGTGGGCTTGAATTCTCGACTAGTTTAGTAACAAAAAGATGAGGGTATGACTCGCTACCTGTCTTCAAACCACTGTTAATAATAAAACATTTTTCAAATCTAGAATAAAAATCACTAGTATCTTCATCCTGTTTCTGTTTACATGCTGAGATTGCATCCCAATCTTCCTTTTTCGTGGCTAATAACCTTGGCAAAACTTGTATCAATAACTCGGGCAATTCTTTACATTTGTCCCCAAGACCGGTACCTGGTACTCGTATTTTATCTTCAGCTTCTAGAGCTGTCCAATCAATCTTTTTCTCTCCCACCTCCCATTCCTTTTCCTTGAGTTTTTCATATACCCCTGCGGGCAACAGGACCTTTAACATTTTAATGATATCTGGATACGTGTATTCTCCCATACGGAGCATGTCTTTTAATTCTCGATGGAACCCTGCTGGATCTTTGTCGTGACAGGGAATTAATTTCTTCATCTCTAAGAGTTCCATCTATGTGATAGGGGTGTAAACAAATACTCGTTGCATTTCACCACCCGGTGTCCTAACTGGGTGTACTTCTCGTAACGGATGTTGTCTATCTATGTAAAATGGTTTACTTTCTGGAGGTGAGACGTGAACAAAATGCGGGTTCAGAAACGTTCTATATTTGTGGCGCTGTTCTAGAATGACACTACTTAAATCGGTACCTAAACCTTTCCATTTATACTGGAGTAACTCGTTCAGAATATCATGTAACGGATCTGGATCAGAATGTTGTCCTTCATATAGTGTAATGAGGTGCTGGATCATATACATACCCACCAGTCGTTGCTCGGCTGGGGGCAGTTTCAGAAACATTTGTGCCACTATTTCGTCTGGAAAAGTGGTAGAATCAGTAATCCATCGGACTGCTGATCGGGCTAGTTCTTGTTCATGCATGGTACTAAGTTCACTATAACCGATTCGTGATTTCAGAATGTGATCGGTAGCTTGAAATACTTGTTCTAGAGAATATTGTTCTGGTGCTGGAAGATGAAAGACTTTCTTGTGTTCTAGGCGTGAATGTCGGTCTGGAAATCTAGATTTACCTACATACGCTATTCTGGCGGTATTCTCGTCTTCTACTTCTTCAGTATCAGAGTTATCTTCTTTCTCGCTTACTTGTGCTGTTTTGCGTTTCTCGTGTAACCTTATTATTTCCTTACGAATTTTCTTGTACATACTGTCTATACTACTGAGTGTCTTGTGTCTTCCCTCGGCTATATGATCACTCCACTTTGTCAGGACTTTCATTTCGATTGGATCTTTGTCTGGATAATCTTGTTCCCTTATTAAACAATTGATTAGAAACTTTAATAGCATGAGCTGAGTCTCAGCTTTCCTTAGAGACATGATTTCGCCAATACTTTCTGGATCTTCTCCTGTACGGATGAAACGATATATTCTGTCTAGATCTTCTTTCATATTCGGTAGGGTGTCCAAATACTCGGTCACCCGTCTTGCGCGCAATGAATATATAACCATATTATCATCGCCTGGGACTGGATCATAACGGCATTCGGTGAGAGCTCGCCTGATATCTGCAACGGACTGATGTTTGGGCGTACGCTGTAACGCACGTTCATGTAACTCGACTAACGTTATACGTTTGTGTGGCGGCGGGGTACCCGGAGGACCTCCTCCCGCGGCCCCTAAACTGGAATCGTCGACTGATACTCTTCGTGCTGGCAGAGTGACCGATGTAGCGGGAACTTGTACTATGGACTGGACCGGGGGTACCGTAACAGGTGCTGTAACAGGTGCCCCGGTGGCTGGAGGAACAGGAATTACATTATTTACCGGAGCTGGCGGAGCAGGATTCGCATATTCTGGGACTGTGTCGTCCAAATAGGACGAGAGAAAAATATCAGCTGCGGTCGGTTTGTGACGTAGCTTAATCGGAACTAATGGCGGCGGAAAATTACATGGTGCTTCCGGGGTTGCTTTTGGCAAACCCTCGGCAAGAAGAGGATACATACCCTTAATGAGGGCATTTCTCTGTCTGTCTGACTGTTCGGCTTTAACTCGTTCACCTACTTCAATTAATTCCCTTTCTTGGGCTCTTTCTGAGGATTCTCTACTTAATTCAGACTTTATGATTTCTTTTTCTGTTCTTTTATGAGATTCTTTGCGCCATAACTCGATGGCGTCTCTCTGGGACTGTCTGGCTTTCTTTTTCCATAATGCTTCTTCTACTCGCATGATGCACTCGGCATCCCACGTACCTGATACGGGCCATCTATACTTTTCCTCTAATTCCTTGGTGTACTCCACCCATAAATCTAGATATAATATGGCACTTATGCCATGCTTTTGATACATAAAATGACCTGGACTGTCCCTAGGCGGGACAGGAACTGCTTCCTCGAGCAGACCTTTTCTAGTTTTTAACTGACGTAACTTTGAGAACAGAGGCATAACTAGGCTGGAGTCTGGACACAATACAATACACGATAAACACAATAATAACTGAAAAACTAATCATTCATACCACGACATTGAAAACACATGAAATAACATTTTGGACAGAATATTACCTGAAATACTGAAAACAGAATACATGAATTTCTCAAAAACAGAACTTACTGGAACAGAAACTTACTAGAATGACTAGATGCACTGCTAAAACAGTACGAAACTTACCGGTCCCATAAAGAGACACGTCAGGACCCGCATCCACCTAAGTGGACACTTCGTGTTGGATCTGTGTACCCAAACCCACGGACCAGAGGCAAATCAATTGACCCTGTCTAGATACTACCCCAGCAATGGTACTCACCGGGCAGCAAGAACGGAAGGCCTCGGACTGGACTGGACTGCTACGACGACGGACGGACGAACCTCGGACTTTAGTTACAGGTGGGCCTCCGGATACCTCGGACCTTGGACTCTCGGCTTGGGCTCTGGTCGGGACTCGCCGCGTTCCTCCACCACCTCGTCTGGACGCTGGACCGCAACCTCCGTCTCCTCCGTGGGCCTGAGGGATACTTGAAGCAGAAATATCTGCACGTGCACGGTATGGTTCCGTCACGGCTGCAGAGGATCAGGGGGCCTGCGTGGCTTCTCCGGCGCGTGGGGAAAGGGCAAGTCCCTATTCGGGCGCCATTATGTGGTAAATAAATAATTAATTACCGGTTCTATTTTTCGGGATACTCATACAAACAGATAGCTCAATAAATAAGAGTCAAGATTCGAGGTAGCTAGAGTGTACAGGCTTTAATCAGGCATAAAAGGACAGGAACAGGACAGCCTGCATGGGAATGGGATGGCAGGGCCCGACAGCTGCCGGGGGCAGGATCTGGGAATGATGCGCATAACTTTTAATAACAGAACATTAGTATATATAGTTAAACAAAATACATTGCATTCAATACAGTAGGCGTAGCAGTAGGCGGAGTTTGTAGCAGTCGCGAAAGATAAGGGCAAAATGAGGTAACAAGAAGGCGTGTACAGGGCGTATACACAGACATGTGATGTAAACGTAACAGAATATGTCATAAACGGGGCGGAAACATGGAGGGGGCTACCTGAGCAGCTGGGACCTCTAACCTAGTGGTGCGCGCAAACTGACAATGACGTGTTACCAGGGAGAACTGGGGGGCTATGACTTCTGCGCTAGAAGAGGAGACTAAAGTCTGGAGTGTCAGAGCGACATGTACCCAGGCATATCTAGTATCTGGTGTTTAGAGTACATGTTGATAGAATCCAAAAGTTATCAGAGTAAAGGCTAACAGACATTAAGACTGGTGCATGCATAATTCTACATGTAGTGCGTGTGCGGGGAATATTCTATAAATATTAATACAGTATTTCTCTTACATGGAGACATAAAGGCTAGACCATGACGGAAACTATTGATGCGATTCAGTAGCTTAGGAATGCAGAGAAGGAGGGCTGGACTGATAACTAGAAACATAACATATTCTTGGCAGACTGGGAGGCAGAGCCAGGCCGAGCCGGGCACTGCGAGGCATGAAAGTAAGCTAAGAGTCAGGGATACAGGTGGGGGCTGTATCGCTCCTTGGAGAGGGTTCAGAAAACAGGCGCTGAATCTAAGTCCGGGCCCTTTTGAGGCCTAGAAACGGGGATAATTCAATGAATTAACGTGCACACTGTAAAACGTGGCAACGTAGCTTTACATAGGCCCGATATTCGTTGTATTCACGAAAACTGGAAACTGGCATACTAGAGATGGACACAACTATAATTGCGTCTTTAATCGATCATAGGGGAATACATGCATATCGATCATGCACATATAACATAACATAGGGAACACGTAGGCACATACAACATGGCAAAATTTACTTTTCCACAAAGGGGTGGGTATAAATAACAGGAGAGTGAAGGTTACTTACTTTGTTATTGAGAGTGATAGATTTAGTGAGTTAATTAGTGGGAGATAGTTAGTGAGAGATTGAGAGAGTTAGTAAGAGTGATGAAATTAGTGAGAGAGTTAGTGAGAGTGAGAGAGTTAGCGAGTGAGTTAGTTAGTGAGAGAGAGTTATTGAGTTAGTGAGAGTGAGTGAGATTTAGTTAGTGAGAGTGAGAGAGTAGCGAGTGAGTTATTGAGAGTGAGTTAGTTATGATCACCAATTATAAGTGAAATGGGAATGTCAGAATTTCATTGCTCCGGTTTACTCCACCCAGGAGTAAAGAAAAAACAACAACTCCACTAACCCATGTCATACACTAACTACAGACAGCCAGTAAAGTTGTACCGGGGCCACACCGGCGTGACGGTGAAGCACCCTCTACAGGGACAGGCTACAGACGGTAAATTCTCTACTCTGTCCACCCAACGGCAAGGACAGGATACAGCATCCAAGGCCGAGTCTACTCAGGACAGAGGTGAGGGACCCGAAGGCATGCACAAAATACAGCAATTTGTTAACATGCTTTGTAAGGTCCACCCCGGAGCAACAGGAGCTCCCCTAGCAGGGGTGGATAGCAGACCCTGCTCTGGGAGGAGTAAAGTTTAATAGATGACTGACTTGGAAGAGGGGTGCAGAGAAGGATCTGCTTTATTCCAAGCCCCATCCAGCGAAGATGTAATGGCAAGAAGAGGAATTTGCCTTTCTGCCATTCAACAGACACCAGAGCTCAACGCCCTGGCAGTGGCGGGCAGGTTGGGGCAGTGCAAGGATTTCAGTGGTGCAGGCGCGTAGTGCAAACAGTATGCATGGGAGGGGGTGGGCCAGGTGGATAGAAGGGACACCAGCAGGTAGCTACAAGGCCTTCAACACCCACTCCACTCAAAAACAGCCGGTGTGGAAGGAAAAAGCAGGATGCACCGCACAGCACACACGGACTACAACTCCCACTCCACTCAAAAGCAGCCGGTGTGAAGGAAAAAGCAGGATGCACCGCACAGCACACACGGACTACAACTCCCACTCCACTCAAAAGCAGCCGGTGTGGAAGGAAAAAGCAGGATGCACTGCACAGTACACACGGACTACAACTCCCCCTCTACTCAAAAGCAGCCGGTGTGGAAGGAAAAAGCAGGATGCACTGCACAGCACACACGGACTACAACTCCCACTCCACTCAAAAACAGCCGGTGTGGAAGGAAAAAGCAGGATGCACTGCACAGCACACACGGACTACAACTCCCACTCCACTGAAAAGCAGCGGGTGTGGAAGGACAAAGCAGGATGCACCGTACAATACACACAGACTACAACTCCCAATCCACTCAAAAAGAGCCGGTGTGGAAGGAAAAAGCAGGATGCACTGCACAGCACACACGGCCTACAACTCCCACTCCACTCAAAACAGCCAGTGGGGAAGGAAAAAGCAGGATGCACCGCACAGCACACACGGCCTACAACTCCCACTCCACTCAAAAACAGCCGGTGGGGAAGGAAAAAGCAGGATGCACCGTACAGCACGCACGGCCTACAACTCCCACTCCTTTCAAAAACAGCCAGTGTGAAAGGAAAAAGCAGGATGCACCGCACAGCACACATGGACTACAACTCCCACTCCACTCAAAAACAGCCGGTGTGGAAGGAAAAAGCAGGATGCACCGCACAGCAAACACGGACTACAACTCCAACTCCACTCAAAAACAGCCGGTGTGGAAGGAAAAAGCAGGATGCACCGCACAGCACACACGGACTACAACTCCACTGTACATGTCGAAGTGACCGGTCACCTGTGGACTGCGGCAGCGCAAGCAAGCAGCATCTCGCCAACCTCTTAAGACACAGCAGAAGCCTTTCATGATCGTGGCCTCCACATAGCATGCACCTCACCCGATGAACAGCGCCTAGACGCCGGCGTAGCACTTCATAAAGGTTATTATTGTAGCAGACGAGACAGCTCTCGTGGTCTCACTTCACCAGATGGTGAATAGTGAGACTAGTACAATATAAGGCAAGGGAGACACTTCTAGGCATGGCTGGTCCCAAACAGATACTCTTGATGTTGAGGTTCAGTCTGCTGCCGGTGCTCGCCAGGTAGAGAGCGAGAGGTGCAGGACGAGACATTCGTGTCACAGGTTCATGCAATCGTGGTCAAGTGGGGAAGCCAAGGTTACGATCACACCCTTCAGACATCATCTCATCAACATCGCCTTTTACTGATCACCTTGAATGATGTACATTTAGGGGTCACCTGGGGTGGGGATTACCATCCACAGTGCCCCCTGAGAGCCCCCCCATGCAGGCCGAAGCAACAAACTCTGAGTTCCAGAAACAAAGTGGGGACTATAGGAAAAGCGCCACCTCGAGTCTGCATAAACATGCCACAGGCTGGCCAGCACAGACTTCATTGCACGTCTACAAATAACAAATCCCTCGATTCATGCCGCCCTTCGAGGCTCTAGCTTGCTGCAGGAGTTCTTACCAACAGTAGCTAATAACAAGATCAAGCAAGCATTTGCAAAACCAATGGTGCTAGTGTAGAAACTAAGGTCGGGGACAATCGGTATTTGCCCGGCGGTATCGCCTCTTTAACCCACGAAACATTAATCAATGAAGAGGCAGGCGCTGGAGACTGGAAGGCAGGAAACAAGGTTTATTCTCTCCGGAGGAGAACACGACAAATCAGACAGCAGGTATCGTCATGAGGTGCTCTAACTTATTTCTGAGGCCTGGCCCCTTATATACAGGTTTTTGTGGCTTTATTACAGTTTACATATTCATGGCAATGCTTTGATGTACGGAAAGACATTCCCGGAATCTCCCCTTCGGGCCCGTTCCCACACACATTTACAGTAGAAGTCCCCACCCCGGTCACAACAGGTGATGGTTATCGCGCAGCTGGATATTCCGCCGATTCATGGAGTGTGGGGGGTTCGATCGGATCTCGTGGGGTGGGGGCTCTGATCAACTCGGGGGTCCTTTGATGAGGGAAGCTTTCAACTGTACGGGGAGGGGCAAGGAATAGTATCGGCAGAGCTAGGTGTCGGCCTGGGAACAAGGAAGACAAACGGGCACAGGAAAAGGGGTTTTTTTTGTATCAAAGGGCCGGGGACTATGAAAAGAATGAAGGGAGGGGTCGCGCTGGGAACAGGATGGGGCTTTGAGGCAGAACTGCGCTGAAGAGGGGTTTATGACTCAAAGCATGTGCGAGCGAGGGGGGGTTGGTCAGCGTGCAGGCTTGGCGAGGACGAAGGGCTATGTTGGGGGCCAGTGGCGTGCAAAAGGGATGGTCCTGATCGAGGCACCTAAAAAAATGGCGGGCGCGCACGACAAAAGTGTGGCATCAGGGGAAAAGGCAAGATGGCGCAGATAATGTTTACCAAACCGTACTAATTTTCCACAGTCCTCCCTTTAACATATTCAAGACATCTTGCTGATCTATTTCCTATTCAAGTCTATTATGGTGGGCATAAGAAAAAGCAGTAGGACCCCAGGTGAAGGAGTCGTAAACACTACATTTAAGATCTCTAGTTTTAGGAGGCGGGCCTATTGATAAACTTTGATAAACTTGTTAGCAGGAAAGTCATAGTAAGGTAATACAAAAAATGATTCTGTAGCGAGCAGTCAGTACATTGCATACAGGTTATTATATACAGGCTCCGTATATATTTGGTTGGAGCATAATCAATACAATGGTGGCTGGGAGAGAAACGAGACGTAGCAGAAACGATGATTGAGGGTGTCAATGTTCGAAGTTACTGAGTTCTCAGTCCTTTGTTGGCGCTG
Organism: Lissotriton helveticus; assembly: GCF_964261635.1. NCBI lineage: Eukaryota > Metazoa > Chordata > Amphibia > Caudata > Salamandridae > Lissotriton > Lissotriton helveticus. The sequence continues at coordinate 4,780,630 of NW_027611692.1, read as the reverse complement.
TGGAGCACCGGCGGTGGAGCTAAGGGTCCAGCTCTATTCTAGGTCCCGTGTTGCAGGGCACGACCTTTTCCTCGCGTTTCTGGTCGAAAAGGTCTTTTTCGCCCTGTGTCTTTCGGAGTCGATAGTCAAAAAGTTCAGGTGGAAGAAGAGTGTACAAATAGTCCATAGGGTAGGTCGGAGAAAAAGGGGGGTGGAGCAATGGCCAGGTCGGGAACAAACTAGGGGAACGAGAGATTTCAGGTAGGCGGGCTTATGACCGAGTTTAGGGAGCGGGGACCTTTCGGCACACATTTGAACATTGGACAGGGGCATCAGGTCAGCCCTCTCCTCTTGTTTTGTCCGAAATAGTGCCTCGTCCTGCAGCTCCGTTCTGTCGCGGTCTCGCCTTGGCCCATGCCGCAGACGTTCCATAGTCTGTAGTCAGGCCACGTGCTCCCACATCCGGTCCTTCTTTCCTCCGACAGCTGTACCCTTGAAGGAGTTTGAAAAGACAGTCTTTAGAGAATGGGCAGAGGAAGGTAATCACACAAGTCTATTTCTCTCCCAGCTCCAGGTAAATGACAATAGAAACGTCCGTTATATTAGGGTTCACAACTGACATATAAATGATCGATGGTGGGCCTGCTGGATTTACTATGACTTTCCTTCACAACTGTTTACTATAGTCACGACAGTTCATCTGATGGAGACCCACCTTCGTAATACAAGCCTGACAAAGCTATACCGTTCTCTAGGGGTTTATATTTACAAAAGGGTGTTGTGAGCTATCAACATGGTACTAATAGGTATCTCGCTGAGGGACGAACATAGGCTAAACATCTTTCATTTTATCAATGCATCCTGCCTTTTAACTAAACATTTTCGCTTTCGACAAGGTTCATTGTAATGGTTTTCTTCGCTTCGGTCTAATCTTTAACTTTGTAAAACATCATTCTGGTTCCTATGCAGCCTCTCGCGGCCTGATTACTAAATTAGAAAAGACAGGGGTCTCATGGGAAAATAACTAGGGACATAGAAAACTGTGATGGGGGGGCATCATCTTACTTTGGGTTATAAGGGTACTATCGGCAGAAGGCCACAGTTCAGTTGGTGAGCGTTCAGTGGCATTTCTCGAATTCCAAACTCTGAAATTTGCCTATCGAAAAAATCATTTCTAGGGACCACAGCTGGCCTGCGTTAGTCGCAAGTCGACCCATCTCTTACGATCGGGGGGTGAAGGATAGTTAAAAACTCTTATCGGGGGCAACTGAACGCAATACTGGGTGCGTCCTGGGAAGATGGGGAGGTTTCGATTACCTTTACGGTTTGGGTATTGCGACAATTCGGAACAGGGAAGGTCGCGTCATCTGAGGCATTTTATCTCATAATAGGAGCCGCTGACATGTAGTTCCCTCATTACGGGTCAGATTAGGGAACCTCAGTCGTCTTACCTGTCCTTTCCCTTATGGCCAATTCTCGGTTTCGTCAATTTAGCAGAAAGGAGAGGTAGTGACACGGTCTCATGGTGATTTTATTAAAGACAAGTTTTGTGCAAATACTGGCGGTATTTGGAGCCAATTGGGTGGTGCGCTAGGGGTGGCAGTCTGCCAATTTCGGAGCTAATCGCTCGGAAGAGTGGGAGTGTGAAGGAGAGAGAGAGAGAGAGAGAGAGAGAGAGAGAGAGAGAGAGAGAGAGAGAGAGTGCAACAGCAGGCTAAATAGTACACGTGCGACATGGAGAGTGGCAGTGTATTTAAGAAAGGCTATTTAGTGCATTACACAGCAAAGGACATTTACGGGTCTGCGTTAGAATCTTGAAAGCATGCAGTTTGAGGTGGACGAGCATTAGACAGGGTAGAGGGGACATGCTTTGAGAAAAAGGAAAACGGGTACCACTGTGTCGCACTTTCTTGCATTCTTGGTCCTTCGACCAGTTGAGTCAACGCTTCAGTCACACACACACATTCTCTCATAGTTTCGAATCATACGTGACATGGGTTCATTCGTGCAGCATGGGTTAAGGGTGATCATTTTTCATCAGATCATACTAAATTTATGGGCTCGTTTGCTACGTGAGTAGTTTGTGGGCGTGCTTAGGCGCCACCTTGCAGCGTTGGTCCGCTTCGCGTATCAGACGGGGCAAGGCTTCAGATCTTCGCCATACCTCGGTTGCGGCCCCTGATGTAACCTGTAGAGGGAGGGAAAAGAGGGGAAGGGAGGGGGACAACATTCGCGCATATCAAATACATGGATTCGAGAGTCCTTTACTTACCTCATACTCGTCTTTCCTCCTCGGGGTAGAATCCCTGGGGTATGGTTTCTGGAGTCGGGGGGGGCAGTGTGTCCTTATAGGTCGTGTGCAGGGAAACGTAAAAAGGAAACCAGAGGTACCTAGTGCGAGGTATCTAGTTAGTAGATGTATCTCACTATCGGGATCCTTAAATCTCCTTCAATGCTGTGACGTTCTAAGGTTCTTCAGTTCTTTGGTCAGCTCTGTTCCCTAATACCTTTGAGCGTCGTACTTTATAACATTTACATCGTTTTATTTTACCCTTCTTTTACATTCCATTATTTATACCGTTTCGTTTTACCCATCCTCAGAAGTCGAGGTCTTTTCTCCACGCGAGAGTTCATGAGTCAGTCGCGTACCTTGAAGGCAGAGTATCGTGTCGTAGATCCGATCCTTCCTCCGGGGCTGGGCAACCATCTTCTAATAACCTTAAAGAGAGAGCAGGGTAGGGTGCACAGAAAAGAACTCTCCCGCCGATCCCATATTTCAAATAAAGCATGCAATACCCGTTCATAATTTCGAAAACCTTTATTTTTGCAAAATCATAGTACGTGGATTTATGAGGGTGCAGTCGTATTTGGCCGGACACGGCAATGGCTAAAGTGCGTACAGTGGGGGGTGTTGTTTTGCAGCAATAAAAAACATTAGAAAGTTTTATCAATTCATTTGTAGCAAACTAAAACGTCTATCAACTGGCTGGGGGGGTTCGGGGGCATTTATTTCATAATTTAGAAGCATAGTCAGACTAGTTGCAATCAGATTTCCTATATGCATACCGTGTGCGTGCGTCATAAGCGAGGTTATACATCAGCTATATATATATAAAAAATATAATACATTGTACATTTGTAATCATCATTTTTAACGGGATCCTTTTTACATGTTCATCGAGTGAGCTCTCCTTTCTTCTTGTCAAGTGTACAAAGGATCATATACATGTCTCAGAACATCAAGTTTTTTTTATTTAGCAAAAAGAAACACCACGAGGTGTTCGTAAGTTCCTATTGATACCGGCGCCATTTTGGGCGGGGCCGGGTCAGTCCGGAAGTAGCATCAGGAAAAAGTTTCCTACAACCGGCAGTTGGACCAGAGTCCTTTTCGGCAGTTCAAGAATTCATGCTAACAGAAGGAGTGGCAATGTCATGTTTATTTTGTTGGCGATCAAGGCAGTTGTCCCTTACCGGAAGCCTGCAGGGGCCGAGGGCTCCGCCGGGTACCTTTGCAGACTCTTCAAGGCTGTGGAGATGTTGTCGGAGGTGGGGGCTCGTGTCCCGGTGGGCAAGCGACCGAGTTACATTGCTGTTCAAAGTTACTCTAGCGGCCGAGACCCGCCTTCCAGCGGACCCAGACGCCATTTTGAGGCCCTGCAGCAGTCCCCTCTCATCGAGTCTGCAAGAGTGGAAGAGACCTTTCTGAGGACAAAATAGGGAGTGGAACTCTGTGTTGTGGAAGCGGGACATTCGGCTGGGGTGCGGCTGTGATGCCCCCGCCTGGGGGGGGCAAGGGAGACTCGTTCGCGCCGTCTCCTTCTCCCGGTGCACTCTAGGCCGTTCTCTTTCATGGGCATGCACGATGGTCTCTCCACACCCTGTGCTCCACAAGGCCCATGCCCAGTGCTACGGAGGTATGGCCACCTGCGGCGCACGTTCGGTGCTGCGCAAGTATCGGTGCAGTCATTGCATATTCGGTGCTCCGAAAATATGGGCACCGTTGCACGTTCGGTGCTGCGCAAGTACTGGGGCACCACCATGGTATGTTCGGTGCTACGAAAATATGGCACCACCGCCTGGCTGGGGGAGTTCGGCGTTGGGCCGGGGGCTGGGAGACCTCCTATCCGTGGAGGTGGGAGAGGCTCGTCCGCGTCGCCTCTCCCTCCCAGCCCAACTTGGACAAATTTCTGCAGAGGTATGGACAGGACATCCCGCCGCCCAGAGCTGCTGCGGCTGTCACGGAGGGGAAAAGGAAGAGGTGTCTCGTTCTTCTCTGGACCGGGCTTCCTTAGGTTATCGGCTGCAGCCGGCCTCAGTTGGCCCCCCGTCGGTCCCTGGCCATGGGTGGTCGGACCGGGTGGACATGTGGCGGGACTACCTGCAACTACCCAGGGCCGCTGCGGCTGGACTCCGCTGGCCCCTGCCTCTCCTCCGGCTCCCCCATATGTTAAGATTTCCTGACCAAGTGTTGGCAGCAGGGCCCGCCTTATATGGGTTGCCGCCAGTTGGGCGTAGCCGTAACCCTGCCCTACTTTGGAAGGTTCCAGAATGTGGGGGGGGTGGGGGGGGGGAGGAATGTTCTGTTGACTTTCATTTTCTACAGTTTACCGTTCTTGTTTCTAGCGTTATTGTTCCTTGCTTGTTATGTTAATTAAAAGTTTGTGTTCATCAGTGGCTTACTGATTTCGTTTCCCATTCCTTTCTTTCCAGGTTGTTTCAAGCTAAATTTTCTTTCCATACGACGCGATTTTCAATTTGCGGCCATCTGGTCGTCCCATTGAAATGGATAGGATATTATACATAGCAGAATGTGCCCTATAATTCTTGAAGCATATAAGTTAAAGACTTAATTTCAATTGCAGATTCTAGCTAAGATTCGTATGCATTATTGTACCAATTCTTATGCATGTGGCCCACATAGAAAGTGCACGAAATGGAAGTTGAATCCATACGAGGCGATTTTCGATTTCCGGCCATCTGGTCACCCGAATCTCAAAGATTATTGTTAATAATTCAGTGTGTTTTTATGCTATTTAGCTAATAATGCATGAACCTGTTTATTAACATGTGCATAATGAGATACCAAAGAGAAAATAATGAAAATGTATTGGTAAACCGTATTTTGGTAGACTTTAAAAAACCCCATTGAAAAACACATGCATCACCAATGCTGCTTTTTGCTTGTGCCTAAAACGAAAATGTGTTATTAAAAAGTGAATATAACACATAGAGATGTTTTTTCTTTTGTTTATGAAGCCTAATGTGAAGGCAGGTCACACCTATGTTTTACTTTGAAAAAATCTCTTTTCTAAAATTTACGGCGTTACCTTGTTTTTTAATATAGCTAAAAAACAATTGTTAAAGTCGCTTATAAAAAAGTGATCGTAAATGCTATTTTGTTTTTTTTTTCAGCTTGAGGTTCAGTTTAATATGAGTCTTAATTTGATGTATCACTTGCCCTAGTAAACAATCCCCAAAGTCTATTTTTTTTTCAATTTTCCCAAGCTCAATGTTAAACACATGCATCACCAATGATGCAAAAAGTCAAGTCAGAAATTTCAAACAGCAATAAAAAAGTGAGAAAAACAGATATTTGAAAAATTCCTTTTGTTTATGCGGCCTTATGTCCAAAGCCATCCAACAAGAGCATTTTTTTTTAATTCGGTCGATTTAAAAAAAATCTGCGAACTATTTTATTTCTCTCAAAAAAGTGCCAAAAAGTGACTTTTTGTGCAAAAAAGTGCCTGTACAATATTTTTTCATCTAATAAACTTTTTATGACTCAGAATACACTTAGGCTTCAGGTCAATGTGTTTTCGTTTGGGGGAGGGGCCCAGGGAAAAAAACACCTTTTTTTTTCTCGGATTGGTCAAAGGTCAGGCTACCAGCTTGACTCTTGTTGCACCAGTGCTGCTTCGGCTGCACCAGTGCTGCTTCGGCTGCACTGGTGCAGCTTCTCAGACTTGAGGCGTTGCACCAGTGCAGCATAGAAAAGAAACTTTTTAATAAAAGGATTTAAAACTAATTCAAGATATACATTATCTAAGGAATGTTATAAAAACTCAGATATGGAGAATATTTTTCATTTTCGTCCATTTTTGACCGTTTTGGAGCACTTTGAAGCACTGATGCAGCTTTGGGATTTTTATGGTTATTTTGATCAGAGATGCTCCTAATGTGTTTAAAATTCATGTGGGATGTATCCAAGACACTGCAATCACACCTATATAGTTTTTAAATGATTTTGATGTATTAAAATTTTGACCTCCTTAAGGGGGGAAAGGTTGAACTTTTACCCCGCTCGGAGTTCCATGACTTTCGTGTCCTTGTCCCCCTGAAATTTAAAATTGCATTTTCAAAGTAATGTGTACAACTATTCATTCTGTGTCATTCATTGTGTGTTTAGCATGCTATTGGGCCACTGTAGCACTTGTTTTTTTTCGTTTTTATGCATTTTTGACCGTTTTTGAACACTTTGATGCTCCAAATGGTCTTTGGACTTAGTCACTTTTTGCTTCATGGAGACTTCAAAAGTGTTAGAAAGTCACTTTGGAGGCACACAGGACAGTGCAAATGCACCTATATAGCAATCAGGACACTCCAATCACACCTATATAGTTTTTAAATGATTTTGATGGATTAAAAATTTTGACCTCCATGAGGGGTGGAAAGTTTGAACTTTTACCCCGCTCGGAGTTCCATGACTTCTGTGACCTCGTCCCCCTGAAATTTAAAATAGCATTTTCCAAGTAATTTGTAAATATATTCATTCTGGGTCATTCATTGTGTGTTTAGCTTGCTATTGGGCCAGTGTAGCACTTTGTTTTTTTCATTTTTATGCATTTGTGACCGTTTTTAAACACTTTCATGCACCAATGATGTCTTTGTACTTCGTCATTTTTCACTTCATGGAGACTTCAAAAGTGTTAGAAATTCATTTTGGAGGCACACAGAACAGTGCAAATGCAGTTACATAGCATTCAGGACACTGCAATTACACCTATATAGTTTTTAAAAGATTTTGATGTAATAACATTTTTGACCTCCAAGGGGAGGGCCCTTAAGCTGAACTTTTACCCAGCTCGGAGTTCCATGACTTCCATGACCTTGTCCCCCTGAAATTGAAAATCGAATTTTCAAAGTGTTTAGTAAAACTGTTCATTCTGTGTCATTCGTTATGTCTTTAGCCTGCTATTGGACCACTGCAGCACTATGTATTGTTAATTTTAACCCAATGTTGACCTTTTTTGACCACTTTGATGCACCAGTGAAGTTTTAGGACTTGGTCATTTTTCACTTCATGGAGACTTCAAAAGTGTTAGAAATTCATTTTGTAAATACCTAGAACGGTGCAAATGCAGCCATATAGAATTCAGGGCACTACAATTACACCTATATAGTTTTTAAATGATTTTGATGCAATAACATTTTTGACCTCCATGGGGAGGGCACTCAAGCTAAACTTTTACCCAGCTCCGAGTTCCACGACCTCGGGTGGAAAAAGTGACTTTGCCCCCTTAAACCCAAAAACTTCAAAAAGTCACCCCTGGAGGCCAGAAATGGGTCTTAGACACTCTTGGTATGTCATCTGAGGTATACTATGGTGTTCTTGGGTCCAGAACTAGAAATGTGATGTGACTCTGATATCTAAGGCCTATAATGGAAAAAATGAATTTGACACCAAACACCTCAAAATGTCTGAAATAGGACTCAGACATGTACCTGGAGGCTGGAAATGAGCCCTAGACACTCTTGCTATATCACCTGAGATATAATATAGGGTCCTGGTGGCCACAGGGACCCAAAAACAGTCAGGTGGGTTGATACTGAAAATTAGCAAAAATCGTCCAAAACATTTTTTTGACAAGATTTGCTAATTTTCCAAATAGCTCAGAATGGATATCAGAGACACTGTTTGAGTGCGCAAGATACGAATACACTTGTTAGAAAGGTCAGCTCTGATGCTTTCATGTGATATATATAACTTTGATATTATATAAAGTTTTTTTTCCGCTACCAGCCAAGGGAAACACCTGATATCGTACCCGATTTTGAGAACATTGGGCTGGGTGGAAAAAGTCACTTTGCCCCCTTAAACCCAAAAACTTCAAAAAGTCACCCCTGGAGGCCAGAAATGGGTCTTAGACACTCTTGGTATGTCATCTGAGGTATACTATGGTCTTCTTGGGTCCAGAACTAGAAATCTGATGTGACTCTGATATCTAGAAGCTATAATGGAAAAAAAAGAATTTGACACCAAACACCTCAAAATGTCACAAATAGGAGTCAGACATGTACCTGGAGGCTGGAAATGAGCCCTAGCCACTCTTCTTATATAATCTGAGATATATTATGGGGTCCATTATTGAGCATGGAGGCTGTCAAGGTTAAATATGATGTTGGTGCTCATGCCTGGCTCTAGACCAGTCTTGCCCAGACAGCACGCAGGAAGGCCCAGCTCATCAGAAATGTCATAACTTCAATCGACGATACTGTAGTGTTTAAACATTCAACGTTGCAGAATATTGCACTGCTAGGCAATTACCTCTCAGCACGGGAGAATTATAGCTGATGTCCACCTTTCTGCCCAGATTTTGTTGGGTTTTTCCCAAGCACAGAGCTGTTTTCCATGGACAAGTTTCATAAGGTTTTACCTGACCAAATGTGTCCATGAGAAACCCACAAAGTGCAGTACTGTTACTCTTTTTGCAACACCCCTTAGATCAGAAACTCCAGTTTCTGCGCAAAATCGAATTTACAAACTTGTAATGAAGGTGTTTTTGGTGTCACAATGAAGGCATGATGTAATGTCAAGGCTTTTTGCTCAAATAACATTTGAGTTCTAAGATTGACAGTTCTATTTTGTAAAGGATGTTCTAAGTTTGGAATGAGAGTTCTAATTTAGAATTGAAAGAATTCCTTTAGAATGTAGATTGGAACACCGCTTCTAATTTGGAACGTTCGAACTATGTATGGAATGCAAATTCTTCATTTGGAATGCCTCTTGCACAAAACATACATTTTTTTTAAGGTTGAAGCAGCCAGCAGCTATGTGTGATATCTTAATTTTGGGAGTAGAAAACAGTACATCCCAAGACTACATATTCCTTGGGCACCATGACCCCCCAGGGTACCCAGAACTACCTTCTATTGAATGCATGTGTGTGTGCAATGCTCTTGAAGCCGTGTGTAGTTACACAAGAAGGAGTCTATGGGAGGCCAGGCCAGCAGAAAGGCTAACACAGACGAAGACTCAGAGCCCAGCCATAAGAACGTTGCCAGGCTCTGCTAGTCTGTGCAGAAGACTGATGTAAGGTGTCTTCTAACCCTTAGATCCCACCCTGCCATTTGAATACCTGAATCACACCTGTGAAATGGGCAGAGCAGATAGGAAGAAACAGAATGACAAGCTGTGCATTCCTATGCAGTACACTAGGCCCATCTCACCATCGCCTTTACAGATTCTGTTAACATGTATGCAATAAAGAGAAAACAGGAAACCTTAATAATACGATTATTGTAACTGACTTCCTTCGCTCAATCTTCTGCTTCCGTGATGTTATGCGAAAGATGGACCTATATCTACCAACATAATGTATCACTGGTCCCCAAAGGCAGCCTTGAGTGTTATCAGCATTTCCCATCAATCGGTTGTGATGTCATCTCCTACACCACACCCCTGACCCTGGCAGGTTTGTGACATCATGTACTACATCACACCCCTGGGTCTGGCAGGCTTTATGACATCATTCACCTCTTTGGTATATATAGAGTTAATGAAGGTGTTTTTGGTGTCACAATGAAGGCATGATGTAATGTCCAGGCTTTTTGCTCAAATAACATTTGAGTTCTAAGATTGACAGTTCTATTTTGTAAAGGATGTTCTAAGTTTGGAATGAGAGTTCTAATTTGGAATTGAAAGAATTCCTTTAGAATGTAGATTGGAACAGCGCTTCTAATTTGGAACGTTCGAACTATGTATGGAATGCAAATTCTACATTTGGAATGCCTCTTGCACAAAACATTCATTTTTTTAAGGTTGAAGCAGCCAGCAGCTTTGTGTGGTATCTTGATTTTGGGAGTAGAAAACAGTACATCCCAAGACTACATATTCCTTGTGCACCTTGACCCCCCAGGGTATCCAGAACTACCTTCTATTGAATGCATGTGTGTGTGCAATGCTCTTGAAGCCGTGCATAGTTACACAAGAAGGAGTCTATGGGAGGCCAGGCCAGCAGACAGGCTAACACAGACGAAGACTCAGAGCCCAGCCATAAGACCGCTGCCAGGCTCTGCTAGTCAGTGCAGAAGACTGATGTAAGGTGTCTTCTAACTGTGAGAAGTTGGCCTGGTAGGGGATGTTTCCAATTCTGGAACCACCTACTACCTGACCAAACAATCCCTTATGGTGTCTGGTTGTAAGTCAACCTTATTAGACAAGCTATCCTAGGGGTAGCATGGACTAAGCAGCCTAAAGGCTTAACTTAAGAGGTCGTGTTAAGCGAGCTGTTTTACCACATACAATCCTGTAATACCAAATGAAAGGACACCACACAAGTATATATTATAAAAATATATGTGTTTATTACTAAAAACAATCCCCAGTATTCTTTATGAATAAAGGGGCACAAGCGTTAAATCAAAAAGCACTGTTTAAACATACAAGTTGCACAATTATGGATGAGGGCGGGGGGCCACTCAAACCATATACTAAACAAGTGGTATAAGAGAGGCCACTCGAACAGTGGTTAGGCCTAGGGCCTAGGGAATCGCTGGGAGCAGTCAGGACAAGCAATGCTGAAGTCGGGAATGGCCCTCGGGATTCGGGAGATGTGCGGAAAGCGCACGCATGCACCAATGTTAACCAATGGTGCGTAAAAGTCAAAGAGTTAAAGTTTAAGGACACTTCCGCTGAACCTAGAGGAACAAAACTTAACACACAGACCCTAGAGGTGTGCACCAGTGTGGGAACACCGGCGGAGCAAAGTTACCTCACCCACAGGAAGTGGGTGCACAGGGTCGAAGTGGCGTCGGGTTTTGACACGCAGGCTCTTGGTGCTTGAAGCTGAAAGGGCTGCAGGCAGGGTGAAGACGAAGTGTCCGGTGGAGTCCAAGGGTGGACTCAAGTTGTAGAGTACCTGAAAGCAGAGGGGACAGAGTCTGGGTCACTCAGCAGTGACCAGGGTGGAACCAGGACGGAACCAGGCAATGTCGGGCGCAATCAGGTGGTCGTCGAGGAGCTTCTCTCCGCTGTCACGTGGGCTCTGGGGCATCTGCGACGTCCAGGAGCAGGTCACGATCTGTCCCACGCAGGCTCTCACCGTCGGTGCAGTCGGCTTCAGGTTTGGAGCAAACAAGCCTTGGTAAGAGCAATCCACGCAGGATCGGAAGATTACTTCTCACTCGGACCAGGAAGGTCAGAGTCGGGGCTCCTTTTCAGGGGAGCTGGTGTGGATCTGGAGCAACCAGATTCACGAGTCTTCTTTGGTAGTTCGTCGGCACAGGGACCACAAGCCAGCTGGCAAGTGACCGGGCCAACGCGTTGAGCCAAATCGTGCCAAAGGGCCCCACGCAGCACTCGTCGAGTGTGGAGGGCTGAACTTCGGCTCAGGAGTAGCTCAGGGTGGGGGCTTCTCAAACCCCGGTGTACAGCTTCGAGGGTCACTCGTGGGCTGCACGGTCAGCGTCTCGTGGTCACTTCAAGATGGCGTGCCCCACGCTTCCGGTCGCCTCCACGGGTCTCAGCTTTGCATGGACTGTGGATCGGGCTGTTAGAAGCTGGGCAGGCTTGATCTCGTCGATCTCAGTCGCTCGAGTTCCGGCGGGAACTGCAACTAAGTAGACGTCGAGGGCTGGATGGTGCCTGCTGCTGCAGGGTGGTCACTCCTTGACCACAAGGGAGATTCTTCGGGCTTCCACGTTGAGATGGAGGGCGAAGGGTCCAGAATATCGTTTCAAATGTTTCTTCCAGGAAATCTGATGTGCATTGGCACTGCTCCCACTCTTATTCGAATCTGGTGGGCGTGATTACCTGCTAGGTCCCCTCCTATGGGTGGGACCCAGGAAGTGGGTGGATACACCCCCTTCCTTTGATCCAGGCCGCCCTGGCACGAGGGCTGGAGTGCTCAGAACCGGTTTGGCCGGATTATGCAAGGGGCAGCCTTGTGCGCCCCAGGCAGTGTCTGGTTTCTTTCAAACCTCCCTGCTACAATACACTATCTCCTGTCTGGAGGGCGGTGACACCCTCCTGTGACAGGAAACCCTTTGTCCAGGACCCCCTTGACTGGGTTTCGGTCAGCTCCAGGGGTCCAGACATTTGTCTGTGGCAGAGGCATCCATTTTGTGGATCTTAAGGCCTTTGGAGAAATCAACCGCATTAAAGTGAAGTAACATGTCTTACCCCTCTAGAGGGGTGGAATGCCATCCCCGTCGCCAGAACTGGCGAGGGGATGGTATTCCAAAGCGTATGACACCTTACACGACATGTTTTGATAAAGCCAAACCAGAGTTGCTAAATAACCGCGAGGATTATAAGGCACTTAATAGTATATGGTATGGCATTATCCTGAAACAGCTTAGGGATTTGTTCCCGACGGCTGCAGACAGGCTCAGCTCATGCTAGAGCTCCATCTCACATAAAAACCATGCACCCAGCCTCCAGGATTGGTGAGGCCTGTCTATAGGAGTGGCTCACAGGTTTACATGTGTCCAGATATAGGTTTAGACATAGGTATACTATATCTAAGCAAGGGGTGTGTACACCACCTTACCCCAGCTGAGTGATCAGCCAGTTGTGTCAATTTAAGAACCAGCCAGGGGTGGCAAAAGATATGCTGCAGCCCCTGGTAGGCCTTAGTGGCTCCTGTGCCCTGTGCACCTATAGTGCATTCTACAGGGGCTGACAAGGAGTCCATTTCCAATTGGTATGTGCCTATAGCACATGTGTCATTAATTTAGTGAGAGAACAGCAGGCTGGGGGTCTGATCAGCAGGCCCACAGCCTCAGTAGTCGAAAACCAGTGAAGCAAAAAGCAAAAATTTGGGGTGACCATAGGATAGCAGACCCTACTCTCCTACACTAACCCTTAGATGCCACCCTGCCATTTGAATACCTGAATCACACCTGTGAAATGGGCAGAGCAGATAGGAAGAAACAGAATGACAAGCTGTGCATTCCTGTGCAGTACACTAGGCCCATCTCACCATCGATTTTACAGATTCTGTTAACATGTATGCAATAAAGAGAAAACAGGAAACCTTAATAATACGATTATTGTAACTGACTTCCTTCGCTCAATCTTCTGCTTCCGTGATGTTATGCGAAAGATGGACCTATATCTACCAACATAATGTATCACTGGTCCCCAAAGGCAGCCTTGAGTGTTATCAGCATTTCCCATCAATCGGTTGTGATGTCATCTCCTACACCACACCCCTGACCCTGGCAGGTTTGTGACATCATGTACTACATCACACCCCTGGGTCTCGCAGGCTTTATGACATCATTCACCTCTTTGCTATATATAGAGGCATAGTCGGGGATGCCTGCAGTGTGTGTGCAGTCTGTGGACTGGGCTATGAATGGTGTGAAAGAGGGGTGAATGGGGGACTTGGGGGCACCGAGCTAACATCAGACTCACAGGATGGCCGCGGCAGTTTTGCTTCTCGTGGCCTCTGCCATGTGTTGTTTGGTCGTTCAGTGGGAGAAAACAGGCAGCACCTCGCAGACCGCCAGAGAGATGCACTTTGAGGTGGGGGCGGAGCCTTCCATAAGGTGTGGTAAGGGCTTATGAGGTTCCTTGTCGTTGCAGTAAACAGCTTTTAATAGCAATTCCTGGGGTTCTCTTTGCAGGTGAATTGAATTTTGCCTTGAGCGCCAGGAACTTTGGCACCGCCCCTATCTGGAGCTGGGTGCAGAATGTCTGTGGGTCTAATGGGAAGCACGGTAGTATGAATGAAGGTGTGAATGGGGGACTTGGGGGCACTGAGCTAACATCAGACTCACAGGATGGCCGCGGCAGTTCTGCCTCTCAAGGCCTCTGCCATGTGTTGTTTGGTTGTTCAGTGGGAGAAAACAGGCAGCACCTCGCAGACCACCAGAGAGATGCACTTTGAGGTGGGGGGGGACGGAGCTTTCCATAAGGTGTGGGAAGGCCTTATGAGGTTCCGTGTAGTTGCAGTAAACAACTTTTAATAGCAATTCCTGGGGTTCTCTTTGCAGGCAAATTGAATTTTGCCTTTCGCTCCAAGAACTCTGGCACCGCCCCTATCTGGAGCGGGGTGCGGAATGTCTGTGAGTCTAATGGGAAGCACGGTAGTATGAATGAAGGTGTGAATGGGGGACTTGACCAGATCAGATGCAATTTGTTTCCCTGACATAATTTTAGATTGAGTACAAAGAAATCAAATATTTCCCAAAAAACAATCATCCATGTTGTGTTTCATTATTTCATGATCACCAGGACCTCCCAGGGGCAAGGCGACGGCGACAGAGACTCCGGTGGCAGAAGGTGAACAGGAGCAGTCCCTTGCAGGCTCTTCTGCTGGCCCCAGTAAGTTGTTCTATTGTTATATTAATACTTATACTTCCCTAACTTTTACAGCTCCTATTCATTACAAACTGGTTCCTAATAATTCTATGTTTTACAAAATAGTCTTTGATCTTCTTCTAATGTGGACTACTTTCTACATTCTTATCCTGCCTCTACCATCACTCTCTGTGCTACTACTATTTACAATTATGAGTCGGTCTGTGTAGGTAGCTAAGCTTGTCCATTCGGCAAACGGTGTGAAACAAAACTCTGATACAGCAATAGCTCTAGGCACTGAGTGCAGTCCTCTGGGTTGCCCTTGCTGTCTATTCCAGTCTTCTTAATGTAAGTGCTTTGACAATTTCCAACAACAAAATGTCATTGTTTACACCAAGTAAAAGGTAGCAGTTGCCTTTTTGATTTGAGAGGAGCACATCCCATACCGCTACTGTTTCAGGGACTATTCTTCACACAAAGAAGTATGAACAAGATAAATAGGACATTGTTGATGATAGGTGCAGTTCGACTTTCGACATACCTCAGTCCGAACAGAAGTTGAACCCCCATTCCCCTGACCGACTATCTAGAATGTCTGACCAATGATTTTACGACCCAGAAGAACAGAAAAAGAGAGACTACCTCCGAGTCCTGGCCTATCTGAGTTACTGAAACATGACTGCCAAGTGCAGTAGTTCAAACCATTCCGCTCACTCACTCGTGAACAAAAACCACACAGTGTTTGTTAGTTTTTAATTTTTATTTTCAATTGAGAAATGAAAACATTATTTCTTTATTTTTAATAGCGTAGTATTCTTATGGATGAAGATGACGTTAAAGTTTACTTTAAACAACATTCCCATGAATGAAATTAGTATGACTCAAACTTAAAAATAGTTAACACTAACAGACACAGGAAATTAGTAGAATAACTGTGTGTGAGCCCCCACCTTCTTTAAAGTACTTAAGTACTGCTGGTGGTGACTCAGTAGTAGTTGGTGAATCGTCTGGCTGAAGGGCAATGGAATCTTCTTTCTGTAATGAGAAAAATGGTGCACGTTAAGCAAGCATTAATCAGTTGTCAAAAGAAGAAGTGTAGCATTTAATGGAATAAGCATCTAAAAGGTTAACACCCTCCCCAAAACCGTAACATTTTTTCAATCCCAGTAATACAAAATGTGTTATGTAACATTTCCTTCCATTACGAGACAAAATAGGGGGTTGTGTATGGCATCTGAAAATATGACATGTTTTTCCTAGACGTCACAACATCTGATGCGGCACAGATGACCATCCGTGCTGGGGCCAGCAGTGCGGAGGGGTCCACTCTGGATGCGGCGGTGCCAACAGGAGGAGCTGGGGGGGAAGGCTCAGCGGCGGCGGATGGTGGTAAGTTATTATACTACTTACTTATTATATTTTTTTTGAGTAGGCTCGTAAAGGAGTGTATGATGTACTGTACAGTAGTACACAGTACACTAGTATAAGTACACTGTACTGTCAAGAACATTTACTAATTTATAACTACTTTTTGGGCTATCACGGAGAAGACAGTCAACCTTGACTTGTAATAGCATTAGTGGCTGTACTTCTCTGGTAACCAATGGTCCCCTCTATTTCACTTGAACTCAGCTGGCCAATTTTTATTTTAAAGCCAAGTCATATCAGATCAGATGTAGTTTAGGGATGTGAAGAACGAAAAGCTAAAGAAGAGTGAAACGAAGGACGAGCGAGTCTTAATATTTATTTATGACTGTAAAAAATGGTTTTGTTGAATGCAATTCAACATAAGAAAGAATACAGCGGTTTCCAAAATATAATGAAAAGGGTGTAAGTTGGTTGTTAACAAAAAGAAATTTTGGTACATTTGAGACATTAAGAAGAATCATAGACGTACTTTGTAAGCCTGGATGTTATCTTCTTTATCCTCCTCGTCGATAGCAGAGGTGTATGATGTAGTAGCGCAGACGCTGAGTGGATGAAGTATGGCCAGTGGCAGTGCCACCCCTATAGAAAAGTAAGACATTCCTATTCCCACCTGCATGTACTGCTTAAAGTACTGCGAGTCTGCATCATCATGGCCTGTGTCTGTATTTCTTGGGTTAAAGCTGAGTGAGCTGCCATTATGGCGGCTACCACAAGTTCACGTACCAGTAATTTCTTTTGCAAAACAAGAGAAAAAAGTAAAAAGGCATTTTTTAGTACTATCTGACTATGTATGTACTAGTAGTGAGTCCACCTATAGTGCTGCTTGTGGAATTCCTGAAACTCACAGTGTCACAGGCTTACAAAGACGGCGGAAAGATACAGGCCAAAATGTTTTACTGTGTTTGCTACTTGCTGGTGTTACTGAGTGTCACAGGCTCTGTAGAAATGACTGTCCCCTTTTTGGAGCCTCGCTGGGCTCTGAATAAACAAATGGCCCCTGAGAATCTCTGGGCTCTCAAAGATAGTTGTGGCGCCTGAGCCCCTCGTGGGCTCTCAGTAAATCAAAATGCCCCCTTGAGCCTTTCAGGCTCATACACAAAATACGGCCGTTGGAGTCCCTCCGGGACTCAAGAGAACAAATGGCTCTGGGCGTTGGAGTCCCTCTTCGGGGGACTCGAAAGGAAATGATGCCACCCAGAGCCTCTCGCGGCCCTGAAGAAATGCCCCAGTAACGTAGGAGCCCGCCCGGGGCTCAAATCTGCAGGGAGGCCCCCCCGGGGCCTCTCAGGCTCTTTGACAACAAAGCCCTGGTACTGGAGGGGAGGGCGGGCGCCGGCAATGTGCCCCGACGCCCTCCTCCCTAGACGGGAACACCGAGCCCCACTTACCCGGTTTCTGGTGGGCGCTCCCAGGGTCTCCAGGCTCCTTCTATTCCTCGGCAGCTGCGGGGCTCTCCCCACACCACGGTTGCCCCGCTGCTGGACAGAAGGCTTCTCTCTCTCCTGGGTGAGTGCACCGGATCCCAGGGTCGGCTCCCGGTAGCTTCCGGCTCCCTCCTTCCTGTCCCGGGCTGGCAGCCAATCAGAGCGCGGCCTGGGGAATGAGGTCACGGCCTGCCTGACTTCCTGTACGGCCGGGCGGCGACGGGGAAAACTTCACAGGGCAATGCCGGGTGGGCACCGGCCTTAAGCTCAATAAAGCGCTCCCAAAGCGCTCGTGACAGGGTAAAGCACAAGGTCCTTGGCAGGGTGGGCACCTGCCAGGGGACTGTCAAATCGGCAAAAAGTGGCGTGGGCAGCCACGAAAAGGGAAAGTAAAGCGCTCCCAGCGCTCAAAGACGATTCGCAGCGCTCTCAGCGCTAGGGGTGCAGGCACAGCGCTCCCAAGCGCTAGGGGCACAGCAAAGTTCCTTAAAGCAGGCAGGGGGCAAGGCTGGGCCCAGAGCCAGCTCACTGGGTCTCCAGGCAGGGAGATAATCCAAGTGGCGGTCTTCCTGGCCCCAGCAACAGCAGCAGCCCCCTCAGGCAGGATCCTGGCAGAGAACAGTTTGTGTGGCGACACAGCCCCATTTTTATGCACCACATTCCTTTGTCTGTAGGTGCAGGGTGGGGGAGAAAACAGTCACAGCTGGTTTTGGAGCACCCTTGATGTGCTCATCACCTCACTCTATTCACTGGCAGGGCTAGGGTCGTTAGACGCACCACAGGGGGCGGGGCCAGCATTGTGTGGGGAAAGCCCAGCCCCATCAGGAACCAGGTGCAGCCCTCCCCTCACATCAGCATGCTGATCTGAGCACTCACCACTGGGCAGACCCATCCAGACATCCTGGATCCTGGTATCCCAGCCAACTCCAGCCAATCACACACCAGCACCCTCACAGCCATCTACCACTTCGCCGCGCTGGCGCTGCTACTAGCGCTGCTACTAGCGCCGAGTACTTTTTAAAACTTCCTGTTTTGCATTTGGGTTCGTTTTTCTGTTTCATTCTTCCCTGATTTTAGCCTGCCTGCTTGCTGCCAGCGCCCCCTTCTCCCCTTACCTGCACCTTAAAAACGGCATTTTCTGCCTGCCAAGCACCACCACTTTGGTGGGTCCGGGTCCTGGGGGTCATTTTGGGCGCCATCTTTGTTTGGGCTACTTCAGCCAGCGGCGGCCGCCATCTTGGAGCGGACTCGCACGCTCAGGCTTGATTGGAGCGCCTACTGAAGGCGGGCTCTAGCGTGGTGCTGGTTAGACCATCTACCACTTCGCCGCGCTCGCGCTGCTACTAGCGCCGAGTACTTTTTAAAACTTCCTGTTTTGCATTTGGGTTCGTTTTTCTGTTTCATTCTTCCCTGATTTTAGCCTGCCTGCTTGCTGCCAGCGCCCCCTTCTCCCCTTACCTGCACCTTAAAAACGGCATTTTCTGCCTGCCAAGCACCACCACTTTGGTGGGTCCGGGTCCTGGGGGTCATTTTGGGCGCCATATTTGTTTGGGCTACTTCAGCCAGCGGCGGCCGCCATCTTGGAGCGGACTCGCACGCTCAGGCTTGATTGGAGCGTCTACTTAAGGCGGGCTCTAGCGTGGTGCTGGTTAGACCATCTACCACTTCGCCGCGCTCGCGCTGCTACTAGCGCCGAGTACTTTTTAAAACTTCCTGTTTTGCATTTGGGTTCGTTTTTCTGTTTCATTCTTCCCTGATTTTAGCCTGCCTGCTTGCTGCCAGCGCCCCCTTCTCCCCTTACCTGCACCTTAAAAACGGCATTTTCTGCCTGCCAAGCACCACCACTTTGGTGGGTCCGGGTCCTGGGGGTCATTTTGGGCGCCATCTTTGTTTGGGCTACTTCAGCCAGCGGCGGCCGCCATCTTGGAGCGGACTCGCACGCTCAGGCTTGATTGGAGCGCCTACTTAAGGCAGGCTCTAGCATGGTGCTGGTTAGACCATCTACCACTTCGCCGCGCTCGCGCTGCTACTAGCGCCGAGTACTTTTTAAAACATCCTGTTTTGCATTTGGGTTCGTTTTTCTGTTTCATTCTTCCCTGATTTTAGCCTGCCTGCTTGCTGCCAGCGCCCCCTTCTCCCCTTACCTGCACCTTAAAAACGGCATTTTCTGCCTGCCAAGCACCACCACTTTGGTGGGTCCGGGTCCTGGGGGTCATTTTGGGCGCCATCTTTGTTTGGGCTACTTCAGCCAGCGGCGGCCGCCATCTTGGAGCGGACTCGCACGCTCAGGCTTGATTGGAGCGCCTACTTAAAGTCGCTCCCTCACGCGCAGCGTGACGCGCAGGTGGACGCCCTCGCTTAGCCTGAGTCGTGCTGGAGTCCTGCCCGTCAGCGTCCCGGAGGCGTCGGGGCGGCGGGGGACCCCGGTCCGGCAATACTCTGGCTGAGATGATTTGCTATTCCTCTGCGTCATTGCGGGACATGCGGGGCCATTCTAGCTCTTGCCGCTCCATTTTCCCGGGGCGGTTTAGGGGCAAACGACGCTGTCCGGGCTGTGGTTGGACGCCTTCCTGGATTTGTGCTACGGTTCCTCACCCGGCAACAGCTGGCGTGAAGCATCTTTGCCTGCTGCTGAACACGAGGTCGGTAGGGCGCCACGCCCTGCACATTTACGATCTTCTGGTCAGGGAAAATCCCCTGTGCTTGCTACTGACCGAAACTTGGCTGGGAGAGGCTTCCAATCCGGACGTCTTCTCAGCCATTCCTCCTGCGTACAATATCTTCCGGCAGGACAGAGTTAAGGGCAGGGGAGGGGGAGTGGCGGTTGTGGTGAAAAAGAGCGTCTCCTGCTCGGTGCTTCCCCTGAACTCCATTGGGAATGCCGAGTCGCTCGCCTTCACGCTCAGACTGTCCCCAGGTCAGGCCTTGAAGGGGTTGTTGGTTTATAGACCACCAGGCCCGGTGGGTTCCTTTTTGGAGGATCTGCAGACAGCCGTCTCTGAGCTGGCGCTGACCACACAGCATTGTGTTGTGGCCGGTGATTTCAACTTCCACCTTGACACGGCGGACGACCCTGTTGCGGCCAAATTGCTGGATGTAGCCGTACGCTATATAAAAGCTACTTAACATAACAACATAACATAACATAACAGCACACGTACAGCCATGTCTAGAAGTGGTACTTCCCCACTAGACACTGTAGGAAGGTGGCTACCTGACTATGGTTACCCCAGATTTGTTGCCTGTGTTTAGCTGGTTTTTTGACTTAGTTGACCTGGTTCCCTGCTAATCAGGGCCCCAGGCCATCTGCTCTCTCTGTAAAATGGATTCCATGTACCCTAGGTACATACCACAATTGAAAATGGACTCCTTGTCAGCCCCTGTATAATGCACTATAGGTGCCCAGGGCATAGGAGCCACCAAGGCCTACCAGGGGCTGCAGCATATCTTTTGCCACCCCTGGCTGGTTCTTAAATTTACACAACTGGCTGATCACTCAGCTGGGGTAAGGTGGTGTAATCACCCCTTACTTAGATATAGTATACCTATATCTAAACCTATATCTGGACACATATAAACCTGTGAGCCACTCCTATGGAAGGCCTCATCAATCCTGGAGGCAGAGTGCGTGGTTTAATGTGAGATGGAGCTCTAGCATGAGCTGAGCCTGTCTGCAGCTGTCGGGAACAACTCCCTAAGCTGTTTCAGGATAATGCCATACCATATACTCTTAAGTGCCTTATAATCCTCGCGGTTATATAGCAACTCTGGTTTGGCTTTATCAAAACATGTCGTGTAAGGTGTAATACGATTTGGAATACTATCCCCTCGCCAGTTCTGGTGATGGGGATAGCATTCCACCCCTCTAGAGGGGTAAGACATGTTACTTTACTTAAATGCGGTTAATTTCTAAAAGGACCTTAGATCCACAAAATGGATGCCTTTGCCACAGACAAGAGTCTGACCCCCTGAAGCTGACCGAAACTCAGCCAAATGGGGCCTGGACAAAGGGTTTCCTGTCGCAGGGGGGTGTTACCACCCTCCAGACAGGAGATAGTGGATTGTAGCAGGGAGGTCTGAAAGAAACCAGACACTGCCTGGGGCGCACAAGGCTGCCCCTTGTATAATCAGGCCAAACCGGTTCTGGGGCACTCCAGCCCTCATGCCAGGGCGGCCTGGATCAAAGGAAGGGGGTGTATCCACCCACTTCCTGGGTCCCACCCATAGGAGGGGACCTAGCAGGTAATCCAGCCCCCAAAATTAGTATAAGACTGGGAGCAGTGCCAATGCACTTCAGATTTCCTGATGAAACATAAGAAACGAAACTCTGGACCCTTCGACATCCTACTCAACGTAGAAGACTGAAGAATCTCCCTTGTGGTCAAGGAGTGACCACCCTGTGCAAACAGGCACCATCCAGCCATCGACGTCTGCTTTGTCGCAGTTCCTGCCGGAACTCAAGCGACAGAGATCGACGAGATCAAGCTTGCCTGCCTTCCAACAGCCCGATCCACAGTCCCTGCAGAGCTGAGACCCGTGGAGGCGACCAGAAGCGTGGGGCATGCCATCTTGAATTGACCACAAGACGCTGACCGTGCAGCCCACGAGTGACCCTCGAAGCTGTACACCGGGGTTTGAGAAGCCCCAACCCTGAGCCACTCTTGCACCGAAGTTCAGCCCTCCACACTCGACGAGTGCTGCGTGGAGCCCTTCTGCTCCATTTGGCTCAACACGTTGGCCCGGTCACTTGCCAGCCGGCTAGTGGCCCCTGTACCGACGAACTTTGAAATTCGACCTGCAACTCTGGTTGCTCCAGATCTGCACCAGCTCCCCTGAAAAGGAGCCCCCACTCTGACCCTCCTGGTTCGAGTGAGAAGCAATCTCCCGGTTCCGCGTGGATTGCTCTTGCCAAGTGTTGTTTGCTCCAAACTTGAAGCCGACTGCGCCGACGGTGAGAGCCCTCGTGGGACAGATCGTGACCCGCTCCTGGACGTCGCAGATGCCCCAGAGCCCACGTGACAGTGGAGAGAAGCTCCTCGACGACCACCTGATTGCGCCCGACATTGCCTGGTTCCGTCCTGGTTCCACCCTGGTCACTGCTGAGTGACCCAGACTCTGTCCCCTCTGCTTTCAGGTACTTTTCGACTCGAGTCCACCCTTGGACTCCACCGGACACTTCTCTTTCACCCCGCCTGCAGCCCTTTCAGCTTCAAGCACCAAGAGCCTGCGTGACGAAACCCGACTCAACTTCGACCCTGTGCACCCGCTTCCTGTGGGTGAGGTAACTTTGCTCCGCCGGTGTTCCCACACTGGTACACATCTCTAGGGTCTGTGTCTTAAGTTTTGTTCCTCTAGGTTCAGCGGAAGTGTCCTTAAACTTTAACTCTACAACTTTTACGCACCATTGGTTAACATTGGTGCATGCGTGCGCTTTCCGCACTGCACCCGAATCCCGCGGGCTTTTCCCGACTTCAGCACTGCTTGTCCCGACTGCTCCCAGCGATTCCCTAGGCCCTAGGCCTAACCACTGTTCGATTGGTATCTCTTATACCACTTGTTTAGTATATGGTTTGAGTGGCCCCCCGCCCTCATCCATAATTGTCAACTTTGTATGTTTAAACTGTGCTTTTGATTTAACGCTTGTGCCCCTTTATTCATAAAGAATACTGGGGATTGTTTTTAGTAATAAATACATATATTTTTATAATATATACTTGTGTGGTGTCCTTTCATTTGATATTACAGGATTGTATGTGGTAAAACAGCTCGCTTAACACGACCTCTTAAGTTAAGCCTTTAGGCTGCTTAGTCCATGCTACCCCTAGGATAGCTTGTCTAATAAGGTTGACTTGCAACCAGACACCATAAGGGATTGTTTGGTCTGATAACCGGTGGTTCCAGAATTGGAAACATCACCTATCAGGCCAACTTCTCACAGTCCTGAAGAGTGTCCTAATAGATGGGTTTGGCTTAACCACTGAACAGTACAGGTTGAAGTTCAGAGACACCCAGAAGACACAGACTCAGGACTGGACTGATTTTGTTGATTGAGCAACTAAGGCTCTGGAGGGTTGGCTACATGGCAGCAAAGAACATGACTTTACAGGATTGTATAATTTGATTATGAGGGAGCAGATCCTAAGTAATTGTCAGAACCAGCTCTTACACCAGCACCTGGTGGACTCTGATCTGACCTCTCCCCAAGAATTGGGAAAGAAGGCAGACAAGTGGGTCAGAACCAGGATTAGGCATAAGAATCAGGACAGTGACCAGAAGAAGGAGTCTACCAAGCCTCAAGATAAGGGTGGGGATAAAAATAAAGAAAAGACTTCCACAGGGCCCCAAAACTCCAAGAATGGGGGTGGGTCCCAAGACACTTCTTCAACAGAGAAAAAGCCTTATTGTCATGTCTGTAAACAGGTTCAACAAGTTCAAAAGGGCTGTAGCCAACCCCCCTCTGTGGGACCTCTCTGTAAGCAAAGAGCAGGCAGGGTAAAAGAATGTCCCATTTCCGCCCGAGCTTCTCTGGTAATCCTTTTATCATGCCTTTTAGGGTCTTGTTAAATCTCTCCACAAGCCCATTGCATTGTGGATGATATGGGGTGGTAAACTTATAGTTTACTCCACATTCCTTCCACATTGCTTTCAGATAGCTAGACATAAAATTTGTGCCTCTATCTGATAGTACCTCCTTAGGAAAGCCCACTCTTGAGAAAACTGCAATGAGGGCCTTTGCCACCACAGGGGCTGTGGTGGTCCTTAGGGGAATAGCCTCTGGATACCTGGTGGCATGATCCACTACCACCAGTATGAATCTGTTCCCAGAAGCTGTTTGGGGGTCCATTGGACCTACAATATCAATTCCAACTCTTTCAAAGGGAACTCCCACCACAGGTAGTGGTATTAGGGGGGCCTTTGTTGTGCCACCTGACTTACCACTGGCTTGGCAAGTGACACAGGAGCGACAAAACTCCTTGACATCCTCTGACATGTGAGGCCAGTGAAAGTGTGAAACAAGCCTGTCCCACGTCTTGTTCTGGCCTAAGTGTCCTGCAAGGGGAATATCATGGGCCAAGGTAAGGAGGAACCCCCTAAACTGCAGAGGTATAACCAACCTCCTGGTCATGCCAGGCTTGGGGGCTCTAGCCTCTGAGTAAAGGAGTCCATCATCCCAATACACAGTATGGGTACCTTGGGCATCCCCAGCAGCCTCAGCAGCAGCCTGCTGTCTGAGGGGTTCAAGGGAAGGGCAATCTAATTGAGCCTGCCTCAGGTCTGCCCTTGAGGGTCCCCCTGTCCCCAGAAACTCGACCTGGTCAGGTTCAAGCTCCTCAGAGACAGTCTCCTCTTGGACTGCAGAATCAGTTTCCTCTGAAACCTGATCCTCAACCTGGGGCAAGGTGGAAGGCTGAGCCTTTCCTCTCTTGCTCCTTCTCTTGGGTTGTGGCTGGTCTATTGTTTCAAGATCCACCACTGGTTCAGGAAGGCACTTCTTAGCCTGAGCCCTTGTCATGGCAAGGACATGCTCTGAAATCCCTAGCATTTCTGCATGAGTCCTGTACTCCACTTCTGACCATGCTGAGCTTTCAAGGTCATTTCCTAACAGACAGTCTACTGGTAGGTCTGCACTCACCACAACCTTCTTTAGGCCATCAACCCCTCCCCAGGAGAAGTTCACAACTGCCACACTATGGGAAGTAGTGGAGTTGCTTGCATTGGTTACTAGGTAGCTCTCACCTAGTACAATCTGTCCAGGGTCCACAAAGTCAGGTGTCACCATTGTGACACTGGCACATGTGTCCCTGTAAGCTTGAGCCAGTTTCTCATTAATTAAGGGAGTCTGTCTGTATTTGCCCAGGTTACTGGGGCTTACTGCAGTGGGCAACTCAATGTCCACATCATACAGGAGAACTGCCTGTGTAGGGATTCTGACTAGGCCAGATCCTACTTCAATACCCAGGGTCAACCCAGCTACACCCTTGGACTGTGTTCCACCACTGCTTACTGTACTTGGGGTTGCAGTTGCTTTAGGAGCTGGAGTGGTGGGGACTGGATTTGCCTTGGTGCATTCACTGCCCCAGTGTGAAACTGATTTGCAGGTATTACACCAAGGTGTCTTTGGACCTTTGTTCTTCTTCTTCTTGTTTCCATTTTGGGAACCACCCTCCTTACTATTAGTTTGGGGGCCTGAAGACTTCTGGTCTTTTTCTTTATCTTTCTGATTACCACCCTTCTGGTCTGTTTTCTTCTGGTCACCACCTTGGTTCTGGGGTTTCTGCTTAATCCTTGTTCTGACCCATTTGTCCGCCTTCTTTCCCAATTCTTGGGGAGAGGTCAGATCAGAGTCAATAAGGTATTGATGCAACAGCTGGTTTGTACAGTTATTAAGGATCTGTTCTCTCATTATAAGATTGTACAATCCTGTATAGTCTGAAACTTTACTTCCCTGCAACCAACCCTCCAAAGCCTTAGTGGCACACTCAACGAAATCAGTCCAGTCTTGAGTCTGTGCTTTTTGGGTGTCTCTGAACAACAACCTGTATTGCTCAGTGGTTAGGCCAAACCCTTCAATAAGAGCACTCTTCAAAACAGAGTTGTTTTTGTCATTCTCAGGTCTAACTGTGAGGAGCCTGTCCCTCCCTTTCTCAGAAAAGGAGTACCATAAAATTGCAGCCCACTGATCTTGAGGAACCTGCTGTACCATGCAGGCTCTCTCCAGAGCAGTCATCCATTTGTGGATGTCATCCCCTTCTTTAAGGGGGGGCACAATTTTTGTCAGGTTTCTATTGTCATAGCCCCTGTCTTTTTCTCTTGGAAAATTGCTGCCACCAGTGGCATCTAAGCCACTTAATTTCTGCTCTCTTGCCAAGGTAAATCTAGCTTGAGCCAAGGTAAGTTTAGCTTGAGCCAGGGCTACCTCCTCCCTCTCTATTTGGAGTCTGACAGCCCTCATTCTGGCCCTATGCTCAGTCTTTTGAGAGGCAGTCATACCTCTCTCAGATTCTCTGGAGGCACTAGAAATATGAGAGTCCCCTGAGGGAGATCTCACTCTTCTGTTGCCTGGGAGAATAAGACTGTGGGATCTGGGGAGGTGCTGGCCCTCTCCATTTCCCAGTAGGTCTAAGTTGGCCTGGTTAAGCCTGGCAACTAGGACCTGGCTACCCCTCTGATCCTGATCTTCGGTGTCCTCAACATCTGAGTCCTCCTCCCCCTCCTCTCCATCTTCCTCCTGAGGGGTGTCAGTTACAGGGGGTTTCTCTCCACTTCCTGACTGTAAGGGAATTCCATTCACCTTCTCTAAGTCATCCTGTTCTAGGATGTCTATCAGGATTTGGCAGGTGGGACTTCTGCCCCTTTTTAACCCTCTTGATTTGCACAAGGCAATCAAGTCCCTTCGGGTTAGTTTGTCATAGCTGGAAGTTGCCTGGGTAAGGTCAACTGTCACAGGAGCAGACCCTGAGGCTTTTCCTGTGTCAGACATGACTCTAGTGTGGTGTAAGTGATGCACCTACCTACACTAAGTGTTTTCCTACTGTACCTTACTAGTGAGTTGTAGTCAGGGTGTGCTAATCCCTTCAACCTACAACTACTAAGTTCAGTAGAACTTAATATGCTAAGCTTTTGATTTTATATGTACCTAGAGGTACTTGATGTGATCTTTCAATTTGATACAAAGATTGCAATGGTAAAACAACAGCAAGCTCAAATCCGCACCGCTGCTCACCAATGTGAGAAGTTGGCCTGGTAGGGGATGTTTCCAATTCTGGAACCACCTACTACCTGACCAAACAATCCCTTATGGTGTCTGGTTGTAAGTCAACCTTATTAGACAAGCTATCCTAGGGGTAGCATGGACTAAGCAGCCTAAAGGCTTAACTTAAGAGGTCGTGTTAAGCGAGCTGTTTTACCACATACAATCCTGTAATATCAAATGAAAGGACACCACACAAGTATATATTATAAAAATATATGTGTTTATTACTAAAAACAATCCCCAGTATTCTTTATGAATAAAGGGGCACAAGCGTTAAATCAAAAGCACTGTTTAAACATACAAAGTTGCACAATTATGGATGAGGGCAGGGGGCCACTCAAACCATATACTAAACAAGTGGTATAAGAGAGGCCACTCGAGCAGTGGTTAGGCCTAGGGCCTAGGGAATCGCTGGGAGCAGTCAGGACAAGCAATGCTGAAGTCGGGAATGGCCCTCGGGATTCGGGAGAGGTGCGGGAAGCGCACGCACGCACCAATGTTAACCAATGGTGCATAAAAGTTGTAAAGTTAAAGTTAAAGGACACTTCCGCTGAACCTAGAGGAACAAAACTTAACACACAGACCCTAGAGGTGTGCACCAGTGTGGGAACACCGGCGGAGCAAAGTTACCTCACCCACAGGAAGTGGGTGCACAGGGTCGAAGTGGCGTCGGGTTCTGACACGCAGGCTCTTGGTGCTTGGAGCTGAAAGGGCTGCAGGCGGGTTAAAGATGAAGTGTCCGGTGGAGTCCAAGGGTGGACTCAAGTCGAAGAGTACCTGAAAGCAGAGGGGACAGAGTCTGGGTCACTCAGCAGTGACCAGGGTGGAACCAGGACGGAACCAGGCAATGTCGGGCGCAATCAGGTGGTCGTCGAGGAGCTTCTCTCCGCTGTCACGTGGGCTCTGGGGCATCTGCGACGTCCAGGAGCAGGTCACGATCTGTCCCACGCAGGCTCTCACCGTCGGTGCAGTCGGCTTCAAGTTTGGAGCAAACAAGCCTTGGCAAGAGCGATCCACGCGGGATCAGAAGATTGCTTCTCACTCGGACCAGGAAGGTCAGAGTCGGGGCTCCTTTTCAGGGGAGCTGGTGTGGATCTGGAGCAACCAGATTCACGAGTCTTCTTAGTCGTTTCGTCGGCACAGGGACCACTAGCCAGCTGGCAAGTGACCGGGCCAACGCGTTGAGCCAAATAGAGCCAAAGGGCCCCACGCAGCACTCGTCGAGTGTGGAGGGCTGAACTTCGGCTCAGGAGCAGCTCAGGGTGGGGGCTTCTCAAACCCCGGTGCACAGCTTCGAGGATCACTCGTGGGCTGCACGGTCAGCGTCTCGTGGTCAATTCAAGATGGCGTGCCCCACGCTTCCGGTCGCCTCCACGGGTCTCAGCTTTGCAGGGTGTAGGAAGGTGGCTACCTGACTATGGTTACCCCAGATTTTTTGCCTGTGTTTAGCTGGTTTTTTGACTTAGTTGACCTGGTTCCCTGCTAATCAGGGCCCCAGGCCATCTGCTCTCTCTGTAACATGGATTCCATGTACCCTAGGTACATACCAATTGGAAATGGACTCCTTGTCAGCCCCTGTAGAATGCACTATAGGTGCACAGGGCACAGGAGCAACTAAGGCCTACCAGGGGCTGCAGCATATCTTTTGCCACCCCTGGCTGGTTCTTAAATTGACACAACTGGCTGATCACTCAGCTGGGGTAAGGTGGTGTACACACCCCTTGCTTAGATATAGTATACCTATGTCTAAACCTATATCTGGACACATGTAAACCTGTGAGCCACTCCTATAGTCAGGCCTCCTCAATCCTGGAGGCTGAGTGCGTGGTTTTATGTGAGATGGAGCTCTAGCATGAGCTGAGCCTGTCTGCAGCCGTCGGGAACAAATCCCTAAGCTGTTTCAGGATAATGCCATACCATATACAATTAAGTGCCTTATAATCCTCGCGGTTATTTAGCAACTCTGGTTGGCTTTATCAAAACATGTCGTGTAAGGTGTCATACGCTTTGGAATACCATCCCCTCGCCAGTTCTGGCGACGGGGATGGCATTCCACCCCTCTAGAGGGGTAAGACATGTTACTTTACTTTAATGCGGTTGATTTCTCCAAAGGCCTTAAGATCCACAAAATGGATGCCTCTGCCACAGACAAATGTCTGGACCCCTGCAGTCGACCGAAACTCGACCAAATGGGTCCTGGACAAAGGGTTTCCTGTCACAGGAGGGTGTCACCGCCCTCCAGACAGGAGATAGTGTATTGTAGCAGGGAGGTTTAAAAGAAACCAGACACTGCTTGGGTAGCACAAGGCTGCCCCTTGCATAATCCGGCCAAACCGGTTCTGGGGCACTCCAGCCCTCGTGCCAGGGCGGCCTGGATCAAAGGAAGGGGGTGTATCCACCCACTTCCTGGGTCCCACCCATAGGAGGGGACCTAGCAGGTAATCACGCCCACCAGATTCGAATAAGAGTGGGAGCAGTGCCAATGCACATCAGATTTCCTGGAAGAAACATTTGAAACGATATTCTGGACCCTTCGCCTCCATTTCAACGTGGAAGCCCGAAGAATCTCCCTTGTGGTCAAGGAGTGACCACCCTGCAGCAGCAGGCACCATCCAGCCCTCGACGTCTACTTAGTTGCAGTTCCCGCCGGAACTCGAGCGACTGAGATCGACGAGATTAAGCCTGCCCAGCTTCTAACAGCCCGATCCACAGTCCCTGCAAAGCTGAGACCCGTGGAGGCGACCGGAAGCGTGGGGCACGCCATCTTGAATTGACCACGAGACGCTGACCGTGCAGCCCACGAGTGATCCTCGAAGCTGTGCACCGGGGTTTGAGAAGCACCCACCCTGAGCTACTCCTGAGCCGAAGTTCAGCCCTCCACACTCGACGAGTGCTGCGTGAGGCCCTTTGGCACAATTTGGCTCAACGCGTTGGCCCGGTCACTTGCCAGCTGGCTTGTGGTCCCTGTGCCGACGAACTACCTAAGAAGACTCGTGAATCTGGTTGCTCCAGATCCACACCAGCTCCCCTGAAAAGGAGCCCCGACTCTGACCTTCCTGGTCCGAGTGAGAAGCAATCTTCCGATGCCGCGTGGATTGCTCTTGCCAAGGCTTGTTTGCTCCAAACTTGAAGCCGACTGCACCGACGGTGAGAGCCTGCGTGGGACAGATCGTGACCTGCTCCTGGACGTCGCAGATGCCCCAGAGCCCACGTGACAGCGGAGAGAAGCTCCTCGACGACCACCTGATTGCGCCCGACATTGCCTGGTTCCGTCCTGGTTCCACCCTGGTCACTGCTGAGTGACCCAGACTCTGTCCCCTCTGCTTTCAGGTACTCTACAACTTGAGTCCACCCTTGGACTCCACCGGACACTTCATCTTTAACCCGCCTGCAGCCCTTTCAGCTTCAAGCACCAAGAGCCTGCGAGTCAAAACCCGACGCCACTTCGACCCTGTGCACCCACTTCCTGTGGGTGAGGTAACTTTGCTCCGCCGGTGTTCCCACACTGGTGCACACCTCTAGGGTCTGTGTGTTAAGTTTTGTTCCTCTAGGTTCAGCGGAAGTGTCCTTAAACTTTAACTCTTTGACTTTTACGCACCATTGGTTAACATTGGTGCATGCGTGCGCTTTCCGCACATCTCCCGAATCCCGAGGGCCATTCCCGACTTCAGCATTGCTTGTCCTGACTGCTCCCAGCGATTCCCTAAGCCCTAGGCCTAACCACTGCTCGAGTGGCATCTCTTATACCACTTGTTTAGTATATGGTTTGAGTAGCCACCTGCCCTCATCCATAATTGTGCAACTTGTATGTTTAAACAGTGCTTTTGATTTAACTCTTGTGCCCCTTTATTCATAAAGAATACTGGGGATTGTTTTTAGTAATAAACACATATATTTTTATAATATATACTTGTGTGGTGTCCTTTCATTTGGTATTACAGGATTGTATGTGGTAAAACAGCTCGCTTAACACGACCTCTTAAGTTAAGCCTTTAGGCTGCTTAGTCCATGCTACCCCTAGGATAGCTTGTCTAATAAGGTTGACTTACAACCAGACACCATAAGGGATTGTTTGGTCAGGTAGTAGGTGGTTCCAGAATTGGAAACATCCCCTACCAGGCCAACTTCTCACACAGGGACTGTGGATCGGGCTGTTAGAAGGCAGGCAGGCTTGATCTCGTCAATCTCAGTCGCTCGAGTTCCGGCGGGAACTGCAACTAAGTAGACGTCGAGGGCTGGATGGTGCCTGCTGCTGCAGGGTGGTCACTCCTTGACCACAAGGGAGATTCTTCGGGCTTCCACGTTGAGATGGAGGGCGAAGGGTCCAGAATTTCGTTTCAAATGTTTCTTCCAGGAAATCTGATGTGCATTGGCACTGCTCCCACTCTTATTCGAATCTGGGGGGCGTGATTACCTGCTAGGTCCCCTCCTATGGGTGGGACCCAGGAAGTGGGTGGATACACCCCCTTCCTTTGATCCAGGCCACCCTGGCACGAGGGCTGGAGTGCCCCAGAACCGGTTTGGCCGGATTATGCAAGGGGCAGCCTTGTGCGCCCCAAGCAGTGTCTGGTTTCTTTCAAACCTCCCTGCTACAATCCACTATCTCCTGTCTGGAGGGCGGTGACACCCTCCTGTGACAGGAAACCCTTTGTCCAGGACCCATTTGGTTGAGTTTCGGTCAACTGCAGGGGTCCAGACATTTGTCTGTGGCAGAGGCATCCATTTTGTGGATCTTAAGGTCTTTGGAGAAATTAACCGCATTTAAGTGAAGTAACATGTCTTACCCCTCTAGAGGGGTGGAATGCCATCCCCGTCGCCAGAACTGGCGAGGGGATGGTATTCCAAATCGTATGACACCTTACACGACATGTTTTGATAAAGCCAAACCAAAGTTGCTATTTAACCGCGAGGATTATAAGGCACTTAAGAGTATATGGTATGGCATTATCCTGAAACAGCTTAGGGAGTTGTTCCCGACAGCTGCAGACAGGCTCAGCTCATGCTAGAGCTCCATCTCACATAAAACCACGCACTCTGCCTCCAGGATTGATGAGGCCTTCCATAGGAGTGGCTCACAGGTTTACATGTGTCCAGATATAGGTTTAGACATAGGTATACTATATCTAAGCAAGGGGTGTGTACACCACCTTACCCCAGCTGAGTGATCAGCCAGTTGTGTCAATTTAAGAACCAGCCAGGGGTGGCAAAAGATAGGCTGCAGCCCCTGGTAGGCCTTGGTGGCCCCTATGCCCTGGGCACCTATAGTGCATTATACAGGGGCTGACAAGGAGTCCATTTCCAATTGGTATGTGCATATAGCACATGTGTCAGTAATTTAGTGAGAGAACAGCAGGCTGGGGGTCTGATCAGCAGGCCCACAGCCTCAGTAGTCGAAAACCAGTGAAGCAAAAAGCAAAAATTTGGGGTGACCATAGGATAGCAGACCCTACTCTCCTACACCTGCCTTCTGCAGGGCCTCCAAAACTTTCTTCAGGTGGATCAGGTGATCCTCCCAGGTGGAGCTAAAGACAGCAATATCATCTAGATATGCTGCGCAAAAGTCATCCAACCCAGTAAGGACTTGGTTCACCAACCTTTGGAAAGTGGCAGGTGCATTCTTCAAACCAAAGGGCATTACCACAAACTGATAATGACCACTAGGGGTAGAGAATGCTGTTTTGGCTTTTGACTCCTCAGCTAGTCTGATTTGCCAGTAGCCAGCTGTCAGATCGAATGTGCTCAGAAACTTGGCAGAAGCCAATCTGTCAATGAGCTCATCTGCTCTTGGAATGGGGTGAGCATCTGTCCTAGTGACAGCATTGAGACCCCTGTAATCCACGCAAAACCTCATTTCTCTCTTTCCATCTTGGGTATGAGGTTTTGGCACCAGGACTACTGGGCTGGCCCATGGGCTCTCTGATGGCTCAATCACTCCAAGCTCCAACATCTTTTGCACCTCAGCCTTGATGCAATCCCTGACATGGTCAGGTTGCCTGTAGATCTTATTCTTGACAGGCAGACTGTCACCAGTGTCCACTACATGGGTACACCAGTCAGTCTGGCTGGGTGTGAGTGAAAACAAATGCCTGTGGGCCTGCAAAACTTGTCTGCAGTCCATCTGTTGCTGGTCAGTGAGGCTGCCTGCCAAGGCTACTCCATCCACTGAACCATCATCAGGGTTCTGAGAAAGCAGGTCTGGGAGAGGGTCACTCTCTTCCTCCTGTTCCCCATCTGTGGCCATGAGCAAGCTCATGTCCTCCCTGTCCACAAATGCTTTCAAGCGATTCACATGGATTACCCTGTGAGGGCTCCTGGGTGTTCCAAAGTCCACCAAGTAGGTGACTTCCCCCTTCTTCTCAATAATAGGATAGGGTCCACTCCATTTGTCTTGGAGTGCTGCTGGAGCCACTGGCTCCAGTACCCATACCTTCTGTCCTGGTTGGAACTCTACCAGTACAGCCTTTTGGTCATGCCAAGCTTTCTGCAATTCTTGGCTGGCCTCCAGGTTTTTGGATGCTCTTTCCATGTACTCAGCCATCCTGGAGCGGAGACCAAGTACATAGTCCACTATGTCTAGTTTGGGCTTTTTGAGAGGTAACTCCCATCCTTCCTTCACCAAACACAATGGACCTCTCACAGGGTGGCCAAACAAAAGTTCAAAAGGGCTGTAGCCAACCCCCTTCTGTGGGACCTCTCTGTAAGCAAAGAGCAGGCAGGGTAAAAGAATGTCCCATTTCCGCCTGAGCTTCTCTGGTAAGCCTTTTATCATGCCTTTAAGGGTCTTGTTAAATCTCTCCACAAGCCCATTGCATTGTGGATGATATGGGGTGGTAAACTTATAGTTTACTCCACATTCCTTCCACATTGCTTTTAGATAGCTGGACATAAAATTTGTCCCTCTATCTGATAGTACCTCCTTAGGAAAGCCCACTCTTGAGAAAACTGCAATGAGGGCTTTTGCCACCACAGGTGCTGTGGTGGTCCTTAGGGGAATAGCCTCTGGGTACCTGGTGGCATGATCCACTACCACCAGTATGAATCTGTTCCCAGATGCTGTTTGGGGGTCCATTGGACCCACAATATCAATTCCAACTCTCTCAAAGGGGACCCCCACCACAGGTAGTGGTATTAGGGGGGCCTTTGTTGTGCCACCTGACTTACCACTGGCTTGGCAAGTGACACAGGAGCGACAAAACTCCTTGACATCCTCTGACATGTGAGGCCAGTGAAAGTGTGGAACAAGCCTGTCCCACGTCTTGTTCTGGCCTAAGTGTCCTGCAAGGGGAATATCATGGGCCAAGGTAAGGAGGAATCCCCTAAACTGCAGAGGTATCACCAACCTCCTGGTCATGCCAGGCTTGGGGGCTCTAGCCTCTGAGTAAAGGAGTCCCTCATCCCAATACACAGTATGGGTACCTTGGGCATCCCCAGCAGCCTCAGCAGCAGCCTGCTGTCTGAGGGGTTCAAGGGAAGGGCAATCTAATTGAGCCTGCCTCAGGTCTGCCCTTGAGGGTCCCCCTGTCCCCAGAAACTCAACCTGGTCAGGTTCAAGCTCCTCAGAGACAGTCTCCTCTTGGACTGCAGAATCAGTTTCCTCTGAAACCTGATCCTCAACCTGGGGCAAGGTGGAAGGCGAGGCCTTTCCTCTCTTGCTCCTTCTCTTGGGCTGTGGCTGGTCTATTGTCTCAAGATCCACCACTGGTTCAGGAAGGCACTTCTTAGCCTGAGCCCTTGTCATGGCAAGGACATGCTCTGAAATCCCTAGCATTTCTGCATGAGTCCTGTACTCCACTTCTGACCATGCTGAGCTTTCAAGGTCATTGCCTAACAGACAGTCTACTGGTAGGTCTGCACTCACCACAACTTTCTTTAGGCCATCAACCCCTCCCCAGGAGAAGTTCACAACTGCCACACTATGGGAGGTAGTGGAGTTGCTTGCATTGGTTACTAGGTAGCTCTCTCCTAGTACAATCTGTCCAGGGTCCACAAAGCCAGGGGTCACCATGGTGACACTAGCACATGTGTCCCTGTAAGCTTGAGCCAGTTTCTCATTTATTAAGGGAGTCTGCCTGTATTTGCCCAGGTTAGTGGGGCTTACTGCAGTGGGCAACTCAATGTCCACATCATACAGGAGAACTGCCTGTGTAGGGACTCTGACTAGGCCAGATCCTACTTCAATACTGTGAGAAGTTGGCCTGGTAGGGGATGTTTCCAATTCTGGAACCACCTACTACCTGACCAAACAATCCCCTTATGGTGTCTGGTTGTAAGTCAACCTTATTAGACAAGCTATCCTAGGGGTAGCATGGACTAAGCAGCCTAAAGGCTTAACTTAAGAGGTCGTGTTAAGCGAGCTGTTTTACCACATACAATCCTGTAATACCAAATGAAAGGACACCACACAAGTATATATTATAAAAATATATGTGTTTATTACTAAAAACAATCCCCAGTATTCTTTATGAATAAAGGGGCACAAGAGTTAAATCAAAAGCACTGTTTAAACATACAAGTTGCACAATTATGGATGAGGGCAGGTGGCTACTCAAACCATATACTAAACAAGTGGTATAAGAGATGCCACTCGAGCAGTGGTTAGGCCTAGGGCTTAGGGAATCGCTGGGAGCAGTCAGGACAAGCAATGCTGAAGTCGGGAATGGCCCTCGGGATTCGGGAGATGTGCGGAAAGCGCACGCATGCACCAATGTTAACCAATGGTGCGTAAAAGTCAAAGAGTTAAAGTTTAAGGACACTTCCGCTGAACCTAGAGGAACAAAACTTAACACACAGACCCTAGAGGTGTGCACCAGTGTGGGAACACCGGCGGAGCAAAGTTACCTCACCCACAGGAAGTGGGTGCACAGGGTCGAAGTGGCGTCGGGTTTTGACACGCAGGCTCTTGGTGCTTGGAGCTGAAAGGGCTGCAGGCAGGGTGAAGACGAAGTGTCCGGTGGAGTCCAAGGGTGGACTCAAGTTGTAGAGTACCTGAAAGCAGAGGGGACAGAGTCTGGGTCACTCAGCAGTGACCAGGGTGGAACCAGGACGGAACCAGGCAATGTCGGGCGCAATCAGGTGGTCGTCGAGGAGCTTCTCTCCGCTATCACGTGGGCTCTGGGGCATCTGCGACGTCCAGGAGCAGGTCACGATCTGTCCCACGCAGTCTCTCACCGTCGGTGCAGTCGGCTTCAAGTTTGGAGCAAACAAGCCTTGGTAAGAGCAATCCACGCAGGATCGGAAGATTGCTTCTCACTCGGACCAGGAAGGTCAGAGTCGGGGCTCCTTTTCAGGGGAGCTGGTGTGGATCTGGAGCAACCAGATTCACGAGTCTTCTTAGGTAGTTCGTCGGCACAGGGACCACAAGCCAGCTGGCAAGTGACCGGGCCAACGCGTTGAGCCAAATCGTGCCAAAGGGCCCCACGCAGCACTCGTCGAGTGTGGAGGGCTGAACTTCGGCTCAGGAGTAGCTCAGGGTGGGGGCTTCTCAAACCCCGGTGTACAGCTTCGAGGGTCACTCGTGGGCTGCACGGTCAGCGTCTCGTGGTCACTTCAAGATGGCGTGCCCCACGCTTCCGGTCGCCTCCACGGGTCTCAGCTTTGCAGGGACTGTGGATCGGGCTGTTAGAAGCTGGGCAGGCTTGATCTCGTTGATCTCAGTCGCTCGAGTTCCGGCGGGAACTGCAACTAAGTAGACATTGAGGGCTGGATGGTGCCTGCTGCTGCAGGGTGGTCACTCCTTGACCACAAGGGAGATTCTTCGGGCTTCCACGTTGAGATGGAGGGCGAAGGGTCCAGAATATCGTTTCAAATGTTTCTTCCAGGAAATCTGATGTGCATTGGCACTGCTCCCACTCTTATTCGAATCTGGTGGGCGTGATTACCTGCTAGGTCCCCTCCTAGGGGTGGGACCCAGGAAGTGGGTGGATACACCCCCTTCCTTTGATCCAGGCCGCCCTGGCACGAGGGCTGGAGTGCCCCAGAACCGGTTTGGCCGGATTATGCAAGGGGCAGCCTTGTGCGCCCCAGGCAGTGTCTGGTTTCTTTCAAACATCCCTGCTACAATACACTATCTCCTGTCTGGAGGGCGGTGACACCCTCCTGTGACAGGAAACCCTTTGTCCAGGACCCCCTTGACTGAGTTTCGGTCAGCTCCAGGGGTCCAGACATTTGTCTGTGGCAGAGGCATCCATTTTGTGGATCTTAAGGCCTTTGGAGAAATCAACCGCATTAAAGTGAAGTAACATGTCTTACCCCTCTAGAGGGGTGGAATGCCATCCCCGTCGCCAGAACTGGCGAGGGGATGGTATTCCAAAGCGTATGACACCTTACACGACATGTTTTGATAAAGCCAAACCAAAGTTGCTAAATAACCGCGAGGATTATAAGGCACTTAATAGTATATGGTATGGCATTATCCTGAAACAGCTTAGGGATTTGTTCCCGACGGCTGCAGACAGGCTCAGCTCATGCTAGAGCTCCATCTCACATAAAACCATGCACCCAGCCTCCAGGATTGGTGAGGCCTGACTATAGGAGTGGCTCACAGGTTTACATGTGTCCAGATATAGGTTTAGACATAGGTATACTATATCTAAGTAAGGGGTGTGTACACCACCTTACCCCAGCTGAGTGATCAGCCAGTTGTGTCAATTTAAGAACCAGCCAGGGGTGGCAAAAGATATGCTGCAGCCCCTGGTAGGCCTTAGTGGCTCCTGTGCCCTGTGCACCTATAGTGCTTTCTACAGGGGCTGACAAGGAGTCCATTTCCAATTGGTATGTGCCTATAGCACATGTGTCATTAATTTAGTGAGAGAACAGCAGGCTGGGGGTCTGATCAGCAGGCCCACAGCCTCAGTAGTCGAAAACCAGTGAAGCAAAAAGCAAAAATTTGGGGTGACCATAGGATAGCAGACCCTACTCTCCTACACAACCCCCCCCCCAAACGCAGGGACATTAAACTAACCTTGACCAGATAAGTCTTCATGTTCTAAGTGGAAGTACCTGGAGAGACCATCTGCATTACCATGGTCAGTCCCTGGGCGGTGCTCCACTGTAAAGTCCATCCCCTGTAGGGAAATGGACCACCTGAGCAGTTTGGGATTTTCACCCTTCATCTGATTAAGCCATAAGAGGGGCTTATGGTCTGTTTGCACCAGGAAGTGAGTTCCAAACAAGTAGGACCTCAACTTCTTTAATGCCCAAACCACAGCAAAGGCCTCCCTCTCAATGGCTGACCAACGTTTTTCTCTTGGGGTTAGCCTCCTGCTAATGAAAGCAATTGGCTGGTCTTGACCATCTTGATTAAGTTGTGAGAGTACAGCTCCCACCCCCAACTCAGAAGCATCTGTCTGAACAATGAACTGTTTGGAGTAGTCAGGACTCTTTAGGATAGGTGCAGAGCACATGGCCTTCTTCAGGTCTTCAAATGCCTTCTGACAGCTAACTGTCCACTGAACCTTTTTTGGCATCTTCTTGGATGTCAAGTCATTTAATGGTGTCACTATAGACCCATAGTTTTTCACAAACTTTCTGTAATACCCAGTCAGGCCCAAGAAGGCTCTGACTTGTGTCTGGGTAACTGGAGGAGCCCAGTCCTGTATGGCCTGGATTTTGCTTTCCAGTGGCTGAACCTGGCCTCCACCTACTAGGTGGCCCAGGTATACAACCTTACTCTGCCCTATCTGGCACTTTGTGGCCTTGATAGTTAGGCCTGCCTTTTGCAGGGCCTCCAAAACTTTCTTCAGGTGGATCAGGTGATCCTCCCAGGTGGAGCTAAAGACAGCAATATCATCCAGATAAGCTGCACAAAAGTCATCCAACCCAGTAAGGACTTGGTTCACCAACCTTTGGAAAGTGGCAGGTGCATTCTTTAAACCAAAGGGCATTACCACAAACTGATAATGTCCACTAGGGGTAGAGAATGCTGTCTTGGCTTTTGACTCCTCAGCTAGTCTGATTTGCCAGTAGCCAGCTGTCAGATCAAATGTGCTCAGAAACTTGGCAGAAGCCAATCTGTCAATGAGCTCATCTGCTCTTGGAATGGGGTGAGCATCTGTCCTAGTGACAGCATTGAGACCCCTGTAATCCACGCAAAACCTCATTTCTCTCTTACCATCTTGGGTATGAGGTTTTGGCACCAGGACTACTGGGCTGGCCCATGGGCTCTCTGATGGCTCAATCACTCCAAGCTCCAACATCTTTTGCACCTCAGCCCTGATGCAATCCCTGACATGATCAGGTTGCCTGTAGATCTTATTCTTGACAGGCAGACTGTCACCAGTGTCCACAACATGGGTACACCAGTCAGTTTAGCTGGGTGTGAGTGAAAACATTTGCCTGTGAGCCTGCAAAACTTGTCTGCAGTCCCTCTGTTGCTGGTCAGTGAGGCTGCCTGCCAAGGCTACTCCATCAACTGAACCATCATCAGGGTTCTGAGAAAGCAGGTCTGGGAGAGGGTCACTCTCTTCCTCCTGTTCCCCATCTGTGGCCATGAGCAAGCTCATGTCCTCCCTGTCTACAAATGCTTTCAAGCGATTCACATGGATTACCCTGTGAGGGCTCCTGGGTGTTCCAAAGTCTACCAAGTAGGTGACTTCCCTTTCTTCTCAATAATAGGATAGGGTCCACTCCACTTGTCTTGGAGTGCTGC
The DNA here is from genome assembly GCF_964261635.1 of Lissotriton helveticus. Lineage (NCBI taxonomy): Eukaryota > Metazoa > Chordata > Amphibia > Caudata > Salamandridae > Lissotriton > Lissotriton helveticus. The sequence continues at coordinate 4,740,872 of NW_027611692.1, read as the reverse complement.
TGGAGCCACTGGCTCCAGTACCCATACCTTCTGTCCTGGTTGGAACTCTACCAGCACAGCCTTTTGGTCATGCCAAGCTTTCTGCAATTCTTGGCTGGCCTCCAGGTTTTTGGATGCTCTTTCCATGTACTCAGCCATCCTGGAGCGGAGACCAAGTACATAGTCCACTATGTCTAGTTTGGGCTTTTTGAGAGGTAACTCCCATCCTTCCTTCACCAAACACAATGGACCTCTCACAGGGTGGCCAAACAAAAGTTCAAAAGGGCTGTAGCCAACCCCCTTCTGTGGGACCTCTCTGTAAGCAAAGAGCAGGCAGGGTAAAAGAATGTCCCATTTCCGCCTGAGCTTCTCTGGTAAGCCTTTTATCATGCCTTTAAGGGTCTTGTTAAATCTCTCCACAAGCCCATTGCATTGTGGATGATATGGGGTGGTAAACTTATAGTTTACTCCACATTCCTTCCACATTGCTTTTAGATAGCTGGACATAAAATGTGTCCCTCTATCTGATAGTACCTCCTTAGGAAAGCCCACTCTTGAGAAAACTGCAATGAGGGCTTTTGCCACCACAGGTGCTGTGGTGGTCCTTAGGGGAATAGCCTCTGGGTACCTGGTGGCATGATCCACTACCACCAGTATGAATCTGTTCCCAGATGCTGTTTGGGGGTCCATTGGACCCACAATATCAATTCCAACTCTCTCAAAGGGGACCCCCACCACAGGTAGTGGTATTAGGGGGGCCTTTGTTGTGCCACCTGACTTACCACTGGCTTGGCAAGTGACACAGGAGCGACAAAACTCCTTGACATCCTCTGACATGTGAGGCCAGTGAAAGTGTGGAACAAGCCTGTCCCACGTCTTGTTCTGGCCTAAGTGTCCTGCAAGGGGAATATCATGGGCCAAGGTAAGGAGGAATCCCCTAAACTGCAGAGGTATCACCAACCTCCTGGTCATGCCAGGCTTGGGGGCTCTAGCCTCTGAGTAAAGGAGTCCCTCATCCCAATACACAGTATGGGTACCTTGGGCATCCCCAGCAGCCTCAGCAGCAGCCTGCTGTCTGAGGGGTTCAAGGGAAGGGCAATCTAATTGAGCCTGCCTCAGGTCTGCCCTTGAGGGTCCCCCTGTCCCCAGAAACTCAACCTGGTCAGGTTCAAGCTCCTCAGAGACAGTCTCCTCTTGGACTGCAGAATCAGTTTCCTCTGAAACCTGATCCTCAACCTGGGGCAAGGTGGAAGGCGAGGCCTTTCCTCTCTTGCTCCTTCTCTTGGGCTGTGGCTGGTCTATTGTCTCAAGATCCACCACTGGTTCAGGAAGGCACTTCTTAGCCTGAGCCCTTGTCATGGCAAGGACATGCTCTGAAATCCCTAGCATTTCTGCATGAGTCCTGTACTCCACTTCTGACCATTCTGAGCTTTCAAGGTCATTGCCTAACAGACAGTCTACTGGTAGGTCTGCACTCACCACAACTGTCTTTAGGCCATCAACCCCTCCCCAGGAGAAGTTCACAACTGCCACACTATGGGAGGTAGTGGAGTTGCTTGCATTGGTTACTAGGTAGCTCTCTCCTAGTACAATCTGTCCAGGGTCCACAAAGCCAGGGGTCACCATGGTGACACTAGCACATGTGTCCCTGTAAGCTTGAGCCAGTTTCTCATTTATTAAGGGAGTCTGCCTGTATTTGCCCAGGTTAGTGGGGCTTACTGCAGTGGGCAACTCAATGTCCACATCATACAGGAGAACTGCCTGTGTAGGGACTCTGACTAGGCCAGATCCCACTTCAATACCCAGGGTCAACCCAGCTACACCCTTGGACTGTGTTCCACCACTGCTTACTGTACTTGGGGTTGCAGTTGCTTTAGGAGCTGTAGTGGTGGGAACTGGATTTGCCTTGGTGCACTCACTGCCCCAGTGTGAAACTGATTTGCAGGTATTGCACCAAGGTGTCTTTGGACCTTTGTTCTTCTTCTTCTTTGTAGGAGAGTAGGGTCTGCTATCCTATGGTCACCCCAAATTTTTGCTTTTTGCTTCACTGGTTTTCGACTACTGAGGCTGTGGGCCTGCTGATCAGACCCCCAGCCTGCTGTTCTCTCACTAAATTAATGACACATGTGCTATAGGCACATACCAATTGGAAATGGACTCCTTGTCAGCCCCTGTAGAATGCACTATAGGTGCACAGGGCACAGGAGCCACTAAGGCCTACCAGGGGCTGCAGCATATCTTTTGCCACCCCTGGCTGGTTCTTAAATTGACACAACTGGCTGATCACTCAGCTGGGGTAAGGTGGTGTACACACCCCTTGCTTAGATATAGTATACCTATGTCTAAACCTATATCTGGACACATGTAAACCTGTGAGCCACTCCTATAGACAGGCCTCACCAATCCTGGAGGCTGGGTGCATGGTTTTTATGTGAGATGGAGCTCTAGCATGAGCTGAGCCTGTCTGCAGCCGTCGGGAACAAATCCCTAAGCTGTTTCAGGATAATGCCATACCATATACTATTAAGTGCCTTATAATCCTCGCGGTTATTTAGCAACTCTGGTTTGGCTTTATCAAAACATGTCGTGTAAGGTGTCATACGCTTTGGAATACCATCCCCTCGCCAGTTCTGGCGACGGGGATGGCATTCCACCCCTCTAGAGGGGTAAGACATGTTACTTCACTTTAATGCGGTTGATTTCTCCAAAGGCCTTAAGATCCACAAAATGGATGCCTCTGCCACAGACAAATGTCTGGACCCCTGGAGCTGACCGAAACCCAGTCAAGGGGGTCCTGGACAAAGGGTTTCCTGTCACAGGAGGGTGTCACCGCCCTCCAGACAGGAGATAGTGTATTGTAGCAGGGAGGTTTGAAAGAAACCAGACACTGCCTGGGGCGCACAAGGCTGCCCCTTGCATAATCCGGCCAAACCGGTTCTGGGGCACTCCAGCCCTCGTGCCAGGGCGGCCTGGATCAAAGGAAGGGGGTGTATCCACCCACTTCCTGGGTCCCACCCATAGGAGGGGACCTAGCAGGTAATCACGCCCACCAGATTCGAATAAGAGTGGGAGCAGTGCCAATGCACATCAGATTTCCTGGAAGAAACATTTGAAACGATATTCTGGACCCTTCGCCCTCCATCTCAACGTGGAAGCCCGAAGAATCTCCCTTGTGGTCAAGGAGTGACCACCCTGCAGCAGCAGGCACCATCCAGCCCTCGACGTCTACTTAGTTGCAGTTCCCGCCGGAACTCGAGCGACTGAGATCGACGAGATCAAGCCTGCCCAGCTTCTAACAGCCCGATCCACAGTCCCTGCAAAGCTGAGACCCGTGGAGGCGACCGGAAGCGTGGGGCACGCCATCTTGAAGTGACCACGAGACGCTGACCGTGCAGCCCACGAGTGACCCTCGAAGCTGTACACCGGGGTTTGAGAAGCCCCCACCCTGAGCTACACCTGAGCCGAAGTTCAGCCCTCCACACTCGACGAGTGCTGCGTGGGGCCCTTTGGCACGATTTGGCTCAACGCGTTGGCCCGGTCACTTGCCAGCTGGCTTGTGGTCCCTGTGCCGACGAACTACAAAAGAAGACTCGTGATTCTGGTTGCTCCAGATCCACACCAGCTCCCCTGAAAGGGAGCCCCGACTCTGACCTTCCTGGTCCGAGTGAGACGCCATCTTCCAATCCCGCGTGGATTGCTCTTACCAAGGCTTGTTTGCTCCAAACCGGAAGCCGACTGCACCGACGGTGAGAGCCTGCGTGGGACAGATCGTGACCTGCTCCTGGACGTCGCAGATGCCCCAGAGCCCACGTGACAGCGAAGAGAAGCGCCTCGACGACCACCTGATTGCGCCCGACATTGCCTGGTTCCGTCCTGGTTCCACCCTGGTCACTGCTGAGTGACCCAGACTCTGTCCCCTCTGCTTTCAGGTACTCTACAACTTGAGTCCCCCCTTGGACTCCACCGGACACTTCGTCTTCACCCTGCCTGCAGCCCTTTCAGCTTCAAGCACCAAGAGCCTGCGTGTCAAAACCCGACGCCACTTCGACCCTGTGCACCCACTTCCTGTGGGTGAGGTAACTTTGCTCCGCCAGTGTTCCCACACTGGTGCACACCTCTAGGGTCTGTGTGTTAAGTTTTGTTCCTCTAGGTTCAGCGGAAGTGTCCTTAAACTTTAACTATTTGACTTTTACGCACCATTGGTTAACATTGGTGCATGCGTGCGCTTTCCGCACATCTCCCGAATCCCGAGGGCCATTCCCGACTTCAGCATTGCTTGTCCTGACTGCTCCCAGCGATTCCCTAGGCCCTAGGCCTAACCACTGTTCGAGTGGCCTCTCTTATACCACTTGTTTAGTATATGGTTTGAGTGGCCCCCCGCCCTCATCCATAATTGTGCAACTTGTATGTTTAAACAGTGCTTTTGATTTAACGCTTGTGCCCCTTTATTCATAAAGAATACTGGGGATTGTTTTTAGTAATAAACACATATATTTTTATAATATATACTTGTGTGGTGTCCTTTCATTTGGTATTACAGGATTGTATGTGGTAAAACAGCTCGCTTAACACGACCTTTTAAGTTAAGCCTTTAGGCTGCTTAGTCCATGCTACCCCTAGGATAGCTTGTCTAATAAGGTTGACTTACAACCAGACACCATAAGGGGATTGTTTGGTCAGGTAGTAGGTGGTTCCAGAATTGGAAACATCCCCTACCAGGCCAACTTCTCACATTGGTGAGCAGCGGTGCGGATTTGAGCTTGCTGTTGTTTTACCATTGCAATCTTTATATCAAATTGAAAGATCACATCAAGTACCTCTAGGTACATATAAAATCAAAAGCTTAGCATATTAAGTTCTACTGAACTTAGTAGTTGTAGGTTGAAGGGAGTAGCACACCCCTGACTACAACTCACTAGCAAGGTCCAGTAGGAAAACACTTAGTGTAGGTAAGTGCACCACTTACACCTCACTAGTAACCATGTCTGACACAGGAAAGGCCTCAGGGTCTAGTCCTGTGACAGTTGACCCTACCCAGGCAACTTTTGGATATGACAAACTAACCCGCAGAGACTTGATTGCCTTGTGCAAAGCAAGAGGGTTAAAAAGGGGCAGAAGCCCCACCTGCCTAACCCTGGTAGAAATCCTAGAACAGGATGACTTAGAGAAGGCTAAAACAGCTTCCCTAGACACAGGAAATGGAGAGAACCCCCCTGTAGTTGATCCCCCTGAAGAGGAGGATGATGATGACTTGGATGAGGACTCAGATGCTGGGGACTTAGAAGTACAGGATCAGGGTAGCCAGGTTCCAGTTGGTAGGCTTAGCCAGGCCAACTTGGACCTACTGGGGAATGGAGAGGGCCAGCACCTCCCCAGAACCCAACATGTGATTCTCCCAGGCAACAGAAGAGTGAGATCTCCCTCAGGGGACTCTCATCTTTCTAGTGCCTCCAGAGAATCAGAGAGAGGCATGAGTGCTTCTCAGAAAGCTGAGCATAGGGCTAGAATGAGGGCTGTCAGACTCCAGATAGAGAGAGAGGAGGTAGCCCTGAGTCAAGCTAAGCTTACCTTAGCTCAAGCTAAACTTGCCTTGGCAAGAGAGCAGAAATTAAGTGGCTTAGATGTCACTGGTGGCAGCAATTTTCCAAGAGAAAAAGACAGGGCCTATGATAATAGAAACCTGACCAAAATTGTGCCCCCCTTTAAAGAAGGGGATGACATCCACAAATGGATGACTGCTCTTGAGAGAGCCTGCATGGTACAGCAGGTTCCTGAGAATCAGTGGGCTGCAATTTTGTGGTACTCCTTTTCTGAGAAAGGGAGGGACAGGCTCCTCACAGTTAGACCTGAGGATGCCAAAAACTACTCTGTTTTGAAGAGTGCTCTCATTGAAGGGTATGGCCTAACCACTGAGCAATACAGGTTGTTGTTCAGAGACACCCAGAAAGCACAGACTCAAGACTGGACTGATTTTGTGGAGTGTGCCACTAAGGCTTTGGAGGGTTGGTTACAGGGAAGTAAAGTTTCAGACTATACAGGATTGTACAATCTTATGATGAGAGAACAGATCCTTAATAACTGTACAAACCAGCTGTTGCATCAATACCTTATTGACTCTGATCTGACCTCTCCCCAAGAATTGGGAAAGAAGGCAGACAAATGGGTCAGAACAAGGATTAAGCAGAAACCCCAGAACCAAGGTGGTGACCAGAAGAAAACAGACCAGAAGGGTGGTAATCAGAATCAGAAAGATAAAGAAAAAGACCAGAAGTCTTCAGGCCCCCAAACTAATAGTAAGGAGGGTGGTTCCCAAAATGGTAACAAGAAGAAGAAGAACAAAGGTCCAAAGACACCTTGGTGTAATACCTGCAAATCAGTTTCACACTGGGGCAGTGAGTGCACCAAGGCAAATCCAGTTCCCACCACTACAGCTCCTAAAGCAACTGCAACCCCAAGTACAGTAAGCAGTGGTGGAACACAGTCCAAGGGTGTAGCTGGGTTGACCCTGGGTATTGAAGTAGGATCTGGCCTAGTCAGAGTCCCTACACAGGCAGTTCTCCTGTATGATGTGGACATTGAGTTGCCCACTGCAGTAAGCCCCACTAACCTGGGCAAATACAGGCAGACTCCCTTAATAAATGAGAAACTGGCTCAAGCTTACAGGGACACATGTGCTAGTGTCACCATGGTGACCCCTGGCTTTGTGGACCCTGGACAGATTGTACTAGGAGAGAGCTACCTAGTAACCAATGCAAGCAACTCCACTACCTCCCATAGTGTGGCAGTTGTGAACTTCTCCTGGGGAGGGGTTGATGGCCTAAAGAAGGTTGTGGTGAGTGCAGACCTACCAGTAGACTGTCTGTTAGGCAATGACCTTGAAAGCTCAGCATGGTCAGAAGTGGAGTACAGGACTCATGCAGAAATGCTAGGGATTTCAGAGCATGTCCTTGCCATGACAAGGGCTCAGGCTAAGAAGTGCCTTCCTGAACCAGTGGTGGATCTTGAGACAATAGACCAGCCACAACCCAAGAGAAGGAGCAAGAGAGGAAAGGCCTCGCCTTCCACCTTGCCCCAGGTTGAGGATCAGGTTTCAGAGGAAACTGATTCTGCAGTCCAAGAGGAGACTGTCTCTGAAGAGCTTGAACCTGACCAGGTTGAGTTTCTGGGGACAGGGGGACCCTCAAGGGCAGACCTGAGGCAGGCTCAATTAGATTGCCCTTCCCTTGAACCCCTCAGACAGCAGGCTGCTGCTGAGGCTGCTGGGGATGCCCAAGGTACCCATACTGTGTATTGGGATGAGGGACTCCTTTACTCAGAGGCTAGAGCCCCCAAGCCTGGCATGACCAGGAGGTTGGTGATACCTCTGCAGTTTAGGGGATTCCTCCTTACCTTGGCCCATGATATTCCCCTTGCAGGACACTTAGGCCAGAACAAGACGTGGGACAGGCTTGTTCCACACTTTCACTGGCCTCACATGTCAGAGGATGTCAAGGAGTTTTGTCGCTCCTGTGTCACTTGCCAAGCCAGTGGTAAGTCAGGTGGCACAACAAAGGCCCCCCTAATACCACTACCTGTGGTGGGGGTCCCCTTTGAGAGAGTTGGAATTGATATTGTGGGTCCAATGGACCCCCAAACAGCATCTGGGAACAGATTCATACTGGTGGTAGTGGATCATGCCACCAGGTACCCATAGGCTATTCCCCTAAGGACCACCACAGCACCTGTGGTGGCAAAAGCCCTCATTGCAGTTTTCTCAAGAGTGGGCTTTCCTAAGGAGGTACTATCAGATAGAGGGACAAATTTTATGTCCAGCTATCTAAAAGCAATGTGGAAGGAATGTGGAGTAAACTATAAGTTTACCACCCCATATCATCCACAATGCAATGGGCTTGTGGAGAGATTTAACAAGACCCTTAAAGGCATGATAAAAGGATTACCAGAGAAGCTCAGGCGGAAATGGGACATTCTTTTACCCTGCCTGCTCTTTGCTTACAGAGAGGTCCCACAGAAGGGGGTTGGCTACAGCCCTTTTGAACTTTTGTTTGGCCACCCTGTGAGAGGTCCATTGTGTTTGGTGAAGGAAGGATGGGAGTTACCTCTCAAAAAGCCCAAACTAGACATAGTGGACTATGTACTTGGTCTCCGCTCCAGGATGGCTGAGTACATGGAAAGAGCATCCAAAAACCTGGAGGCCAGCCAAGAATTGCAGAAAGCTTGGCATGACCAAAAGGCTGTACTGGTAGAGTTCCAACCAGGACAGAAGGTATGGGTACTGGAGCCAGTGGCTCCAGCAGCACTCCAAGACAAATGGAGTGGACCCTATCCTATTATTGAGAAGAAAGGGGAAGTCACCTACTTGGTAGACTTTGGAACACCCAGGAGCCCTCACAGGGTAATCCATGTGAATCGCTTGAAAGCATTTGTAGACAGGGAGGACATGAGCTTGCTCATGGCCACAGATGGGGAACAGGAGGAAGAGAGTGACCCTCTCCCAGACCTGCTTTCCCAGAACCCTGATGATGGTTCAGTTGATGGAGTAGCCTTGGCAGGCAGCCTCACTGACCAGCAACAGAGGGACTGCAGACAAGTTTTGCAGGCTCACAGGCAAATGTTTTCACTCACACCCAGCCAAACTGACTGGTGTACCCATGTTGTGGACACTGGTGACAGTCTGCCTGTCAAGAATAAGATCTACAGGCAACCTGATCATGTCAGGGATTGCATCAAGGCTGAGGTGCAAAAGATGTTGGAGCTTGGAGTGATTGAGCCATCAGAGAGCCCATGGGCCAGCCCAGTAGTCCTGGTGCCAAAACCTCATACCCAAGATGGTAAGAGAGAAATGAGGTTTTGCGTGGATTACAGGGGTCTCAATGCTGTCACTAGGACAGATGCTCACCCCATTCCAAGAGCAGATGAGCTCATTGACAGATTGGCTTCTGCCAAGTTTCTGAGCACATTTGATCTGACAGCTGGCTACTGGCAAATCAGACTAGCTGAGGAGTCAAAAGCCAAAACAGCATTCTCTACCCCTAGTGGACATTATCAGTTTGTGGTAATGCCCTTTGGTTTGAAGAATGCACCTGCCACTTTCCAAAGGTTGGTGAACCAAGTCCTTACTGGGTTGGATGACTTTTGTGCAGCTTATCTGGATGATATTGCTGTCTTTAGCTCCACCTGGGAGGATCACCTGATCCACCTGAAGAAAGTTTTGGAGGCCCTGCAAAAGGCAGGCCTAACTATCAAGGCCACAAAGTGCCAGATAGGGCAGAGTAAGGTTGTATACCTGGGCCACCTAGTAGGTGGAGGCCAGGTTCAGCCACTGGAAAGCAAAATCCAGGCCATACAGGACTGGGCTCCTCCAGTTACCCAGACACAAGTCAGAGCCTTCTTGGGCCTGACTGGGTATTACAGAAAGTTTGTGAAAAACTATGGGTCTATAGTGACACCATTAAATGACTTGACATCCAAGAATATGCCAAAAAAGGTTCAGTGGACAGTTAGCTGTCAGAAGGCATTTGAAGACCTGAAGAAGGCCATGTGCTCTGCACCTATCCTAAAGAGTCCTGACTACTCCAAACAGTTCATTGTTCAGACAGATGCTTCTGAGTTGGGGGTGGGAGCTGTACTCTCACAACTTAATCAAGATGGTCAAGACCAGCCAATTGCTTTCATTAGCAGGAGGCTAACCCCAAGAGAAAAACGTTGGTCAGCCATTGAGAGGGAGGCCTTTGCTGTGGTTTGGGCATTAAAGAAGTTGAGGTCCTACTTGTTTGGAACTCACTTCCTGGTGCAAACAGACCATAAGCCCCTCTTATGGCTTAATCAGATGAAGGGTGAAAATCCCAAACTGCTCAGGTGGTCCATTTCCCTACAGGGGATGGACTTTACAGTGGAGCACCGCCCAGGGACTGACCATGGTAATGCAGATGGTCTCTCCAGGTACTTCCACTTAGAACATGAAGACTTATCTGGTCAAGGTTAGTTTAATGTCCCTGCGTTTGGGGGGGGGTTGTGTAGGAGAGTAGGGTCTGCTATCCTATGGTCACCCCAAATTTTTGCTTTTTGCTTCACTGGTTTTCGACTACTGAGGCTGTGGGCCTGCTGATCAGACCCCCAGCCTGCTGTTCTCTCACTAAATTAATGACACATGTGCTATAGGCACATACCAATTGGAAATGGACTCCTTGTCAGCCCCTGTAGAATGCACTATAGGTGCACAGGGCACAGGAGCCACTAAGGCCTACCAGGGGCTGCAGCATATCTTTTGCCACCCCTGGCTGGTTCTTAAATTGACACAACTGGCTGATCACTCAGCTGGGGTAAGGTGGTGTACACACCCCTTGCTTAGATATAGTATACCTATGTCTAAACCTATATCTGGACACATGTAAACCTGTGAGCCACTCCTATAGACAGGCCTCACCAATCCTGGAGGCTGGGTGCATGGTTTTTATGTGAGATGGAGCTCTAGCATGAGCTGAGCCTGTCTGCAGCCGTCGGGAACAAATCCCTAAGCTGTTTCAGGATAATGCCATACCATATACTATTAAGTGCCTTATAATCCTCGCGGTTATTTAGCAACTCTGGTTTGGCTTTATCAAAACATGTCGTGTAAGGTGTCATACGCTTTGGAATACCATCCCCTCGCCAGTTCTGGCGACGGGGATGGCATTCCACCCCTCTAGAGGGGTAAGACATGTTACTTCACTTTAATGCGGTTGATTTCTCCAAAGGCCTTAAGATCCACAAAATGGATGCCTCTGCCACAGACAAATGTCTGGACCCCTGGAGCTGACCGAAACCCAGTCAAGGGGGTCCTGGACAAAGGGTTTCCTGTCACAGGAGGGTGTCACCGCCCTCCAGACAGGAGATAGTGTATTGTAGCAGGGAGGTTTGAAAGAAACCAGACACTGCCTGGGGCGCACAAGGCTGCCCCTTGCATAATCCGGCCAAACCGGTTCTGGGGCACTCCAGCCCTCGTGCCAGGGCGGCCTGGATCAAAGGAAGGGGGTGTATCCACCCACTTCCTGGGTCCCACCCATAGGAGGGGACCTAGCAGGTAATCACGCCCACCAGATTCGAATAAGAGTGGGAGCAGTGCCAATGCACATCAGATTTCCTGGAAGAAACATTTGAAATGATATTCTGGACCCTTCGCCCTCCATCTCAACGTGGAAGCCCGAAGAATCTCCCTTGTGGTCAAGGAGTGACCACCCTGCAGCAGCAGGCACCATCCAGCCCTCGACGTCTACTTAGTTGCAGTTCCCGCCGGAACTCGAGCGACTGAGATCGACGAGATCAAGCCTGCCCAGCTTCTAACAGCCCGATCCACAGTCCCTGCAAAGCTGAGACCCGTGGAGGCGACCGGAAGCGTGGGGCACGCCATCTTGAAGTGACCACGAGACGCTGACCGTGCAGCCCACGAGTGACCCTCGAAGCTGTACACCGGGGTTTGAGAAGCCCCCACCCTGAGCTACTCCTGAGCCGAAGTTCAGCCCTCCACACTCGACGAGTGCTGCGTGGGGCCCTTTGGCACGATTTGGCTCAACGCGTTGGCCCGGTCACTTGCCAGCTGGCTTGTGGTCCCTGTGCCGACGAACTACAAAAGAAGACTCGTGATTCTGGTTGCTCCAGATCCACACCAGCTCCCCTGAAAGGGAGCCCCGACTCTGACCTTCCTGGTCCGAGTGAGACGCCATCTTCCAATCCCGCGTGGATTGCTCTTACCAAGGCTTGTTTGCTCCAAACCGGAAGCCGACTGCACCGACGGTGAGAGCCTGCGTGGGACAGATCGTGACCTGCTCCTGGACGTCGCAGATGCCCCAGAGCCCACGTGACAGCGAAGAGAAGCGCCTCGACGACCACCTGATTGCGCCCGACATTGCCTGGTTCCGTCCTGGTTCCACCCTGGTCACTGCTGAGTGACCCAGACTCTGTCCCCTCTGCTTTCAGGTACTCTACAACTTGAGTCCCCCCTTGGACTCCACCGGACACTTCGTCTTCACCCTGCCTGCAGCCCTTTCAGCTTCAAGCACCAAGAGCCTGCGTGTCAAAACCCGACGCCACTTCGACCCTGTGCACCCACTTCCTGTGGGTGAGGTAACTTTGCTCCGCCGGTGTTCCCACACTGGTGCACACCTCTAGGGTCTGTGTGTTAAGTTTTGTTCCTCTAGGTTCAGCGGAAGTGTCCTTAAACTTTAACTATTTGACTTTTACGCACCATTGGTTAACATTGGTGCATGCGTGCGCTTTCCGCACATCTCCCGAATCCCGAGGGCCATTCCCGACTTCAGCATTGCTTGTCCTGACTGCTCCCAGCGATTCCCTAGGCCCTAGGCCTAACCACTGTTCGAGTGGCCTCTCTTATACCACTTGTTTAGTATATGGTTTGAGTGGCCCCCCGCCCTCATCCATAATTGTGCAACTTGTATGTTTAAACAGTGCTTTTGATTTAACGCTTGTGCCCCTTTATTCATAAAGAATACTGGGGATTGTTTTTAGTAATAAACACATATATTTTTATAATATATACTTGTGTGGTGTCCTTTCATTTGGTATTACAGGATTGTATGTGGTAAAACAGCTCGCTTAACACGACCTCTTAAGTTAAGCCTTTAGGCTGCTTAGTCCATGCTACCCCTAGGATAGCTTGTCTAATAAGGTTGACTTACAACCAGACACCATAAGGGGATTGTTTGGTCAGGTAGTAGGTGGTTCCAGAATTGGAAACATCCCCTACCAGGCCAACTTCTCACATTCTTGTTACCGGTTTGGGAACCACCCTCCTTACTATTAGTTTGGGGGCCTGAAGACTTCTGGTCTTTTTCTTTATCTTTCTGATTCTGATTACCACCCTTCTGGTCTGTTTTCTTCTGGTCACCACCTTGGTTCTGGGGTTTCTGCTTAATCCTTGTTCTGACCCATTTGTCTGCCTTCTTTCCCAATTCTTGGGGAGAGGTCAGATCAGAGTCAATAAGGTATTGATGCAACAGCTGGTTTGTACAGTTATTAAGGATCTTGTGAGAAGTTGGCCTGGTAGGGGATGTTTCCAATTCTGGAACCACCTACTACCTGACCAAACAATCCCCTTATGGTGTCTGGTTGTAAGTCAACCTTATTAGACAAGCTATCCTAGTGGTAGCATGGACTAAGCAGCCTAAAGGCTTAACTTAAGAGGTCGTGTTAAGCGAGCTGTTTTACCACATACAATCCTGTAATACCAAATGAAAGGACACCACACAAGTATATATTATAAAAATATATGTGTTTATTACTAAAAACAATCCCCAGTATTCTTTATGAATAAAGGGGCACAAGCGTTAAATCAAAAGCACTGTTTAAACATACAAAGTTGCACAATTATGGATGAGGGCAGGGGGCCACTCAAACCATATACTAAACAAGTGGTATAAGAGAGGCCACTCGAACAGTGGTTAGGCCTAGGGCCTAGGGAATCGCTGGGAGCAGTCAGGACAAGCAATGCTGAAGTCGGGAATGGCCCTCGGGATTCGGGAGATGTGCGGAAAGCGCACGCATGCACCAATGTTAACCAATGGTGCGTAAAAGTCAAATAGTTAAAGTTTAAGGACACTTCCGCTGAACCTAGAGGAACAAAACTTAACACACAGACCCTAGAGGTGTGCACCAGTGTGGGAACACCGGCGGAGCAAAGTTACCTCACCCACAGGAAGTGGGTGCTCAGGGTCGAAGTGGCGTCGGGTTTTGACACGCAGGCTCTTGGTGCTTGAAGCTGAAAGGGCTGCAGGCAGGGTGAAGACGAAGTGTCCGGTGGAGTCCAAGGGTGGACTCAAGTTGTAGAGTACCTGAAAGCAGAGGGGACAGAGTCTGGGTCACTCAGCAGTGACCAGGGTGGAACCAGGACGGAACCAGGCAATGTCGGGCGCAATCAGGTGGTCGTCGAGGCGCTTCTCTTCGCTGTCACGTGGGCTCTGGGGCATCTGCGACGTCCAGGAGCAGGTCACGATCTGTCCCACGCAGGCTCTCACCGTCGGTGCAGTCGGCTTCCGGTTTGGAGCAAACAAGCCTTGGTAAGAGCAATCCACGCGGGATTGGAAGATGGCGTCTCACTCGGACCAGGAAGGTCAGAGTCGGGGCTCCCTTTCAGGGGAGCTGGTGTGGATCTGGAGCAACCAGAATCACGAGTCTTCTTTTGTAGTTCGTCGGCACAGGGACCACAAGCCAGCTGGCAAGTGACCGGGCCAACGCGTTGAGCCAAATCGTGCCAAAGGGCCCCACGCAGCACTCGTCGAGTGTGGAGGGCTGAACTTCGGCTCAGGAGTAGCTCAGGGTGGGGGCTTCTCAAACCCCGGTGTACAGCTTCGAGGGTCACTCGTGGGCTGCACGGTCAGCGTCTCGTGGTCACTTCAAGATGGCGTGCCCCACGCTTCCGGTCGCCTCCACGGGTCTCAGCTTTGCAGGGACTGTGGATCGGGCTGTTAGAAGCTGGGCAGGCTTGATCTCGTCGATCTCAGTCGCTCGAGTTCCGGCGGGAACTGCAACCAAGTAGACGTCGAGGGCTGGATGGTGCCTGCTGCTGCAGGGTGGTCACTCCTTGACCACAAGGGAGATTCTTCGGGCTTCCACGTTGAGATGGAGGGCGAAGGGTCCAGAATATCGTTTCAAATGTTTCTTCCAGGAAATCTGATGTGCATTGGCACTGCTCCCACTCTTATTCGAATCTGGTGGGCGTGATTACCTGCTAGGTCCCCTCCTATGGGTGGGACCCAGGAAGTGGGTGGATACACCCCCTTCCTTTGATCCAGGCCGCCCTGGCACGAGGGCTGGAGTGCCCCAGAACCGGTTTGGCCGGATTATGCAAGGGGCAGCCTTGTGCGCCCCAGGCAGTGTCTGGTTTCTTTCAAACCTCCCTGCTACAATACACTATCTCCTGTCTGGAGGGCGGTGACACCCTCCTGTGACAGGAAACCCTTTGTCCAGGACCCCCTTGACTGGGTTTCGGTCAGCTCCAGGGGTCCAGACATTTGTCTGTGGCAGAGGCATCCATTTTGTGGATCCTAAGGTCTTTGGAGAAATCAACCGCATTAAAGCAAAGTAACATGTCTTACCCCTCTAGAGGGGTGGAATGCCATCCCCGTCGCCAGAACTGGCGAGGGGATGGTATTCCAAAGCGTATGACACCTTACACGACATGTTTTGATAAAGCCAAACCAAAGTTGCTAAATAACCGCGAGGATTATAAGGCACTTAATAGTATATGGTATGGCATTATCCTGAAACAGCTTAGGGATTTGTTCCCGACGGCTGCAGACAGGCTCAGCTCATGCTAGAGCTCCATCTCACATAAAAACCATGCACCCAGCCTCCAGGATTGGTGAGGCCTGTCTATAGGAGTGGCTCACAGGTTTACATGTGTCCAGATATAGGTTTAGACATAGGTATACTATATCTAAGCAAGGGGTGTGTACACCACCTTACCCCAGCTGAGTGATCAGCCAGTTGTGTCAATTTAAGAACCAGCCAGGGGTGGCAAAAGATATGCTGCAGCCCCTGGTAGGCCTTAGTGGCTCCTGTGCCCTGTGCACCTATAGTGCATTCTACAGGGGCTGACAAGGAGTCCATTTCCAATTGGTATGTGCCTATAGCACATGTGTCAGCAGGCCCACAGCCTCAGTAGTCGAAAACCAGTGAAGCAAAAAGCAAAAATTTGGGGTGACCATAGGATAGCAGACCCTACTCTCCTACAGGGACCAAGCACAGCCTGGGGGACCAAGAGCAACCAGGAGGACCAAGCACAGCCTGGGGTACCAAGCACAGCCTGGGGGACCAAGCACAGCCTGGGGGACCAAGAGCAACCAGGGGGACCAAGCACAGCCTGGGGGACCAAGCACAGCCTGGGGGACTGTTGGACTTGGCCCGTCTGGCAGGTCCACCCCTGAAGTTTTTATGGTATATGTAACCTGGGGATGGTGATTCCCCCTCTGAGTGCGTGTGAAGAGAGAGACCTACCCTTCCATAGGAATGCATGGGGAATGTATGTGTCCTCGGTAGTCCCCGATGCGTAGGGTGTGCAGGGTCAAGTCTGGTATGTATGAACTCGTGAGATTGAATGCTGCGCAACGGTATATGCGGCATGAGTGTGTCTAGTGTAGAAGTCCCCCTTTTAGAAGTTGGCATATTTGTGGAAGGTGTGCCTGGCGTATGATTGGCTGAGGCTGACTGGGGAGCCTGGCTCCAGTTGTCTGTGTGGGTCTGCCCCGGGGATGAATGGAGAGATTAGCATGCTGATGTGAGGGAGGAGCTGTGCCTGTATCCTGTATGGGGCTGGGCTTTCCCCCACAATGCTGGCTCCGCCCCCCTGGGGTGCGTCTGATGACTGTCCTGCCTGATGAATGAAAGGGGTGGTTGGGGAAGACAAGATACTCCCAAAACCAGCTGCGACTGGTTCCCCCCCACCCAGCACCTTTAGACAAAGGAATTTATGGTATAAAAAGAGGCTGTGACCTCTTCTCAAATGTTCTTGTTCCCACTTGAATCTGCCAGGAGCTGTTGCTGCTTGGGCCCAGGGTTGGCTTGCCTCCCTGGGCCCTGCCCTTCTCCTGGACTTCTGATGGCCTTTCCCCTCCTAGGAGCTGCTGTGCTCCTCCTGAGGTCCTGGACTCTCCCATGGACTTTGCTATCCTTCATCTAGCGCTTTGGAGCGCTTTCCTCCGACCCCTAGCGCTTGGGAGCGCTGTCTCTCCTCCCTGGCACAGTGGAAGCGCTGGTTCTTGCTTCCTAGCGCTTGGAGCGCGTCCCCCTTGTTACTGGCGCTGGGAGCGCCGTCTGCATCAAGCCGGTGCCCACCCGGCATTTGCCCTGTTCTACTGAAGGGCCTGAGCCTTAGCGAGAGCCTACCTCGCTTTATTGCCTGCCGTGATTTTATTCCTCGAGGGAGCCGACCCCTCGTCATTTTCCCCGAGCTCACCGCCGCCGCCCGGGACCCTCGTGACGTCATCCCCGGGCCGCGCTGGTATTGGTCGCCGGCCCGGGATTCCCCTGTCACGTGGTCCCCCAGGCCGCGCCGTGATTGGCTGCCGGCCCGAGGAGAGGAGAGAGGCCGGCCGATGGAGTGCGTCGAGGCAGGAGCCGCGGGAGCCTACTCCGCGCTCCTGCCCTACCCCGAGAAGCTGCCAACACCCCCCTGGGGCTCCCGAGAGTGAGGGAGAGTCCCGGAGAGCAACGAGAAGCCTTTGCAGCAGCGGAGACCGGCGCATCAAGTCCGGTGAGTGCTGCCATGCGAGAGAGAGAGGAGGGGCGTCGGGCACATTATCGGTGCTCGCCCCTCCCCCCGAGTGAGTCCCCCGTCGTGCCCTGAGGCCCGTGGGGCCCCCAGTGATGCCGGGTCCCCCGACGGGGACCCCGCCTGCCCTACCTTGCCTCCTGAGCCCCCGAGAGGCTCCGCCCTTGTCCTTTGAGCCCGAGAGGCTCCACCATGGCTCTTTGTTCTGCGAGCCCGGAGAGGCCCCACGTGCCCCTCATTTCCTCGAGCCCCGAGAGGCTCCACCTTGGGCCCTTGCCCTGCCGAGCCTGCTAGGCTCACGCCCCGCATCTTTGTTCTTGAGCCCTAAAGGCTCCCTTCATGGCGCTCATTCCTCCTGAGCCTGCGAGGCTCCACCCCTGTCCCTGTGGTCCGAGCCTGTGAGGCTCCAACCTGTGCCCTCATCATTTCAGCTGCCCAGCACTTTGTGGGCAGCTGCTACGTTTAGGTGTGCTCTGGGCTACCTGCAGCCTGTCCTGACATTGAGACATTGGGGGGTCCTGGCCCCAACACGGCCAGTTGGCCTGATGGAAATTATTGGTGAATGTTTATGTGAACCCTGAGAGTAATCTCTGTTGCCCCTCTAAAAGTGATCTTGATGTGTTATGTGCCTTGCCATTCCTTCCCTCCTAAATATCCTAGGTCTCCTGTATGTGATACTGGTTAGAGTGAGTTCTATTGCTAGTCCTGTGAAACCCCGGGGCGTGACGTATTCTAATGCTAAGCTCCTGGTGATTATGTGTTCTAGTCCTAGTTCGAGGAAGCCCCCAGTTGTTATATGTTCTAATGCCAGTTCCATCATGTGCATATTCCTGGCAGTGGTCCCATGGCCCTGTCCTGTATATATTCCCTTGTAAATCCTGCCCGTGCCCCTGGCACCCTGTAAAGTATGTGTTCCTATGTGTCCTTTTTAATACAAAGACTATTTTCATATATACTTGGTGTGGAGTTCCTTTGTGGGGGGCCCGGGAGGTTGTTGCTGGGGGTGCGTGCGCGAATGCTTTACACATGACCTCCGAGATAGGCCTGGCTGCTCGCGCCACGTTACCTAGAGGGCAAGTAGGGGTTGTCTTGGTGGGTGACCCCCTGGCCCTGACGGGGGAGTGGTGGTCTCTGACTGACTCTGGCGCAAGCTCTGGTCGGCCGGGGGTGCCATTTCCTACAGGGACCAAGTACAGCATGGGGGACCAAGCACAGCCTGGGGGACCAAGAGCAACCAGGGGGACCAAGCACAGCCTGGGGGACCAAGCACAGCCTGGGGGACCAAGCACAGCCTGGGGGACCAAGAGCAACCAGGGGGACCAAGGACAGCCTGGGGGACAAAGCACAGCCTGGGGGACCAAGAGCAACCAGGGGGACCAAGCAGAGCCTGGGGGACCAAGCACAGCCTGAAGGACCAAGAGCAACCAGGGGGACCAAGCAGAGCCTGGGGGACCAAGCAGAGCCTGGGGGACCAAGCAGAGCCTGGGGGACCAAGCACAGCCTGGGGGACCAAGCACAGCCTGGGGGACCAAGAGCAACCAGGGGGACCAAGCACAGCCAGGGGGACCAAGAGCAACCAGGGGGACCAAGCACAGCCTGGGGGACCAAGCACAGCCTGGGGGACCAAGAGCAACCAGGGGGACCAAGCACAGCCTGGGGGACCAAGCACAGCCTGGGGGACCAAGAGCAACCAGGGGGACCAAGCACAGCCAGGGGTATCACGCACAGCCAGGGGGACCAAGAGCAACCAGGGGGACCAAGCACAGCCTGGGGGACCAAGCACAGCCTGGGGGACCAAGAGCAACCAGGGGGACCAAGCACAGCCTGGGGGACCAAGTACAGTCTGGGGGACCAAGCACAGTCTGGGGGACCAAGAGCAACCAGGGGGACCAAGCAGAGCCTGGGGGACCAAGCACAGCCTGGGGTACCAAGCACAGCCTGGGGGACTAAGAGCAACTAGGGGGACCAAGCACAGCCTGGGGGACCAAGCACAGCCTTGGGGACCAAGAGCAACCAGGGGGGCCAAGCACAGCCAGGGGTACCAAGCACAGCCAGGGGGACCAAGAGCAACCAGGGGGACCAAGCACAGCCTGGGGACCAAGCACAGCCTGGGGGACCAAACACAGCCTTGGGGACCAAGAGCAACCAGGGGGACCAAGCACAGCCTGGGGGACCAAGCACAGCCTGGGGGACCAAGAGCAACCAGGGGGACCAAGCACAGCCTGGGGGACCAAGCACAGCCTGTGGGACCAAGCACAGCCTGGGGGACCAAGAGCAACCAGGGGGACCAAGCACAGCCTGGGGGACCAAGCACAGCCTGGGGGACCAAGAGCAACCAGGGGGACCAAGCACAGCCTGGGGGACCAAGCACAGCCTGGGGGACCAAGAGCAACCAGGGGGACCAAGCACAGCCAGGGGGACCAAGCACAGCCAGGGGGACCAGGAGCAACCAGGGGGACCAAGCACAGCCTGGGGGACCAAGCACAGCCTGGGGGACCAAGCACAGCCTGGGGGGACCAAGAGCAACCAGGGGGTCCAAGCACAGCCTGGGGGACCAAGCACAGCCTGGGGGACCAAGAGCAACCAGGGGGACCAAGCACAGCCTGGGGGACCAAGCACAGCCTGGGGGACCAAGCACAGCCTGGGGGACCAAGAGCAACCAGGGGGGCCAAGCACAGCCTGGGGGACCAAGCACAGCCTGGGGGACCAAGAGCAACCAGGGGGAACAAGCACAGCCTGGGGGACCAAGCACAGCCTGGGGGACCAAGAGCAACCAGAGGGACCAAGCACAGCCTGGGGGACCAAGAGCAACCAGGGGGACCAAGCACAGCCAGGGGTACCAAGCACAGCCAGGAGGACCAAGAGCAACCAGGGGGACCAAGCACAGCCTGGGGGACCAAGCACAGCCTGGGGGACCAAGCACAGCCTGGAGGACCAAGAGCAACCAGGGGGTCCAAGCACAGCCTGGGGGACCAAGCACAGCCTGGGGGACCAAGAGCAACCAGGGGGACCAAGCACAGCCTGGGGGACCAAGCACAGCCTGGGGGACCAAGAGCAACCAGGGGGACCAAGCACAGCCTGGGGGACCAAGCACAGCCTGGGGGACCAAGAGCAACCAGGGGGACCAAGCACAGCCAGGGGGACCAAGAGCAACCAGGGGGACCAAGCACAGCCAGGGGGACCAAGAGCACCAGGGGGACCAAGCACAGCCTGGGGGACCAAGAGCAACCAGGGGGACCAAGCACAGCCTGGGGGACCAAGCACAGCCTGGGGACCAAGCACAGCCAGGTGTACCAAGCACAGCCAGGGGGACCAAGAGCAACCAGGGAGACCAAGCACAGCCTGGGGGACCAAGCACAGCCAGGGGGACCAAGAGGAACCAGGGAGACCAAGCATAGCCAGGGGGACCAAGAGCATCCAGGGGGACCAAGCACAGCCTGGGGGACCAAGCGCAGCCTGGGGGACCAAGAGCAACGAGGGGGACCAAGCACAGCCAGGGGTACCAAGCACAGCCTGGGGGACCAAGAGCAACCAGGTGGACCAAGCACAGCCTGGGGGACCAAGCACAGCCTGGGGGACCAAGAGCAACCAGGGGGACCAAGCACAGCCTGGGGGACCAAGCACAGCCTGGGGGACCAAACACAGCCTGGGGGACCAAAAGCAACCAGGGGGAGCAAGCACAGCCTGGGGGACCAAGCACAGCTTGGGGACCAAGAGCAACCAGGGGGACCAAGCACAGCCTGGGGGACCAAGCAGCCTGGGGGACCAAGCACAGCCAGGGGTACCAAGCACAGCCAGGGGGACCAAGAGCAACCAGGGGGACCAAGCACAGCCTGGGGGACCAAGCACAGCCTGGGGAACCAAGAGCAACCAGGGGGACCAAGCACAGCCTGGGGGACCAAGCACAGCCTGGGGGACTGTAGGAAGGTGCTACCTGACTATGGTTACCCCAGATTTTTTGCCTGTGTTTAGCTGGTTTTTTGACTTAGTTGACCTGGTTCCCTGCTAATCAGGGCCCCAGGCCATCTGCTCTCTCTGTAAAATGGATTCCATGTACCCTAGTGTAGGAGAGTAGGGTCTGCTATCCTATGGTCACCCCAAATTTTTGCTTTTTGCTTCACTGGTTTTCGACTACTGAGGCTGTGGGCCTGCTGATCAGACCCCCAGCCTGCTGTTCTCTCACTAAATTAATGACACATGTGCTATAGGCACATACCAATTGGAAATGGACTCCTTGTCAGCCCCTGTAGAATGCACTATAGGTGCACAGGGCACAGGAGCCACTAAGGCCTACCAGGGGCTGCAGCATAACTTTTGCCACCCCTGGCTGGTTCTTAAATTGACACAACTGGCTGATCACTCAGCTGGGGTAAGGTGGTGTACACACCCCTTGCTTAGATATAGTATACCTATGTCTAAACCTATATCTGGACACATGTAAACCTGTGAGCCACTCCTATAGACAGGCCTCACCAATCCTGGAGGCTGGGTGCATGGTTTTTATGTGAGATGGAGCTCTAGCATGAGCTGAGCCTGTCTGCAGCCGTCGGGAACAAATCCCTAAGCTGTTTCAGGATAATGCCATACCATATACTATTAAGTGCCTTATAATCCTCGCGGTTATTTAGCAACTCTGGTTTGGCTTTATCAAAACATGTCGTGTAAGGTGTCATACGCTTTGGAATACCATCCCCTCGCCAGTTCTGGCGACGGGGATGGCATTCCACCCCTCTAGAGGGGTAAGACATGTTACTTCACTTTAATGCGGTTGATTTCTCCAAAGGCCTTAAGATCCACAAAATGGATGCCTCTGCCACAGACAAATGTCTGGACCCCTGGAGCTGACCGAAACCCAGTCAAGGGGGTCCTGGACAAAGGGTTTCCTGTCACAGGAGGGTGTCACCGCCCTCCAGACAGGAGATAGTGTATTGTAGCAGGGAGGTTTGAAAGAAACCAGACACTGCCTGGGGCGCACAAGGCTGCCCCTTGCATAATCCGGCCAAACCGGTTCTGGGGCACTCCAGCCCTCGTGCCAGGGCGGCCTGGATCAAAGGAAGGGGGTGTATCCACCCACTTCCTGGGTCCCACCCATAGGAGGGGACCTAGCAGGTAATCACGCCCACCAGATTCGAATAAGAGTGGGAGCAGTGCCAATGCACATCAGATTTCCTGGAAGAAACATTTGAAATGATATTCTGGACCCTTCGCCCTCCATCTCAACGTGGAAGCCCGAAGAATCTCCCTTGTGGTCAAGGAGTGACCACCCTGCAGCAGCAGGCACCATCCAGCCCTCGACATCTACTTAGTTGCAGTTCCCGCCGGAACTCGAGCGACTGAGATCGACGAGATCAAGCCTGCCCAGCTTCTAACAGCCCGATCCACAGTCCCTGCAAAGTTGAGACCCGTGGAGGCGACCGGAAGCGTGGGGCACGCCATCTTGAAGTGACCACAAGACGCTGACCGTGCAGCCCACGAGTGACCCTCGAAGCTGTACACCAGGGTTTGAGAAGCCCTTACCCTGAGCTACTCCTGAGCCGAAGTTCAGCCCTCCACACTCGACGAGTGCTGCGTGGGGCCCTTTGGCACGATTTGGCTCAACGCGTTGGCCCGGTCACTTGCCAGCTGGCTTGTGGTCCCTGTGCCGATGAACTACCTAAGAAGACTTGTGATTCTGGTTGCTCCAGATCCACACCAGCTCCCCTGAAAAGGAGCCCCGACTCTGACCTTCCTGGTCCGAGTGAGAAGCAATCTTCCGATCCTGCGTGGATTGCTCTTACCAAGTTTTGTTTGCTCCAAACCTGAAGCCGACTGCACCGACGGTGAGACCCTGCGTGGGACAGATCGTGACCTGCTCCTGGACGTCGCAGATGCCCCAGAGCCCACGTGACAGCGGAGAGAAGCTCCTCGACGACCACCTGATTGCGCCCGACATTGCCTGGTTCCGTCCTGGTTCCACCCTGGTCACTGCTGAGTGACCCAGACTCTGTCCCCTCTGCTTTCAGGTACTCTACAACTTGAGTCCACCCTTGGACTCCACCGGACACTTCGTCTTCACCCTGCCTGCAGCCCTTTCAGCTTCAAGCACCAAGAGCCTGCGTGTCAAAACCCGACGCCACTTCGACCCTGTGCACCCACTTCCTGTGGGTGAGGTAACTTTGCTCCGCCAGTGTTCCCACACTGGTGCACACCTCTAGGGTCTGTGTGTTAAGTTTTGTTCCTCTAGGTTCAGCGGAAGTGTCCTTAAACTTTAACTCTTTGACTTTTACGCACCATTGGTTAACATTGGTGCATGCGTGCGCTTTCCGCACATCTCCCGAATCCCGAGGGCCATTCCCGACTTCAGCATTGCTTGTCCTGACTGCTCCCAGCGATTCCCTAGGCCCTAGGCCTAACCACTGTTCGAGTGGCCTCTCTTATACCACTTGTTTAGTATATGGTTTGAGTGGCCACCCGCCCTCATCCATAATTGTGCAACTTGTATGTTTAAACAGTGCTTTTGATTTAACGCTTGTGCCCCTTTATTCATAAAGAATACTGGGGATTGTTTTTAGTAATAAACACATATATTTTTATAATATATACTTGTGTGGTGTCCTTTCATTTGGTATTACAGGATTGTATGTGGTAAAACAGCTCGCTTAACACGACCTCTTAAGTTAAGCCTTTAGGCTGCTTAGTCCATGCTACCCCTAGGATAGCTTGTCTAATAAGGTTGACTTACAACCAGACACCATAAGGGATTGTTTGGTCAGGTAGTAGGTGGTTCCAGAATTGGAAACATCCCCTACCAGGCCAACTTCTCACATTGGTGAGCAGCGGTGCGGATTTGAGCTTGCTGTTGTTTTACCATTGCAATCTTTATATCAAATTGAAAGATCACATCAAGTACCTCTAGGTACATATAAAATCAAAAGCTTAGCATATTAAGTTCTACTGAACTTAGTAGTTGTAGGTTGAAGGGAGTAGCACACCCCTGACTACAACTCACTAGCAAGGTCCAGTAGGAAAACACTTAGTGTAGGTAAGTGCACCACTTACACCTCACTAGTAACCATGTCTGACACAGGAAAGGCCTCAGGGTCTAGTCCTGTGACAGTTGACCCTACCCAGGCAACTGTTGGATATGACAAACTAACCCGCAGAGACTTGATTGCCTTGTGCAAAGCAAGAGGGTTAAAAAGGGGCAGAAGCCCCACCTGCCTAATCCTGGTAGAAATCCTAGAACAGGATGACTTAGAGAAGGTGTAGGAGAGTAGGGTCTGCTATCCTATGGTCACCCCAAATTTTTGCTTTTTGCTTCACTGGTTTTCGACTACTGAGGCTGTGGGCCTGCTGATCAGACCCCCAGCCTGCTGTTCTCTCACTAAATTAATGACACATGTGCTATAGGCACATACCAATTGGAAATGGACTCCTTGTCAGCCCCTGTAGAATGCACTATAGGTGCACAGGGCACAGGAGCCACTGAGGCCTACCAGGGGCTGCAGCATATCTTTTGCCACCCCTGGCTGGTTCTTAAATTGACACAACTGGCTGATCACTCAGCTGGGGTAAGGTGGTGTACACACCCCTTGCTTAGATATAGTATACCTATGTCTAAACCTATATCTGGACACATGTAAACCTGTGAGCCACTCCTATAGACAGGCCTCACCAATCCTGGAGGCTGGGTGCATGGTTTTTATGTGAGATGGAGCTCTAGCATGAGCTGAGCCTGTCTGCAGCCGTCGGGAACAAATCCCTAAGCTGTTTCAGGATAATGCCATACCATATACTATTAAGTGCCTTATAATCCTCGCGGTTATTTAGCAACTCTGGTTTGGCTTTATCAAAACATGTCGTGTAAGGTGTCATACGCTTTGGAATACCATCCCCTCGCCAGTTCTGGCGACGGGGATGGCATTCCACCCCTCTAGAGGGGTAAGACATGTTACTTCACTTTAATGCGGTTGATTTCTCCAAAGGCCTTAAGATCCACAAAATGGATGCCTCTGCCACAGACAAATGTCTGGACCCCTGGAGCTGACCGAAACCCAGTCAAGGGGGTCCTGGACAAAGGGTTTCCTGTCACAGGAGGGTGTCACCGCCCTCCAGACAGGAGATAGTGTATTGTAGCAGGGAGGTTTGAAAGAAACCAGACACTGCCTGGGGCGCACAAGGCTGCCCCTTGCATAATCCGGCCAAACCGGTTCTGGGGCACTCCAGCCCTCGTGCCAGGGCGGCCTGGATCAAAGGAAGGGGGTGTATCCACCCACTTCCTGGGTCCCACCCATAGGAGGGGACCTAGCAGGTAATCACGCCCACCAGATTCGAATAAGAGTGGGAGCAGTGCCAATGCACATCAGATTTCCTGGAAGAAACATTTGAAACGATATTCTGGACCCTTCGCCCTCCATCTCAACGTGGAAGCCCGAAGAATCTCCCTTGTGGTCAAGGAGTGACCACCCTGCAGCAGCAGGCACCATCCAGCCCTCGACGTCTACTTAGTTGCAGTTCCCGCCGGAACTCGAGCGACTGAGATCGACGAGATCAAGCCTGCCCAGCTTCTAACAGCCCGATCCACAGTCCCTGCAAAGCTGAGACCCGTGGAGGCGACCGGAAGCGTGGGGCACGCCATCTTGAAGTGACCACGAGACGCTGACCGTGCAGCCCACGAGTGACCCTCGAAGCTGTACACCGGGGTTTGAGAAGCCCCCACCCTGAGCTACTCCTGAGCCGAAGTTCAGCCCTCCACACTCGACGAGTGCTGCGTGGGGCCCTTTGGCACGATTTGGCTCAACGCGTTTGTAGGAGAGTAGGGTCTGCTATCCTATGGTCACCCCAAATTTTTGCTTTTTGCTTCACTGGTTTTCGACTACTGAGGCTGTGGGCCTGCTGATCAGACCCCCAGCCTGCTGTTCTCTCACTAAATTAATGACACATGTGCTATAGGCACATACCAATTGGAAATGGACTCCTTGTCAGCCCCTGTAGAATGCACTATAGGTGCACAGGGCACAGGAGCCACTAAGGCCTACCAAGGGCTGCAGCATATCTTTTGCCACCCCTGGCTGGTTCTTAAATTGACACAACTGGCTGATCACTCAGCTGGGGTAAGGTGGTGTACACACCCCTTGCTTAGATATAGTATACCTATGTCTAAACCTATATCTGGACACATGTAAACCTGTGAGCCACTCCTATAGACAGGCCTCACCAATCCTGGAGGCTGGGTGCTTGGTTTTTATGTGAGATGGAGCTCTAGCATGAGCTGAGCCTGTCTGCAGCCGTCGGGAACAAATCCCTAAGCTGTTTCAGGATAATGCCATACCATATACTATTAAGTGCCTTATAATCCTCGCGGTTATTTAGCAACTCTGGTTTGGCTTTATCAAAACATGTCGTGTAAGGTGTCATACGCTTTGGAATACCATCCCCTCGCCAGTTCTGGCGACGGGGATGGCATTCCACCCCTCTAGAGGGGTAAGACATGTTACTTCACTTTAATACGGTTGATTTCTCCAAAGGCCTTAAGATCCACAAAATGGATGCCTCTGCCACAGACAAATGTCTGGACCCCTGGAGCTGACCGAAACCCAGTCAAGGGGGTCCTGGACAAAGGGTTTCCTGTCACAGGAGGGTGTCACCGCCCTCCAGACAGGAGATAGTGTATTGTAGCAGGGAGGTTTGAAAGAAACCAGACACTGCCTGGGGCGCACAAGGCTGCCCCTTGCATAATCCGGCCAAACCGGTTCTGGGGCACTCCAGCCCTCGTGCCAGGGCGGCCTGGATCAAAGGAAGGGGGTGTATCCACCCACTTCCTGGGTCCCACCCATAGGAGGGGACCTAGCAGGTAATCACGCCCACCAGATTCGAATAAAAGTGGGAGCAGTGCCAATGCACATCAGATTTCCTGGAAGAAACATTTGAAACGATATTCTGGACCCTTCGCCCTCCATCTCAACGTGGAAGCCCGAAGAATCTCCCTTGTGGTCAAGGAGTGACCACCCTGCAGCAGCAGGCACCATCCAGCCCTCGACGTCTACTTAGTTGCAGTTCCCGCCGGAACTCGAGCGACTGAGATCGACGAGATCAAGCCTGCCCAGCTTCTAACAGCCCGATCCACAGTCCCTGCAAAGCTGAGACCCGTGGAGGCGACCGGAAGCGTGGGGCACGCCATCTTGAAGTGACCACGAGACGCTGACCGTGCAGCCCACGAGTGACCCTCGAAGCTGTACACCGGGGTTTGAGAAGCCCCCACCCTGAGCTACTCCTGAGCCGAAGTTCAGCCCTCCACACTCGACGAGTGCTGCGTGGGGCCCTTTGGCACGATTTGGCTCAACGCGTTGGCCCGGTCACTTGCCAGCTGGCTTGTGGTCCCTGTGCCGACGAACTACAAAAGAAGACTCGTGATTCTGGTTGCTCCAGATCCACACCAGCTCCCCTGAAAGGGAGCCCCGACTCTGACCTTCCTGGTCCGAGTAAGACGCCATCTTCCAATCCCGCGTGGATTGCTCTTACCAAGGCTTGTTTGCTCCAAACCGGAAGCCGACTGCACCGACGGTGAGAGCCTGCGTGGGACAGATCGTGACCTGCTCCTGGACGTCGCAGATGCCCCAGAGCCCACGTGACAGCGAAGAGAAGCGCCTCGACGACCACCTGATTGCGCCCGACATTGCCTGGTTCCGTCCTGGTTCCACCCTGGTCACTGCTGAGTGACCCAGACTCTGTCCCCTCTGCTTTCAGGTACTCTACAACTTGAGTCCACCCGTGGACTCCACCGGACACTTCGTCTTCACCCTGCCTGCAGCCCTTTCAGCTTCAAGCACCAAGAGCCTGCGTGTCAAAACCCGACGCCACTTCGACCCTGTGCACCCACTTCCTGTGGGTGAGGTAACTTTGCTCCGCCGGTGTTCCCACACTGGTGCACACCTCTAGGGTCTGTGTGTTAAGTTTTGTTCCTCTAGGTTCAGCGGAAGTGTCCTTAAACTTTAACTATTTGACTTTTACGCACCATTGGTTAACATTGGTGCATGCGTGCGCTTTCCGCACATCTCCCGAATCCCGAGGGCCATTCCCGACTTCAGCATTGCTTGTCCTGACTGCTCCCAGCGATTCCCTAGGCCCTAGGCCTAACCACTGTTCGAGTGGCCTCTCTTATACCACTTGTTTAGTATATGGTTTGAGTGGCCCCCTGCCCTCATCCATAATGGTGCAACTTTGTATGTTTAAACAGTGCTTTTGATTTAACGCTTGTGCCCCTTTATTCATAAAGAATACTGGGGATTGTTTTTAGTAATAAACACATATATTTTTATAATATATACTTGTGTGGTGTCCTTTCATTTGGTATTACAGGATTGTATGTGGTAAAACAGCTCGCTTAACACGACCTCTTAAGTTAAGCCTTTAGGCTGCTTAGTCCATGCTACCACTAGGATAGCTTGTCTAATAAGGTTGACTTACAACCAGACACCATAAGGGGATTGTTTGGTCAGGTAGTAGGTGGTTCCAGAATTGGAAACATCCCCTACCAGGCCAACTTCTCACATTGGTGAGCAGCGGTGCGGATTTGAGCTTGCTGTTGTTTTACCATTGCAATCTTTATATCAAATTGAAAGATCACATCAAGTACCTCTAGGTACATATAAAATCAAAAGCTTAGCATATTAAGTTCTACTGAACTTAGTAGTTGTAGGTTGAAGGGAGTAGCACACCCCTGACTACAACTCACTAGCAAGGTCCAGTAGGAAAACACTTAGTGTAGGTAAGTGCACCACTTACACCTCACTAGTAACCATGTCCGACACAGGAAAGGCCTCAGGGTCTAGTCCTGTGACAGTTGACCCTACCCAGGCAACTTCTGGATATGACAAACTAACCCGCAGAGACTTGATTGTCTTGTGCAAAGCAAGAGGGTTAAAAAGGGGCAGAAGCCCCACCTGCCTAATCCTGGTAGAACTCCTAGAACAGGATGACTTAGAGAAGGCAAAAGCAGCTTCCCTAGATACAGGAACTGAAGGGAACCCCCCTGCAGTTGATCCCCCTGAAGAGGAGGATGATGATGACTTGGATGAGGACTCAGAGGTTGAGGACTTAGAAGTACAGGATCAGGGTAGCCAGGTTCCAGTTGGTAGGCTTAGCCAGGCCAACTTGGACCTACTGGGGAATGGAGAGGGCCAGCACCTCCCCAGAACCCAACATGTGATTCTCCCAGGCAACAGAAGAGTGAGATCTCCCTCAGGGGACTCTCATCTTTCTAGTGCCTCCAGAGAATCAGAGAGAGGCATGAGTGCTTCTCAGAAAGCTGAGCATAGGGCTAGAATGAGGGCTGTCAGACTCCAGATAGAGAGAGAGGAGGTAGCCCTGAGTCAAGCTAAGCTTACCTTAGCTCAAGCTAAACTTGCCTTGGCAAGAGAGCAGAAATTAAGTGGCTTAGATGTCACTGGTGGCAGCAATTTTCCAAGAGAAAAAGACAGGGCCTATGATAATAGAAACCTGACCAAAATTGTGCCCCCCTTTAAAGAAGGGGATGACATCCACAAATGGATGACTGCTCTTGAGAGAGCCTGCATGGTACAGCAGGTTCCTGAGAACCAGTGGGCTGCAATTTTGTGGTACTCCTTTTCTGAGAAAGGGAGAGACAGGCTCCTCACAGTTAGACCTGAGGATGCCAAAAACTACTCTGTTTTGAAGAGTGCTCTCATTGAAGGGTATGGCCTAACCACTGAGCAATACAGGTTGTTGTTCAGAGACACCCAGAAAGCACAGACTCAAGACTGGACTGATTTTGTGGAGTGTGCCACTAAGGCTTTGGAGGGTTGGTTACAGGGAAGTAAAGTTTCAGACTATACAGGATTGTACAATCTTATGATGAGAGAACAGATCCTTAATAACTGTACAAACCAGCTGTTGCATCAATACCTTATTGACTCTGATCTGACCTCTCCCCAAGAATTGGGAAAGAAGGCAGACAAATGGGTCAGAACAAGGATTAAGCAGAAACCCCAGAACCAAGGTGGTGACCAGAAGAAAACAGACCAGAAGGGTGGTAATCAGAATCAGAAAGATAAAGAAAAAGACCAGAAGTCTTCAGGCCCCCAAACTAATAGTAAGGAGGGTGGTTCCCAAAATGGTAACAAGAAGAAGAAGAACAAAGGTCCAAAGACACCTTGGTGTAATACCTGCAAATCAGTTTCACACTGGGGCAGTGAGTGCACCAAGGCAAATCCAGTTCCCACCACTACAGCTCCTAAAGCAACTGCAACCCCAAGTACAGTAAGCAGTGGTGGAACACAGTCCAAGGGTGTAGCTGGGTTGACCCTGGGTATTGAAGTAGGATCTGGCCTAGTCAGAGTCCCTACACAGGCAGTTCTCCTGTATGATGTGGACATTGAGTTGCCCACTGCAGTAAGCCCCACTAACCTGGGCAAATACAGGCAGACTCCCTTAATAAATGAGAAACTGGCTCAAGCTTACAGGGACACATGTGCTAGTGTCACCATGGTGACCCCTGGCTTTGTGGACCCTGGACAGATTGTACTAGGAGAGAGCTACCTAGTAACCAATGCAAGCAACTCCACTACCTCCCATAGTGTGGCAGTTGTGAACTTCTCCTGGGGAGGGGTTGATGGCCTAAAGAAAGTTGTGGTGAGTGCAGACCTACCAGTAGACTGTCTGTTAGGCAATGACCTTGAAAGCTCAGCATGGTCAGAAGTGGAGTACAGGACTCATGCAGAAATGCTAGGGATTTCAGAGCATGTCCTTGCCATGACAAGGGCTCAGGCTAAGAAGTGCCTTCCTGAACCAGTGGTGGATCTTGAGACAATAGACCAGCCACAACCCAAGAGAAGGAGCAAGAGAGGAAAGGCCTCGCCTTCCACCTTGCCCCAGGTTGAGGATCAGGTTTCAGAGGAAACTGATTCTGCAGTCCAAGAGGAGACTGTCTCTGAGGAGCTTGAACCTGACCAGGTTGAGTTTCTGGGGACAGGGGGACCCTCAAGGGCAGACCTGAGGCAGGCTCAATTAGATTGCCCTTCCCTTGAACCCCTCAGACAGCAGGCTGCTGCTGAGGCTGCTGGGGATGCCCAAGGTACCCATACTGTGTATTGGGATGAGGGACTCCTTTACTCAGAGGCTAGAGCCCCCAAGCCTGGCATGACCAGGAGGTTGGTGATACCTCTGCAGTTTAGGGGATTCTTCCTTACCTTGGCCCATGATATTCCCCTTGCAGGACACTTAGGCCAGAACAAGACGTGGGACAGGCTTGTTCCACACTTTCACTGGCCTCACATGTCAGAGGATGTCAAGGAGTTTTGTCGCTCCTGTGTCACTTGCCAAGCCAGTGGTAAGTCAGGTGGCACAACAAAGGCCCCCCTAATACCACTACCTGTGGTGGGGGTCCCCTTTGAGAGAGTTGGAATTGATATTGTGGGTCCAATGGACCCCCAAACAGCATCTGGGAACAGGTTCATACTGGTGGTAGTGGATCATGCCACCAGGTACCCAGAGGCTATTCCCCTAAGGACCACCACAGCACCTGTGGTGGCAAAAGCCCTCATTGCAGTTTTCTCAAGAGTGGGCTTTCCTAAGGAGGTACTATCAGATAGAGGGACAAATTTTATGTCCAGCTATCTAAAAGCAATGTGGAAGGAATGTGGAGTAAACTATAAGTTTACCACCCCATATCATCCACAATGCAATGGGCTTGTGGAGAGATTTAACAAGACCCTTAAAGGCATGATAAAAGGATTACCAGAGAAGCTCAGGCGGAAATGGGACATTCTTTTACCCTGCCTGCTCTTTGCTTACAGAGAGGTCCCACAGAAGGGGGTTGGCTACAGCCCTTTTGAACTTTTGTTTGGCCACCCTGTGAGAGGTCCATTGTGTTTGGTGAAGGAAGGATGGGAGTTACCTCTCAAAAAGCCCAAACTAGACATAGTGGACTATGTACTTGGTCTCCGCTCCAGGATGGCTGAGTACATGGAAAGAGCATCCAAAAACCTGGAGGCCAGCCAAGAATTGCAGAAAGCTTGGCATGACCAAAAGGCTGTACTGGTAGAGTTCCAACCAGGACAGAAGGTATGGGTACTGGAGCCAGTGGCTCCAGCAGCACTCCAAGACAAATGGAGTGGACCCTATCCTATTATTGAGAAGAAAGGGGAAGTCACCTACTTGGTAGACTTTGGAACACCCAGGAGCCCTCACAGGGTAATCCATGTGAATCGCTTGAAAGCATTTGTAGACAGGGAGGACATGAGCTTGCTCATGGCCACAGATGGGGAACAGGAGGAAGAGAGTGACCCTCTCCCAGACCTGCTTTCCCAGAACCCTGATGATGGTTCAGTTGATGGAGTAGCCTTGGCAGGCAGCCTCACTGACCAGCAACAGAGGGACTGCAGACAAGTTTTGCAGGCTCACAGGCAAATGTTTTCACTCACACCCAGCCAAACTGACTGGTGTACCCATGTTGTGGACACTGGTGACAGTCTGCCTGTCAAGAATAAGATCTACAGGCAACCTGATCATGTCAGGGATTGCATCAAGGCTGAGGTGCAAAAGATGTTGGAGCTTGGAGTGATTGAGCCATCAGAGAGCCCATGGGCCAGCCCAGTAGTCCTGGTGCCAAAACCTCATACCCAAGATGGTAAGAGAGAAATGAGGTTTTGCGTGGATTACAGGGGTCTCAATGCTGTCACTAGGACAGATGCTCACCCCATTCCAAGAGCAGATGAGCTCATTGACAGATTGGCTTCTGCCAAGTTTCTGAGCACATTTGATCTGACAGCTGGCTACTGGCAAATCAGACTAGCTGAGGAGTCAAAAGCCAAAACAGCATTCTCTACCCCTAGTGGACATTATCAGTTTGTGGTAATGCCCTTTGGTTTGAAGAATGCACCTGCCACTTTTCAAAGGTTGGTGAACCAAGTCCTTACTGGGTTGGATGACTTTTGTGCAGCTTATCTGGATGATATTGCTGTCTTTAGCTCCACCTGGGAGGATCACCTGATCCACCTGAAGAAAGTTTTGGAGGCCCTGCAAAAGGCAGGCCTAACTATCAAGGCCACAAAGTGCCAGATAGGGCAGAGTAAGGTTGTATACCTGGGCCACCTAGTAGGTGGAGGCCAGGTTCAGCCACTGGAAAGCAAAATCCAGGCCATACAGGACTGGGCTCCTCCAGTTACCCAGACACAAGTCAGAGCCTTCTTGGGCCTGACTGGGTATTACAGAAAGTTTGTGAAAAACTATGGGTCTATAGTGACACCATTAAATGACTTGACATCCAAGAAGATGCCAAAAAAGGTTCAGTGGACAGTTAGCTGTCAGAAGGCATTTGAAGACCTGAAGAAGGCCATGTGCTCTGCACCTATCCTAAAGAGTCCTGACTACTCCAAACAGTTCATTGTTCAGACAGATGCTTCTGAGTTGGGGGTGGGAGCTGTACTCTCACAACTTAATCAAGATGGTCAAGACCAGCCAATTGCTTTCATTAGCAGGAGGCTAACCCCAAGAGAAAAACGTTGGTCAGCCATTGAGAGGGAGGCCTTTGCTGTGGTTTGGGCATTAAAGAAGTTGAGGTCCTACTTGTTTGGAACTCACTTCCTGGTGCAAACAGACCATAAGCCCCTCTTATGGCTTAATCAGATGAAGGGTGAAAATCCCAAACTGCTCAGGTGGTCCATTTCCCTACAGGGGATGGACTTTACAGTGGAGCACCGCCCAGGGACTGACCATGGTAATGCAGATGGTCTCTCCAGGTACTTCCACTTAGAACATGAAGACTTATCTGGTCAAGGTTAGTTTAATGTCCCTGCGTTTGGGGGGGGGTTGTGTAGGAGAGTAGGGTCTGCTATCCTATGGTCACCCCAAATTTTTGCTTTTTGCTTCACTGGTTTTCGACTACTGAGGCTGTGGGCCTGCTGATCAGACCCCCAGCCTGCTGTTCTCTCACTAAATTAATGACACATGTGCTATAGGCACATACCAATTGGAAATGGACTCCTTGTCAGCCCCTGTAGAATGCACTATAGGTGCACAGGGCACAGGAGCCACTAAGGCCTACCAAGGGCTGCAGCATATCTTTTGCCACCCCTGGCTGGTTCTTAAATTGACACAACTGGCTGATCACTCAGCTGGGGTAAGGTGGTGTACACACCCCTTGCTTAGATATAGTATACCTATGTCTAAACCTATATCTGGACACATGTAAACCTGTGAGCCACTCCTATAGACAGGCCTCACCAATCCTGGAGGCTGGGTGCTTGGTTTTTATGTGAGATGGAGCTCTAGCATGAGCTGAGCCTGTCTGCAGCCGTCGGGAACAAATCCCTAAGCTGTTTCAGGATAATGCCATACCATATACTATTAAGTGCCTTATAATCCTCGCGGTTATTTAGCAACTCTGGTTTGGCTTTATCAAAACATGTCGTGTAAGGTGTCATACGCTTTGGAATACCATCCCCTCGCCAGTTCTGGCGACGGGGATGGCATTCCACCCCTCTAGAGGGGTAAGACATGTTACTTCACTTTAATACGGTTGATTTCTCCAAAGGCCTTAAGATCCACAAAATGGATGCCTCTGCCACAGACAAATGTCTGGACCCCTGGAGCTGACCGAAACCCAGTCAAGGGGGTCCTGGACAAAGGGTTTCCTGTCACAGGAGGGTGTCACCGCCCTCCAGACAGGAGATAGTGTATTGTAGCAGGGAGGTTTGAAAGAAACCAGACACTGCCTGGGGCGCACAAGGCTGCCCCTTGCATAATCCGGCCAAACCGGTTCTGGGGCACTCCAGCCCTCGTGCCAGGGCGGCCTGGATCAAAGGAAGGGGGTGTATCCACCCACTTCCTGGGTCCCACCCATAGGAGGGGACCTAGCAGGTAATCACGCCCACCAGATTCGAATAAAAGTGGGAGCAGTGCCAATGCACATCAGATTTCCTGGAAGAAACATTTGAAACGATATTCTGGACCCTTCGCCCTCCATCTCAACGTGGAAGCCCGAAGAATCTCCCTTGTGGTCAAGGAGTGACCACCCTGCAGCAGCAGGCACCATCCAGCCCTCGACGTCTACTTAGTTGCAGTTCCCGCCGGAACTCGAGCGACTGAGATCGACGAGATCAAGCCTGCCCAGCTTCTAACAGCCCGATCCACAGTCCCTGCAAAGCTGAGACCCGTGGAGGCGACCGGAAGCGTGGGGCACGCCATCTTGAAGTGACCACGAGACGCTGACCGTGCAGCCCACGAGTGACCCTCGAAGCTGTACACCGGGGTTTGAGAAGCCCCCACCCTGAGCTACTCCTGAGCCGAAGTTCAGCCCTCCACACTCGACGAGTGCTGCGTGGGGCCCTTTGGCACGATTTGGCTCAACGCGTTGGCCCGGTCACTTGCCAGCTGGCTTGTGGTCCCTGTGCCGACGAACTACAAAAGAAGACTCGTGATTCTGGTTGCTCCAGATCCACACCAGCTCCCCTGAAAGGGAGCCCCGACTCTGACCTTCCTGGTCCGAGTAAGACGCCATCTTCCAATCCCGCGTGGATTGCTCTTACCAAGGCTTGTTTGCTCCAAACCGGAAGCCGACTGCACCGACGGTGAGAGCCTGCGTGGGACAGATCGTGACCTGCTCCTGGACGTCGCAGATGCCCCAGAGCCCACGTGACAGCGAAGAGAAGCGCCTCGACGACCACCTGATTGCGCCCGACATTGCCTGGTTCCGTCCTGGTTCCACCCTGGTCACTGCTGAGTGACCCAGACTCTGTCCCCTCTGCTTTCAGGTACTCTACAACTTGAGTCCACCCGTGGACTCCACCGGACACTTCGTCTTCACCCTGCCTGCAGCCCTTTCAGCTTCAAGCACCAAGAGCCTGCGTGTCAAAACCCGACGCCACTTCGACCCTGTGCACCCACTTCCTGTGGGTGAGGTAACTTTGCTCCGCCGGTGTTCCCACACTGGTGCACACCTCTAGGGTCTGTGTGTTAAGTTTTGTTCCTCTAGGTTCAGCGGAAGTGTCCTTAAACTTTAACTATTTGACTTTTACGCACCATTGGTTAACATTGGTGCATGCGTGCGCTTTCCGCACATCTCCCGAATCCCGAGGGCCATTCCCGACTTCAGCATTGCTTGTCCTGACTGCTCCCAGCGATTCCCTAGGCCCTAGGCCTAACCACTGTTCGAGTGGCCTCTCTTATACCACTTGTTTAGTATATGGTTTGAGTGGCCCCCTGCCCTCATCCATAATGGTGCAACTTTGTATGTTTAAACAGTGCTTTTGATTTAACGCTTGTGCCCCTTTATTCATAAAGAATACTGGGGATTGTTTTTAGTAATAAACACATATATTTTTATAATATATACTTGTGTGGTGTCCTTTCATTTGGTATTACAGGATTGTATGTGGTAAAACAGCTCGCTTAACACGACCTCTTAAGTTAAGCCTTTAGGCTGCTTAGTCCATGCTACCACTAGGATAGCTTGTCTAATAAGGTTGACTTACAACCAGACACCATAAGGGGATTGTTTGGTCAGGTAGTAGGTGGTTCCAGAATTGGAAACATCCCCTACCAGGCCAACTTCTCACAGCGTTGGCCCGGTCACTTGCCAGCTGGCTTGTGGTCCCTGTGCCGACGAACTACAAAAGAAGACTCGTGATTCTGGTTGCTCCAGATCCACACCAGCTCCCCTGAAAGGGAGCCCCGACTCTGACCTTCCTGGTCCGAGTGAGACGCCATCTTCCAATCCCGCGTGGATTGCTCTTACCAAGGCTTGTTTGCTCCAAACCGGAAGCCGACTGCACCGACGGTGAGAGCCTGCGTGGGACAGATCGTGACCTGCTCCTGGACGTCGCAGATGCCCCAGAGCCCACGTGACAGCGAAGAGAAGCGCCTCGACGACCACCTGATTGCGCCCGACATTGCCTGGTTCCGTCCTGGTTCCACCCTGGTCACTGCTGAGTGACCCAGACTCTGTCCCCTCTGCTTTCAGGTACTCTACAACTTGAGTCCACTCTTGGACTCCACCGGACACTTCGTCTTCACCCTGCCTGCAGCCCTTTCAGCTTCAAGCACCAAGAGCCTGCGTGTCAAAACCCGACGCCACTTCGACCCTGTGCACCCACTTCCTGTGGGTGAGGTAACTTTGCTCCGCCGGTGTTCCCACACTGGTGCACACCTCTAGGGTCTGTGTGTTAAGTTTTGTTCCTCTAGGTTCAGCGGAAGTGTCCTTAAACTTTAACTATTTGACTTTTACGCACCATTGGTTAACATTGGTGCATGCGTGCGCTTTCCGCACATCTCCCGAATCCCGAGGGCCATTCCCGACTTCAGCATTGCTTGTCCTGACTGCTCCCAGCGATTCCCTAGGCCCTAGGCCTAACCACTGTTCGAGTGGCCTCTCTTATACCACTTGTTTAGTATATGGTTTGAGTGGCCCCCCGCCCTCATCCATAATTGTGCAACTTTGTATGTTTAAACAGTGCTTTTGATTTAACGCTTGTGCCCCTTTATTCATAAAGAATACTGGGGATTGTTTTTAGTAATAAACACATATATTTTTATAATATATACTTGTGTGGTGTCCTTTCATTTGGTATTACAGGATTGTATGTGGTAAAACAGCTCGCTTAACACGACCTCTTAAGTTAAGCCTTTAGGCTGCTTAGTCCATGCTACCCCTAGGATAGCTTGTCTAATAAGGTTGACTTACAACCAGACACCATAAGGGGATTGTTTGGTCAGGTAGTAGGTGGTTCCAGAATTGGAAACATCCCCTACCAGGCCAACTTCTCACATTGGTGAGCAGCGGTGCGGATTTGAGCTTGCTGTTGTTTTACCATTGCAATCTTTATATCAAATTGAAAGATCACATCAAGTACCTCTAGGTACATATAAAATCAAAAGCTTAGCATATTAAGTTCTACTGAACTTAGTAGTTGTAGGTTGAAGGGAGTAGCACACCCCTGACTACAACTCACTAGCAAGGTCCAGTAGGAAAACACTTAGTGTAGGTAAGTGCACCACTTACACCTCACTAGTAACCATGTCTGACACAGGAAAGGCCTCAGGGTCTAGTCCTGTGACAGTTGACCCTACCCAGGCAACTTTTGGATATGACAAACTAACCCGCAGAGACTTGATTGCCTTGTGCAAAGCAAGAGGGTTAAAAAGGGGCAGAAGCCCCACCTGCCTAATCCTGGTAGAAATCCTAGAACAGGATGACTTAGAGAAGGCAAAAGCAGCTTCCCTAGATACAGGAACTGGAGGGAACCCCCCTGCAGTTGATCCCCTTGAAGAAGAGGATGATGATGACTTGGATGAGGACTCAGATGTTGAGGACTTAGGAGTACAGGATCAGGGTAGCCAGGTTCCAGTTGGTAGGCTTAGCCAGGCCAACTTGGACCTACTGGGGAATGGAGAGGGCCAGCACCTCCCCAGAACCCAACATATGATTCCCCCAGGCAACAGAAGAGTGAGATCTCCCTCAGGGGACTCTCATCTTTCTAGTGCCTCCAGGGAATCACAGAGAGGCATGAATGCTTCTCAAAAGTTAGAGCATAGGGCCAGAATGAGGGCTGTCAAACTCCAGATAGAGAGGGAGGAGGTAGCCTTGGCTCAAGCTAGACTTGCCTTGGCAAGAGAGCAGAAATTAAGTGGCTTAGATGTCACTGGTGGCAGCAATTTTCCAAGAGAAAAAGACAGGGCCTATGATAATAGAAACCTGACCAAAATTGTGCCCCCCTTTAAAGAAGGGGATGACATCCACAAATGGATGACTGCTCTTGAGAGAGCCTGCATGGTACAGCAGGTTCCTGAGAATCAGTGGGCTGCAATTTTGTGGTACTCCTTTTCTGAGAAAGGGAGGGACAGGCTCCTCACAGTTAGACCTGAGGATGCCAAAAACTACTCTGTTTTGAAGAGTGCTCTCATTGAAGGGTATGGCCTAACCACTGAGCAATACAGGTTGTTGTTCAGAGACACCCAGAAAGCACAGACTCAAGACTGGACTGATTTTGTGGAGTGTGCCACTAAGGCTTTGGAGGGTTGGTTACAGGGAAGTAAAGTTTCAGACTATACAGGATTGTACAATCTTATGATGAGAGAACAGATCCTTAATAACTGTACAAACCAGCTGTTGCATCAATACCTTATTGACTCTGATCTGACCTCTCCCCAAGAATTGGGAAAGAAGGCAGACAAATGGGTCAGAACAAGGATTAAGCAGAAACCCCAGAACCAAGGTGGTGACCAGAAGAAAACAGACCAGAAGGGTGGTAATCAGAATCAGAAAGATAAAGAAAAAGACCAGAAGTCTTCAGGCCCCCAAACTAATAGTAAGGAGGGTGGTTCCCAAAATGGTAACAAGAAGAAGAAGAACAAAGGTCCAAAGACACCTTGGTGCAATACCTGCAAATCAGTTTCACACTGGGGCAGTGAGTGCACCAAGGCAAATCCAGTTCCCACCACTACAGCTCCTAAAGCAACTGCAACCCCAAGTACAGTAAGCAGTGGTGGAACACAGTCCAAGGGTGTAGCTGGGTTGACCCTGGGTATTGAAGTAGGATCTGGCCTAGTCAGAGTCCCTACACAGGCAGTTCTCCTGTATGATGTGGACATTGAGTTGCCCACTGCAGTAAGCCCCACTAACCTGGGCAAATACAGGCAGACTCCCTTAATAAATGAGAAACTGGCTCAAGCTTACAGGGACACATGTGCTAGTGTCACCATGGTGACCCCTGGCTTTGTGGACCCTGGACAGATTGTACTAGGAGAGAGCTACCTAGTAACCAATGCAAGCAACTCCACTACCTCCCATAGTGTGGCAGTTGTGAACTTCTCCTGGGGAGGGGTTGATGGCCTAAAGAAAGTTGTGGTGAGTGCAGACCTACCAGTAGACTGTCTGTTAGGCAATGACCTTGAAAGCTCAGCATGGTCAGAAGTGGAGTACAGGACTCATGCAGAAATGCTAGGGATTTCAGAGCATGTCCTTGCTGTAGGAGAGTAGGGTCTGCTATCCTATGGTCACCCCAAATTTTTGCTTTTTGCTTCACTGGTTTTCGACTACTGAGGCTGTGGGCCTGCTGATCAGACCCCCAGCCTGCTGTTCTCTCACTAAATTAATGACACATGTGCTATAGGCACATACCAATTGGAAATGGACTCCTTGTCAGCCCCTGTAGAATGCACTATAGGTGCACAGGGCACAGGAGCCACTAAGGCCTACCAGGGGCTGCAGCATATCTTTTGCCACCCCTGGCTGGTTCTTAAATTGACACAACTGGCTGATCACTCAGCTGGGGTAAGGTGGTGTACACACCCCTTGCTTAGATATAGTATACCTATGTCTAAACCTATATCTGGACACATGTAAACCTGTGAGCCACTCCTATAGACAGGCCTCACCAATCCTGGAGGCTGGGTGCATGGTTTTTATGTGAGATGGAGCTCTAGCATGAGCTGAGCCTGTCTGCAGCCGTCGGGAACAAATCCCTAAGCTGTTTCAGGATAATGCCATACCATATACTATTAAGTGCCTTATAATCCTCGCGGTTATTTAGCAACTCTGGTTTGGCTTTATCAAAACATGTCGTGTAAGGTGTCATACGCTTTGGAATACCATCCCCTCGCCAGTTCTGGCGACGGGGATGGCATTCCACCCCTCTAGAGGGGTAAGACATGTTACTTCACTTTAATGCGGTTGATTTCTCCAAAGGCCTTAAGATCCACAAAATGGATGCCTCTGCCACAGACAAATGTCTGGACCCCTGGAGCTGACCGAAACCCAGTCAAGGGGGTCCTGGACAAAGGGTTTCCTGTCACAGGAGGGTGTCACCGCCCTCCAGACAGGAGATAGTGTATTGTAGCAGGGAGGTTTGAAAGAAACCAGACACTGCCTGGGGCGCACAAGGCTGCCCCTTGCATAATCCGGCCAAACCGGTTCTGGGGCACTCCAGCCCTCGTGCCAGGGCGGCCTGGATCAAAGGAAGGGGGTGTATCCACCCACTTCCTGGGTCCCACCCATAGGAGGGGACCTAGCAGGTAATCACGCCCACCAGATTCGAATAAGAGTGGGAGCAGTGCCAATGCACATCAGATTTCCTGGAAGAAACATTTGAAACGATATTCTGGACCCTTCGCCCTCCATCTCAACGTGGAAGCCCGAAGAATCTCCCTTGTGGTCAAGGAGTGACCACCCTGCAGCAGCAGGCACCATCCAGCCCTCGACGTCTACTTAGTTGCAGTTCCCGCCGGAACTCGAGCGACTGAGATCGACGAGATCAAGCCTGCCCAGCTTCTAACAGCCCGATCCACAGTCCCTGCAAAGCTGAGACCCGTGGAGGCGACCGGAAGCGTGGGGCACGCCATCTTGAAGTGACCACGAGACGCTGACCGTGCAGCCCACGAGTGACCCTCGAAGCTGTACACCGGGGTTTGAGAAGCCCCCACCCTGAGCTACTCCTGAGCCGAAGTTCAGCCCTCCACACTCGACGAGTGCTGCGTGGGGCCCTTTGGCACGATTTGGCTCAACGCGTTGGCCCGGTCACTTGCCAGCTGGCTTGTGGTCCCTGTGCCGACGAACTACAAAAGAAGACTCGTGATTCTGGTTGCTCCAGATCCACACCAGCTCCCCTGAAAGGGAGCCCCGACTCTGACCTTCCTGGTCCGAGTGAGACGCCATCTTCCAATCCCGCGTGGATTGCTCTTACCAAGGCTTGTTTGCTCCAAACCGGAAGCCGACTGCACCGACGGTGAGAGCCTGCGTGGGACAGATCGTGACCTGCTCCTGGACGTCGCAGATGCCCCAGAGCCCACGTGACAGCGAAGAGAAGCGCCTCGACGACCACCTGATTGCGCCCGACATTGCCTGGTTCCGTCCTGGTTCCACCCTGGTCACTGCTGAGTGACCCAGACTCTGTCCCCTCTGCTTTCAGGTACTCTACAACTTGAGTCCACCCTTGGACTCCACCGGACACTTCGTCTTCACCCTGCCTGCAGCCCTTTCAGCTTCAAGCACCAAGAGCCTGCGTGTCAAAACCCGACGCCACTTCGACCCTGTGCACCCACTTCCTGTGGGTGAGGTAACTTTGCTCCGCCGGTGTTCCCACACTGGTGCACACCTCTAGGGTCTGTGTGTTAAGTTTTGTTCCTCTAGGTTCAGCGGAAGTGTCCTTAAACTTTAACTATTTGACTTTTACGCACCATTGGTTAACATTGGTGCATGCGTGCGCTTTCCGCACATCTCCCGAATCCCGAGGGCCATTCCCGACTTCAGCATTGCTTGTCCTGACTGCTCCCAGCGATTCCCTAGGCCCTAGGCCTAACCACTGCTCGAGTGGCCTCTCTTATACCACTTGTTTAGTATATGGTTTGAGTGGCCCCCTGCCCTCATCCATAATTGTGCAACTTGTATGTTTAAACAGTGCTTTTGATTTAACGCTTGTGCCCCTTTATTCATAAAGAATACTGGGGATTGTTTTTAGTAATAAACACATATATTTTTATTATATATACTTGTGTGGTGTCCTTTCATTTGGTATTACAGGATTGTATGTGGTAAAACAGCTCGCTTAACACGACCTCTTAAGTTAAGCCTTTAGGCTGCTTAGTCCATGCTACCACTAGGATAGCTTGTCTAATAAGGTTGACTTACAACCAGACACCATAAGGGGATTGTTTGGTCAGGTAGTAGGTGGTTCCAGAATTGGAAACATCCCCTACCAGGCCAACTTCTCACATTGGTGAGCAGCGGTGCGGATTTGAGCTTGCTGTTGTTTTACCATTGCAATCTTTATATCAAATTGAAAGATCACATCAAGTACCTCTAGGTACATATAAAATCAAAAGCTTAGCATATTAAGTTCTACTGAACTTAGTAGTTGTAGGTTGAAGGGAGTAGCACACCCCTGACTACAACTC
Source organism: Lissotriton helveticus (assembly GCF_964261635.1). Classification (NCBI taxonomy): domain Eukaryota; kingdom Metazoa; phylum Chordata; class Amphibia; order Caudata; family Salamandridae; genus Lissotriton; species Lissotriton helveticus. The sequence continues at coordinate 4,697,749 of NW_027611692.1, read as the reverse complement.
ACTAGCAAGGTCCAGTAGGAAAACACTTAGTGTAGGTAAGTGCACCACTTACACCTCACTAGTAACCATGTCCGACACAGGAAAGGCCTCAGGGTCTAGTCCTGTGACAGTTGACCCTACCCAGGCAACTTCTGGATATGACAAACTAACCCGCAGAGACTTGATTGTCTTGTGCAAAGCAAGAGGGTTAAAAAGGGGCAGAAGCCCCACCTGCCTAATCCTGATAGAACTCCTAGAACAGGATGACTTAGAGAAGGCAAAAGCAGCTTCCCTAGATACAGGAACTGGAGGGAACCCCCCTGCAGTTGATCCCCCTGAAGAGGAGGATGATGATGACTTGGATGAGGACTCAGAGGTTGAGGACTTAGAAGTACAGGATCAGGGTAGCCAGGTTCCAGTTGGTAGGCTTAGCCAGGCCAACTTGGACCTACTGGGGAATGGAGAGGGCCAGCACCTCCCCAGAACCCAACATGTGATTCTCCCAGGCAACAGAAGAGTGAGATCTCCCTCAGGGGACTCTCATCTTTCTAGTGCCTCCAGAGAATCAGAGAGAGGCATGAGTGCTTCTCAGAAAGCTGAGCATAGGGCTAGAATGAGGGCTGTCAGACTCCAGATAGAGAGAGAGGAGGTAGCCCTGAGTCAAGCTAAGCTTACCTTAGCTCAAGCTAAACTTGCCTTGGCAAGAGAGCAGAAATTAAGTGGCTTAGATGTCACTGGTGGCAGCAATTTTCCAAGAGAAAAAGACAGGGCCTATGATAATAGAAACCTGACCAAAATTGTGCCCCCCTTTAAAGAAGGGGATGACATCCACAAATGGATGACTGCTCTTGAGAGAGCCTGCATGGTACAGCAGGTTCCTGAGAATCAGTGGGCTGCAATTTTGTGGTACTCCTTTTCTGAGAAAGGGAGGGACAGGCTCCTCACAGTTAGACCTGAGGATGCCAAAAACTACTCTGTTTTGAAGAGTGCTCTCATTGAAGGGTATGGCCTAACCACTGAGCAATACAGGTTGTTGTTCAGAGACACCCAGAAAGCACAGACTCAAGACTGGACTGATTTTGTGGAGTGTGCCACTAAGGCTTTGGAGGGTTGGTTACAGGGAAGTAAAGTTTCAGACTATACAGGATTGTACAATCTTATGATGAGAGAACAGATCCTTAATAACTGTACAAACCAGCTGTTGCATCAATACCTTATTGACTCTGATCTGACCTCTCCCCAAGAATTGGGAAAGAAGGCAGACAAATGGGTCAGAACAAGGATTAAGCAGAAACCCCAGAACCAAGGTGGTGACCAGAAGAAAACAGACCAGAAGGGTGGTAATCAGAATCAGAAAGATAAAGAAAAAGACCAGAAGTCTTCAAGCCCCCAAACTAATAGTAAGGAGGGTGGTTCCCAAAATGGTAACAAGAAGAAGAAGAACAAAGGTCCAAAGACACCTTGGTGTAATACCTGCAAATCAGTTTCACACTGGGGCAGTGAGTGCACCAAGGCAAATCCAGTTCCCACCACTACAGCTCCTAAAGCAACTGCAACCCCAAGTACAGTAAGCAGTGGTGGAACACAGTCCAAGGGTGTAGCTGGGTTGACCCTGGGTATTGAAGTAGGATCTGGCCTAGTCAGAGTCCCTACACAGGCAGTTCTCCTGTATGATGTGGACATTGAGTTGCCCACTGCAGTAAGCCCCACTAACCTGGGCAAATACAGGCAGACTCCCTTAATAAATGAGAAACTGGCTCAAGCTTACAGGGACACATGTGCTAGTGTCACCATGGTGACCCCTGGCTTTGTGGACCCTGGACAGATTGTACTAGGAGAGAGCTACCTAGTAACCAATGCAAGCAACTCCACTACCTCCCATAGTGTGGCAGTTGTGAACTTCTCCTGGGGAGGGGTTGATGGCCTAAAGAAAGTTGTGGTGAGTGCAGACCTACCAGTAGACTGTCTGTTAGGCAATGACCTTGAAAGCTCAGCATGGTCAGAAGTGGAGTACAGGACTCATGCAGAAATGCTAGGGATTTCAGAGCATGTCCTTGCCATGACAAGGGCTCAGGCTAAGAAGTGCCTTCCTGAACCAGTGGTGGATCTTGAGACAATAGACCAGCCACAACCCAAGAGAAGGAGCAAGAGAGGAAAGGCCTCGCCTTCCACCTTGCCCCAGGTTGAGGATCAGGTTTCAGAGGAAACTGATTCTGCAGTCCAAGAGGAGACTGTCTCTGAGGAGCTTGAACCTGACCAGGTTGAGTTTCTGGGGACAGGGGGACCCTCAAGGGCAGACCTGAGGCAGGCTCAATTAGATTGCCCTTCCCTTGAACCCCTCAGACAGCAGGCTGCTGCTGAGGCTGCTGGGGATGCCCAAGGTACCCATACTGTGTATTGGGATGAGGGACTCCTTTACTCAGAGGCTAGAACCCCCAAGCCTGGCATGACCAGGAGGTTGGTGATACCTCTGCAGTTTAGGGGATTCCTCCTTACCTTGGCCCATGATATTCCCCTTGCAGGACACTTAGGCCAGAACAAGACGTGGGACAGGCTTGTTCCACACTTTCACTGGCCTCACATGTCAGAGGATGTCAAGGAGTTTTGTCGCTCCTGTGTCACTTGCCAAGCCAGTGGTAAGTCAGGTGGCACAACAAAGGCCCCCCTAATACCACTACCTGTGGTGGGGGTCCCCTTTGAGAGAGTTGGAATTGATATTGTGGGTCCAATGGACCCCCAAACAGCATCTGGGAACAGATTCATACTGGTGGTAGTGGATCATGCCACCAGGTACCCAGAGGCTATTCCCCTAAGGACCACCACAGCACCTGTGGTGGCAAAAGCCCTCATTGCAGTTTTCTCAAGAGTGGGCTTTCCTAAGGAGGTACTATCAGATAGAGGGACAAATTTTATGTCCAGCTATCTAAAAGCAATGTGGAAGGAATGTGGAGTAAACTACAAGTTTACCACCCCATATCATCCACAATGCAATGGGCTTGTGGAGAGATTTAACAAGACCCTTAAAGGCATGATAAAAGGATTACCAGAGAAGCTCAGGCGGAAATGGGACATTCTTTTACCCTGCCTGCTCTTTGCTTACAGAGAGGTCCCGCAGAAGGGGGTTGGCTACAGCCCTTTTGAACTTTTGTTTGGCCACCCTGTGAGAGGTCCATTGTGTTTGGTGAAGGAAGGATGGGAGTTACCTCTCAAAAAGCCCAAACTAGACATAGTGGACTATGTACTTGGTCTCCGCTCCAGGATGGCTGAGTACATGGAAAGAGCATCCAAAAACCTGGAGGCCAGCCAAGAATTGCAGAAAGCTTGGCATGACCAAAAGGCTGTACTGGTAGAGTTCCAACCAGGACAGAAGGTATGGGTACTGGAGCCAGTGGCTCCAGCAGCACTCCAAGACAAATGGAGTGGACCCTATCCTATTATTGAGAAGAAAGGGGAAGTCACCTACTTGGTAGACTTTGGAACACCCAGGAGCCCTCACAGGGTAATCCATGTGAATCGCTTGAAAGCATTTGTAGACAGGGAGGACATGAGCTTGCTCATGGCCACAGATGGGGAACAGGAGGAAGAGAGTGACCCTCTCCCAGACCTGCTTTCCCAGAACCCTGATGATGGTTCAGTTGATGGAGTAGCCTTGGCAGGCAGCCTCACTGACCAGCAACAGAGGGACTGCAGACAAGTTTTGCAGGCTCACAGGCAAATGTTTTCACTCACACCCAGCCAAACTGACTGGTGTACCCATGTTGTGGACACTGGTGACAGTCTGCCTGTCAAGAATAAGATCTACAGGCAACCTGATCATGTCAGGGATTGCATCAAGGCTGAGGTGCAAAAGATGTTGGAGCTTGGAGTGATTGAGCCATCAGAGAGCCCATGGGCCAGCCCAGTAGTGCTGGTGCCAAAACCTCATACCCAAGATGGTAAGAGAGAAATGAGGTTTTGCGTGGATTACAGGGGTCTCAATGCTGTCACTAGGACAGATGCTCACCCCATTCCAAGAGCAGATGAGCTCATTGACAGATTGGCTTCTGCCAAGTTTCTGAGCACATTTGATCTGACAGCTGGCTACTGGCAAATCAGACTAGCTGAGGAGTCAAAAGCCAAAACAGCATTCTCTACCCCTAGTGGACATTATCAGTTTGTGGTAATGCCCTTTGGTTTGAAGAATGCACCTGCCACTTTCCAAAGGTTGGTGAACCAAGTCCTTACTGGGTTGGATGACTTTTGTGCAGCTTATCTGGATGATATTGCTGTCTTTAGCTCCACCTGGGAGGATCACCTGATCCACCTGAAGAAAGTTTTGGAGGCCCTGCAAAAGGCAGGCCTAACTATCAAGGCCACAAAGTGCCAGATAGGGCAGAGTAAGGTTGTATACCTGGGCCACCTAGTAGGTGGAGGCCAGGTTCAGCCACTGGAAAGCAAAATCCAGGCCATACAGGACTGGGCTCCTCCAGTTACCCAGACACAAGTCAGAGCCTTCTTGGGCCTGACTGGGTATTACAGAAAGTTTGTGAAAAACTATGGGTCTATAGTGACACCATTAAATGACTTGACATCCAAGAAGATGCCAAAAAAGGTTCAGTGGACAGTTAGCTGTCAGAAGGCATTTGAAGACCTGAAGAAGGCCATGTGCTCTGCACCTATCCTAAAGAGTCCTGACTACTCCAAACAGTTCATTGTTCAGGCAGATGCTTCTGAGTTGGGGGTGGGAGCTGTACTCTCACAACTTAATCAAGATGGTCAAGACCAGCCAATTGCTTTCATTAGCAGGAGGCTAACCCCAAGAGAAAAACGTTGGTCAGCCATTGAGAGGGAGGCCTTTGCTGTGGTTTGGGCATTAAAGAAGTTGAGGTCCTACTTGTTTGGAACTCACTTCCTGGTGCAAACAGACCATAAGCCCCTCTTATGGCTTAATCAGATGAAGGGTGAAAATCCCAAACTGCTCAGGTGGTCCATTTCCCTACAGGGGATGGACTTTACAGTGGAGCACCGCCCAGGGACTGACCATGGTAATGCAGATGGTCTCTCCAGGTACTTCCACTTAGAACATGAAGACTTATCTGGTCAAGGTTAGTTTAATGTCCCTGCGTTTGGGGGGGGGTTGTGTAGGAGAGTAGGGTCTGCTATCCTATGGTCACCCCAAATTTTTGCTTTTTGCTTCACTGGTTTTCGACTACTGAGGCTGTGGGCCTGCTGATCAGACCCCCAGCCTGCTGTTCTCTCACTAAATTAATGACACATGTGCTATAGGCACATACCAATTGGAAATGGACTCCTTGTCAGCCCCTGTAGAATGCACTATAGGTGCACAGGGCACAGGAGCCACTAAGGCCTACCAGGGGCTGCAGCATATCTTTTGCCACCCCTGGCTGGTTCTTAAATTGACACAACTGGCTGATCACTCAGCTGGGGTAAGGTGGTGTACACACCCCTTGCTTAGATATAGTATACCTATGTCTAAACCTATATCTGGACACATGTAAACCTGTGAGCCACTCCTATAGACAGGCCTCACCAATCCTGGAGGCTGGGTGCATGGTTTTTATGTGAGATGGAGCTCTAGCATGAGCTGAGCCTGTCTGCAGCCGTCGGGAACAAATCCCTAAGCTGTTTCAGGATAATGCCATACCATATACTATTAAGTGCCTTATAATCCTCGCGGTTATTTAGCAACTCTGGTTTGGCTTTATCAAAACATGTCGTGTAAGGTGTCATACGCTTTGGAATACCATCCCCTCGCCAGTTCTGGCGACGGGGATGGCATTCCACCCCTCTAGAGGGGTAAGACATGTTACTTCACTTTAATGCGGTTGATTTCTCCAAAGGCCTTAAGATCCACAAAATGGATGCCTCTGCCACAGACAAATGTCTGGACCCCTGGAGCTGACCGAAACCCAGTCAAGGGGGTCCTGGACAAAGGGTTTCCTGTCACAGGAGGGTGTCACCGCCCTCCAGACAGGAGATAGTGTATTGTAGCAGGGAGGTTTGAAAGAAACCAGACACTGCCTGGGGCGCACAAGGCTGCCCCTTGCATAATCCGGCCAAACCGGTTCTGGGGCACTCCAGCCCTCGTGCCAGGGCGGCCTGGATCAAAGGAAGGGGGTGTATCCACCCACTTCCTGGGTCCCACCCATAGGAGGGGACCTAGCAGGTAATCACGCCCACCAGATTCGAATAAGAGTGGGAGCAGTGCCAATGCACATCAGATTTCCTGGAAGAAACATTTGAAACGATATTCTGGACCCTTCGCCCTCCATCTCAACGTGGAAGCCCGAAGAATCTCCCTTGTGGTCAAGGAGTGACCACCCTGCAGCAGCAGGCACCATCCAGCCCTCGACGTCTACTTAGTTGCAGTTCCCGCCGGAACTCGAGCGACTGAGATCGACGAGATCAAGCCTGCCCAGCTTCTAACAGCCCGATCCACAGTCCCTGCAAAGCTGAGACCCGTGGAGGCGACCGGAAGCGTGGGGCACGCCATCTTGAAGTGACCACGAGACGCTGACCGTGCAGCCCACGAGTGACCCTCGAAGCTGTACACCGGGGTTTGAGAAGCCCCCACCCTGAGCTACTCCTGAGCCGAAGTTCAGCCCTCCACACTCGACGAGTGCTGCGTGGGGCCCTTTGGCACGATTTGGCTCAACGCGTTGGCCCGGTCACTTGCCAGCTGGCTTGTGGTCCCTGTGCCGACGAACTACAAAAGAAGACTCGTGATTCTGGTTGCTCCAGATCCACACCAGCTCCCCTGAAAGGGAGCTCCGACTCTGACCTTCCTGGTCCGAGTGAGACGCCATCTTCCAATCCCGCGTGGATTGCTCTTACCAAGGCTTGTTTGCTCCAAACCGGAAGCCGACTGCACCGACGGTGAGAGCCTGCGTGGTACAGATCGTGACCTGCTCCTGGACGTCGCAGATGCCCCAGAGCCCACGTGACAGCGAAGAGAAGCGCCTCGACGACCACCTGATTGCGCCCGACATTGCCTGGTTCCGTCCTGGTTCCACCCTGGTCACTGCTGAGTGACCCAGACTCTGTCCCCTCTGCTTTCAGGTACTCTACAACTTGAGTCCACCCTTGGACTCCACCGGACACTTCGTCTTCACCCTGCCTGCAGCCCTTTCAGCTTCAAGCACCAAGAGCCTGCGTGTCAAAACCCGACGCCACTTCGACCCTGTGCACCCACTTCCTGTGGGTGAGGTAACTTTGCTCCGCCGGTGTTCCCACACTGGTGCACACCTCTAGGGTCTGTGTGTTAAGTTTTGTTCCTCTAGGTTCAGCGGAAGTGTCCTTAAACTTTAACTATTTGACTTTTACGCACCATTGGTTAACATTGGTGCATGCGTGCGCTTTCCGCACATCTCCCGAATCCCGAGGGCCATTCCCGACTTCAGCATTGCTTGTCCTGACTGCTCCCAGCGATTCCCTAGGCCCTAGGCCTAACCACTGCTCGAGTGGCCTCTCTTATACCACTTGTTTAGTATATGGTTTGAGTGGCCCCCTGCCCTCATCCATAATTGTGCAACTTGTATGTTTAAACAGTGCTTTTGATTTAACGCTTGTGCCCCTTTATTCATAAAGAATACTGGGGATTGTTTTTAGTAATAAACACATATATTTTTATTATATATACTTGTGTGGTGTCCTTTCATTTGGTATTACAGGATTGTATGTGGTAAAACAGCTCGCTTAACACGACCTCTTAAGTTAAGCCTTTAGGCTGCTTAGTCCATGCTACCACTAGGATAGCTTGTCTAATAAGGTTGACTTACAACCAGACACCATAAGGGGATTGTTTGGTCAGGTAGTAGGTGGTTCCAGAATTGGAAACATCCCCTACCAGGCCAACTTCTCACACTTGCCATGACAAGGGCTCAGGCTAAGAAGTGCCTTCCTGAACCAGTGGTGGATCTTGAGACAATAGACCAGCCACAACCCAAGAGAAGGAGCAAGAGAGGAAAGGCCTCGCCTTCCACCTTGCCCCAGGTTGAGGATCAGGTTTCAGAGGAAACTGATTCTGCAGTCCAAGAGGAGACTGTCTCTGAGGAGCTTGAACCTGACCAGGTTGAGTTTCTGGGGACAGGGGGACCCTCAAGGGCAGACCTGAGGCAGGCTCAATTAGATTGCCCTTCCCTTGAACCCCTCAGACAGCAGGCTGCTGCTGAGGCTGCTGGGGATGCCCAAGGTACCCATACTGTGTATTGGGATGAGGGACTCCTTTACTCAGAGGCTAGAGCCCCCAAGCCTGGCATGACCAGGAGGTTGGTGATACCTCTGCAGTTTAGGGGATTCCTCCTTACCTTGGCCCATGATATTCCCCTTGCAGGACACTTAGGCCAGAACAAGACGTGGGACAGGCTTGTTCCACACTTTCACTGGCCTCACATGTCAGAGGATGTCAAGGAGTTTTGTCGCTCCTGTGTCACTTGCCAAGCCAGTGGTAAGTCAGGTGGCACAACAAAGGCCCCCCTAATACCACTACCTGTGGTGGGGGTCCCCTTTGAGAGAGTTGGAATTGATATTGTGGGTCCAATGGACCCCCAAACAGCATCTGGGAACAGATTCATACTGGTGGTAGTGGATCATGCCACCAGGTACCCAGAGGCTATTCCCCTAAGGACCACCACAGCACCTGTGGTGGCAAAAGCCCTCATTGCAGTTTTCTCAAGAGTGGGCTTTCCTAAGGAGGTACTATCAGATAGAGGGACAAATTTTATGTCCAGCTATCTAAAAGCAATGTGGAAGGAATGTGGAGTAAACTATAAGTTTACCACCCCATATCATCCACAATGCAATGGGCTTGTGGAGAGATTTAACAAGACCCTTAAAGGCATGATAAAAGGATTACCAGAGAAGCTCAGGCGGAAATGGGACATTCTTTTACCCTGCCTGCTCTTTGCTTACAGAGAGGTCCCACAGAAGGGGGTTGGCTACAGCCCTTTTGAACTTTTGTTTGGCCACCCTGTGAGAGGTCCATTGTGTTTGGTGAAGGAAGGATGGGAGTTACCTCTCAAAAAGCCCAAACTAGACATAGTGGACTATGTACTTGGTCTCCGCTCCAGGATGGCTGAGTACATGGAAAGAGCATCCAAAAACCTGGAGGCCAGCCAAGAATTGCAGAAAGCTTGGCATGACCAAAAGGCTGTACTGGTAGAGTTCCAACCAGGACAGAAGGTATGGGTACTGGAGCCAGTGGCTCCAGCAGCACTCCAAGACAAATGGAGTGGACCCTATCCTATTATTGAGAAGAAAGGGGAAGTCACCTACTTGGTAGACTTTGGAACACCCAGGAGCCCTCACAGGGTAATCCATGTGAATCGCTTGAAAGCATTTGTAGACAGGGAGGACATGAGCTTGCTCATGGCCACAGATGGGGAACAGGAGGAAGAGAGTGACCCTCTCCCAGACCTGCTTTCCCAGAACCCTGATGATGGTTCAGTTGATGGAGTAGCCTTGGCAGGCAGCCTCACTGACCAGCAACAGAGGGACTGCAGACAAGTTTTGCAGGCTCACAGGCAAATGTTTTCACTCACACCCAGCCAAACTGACTGGTGTACCCATGTTGTGGACACTGGTGACAGTCTGCCTGTCAAGAATAAGATCTACAGGCAACCTGATCATGTCAGGGATTGCATCAAGGCTGAGGTGCAAAAGATGTTGGAGCTTGGAGTGATTGAGCCATCAGAGAGCCCATGGGCCAGCCCAGTAGTCCTGGTGCCAAAACCTCATACCCAAGATGGTAAGAGAGAAATGAGGTTTTGCGTGGATTACAGGGGTCTCAATGCTGTCACTAGGACAGATGCTCACCCCATTCCAAGAGCAGATGAGCTCATTGACAGATTGGCTTCTGCCAAGTTTCTGAGCACATTTGATCTGACAGCTGGCTACTGGCAAATCAGACTAGCTGAGGAGTCAAAGGCCAAGACAGCATTCTCTACCCCTAGTGGGCATTATCAGTTTGTGGTAATGCCCTTTGGTTTGAAGAATGCACCTGCCACTTTTCAAAGGTTGGTGAACCAAGTCCTTACTGGGTTGGATGACTTTTGTGCAGCTTATCTGGATGATATTGCTGTCTTTAGCTCCACCTGGGAGGATCACCTGATCCACCTGAAGAAAGTTTTGGAGGCCCTGCAAAAGGCAGGCCTAACTATCAAGGCCACAAAGTGCCAGATAGGGCAGAGTAAGGTTGTATACCTGGGCCACCTAGTAGGTGGAGGCCAGGTTCAGCCACTGGAAAGCAAAATCCAGGCCATACAGGACTGGGCTCCTCCAGTTACCCAGACACAAGTCAGAGCCTTCTTGGGCCTGACTGGGTATTACAGAAAGTTTGTGAAAAACTATGGGTCTATAGTGACACCATTAAATGACTTGACATCCAAGAAGATGCCAAAAAAGGTTCAGTGGACAGTTAGCTGTCAGAAGGCATTTGAAGACCTGAAGAAGGCCATGTGCTCTGCACCTATCCTAAAGAGTCCTGACTACTCCAAACAGTTCATTGTTCAGACAGATGCTTCTGAGTTGGGGGTGGGAGCTGTACTCTCACAACTTAATCAAGATGGTCAAGACCAGCCAATTGCTTTCATTAGCAGGAGGCTAACCCCAAGAGAAAAACGTTGGTCAGCCATTGAGAGGGAGGCCTTTGCTGTGGTTTGGGCATTAAAGAAGTTGAGGTCCTACTTGTTTGGAACTCACTTCCTGGTGCAAACGGACCATAAGCCCCTCCTATGGCTTAATCAGATGAAGGGTGAAAATCCCAAACTGCTCAGGTGGTCCATTTCCCTACAGGGGATGGACTTTACAGTGGAGCACCGCCCAGGGACTGACCATGGTAATGCAGATGGTCTCTCCAGGTACTTCCACTTAGAACATGAAGACTTATCTGGTCAAGGTTAGTTTAATGTCCCTGCGTTTGGGGGGGGGTTGTGTAGGAGAGTAGGGTCTGCTATCCTATGGTCACCCCAAATTTTTGCTTTTTGCTTCACTGGTTTTCGACTACTGAGGCTGTGGGCCTGCTGATCAGACCCCCAGCCTGCTGTTCTCTCACTAAATTAATGACACATGTGCTATAGGCACATACCAATTGGAAATGGACTCCTTGTCAGCCCCTGTAGAATGCACTATAGGTGCACAGGGCACAGGAGCCACTGAGGCCTACCAGGGGCTGCAGCATATCTTTTGCCACCCCTGGCTGGTTCTTAAATTGACACAACTGGCTGATCACTCAGCTGGGGTAAGGTGGTGTACACACCCCTTGCTTAGATATAGTATACCTATGTCTAAACCTATATCTGGACACATGTAAACCTGTGAGCCACTCCTATAGACAGGCCTCACCAATCCTGGAGGCTGGGTGCATGGTTTTTATGTGAGATGGAGCTCTAGCATGAGCTGAGCCTGTCTGCAGCCGTCGGGAACAAATCCCTAAGCTGTTTCAGGATAATGCCATACCATATACTATTAAGTGCCTTATAATCCTCGCGGTTATTTAGCAACTCTGGTTTGGCTTTATCAAAACATGTCGTGTAAGGTGTCATACGCTTTGGAATACCATCCCCTCGCCAGTTCTGGCGACGGGGATGGCATTCCACCCCTCTAGAGGGGTAAGACATGTTACTTCACTTTAATGCGGTTGATTTCTCCAAAGGCCTTAAGATCCACAAAATGGATGCCTCTGCCACAGACAAATGTCTGGACCCCTGGAGCTGACCGAAACCCAGTCAAGGGGGTCCTGGACAAAGGGTTTCCTGTCACAGGAGGGTGTCACCGCCCTCCAGACAGGAGATAGTGTATTGTAGCAGGGAGGTTTGAAAGAAACCAGACACTGCCTGGGGCGCACAAGGCTGCCCCTTGCATAATCCGGCCAAACCGGTTCTGGGGCACTCCAGCCCTCGTGCCAGGGCGGCCTGGATCAAAGGAAGGGGGTGTATCCACCCACTTCCTGGGTCCCACCCATAGGAGGGGACCTAGCAGGTAATCACGCCCACCAGATTCGAATAAGAGTGGGAGCAGTGCCAATGCACATCAGATTTCCTGGAAGAAACATTTGAAACGATATTCTGGACCCTTCGCCCTCCATCTCAACGTGGAAGCCCGAAGAATCTCCCTTGTGGTCAAGGAGTGACCACCCTGCAGCAGCAGGCACCATCCAGCCCTCGACGTCTACTTAGTTGCAGTTCCCGCCGGAACTCGAGCGACTGAGATCGACGAGATCAAGCCTGCCCAGCTTCTAACAGCCCGATCCACAGTCCCTGCAAAGCTGAGACCCGTGGAGGCGACCGGAAGCGTGGGGCACGCCATCTTGAAGTGACCACGAGACGCTGACCGTGCAGCCCACGAGTGACCCTCGAAGCTGTACACCGGGGTTTGAGAAGCCCCCACCCTGAGCTACTCCTGAGCCGAAGTTCAGCCCTCCACACTCGACGAGTGCTGCGTGGGGCCCTTTGGCACGATTTGGCTCAACGCGTTGGCCCGGTCACTTGCCAGCTGGCTTGTGGTCCCTGTGCCGACGAACTACAAAAGAAGACTCGTGATTCTGGTTGCTCCAGATCCACACCAGCTCCCCTGAAAGGGAGCCCCGACTCTGACCTTCCTGGTCCGAGTGAGACGCCATCTTCCAATCCCGCGTGGATTGCTCTTACCAAGGCTTGTTTGCTCCAAACCGGAAGCCGACTGCACCGACGGTGAGAGCCTGCGTGGGACAGATCGTGACCTGCTCCTGGACGTCGCAGATGCCCCAGAGCCCACGTGACAGCGAAGAGAAGCGCCTCGACGACCACCTGATTGCGCCCGACATTGCCTGGTTCCGTCCTGGTTCCACCCTGGTCACTGCTGAGTGACCCAGACTCTGTCCCCTCTGCTTTCAGGTACTCTACAACTTGAGTCCACTCTTGGACTCCACCGGACACTTCGTCTTCACCCTGCCTGCAGCCCTTTCAGCTTCAAGCACCAAGAGCCTGCGTGTCAAAACCCGACGCCACTTCGACCCTGTGCACCCACTTCCTGTGGGTGAGGTAACTTTGCTCCGCCGGTGTTCCCACACTGGTGCACACCTCTAGGGTCTGTGTGTTAAGTTTTGTTCCTCTAGGTTCAGCGGAAGTGTCCTTAAACTTTAACTATTTGACTTTTACGCACCATTGGTTAACATTGGTGCATGCGTGCGCTTTCCGCACATCTCCCGAATCCCGAGGGCCATTCCCGACTTCAGCATTGCTTGTCCTGACTGCTCCCAGCGATTCCCTAGGCCCTAGGCCTAACCACTGTTCGAGTGGCCTCTCTTATACCACTTGTTTAGTATATGGTTTGAGTGGCCCCCCGCCCTCATCCATAATTGTGCAACTTTGTATGTTTAAACAGTGCTTTTGATTTAACGCTTGTGCCCCTTTATTCATAAAGAATACTGGGGATTGTTTTTAGTAATAAACACATATATTTTTATAATATATACTTGTGTGGTGTCCTTTCATTTGGTATTACAGGATTGTATGTGGTAAAACAGCTCGCTTAACACGACCTCTTAAGTTAAGCCTTTAGGCTGCTTAGTCCATGCTACCCCTAGGATAGCTTGTCTAATAAGGTTGACTTACAACCAGACACCATAAGGGGATTGTTTGGTCAGGTAGTAGGTGGTTCCAGAATTGGAAACATCCCCTACCAGGCCAACTTCTCACAGAAGGCAAAAGCAGCTTCCCTAGATACAGGAACTGGAGGGAACCCCCCTGCAGTTGATCCCCTTGAAGAGGAGGATGATGATGACTTGGATGAGGACTCAGATGTTGAGGACTTAGGAGTACAGGATCAGGGTAGCCAGGTTCCAGTTGGTAGGCTTAGCCAGGCCAACTTGGACCTACTGGGGAATGGAGAGGGCCAGCACCTCCCCAGAACCCAACATATGATTCCCCCAGGCAACAGAAGAGTGAGATCTCCCTCAGGAGACTCTCATCTTTCTAGTGCCTCCAGGGAATCACAGAGAGGCATGAATGCTTCTCAAAAGTTAGAGCATAGGGCCAGAATGAGGGCTGTCAAACTCCAGATAGAGAGGGAGGAGGTAGCCTTGGCTCAAGCTAGACTTGCCTTGGCAAGAGAGCAGAAATTAAGTGGCTTAGATGTCACTGGTGGCAGCAATTTTCCAAGAGAAAAAGACAGGGCCTATGATAATAGAAACCTGACCAAAATTGTGCCCCCCTTTAAAGAAGGGGATGACATCCACAAATGGATGACTGCTCTTGAGAGAGCCTGCATGGTACAGCAGGTTCCTGAGAATCAGTGGGCTGCAATTTTGTGGTACTCCTTTTCTGAGAAAGGGAGGGACAGGCTCCTCACAGTTAGACCTGAGGATGCCAAAAACTACTCTGTTTTGAAGAGTGCTCTCATTGAAGGGTATGGCTTAACCACTGAGCAATACAGGTTGTTGTTCAGAGACACCCAGAAAGCACAGACTCAAGACTGGACTGATTTTGTGGAGTGTGCCACTAAGGCTTTGGAGGGTTGGTTACAGGGAAGTAAAGTTTCAGACTATACAGGATTGTACAATCTTATGATGAGAGAACAGATCCTTAATAACTGTACAAACCAGCTGTTGCATCAATACCTTATTGACTCTGATCTGACCTCTCCCCAAGAATTGGGAAAGAAGGCAGACAAATGGGTCAGAACAAGGATTAAGCAGAAACCCCAGAACCAAGGTGGTGACCAGAAGAAAACAGACCAGAAGGGTGGTAATCAGAATCAGAAAGATAAAGAAAAAGACCAGAAGTCTTCAGGCCCCCAAACTAATAGTAAGGAGGGTGGTTCCCAAACTGGTAACAAGAAGAAGAAGAACAAAGGTCCAAAGACACCTTGGTGCAATACCTGCAAATCAGTTTCACACTGGGGCAGTGAGTGCACCAAGGCAAATCCAGTTCCCACCACTACAGCTCCTAAAGCAACTGCAACCCCAAGTACAGTAAGCAGTGGTGGAACACAGTCCAAGGGTGTAGCTGGGTTGACCCTGGGTATTGAAGTAGGATCTGGCCTAGTCAGAGTCCCTACACAGGCAGTTCTCCTGTATGATGTGGACATTGAGTTGCCCACTGCAGTAAGCCCCACTAACCTGGGCAAATACAGGCAGACTCCCTTAATAAATGAGAAACTGGCTCAAGCTTACAGGGACACATGTGCTAGTGTCACCATGGTGACCCCTGGCTTTGTGGACCCTGGACAGATTGTACTAGGAGAGAGCTACCTAGTAACCAATGCAAGCAACTCCACTACCTCCCATAGTGTGGCAGTTGTGAACTTCTCCTGGGGAGGGGTTGATGGCCTAAAGAAAGTTGTGGTGAGTGCAGACCTACCAGTAGACTGTCTGTTAGGCAATGACCTTGAAAGCTCAGCATGGTCAGAAGTGGAGTACAGGACTCATGCAGAAATGCTAGGGATTTCAGAGCATGTCCTTGCCATGACAAGGGCTCAGGCTAAGAAGTGCCTTCCTGAACCAGTGGTGGATCTTGAGACAATAGACCAGCCACAGCCCAAGAGAAGGAGCAAGAGAGGAAAGGCCTCGCCTTCCACCTTGCCCCAGGTTGAGGATCAGGTTTCAGAGGAAACTGATTCTGCAGTCCAAGAGGAGACTGTCTCTGAGGAGCTTGAACCTGACCAGGTTGAGTTTCTGGGGACAGGGGGACCCTCAAGGGCAGACCTGAGGCAGGCTCAATTAGATTGCCCTTCCCTTGAACCCCTCAGACAGCAGGCTGCTGCTGAGGCTGCTGGGGATGCCCAAGGTACCCATACTGTGTATTGGGATGAGGGACTCCTTTACTCAGAGGCTAGAGCCCCCAAGCCTGGCATGACCAGGAGGTTGGTGATACCTCTCCAGTTTAGGGGATTCCTCCTTACCTTGGCCCATGATATTCCCCTTGCAGGACACTTAGGCCAGAACAAGACGTGGGACAGGCTTGTTCCACACTTTCACTGGCCTCACATGTCAGAGGATGTCAAGGAGTTTTGTCGCTCCTGTGTCACTTGCCAAGCCAGTGGTAAGTCAGGTGGCACAACAAAGGCCCCCCTAATACCACTACCTGTGGTGGGGGTCCCCTTTGAGAGAGTTGGAATTGATATTGTGGGTCCAATGGACCCCCAAACAGCATCTGGGAACAGATTCATACTGGTGGTAGTGGATCATGCCACCAGGTACCCAGAGGCTATTCCCCTAAGGACCACCACAGCACCTGTGGTGGCAAAAGCCCTCATTGCAGTTTTCTCAAGAGTGGGCTTTCCTAAGGAGGTACTATCAGATAGAGGGACAAATTTTATGTCCAGCTATCTAAAAGCAATGTGGAAGGAATGTGGAGTAAACTATAAGTTTACCACCCCATATCATCCACAATGAAATGGGCTTGTGGAGAGATTTAACAAGACCCTTAAAGGCATGATAAAAGGATTACCAGAGAAGCTCAGGCGGAAATGGGACATTCTTTTACCCTGCCTGCTCTTTGCTTACAGAGAGGTCCCACAGAAGGGGGTTGGCTACAGCCCTTTTGAACTTTTGTTTGGCCACCCTGTGAGAGGTCCATTGTGTTTGGTGAAGGAAGGATGGGAGTTACCTCTCAAAAAGCCCAAACTAGACATAGTGGACTATGTACTTGGTCTCCGCTCCAGGATGGCTGAGTACATGGAAAGAGCATCCAAAAACCTGGAGGCCAGCCAAGAATTGCAGAAAGCTTGGCATGACCAAAAGGCTGTGCTGGTAGAGTTCCAACCAGGACAGAAGGTATGGGTACTGGAGCCAGTGGCTCCAGCAGCACTCCAAGACAAATGGAGTGGACCCTATCCTATTATTGAGAAGAAAGGGGAAGTCACCTACTTGGTAGACTTTGGAACACCCAGGAGCCCTCACAGGGTAATCCATGTGAATCGCTTGAAAGCATTTGTAGACAGGGAGGACATGAGCTTGCTCATGGCCACAGATGGGGAACAGGAGGAAGAGAGTGACCCTCTCCCAGACCTGCTTTCTCAGAACCCTGATGATGGTTCAGTTGATGGAGTAGCCTTGGCAGGCAGCCTCACTGACCAGCAACAGAGGGACTGCAGACAAGTTTTGCAGGCTCACAGGCAAATGTTTTCACTCACACCCAGCCAAACTGACTGGTGTACCCATGTTGTGGACACTGGTGACAGTCTGCCTGTCAAGAATAAGATCTACAGGCAACCTGATCATGTCAGGGATTGCATCAAGGCTGAGGTGCAAAAGATGTTGGAGCTTGGAGTGATTGAGCCATCAGAGAGCCCATGGGCCAGCCCAGTAGTCCTGGTGCCAAAACCTCATACCCAAGATGGTAAGAGAGAAATGAGGTTTTGCGTGGATTACAGGGGCCTCAATGCTGTCACTAGGACAGATGCTCACCCCATTCCAAGAGCAGATGAGCTCATTGACAGATTGGCTTCTGCCAAGTTTCTGAGCACATTTGATCTGACAGCTGGCTACTGGCAAATCAGACTAGCTGAGGAGTCAAAAGCCAAAACAGCATTCTCTACCCCTAGTGGACATTATCAGTTTGTGGTAATGCCCTTTGGTTTGAAGAATGCACCTGCCACTTTCCAAAGGTTGGTGAACCAAGTCCTTACTGGGTTGGATGACTTTTGTGCAGCTTATCTGGATGATATTGCTGTCTTTAGCTCCACCTGGGAGGATCACCTGATCCACCTGAAGAAAGTTTTGGAGGCCCTGCAAAAGGCAGGCCTAACTATCAAGGCCACAAAGTGCCAGATAGGGCAGAGTAAGGTTGTATACCTGGGCCACCTAGTAGGTGGAGGCCAGGTTCAGCCACTGGAAAGCAAAATCCAGGCCATACAGGACTGGGCTCCTCCAGTTACCCAGACACAAGTCAGAGCCTTCTTGGGCCTGACTGGGTATTACAGAAAGTTTGTGAAAAACTATGGGTCTATAGTGACACCATTAAATGACTTGACATCCAAGAAGATGCCAAAAAAGGTTCAGTGGACAGTTAGCTGTCAGAAGGCATTTGAAGACCTGAAGAAGGCCATGTGCTCTGCACCTATCCTAAAGAGTCCTGACTACTCCAAACAGTTCATTGTTCAGACAGATGCTTCTGAGTTGGGGGTGGGAGCTGTACTCTCACAACTTAATCAAGATGGTCAAGACCAGCCAATTGCTTTCATTAGCAGGAGGCTAACCCCAAGAGAAAAACGTTGGTCAGCCATTGAGAGGGAGGCCTTTGCTGTGGTTTGGGCATTAAAGAAGTTGAGGTCCTACTTGTTTGGAACTCACTTCCTGGTGCAAACAGACCATAAGCCCCTCTTATGGCTTAATCAGATGAAGGGTGAAAATCCCAAACTGCTCAGGTGGTCCATTTCCCTACAGGGGATGGACTTTACAGTGGAGCACCGCCCAGGGACTGACCATGGTAATGCAGATGGTCTCTCCAGGTACTTCCACTTAGAACATGAAGACTTATCTGGTCAAGGTTAGTTTAATGTCCCTGCGTTTGGGGGGGGTTGTGTAGGAGAGTAGGGTCTGCTATCCTATGGTCACCCCAAATTTTTGCTTTTTGCTTCACTGGTTTTCGACTACTGAGGCTGTGGGCCTGCTGATCAGACCCCCAGCCTGCTGTTCTCTCACTAAATTAATGACACATGTGCTATAGGCACATACCAATTGGAAATGGACTCCTTGTCAGCCCCTGTAGAATGCACTATAGGTGCACAGGGCACAGGAGCCACTAAGGCCTACCAGGGGCTGCAGCATAACTTTTGCCACCCCTGGCTGGTTCTTAAATTGACACAACTGGCTGATCACTCAGCTGGGGTAAGGTGGTGTACACACCCCTTGCTTAGATATAGTATACCTATGTCTAAACCTATATCTGGACACATGTAAACCTGTGAGCCACTCCTAAAGACAGGCCTCACCAATCCTGGAGGCTTGGTGCATGGTTTTTATGTGAGATGGAGCTCTAGCATGAGCTGAGCCTGTCTGCAGCCGTCGGGAACAAATCCCTAAGCTGTTTCAGGATAATGCCATACCATATACTATTAAGTGCCTTATAATCCTCGCGGTTATTTAGCAACTCTGGTTTGGCTTTATCAAAACATGTCGTGTAAGGTGTCATACGCTTTGGAATACCATCCCCTCGCCAGTTCTGGCGACGGGGATGGCATTCCACCCCTCTAGAGGGGTAAGACATGTTACTTCACTTTAATGCGGTTGATTTCTCCAAAGGCCTTAAGATCCACAAAATGGATGCCTCTGCCACAGACAAATGTCTGGACCCCTGGAGCTGACCGAAACCCAGTCAAGGGGGTCCTGGACAAAGGGTTTCCTGTCACAGGAGGGTGTCACCGCCCTCCAGACAGGAGATAGTGTATTGTAGCAGGGAGGTTTGAAAGAAACCAGACACTGCCTGGGGCGCACAAGGCTGCCCCTTGCATAATCCGGCCAAACCGGTTCTGGGGCACTCCAGCCCTCGTGCCAGGGCGGCCTGGATCAAAGGAAGGGGGTGTATCCACCCACTTCCTGGGTCCCACCCATAGGAGGGGACCTAGCAGGTAATCACGCCCACCAGATTCGAATAAGAGTGGGAGCAGTGCCAATGCACATCAGATTTCCTGGAAGAAACATTTGAAACGATATTCTGGACCCTTCGCCCTCCATCTCAACGTGGAAGCCCGAAGAATCTCCCTTGTGGTCAAGGAGTGACCACCCTGCAGCAGCAGGCACCATCCAGCCCTCGACGTCTACTTAGTTGCAGTTCCCGCCGGAACTCGAGCGACTGAGATCGACGAGATCAAGCCTGCCCAGCTTCTAACAGCCCGATCCACAGTCCCTGCAAAGTTGAGACCCGTGGAGGCGACCGGAAGCGTGGGGCACGCCATCTTGAAGTGACCACGAGACGCTGACCGTGCAGCCCACGAGTGACCCTCGAAGCTGTACACCGGGGTTTGAGAAGCCCCCACCCTGAGCTACTCCTGAGCCGACGTTCAGCCCTCCACACTCGACGAGTGCTGCGTGGGGCCCTTTGGCACGATTTGGCTCAACGCGTTGGCCCGGTCACTTGCCAGCTGGCTTGTGGTCCCTGTGCCGACGAACTACCTAAGAAGACTTGTGATTCTGGTTGCTCCAGATCCACACCAGCTCCCCTGAAAAGGAGCCCCGACTTGACCTTCCTGGTCCGAGTGAGAAGCAATCTTCCGATCCTGCGTGGATTGCTCTTACCAAGGCTTGTTTGCTCCAAACCTGAAGCCGACTGCACCGACGGTGAGAGCCTGCGTGGGACAGATCGTGACCTGCTCCTGGACGTCGCAGATGCCCCAGAGCCCACGTGACAGCGGAGAGAAGCTCCTCGACGACCACCTGATTGCGCCCGACATTGCCTGGTTCCGTCCTGGTTCCACCCTGGTCACTGCTGAGTGACCCAGACTCTGTCCCCTCTGCTTTCAGGTACTCTACAACTTGAGTCCACCCTTGGACTCCACCGGACACTTCGTCTTCACCCTGCCTGCAGCCCTTTCAGCTTCAAGCACCAAGAGCCTGCGTGTCAAAACCCGACGCCACTTCGACCCTGTGCACCCACTTCCTGTGGGTGAGGTAACTTTGCTCCGCCGGTGTTCCCACACTGGTGCACACCTCTAGGGTCTGTGTGTTAAGTTTTGTTCCTCTAGGTTCAGCGGAAGTGTCCTTAAACTTTAACTCTTTGACTTTTACGCACCATTGGTTAACATTGGTGCATGCGTGCGCTTTCCGCACATCTCCCGAATCCCGAGGGCCATTCCCGACTTCAGCATTGCTTGTCCTGACTGCTCCCAGCGATTCCCTAGGCCCTAGGCCTAACCACTGTTCGAGTGGCCTCTCTTATACCACTTGTTTAGTATATGGTTTGAGTGGCCACCCGCCCTCATCCATAATTGTGCAACTTGTATGTTTAAACAGTGCTTTTGATTTAACGCTTGTGCCCCTTTATTCATAAAGAATACTGGGGATTGTTTTTAGTAATAAACACATATATTTTTATAATATATACTTGTGTGGTGTCCTTTCATTTGGTATTACAGGATTGTATGTGGTAAAACAGCTCGCTTAACACGACCTCTTAAGTTAAGCCTTTAGGCTGCTTAGTCCATGCTACCCCTAGGATAGCTTGTCTAATAAGGTTGACTTACAACCAGACACCATAAGGGATTGTTTGGTCAGGTAGTAGGTGGTTCCAGAATTGGAAACATCCCCTACCAGGCCAACTTCTCACACCTAGGTACATACCACAATTGGAAATGGACTCCTTGTCAGCCCCTGTATAATGCACTATAGGTGCCAAGGGCATAGGAGCCACCAAGGCCTACCAGGGGCTGCAGCATATCTTTTGCCACCCCTGGCTGGTTCTTAAATTGACACAACTGGCTGATCACTCAGCTGGGGTAAGGTGGTGTAACCACCCCTTACTTAGATATAGTATACCTATATCTAAACCTATATCTGGACACATATCAACCTGTGAGCCACTCCTATGGAAGGCCTAATGTGAGAAGTTGGCCTGATAGGTGATGTTTCCAATTCTGGAACCACCTATTATCAGACCAAACAATCCCTTATGGTGTCTGGTTGTAAGTCAACCTTATTAGACAAGCTATCCTAGGGGTAGCATGGACTAAGCAGCCTAAAGGCTTAACTTAAGAGGTCGTGTTAAGCGAGCTGTTTTACCACATACAATCCTGTAATATCAAATGAAAGGACACCACACAAGTATGTATTATAAAAATATATGTGTTTATTACTAAAGACAATCCCCAGTATTCTTTATGAATAAAGGGGCACAAGCGTTAAATCAAAAGCACTGTTTAAACATACAAGTTGCACAATTATGGATGAGGGCGGGTGGCCACTCAAACCATATACTAAACAAGTGGTATAAGAGATGCCACTCGAGCAGTGGTTAGGCCTAGGGCCTAGGGAATCGCTGGGAGCAGTCAGGACAAGCAATGCTGAAGTCGGGAATGGCCCTCGGGCTTCGGCTGCACCAGTGCTGCTTCGGCTGCACTGGTGCAGCTTCTCAGACTTGAGGCGTTGCACCAGTGCAGCATAGAAAAGAAACTTTTTAATAAAAGGATTTAAAACTATTTCAAGATATACATTATCTAAGGAATGTTATAAAAACTCAGATATGGAGAATATTTTTCATTTTCGTCCATTTTTGACCGTTTTGGAGCACTTTGAAGCACTGATGCAGCTTTGGGATTTTTATGGTTATTTTGATCAGAGATGCTCCTAATGTGTTTAAAATTCATGTGGGATGTATCCAAGACACTGCCATCACACCTATATAGTTTTTAAATGATTTTGATGTATTAAAATTTTGACCTCCATAAGGGGGGAAAGGTTGAACTTTTACCCCGCTCGGAGTTCCATGACTTTCGTGACCTTGTCCCCCTGAAATTTAAAATTGCATTTTCAAAGTAATGTGTACAACTATTCATTCTGTGTCATTCATTGTGTGTTTAGCATGCTATTGGGCCACTGTAGCACTTGTTTTTTTTCGTTTTTATGCATTTTTGACCGTTTTTGAACACTTTGATGCTCCAAATGGTCTTTGGACTTTTTGCTTCATGGAGATTTCAAAAGTGTTAGAAATTCATTTTGGAGGCACACAGAACAGTGCAAATGCAGTTACATAGCATTCAGGAGACTGCAATTACACCTATATAGTTTTTAAAAGATTTTGATGTAATAACATTTTTGACCTCCATGGGGAGGGCCCTTAAGCTGAACTTTTACCCAGCTCGGAGTTCCATGACCTTGTCCCCCTGAAATTGAAAATCGAATTTTCAAAGTGTTTAGTAAAACTGTTCATTCTGTGTCATTCATTATGTCTTTAGCCTGCTATTGGACCACTGCAGCACTATGTTTTGTTAATTTTAACCCAATGTTGACCTTTTTTGACCACTTTGATGCACCAGTGAAGTTTTTGGACTTAGTCATTTTTCACTTTATGGTGACTTCAAAAGTGTTAGAAATTCATTTTGTAAATACCTAGAACGGTGCAAATGCAGCCATATAGCATTCAGGGCACAACAATTACACCTATATAGTTTTTAAATGATTTTGATGCAATAACATTTTTGACCTCCATGGGGAGGGCACTCAAGCTAAACTTTTACCCAGCTCCGAGTTCCACGACCTCGGGTGGAAAAAGTGACTTTGCCCCCTTAAACCCAAAAACTTCAAAAAGTCACCCCTGGAGGCCAGAAACGGGTCTTAGACACTCTTGGTATGTCATCTGAGGTATACTATGGTGTTCTTGGGTCCAGAACTAGAAATGTGATGTGACTCTGATATCTAGGGCCTATAATGGAAAAAATGAATTTGACACCAAACACCTCAAAATGTCTGAAATAGGACTCAGACATGTACCTGGAGGCTGGAAATGAGCCCTAGACACTCTTGCTATATCACCTGAGATATAATATAGGGTCCTGGTGGCCACAGGGACCCAAAAACAGTCAGGTGGGTTGATACTGAAAATTAGCAAAAATCGTCCCAAAAATTTTTTTGACAAGATTTGCTAATTTTCCAAATAGCTCAGAATGGATATCAGAGACACTGTTTGAGTGCGCAAGATATGAATACACTTGTTAGAAAGGTCAGCTCTGATGCTTTCATGTGATATATATAACTTTGATATTATATAAAGTTTTTTTTCCGCTACCAACCAAGGGAAACACTTGATATCGTACCCGATTTTGAGAACATTGGGCTGGGTGGAAAAAGTCACTTTGCCCCCTTAAACCCAAAAACTTCAAAAAGTCACCCCTGGAGGCCAGAAATGGGTCTTAGACACTCTTGGTATGTCATCTGAGGTATACTATGGTCTTCTTGGGTCCAGAACTAGAAATCTGATGTGACTCTGATATCTAGGAGCTATAATGGAAAAAAATGAATTTGACACCAAACACCTCAAAATGTCACAAATAGGAGTCAGACATGTACCTGGAGGCTGGAAATGAGCCCTAGCCACTCTTGTTATATAATCTGAGATATATTATGGGGTCCTGGTGGCTACAGGGACCTGAAAACAGTCATGAGGGTTGATACCGAAAATTAGCAAAAATCGTCAAAAAAAGTTTTTGGGACAAGATTTGCTAATTTTCCAAATAGCTCAGAATGGATATCACAGTCACTTTGTGAGTACCCAGGACCTAAATATACTTGTTAGAAAGCTCAGATCTGATGCTTTCATTTGATCTATCTACCTTTGCTATTATCTGAAGTTTTTTTTTCAGCTTCCAGCCATGGGAAAAACCTGACATTGTACCCGATTTTGAGCACCTTAGGCTGGATGGAAGAAGTGACTTTGCCCCCTTAAACCCCAAAACTTCAAAAAGTCATCCCTGGAGGCCAGAAATGGGTCTTAGACACTCCTGGTATGTCATCTGAGGTATACTAAGGGGTCCTTAGGTCCAGAACTAGAAATTTGATGTGACTCTGAGCTCAATGTGATGTGACTCTGAGCTATATGGCCTATAATGGAAAAAATGAGTTTGACCCCAAACACCTCGAAATGTCACAAATAGGAGTCAGACATGTACCTGGAGGCTGGAAATGAGCCCTAGCCACTCTTGTTATATCATCTGAGATATATTATGGGGTCCTGGTGGCTACAGGGACCCGAAAACAGTCATGAGGGTTGATACCGAAAATTAGCAAAAATCGTCAAAAAAAGTTTTTTTGACAAGATTTGCTAATTTTCCAAATAGCTCAGAATGGATATCACAGTCACTTTGTGAGTACCCATGACCTAAATATACTTGTTAGAAAGCTCAGATCTGATGCTTTCATTTGATCTATCTACCTTTGCTATTATCTGAAGGTTTTTTTTCAGCTTCCAGCCAAGGGAAGAACCTGACATCGTACCCGATTTTGAGCAACGTAGCCTGGATGGAAGAAGTGACTATGCCCCCTTAAACCCCAAAACTTCAAAAAGTCATCCCTGGAGGCCAGAAATGGGTCTTAGACACTCCTGGTATGTCATCTGAGGTATACTAAGGGGTCCTTAGGTCCAGAACTAGAAATTTGATGTGACTCTGAGCTCAATGTGATGTGACTCTGAGCTCTATGGCCTATATTGGGAAAAATGAGTTTGATCCCAAACACCAAGAAATGTCACAAATAGGAGTCAGACATGTACCTGTAGGCTGGAAATGAGCCCTAGCCACTCTTGTTATATCATCTGAGATATATTATGGGGTCCTGGTGGCTACAGGGACCTGAAAACAGTCATACAAAGCAATTTGAATCCATACGAGGCAATTTTTAATTTGCGGCCATCTGGTCACCCTTTGAAATGGATAGGATATACTACAGAGGATGTAGTGCACTCTATTTCTTGAAGCATATGATGTACTGACTTAATTTCAATTGCAGTATGTAGCTAAGACATTTACAATTCATAGTGGTAACTCTCATGGTTGTGGCTTATAGGGACAAGGTACAAATCAAGTGTAACCTTCAGGTAAGTTTTTATTTTTCACTTTCATGTGTGTTGTAGAACACTTTATACTTTTGGCTATAATTCATAGTCTGTACATTATAGAGACATAATTTAAACAGCACTTTGTTCCTAGTGATGTGCATCTTACCCATGTGAATTATTATGTGTGTGGCGTATTGTAAAGTTGTCAAAATTTGAGGTTGAATGTATGACGTTTTTCAATACCGTCGCATGTACGAAAAAGTATGCCTTACATTTTGTCCCATACTTCTAAAACCATACAATCTGGATCCATAATTGGAAGTGCAGCATTAAGCTAACATGATGCCACTGTCCTGTGTTCATTTTCATGCATGTGGAAAGCTTCAAAGTGGTGTGAATCTTTCAGCGATTAAACACATATTTTTTAAAAAATTCCTCCAGCTTTTGCAAAATGTGTCACGTATGTTATGTCATCAGTCAAGATCCATATTAGATAGAGCTTGATTTCCAACTGCAACACATTCTATAACATAGCCTACTACAGTGTGCCATTTTATATGCATGTGGCTCACACACAAGGTGCATACAAAGCAATTTGAATCCATACGAGGCGATTTTTAATTTGCGGCCATCTGGTCACCCATTGAAATGGATAGGATATATTACATAGTATGTGGTGCACTATAAATCTTGAACCATATGAGGTACTGACCTAATTTCAATCACAGTATGTAGCTAAGACATCTACACTTTATAGTGGTAACTCTCATATTTGTGGCTTATAGGGACAAGGTACAAATCAAGTGTAATCTTCAGGAAAAGTTTTTATTTTTCACTTTCATGTGTGTTGAAGAACACTTTATGCTTTTGGCTACAAAATGTGAAGTTGAATGTATGATGTTTTTCAATAACGTCACATGTGTGAAAAAATATGCCTTACGTTGTGGCCCATAATTCTAAAACCATACAATCTGGATCCATAATTCTGAGTGCAGCATACAGTTACCATCATGCCACTGCCCTGTGGTCAATGTCATGCCTGTGCCATGCTTAGAAGTGGTGAGAATCATTCAGTGATTAAACGCATGTTTTATAAAATTTGCCTCCATTTTTTGCAAAATGAGTCACGTATATTGTGTCATCAGTCATGATCCATACTAGATAGAGCTTGATTTCCAACTGCAACACATTCTATAGCATACCCTACTACATTGTGTCATTTTAAATGCATGTGGCTTACACGTAAGGTACATACAACGCAATATGAATCCATACGACGCGATTTTCAATTTGCGGCCATCTGGTCGTCCCATTGAAATGGATAGGATATTATACATAGCAGAATGTGCCCTATAATTCTTGAAGCATATAAGTTAAAGACTTAATTTCAATTGCAGATTCTAGCTAAGATTCGTATGCATTATTGTACCAATTCTTATGCATGTGGCCCACATAGAAACTGCACGAAATGGAAGTTGAATCCATACGAGGCGATTTTCGATTTCCGGCCATCTGGTCACCCAAATCTCAAAGATTATTGTTAATAATTCAGTGTGTTTTTATGCTATTTAGCTAATAATGCATGAACCTGTTTATTAACATGTGCATAATGAGATACCAAAGAGAAAATAATGAAAATGTATTGGTAAACCGTATTTTGGTAGACTTTAAAAAACCCCATTGAAAAACACATGCATCACCAATGCTGCTTTTTGCTTGTGCCTAAAACGAAAATGTGTTATTAAAAAGTGAATATAACACATAGAGATGTTTTTTCTTTTGTTTATGAAGCCTAATGTGAAGGCAGGTCACACCTATGTTTTACTTTGAAAAAATCTCTTTTCTAAAATTTACGGCGTTACCTTGTTTTTTAATACAGCTAAAAAAACAATTGTTAAAGTCGCTTATAAAAAAGTGATCGTAAATGCTATTTTGTTTTTTTTTTCAGCTTGAGGTTCAGTTTAATATGAGTCTTAATTTGATGTATCACTTGCCCTAGTAAACAATCCCCAAAGTCTATTTTTTTTCAATTTTCCCAAGCTCAATGTTAAACACATGCATCACCAATGATGCAAAAAGTGAAGTCAGAAATTTCAAACAGCAATAAAAAAGTGAGAAAAACCGATATTTGAAAAATTCCTTTTGTTTATGCGGCCTTATGTCCAAAGCCATCCAACAAGAGCATTTTTTTTTATTCGGTCGATTTAAAAAAAATCTGCGAACTATTTTATTTCTCTCAAAAAAGTGCCAAAAAGTGACTTTTTGTGCAAAAAAGTGCCCGTACAATATTTTTTCATCTAATAAACTTTTTATGACTCAGAATACACTTAGGCTTCAGGTCAATGTGTTTTCGTTTGGGGGAGGGGCCCAGGGAAAAAAACACCTTTTTTTCTCGGATTGGTCAAAGGTCTGCTTCGGCTGCACCAGTGCTGCTTCGGCTGCACTGGTGCAGCTTCTCAGACTTGAGGCGTTGCACCAGTGCAGCATAGAAAAGAAACTTTTTAATAAAAGGATTTAAAACTAATTCAAGATATACATTATCTAAGGAATGTTATAAAAACTCAGATATGGAGAATATTTTTCATTTTCGTCCATTTTTGACCGTTTTGGAGCACTTTGAAGCACTGATGCAGCTTTGGGATTTTTATGGTTATTTTGATCAGAGATGCTCCTAATGTGTTTAAAATTCATGTGGGATGTATCCAAGACACTGCCATCACACCTATATAGTTTTTAAATGATTTTGATGTATTAAAATTTTGACCTCCATAAGGGGGGAAAGGTTGAACTTTTACCCCGCTCGGAGTTCCATGACTTTCGTGACCTTGTCCCCCTGAAATTTAAAATTGCATTTTCAAAGTAATGTGTACAACTATTCATTCTGTGTCATTCATTGTGTGTTTAGCATGCTATTGGGCCACTGTAGCACTTGTTTTTTTTTCGTTTTTATGCATTTTTGACCGTTTTTGAACACTTTGATGCTCCAAATGGTCTTTGGACTTAGTCACTTTTTGCTTCATGGAGATTTCAAAAGTGTTAAAAAGTCACTTTGGAGGCACACAGGACAGTGCAAATGCACCTATATAGCAATCAGGACACTCCAATCACACCTATATGGTTTTTAAATGATTTTGATGAATTAAACATTTTGACCTCCATGAGGGGTGGAAAGTTTGAACTTTTACCCCGCTCAGAGTTCCATGACTTCTGTGACCTCGTCCCCCTGAAATTTAAAATAGCATTTTCCAAGTAATTTGTAAATATATTCATTCTGGGTCATTCATTGTGTGTTTAGCTTGCTATTGGGCCAGTGTAGCACTTTGTTTTTTTCATTTTTATGCATTTGTGACCGTTTTTAAACACTTTCATGCACCAATGATGTCTTTGTACTTCGTCATTTTTCACTTCATGGGGACTTCAAAAGTGTTAGAAATTCATTTTGGAGGCACACAGAACAGTGCAAATGCAGTTACATAGCATTCAGGAGACTGCAATTACACCTATATAGTTTTTAAAAGATTTTGATGTAATAACATTTTTGACCTCCATGGGGAGGGCCCTTAAGCTGAACTTTTACCCAGCTCGGAGTTCCATGACCTTGTCCCCCTGAAATTGAAAATCGAATTTTCAAAGTGTTTAGCAAAACTGTTCATTCTGTGTCATTCATTATGTCTTTAGCCTGCTATTGGACCACTGCAGCACTATGTTTTTTTAATTTTAACCCAATGTTGACCTTTTTTGACCACTTTGATGCACCAGTGAAGTTTTTGGACTTAGTCATTTTTCACTTCATGGAGACTTCAAAAGTGTTAGAAATTCATTTTGTAAATACCTAGAACGGTGCAAATGCAGCCATATAGCATTCAGGGCACTACAATTACACCTATATAGTTTTTAAATGATTTTGATGCAATAACATTTTTGACCTCCATGGGGAGGGCACTCAAGCTAAACTTTTACCCAGCTCCGAGTTCCACGACCTCGGGTGGAAAAAGTGACTTTGCCCCCTTAAACCCAAAAACTTCAAAAAGTCACCCCTGGAGGCCAGAAACGGGTCTTAGACACTCTTGGTATGTCATCTGAGGTATACTATGGTGTTCTTGGGTCCAGAACTAGAAATGTGATGTGACTCTGATATCTAGGGCCTATAATGGAAAAAATGAATTTGACACCAAACACCTCAAAATGTCTGAAATAGGACTCAGACATGTACCTGGAGGCTGGAAATGAGCCCTAGACACTCTTGCTATATCACCTGAGATATAATATAGGGTCCTGGTGGCCACAGGGACCCAAAAACAGTCAGGTGGGTTGATACTGAAAATTAGCAAAAATCGTCCCAAAAATTTTTTTGACAAGATTTGCTAATTTTCCAAATAGCTCAGAATGGATATCAGAGACACTGTTTGAGTGCGCAAGATATGAATACACTTGTTAGAAAGGTCAGCTCTGATGCTTTCATGTGATATATATAACTTTGATATTATATAAAGTTTTTTTTCCGCTACCAACCAAGGGAAACACCTGATATCGTACCCGATTTTGAGAACATTGGGCTGGGTGGAAAAAGTCACTTTGCCCCCTTAAACCCAAAAACTTCAAAAAGTCACCCCTGGAGGCCAGAAATGGGTCTTAGACACTCTTGGTATGTCATCTGAGGTATACTATGGTCTTCTTGGGTCCAGAACTAGAAATCTGATGTGACTCTGATATCTAGGAGCTATAATGGAAAAAAATGAATTTGACACCAAACACCTCAAAATGTCACAAATAGGAGTCAGACATGTACCTGGAGGCTGGAAATGAGCCCTAGCCACTCTTGTTATATAATCTGAGATATATTATGGGGTCCTGGTGGCTACAGGGACCTGAAAACAGTCATGAGGGTTGATACCGAAAATTAGCAAAAATCGTCAAAAAAAGTTTTTTTGACAAGATTTGCTAATTTTCCAAATAGCTCAGAATGGATATCACAGTCACTTTGTGAGTACCCAGGACCTAAATATACTTGTTAGAAAGCTCAGATCTGATGCTTTCATTTGATCTATCTACCTTTGCTATAATCTGAAGTTTTTTTTTCAGCTTCCAGCCATGGGAAAAACCTGACATTGTACCCGATTTTGAGCACCTTAGGCTGGATGGAAGAAGTGACTTTGCCCCCTTAAACCCCAAAACTTCAAAAAGTCATCCCTGGAGGCCAGAAATGGGTCTTAGACACTCCTGGTATGTCATCTGAGGTATACTAAGGGGTCCTTAGGTCCAGAACTAGAAATTTGATGTGACTCTGAGCTCAATGTGATGTGACTCTGAGCTATATGGCCTATAATGGAAAAAATGAGTTTGACCCCAAACACCTCGAAATGTCACAAATAGGAGTCAGACATGTACCTGGAGGCTGGAAATGAGCCCTAGCCACTCTTGTTATATCATCTGAGATATATTATGGGGTCCTGGTGGCTACAGGGTCCCGAAAACAGTCATGAGGGTTGATACCGAAAATTAGCAAAAATCGTCAAAAAAAGTTTTTTTGACAAGATTTGCTAATTTAACAAATAGCTCAGAATCGATATCACAGTCACTTCGTGAGTACCCATGACCTAAATATACTTGTTAGAAAGCTCAGATCTGATGCTTTCATTTGATCTATCTACCTTTGCTATTATCTGAAGTTGTTTTTTCAGCTTCCAGCCAAGGGAAGAACCTGACATCGTACCCGATTTTGAGCAACGTAGCCTGGATGGAAGAAGTGACTATGCCCCCTTAAACCCCAAAACTTCAAAAAGTCATCCCAGGAGGCCAGAAGTCATCCCTGGACTGCGGCCTTATGTCCAAAGCCATCCAACAAGAGCATTTTTTTTTTAATTCGGTCGATTTAAAAAAAATCTGCGAACTATTTTATTTCTCTCAAAAAAGTGCCAAAAAGTGACTTTTTGTGCAAAAAAGTGCCCGTACAATATTTTTTCATCTAATAAACTTTTTATGACTCAGAATACACTTAGGCTTCAGGTCAATGTGTTTTCGTTTGGGGGAGGGGCCCAGGGAAAAAAACACCTTTTTTTCTCGGATTGGTCAAACCTCGTTTTTACTACCTTTAAAAAATATCAAAACCATAAACCAGGAGCCCTAATTATATTCTTGATACTGAGCGGCAGGCAGGCAACTAGAGCTACATTTCAGGGGGGGGCTAATTCTTCCAACCATAGACAGAGTGACTGAAAGAAGGGGCGAAAACACAACAAAAGCCTCATTTACAAGTAAATGGTCTTTTAAAGACCTGTTAAGTCCTCGGGTGCGGCTGCAACGAGATGGTCACCAGCCCCCGAAGCTGTCTCTGCCCGGGCTGACAGACACGACGGGGGGGGCTGAAGCCCCGTGAGCCCAATGGATGTTGCATAGACCCTAAACCTTATCTGCAGATGAACAGTACCACTCAGTGAGGGGTCCCGTTCATCTGCAGATAAGGTTTAGGGTCTATGAAATACTGCTGTTGTCTTGCGTACATTCTGAGTTCCATTGCAGGGGCCTCATTTATGAGAAATGACGCAACGCTGCGTGAAAGCAGCGATGCGTCACTTTTCAGTGCGCACTCCTTGCGACATTCCTGATGCGTCATATTTAATGTATGATGCATCATGTCGCAAGGAGTTACAGATACGTCAGTATTTCTGATGTATCTGTAAGCGCAAAAGTGAAGCATTGCTAGAGTGTGTCACAAAAGTGACGCAACTCCAGCAATGCGTCCTTTCACATGGGGCAAACCCAATGTGAAAGGGCCTGCGTCAGTCTTACGCCTGCTGTGAGGCAGGCTCAAGAATTTGACGCAACGGTGTCCTAAAAGTGACGCAGTGAAATCTCATAATTTCACTGCGTCACTTTTACGACCCTTCCTTGCGTCAATACACCACCCTTGCATACATATACCTGGCGCAGGTATAATGTGGCGCAGGGGTTTACAAAGAGACGATTCTACCTAGATGCGTCTCTTTGTAAATATGACTCAACAAGGCGCATTTTTTATGCCACTGGTGCGTCACAAAAAGTGACGCATCGGTGGCGTAAAAGTGAGGCATAGCCTTATAAATGAGACCCCAAGTACTTGCCTTCTCGTGGAGTCAAGTGAGCTGAAACCTTTTGCCAGACCAATTTTAAGATCTTCGAGAACAGTACTTGCCAGGAGCATCTTTGAATAATAAAACAACTTCTTTGAAGTCAGCCTTCTCATCCAGATTACCACATACCCTTTTGAGCGAGGATCGCTAAGACTAAAACACAACACGACTGTGTGAAACATTACGCGT
Organism: Lissotriton helveticus; assembly: GCF_964261635.1. Classification (NCBI taxonomy): domain Eukaryota; kingdom Metazoa; phylum Chordata; class Amphibia; order Caudata; family Salamandridae; genus Lissotriton; species Lissotriton helveticus. The sequence goes on along the minus strand of NW_027611692.1, from coordinate 4,665,015 downwards.
TCCTTATTATTTTGTATTAATATCTATCTATATCACAAAAGACGGGGACTGCGTAGCTGTGCCCTCAGCTGATAAAGTGACAAACTTGAACACTGTTTTTTTCTAAGACTTCAACCACAGACATTCAAAAGCAAATTATACATACACAGTGCAAGTTTATAAAATATTACAATTGATTGCGTTAATTGACTCGTTCACAAATAATGTCTTATTCAATCAGGTGAGGAGTTCTGATGGAGGGAGTATCATGCAACCCTTTCCCTACCCCTTATCCGAAATCCCACGTGTGCAGTACTGTCCCTGTGTTTCACAGTCTCTCTGCCTGAAGAGGAAGCTTCCATCTTTCCTTATGTCATTAAAGCTTGCAGGTTTAATGACGTTAGACTTCGCAAAGTATAAACTTGTATGTTTGCTTTTGAGGAAGACTTAGACCATGCAACACAGGAACATATTTTACAAAAGTTTGGATTGAATTCCATTATATCCGTTGGCAAGATGTCTAAAATCCCAAAAAATATATTAATATATTTTTACATCCTTGACTTCCGGTGATCAGTTACATCTGCTGACCAGTTTAATCACCAATGCCCCCAAATAAAATCTTAGATATTCTCTCTGCTTTAGTCGCTTCTGGACAGGTTCATTGAAAATATTATTTTGTCAAACATTCTAGCCTCTAACATGTGTTTGGCAAGACTGCTTTGCATATGTGTGGTCTCTGTCTGGAATGGCATAGTGTGTGAAAAACAATGACCTGGAATGCAGTCTAAGCAAAGGCAAGAAACTGGAATTAATAATATCATTCCCTTCATCGTATTGTCCCTTTGAAGGTTTGACCTGTGCGTGTTTTGTAAAGAAGTCTTCCCTTTAAAAACTTAGGCCCCCATTTCTGAAAGTCTGTGGTGTGCAGAACACTTCGTGCTGGAACAGTTACTGCTGGTGGTAGCAAACTCCACTTGGCTTGTGAAATACATTAGCATCGTTTTGCTTTTTGTGTAATAATGAATTGGAGCAAACATATTTTTTTGTTTCAGTCCATGCTACAGCAAGATTGTTGCACAATTGCAAAAATGAACAAGCTGGCTCCGTGGAGCCGACAGGGGGAGGGAACAGGAGATGTGCATGCGTACAGAGTGCACATCTCCTGTCCGTACACGTGCACATCTCCTGTCCGCGGAATTCAAGCTTTATTTCAGCAAGTAGGAAGAATCTTGCACAGGCCACCAGCCCCATGATTGTGGCCAGTCAGAGTGCGTCACAATGTGAAACTAATCTCATAAATATTAATGAGGTAGGCAGGATTGGGACCTACTCCAAATTAGCATTTTGTGAACTAACCTATTAGTATGTAAACAAGATGATATAAATCAACACTGGTATCAAACTGCAAGCAGTTTTTACTGCCAGTGTTACTGCATCGCTGGCCCGTAGTCACATACTCTGTAGCACCTCTTTTTCGGATGAGTCCCCCCACTTCTTTTTTTAGGACTTGAGCCCTGGTGAAGGGTCTCAAAATCCAGCAATAAAGGGAATGTGTGAAGCTAATTTAATAGTGACAAAAAGTAATCCTGCTGAAATAAACAAAACAAGCATTGGCATAGCCAATAGGTCTTGCCTTTGGGAACTAATAAGTGTTAAGGCAGAGATATTGAGTTTGTGTTTGTTTTTAAGCTGTGTTGTGCAGAAGTCTGCAGTATGCTGAAATGTTATAATAAAGAAGTGTGAGAAGCATTTTTGTTACTTATGATGTATAATGTACAACAAAATGACGATGATAAAAAACTATTAATTAGAAGTAATGATTTGTGTTTTTTTATGTTTGAATGCTGGCACCTTGTATCTGCCTGTTCTAATCGTTGCCTTTTTATGGTGTTTATTGTTAAAGGTGTGGTAAATAAATAATTAATTACCGGTTCTATTTTTCGGGATACTCATACAAACAGATAGCTCAATAAATAAGAGTCAAGATTCGAGGTAGCTAGAGTGTACAGGCTTTAATCAGGCATAAAAGGACAGGAACAGGACAGCCTGCATGGGAATGGGATGGCAGGGCCCGACAGCTGCCGGGGGCAGGATCTGGGAATGATGCGCATAACTTTTAATAACAGAACATTAGTATATATAGTTAAACAAAATACATTGCATTCAATACAGTAGGCGTAGCAGTAGGCGGAGTTTGTAGCAGTCGCGAAAGATAAGGGCAAAATGAGGTAACAAGAAGGCGTGTACAGGGCGTATACACAGACATGTGATGTAAACGTAACAGAATATGTCATAAACGGGGCGGAAACATGGAGGGGGCTACCTGAGCAGCTGGGACCTCTAACCTAGTGGTGCGCGCAAACTGACAATGACGTGTTACCAGGGAGAACTGGGGGGCTATGACTTCTGCGCTAGAAGAGGAGACTAAAGTCTGGAGTGTCAGAGCGACATGTACCCAGGCATATCTAGTATCTGGTGTTTAGAGTACATGTTGATAGAATCCAAAAGTTATCAGAGTAAAGGCTAACAGACATTAAGACTGGTGCATGCATAATTCTACATGTAGTGCGTGTGCGGGGAATATTCTATAAATATTAATACAGTATTTCTCTTACATGGAGACATAAAGGCTAGACCATGACGGAAACTATTGATGCGATTCAGTAGCTTAGGAATGCAGAGAAGGAGGGCTGGACTGATAACTAGAAACATAACATATTCTTGGCAGACTGGGAGGCAGAGCCAGGCCGAGCCGGGCACTGCGAGGCATGAAAGTAAGCTAAGAGTCAGGGATACAGGTGGGGGCTGTATCGCTCCTTGGAGAGGGTTCAGAAAACAGGAGCTGAATCTAAGTCCGGGCCCTTTTGAGGCCTAGAAACGGGGATAATTCAATGAATTAACGTGCACACTGTAAAACGTGGCAACGTAGCTTTACATAGGCCCGATATTCGTTGTATTCACGAAAACTGGAAACTGGCATACTAGAGATGGACACAACTATAATTGCGTCTTTAATCGATCATAGGGGAATACATGCATATCGATCATGCACATATAACATAACATAGGGAACACGTAGGCACATACAACATGGCAAAATTTACTTTTCCACATTCCCTCCTTGTGCCCTACGTTTCCATCAGGAAACATCTATATTCATGATACCATCTATCATTTCATACAGCATCATTTGCTCGTCTCGAATTGTCCTGGAACGGGACTTAGGACTAGGAATACAAGAGGTAGCACAAATGCCGCAAATCGCAGGGCCACATTGTATACAGAGGCAGCAACTGAATATGATCATTACTGCAATACCTAGGAATGACAATACTTTCCATCCCCAGGCAGATATGATACTCCAGAGCCAACCGGACCATGTCCAGGAGCCTGGATTCTGGTGTAACTGATGGGCACTTTTATGAAGTCTGGTTATAGCTGAATAAACAGACGGCGCGTTATTAGGAATGAAAATGCAGCAACTAGATCCGATGACTCTACATGCTCCTCCTCTATCGGCCAGTATGACGTCAAGAACGAGACGATTTTGGAGCACGACAAATCTCATAGCAGATTGCTCTTCGGTTAAGTTACCTAGAGCAGAAGTAGTCTCATTCACTACTGCTTCAAGGGTTCTGGTTAACCTACGGATTGACTTACTATTCTGGACAGGTCCTATAAAGAAAAAGAAACCTCTATTGAAATCTGTATACTGTTCTAGAGCAGTTTCAGTTTGATCGACAATTGGGGACTCAATCTCCCGTCTATTTCTGACGTGTACTAGATGTGTGTTTCTGTGATAATCAGATGGGGCTAGAAAAACTGGTGGCAGTAGGAAGGCAATATAACATGTTCCATCCCAATCGAGGGGCAGACGAACATATGCGGTCTGACCACAAACAAAATAAGAATGACGTGAAGCTTTGAAAATAGATTTCCCACTGTCACTATACTCGACAGTAGTAGTACAATCACTATGTCCTACATGTGCGGAACCATTCTTTCGGACACATAATTCGCCTTTGACTGGTAGTACTGAAATAGCAGGTAAGTCTGGAGTAGTATCAGACTGAACATTCAGGACCATAAAATTCGAAGAATAATTACCTAAATTGTAAACTTCATTTTCTAGATCTAACCCTGTTCTATGGGGGAGACCTTGCTTGTCTGGAAAACATGTTCTATTCAGAAGGGACACATCATTTGAAGATGACGTTAACATGGACCATGCTCCACACGAACCATTATGTGAAAACGGATAAGGAAAGAGTGGCAGAACTCCCTTCGGTGTCTGGAAAGGGGGGAGTCGACCACACACCCAACAATTAGTAGCATTGCTGGTCTGGTGTGAATAGTGCAACATTCTTACAAATGTGTTATTTCTCATAGCAAGACGATAGGATAACTCGTGAGGAGGCAGATCACTAAATGTGTGCTCTACTGTAGCATTAGAAAACTTATTTACATGAGAAATTGGAAAACATAAATGCAATGCATAACTTGTGCAGGTAACCATCAAACTTAGAAACAATAGAAAACTTAGAAAAACGATACATCGGATAGAGTTTTGACTAACTCTCTCACTATGGGGGTCTATCTCATACATGTCAGATACCTGTCTAACCGTTTCACCCGAGAGGGACTTAGACAATTAAACTGGCTGACTTATTTTACTAGACCGGAGCTTTAACTTATACTCCTGTTGCGGAGTTTTCTCTAACAGAGGAACTTTCAGTTCAGGATTCAGATCAATGTCTGGTTTCAGGCAGTCTTTCAGACAGTCTTTAGAAATGTCCTTTAAAAATGTCTTTTTCCGGACTCCATGGAACTTCTTGATATGGGACAGATGGACCCAACCCTTGCGGCCCTCCAACTTCACGGCCGTACGGGTGGTCAGAAGGACAAGTCGTGGCTCCTTCCAACGAGGCTCCAGCAGACTTGAACAATCAAAATTCCTTACAAGGACGAGGTCGCCTGGAATGACCTCATGCGGTTTCACTTCAGTATTGTCTGGGAATGTAGCGGCAACCTGTGAACGACAAGAGTGTAGGGCAGACATCAAGGAAGCTAGGTAATCTGTCAACATATTACTGGAAACATCTGTAATACTGCGGGGTCTAGGTGTACCCCACATGTTTGGGGGGCGGCCGAATACGACCTCATAAGGGGACAGACCTGATCTGGAGTGTGCGACCATTCGCATAAAGAATAAAGCAACTGGCAGGGCAACTAGCCAGTCTACACCTTTCTCTTTACATGTCTTGGCAATACGGATTTTCAGGGTCTGATTATGTCTCTCTACGAGACCGGCTGCTTCAGGATAGCGCACACAATGGAACTTCCACTGGTACCCTAACAAGAGGGAAACATGTTTCATTAACTCGGATGAGAATGGCTGGCCGTTATCAGAATACACGACCCTAGGGAGTCCATAACGGGGGAAGAATTCACGAACCAACTGCTTGGCAGTGGTCGCTGCTGTGTAATCTGGAACTGGATATGCTTCTGTCCACCTGGACAAAGCGCATACAACTACAAGGACATACTTGAAACCTCGACATCGCTCCATCTGAATATAATCCATCTGGAGGACTTCGAAAGGGTGGTCAGGAGGTTGGAATCCACCTTGTTCCACCGGGACACTTTTACCTGGATTGAATTGACAACATATCATACAAGTACGGTGTAGGAGAGTAGGGTCTGCTATCCTATGGTCACCCCAAATTTTTGCTTTTTGCTTCACTGGTTTTCGACTACTGAGGCTGTGGGCCTGCTGATCAGACCCCCAGCCTGCTGTTCTCTCACTAAATTAATGACACATGTGCTATAGGCACATACCAATTGGAAATGGACTCCTTGTCAGCCCCTGTAGAATGCACTATAGGTGCACAGGGCACAGGAGCCACTAAGGCCTACCAGGGGCTGCAGCATATCTTTTGCCACCCCTGGCTGGTTCTTAAATTGACACAACTGGCTGATCACTCAGCTGGGGTAAGGTGGTGTACACACCCCTTGCTTAGATATAGTATACCTATGTCTAAACCTATATCTGGACACATGTAAACCTGTGAGCCACTCCTATAGACAGGCCTCACCAATCCTGGAGGCTGGGTGCATGGTTTTTATGTGAGATGGAGCTCTAGCATGAGCTGAGCCTATCTGCAGCCGTCGGGAACAAATCCCTAAGCTGTTTCAGGATAATGCCATACCATATACTATTAAGTGCCTTATAATCCTCGCGGTTATTTAGCAACTTTGGTTTGGCTTTATCAAAACATGTCGTGTAAGGTGTCATACGCTTTGGAATACCATCCCCTCGCCAGTTCTGGCGACGGGGATGGCATTCCACCCCTCTAGAGGGGTAAGACATGTTACTTCACTTTAATGCGGTTGATTTCTCCAAAGGCCTTAAGATCCACAAAATGGATGCCTCTGCCACAGACAAATGTCTGGACCCCTGGAGCTGACCGAAACCCAGTCAAGGGGGTCCTGGACAAAGGGTTTCCTGTCACAGGAGGGTGTCACCGCCCTCCAGACAGGAGATAGTGTATTGTAGCAGGGAGGTTTGAAAGAAACCAGACACTGCCTGGGGCGCACAAGGCTGCCCCTTGCATAATCCGGCCAAACCGGTTCTGGGGCACTCCAGCCCTCGTGCCAGGGCGGCCTGGATCAAAGGAAGGGGGTGTATCCACCCACTTCCTGGGTCCCACCCATAGGAGGGGACCTAGCAGGTAATCACGCCCACCAGATTCGAATAAGAGTGGGAGCAGTGCCAATGCACATCAGATTTCCTGGAAGAAACATTTGAAACGATATTCTGGACCCTTCGCCCTCCATCTCAACGTGGAAGCCCGAAGAATCTCCCTTGTGGTCAAGGAGTGACCACCCTGCAGCAGCAGGCACCATCCAGCCCTCGACATCTACTTAGTTGCAGTTCCCGCCGGAACTCGAGCGACTGAGATCGACGAGATCAAGCCTGCCCAGCTTCTAACAGCCCGATCCACAGTCCCTGCAAAGCTGAGACCCGTGGAGGCGACCGGAAGCGTGGGGCACGCCATCTTGAAGTGACCACGAGACGCTGACCGTGCAGCCCACGAGTGACCCTCGAAGCTGTACACCGGGGTTTGAGAAGCCCCCACCCTGAGCTACTCCTGAGCCGAAGTTCAGCCCTCCACACTCGACGAGTGCTGCGTGGGGCCCTTTGGCACGATTTGGCTCAACGCGTTGGCCCGGTCACTTGCCAGCTGGCTTGTGGTCCCTGTGCCGACGAACTACAAAAGAAGACTCGTGATTCTGGTTGCTCCAGATCCACACCAGCTCCCCTGAAAGGGAGCCCCGACTCTGACCTTCCTGGTCCGAGTAAGACGCCATCTTCCAATCCCGCGTGGATTGCTCTTACCAAGGCTTGTTTGCTCCAAACCGGAAGCCGACTGCACCGACGGTGAGAGCCTGCGTGGGACAGATCGTGACCTGCTCCTGGACGTCGCAGATGCCCCAGAGCCCACGTGACAGCGAAGAGAAGCGCCTCGACGACCACCTGATTGCGCCCGACATTGCCTGGTTCCGTCCTGGTTCCACCCTGGTCACTGCTGAGTGACCCAGACTCTGTCCCCTCTGCTTTCAGGTACTCTACAACTTGAGTCCACCCTTGGACTCCACCGGACACTTCGTCTTCACCCTGCCTGCAGCCCTTTCAGCTTCAAGCACCAAGAGCCTGCGTGTCAAAACCCGACGCCACTTCGACCCTGTGCACCCACTTCCTGTGGGTGAGGTAACTTTGCTCCGCCGGTGTTCCCACACTGGTGCACACCTCTAGGGTCTGTGTGTTAAGTTTTGTTCCTCTAGGTTCAGCGGAAGTGTCCTTAAACTTTAACTATTTGACTTTTACGCACCATTGGTTAACATTGGTGCATGCGTGCGCTTTCCGCACATCTCCCGAATCCCGAGGGCCATTTCCGACTTCAGCATTGCTTGTCCTGACTGCTCCCAGCGATTCCCTAGGCCCTAGGCCTAACCACTGTTCGAGTGGCCTCTCTTATACCACTTGTTTAGTATATGGTTTGAGTGGCCCCCTGCCCTCATCCATAATTGTGCAACTTTGTATGTTTAAACAGTGCTTTTGATTTAACGCTTGTGCCCCTTTATTCATAAAGAATACTGGGGATTGTTTTTAGTAATAAACACATATATTTTTATAATATATACTTGTGTGGTGTCCTTTCATTTGGTATTACAGGATTGTATGTGGTAAAACAGCTCGCTTAACACGACCTCTTAAGTTAAGCCTTTAGGCTGCTTAGTCCATGCTACCCCTAGGATAGCTTGTCTAATAAGGTTGACTTACAACCAGACACCATAAGGGGATTGTTTGGTCAGGTAGTAGGTGGTTCCAGAATTGGAAACATCCCCTACCAGGCCAACTTCTCACATTGGTGAGCAGCGGTGCGGATTTGAGCTTGCTGTTGTTTTACCATTGCAATCTTTATATCAAATTGAAAGATCACATCAAGTACCTCTAGGTACATATAAAATCAAAAGCTTAGCATATTAAGTTCTACTGAACTTAGTAGTTGTAGGTTGAAGGGAGTAGCACACCCCTGACTACAACTCACTAGCAAGGTCCAGTAGGAAAACACTTAGTGTAGGTAAGTGCACCACTTACACCTCACTAGTAACCATGTCTGACACAGGAAAGGCCTCAGGGTCTAGTCCTGTGACAGTTGACCCTACCCAGGCAACTTTTGGATATGACAAACTAACCCGCAGAGACTTGATTGCCTTGTGCAAAGCAAGAGGGTTAAAAAGGGGCAGAAGCCCCACCTGCCTAATCCTGGTAGAAATCCTAGAACAGGATGACTTAGAGAAGGCAAAAGCAGCTTCCCTAGATACAGGAACTGGAGGGAACCCCCCTGCAGTTGATCCCCTTGAAGAAGAGGATGATGATGACTTGGATGAGGACTCAGATGTTGAGGACTTAGGAGTACAGGATCAGGGTAGCCAGGTTCCAGTTGGTAGGCTTAGCCAGGCCAACTTGGACCTACTGGGGAATGGAGAGGGCCAGCACCTCCCCAGAACCCAACATATGATTCCCCCAGGCAACAGAAGAGTGAGATCTCCCTCAGGGGACTCTCATCTTTCTAGTGCCTCCAGGGAATCACAGAGAGGCATGAATGCTTCTCAAAAGTTAGAGCATAGGGCCAGAATGAGGGCTGTCAAACTCCAGATAGAGAGGGAGGAGGTAGCCTTGGCTCAAGCTAGACTTGCCTTGGCAAGAGAGCAGAAATTAAGTGGCTTAGATGTCACTGGTGGCAGCAATTTTCCAAGAGAAAAAGACAGGGCCTATGATAATAGAAACCTGACCAAAATTGTGCCCCCCTTTAAAGAAGGGGATGACATCCACAAATGGATGACTGCTCTTGAGAGAGCCTGCATGGTACAGCAGGTTCCTGAGAATCAGTGGGCTGCAATTTTGTGGTACTCCTTTTCTGAGAAAGGGAGGGACAGGCTCCTCACAGTTAGACCTGAGGATGCCAAAAACTACTCTGTTTTGAAGAGTGCTCTCATTGAAGGGTATGGCCTAACCACTGAGCAATACAGGTTGTTGTTCAGAGACACCCAGAAAGCACAGACTCAAGACTGGACTGATTTTGTGGAGTGTGCCACTAAGGCTTTGGAGGGTTGGTTACAGGGAAGTAAAGTTTCAGACTATACAGGATTGTACAATCTTATGATGAGAGAACAGATCCTTAATAACTGTACAAACCAGCTGTTGCATCAATACCTTATTGACTCTGATCTGACCTCTCCCCAAGAATTGGGAAAGAAGGCAGACAAATGGGTCAGAACAAGGATTAAGCAGAAACCCCAGAACCAAGGTGGTGACCAGAAGAAAACAGACCAGAAGGGTGGTAATCAGAATCAGAAAGATAAAGAAAAAGACCAGAAGTCTTCAGGCCCCCAAACTAATAGTAAGGAGGGTGGTTCCCAAAATGGTAACAAGAAGAAGAAGAACAAAGGTCCAAAGACACCTTGGTGTAATACCTGCAAATCAGTTTCACACTGGGGCAGTGAGTGCACCAAGGCAAATCCAGTTCCCACCACTACAGCTCCTAAAGCAACTGCAACCCCAAGTACAGTAAGCAGTGGTGGAACACAGTCCAAGGGTGTAGCTGGGTTGACCCTGGGTATTGAAGTAGGATCTGGCCTAGTCAGAGTCCCTACACAGGCAGTTCTCCTGTATGATGTGGACATTGAGTTGCCCACTGCAGTAAGCCCCACTAACCTGGGCAAATACAGGCAGACTCCCTTAATAAATGAGAAACTGGCTCAAGCTTACAGGGACACATGTGCTAGTGTCACCATGGTGACCCCTGGCTTTGTGGACCCTGGACAGATTGTACTAGGAGAGAGCTACCTAGTAACCAATGCAAGCAACTCCACTACCTCCCATAGTGTGGCAGTTGTGAACTTCTCCTGGGGAGGGGTTGATGGCCTAAAGAAAGTTGTGGTGAGTGCAGACCTACCAGTAGACTGTCTGTTAGGCAATGACCTTGAAAGCTCAGCATGGTCAGAAGTGGAGTACAGGACTCATGCAGAAATGCTAGGGATTTCAGAGCATGTCCTTGCCATGACAAGGGCTCAGGCTAAGAAGTGCCTTCCTGAACCAGTGGTGGATCTTGAGACAATAGACCAGCCACAACCCAAGAGAAGGAGCAAGAGAGGAAAGGCCTCGCCTTCCACCTTGCCCCAGGTTGAGGATCAGGTTTCAGAGGAAACTGATTCTGCAGTCCAAGAGGAGACTGTCTCTGAGGAGCTTGAACCTGACCAGGTTGAGTTTCTGGGGACAGGGGGACCCTCAAGGGCAGACCTGAGGCAGGCTCAATTAGATTGCCCTTCCCTTGAACCCCTCAGACAGCAGGCTGCTGCTGAGGCTGCTGGGGATGCCCAAGGTACCCATACTGTGTATTGGGATGAGGGACTCCTTTACTCAGAGGCTAGAGCCCCCAAGCCTGGCATGACCAGGAGGTTGGTGATACCTCTGCAGTTTAGGGGATTCCTCCTTACCTTGGCCCATGATATTCCCCTTGCAGGACACTTAGGCCAGAACAAGACGTGGGACAGGCTTGTTCCACACTTTCACTGGCCTCACATGTCAGAGGATGTCAAGGAGTTTTGTCGCTCCTGTGTCACTTGCCAAGCCAGTGGTAAGTCAGGTGGCACAACAAAGGCCCCCCTAATACCACTACCTGTGGTGGGGGTCCCCTTTGAGAGAGTTGGAATTGATATTGTGGGTCCAATGGACCCCCAAACAGCATCTGGGAACAGATTCATACTGGTGGTAGTGGATCATGCCACCAGGTACCCAGAGGCTATTCCCCTAAGGACCACCACAGCACCTGTGGTGGCAAAAGCCCTCATTGCAGTTTTCTCAAGAGTGGGCTTTCCTAAGGAGGTACTATCAGATAGAGGGACAAATTTTATGTCCAGCTATCTAAAAGCAATGTGGAAGGAATGTGGAGTAAACTATAAGTTTACCACCCCATATCATCCACAATGCAATGGGCTTGTGGAGAGATTTAACAAGACCCTTAAAGGCATGATAAAAGGATTACCAGAGAAGCTCAGGCGGAAATGGGACATTCTTTTACCCTGCCTGCTCTTTGCTTACAGAGAGGTCCCACAGAAGGGGGTTGGCTACAGCCCTTTTGAACTTTTGTTTGGCCACCCTGTGAGAGGTCCATTGTGTTTGGTGAAGGAAGGATGGGAGTTACCTCTCAAAAAGCCCAAACTAGACATAGTGGACTATGTACTTGGTCTCCGCTCCAGGATGGCTGAGTACATGGAAAGAGCATCCAAAAACCTGGAGGCCAGCCAAGAATTGCAGAAGGCTTGGCATGACCAAAAGGCTGTACTGGTAGAGTTCCAACCAGGACAGAAGGTATGGGTACTGGAGCCAGTGGCTCCAGCAGCACTTCAAGACAAATGGAGTGGACCCTATCCTATTATTGAGAAGAAAGGGGAAGTCACCTACTTGGTAGACTTTGGAACACCCAGGAGCCCTCACAGGGTAATCCATGTGAATCGCTTGAAAGCATTTGTAGACAGGGAGGACATGAGCTTGCTCATGGCCACAGATGGGGAACAGGAGGAAGAGAGTGACCCTCTCCCAGACCTGCTTTCCCAGAACCCTGATGATGGTTCAGTTGATGGAGTAGCCTTGGCAGGCAGCCTCACTGACCAGCAACAGAGGGACTGCAGACAAGTTTTGCAGGCACACAGGCAAATGTTTTCACTCACACCCAGCCAAACTGACTGGTGTACCCATGTTGTGGACACTGGTGACAGTCTGCCTGTCAAGAATAAGATCTACAGGCAACCTGATCATGTCAGGGATTGCATCAAGGCTGAGGTGCAAAAGATGTTGGAGCTTGGAGTGATTGAGCCATCAGAGAGCCCATGGGCCAGCCCAGTAGTCCTGGTGCCAAAACCTCATACCCAAGATGGTAAGAGAGAAATGAGGTTTTGCGTGGATTACAGGGGTCTCAATGCTGTCACTAGGACAGATGCTCACCCCATTCCAAGAGCAGATGAGCTCATTGACAGATTGGCTTCTGCCAAGTTTCTGAGCACATTTGATCTGACAGCTGGCTACTGGCAAATCAGACTAGCTGAGGAGTCAAAGGCCAAGACAGCATTCTCTACCCCTAGTGGGCATTATCAGTTTGTGGTAATGCCCTTTGGTTTGAAGAATGCACCTGCCACTTTTCAAAGGTTGGTGAACCAAGTCCTTACTGGGTTGGATGACTTTTGTGCAGCTTATCTGGATGATATTGCTGTCTTTAGCTCCACCTGGGAGGATCACCTGATCCACCTGAAGAAAGTTTTGGAGGCCCTGCAAAAGGCAGGCCTAACTATCAAGGCCACAAAGTGCCAGATAGGGCAGAGTAAGGTTGTATACCTGGGCCACCTAGTAGGTGGAGGCCAGGTTCAGCCACTGGAAAGCAAAATCCAGGCCATACAGGACTGGGCTCCTCCAGTTACCCAGACACAAGTCAGAGCCTTCTTGGGCCTGACTGGGTATTACAGAAAGTTTGTGAAAAACTATGGGTCTATAGTGACACCATTAAATGACTTGACATCCAAGAAGATGCCAAAAAAGGTTCAGTGGACAGTTAGCTGTCAGAAGGCATTTGAAGACCTGAAGAAGGCCATGTGCTCTGCACCTATCCTAAAGAGTCCTGACTACTCCAAACAGTTCATTGTTCAGACAGATGCTTCTGAGTTGGGGGTGGGAGCTGTACTCTCACAACTTAATCAAGATGGTCAAGACCAGCCAATTGCTTTCATTAGCAGGAGGCTAACCCCAAGAGAAAAACGTTGGTCAGCCATTGAGAGGGAGGCCTTTGCTGTGGTTTGGGCATTAAAGAAGTTGAGGTCCTACTTGTTTGGAACTCACTTCCTGGTGCAAACAGACCATAAGCCCCTCTTATGGCTTAATCAGATGAAGGGTGAAAATCCCAAACTGCTCAGGTGGTCCATTTCCCTACAGGGGATGGACTTTACAGTGGAGCACCGCCCAGGGACTGACCATGGTAATGCAGATGGTCTCTCCAGGTACTTCCACTTAGAACATGAAGACTTATCTGGTCAAGGTTAGTTTAATGTCCCTGCGTTTGGGGGGGGGTTGTGTAGGAGAGTAGGGTCTGCTATCCTATGGTCACCCCAAATTTTTGCTTTTTGCTTCACTGGTTTTCGACTACTGAGGCTGTGGGCCTGCTGATCAGACCCCCAGCCTGCTGTTCTCTCACTAAATTAATGACACATGTGCTATAGGCACATACCAATTGGAAATGGACTCCTTGTCAGCCCCTGTAGAATGCACTATAGGTGCACAGGGCACAGGAGCCACTAAGGCCTACCAGGGGCTGCAGCATATCTTTTGCCACCCCTGGCTGGTTCTTAAATTGACACAACTGGCTGATCACTCAGCTGGGGTAAGGTGGTGTACACACCCCTTGCTTAGATATAGTATACCTATGTCTAAACCTATATCTGGACACATGTAAACCTGTGAGCCACTCCTATAGACAGGCCTCACCAATCCTGGAGGCTGGGTGCATGGTTTTTATGTGAGATGGAGCTCTAGCATGAGCTGAGCCTATCTGCAGCCGTCGGGAACAAATCCCTAAGCTGTTTCAGGATAATGCCATACCATATACTATTAAGTGCCTTATAATCCTCGCGGTTATTTAGCAACTTTGGTTTGGCTTTATCAAAACATGTCGTGTAAGGTGTCATACGCTTTGGAATACCATCCCCTCGCCAGTTCTGGCGACGGGGATGGCATTCCACCCCTCTAGAGGGGTAAGACATGTTACTTCACTTTAATGCGGTTGATTTCTCCAAAGGCCTTAAGATCCACAAAATGGATGCCTCTGCCACAGACAAATGTCTGGACCCCTGGAGCTGACCGAAACCCAGTCAAGGGGGTCCTGGACAAAGGGTTTCCTGTCACAGGAGGGTGTCACCGCCCTCCAGACAGGAGATAGTGTATTGTAGCAGGGAGGTTTGAAAGAAACCAGACACTGCCTGGGGCGCACAAGGCTGCCCCTTGCATAATCCGGCCAAACCGGTTCTGGGGCACTCCAGCCCTCGTGCCAGGGCGGCCTGGATCAAAGGAAGGGGGTGTATCCACCCACTTCCTGGGTCCCACCCATAGGAGGGGACCTAGCAGGTAATCACGCCCACCAGATTCGAATAAGAGTGGGAGCAGTGCCAATGCACATCAGATTTCCTGGAAGAAACATTTGAAACGATATTCTGGACCCTTCGCCCTCCATCTCAACGTGGAAGCCCGAAGAATCTCCCTTGTGGTCAAGGAGTGACCACCCTGCAGCAGCAGGCACCATCCAGCCCTCGACGTCTACTTAGTTGCAGTTCCCGCCGGAACTCGAGCGACTGAGATCGACGAGATCAAGCCTGCCCAGCTTCGAACAGCCCGATCCACAGTCCCTGCAAAGCTGAGACCCGTGGAGGCGACCGGAAGCGTGGGGCACGCCATCTTGAAGTGACCACGAGACGCTGACCGTGCAGCCCACGAGTGACCCTCGAAGCTGTACACCGGGGTTTGAGAAGCCCCCACCCTGAGCTACTCCTGAGCCGAAGTTCAGCCCTCCACACTCGACGAGTGCTGCGTGGGGCCCTTTGGCACGATTTGGCTCAACGCGTTGGCCCGGTCACTTGCCAGCTGGCTTGTGGTCCCTGTGCCGACGAACTACAAAAGAAGACTCGTGATTCTGGTTGCTCCAGATCCACACCAGCTCCCCTGAAAGGGAGCCCCGACTCTGACCTTCCTGGTCCGAGTAAGACGCCATCTTCCAATCCCGCGTGGATTGCTCTTACCAAGGCTTGTTTGCTCCAAACCGGAAGCCGACTGCACCGACGGTGAGAGCCTGCGTGGGACAGATCGTGACCTGCTCCTGGACGTCGCAGATGCCCCAGAGCCCACGTGACAGCGAAGAGAAGCGCCTCGACGACCACCTGATTGCGCCCGACATTGCCTGGTTCCGTCCTGGTTCCACCCTGGTCACTGCTGAGTGACCCAGACTCTGTCCCCTCTGCTTTCAGGTACTCTACAACTTGAGTCCACCCTTGGACTCCACCGGACACTTCGTCTTCACCCTGCCTGCAGCCCTTTCAGCTTCAAGCACCAAGAGCCTGCGTGTCAAAACCCGACGCCACTTCGACCCTGTGCACCCACTTCCTGTGGGTGAGGTAACTTTGCTCCGCCGGTGTTCCCACACTGGTGCACACCTCTAGGGTCTGTGTGTTAAGTTTTGTTCCTCTAGGTTCAGCGGAAGTGTCCTTAAACTTTAACTATTTGACTTTTACGCACCATTGGTTAACATTGGTGCATGCGTGCGCTTTCCGCACATCTCCCGAATCCCGAGGGCCATTCCCGACTTCAGCATTGCTTGTCCTGACTGCTCCCAGCGATTCCCTAGGCCCTAGGCCTAACCACTGTTCGAGTGGCCTCTCTTATACCACTTGTTTAGTATATGGTTTGAGTGGCCCCCTGCCCTCATCCATAATTGTGCAACTTTGTATGTTTAAACAGTGCTTTTGATTTAACGCTTGTGCCCCTTTATTCATAAAGAATACTGGGGATTGTTTTTAGTAATAAACACATATATTTTTATAATATATACTTGTGTGGTGTCCTTTCATTTGGTATTACAGGATTGTATGTGGTAAAACAGCTCGCTTAACACGACCTCTTAAGTTAAGCCTTTAGGCTGCTTAGTCCATGCTACCCCTAGGATAGCTTGTCTAATAAGGTTGACTTACAACCAGACACCATAAGGGGATTGTTTGGTCAGGTAGTAGGTGGTTCCAGAATTGGAAACATCCCCTACCAGGCCAACTTCTCACATACGGACTTTCTGCTTGGCTGCAGCTCGTAAGTGCTTGTTAAACCAAAGGTTCTGAATACTGTCTAACATGGCTTTTTCTCCTAGGTGTGCTGGACTATGTGCGGTATTGATAATGACTTGAACCATAGAGTCGGGGAGAAACCATGTGGCTTTTCCCTTCGTCAACCATCCCTGATCTGTCTGGACCCCTCCTTGTTCGGACCATTTCTTGATTTCTTCAGGAGTAGCATGTAACTGTATGTCTATGACATCTTGTGTAGGGTCCTTAACTGTCATACAAGTAATCTGTTCTGGAGTGGATGTCTGTGTCTTGTTAACTGGAATGTCTGGTGTCTGAGCTGTAAGCTTGGCTGTTCGGTCTGCTAGATCATTACCTTGGGAAATGATGTCAGTAACTTTCGTATGTGCCTTGCACTTCATGATAGCGATAGCTGTCGGTAAATGTATTGCATCTAACAGAGCTTGAATGAGGAGACCATGCTGAATCTTGGTTCCATGAGAAGTCATGAAACCTCTCTCCTGCCAGAGCACTCCGAAGTCGTGTACAACTCCGAATGCGTAACGTGAATCTGTATATATGTTTACTTTCAGGTTCTTGGCACGTATGCAGGCTTGGGTCAGAGCAACTAGCTCTGCTGCTTGAGCAGACAGTGTGTCAATACGGTGTGTTTCAATAACTTCAGTGTCAGTAGTCACTGCATACGCGGCTACTAGTTCTCCTGTACTCGTTCTCATACATGAACCATCCACATAAAGTGTCAGGTCGGGATCAGGTAATGCAATGTCTGTCAGGTCTTGTCTTGGCTTAGTCATAGTGTTAATGACTTCCACACAGTCATGTGTGGCAGGATTTTAAGTAACTGACGGTAACAGAGTAGCAGGATTTAGAACGTTGCAGCGTCTGATTTCTATGTGTGGCTGGAACAGTGTCAGTTCATAACCTGTTAAACGTGCAATGGTCAAGTGCTGAGTCTGTGTTCGGTTTAAAAGAACTTCCACGGAGTGTGGAACTTGTACTGTCAGGGAGTGTCCTAATACTATGGAATCACTTTGTCTGATTGCTAGAGCTGTGGCTGCAACTGACTTGAGGCACGCAGGCAAAGTCTGGGCTACTGGATCTAATGTGCTCGAAAAAAAAGCACAAGGCTTGTACTGTCCGGCTTGATCTTGTGTGAGAACAGATAATGCAGTACCATCACGTTCTGTGACAAAAAGTGTAAAAGGCTTACTGTAGTTCGGTGTAGCTAGAACAGGTGCTTGGCATAAAGCTTTCTTTAACTCATTAAAACTAAGTGTATGTTCAGATGTCCAAGGGAGGACAGTCGATATGGCTGCCTCCTGTGTCGTTAACTGTATCAGTGGCTTTGCTAGAAATGCATACTGAGGAATCCATTGTCTGCAATAAGAAGTGAGGCCAATAAAAGCACGTACCTCCTTCTGTGTCTTGGGCTGTGGAAGACTCGCTATTAACTGGATACGGTCTGGTGTCAACTGCCTACCCCACTTGGACAGTAAGTGGCCTAAGTAGATCACTTGCTGGACACAGAATTGAAGCTTCGAAGGGGACACCTTGTGCCCCATCTCGGCTAGGAAATACAGAACTGTAAGTGACGCTCGCTCGCAGTCACGTTCAGAACGGGCTGTGATCAGTAGATCATCTACATACTGGAGCAGGGCAGTGTCAGTTGGCATGTGAATATTGTCTAGTTGTCTTTTAAGTGCTTGACTGTAAATACTAGGGCTTTCTGTGAAACCTTGAGGAGCTCGTGTGAATTTATAGCTCCTTCCATTTAAACAAAAACCGAAAAGGTACTGGCTGTCTGGATGAATCGGGACACTGAAAAATGCATTCTTGAGGTCTATAACAGTAAAAAATGTAGCTTCAGAATCAATAGCTGTCAATAGAGATGAAATATCTGGGACTACTGGATACTGGGGTATGATACATTTATTAAGTTCTCGAAGGTCAATCACTAATCGATATACTGGAGGTGCATTTGGATCAGTACGTTTCATGACTGGAATGATAGGATAATTACATACATTGGAGTCAGTTTCTACGACTACTCCTTGAGCAATAGCTCGTCAATAATTTTGGATAAGGCTGCTACAGCCTCAGGTGGCAATCTGTACTGTCTGATCCGTGGCAAGACTATACCTTGCTTGAGGGTCACACGATGGGGTGTGATTCGCATAAAACCTACATCAGTTGGACCTTGCGCCCATAAATGCTGTGGAACATTGGACAATCTTGGATCAAAATCACGTAATACATAATGACCTTTAAAGTCTCTTAAAAACAATCATATTCCTTCTGGAGAGCAGCAAATAACTGCACCTAATTATTTTAATGTTTTAATGCCTAACACATTTTCTGGACATGACTTCGTAAGTAACAAATCAGTAGTTCGGGACAATGGACCAACTTCTAGAGTAACTGGCTTTGAAATCTCGTTAACAATAGGCTTTCCTGAAAATCCAAGGGAAACATTTCTAGAGCCTGAGAGCGGAGCCCCTGGAACCTCGTCATGACTGATAGTAGTCCTACTTGCCCCTGTATCAATCAAAAACTTTCTGTCTTTCCCCAATACTTGACTATGTACATAGGGACCCTCTTGATCTACAGGTATCTCGATGAGAGGCAAGCCTACCTCCCTCTCTAGGCTGTTTCATGAATACGGTTGATATTCAGGATACTCTGTCTGGGCATACTGGTACATCTGCTGTGTAACATGCTGTGTTGCAGCAATAGGCTGCGGTGCTGGAACTGTCTGTTGTGCATTCTGTGGTGTCTGGGAAGTCTGTGAAACTTGTTCTTGTCTAGGCGGACGTGGTCTTTCTTTAGTCTTACCAGTTGCTATGTTGTGTTTCAGAACTGCACACTCGTTTATAAAATGACCTGGTTGTTTACAATAATTGCATGTCCCTTTAACGGGAGCTGCAGGATGACTGGCTTGATTCGGACCCCTCTTCTGACTGTCTTGTGGAACAGATTGTGCAACTAGTACTTTCATTTTCGTGTCTTTCATACGTCTCCTTTCGTGTTCTTGCTCTTCCCTGATTCTATTCTGGTGATACTGGAGCATCTGTAACATTTGTGACGGGGTACTAGCTTGCCAGGTACTTTCGACTTTCAAAACTCGATTTTTAACTTGTGGGCTTGAATTCTCGACTAGTTTAGTAACAAAAAGATGAGGGTATGACTCGCTACCTGTCTTCAAACCACTGTTAATAATAAAACATTTTTCAAATCTAGAATAAAAATCACTAGTATCTTCATCCTGTTTCTGTTTACATGCTGAGATTGCATCCCAATCTTCCTTTTTCGTGGCTAATAACCTTGGCAAAACTTGTATCAATAACTCGGGCAATTCTTTACATTTGTCCCCAAGACCGGTACCTGGTACTCGTATTTTATCTTCAGCTTCTAGAGCTGTCCAATCAATCTTTTTCTCTCCCACCTCCCATTCCTTTTCCTTGAGTTTTTCATATACCCCTGCGGGCAACAGGACCTTTAACATTTTAATGATATCTGGATACGTGTATTCTCCCATACGGAGCATGTCTTTTAATTCTCGATGGAACCCTGCTGGATCTTTGTCGTGACAGGGAATTAATTTCTTCATCTCTAAGAGTTCCATCTATGTGATAGGGGTGTAAACAAATACTCGTTGCATTTCACCACCCGGTGTCCTAACTGGGTGTACTTCTCGTAACGGATGCTGTCTATCTATGTAAAATGGTTTACTTTCTGGAGGTGAGACGTGAACAAAATGCGGGTTCAGAAACGTTCTATATTTGTGGCGCTGTTCTAGAATGACACTACTTAAATCGGTACCTAAACCTTTCCATTTATACTGGAGTAACTCGTTCAGAATATCATGTAACGGATCTGGATCAGAATGTTGTCCTTCATATAGTGTAATGAGGTGCTGGATCATATACATACCCACCAGTCGTTGCTCGGCTGGGGGCAGTTTCAGAAACATTTGTGCCACTATTTCGTCTGGAAAAGTGGTAGAATCAGTAATCCATCGGACTGCTGATCGGGCTAGTTCTTGTTCATGCATGGTACTAAGTTCACTATAACCGATTTGTGATTTCAGAATGTGATCGGTAGCTTGAAATACTTGTTCTAGAGAATATTGTTCTGGTGCTGGAAGATGAAAGACTTTCTTGTGTTCTAGGCGTGAATGTCGGTCTGGAAATCTAGATTTACCTACATACGCTATTCTGGCGGTATTCTCGTCTTCTACTTCTTCAGTATCAGAGTTATCTTCTTTCTCGCTTACTTGTGCTGTTTTGCGTTTCTCGTGTAACCTTATTATTTCCTTACGAATTTTCTTGTACATACTGTCTATACTACTGAGTGTCTTGTGTCTTCCCTCGGCTATATGATCACTCCACTTTGTCAGGACTTTCATTTCGATTGGATCTTTGTCTGGATAATCTTGTTCCCTTATTAAACAATTGATTAGAAACTTTAATAGCATGAGCTGAGTCTCAGCTTTCCTTAGAGACATGATTTCGCCAATACTTTCTGGATCTTCTCCTGTACGGATGAAACGATATATTCTGTCTAGATCTTCTTTCATATTCGGTAGGGTGTCCAAATACTCGGTCACCCGTCTTGCGCGCAATGAATATATAACCATATTATCATCGCCTGGGACTGGATCATAACGGCATTCGGTGAGAGCTCGCCTGATATCTGCAACGGACTGATGTTTGGGCGTACGCTGTAACGCACGTTCATGTAACTCGACTAACGTTATACGTTTGTGTGGCGGCGGGGTACCCGGAGGACCTCCTCCCGCGGCCCCTAAACTGGAATCGTCGACTGATACTCTTCGTGCTGGCAGAGTGACCGATGTAGCGGGAACTTGTACTATGGACTGGACCGGGGGTACCGTAACAGGTGCTGTAACAGGTGCCCCGGTGGCTGGAGGAACAGGAATTACATTATTTACCGGAGCTGGCGGAGCAGGATTCGCATATTCTGGGACTGTGTCGTCCAAATAGGACGAGAGAAAAATATCAGCTGCGGTCGGTTTGTGACGTAGCTTAATCGGAACTAATGGCGGCGGAAAATTACATGGTGCTTCCGGGGTTGCTTTTGGCAAACCCTCGGCAAGAAGAGGATACATACCCTTAATGAGGGCATTTCTCTGTCTGTCTGACTGTTCGGCTTTAACTCGTTCACCTACTTCAATTAATTCCCTTTCTTGGGCTCTTTCTGAGGATTCTCTACTTAATTCAGACTTTATGATTTCTTTTTCTGTTCTTTTATGAGATTCTTTGCGCCATAACTCGATGGCGTCTCTCTGGGACTGTCTGGCTTTCTTTTTCCATAATGCTTCTTCTACTCGCATGATGCACTCGGCATCCCAGGTACCTGATACGGGCCATCTATACTTTTCCTCTAATTCCTTGGTGTACTCCACCCATAAATCTAGATATAATATGGCACTTATGCCATGCTTTTGATACATAAAATGACCTGGACTGTCCCTAGGCGGGACAGGAACTGCTTCCTCGAGCAGACCTTTTCTAGTTTTTAACTGACGTAACTTTGAGAACAGAGGCATAACTAGGCTGGAGTCTGGACACAATACAATACACGATAAACACAATAATAACTAAAAAACGAATCATTCATACCACGACATTGAAAACACATGAAATAACATTTTGGACAGAATATTACCTGAAATACTGAAAACAGAATACATGAATTTCTCAAAACCAGAACTTACTGGAACAGAAACTTACTAGAATGACTAGATGCACTGCTAAAACAGTACGAAACTTACCGGTCCCATAAAGAGACACGTCAGGACCCGCATCCACCTAAGTGGACACTTCGTGTTGGATCTGTGTACCCAAACCCATGGACCAGAGGCAAATCAATTGACCCTGTCTAGATACTACCCCAGCAATGGTACTCACCGGGCAGCAAGAACGGAAGGCCTCGGACTGGACTGGACTGCTACGACGACGGACGGACGAACCTCGGACTTTAGTTACAGGTGGGCCTCCGGATACCTCGGACCTTGGACTCTCGGCTTGGGCTCTGGTCGGGACTCGCCGCGTTCCTCCACCACCTCGTCTGGACGCTGGACCGCAACCTCCGTCTCCTCCGTGGGCCTGAGGGATACTTGAAGCAGAAATATCTGCACGTGCACGGTATGGTTCCGTCACGGCTGCAGAGGATCAGGGGGCCTGCGTGGCTTCTCCGGCGCGTGGGGAAAGGGCAAGTCCCTATTCGGGCGCCATTATGTGGTAAATAAATAATTAATTACCGGTTCTATTTTTCGGGATACTCATACAAACAGATAGCTCAATAAATAAGAGTCAAGATTCGAGGTAGCTAGAGTGTACAGGCTTTAATCAGGCATAAAAGGACAGGAACAGGACAGCCTGCATGGGAATGGGATGGCAGGGCCCGACAGCTGCCGGGGGCAGGATCTGGGAATGATGCGCATAACTTTTAATAACAGAACATTAGTATATATAGTTGTGAGAAGTTGGCCTGGTAGGGGATGTTTCCAATTCTGGAACCACCTACTACCTGACCAAACAATCCCCTTATGGTGTCTGGTTGTAAGTCAACCTTATTAGACAAGCTATCCTAGGGGTAGCATGGACTAAGCAGCCTAAAGGCTTAACTTAAGAGGTCG
Source organism: Lissotriton helveticus (assembly GCF_964261635.1). Taxonomy (NCBI): domain Eukaryota; kingdom Metazoa; phylum Chordata; class Amphibia; order Caudata; family Salamandridae; genus Lissotriton; species Lissotriton helveticus. The sequence continues at coordinate 4,641,920 of NW_027611692.1, read as the reverse complement.
TGTTAAGCGAGCTGTTTTACCACATACAATCCTGTAATACCAAATGAAAGGACACCACACAAGTATATATTATAAAAATATATGTGTTTATTACTAAAAACAATCCCCAGTATTCTTTATGAATAAAGGGGCACAAGCGTTAAATCAAAAAGCACTGTTTAAACATACAAGTTGCACAATTATGGGTGAGGGCGGGTGGCCACTCAAACCATATACTAAACAAGTGGTATAAGAGATGCCACTCGAGCAGTGGTTAGGCCTAGGGCCTAGGGAATCGCTGGGAGCAGTCAGGACAAGCAATGCTGAAGTCGGGAATGGCCCTCGGGATTCGGGAGATGTGCGGAAAGCGCACGCATGCACCATTGTTAACCAATGGTGCGTAAAAGTCAAAGAGTTAAAGTTTAAGGACACTTCCGCTGAACCTAGAGGAACAAAACTTAACACACAGACCCTAGAGGTGTGCACCAGTGTGGGAACACCGGCGGAGCAAAGTTACCTCACCCACAGGAAGTGGGTGCACAGGGTCGAAGTGGCGTCGGGTTTTGACACGCAGGCTCTTGGTGCTTGAAGCTGAAAGGGCTGCAGGCAGGGTGAAGACGAAGTGTCCGGTGGAGTCCAAGGGTGGACTCAAGTTGTAGAGTACCTGAAAGCAGAGGGGACAGAGTCTGGGTCACTCAGCAGTGACCAGGGTGGAACCAGGACGGAACCAGGCAATGTCGGGCGCAATCAGGTGGTCGTCGAGGAGCTTCTCTCCGCTGTCACGTGGGCTCTGGGGCATCTGCGATGTCCAGGAGCAGGTCACGATCTGTCCCACGCAGGCTCTCACCGTCGGTGCAGTCGGCTTCAGGTTTGGAGCAAACAAGCCTTGGTAAGAGCAATCCATGCAGGATCGGAAGATTGCTTCTCACTCGGACCAGGAAGGTCAGAGTCGGGGCTCCTTTTCAGGGGAGCTGGTGTGGATCTGGAGCAACCAGAATCACAAGTCTTTTTAGGTAGTTCGTCGGCACAGGGACCACAAGCCAGCTGGCAAGTGACCGGGCCAACGCGTTGAGCCAAATCGTGCCAAAGGGCCCGACGCAGCACTCGTCGAGTGTGGAGGGCTGAACTTCGGCTCAGGAGTAGCTCAGGGTGGGGGCTTCTCAAACCCCGGTGTACAGCTTCGAGGGTCACTCGTGGGCTGCACGGTCAGCGTCTCGAGGTCACTTCAAGATGGCGTGCCCCACGCTTCCGGTCGCCTCCACGGGTCTCAGCTTTGCAGGGACTGTGGATCGGGCTGTTAGAAGCTGGGCAGGCTTGATCTCGTCGATCTCAGTTGCTCGAGTTCCGGCGGGAACTGCAACTAAGTAGACGTCGAGGGCTGGATGGTGCCTGCTGCTGCAGGGTGGTCACTCCTTGACCACAAGGGAGATTCTTCGGGCTTCCACGTTGAGATGGAGGGCAGGCTTGATCTCGTCGATCTCAGTCGCTCGAGTTCCGGCGGGAACTGCAACTAAGTAGACGTCGAGGGCTGGATGGTGCCTGCTGCTGCAGGGTGGTCACTCCTTGACCACAAGGGAGATTCTTCGGGCTTCCACGTTGAGATGGAGGGCGAAGGGTCCAGAATATCGTTTCAAATGTTTCTTCCAGGAAATCTGATGTGCATTGGCACTGCTCCCACTCTTATTCGAATCTGGTGGGCGTGATTACCTGCTAGGTCCCCTCCTATGGGTGGGACCCAGGAAGTGGGTGGATACACCCCCTTCCTTTGATCCAGGCCGCCCTGGCACGAGGGCTGGAGTGCCCCAGAACCGGTTTGGCCGGATTATGCAAGGGGCAGCCTTGTGCGCCCCAGGCAGTGTCTGGTTTCTTTCAAACCTCCCTGCTACAATACACTATCTCCTGTCTGGAGGGCGGTGACACCCTCCTGTGACAGGAAACCCTTTGTCCAGGACCCCCTTGACTGAGTTTCGGTCAGCTCCAGGGGTCCAGACATTTGTCTGTGGCAGAGGCATCCATTTTGTGGATCTTAAGGCCTTTGGAGAAATCAACCGCATTAAAGTGAAGTAACATGTCTTACCCCTCTAGAGGGGTGGAATGCCATCCCCGTCGCCAGAACTGGCGAGGGGATGGTATTCCAAAGCGTATGACACCTTACACGACATGTTTTGATAAAGCCAAACCAAAGTTGCTAAATAACCGCGAGGATTATAAGGCACTTAATAGTATATGGTATGGCATTATCCTGAAACAGCTTAGGGATTTGTTCCCGACGGCTGCAGACAGGCTCAGCTCATGCTAGAGCTCCATCTCACATAAAAACCATGCACCCAGCCTCCAGGATTGGGGAGGCCTGCCTATAGGAGTGGCTCACAGGTTTACATGTGTCCAGATATAGGTTTAGACATAGGTATACTATATCTAAGCAAGGGGTGTGTACACCACCTTACCCCAGCTGAGTGATCAGCCAGTTGTGTCAATTTAAGAACCAGCCAGGGGTGGCAAAAGATATGCTGCAGCCCCTGGTAGGCCTTAGTGGCTCCTGTGCCCTGTGCACCTATAGTGCATTCTACAGGGGCTGACAAGGAGTCCATTTCCAATTGGTATGTGCCTATAGCACATGTGTCATTAATTTAGTGAGAGAACAGCAGGCTGGGGGTCTGATCAGCAGGCCCACAGCCTCAGTAGTCGAAAACCAGTGAAGCAAAAAGCAAAAATTTGGGGTGACCATAGGATAGCAGACCCTACTCTCCTACACAACCCCCCCCCCCCAAACGCAGGGACATTAAACTAACCTTGACCAGATAAGTCTTCATGTTCTAAGTGGAAGTACCTGGAGAGACCATCTGCATTACCATGGTCAGTCCCTGGGCGGTGCTCCACTGTAAAGTCCATCCCCTGTAGGGAAATGGACCACCTGAGCAGTTTGGGATTTTCACCCTTCATCTGATTAAGCCATAAGAGGGGCTTATGGTCTGTTTGCACCAGGAAGTGAGTTCCAAACAAGTAGGACCTCAACTTCTTTAATGCCCAAACCACAGCAAAGGCCTCCCTCTCAATGGCTGACCAACGTTTTTCTCTTGGGGTTAGCCTCCTGCTAATGAAAGCAATTGGCTGGTCTTGACCATCTTGATTAAGTTGTGAGAGTACAGCTCCCACCCCCAACTCAGAAGCATCTGTCTGAACAATGAACTGTTTGGAGTAGTCAGGACTCTTTAGGATAGGTGCAGAGCACATGGCCTTTTTCAGGTCTTCAAATGCCTTCTGACAGCTAACTGTCCACTGAACCTTTTTTGGCATCTTCTTGGATGTCAAGTCATTTAATGGTGTCACTATAGACCCATAGTTTTTCACAAACTTTCTGTAATACCCAGTCAGGCCCAAGAAGGCTCTGACTTGTGTCTGGGTAACTGGAGGAGCCCAGTCCTGTATGGCCTGGATTTTGCTTTCCAGTGGCTGAACCTGGCCTCCACCTACTAGGTGGCCCAGGTATACAACCTTACTCTGCCCTATCTGGCACTTTGTGGCCTTGATAGTTAGGCCTGCCTTTTGCAGGGCCTCCAAAACTTTCTTCAGGTGGATCAGGTGATCCTCCCAGGTGGAGCTAAATACAGCAATATCATCTAGATAAGCTGCACAAAAGTCATCCAACCCAGTAAGGACTTGGTTCACCAACCTTTGGAAAGTGGCAGGTGCATTCTTCAAACCAAAGGGCATTACCACAAACTGATAATGTCCACTAGGGGTAGAGAATGCTGTTTTGGCTTTTGACTCCTCAGCTAGTCTGATTTGCCAGTAGCCAGCTGTCAGATCAAATGTGCTCAGAAACTTGGCAGAAGCCAATCTGTCAATGAGCTCATCTGCTCTTGGAATGGGGTGAGCATCTGTCCTAGTGACAGCATTGAGACCCCTGTAATCCACGCAAAACCTCATTTCTCTCTTACCATCTTGGGTATGAGGTTTTGGCACCAGGACTACTGGGCTGGCCCATGGGCTCTCTGATGGCTCAATCACTCCAAGCTCCAACATCTTTTGCACCTCAGCCCTGATGCAATCCCTGACATGATCAGGTTGCCTGTAGATCTTATTCTTGACAGGCAGACTGTCACCAGTGTCCACAACATGGGTACACCAGTCAGTTTGGCTGGGTGTGAGTGAAAACATTTGCCTGTGAGCCTGCAAAACTTGTCTGCAGTCCCTCTGTTGCTGGTCAGTGAGGCTGCCTGCCAAGGCTACTCCATCAACTGAACCATCATCAGGGTTCTGAGAAAGCAGGTCTGGGAGAGGGTCACTCTCTTCCTCCTGTTCCCCATCTGTGGCCATGAGCAAGCTCATGTCCTCCCTGTCTACAAATGCTTTCAAGCGATTCACATGGATTACCCTGTGAGGGCTCCTGGGTGTTCCAAAGTCTACCAAGTAGGTGACTTCCCCTTTCTTCTCAATAATAGGATAGGGTCCACTCCATTTGTCTTGGAGTGCTGCTGGAGCCACTGGCTCCAGTACCCATACCTTCTGTCCTGGTTGGAACTCTACCAGCAGAGCCTTTTGGTCATGCCAAGCTTTCTGCAATTCTTGGCTGGCCTCCAGGTTTTTGGATGCTCTTTCCATGTACTCAGCCATCCTGGAGCGGAGACCAAGTACATAGTCCACTATGTCTAGTTTGGGCTTTTTGAGAGGTAACTCCCATCCTTCCTTCACCAAACACAATGGACCTCTCACAGGGTGGCCAAACAAAAGTTCAAAAGGGCTGTAGCCAACCCCCTTCTGTGGGACCTCTCTGTAAGCAAAGAGCAGGCAGGGTAAAAGAATGTCCCATTTCCGCCTGAGCTTCTCTGGTAATCCTTTTATCATGCCTTTAAGGGTCTTGTTAAATCTCTCCACAAGCCCATTGCATTGTGGATGATATGGGGTGGTAAACTTATAGTTTACTCCACATTCCTTCCACATTGCTTTTAGATAGCTGGACATAAAATGTGTCCCTCTATCTGATAGTACCTCCTTAGGAAAGCCCACTCTTGAGAAAACTGCAATGAGGGCTTTTGCCACCACAGGTGCTGTGGTGGTCCTTAGGGGAATAGCCTCTGGGTACCTGGTGGCATGATCCACTACCACCAGTATGAATCTGTTCCCAGATGCTGTTTGGGGGTCCATTGGACCCACAATATCAATTCCAACTCTCTCAAAGGGGACCCCCACCACAGGTAGTGGTATTAGGGGGGCCTTTGTTGTGCCACCTGACTTACCACTGGCTTGGCAAGTTACACAGGAGCGACAAAACTCCTTGACATCCTCTGACATGTGAGGCCAGTGAAAGTGTGGAACAAGCCTGTCCCACGTCTTGTTCTGGCCTAAGTGTCCTGCAAGGGGAATATCATGGGCCAAGGTAAGGAGGAATCCCCTAAACTGCAGAGGTATCACCAACCTCCTGGTCATGCCAGGCTTGGGGGCTCTAGCCTCTGAGTAAAGGAGTCCCTCATCCCAATACACAGTATGGGTACCTTGGGCATCCCCAGCAGCCTCAGCAGCAGCCTGCTGTCTGAGGGGTTCAAGGGAAGGGCAATCTAATTGAGCCTGCCTCAGGTCTGCCCTTGAGGGTCCCCCTGTCCCCAGAAACTCAACCTGGTCAGGTTCAAGCTCCTCAGAGACAGTCTCCTCTTGGACTGCAGAATCAGTTTCCTCTGAAACCTGATCCTCAACCTGGGGCAAGGTGGAAGGCGAGGCCTTTCCTCTCTTGCTCCTTCTCTTGGGCTGTGGCTGGTCTATTGTCTCAAGATCCACCACTGGTTCAGGAAGGCACTTCTTAGCCTGAGCCCTTGTCATGGCAAGGACATGCTCTGAAATCCCTAGCATTTCTGCATGAGTCCTGTACTCCACTTCTGACCATGCTGAGCTTTCAAGGTCATTGCCTAACAGACAGTCTACTGGTAGGTCTGCACTCACCACAACTGTCTTTAGGCCATCAACCCCTCCCCAGGAGAAGTTCACAACTGCCACACTATGGGAGGTAGTGGAGTTGCTTGCATTGGTTACTAGGTAGCTCTCTCCTAGTACAATCTGTCCAGGGTCCACAAAGCCAGGGGTCACCATGGTGACACTAGCACATGTGTCCCTGTAAGCTTGAGCCAGTTTCTCATTTATTAAGGGAGTCTGCCTGTATTTGCCCAGGTTAGTGGGGCTTACTGCAGTGGGCAACTCAATGTCCACATCATACAGGAGAACTGCCTGTGTAGGGACTCTGACTAGGCCAGATCCTACTTCAATACCCAGGGTCAACCCAGCTACACCCTTGGACTGTGTTCCACCACTGCTTACTGTACTTGGGGTTGCAGTTGCTTTAGGAGCTGTAGTGGTGGGAACTGGATTTGCCTTGGTACACTCACTGCCCCAGTGTGAAACTGATTTGCAGGTATTGCACCAAGGTGTCTTTGGACCTTTGTTCTTCTTCTTCTTGTTACCGGTTTGGGAACCACCCTCCTTACTATTAGTTTGGGGGCCTGAAGACTTCTGGTCTTTTTCTTTATCTTTCTGATTCTGATTACCACCCTTCTGGTCTGTTTTCTTCTGGTCACCACCTTGGTTCTGGGGTTTCTGCTTAATCCTTGTTCTGACCCATTTGTCTGCCTTCTTTCCCAATTCTTGGGGAGAGGTCAGATCAGAGTCAATAAGGTATTGATGCAACAGCTGGTTTGTACAGTTATTAAGGATCTGTTCTCTCATCATAAGATTGTACAATCCTGTATAGTCTGAAACTTTACTTCCCTGTAACCAACCCTCCAAAGCCTTAGTGGCACACTCCACAAAATCAGTCCAGTCTTGAGTCTGTGCTTTCTGGGTGTCTCTGAACAACAACCTGTATTGCTCAGTGGTTAGGCCATACCCTTCAATGAGAGCACTCTTCAAAACAGAGTAGTTTTTGGCATCCTCAGGTCTAACTGTGAGGAGCCTGTCCCTCCCTTTCTCAGAAAAGGAGTACCACAAAATTGCAGCCCACTGATTCTCAGGAACCTGCTGTACCATGCAGGCTCTCTCAAGAGCAGTCATCCATTTGTGGATGTCATCCCCTTCTTTAAAGGGGGGCACAATTTTGGTCAGGTTTCTATTGTCATAGGCCCTGTCTTTTTCTCTTGGAAAATTGCTGCCACCAGTGACATCTAAGCCACTTAATTTCTGCTCTCTTGCCAAGGCAAGTCTAGCTTGAGCCAAGGCTACCTCCTCCCTCTCTATCTGGAGTTTGACAGCCCTCATTCTGGCCCTATGCTCTAACTTTTGAGAAGCATTCATGCCTCTCTGTGATTCTCTGGAGGCACTAGAAAGATGAGAGTCCCCTGAGGGAGATCTCACTCTTCTGTTGCCTGGGAGAATCATATGTTGGGTTCTGGGGAGGTGCTGGCCCTCTCCATTCCCCAGTAGGTCCAAGTTGGCCTGGCTAAGCCTACCAACTGGAACCTGGCTACCCTGATCCTGTACTCCTAAGTCCTCAACATCTGAGTCCTCATCCAAGTCATCATCATCCTCCTCTTCAAGGGGATCAACTGCAGGGGGGTTCCCTCCAGTTCCTGTATCTAGGGAAGCTGCTTTTGCCTTCTCTAAGTCATCCTGTTCTAGGATTTCTACCAGGATTAGGCAGGTGGGGCTTCTGCCCCTTTTTAACCCTCTTGCTTTGCACAAGGCAATCAAGTCTCTGCGGGTTAGTTTGTCATATCCAAAAGTTGCCTGGGTAGGGTCAACTGTCACAGGACTAGACCCTGAGGCCTTTCCTGTGTCAGACATGGTTACTAGTGAGGTGTAAGTGGTGCACTTACCTACACTAAGTGTTTTCCTACTGGACCTTGCTAGTGAGTTGTAGTCAGGGGTGTGCTACTCCCTTCAACCTACAACTACTAAGTTCAGTAGAACTTAATATGCTAAGCTTTTGATTTTATATGTACCTAGAGGTACTTGATGTGATCTTTCAATTTGATATAAAGATTGCAATGGTAAAACAACAGCAAGCTCAAATCCGCACCGCTGCTCACCAATGTGAGAAGTTGGCCTGGTAGGGGATGTTTCCAATTCTGGAACCACCTACTACCTGACCAAACAATCCCCTATGGTGTCTGGTTGTAAGTCAACCTTATTAGACAAGCTATCCTAGGGGTAGCATGGACTAAGCAGCCTAAAGGCTTAACTTAAGAGGTCGTGTTAAGCGAGCTGTTTTACCACATACAATCCTGTAATACCAAATGAAAGGACACCACACAAGTATATATTATAAAAATATATGTGTTTATTACTAAAAACAATCCCCAGTATTCTTTATGAATAAAGGGGCACAAGCGTTAAATCAAAAAGCACTGTTTAAACATACAAGTTGCACAATTATGGGTGAGGGCGGGTGGCCACTCAAACCATATACTAAACAAGTGGTATAAGAGATGCCACTCGAGCAGTGGTTAGGCCTAGGGCCTAGGGAATCGCTGGGAGCAGTCAGGACAAGCAATGCTGAAGTCGGGAATGGCCCTCGGGATTCGGGAGATGTGCGGAAAGCGCACGCATGCACCAATGTTAACCAATGGTGCGTAAAAGTCAAAGAGTTAAAGTTTAAGGACACTTCCGCTGAACCTAGAGGAACAAAACTTAACACACAGACCCTAGAGGTGTGCACCAGTGTGGGAACACCGGCGGAGCAAAGTTACCTCACCCACAGGAAGTGGGTGCACAGGGTCGAAGTGGCGTCGGGTTTTGACACGCAGGCTCTTGGTGCTTGAAGCTGAAAGGGCTGCAGGCAGGGTGAAGACGAAGTGTCCGGTGGAGTCCAAGGGTGGACTCAAGTTGTAGAGTACCTGAAAGCAGAGGGGACAGAGTCTGGGTCACTCAGCAGTGACCAGGGTGGAACCAGGACGGAACCAGGCAATGTCGGGCGCAATCAGGTGGTCGTCGAGGAGCTTCTCTCCGCTGTCACGTGGGCTCTGGGGCATCTGCGACGTCCAGGAGCAGGTCACGATCTGTCCCACGCAGGCTCTCACCGTCGGTGCAGTCGGCTTCAGGTTTGGAGCAAACAAGCCTTGGTAAGAGCAATCCACGCAGGATCGGAAGATTGCTTCTCACTCGGACCAGGAAGGTCAGAGTCGGGGCTCCTTTTCAGGGGAGCTGGTGTGGATCTGGAGCAACGAGAATCACAAGTCTTTTTAGGTAGTTCGTCGGCACAGGGACCACAAGCCAGCTGGCAAGTGACCGGGCCAACGCGTTGAGCCAAATCGTGCCAAAGGGCCCCACGCAGCACTCGTCGAGTGTGGAGGGCTGAACTTTGGCTCAGGAGTAGCTCAGGGTGGGGGCTTCTCAAACCCCGGTGTACAGCTTCGAGGGTCACTCGTGGGCTGCACGGTCAGCGTCTCGTGGTCACTTCAAGATGGCGTGCCCCACGCTTCCGGTCGCCTCCACGGGTCTCAGCTTTGCAGGGACTGTGGATCGGGCTGTTAGAAGCTGGGCAGGCTTGATCTCGTCGATCTCAGTCACTCGAGTTCCGGCGGGAACTGCAACTAAGTAGACGTCGAGGGCTGGATGGTGCCTGCTGCTGCAGGGTGGTCACTCCTTGACCACAAGGGAGATTCTTCGGGCTTCCACGTTGAGATGGAGGGCAGGCTTGATCTCGTCGATCTCAGTCGCTCGAGTTCCGGCGGGAACTGCAACTAAGTAGACGTCGAGGGCTGGATGGTGCCTGCTGCTGCAGGGTGGTCACTCCTTGACCACAAGGGAGATTCTTCGGGCTTCCACGTTGAGATGGAGGGCGAAGGGTCCAGAATATCGTTTCAAATGTTTCTTCCAGGAAATCTGATGTGCATTGGCACTGCTCCCACTCTTATTCGAATCTGGTGGGCGTGATTACCTGCTAGGTCCCCTCCTATGGGTGGGACCCAGGAAGTGGGTGGATACACCCCCTTCCTTTGATCCAGGCCGCCCTGGCACGAGGGCTGGAGTGCCCCAGAACCGGTTTGGCCGGATTATGCAAGGGGCAGCCTTGTGCGCCCCAGGCAGTGTCTGGTTTCTTTCAAACCTCCCTGCTACAATACACTATCTCCTGTCTGGAGGGCGGTGACACCCTCCTGTGACAGGAAACCCTTTGTCCAGGACCCCCTTGACTGAGTTTCGGTCAGCTCCAGGGGTCCAGACATTTGTCTGTGGCAGAGGCATCCATTTTGTGGATCTTAAGGCCTTTGGAGAAATCAACCGCATTAAAGTGAAGTAACATGTCTTACCCCTCTAGAGGGGTGGAATGCCATCCCCGTCGCCAGAACTGGCGAGGGGATGGTATTCCAAAGCGTATGACACCTTACACGACATGTTTTGATAAAGCCAAACCAAAGTTGCTAAATAACCGCGAGGATTATAAGGCACTTAATAGTATATGGTATGGCATTATCCTGAAACAGCTTAGGGATTTGTTCCCGACGGCTGCAGACAGGCTCAGCTCATGCTAGAGCTCCATCTCACATAAAAACCATGCACCCAGCCTCCAGGATTGGGGAGGCCTGCCTATAGGAGTGGCTCACAGGTTTACATGTGTCCAGATATAGGTTTAGACATAGGTATACTATATCTAAGCAAGGGGTGTGTACACCACCTTACCCCAGCTGAGTGATCAGCCAGTTGTGTCAATTTAAGAACCAGCCAGGGGTGGCAAAAGATATGCTGCAGCCCCTGGTAGGCCTTAGTGGCTCCTGTGCCCTGTGCACCTATAGTGCATTCTACAGGGGCTGACAAGGAGTCCATTTCCAATTGGTATGTGCCTATAGCACATGTGTCATTAATTTAGTGAGAGAACAGCAGGCTGGGGGTCTGATCAGCAGGCCCACAGCCTCAGTAGTCGAAAACCAGTGAAGCAAAAAGCAAAAATTTGGGGTGACCATAGGATAGCAGACCCTACTCTCCTACAATAGTTAAACAAAATACATTGCATTCAATACAGTAGGCGTAGCAGTAGGCGGAGTTTGTAGCAGTCGCGAAAGATAAGGGCAAAATGAGGTAACAAGAAGGCGTGTACAGGGCGTATACACAGACATGTGATGTAAACGTAACAGAATATGTCATAAACGGGGCGGAAACATGGAGGGGGCTACCTGAGCAGCTGGGACCTCTAACCTAGTGGTGCGCGCAAACTGACAATGACGTGTTACCAGGGAGAACTGGGGGGCTATGACTTCTGCGCTAGAAGAGGAGACTAAAGTCTGGAGTGTCAGAGCGACATGTACCCAGGCATATCTAGTATCTGGTGTTTAGAGTACATGTTGATAGAATCCAAAAGTTATCAGAGTAAAGGCTAACAGACATTAAGACTGGTGCATGCATAATTCTACATGTAGTGCGTGTGCGGGGAATATTCTATAAATATTAATACAGTATTTCTCTTACATGGAGACATAAAGGCTAGACCATGACGGAAACTATTGATGCGATTCAGTAGCTTAGGAATGCAGAGAAGGAGGGCTGGACTGATAACTAGAAACATAACATATTCTTGGCAGACTGGGAGGCAGAGCCAGGCCGAGCCGGGCACTGCGAGGCATGAAAGTAAGCTAAGAGTCAGGGATACAGGTGGGGGCTGTATCGCTCCTTGGAGAGGGTTCAGAAAACAGGCGCTGAATCTAAGTCCGGGCCCTTTTGAGGCCTAGAAACGGGGATAATTCAATGAATTAACGTGCACACTGTAAAACGTGGCAACGTAGCTTTACATAGGCCCGATATTCGTTGTATTCACGAAAACTGGAAACTGGCATACTAGAGATGGACACAACTATAATTGCGTCTTTAATCGATCATAGGGGAATACATGCATATCGATCATGCACATATAACATAACATAGGGAACACGTAGGCACATACAACATGGCAAAATTTACTTTTCCACAAAGGGGTGGGTATAAATAACAGGAGAGTGAAGGTTACTTACTTTGTTATTGAGAGTGATAGATTTAGTGAGTTAATTAGTGGGAGATAGTTAGTGAGAGATTGAGAGAGTTAGTAAGAGTGATGAAATTAGTGAGAGAGTTAGTGAGAGTGAGAGAGTTAGCGAGTGAGTTAGTTAGTGAGAGAGAGTTATTGAGTTAGTGAGAGTGAGTGAGATTTAGTTAGTGAGAGTGAGAGAGTTAGCGAGTGAGTTATTGAGAGTGAGTTAGTTATGATCACCAATTATAAGTGAAATGGGAATGTCAGAATTTCATTGCTCCGGTTTACTCCACCCAGGAGTAAAGAAAAAACAACAACTCCACTAACCGATGTCATACACTAACTACAGACAGCCAGTAAAGCTGTACCGGGGCCACACCGGCGTGACGGTGAAGCACCCTCTACAGGGACAGGCTACAGACGGTAAATTCTCTACTCTGTCCACCCAACGGCAAGGACAGGATACAGCATCCAAGGCCGAGTCTACTCAGGACAGAGGTGAGGGACCCGAAGGCATGCACAAAATACAGCAATTTGTTAACATGCTTTGTAAGGTCCACCCCGGAGCAACAGGAGCTCCCCTAGCAGGGGTGGATAGCAGACCCTGCTCTGGGAGGAGTAAAGTTTAATAGATGACTGACTTGGAAGAGGGGTGCAGAGAAGGATCTGCTTTATTCCAAGCCCCATCCAGCGAAGATGTAATGGCAAGAAGAGGAATTTGCCTTTCTGCCATTCAACAGACACCAGAGCTCAACGCCCTGGCAGTGGCGGGCAGGTAGGGGCAGTGCAAGGATTTCAGTGGTGCAGGCGCGTAGTGCAAACAGTATGCATGGGAGGGGGTGGGCCAGGTGGATAGAAGGGACACCAGCAGGTAGCTACAAGGCCTTCAACACCCACTCCACTCAAAAACAGCCGGTGTGGAAGGAAAAAGCAGGATGCACCGCACAGCACACACGGACTACAACTCCCACTCCACTCAAAAGCAGCCGGTGTGAAGGAAAAAGCAGGATGCACCGCACAGCACACACGGACTACAACTCCCACTCCACTCAAAAGCAGCCGGTGTGGAAGGAAAAAGCAGGATGCACTGCACAGTACACACGGACTACAACTCCCCCTCTACTCAAAAGCAGCCGGTGTGGAAGGAAAAAGCAGGATGCACTGCACAGCACACACGGACTACAACTCCCACTCCACTCAAAAACAGCCGGTGTGGAAGGAAAAAGCAGGATGCACTGCACAGCACACACGGACTACAACTCCCACTCCACTGAAAAGCAGCGGGTGTGGAAGGACAAAGCAGGATGCACCGTACAATACACACAGACTACAACTCCCAATCCACTCAAAAAGAGCCGGTGTGGAAGGAAAAAGCAGGATGCACTGCACAGCACACACGGCCTACAACTCCCACTCCACTCAAAACAGCCAGTGGGGAAGGAAAAAGCAGGATGCACCGCACAGCACACACGGCCTACAACTCCCACTCCACTCAAAAACAGCCGGTGGGGAAGGAAAAAGCAGGATGCACCGTACAGCACGCACGGCCTACAACTCCCACTCCTTTCAAAAACAGCCAGTGTGAAAGGAAAAAGCAGGATGCACCGCACAGCACACATGGACTACAACTCCCACTCCACTCAAAAACAGCCGGTGTGGAAGGAAAAAGCAGGATGCACCGCACAGCAAACACGGACTACAACTCCAACTCCACTCAAAAACAGCCGGTGTGGAAGGAAAAAGCAGGATGCACCGCACAGCACACACGGACTACAACTCCACTGTACATGTCGAAGTGACCGGTCACCTGTGGACTGCGGCAGCGCAAGCAAGCAGCATCTCGCCAACCTCTTAAGACACAGCAGAAGCCTTTCATGATCGTGGCCTCCACATAGCATGCACCTCACCCGATGAACAGCGCCTAGACGCCGGCGTAGCACTTCATAAAGGTTATTATTGTAGCAGACGAGACAGCTCTCGTGGTCTCACTTCACCAGATGGTGAATAGTGAGACTAGTACAATATAAGGCAAGGGAGACACTTCTAGGCATGGCTGGTCCCAAACAGATACTCTTGATGTTGAGGTTCAGTCTGCTGCCGGTGCTCGCCAGGTAGAGAGCGAGAGGTGCAGGACGAGACATTCGTGTCACAGGTTCATGCAATCGTGGTCAAGTGGGGAAGCCAAGGTTACGATCACACCCTTCAGACATCATCTCATCAACATCGCCTTTTACTGATCACCTTGAATGATGTACATTTAGGGGTCACCTGGGGTGGGGATTACCATCCACAGTGCCCCCTGAGAGCCCCCCCATGCAGGCCGAAGCAACAAACTCTGAGTTCCAGAAACAAAGTGGGGACTATAGGAAAAGCGCCACCTCGAGTCTGCATAAACATGCCACAGTCTGGCCAGCACAGACTTCATTGCACGTCTACAAATAACAAATCCCTCGATTCATGCCGCCCTTCGAGGCTCTAGCTTGCTGCAGGAGTTCTTACCAACAGTAGCTAATAACAAGATCAAGCAAGCATTTGCAAAACCAATGGTGCTAGTGTAGAAACTAAGGTCGGGGACAATCGGTATTTGCCCGGCGGTATCGCCTCTTTAACCCACGAAACATTAATCAATGAAGAGGCAGGCGCTGGAGACTGGAAGGCAGGAAACAAGGTTTATTCTCTCCGGAGGAGAACACGACAAATCAGACAGCAGGTATCGTCATGAGGTGCTCTAACTTATTTCTGAGGCCTGGCCCCTTATATACAGGTTTTTGTGGCTTTATTACAGTTTACATATTCATGGCAATGCTTTGATGTACGGAAAGACATTCCCGGAATCTCCCCTTCGGGCCCGTTCCCACACACATTTACAGTAGAAGTCCCCACCCTGGTCACAACAGGTGATGGTTATCGCGCAGCTGGATATTCCGCCGATTCATGGAGTGTGGGGGGTTCGATCGGATCTCGTGGGGTGGGGGCTCTGATCAACTCGGGGGTCCTTTGATGAGGGAAGCTTTCAACTGTACGGGGAGGGGCAAGGAATAGTATCGGCAGAGCTAGGTGTCGGCCTGGGAACAAGGAAGACAAACGGGCACAGGAAAAGGGGGTTTTTTTGTATCAAAGGGCCGGGGACTATGAAAAGAATGAAGGGAGGGGTCGCGCTGGGAACAGGATGGGGCTTTGAGGCAGAACTGCGCTGAAGAGGGGTTTATGACTCAAAGCATGTGCGAGCGAGGGGGGGTTGGTCAGCGTGCAGGCTGGCGAGGGCAAAGGGCTATGTTGGGGGCCAGTGGCGTGCAAAAGGGATGGTCCTGATCGAGGCACCTAAAAAAATGGCGGGCACGCACGACAAAAGTGTGGCATCAGGGGAAAAGGCAAGATGGCGCAGATAATGTTTACCAAACCGTACTAATTTTCCACAGTCCTCCCTTTAACATATTCAAGACATCTTGCTGATCTATTTCCTATTCAAGTCTATTATGGTGGGCATAAGAAAAAGCAGTAGGACCCCAGGTGAAGGAGTCGTAAACACTACATTTAAGATCTCTAGTTTTAGGAGGCGGGCCTATTGATAAACTTTGATAAACTTGTTAGCAGGAAAGTCATAGTAAGGTAATACAAAAAATGATTCTGTAGCGAGCAGTCAGTACATTGCATACAGGTTATTATATACAGGCTCCGTATATATTTGGTTGGAGCATAATCAATACAATGGTGGCTGGGAGAGAAACGAGACGTAGCAGAAACGATGATTGAGGGTGTCAATGTTCGAAGTTACTGAGTTCTCAGTCCTTTGTTGGCGCTGTGGAGCACCGGCGGTGGAGCTAAGGGTCCAGCTCTATTCTAGGTCCCTTGTTGCAGGGCACGACCTTTTCCTCGCGTTTCTGGTCGAAAAGGTCTTTTTCGCCCTGTGTCTTTCGGAGTCGATAGTCAAAAAGTTCAGGTGGAAGAAGAGTGTACAAATAGTCCATAGGGTAGGTCGGAGAAAAAGGGGGGTGGAGCAATGGCCAGGTCGGGAACAAACTAGGGGAACGAGAGATTTCAGGTAGGCGGGCTTATGACCGAGTTTAGGGAGCGGGGACCTTTCGGCACACATTTGAACATTGGACAGGGGCATCAGGTCAGCCCTCTCCTCTTGTTTTGTCGGAAATAGTGCCTCGTCCTGCAGCTCCGTTCTGTCGCGGTCTCGCCTTGGCCCATGCCGCAGACGTTCCATAGTCTGTAGTCAGGCCACGTGCTCCCACATCCGGTCCTTCTTTCCTCCGACAGCTGTACCCTTGAAGGAGTTTGAAAAGACAGTCTTTAGAGAATGGGCAGAGGAAGGTAATCACACAAGTCTATTTCTCTCCCAGCTCCAGGTAAATGACAATAGAAACGTCCGTTATATTAGGGTTCACAACTGACATATAAATGATCGATGGTGGGCCTGCTGGATTTACTATGACTTTCCTTCACAACTGTTTACTATAGTCACGACAGTTCATCTGATGGAGACCCACCTTCGTAATACAAGCCTGACAAAGCTATACCGTTCTCTAGGGGTTTATATTTACAAAAGGGTGTTGTGAGCTATCAACATGGTACTAATAGGTATCTCGCTGAGGGACGAACATAGGCTAAACATCTTTCATTTTATCAATGCATCCTGCCTTTTAACTAAACATTTTCGCTTTCGACAAGGTTCATTGTAATGGTTTTCTTCGCTTCGGTCTAATCTTTAACTTTGTAAAACATCATTCTGGTTCCTATGCAGCCTCTCGCGGCCTGATTACTAAATTAGAAAAGACAGCTCAATGTTAAACACATGCATCACCAATGATGCAAAAAGTGAAGTCAGAAATTTCAAACAGCAATAAAAAAGTGAGAAAAACAGATATTTGAAAAATTCCTTTTGTTTATGCGGCCTTATGTCCAAAGCCATCCAACAAGAGCATTTTTTTTTTATTCGGTCGATTTAAAAAAAATCTGCGAACTATTTTATTTCTCTCAAAAAAGTGCCAAAAAGTGACTTTTTGTGCAAAAAAGTGCCCGTACAATATTTTTTCATCTAATAAACTTTTTATGACTCAGAATACACTTAGGCTTCAGGTCAATGTGTTTTCGTTTGGGGGAGGGGCCCAGGGAAAAAAACACCTTTTTTTCTCGGATTGGTCAAAGGTCTGCTTCGGCTGCACCAGTGCTGCTTCGGCTGCACTGGTGCAGCTTCTCAGACTTGAGGCGTTGCACCAGTGCAGCATAGAAAAGAAACTTTTTAATAAAAGGATTTAAAACTAATTCAAGATATACATTATCTAAGGAATGTTATAAAAACTCAGATATGGAGAATATTTTTCATTTTCGTCCATTTTTGACCGTTTTGGAGCACTTTGAAGCACTGATGCAGCTTTGGGATTTTTATGGTTATTTTGATCAGAGATGCTCCTAATGTGTTTAAAATTCATGTGGGATGTATCCAAGACACTGCCATCACACCTATATAGTTTTTAAATGATTTTGATGTATTAAAATTTTGACCTCCATAAGGGGGGAAAGGTTGAACTTTTACCCCGCTCGGAGTTCCATGACTTTCGTGACCTTGTCCCCCTGAAATCTAAAATTGCATTTTCAAAGTAATGTGTACAACTATTCATTCTGTGTCATTCATTGTGTGTTTAGCATGCTATTGGGCCACTGTAGCACTTGTTTTTTTTCGTTTTTATGCATTTTTGACCGTTTTTGAACACTTTGATGCTCCAAATGGTCTTTGGACTTAGTCACTTTTTGCTTCATGGAGATTTCAAAAGTGTTAAAAAGTCACTTTGGAGGCACACAGGACAGTGCAAATGCACCTATATAGCAATCAGGACACTCCAATCACACCTATATGGTTTTTAAATCATTTTGATGAATTAAACATTTTGACCTCCATGAGGGGTGGAAAGTTTGAACTTTTACACCGCTCGGAGTTCCATGACTTCTGTGACCTCGTCCCCCTGAAATTTAAAATAGCATTTTCCAAGTAATTTGTAAATATATTCATTCTGGGTCATTCATTGTGTGTTTAGCTTGCTATTGGGCCAGTGTAGCACTTTGTTTTTTTCATTTTTATGCATTTGTGACCGTTTTTAAACACTTTCATGCACCAATGATGTCTTTGTACTTCGTCATTTTTCACTTCATGGGGACTTCAAAAGTGTTAGAAATTCATTTTGGAGGCACACAGAACAGTGCAAATGCAGTTACATAGCATTCAGGAGACTGCAATTACACCTATATAGTTTTTAAAAGATTTTGATGTAATAACATTTTTGACCTCCATGGGGAGGGCCCTTAAGCTGAACTTTTACCCAGCTCGGAGTTCCATGACCTTGTCCCCCTGAAATTGAAAATCGAATTTTCAAAGTGTTTAGTAAAACTGTTCATTCTGTGTCATTCATTATGTCTTTAGCCTGCTATTGGACCACTGCAGCATTATGTTTTGTTAATTTTAACCCAATGTTGACCTTTTTTGACCACTTTGATGCACCAGTGAAGTTTTTGGACTTAGTCATTTTTCACTTCATGGAGACTTCAAAAGTGTTAGAAATTCATTTTGTAAATACCTAGAACGGTGCAAATGCAGCCATATAGCATTCAGGGCACTACAATTACACCTATATAGTTTTTAAATGATTTTGATGCAATAACATTTTTGACCTCCATGGGGAGGGCACTCAAGCTAAACTTTTACCCAGCTCCGAGTTCCACGACCTCGTGTGGAAAAAGTGACTTTGCCCCCTTAAACCCAAAAACTTCAAAAAGTCACCCCTGGAGGCCAGAAACGGGTCTTAGACACTCTTGGTATGTCATCTGAGGTATACTATGGTGTTCTTGGGTCCAGAACTAGAAATGTGATGTGACTCTGATATCTAGGGCCTATAATGGAAAAAATGAATTTGACACCAAACACCTCAAAATGTCTGAAATAGGACTCAGACATGTACCTGGAGGCTGGAAATGAGCCCTAGACACTCTTGCTATATCACCTGAGATATAATATAGGGTCCTGGTGGCCACAGGGACCCAAAAACAGTCAGGTGGGTTGATACTGAAAATTAGCAAAAATCGTCCCAAAAATTTTTTTGACAAGATTTGCTAATTTTCCAAATAGCTCAGAATGGATATCAGAGACACTGTTTGAGTGCGCAAGATATGAATACACTTGTTAGAAAGGTCAACTCTGATGCTTTCATGTGATATATATAACTTTGATATTATATAAAGTTTTTTTTCCGCTACCAACCAAGGGAAACACCTGATATCGTACCCGATTTTGAGAACATTGGGCTGGGTGGAAAAAGTCACTTTGCCCCCTTAAACCCAAAAACTTCAAAAAGTCACCCCTGGAGGCCAGAAATGGGTCTTAGACACTCTTGGTATGTCATCTGAGGTATACTATGGTCTTCTTGGGTCCAGAACTAGAAATCTGATGTGACTCTGATATCTAGGAGCTATAATGGAAAAAAATGAATTTGACACCAAACACCTCAAAATGTCACAAATAGGAGTCAGACATGTACCTGGAGGCTGGAAATGAGCCCTAGCCACTCTTGTTATATAATCTGAGATATATTATGGGGTCCTGGTGGCTACAGGGACCTGAAAACAGTCATGAGGGTTGATACCGAAAATTAGCAAAAATCGTCAAAAAAAGTTTTTTTGACAAGATTTGCTAATTTTCCAAATAGCTCAGAATGGATATCACAGTCACTTTGTGAGTACCCAGGACCTAAATATACTTGTTAGAAAGCTCAGATCTGATGCTTTCATTTGATCTATCTACCTTTGCTATTATCTGAAGTTTTTTTTTCAGCTTCCAGCCATGGGAAAAACCTGACATTGTACCCGATTTTGAGCACCTTAGGCTGGATGGAAGAAGTGACTTTGCCCCCTTAAACTCCAAAACTTCAAAAAGTCATCCCTGGAGGCCAGAAATGGGTCTTAGACACTCCTGGTATGTCATCTGAGGTATACTAAGGGGTCCTTAGGTCCAGAACTAGAAATTTGATGTGACTCTGAGCTCAATGTGATGTGACTCTGAGCTTTATGGCCTATAATGGAAAAAATGAGTTTGACCCCAAACACCTCGAAATGTCACAAATAGGAGTCAGACATGTACCTGGAGGCTGGAAATGAGCCCTAGCCACTCTTGTTATATCATCTGAGATATATTATGGGGTCCTGGTGGCTACAGGGACCCGAAAACAGTCATGAGGGTTGATACCGAAAATTAGCAAAAATCGTCAAAAAAAGTTTTTTTGACAAGATTTGCTAATTTAACAAATAGCTCAGAATGGATATCACAGTCACTTCGTGAGTACCCATGACCTAAATATACTTGTTAGAAAGCTCAGATCTGATGCTTTCATTTGATCTATCTACCTTTGCTATTATCTGAAGTTGTTTTTTCAGCTTCCAGCCAAGGGAAGAACCTGACATCGTACCCGATTTTGAGCAACGTAGCCTGGATGGAAGAAGTGACTATGCCCCCTTAAACCCCAAAACTTCAAAAAGTCATCCCAGGAGGCCAGAAGTCATCCCTGGACTGCGGCCTTATGTCCAAAGCCATCCAACAAGAGCATTTTTTTTTTAATTCGGTCGATTTAAAAAAATCTGCGAACTATTTTATTTCTCTCAAAAAAGTGCCAAAAAGTGACTTTTTGTGCAAAAAAGTGCCCGTACAATATTTTTTCATCTAATAAACTTTTTATGACTCAGAATACACTTAGGCTTCAGGTCAATGTGTTTTCGTTTGGGGGAGGGGCCCAGGGAAAAAAACACCTTTTTTTTCTCGGATTGGTCAAACCTCGTTTTTACTACCTTTAAAAAATATCAAAACCATAAACCAGGAGCCCTAATTATATTCTTGATACTGAGCGGCAGGCAGGCAACTAGAGCTACATTTCAGGGGGGGGGCTAATTCTTCCAACCATAGACAGAGTGACTGAAAGAAGGGGCGAAAACACAACAAAAGCCTCATTTACAAGTAAATGGTCTTTTAAAGACCTGTTAAGTCCTCGGGTGCAGCTGCAACGAGATGGTCACCAGCCCCCGAAGCTGTCTCTGCCCGGGCTGACAGACACGACGGGGGGGGCTGAAGCCCCGTGAGCCCAATGGATGTTGCATAGACCCTAAACCTTATCTGCAGATGAACAGTACCACTCAGTGAGGGGTCCCGTTCATCTGCAGATAAGGTTTAGGGTCTATGAAATACTGCTGTTGTCTTGCGTACATTCTGAGTTCCATTGCAGGGGCCTCATTTATGAGAAATGACGCAACGCTGCGTAAAAGCAGCGATGCGTCACTTTTCAGTGCGCACTCCTTGCGACATTCCTGATGCGTCATATTTAATGTATGATGCATCATGTCGCAAGGAGTTACAGATACGTCAGTATTTCTGACGTATCTGTAAGCGCAAAAGTGAAGCATTGCTAGAGTGTGTCACAAAAGTGACGCAACTCCAGCAATGCGTCCTTTCACATGGGGCAAACCCCATGTGAAAGGGCCTGCGTCAGTCTTACGCCTGCTGTGAGGCAGGCTCAAGAATTTGACGCAACGGTGTCCTAAAAGTGACGCAGTGAAATCTCATAATTTCACTGCGTCACTTTTACGACCCTTCTTTGCGTCAATACACCACCCTTGCATACATATACCTGGCGCAGGTATAATGTGGCGCAGGGGTTTACAAAGAGACGATTCTACCTAGATGCGTCTCTTTGTAAATATGACTCAACAAGGCGCATTTTTTATGCCACTGGTGCGTCACAAAAAGTGACGCATCGGTGGCGTAAAAGTGAGGCATAGCCTTATAAATGAGACCCCAAGTACTTGCCTTCTCGTGGAGTCAAGTGAGCTGAAACCTTTGGCCAGACCAATTTTAAGATCTTCGAGAACAGTACTTGCCAGGAGCATCTTTGAATAATAAAACAACTTCTTTGAAGTCAGCCTTCTCATCCAGATTACCACATACCCTTTTGAGCGAGGATCGCTAAGACTAAAACACAACACGACTGTGTGAAACATTACGCGTTCCTTATTATTTTGTATTAATATGTCTATATCACAAAAGACGGGGACTGCGTAGCTGTGCCCTCAGCTGATAAAGT
Source organism: Lissotriton helveticus (assembly GCF_964261635.1). Lineage (NCBI taxonomy): Eukaryota > Metazoa > Chordata > Amphibia > Caudata > Salamandridae > Lissotriton > Lissotriton helveticus. The sequence continues at coordinate 4,619,900 of NW_027611692.1, read as the reverse complement.
GACAAACTTGAACACTGTTTTTTTCTAAGACTTCAACCACAGACATTCAAAAGCAAATTATACATACACAGTGCAAGTTTATAAAATATTACAATTGATTGCGTTAATTGACTCGTTCACAAATAATGTCTTATTCAATCAGGTGAGGAGTTCTGATGGAGGGAGTATCATGCAACCCTTTCCCTACCCCTTATCCGAAATCCCACGTGTGCAGTACTGTCCCTGTGTTTCACAGTCTCTCTGCCTGAAGAGGAAGCTTCCATCTTTCCTTATGTCATTAAAGCTTGCAGGTTTAATGACGTTAGACTTCGCAAAGTATAAACTTGTATGTTTGCTTTTGAGGAAGACTTAGACCATGCAACACAGGAACATATTTTACAAAAGTTTGGATTGAATTCCATTATATCCGTTGGCAAGATGTCTAAAATCCCAAAAAATATATTAATATATTTTTACATCCTTGACTTCCGGTGATCAGTTACATCTGCTGACCAGTTTAATCACCAATGCCCCCAAATAAAATCTTAGATATTCTCTCTGCTTTAGTCGCTTCTGGACAGGTTCATTGAACATATTATTTTGTCAAACATTCTAGCCTCTAACATGTGTTTGGCAAGACTGCTTTGCATATGTGTGGTCTCTGTCTGGAATGGCATAGTGTGTGAAAAACAATGACCTGGAATGCAGTCTAAGCAAAGGCAAGAAACTGGAATTAATAATATCATTCCCTTCATCGTATTGTCCCTTTGAAGGTTTGACCTGTGCGTGTTTTGTAAAGAAGTCTTCCCTTTAAAAACTTAGGCCCCCATTTCTGAAAGTCTGTGGTGTGCAGAACACTTCGTGCTGGAACAGTTACTGCTGGTGGTAGCAAACTCCACTTGGCTTGTGAAATACATTAGCATCGTTTTGCTTTTTGTGTAATAATGAAATGGAGCAAACATATTTTTTTGTTTCAGTCCATGCTACAGCAAGATTGTTGCACAATTGCAAAAATGAACAAGCTGGCTCCGTGGAGCCGACAGGGGGAGGGAACAGGAGATGTGCATGCGTACAGAGTGCACATCTCCTGTCCGTACACGTGCACATCTCCTGTTCGCGGAATTCAAGCTTTATTTCAGCAAGTAGGAAGAATCTTGCACAGGCCACCAGCCCCATGATTGTGGCCAGTCAGAGTGCGTCACAATGTGAAACTAATCTCATAAATATTAATGAGGTAGGCAGGATTGGGACCTACTCCAAATTAGCATTTTGTGAACTAACCTATTAGTATGTAAACAAGATGATATAAATCAACACTGGTATCAAACTGCAAGCAGTTTTTACTGCCAGTGTTACTGCATCGCTGGCCCGTAGTCACATACTCTGTAGCACCTCTTTTTCGGATGAGTCCCCCCACTTCTTTTTTTAGGACTTGAGCCCTGGTGAAGGGTCTCAAAATCCAGCAATAAAGGGAATGTGTGAAGCTAATTTAATAGTGACAAAAAGTAATCCTGCTGAAATAAACAAAACAAGCATTGGCATAGCCAATAGGTCTTGCCTTTGGGAACTAATAAGTGTTAAGGCAGAGATATTGAGTTTGTGTTTGTTTTTAAGCTGTGTTGTGCAGAAGTCTGCAGTATGCTGAAATGTTATAATAAAGAAGTGTGAGAAGCATTTTTGTTACTTATGATGTATAATGTACAACAAAATGACGATGATAAAAAACTATTAATTAGAAGTAATGATTTGTGTTTTTTTATGTTTGAATGCTGGCACCTTGTATCTGCCTGTTCTAATCGTTGCCTTTTTATGGTGTTTATTGTTAAAGGTGTGGTAAATAAATAATTAATTACCGGTTCTATTTTTCGGGATACTCATACAAACAGATAGCTCAATAAATAAGAGTCAAGATTCGAGGTAGCTAGAGTGTACAGGCTTTAATCAGGCATAAAAGGACAGGAACAGGACAGCCTGCATGGGAATGGGATGGCAGGGCCCGACAGCTGCCGGAGGCAGGATCTGGGAATGATGCGCATAACTTTTAATAACAGAACATTAGTATATATAGTTAAACAAAATACATTGCATTCAATACAGTAGGCGTAGCAGTAGGCGGAGTTTGTAGCAGTCGCGAAAGATAAGGGCAAAATGAGGTAACAAGAAGGCGTGTACAGGGCGTATACACAGACATGTGATGTAAACGTAACAGAATATGTCATAAACGGGGCGGAAACATGGAGGGGGCTACCTGAGCAGCTGGGACCTCTAACCTAGTGGTGCGCGCAAACTGACAATGACGTGTTACCAGGGAGAACTGGGGGGCTATGACTTCTGCGCTAGAAGAGGAGACTAAAGTCTGGAGTGTCAGAGCGACATGTACCCAGGCATATCTAGTATCTGGTGTTTAGAGTACATGTTGATAGAATCCAAAAGTTATCAGAGTAAAGGCTAACAGACATTAAGACTGGTGCATGCATAATTCTACATGTAGTGCGTGTGCGGGGAATATTCTATAAATATTAATACAGTATTTCTCTTACATGGAGACATAAAGGCTAGACCATGACGGAAACTATTGATGCGATTCAGTAGCTTAGGAATGCAGAGAAGGAGGGCTGGACTGATAACTAGAAACATAACATATTCTTGGCAGACTGGGAGGCAGAGCCAGGCCGAGCCGGGCACTGCGAGGCATGAAAGTAAGCTAAGAGTCAGGGATACAGGTGGGGGCTGTATCGCTCCTTGGAGAGGGTTCAGAAAACAGGAGCTGAATCTAAGTCCGGGCCCTTTTGAGGCCTAGAAACGGGGATAATTCAATGAATTAACGTGCACACTGTAAAACGTGGCAACGTAGCTTTACATAGGCCCGATATTCGTTGTATTCACGAAAACTGGAAACTGGCATACTAGAGATGGACACAACTATAATTGCGTCTTTAATCGATCATAGGGGAATACATGCATATCGATCATGCACATATAACATAACATAGGGAACACGTAGGCACATACAACATGGCAAAATTTACTTTTCCACATTCCCTCCTTGTGCCCTACGTTTCCATCAGGAAACATCTATATTCATGATACCATCTATCATTTCATACAGCATCATTTGCTCGTCTCGAATTGTCCTGGAACGGGACTTAGGACTAGGAATACAAGAGGTAGCACAAATGCCGCAAATCGCAGGGCCACATTGTATACAGAGGCAGCAACTGAATATGATCATTACTGCAATACCTAGGAATGACAATACTTTCCATCCCCAGGCAGATATGATACTCCAGAGCCAACCGGACCATGTCCAGGAGCCTGGATTCTGGTGTAACTGATGGGCACTTTTATGAAGTCTGGTTATAGCTGAATAAACAGACGGCGCGTTATTAGGAATGAAAATGCAGCAACTAGATCCGATGACTCTACATGCTCCTCCTCTATCGGCCAGTATGACGTCAAGAACGAGACGATTTTGGAGCACGACAAATCTCATAGCAGATTGCTCTTCGGTTAAGTTACCTAGAGCAGAAGTAGTCTCATTCACTACTGCTTCAAGGGTTCTGGTTAACCTACGGATTGACTTACTATTCTGGACAGGTCCTATAAAGAAAAAGAAACCTCTATTGAAATCTGTATACTGTTCTAGAGCAGTTTCAGTTTGATCGACAATTGGGGACTCAATCTCCCGTCTATTTCTGACGTGTACTAGATGTGTGTTTCTGTGATAATCAGATGGGGCTAGAAAAACTGGTGGCAGTAGGAAGGCAATATAACATGTTCCATCCCAATCGAGGGGCAGACGAACATATGCGGTCTGACCACAAACAAAATAAGAATGACGTGAAGCTTTGAAAATAGATTTCCCACTGTCACTATACTCGACAGTAGTAGTACAATCACTATGTCCTACATGTGCGGAACCATTCTTTCGGACACATAATTCGCCTTTGACTGGTAGTACTGAAATAGCAGGTAAGTCTGGAGTAGTATCAGACTGAACATTCAGGACCATAAAATTCGAAGAATAATTACCTAAATTGTAAACTTCATTTTCTAGATCTAACCCTGTTCTATGGGGGAGACCTTGCTTGTCTGGAAAACATGTTCTATTCAGAAGGGACACATCATTTGAAGATGACGTTAACATGGACCATGCTCCACACGAACCATTATGTGAAAACGGATAAGGAAAGAGTGGCAGAACTCCCTTCGGTGTCTGGAAAGGGGGGAGTCGACCACACACCCAACAATTAGTAGCATTGCTGGTCTGGTGTGAATAGTGCAACATTCTTACAAATGTGTTATTTCTCATAGCAAGATGATAGGATAACTCGTGAGGAGGCAGATCACTAAATGTGTGCTCTACTGTAGCATTAGAAAACTTATTTACATGAGAAATTGGAAAACATAAATGCAATGCATAACTTGTGCAGGTAACCATCAAACTTAGAAACAATAGAAAACTTAGAAAAACGATACATCGGATAGAGTTTTGACTAACTCTCTCACTATGGGGGTCTATCTCATACATGTCAGATACCTGTCTAACCGTTTCACCCGAGAGGGACTTAGACAATTAAACTGGCTGACTTATTTTACTAGACCGGAGCTTTAACTTATACTCCTGTTGCGGAGTTTTCTCTAACAGAGGAACTTTCAGTTCAGGATTCAGATCAATGTCTGGTTTCAGGCAGTCTTTCAGACAGTCTTTAGAAATGTCCTTTAAAAATGTCTTTTTCCGGACTCCATGGAACTTCTTGATATGGGACAGATGGACCCAACCCTTGCGGCCCTCCAACTTCACGGCCGTACGGGTGGTCAGAAGGACAAGTCGTGGCTCCTTCCAACGAGGCTCCAGCGGACTTGAACGATCAAAATTCCTTACAAGGACGAGGTCGCCTGGAATGACCTCATGCGGTTTCACTTCAGTATTGTAGGAGAGTAGGGTCTGCTATCCTATGGTCACCCCAAATTTTTGCTTTTTGCTTCACTGGTTTTCGACTACTGAGGCTGTGGGCCTGCTGATCAGACCCCCAGCCTGCTGTTCTCTCACTAAATTAATGACACATGTGCTATAGGCACATACCAATTGGAAATGGACTCCTTGTCAGCCCCTGTAGAATGCACTATAGGTGCACAGGGCACAGGAGCCACTAAGGCCTACCAGGGGCTGCAGCATATCTTTTGCCACCCCTGGCTGGTTCTTAAATTGACACAACTGGCTGATCACTCAGCTGGGGTAAGGTGGTGTACACACCCCTTGCTTAGATATAGTATACCTATGTCTAAACCTATATCTGGACACATGTAAACCTGTGAGCCACTCCTATAGACAGGCCTCACCAATCCTGGAGGCTGGGTGCATGGTTTTTATGTGAGATGGAGCTCTAGCATGAGCTGAGCCTGTCTGCAGCCGTCGGGAACAAATCCCTAAGCTGTTTCAGGATAATGCCATACCATATACTATTAAGTGCCTTATAATCCTCGCGGTTATTTAGCAACTCTGGTTTGGCTTTATCAAAACATGTCGTGTAAGGTGTCATACGCTTTGGAATACCATCCCCTCGCCAGTTCTGGCGACGGGGATGGCATTCCACCCCTCTAGAGGGGTAAGACATGTTACTTCACTTTAATGCGGTTGATTTCTCCAAAGGCCTTAAGATCCACAAAATGGATGCCTCTGCCACAGACAAATGTCTGGACCCCTGGAGCTGACCGAAACCCAGTCAAGGGGGTCCTGGACAAAGGGTTTCCTGTCACAGGAGGGTGTCACCGCCCTCCAGACAGGAGATAGTGTATTGTAGCAGGGAGGTTTGAAAGAAACCAGACACTGCCTGGGGCGCACAAGGCTGCCCCTTGCATAATCCGGCCAAACCGGTTCTGGGGCACTCCAGCCCTCGTGCCAGGGCGGCCTGGATCAAAGGAAGGGGGTGTATCCACCCACTTCCTGGGTCCCACCCATAGGAGGGGACCTAGCAGGTAATCACGCCCACCAGATTCGAATAAGAGTGGGAGCAGTGCCAATGCACATCAGATTTCCTGGAAGAAACATTTGAAACGATATTCTGGACCCTTCGCCCTCCATCTCAACGTGGAAGCCCGAAGAATCTCCCTTGTGGTCAAGGAGTGACCACCCTGCAGCAGCAGGCACCATCCAGCCCTCGACGTCTACTTAGTTGCAGTTCCCGCCGGAACTCGAGCGACTGAGATCGACGAGATCAAGCCTGCCCAGCTTCTAACAGCCCGATCCACAGTCCATGCAAAGCTGAGACCCGTGGAGGCGACCGGAAGCGTGGGGCACGCCATCTTGAAGTGACCACGAGACGCTGACCGTGCAGCCCACGAGTGACCCTCGAAGCTGTACACCGGGGTTTGAGAAGCCCCCACCCTGAGCTACTCCTGAGCCGAAGTTCAGCCCTCCACACTCGACGAGTGCTGCGTGGGGCCCTTTGGCACGATTTGGCTCAACGCGTTGGCCCGGTCACTTGCCAGCTGGCTTGTGGTCCCTGTGCCGACGAACTACAAAAGAAGACTCGTGATTCTGGTTGCTCCAGATCCACACCAGCTCCCCTGAAAGGGAGCCCCGACTCTGACCTTCCTGGTCCGAGTGAGACGCCATCTTCCAATCCCGCGTGGATTGCTCTTACCAAGGCTTGTTTGCTCCAAACCGGAAGCCGACTGCAACGACGGTGAGAGCCTACGTGGGACAGACCGTGACCTGCTCCTGGACGTCGCAGATGCCCCAGAGCCCACGTGACAGCGAAGAGAAGCGCCTCGACGACCACCTGATTGCACCCGACATTGCCTGGTTCCGTCCTGGTTCCACCCTGGTCACTGCTGAGTGACCCAGACTCTGTCCCCTCTGCTTTCAGGTACTCTACAACTTGAGTCCACCCTTGGACTCCACCGGACACTTCGTCTTCACCCTGCCTGCAGCCCTTTCAGCTTCAAGCACCAAGAGCCTGCGTGTCAAAACCCGACGCCACTTCGACCCTGTGCACCCACTTCCTGTGGGTGAGGTAACTTTGCTCCGCCGGTGTTCCCACACTGGTGCACACCTCTAGGGTCTGTGTGTTAAGTTTGGTTCCTCTAGGTTCAGCGGAAGTGTCCTTAAACTTTAACTATTTGACTTTTACGCACCATTGGTTAACATTGGTGCATGCGTGCGCTTTCCGCACATCTCCCGAATCCCGAGGGCCATTCCCGACTTCAGCATTGCTTGTCCTGACTGCTCCCAGCGATTCCCTAGGCCCTAGGCCTAACCACTGTTCGAGTGGCCTCTCTTATACCACTTGTTTAGTATATGGTTTGAGTGGCCCCCCGCCCTCATCCATAATTGTGCAACTTTGTATGTTTAAACAGTGCTTTTGATTTAACGCTTGTGCCCCTTTATTCATAAAGAATACTGGGGATTGTTTTTAGTAATAAACACATATATTTTTATAATATATACTTGTGTGGTGTCCTTTCATTTGGTATTACAGGATTGTATGTGGTAAAACAGCTCGCTTAACACGACCTCTTAAGTTAAGCCTTTAGGCTGCTTAGTCCATGCTACCCCTAGGATAGCTTGTCTAATAAGGTTGACTTACAACCAGACACCATAAGGGGATTGTTTGGTCAGGTAGTAGGTGGTTCCAGAATTGGAAACATCCCCTACCAGGCCAACTTCTCACATTGGTGAGCAGCGGTGCGGATTTGAGCTTGCTGTTGTTTTACCATTGCAATCTTTATATCAAATTGAAAGATCACATCAAGTACCTCTAGGTACATATAAAATCAAAAGCTTAGCATATTAAGTTCTACTGAACTTAGTAGTTGTAGGTTGAAGGGATTAGCACACCCTGACTACAACTAACTAGCAAGGTACAGTAGGAAAACACTTAGTGTAGGTAAGTGCACCACTTACACCTCACTAGTAACCATGTCTGACACAGGAAAAGCCTCAGGGTCTGCTCCTGTGACAGTTGACCCTACCCAGGCAACTTTTGGATATGACAAACTAACCCGCAGAGACTTGATTGCCTTGTGCAAAGCAAGAGGGTTAAAAAGGGGCAGAAGCCCCACCTGCCTAATCCTGGTAGAAATCCTAGAACAGGATGACTTAGAGAAGGCAAAAGCAGCTTCCCTAGATACAGGAACTGGAGGGAACCCCCCTGTAGTTGATCCCCCTGAAGAGGAGGATGATGATGACTTGGATGAGGACTCAGATGGTGGGGACTCACAAGTACAGGATCAGGGTAGCCAGGTTCCAGTTGGTAGGCTTAGCCAGGCCAACTTGGACCTACTGGGGAATGGAGAGGGCCAGCACCTCCCCAGAACCCAACATGTGATTCTCCCAGGCAACAGAAGAGTGAGATCTCCCTCAGGGGACTCTCATCTTTCTAGTGCCTCCAGAGAATCAGAGAGAGGCATGAGTGCTTCTCAGAAAGCTGAGCATAGGGCTAGAATGAGGGCTGTCAGACTCCAGATAGAGAGAGAGGAGGTAGCCCTGAGTCAAGCTAAGCTTACCTTAGCTCAAGCTAAACTTGCCTTGGCAAGAGAGCAGAAATTAAGTGGCTTAGATGTCACTGGTGGCAGCAATTTTCCAAGAGAAAAAGACAGGGCCTATGACAATAGAAACCTGACCAAGATTGTGCCCCCCTTTAAAGAAGGGGATGACATCCACAAATGGATGACTGCTCTTGAGAGAGCCTGCATGGTACAGCAGGTTCCTGAGAATCAGTGGGCTGCAATTTTGTGGTACTCCTTTTCTGAGAAAGGGAGGGACAGGCTCCTCACAGTTAGACCTGAGGATGCCAAAAACTACTCTGTTTTGAAGAGTGCTCTCATTGAAGGGTATGGCCTAACCACTGAGCAATACAGGTTGTTGTTCAGAGACACCCAGAAAGCACAGACTCAAGACTGGACTGATTTTGTGGAGTGTGCCACTAAGGCTTTGGAGGGTTGGTTACAGGGAAGTAAAGTTTCAGACTATACAGGATTGTACAATCTTATGATGAGAGAACAGATCCTTAATAACTGTACAAACCAGCTGTTGCATCAATACCTTATTGACTCTGATCTGACCTCTCCCCAAGAATTGGGAAAGAAGGCAGACAAATGGGTCAGAACAAGGATTAAGCAGAAACCCCAGAACCAAGGTGGTGACCAGAAGAAAACAGACCAGAAGGGTGGTAATCAGAATCAGAAAGATAAAGAAAAAGACCAGAAGTCTTCAGGCCCCCAAATTAATAGTAAGGAGGGTGGTTCCCAAAATGGTAACAAGAAGAAGAAGAACAAAGGTCCAAAGACACCTTGGTGTAATACCTGCAAATCAGTTTCACACTGGGGCAGTGAGTGCACCAAGGCAAATCCAGTTCCCACCACTACAGCTCCTAAAGCAACTGCAACCCCAAGTACAGTAAGCAGTGGTGGAACACAGTCCAAGGGTGTAGCTGGGTTGACCCTGGGTATTGAAGTAGGATCTGGCCTAGTCAGAGTCCCTACGCAGGCAGTTCTCCTGTATGATGTGGACATTGAGTTGCCCACTGCAGTAAGCCCCACTAACCTGGGCAAATACAGGCAGACTCCCTTAATAAATGAGAAACTGGCTCAAGCTTACAGGGACACATGTGCTAGTGTCACCATGGTGACCCCTGGCTTTGTGGACCCTGGACAGATTGTACTAGGAGAGAGCTACCTAGTAACCAATGCAAGCAACTCCACTACCTCCCATAGTGTGGCAGTTGTGAACTTCTCCTGGGGAGGGGTTGAAGGCCTAAAGAAAGTTGTGGTGAGTGCAGACCTACCAGTAGACTGTCTGTTAGGCAATGACCTTGAAAGCTCAGCATGGTCAGAAGTGGAGTACAGGACTCATGCAGAAATGCTAGGGATTTCAGAGCATGTCCTTGCCATGACAAGGGCTCAGGCTAAGAAGTGCCTTCCTGAACCAGTGGTGGATCTTGAGACAATAGACCAGCCACAACCCAAGAGAAGGAGCAAGAGAGGAAAGGCCTCGCCTTCCACCTTGCCCCAGGTTGAGGATCAGGTTTCAGAGGAAACTGATTCTGCAGTCCAAGAGGAGACTGTCTCTGAGGAGCTTGAACCTGACCAGGTTGAGTTTCTGGGGACAGGGGGACCCTCAAGGGCAGACCTGAGGCAGGCTCAATTAGATTGCCCTTCCCTTGAACCCCTCAGACAGCAGGCTGCTGCTGAGGCTGCTGGGGATGCCCAAGGTACCCATACTGTGTATTGGGATGAGGGACTCCTTTACTCAGAGGCTAGAGCCCCCAAGCCTGGCATGACCAGGAGGTTGGTGATACCTCTGCAGTTTAGGGGATTCCTCCTTACCTTGGCCCATGATATTCCCCTTGCAGGACACTTAGGCCAGAACAAGACGTGGGACAGGCTTGTTCCACACTTTCACTGGCCTCACATGTCAGAGGATGTCAAGGAGTTTTGTCGCTCCTGTGTCACTTGCCAAGCCAGTGGTAAGTCAGGTGGCACAACAAAGGCCCCCCTAATACCACTACCTGTGGTGGGGGTCCCCTTTGAGAGAGTTGGAATTGATATTGTGGGTCCAATGGACCCCCAAACAGCATCTGGGAACAGATTCATACTGGTGGTAGTGGATCATGCCACCAGGTACCCAGAGGCTATTCCCCTAAGGACCACCACAGCACCTGTGGTGGCAAAAGCCCTCATTGCAGTTTTCTCAAGAGTGGGCTTTCCTAAGGAGGTACTATCAGATAGAGGGACAAATTTTATGTCCAGCTATCTAAAAGCAATGTGGAAGGAATGTGGAGTAAACTATAAGTTTACCACCCCATATCATCCACAATGCAATGGGCTTGTGGAGAGATTTAACAAGACCCTTAAAGGCATGATAAAAGGATTACCAGAGAAGCTCAGGCGGAAATGGGACATTCTTTTACCCTGCCTGCTCTTTGCTTACAGAGAGGTCCCACAGAAGGGGGTTGGCTACAGCCCTTTTGAACTTTTGTTTGGCCACCCTGTGAGAGGTCCATGGTGTTTGGTGAAGGAAGGATGGGAGTTACCTCTCAAAAAGCCCAAACTAGACATAGTGGACTATGTACTTGGTCTCCGCTCCAGGATGGCTGAGTACATGGAAAGAGCATCCAAAAACCTGGAGGCCAGCCAAGAATTGCAGAAAGCTTGGCATGACCAAAAGGCTGTGCTGGTAGAGTTCCAACCAGGACAGAAGGTATGGGTACTGGAGCCAGTGGCTCCAGCAGCACTCCAAGACAAATGGAGTGGACCCTATCCTATTATTGAGAAGAAAGGGGAAGTCACCTACTTGGTAGACTTTGGAACACCCAGGAGCCCTCACAGGGTAATCCATGTGAATCGCTTGAAAGCATTTGTAGACAGGGAGGACATGAGCTTGCTCATGGCCACAGATGGGGAACAGGAGGAAGAGAGTGACCCTCTCCCAGACCTGCTTTCCCAGAACCCTGATGATGGTTCAGTTGATGGAGTAGCCTTGGCAGGCAGCCTCACTGACCAGCAACAGAGGGACTGCAGACAAGTTTTGCAGGCTCACAGGCAAATGTTTTCACTCACACCCAGCCAAACTGACTGGTGTACCCATGTTGTGGACACTGGTGACAGTCTGCCTGTCAAGAATAAGATCTACAGGCAACCTGATCATGTCAGGGATTGCATCAAGGCTGAGGTGCAAAAGATGTTGGAGCTTGGAGTGATTGAGCCATCAGAGAGCCCATGGGCCAGCCCAGTAGTCCTGGTGCCAAAACCTCATACCCAAGATGGTAAGAGAGAAATGAGGTTTTGCGTGGATTACAGGGGTCTCAATGCTGTCACTAGGACAGATGCTCACCCCATTCCAAGAGCAGATGAGCTCATTGACAGATTGGCTTCTGCCAAGTTTCTGAGCACATTTGATCTGACAGCTGGCTACTGGCAAATCAGACTAGCTGAGGAGTCAAAAGCCAAAACAGCATTCTCTACCCCTAGTGGACATTATCAGTTTGTGGTAATGCCCTTTGGTTTGAAGAATGCACCTGCCACTTTCCAAAGGTTGGTGAACCAAGTCCTTACTGGGTTGGATGACTTTTGTGCAGCTTATCTGGATGATATTGCTGTCTTTAGCTCCACCTGGGAGGATCACCTGATCCACCTGAAGAAAGTTTTGGAGGCCCTGCAAAAGGCAGGCCTAACTATCAAGGCCACAAAGTGCCAGATAGGGCAGAGTAAGGTTGTATACCTGGGCCACCTAGTAGGTGGAGGCCAGGTTCAGCCACTGGAAAGCAAAATCCAGGCCATACAGGACTGGGCTCCTCCAGTTACCCAGACACAAGTCAGAGCCTTCTTGGGCCTGACTGGGTATTACAGAAAGTTTGTGAAAAACTATGGGTCTATAGTGACACCATTAAATGACTTGACATCCAAGAAGATGCCAAAAAAGGTTCAGTGGACAGTTAGCTGTCAGAAGGCATTTGAAGACCTGAAGAAGGCCATGTGCTCTGCACCTATCCTAAAGAGTCCTGACTACTCCAAACAGTTCATTGTTCAGACAGATGCTTCTGAGTTGGGGGTGGGAGCTGTACTCTCACAACTTAATCAAGATGGTCAAGACCAGCCAATTGCTTTCATTAGCAGGAGGCTAACCCCAAGAGAAAAACGTTGGTCAGCCATTGAGAGGGAGGCCTTTGCTGTGGTTTGGGCATTAAAGAAGTTGAGGTCCTACTTGTTTGGAACTCACTTCCTGGTGCAAACAGACCATAAGCCCCTCTTATGGCTTAATCAGATGAAGGGTGAAAATCCCAAACTGCTCAGGTGGTCCATTTCCCTACAGGGGATGGACTTTACAGTGGAGCACCGCCCAGGGACTGACCATGGTAATGCAGATGGTCTCTCCAGGTACTTCCACTTAGAACATGAAGACTTATCTGGTCAAGGTTAGTTTAATGTCCCTGCGTTTGGGGGGGGGTTGTGTAGGAGAGTAGGGTCTGCTATCCTATGGTCACCCCAAATTTTTGCTTTTTGCTTCACTGGTTTTCGACTACTGAGGCTGTGGGCCTGCTGATCAGACCCCCAGCCTGCTGTTCTCTCACTAAATTAATGACACATGTGCTATAGGCACATACCAATTGGAAATGGACTCCTTGTCAGCCCCTGTAGAATGCACTATAGGTGCACAGGGCACAGGAGCCACTAAGGCCTACCAGGGGCTGCAGCATATCTTTTGCCACCCCTGGCTGGTTCTTAAATTGACACAACTGGCTGATCACTCAGCTGGGGTAAGGTGGTGTACACACCCCTTGCTTAGATATAGTATACCTATGTCTAAACCTATATCTGGACACATGTAAACCTGTGAGCCACTCCTATAGACAGGCCTCACCAATCCTGGAGGCTGGGTGCATGGTTTTTATGTGAGATGGAGCTCTAGCATGAGCTGAGCATGTCTGCAGCCGTCGGGAACAAATCCCTAAGCTGTTTCAGGATAATGCCATACCATATACTATTAAGTGCCTTATAATCCTCGCGGTTATTTAGCAACTCTGGTTTGGCTTTATCAAAACATGTCGTGTAAGGTGTCATACGCTTTGGAATACCATCCCCTCGCCAGTTCTGGCGACGGGGATGGCATTCCACCCCTCTAGAGGGGTAAGACATGTTACTTCACTTTAATGCGGTTGATTTCTCCAAAGGCCTTAAGATCCACAAAATGGATGCCTCTGCCACAGACAAATGTCTGGACCCCTGGAGCTGACCGAAACCCAGTCAAGGGGGTCCTGGACAAAGGGTTTCCTGTCACAGGAGGGTGTCACCGCCCTCCAGACAGGAGATAGTGTATTGTAGCAGGGAGGTTTGAAAGAAACCAGACACTGCCTGGGGCGCACAAGGCTGCCCCTTGCATAATCCGGCCAAACCGGTTCTGGGGCACTCCAGCCCTCGTGCCAGGGCGGCCTGGATCAAAGGAAGGGGGTGTATCCACCCACTTCCTGGGTCCCACCCATAGGAGGGGACCTAGCAGGTAATCACGCCCACCAGATTCGAATAAGAGTGGGAGCAGTGCCAATGCACATCAGATTTCCTGGAAGAAACATTTGAAACGATATTCTGGACCCTTCGCCCTCCATCTCAACGTGGAAGCCCGAAGAATCTCCCTTGTGGTCAAGGAGTGACCACCCTGCAGCAGCAGGCACCATCCAGCCCTCGACGTCTACTTAGTTGCAGTTCCCGCCGGAACTCGAGCGACTGAGATCGACGAGATCAAGCCTGCCCAGCTTCTAACAGCCCGATCCACAGTCCATGCAAAGCTGAGACCCGTGGAGGCGACCGGAAGCGTGGGGCACGCCATCTTGAAGTGACCACGAGACGCTGACCGTGCAGCCCACGAGTGACCCTCGAAGCTGTACACCGGGGTTTGAGAAGCCCCCACCCTGAGCTACTCCTGAGCCGAAGTTCAGCCCTCCACACTCGACGAGTGCTGCGTGGGGCCCTTTGGCACGATTTGGCTCAACGCGTTGGCCCGGTCACTTGCCAGCTGGCTTGTGGTCCCTGTGCCGACGAACTACAAAAGAAGACTCGTGATTCTGGTTGCTCCAGATCCACACCAGCTCCCCTGAAAGGGAGCCCCGACTCTGACCTTCCTGGTCCGAGTGAGACGCCATCTTCCAATCCTGCGTGGATTGCTCTTACCAAGGCTTGTTTGCTCCAAACCGGAAGCCGACTGCACCGACGGTGAGAGCCTACGTGGGACAGACCGTGACCTGCTCCTGGACGTCGCAGATGCCCCAGAGCCCATGTGACAGCGAAGAGAAGCGCCTCGACGACCACCTGATTGCGCCCGACATTGCCTGGTTCCGTCCTGGTTCCACCCTGGTCACTGCTGAGTGACCCAGACTCTGTCCCCTCTGCTTTCAGGTACTCTACAACTTGAGTCCACCCTTGGACTCCACCGGACACTTCGTCTTCACCCTGCCTGCAGCCCTTTCAGCTTCAAGCACCAAGAGCCTGCGTGTCAAAACCCGACGCCACTTCGACCCTGTGCACCCACTTCCTGTGGGTGAGGTAACTTTGCTCCGCCGGTGTTCCCACACTGGTGCACACCTCTAGGGTCTGTGTGTTAAGTTTGGTTCCTCTAGGTTCAGCGGAAGTGTCCTTAAACTTTAACTATTTGACTTTTACGCACCATTGGTTAACATTGGTGCATGCGTGCGCTTTCCGCACATCTCCCGAATCCCGAGGGCCATTCCCGACTTCAGCATTGCTTGTCCTGACTGCTCCCAGCGATTCCCTAGGCCCTAGGCCTAACCACTGTTCGAGTGGCCTCTCTTATACCACTTGTTTAGTATATGGTTTGAGTGGCCCCCCGCCCTCATCCATAATTGTGCAACTTTGTATGTTTAAACAGTGCTTTTGATTTAACGCTTGTGCCCCTTTATTCATAAAGAATACTGGGGATTGTTTTTAGTAATAAACACATATATTTTTATAATATATACTTGTGTGGTGTCCTTTCATTTGGTATTACAGGATTGTATGTGGTAAAACAGCTCGCTTAACACGACCTCTTAAGTTAAGCCTTTAGGCTGCTTAGTCCATGCTACCCCTAGGATAGCTTGTCTAATAAGGTTGACTTACAACCAGACACCATAAGGGGATTGTTTGGTCAGGTAGTAGGTGGTTCCAGAATTGGAAACATCCCCTACCAGGCCAACTTCTCACAAGTATTGTCTGGGAATGTAGCGGCAACCTGTGAACGACAAGAGTGTAGGGCAGACATCAAGGAAGCTAGGTAATCTGTCAACATATTACTGGAAACATCTGTAATACTGCGGGGTCTAGGTGTACCCCACATGTTTGGGGGGCGGCCGAATACGACCTCATAAGGGGACAGACCTGATCTGGAGTGTGCGACCATTCGCATAAAGAATAAAGCAACTGGCAGGGCAACTAGCCAGTCTACACCTTTCTCTTTACATGTCTTGGCAATACGGATTTTCAGGGTCTGATTATGTCTCTCTACGAGACCGGCTGCTTCAGGATGGCGCACACAATGGAACTTCCACTGGTACCCTAACAAGAGGGAAACATGTTTCATTAACTCGGATGAGAATGGCTGGCCGTTATCAGAATACACGACCCTAGGGAGTCCATAACGGGGGAAGAATTCACGAACCAACTGCTTGGCAGTGGTCGCTGCTGTGTAATCTGGAACTGGATATGCTTCTGTCCACCTGGACAAAGCGCATACAACTACAAGGACATACTTGAAACCTCGACATCGCTCCATCTGAATATAATCCATCTGGAGGACTTCGAAAGGGTGGTCAGGAGGTTGGAATCCACCTTGTTCCACCGGGACACTTTTACCTGGATTGAATTGACAACATATCATACAAGTACGGACTTTCTGCTTGGCTGCAGCTCGTAAGTGCTTGTTAAACCAAAGGTTCTGAATACTGTCTAACATGGCTTTTTCTCCTAGGTGTGCTGGACTATGTGCGGTATTGATAATGACTTGAACCATAGAGTCGGTGTGAGAAGTTGGCCTGGTAGGGGATGTTTCCAATTCTGGAACCACCTACTACCTGACCAAACAATCCCCTTATGGTGTCTGGTTGTAAGTCAACCTTATTAGACAAGCTATCCTAGGGGTAGCATGGACTAAGCAGCCTAAAGGCTTAACTTAAGAGGTCGTGTTAAGCGAGCTGTTTTACCACATACAATCCTGTAATACCAAATGAAAGGACACCACACAAGTATATATTATAAAAATATATGTGTTTATTACTAAAAACAATCCCCAGTATTCTTTATGAATAAAGGGGCACAAGCGTTAAATCAAAAGCACTGTTTGAACATACAAGTTGCACAATTATGGATGAGGGCGGGTGGCCACTCAAACCATATACTAAACAAGTGGTATAAGAGATGCCACTCGAGCAGTGGTTAGGCCTAGGGCCTAGGGAATCGCTGGGAGCAGTCAGGACAAGCAATGCTGAAGTCGGGAATGGCCCTCGGGATTCGGGAGATGTGCGGAAAGCGCACGCATGCACCAATGTTAACCAATGGTGCGTAAAAGTCAAAGAGTTAAAGTTTAAGGACACTTCCGCTGAACCTAGAGGAACAAAACTTAACACACAGACCCTAGAGGTGTGCACCAGTGTGGGAACACCGGCGGAGCAAAGTTACCTCACCCACAGGAAGTGGGTGCACAGGGTCGAAGTGGCGTCGGGTTTTGACACGCAGGCTCTTGGTGCTTGGAGCTGAAAGGCTGCAGGCAGGGTGAAGACGAAGTGTCCGGTGGAGTCCAAGGGTGGACTCAAGTTGTAGAGTACCTGAAAGCAGAGGGGACAGAGTCTGGGTCACTCAGCAGTGACCAGGGTGGAACCAGGACGGAACCAGGCAATGTCGGGCGCAATCAGGTGGTCGTCGAGGAGCTTCTCTCCGCTGTCACGTGGGCTCTGGGGCATCTGCGACGTCCAGGAGCAGGTCACAATCTGTCCCACGCAGGCTCTCACCGTCGGTGCAGTCGGCTTCAGGTTTGGAGCAAACAAGCCTTGGTAAGAGCAATCCACGCAGGATTGGAAGATTGCTTCTCACTCGGACCAGGAAGGTCAGAGTCGGGGCTCCTTTTCAGGGGAGCTGGTGTGGATCTGGAGCAACCAGAACCACAAGTCTTCTTAGGTAGTTCGTCGGCACAGGGACCACAAGCCAGCTGGCAAGTGACCGGGCCAACGCGTTGAGCCAAATCGTGCCAAAGGGCCCCACGCAGCACTCGTCGAGTGTGGAGGGCTGAACTTCGGCTCAGGAGTAGCTCAGGGTGGGGGCTTCTCAAACCCCGGTGTACAGCTTCGAGGGTCACTCGTGGGCTGCACGGTCAGCGTCTCGTGGTCACTTCAAGATGGCGTGCCCCACGCTTCCGGTCGCCTCCACGGGTCTCAGCTTTGCAGGGACTGTGGATCGGGCTGTTAGAAGCTGGGCAGGCTTGATCTCGTCGATCTCAGTCGCTCGAGTTCCGGCGGGAACTGCAACTAAGTAGACGTCGAGGGCTGGATGGTGCCTGCTGCTGCAGGGTGGTCACTCCTTGACCACAAGGGAGATTCTTCGGGCTTCCACGTTGAGATGGAGGGCGAAGGGTCCAGAATATCGTTTCAAATGTTTCTTCCAGGAAAATCTAATGTGCATTGGCACTGCTCCCACTCTTATTCGAATCTGGTGGGCGTGATTACCTGCTAGGTCCCCTCCTATGGGTGGGACCCAGGAAGTGGGTGGATACACCCCCTTCCTTTGATCCAGGCCGCCCTGGCACGAGGGCTGGAGTGCCCCAGAACCGGTTTGGCCGGATTATGCAAGGGGCAGCCTTGTGCGCCCCAGGCAGTGTCTGGTTTCTTTCAAACCTCCCTGCTACAATACACTATCTCCTGTCTGGAGGGCGGTGACACCCTCCTGTGACAGGAAACCCTTTGTCCAGGACCCCCTTGACTGAGTTTCGGTCAGCTCCAGGGGTCCAGACATTTGTCTGTGGCAGAGGCATCCATTTTGTGGATCTTAAGGCCTTTGGAGAAATCAACCGCATTAAAGTGAAGTAACATGTCTTACCCCTCTAGAGGGGTGGAATGCCATCCCCGTCACCAGAACTGGCGAGGGGATGGTATTCCAAAGCGTATGACACCTTACACGACATGTTTTGATAAAGCCAAACCAAAGTTGCTAAATAACCGCGAGGATTATAAGGCACTTAATAGTATATGGTATGGCATTATCCTGAAACAGCTTAGGGATTTGTTCCCGACGGCTGCAGACAGGCTCAGCTCATGCTAGAGCTCCATCTCACATAAAACCATGCACCCAGCCTCCAGGATTGGTGAGGCCTGACTATAGGAGTGGCTCACAGGTTTACATGTGTCCAGATATAGGTTTTAGACATAGGTATACTATATCTAAGCAAGGGGTGTGTACACCACCTTACCCCAGCTGAGTGATCAGCCAGTTGTGTCAATTTAAGAACCAGCCAGGGGTGGCAAAAGATATGCTGCAGCCCCTGGTAGGCCTTAGTGGCTCCTGTGCCCTGTGCACCTATAGTGCATTCTACAGGGGCTGACAAGGAGTCCATTTCCAATTGGTATGTGCCTATAGCACATGTGTCATTAATTTAGTGAGAGAACAGCAGGCTGGGGGTCTGATCAGCAGGCCCACAGCCTCAGTAGTCGAAAACCAGTGAAGCAAAAAGCAAAAATTTGGGGTGACCATAGGATAGCAGACCCTACTCTCCTACACAACCCCCCCCAAACGCAGGGACATTAAACTAACCTTGACCAGATAAGTCTTCATGTTCTAAGTGGAAGTACCTGGAGAGACCATCTGCATTACCATGGTCAGTCCCTGGGCGGTGCTCCACTGTAAAGTCCATCCCCTGTAGGGAAATGGACCACCTGAGCAGTTTGGGATTTTCACCCTTCATCTGATTAAGCCATAAGAGGGGCTTATGGTCTGTTTGCACCAGGAAGTGAGTTCCAAACAAGTAGGACCTCAACTTCTTTAATGCCCAAACCACAGCAAAGGCCTCCCTCTCAATGGCTGACCAACGTTTTTCTCTTGGGGTTAGCCTCCTGCTAATGAAAGCAATTGGCTGGTCTTGACCATCTTGATTAAGTTGTGAGAGTACAGCACCCACCCCCAACTCAGAAGCATCTGTCTGAACAATGAACTGTTTGGAGTAGTCAGGACTCTTTAGGATAGGTGCAGAGCACATGGCCTTCTTCAGGTCTTCAAATGCCTTCTGACAGCTAACTGTCCACTGAACCTTTTTTGGCATCTTCTTGGATGTCAAGTCATTTAATGGTGTCACTATAGACCCATAGTTTTTCACAAACTTTCTGTAATACCCAGTCAGGCCCAAGAAGGCTCTGACTTGTGTCTGGGTAACTGGAGGAGCCCAGTCCTGTATGGCCTGGATTTTGCTTTCCAGTGGCTGAACCTGGCCTCCACCTACTAGGTGGCCCAGGTATACAACCTTACTCTGCCCTATCTGGCACTTTGTGGCCTTGATAGTTAGGCCTGCCTTTTGCAGGGCCTCCAAAACTTTCTTCAGGTGGATCAGGTGATCCTCCCAGGTGGAGCTAAAGACAGCAATATCATCCAGATAAGCTGCACAAAAGTCATCCAACCCAGTAAGGACTTGGTTCACCAACCTTTGGAAAGTGGCAGGTGCATTCTTTAAACCAAAGGGCATTACCACAAACTGATAATGTCCACTAGGGGTAGAGAATGCTGTCTTGGCTTTTGACTCCTCAGCTAGTCTGATTTGCCAGTAGCCAGCTGTCAGATCAAATGTGCTCAGAAACTTGGCAGAAGCCAATCTGTCAATGAGCTCATCTGCTCTTGGAATGGGGTGAGCATCTGTCCTAGTGACAGCATTGAGACCCCTGTAATCCACGCAAAACCTCATTTCTCTCTTACCATCTTGGGTATGAGGTTTTGGCACCAGGACTACTGGGCTGGCCCATGGGCTCTCTGATGGCTCAATCACTCCAAGCTCCAACATCTTTTGCACCTCAGCCCTGATGCAATCCCTGACATGATCAGGTTGCCTGTAGATCTTATTCTTCACAGGCAGACTGTCACCAGTGTCCACAACATGGGTACACCAGTCAGTTTGGCTGGGTGTGAGTGAAAACATTTGCCTGTGAGCCTGCAAAACTTGTCTGCAGTCCCTCTGTTGCTGGTCAGTGAGGCTGCCTGCCAAGGCTACTCCATCAACTGAACCATCATCAGGGTTCTGAGAAAGCAGGTCTGGGAGAGGGTCACTCTCTTCCTCCTGTTCCCCATCTGTGGCCATGAGCAAGCTCATGTCCTCCCTGTCTACAAATGCTTTCAAGCGATTCACATGGATTACCCTGTGAGGGCTCCTGGGTGTTCCAAAGTCTACCAAGTAGGTGACTTCCCCTTTCTTCTCAATAATAGGATAGGGTCCACTCCATTTGTCTTGGAGTGCTGCTGGAGCCACTGGCTCCAGTACCCATACCTTCTGTCCTGGTTGGAACTCTACCAGCACAGCCTTTTGGTCATGCCAAGCTTTCTGCAATTCTTGGCTGGCCTCCAGGTTTTTGGATGCTCTTTCCATGTACTCAGCCATCCTGGAGCGGAGACCAAGTACATAGTCCACTATGTCTAGTTTGGGCTTTTTGAGAGGTAACTCCCATCCTTCCTTCACCAAACACAATGGACCTCTCACAGGGTGGCCAAACAAAAGTTCAAAAGGGCTGTAGCCAACCCCCTTCTGTGGGACCTCTCTGTAAGCAAAGAGCAGGCAGGGTAAAAGAATGTCCCATTTCCGCCTGAGCTTCTCTGGTAATCCTTTTATCATGCCTTTAAGGGTCTTGTTAAATCTCTCCACAAGCCCATTGCATTGTGGATGATATGGGGTGGTAAACTTATAGTTTACTCCACATTCCTTCCACATTGCTTTTAGATAGCTGGACATAAAATCTGTCCCTCTATCTGATAGTACCTCCTTAGGAAAGCCCACTCTTGAGAAAACTGCAATGAGGGCTTTTGCCACCACAGGTGCTGTGGTGGTCCTTAGGGGAATAGCCTCTGGGTACCTGGTGGCATGATCCACTACCACCAGTATGAATCTGTTCCCAGATGCTGTTTGGGGGTCCATTGGACCCACAATATCAATTCCAACTCTCTCAAAGGGGACCCCCACCACAGGTAGTGGTATTAGGGGGGCCTTTGTTGTGCCACCTGACTTACCACTGGCTTGGCAAGTGACACAGGAGCGACAAAACTCCTTGACATCCTCTGACATGTGAGGCCAGTGAAAGTGTGGAACAAGCCTGTCCCACGTCTTGTTCTGGCCTAAGTGTCCTGCAAGGGGAATATCATGGGCCAAGGTAAGGAGGAATCCCCTAAACTGCAGAGGTATCACCAACCTCCTGGTCATGCCAGGCTTGGGGGCTCTAGCCTCTGAGTAAAGGAGTCCCTCATCCCAATACACAGTATGGGTACCTTGGGCATCCCCAGCAGCCTCAGCAGCAGCCTGCTGTCTGAGGGGTTCAAGGGAAGGGCAATCTAATTGAGCCTGCCTCAGGTCTGCCCTTGAGGGTCCCCCTGTCCCCAGAAACTCAACCTGGTCAGGTTCAAGCTCCTCAGAGACAGTCTCCTCTTGGACTGCAGAATCAGTTTCCTCTGAAACCTGATCCTCAACCTGGGGCAAGGTGGAAGGCGAGGCCTTTCCTCTCTTGCTCCTTCTCTTGGGTTGTGGTTGGTCTATTGTCTCAAGATCCACCACTGGTTCAGGAAGGCAATTCTTAGCCTGAGCCCTTGTCATGGCAAGGACATGCTCTGAAATCCCTAGCATTTCTGCATGAGTCCTGTACTCCACTTCTGACCATGCTGAGCTTTCAAGGTCATTGCCTAACAGACAGTCTACTGGTAGGTCTGCACTCACCACAACTTTCTTTAGGCCATCAACCCCTCCCCAGGAGAAGTTCACAACTGCCACACTATGGGAGGTAGTGGAGTTGCTTGCATTGGTTACTAGGTAGCTCTCTCCTAGTACAATCTGCCCAGGGTCCACAAAGCCAGGGGTCACCATGGTGACACTAGCACATGTGTCCCTGTAAGCTTGAGCCAGTTTCTCATTTATTAAGGGAGTCTGCCTGTATTTGCCCAGGTTAGTGGGGCTTACTGCAGTGGGCAACTCAATGTCCACATCATACAGGAGAACTGCCTGTGTAGGGACTCTGACTAGGCCAGATCCTACTTCAATACCCAGGGTCAACCCAGCTACACCCTTGGACTGTGTTCCACCACTGCTTACTGTACTTGGGGTTGCAGTTGCTTTAGGAGCTGTAGTGGTGGGAACTGGATTTGCCTTGGTGCACTCACTGCCCCAGTGTGAAACTGATTTGCAGGTATTGCACCAAGGTGTCTTTGGACCTTTGTTCTTCTTCTTCTTGTTACCGGTTTGGGAACCACCCTCCTTACTATTAGTTTGGGGGCCTGAAGACTTTTGGTCTTTTTCTTTATCTTTCTGATTCTGATTACCACCCTTCTGGTCTGTTTTCTTCTGGTCACCACCTTGGTTCTGGGGTTTCTGCTTAATCCTTGTTCTGACCCATTTGTCTGCCTTCTTTCCCAATTCTTGGGGAGAGGTCAGATCAGAGTCAATAAGGTATTGATGCAACAGCTGGTTTGTACAGTTATTAAGGATCTGTTCTCTCATCATAAGATTGTACAATCCTGTATAGTCTGAAACTTTACTTCCCTGTAACCAACCCTCCAAAGCCTTAGTGGCACACTCCACAAAATCAGTCCAGTCTTGAGTCTGTGCTTTCTGGGTGTCTCTGAACAACAACCTGTATTGCTCAGTGGTTAGGCCATACCCTTCAATGAGAGCACTCTTCAAAACAGAGTAGTTTTTGGCATCCTCAGGTCTAACTGTGAGGAGCCTGTCCCTCCCTTTCTCAGAAAAGGAGTACCACAAAATTGCAGCCCACTGATTCTCAGGAACCTGCTGTACCATGCAGGCTCTCTCAAGAGCAGTCATCCATTTGTGGATGTCATCCCCTTCTTTAAAGGGGGGCACAATTTTGGTCAGGTTTCTATTATCATAGGCCCTGTCTTTTTCTCTTGGAAAATTGCTGCCACCAGTGACATCTAAGCCACTTAATTTCTGCTCTCTTGCCAAGGCAAGTCTAGCTTGAGCCAAGGCTACCTCCTCCCTCTCTATCTGGAGTTTGACAGCCCTCATTCTGGCCCTATGCTCTAACTTTTGAGAAGCATTCATGCCTCTCTGTGATTCTCTGGAGGCACTAGAAAGATGAGAGTCCCCTGAGGGAGATCTCACTCTTCTGTTGCCTGGGGGAATCATATGTTGGGTTCTGGGGAGGTGCTGGCCCTCTCCATTCCCCAGTAGGTCCAAGTTGGCCTGGCTAAGCCTACCAACTGGAACCTGGCTACCCTGATCCTGTACTCCTAAGTCCTCAACATCTGAGTCCTCATCCAAGTCATCATCATCCTCCTCTTCAAGGGGATCAACTGCAGGGGGGTTCCCTCCAGTTCCTGTATCTAGGGAAGCTGCTTTTGCCTTCTCTAAGTCATCCTGTTCTAGGATTTCTACCAGGATTAGGCAGGTGGGGCTTCTGCCCCTTTTTAACCCTCTTGCTTTGCACAAGGCAATCAAGTCTCTGCGGGTTAGTTTGTCATATCCAAAAGTTTCCTGGGTAGGGTCAACTGTCACAGGACTAGACCCTGAGGCCTTTCCTGTGTCAGACATGGTTACTAGTGAGGTGTAAGTGGTGCACTTACCTACACTAAGTGTTTTCCTACTGGACCTTGCTAGTGAGTTGTAGTCAGGGGTGTGCTACTCCCTTCAACCTACAACTACTAAGTTCAGTAGAACTTAATATGCTAAGCTTTTGATTTTATATGTACCTAGAGGTACTTGATGTGATCTTTCAATTTGATATAAAGATTGCAATGGTAAAACAACAGCAAGCTCAAATCCGCACCGCTGCTCACCAATGTGAGAAGTTGGCCTGGTAGGGGATGTTTCCAATTCTGGAACCACCTACTACCTGACCAAACAATCCCCTTATGGTGTCTGGTTGTAAGTCAACCTTATTAGACAAGCTATCCTAGGGGTAGCATGGACTAAGCAGCCTAAAGGCTTAACTTAAGAGGTGGTGTTAAGAGAGCTGTTTTACCACATACAATCCTGTAATACCAAATGAAAGGACACCACACAAGTATATATTATAAAAATATATGTGTTTATTACTAAAAACAATCCCCAGTATTCTTTATGAATAAAGGGGCACAAGCGTTAAATCAAAAGCACTGTTTGAACATACAAGTTGCACAATTATGGATGAGGGCGGGTGGCCACTCAAACCATATACTAAACAAGTGGTATAAGAGATGCCACTCGAGCAGTGGTTAGGCCTAGGGCCTAGGGAATCGCTGGGAGCAGTCAGGACAAGCAATGCTGAAGTCGGGAATGGCCCTCGGGATTCGGGAGATGTGCGGAAAGCGCACGCATGCACCAATGTTAACCAATGGTGCGTAAAAGTCAAAGAGTTAAAGTTTAAGGACACTTCCGCTGAACCTAGAGGAACAAAACTTAACACACAGACCCTAGAGGTGTGCACCAGTGTGGGAACACCGGCGGAGCAAAGTTACCTCACCCACAGGAAGTGGGTGCACAGGGTCGAAGTGGCGTCGGGTTTTGACACGCAGGCTCTTGGTGCTTGGAGCTGAAAGGGCTGCAGGCAGGGTGAAGACGAAGTGTCCGGTGGAGTCCAAGGGTGGACTCAAGTTGTAGAGTACCTGAAAGCAGAGGGGACAGAGTCTGGGTCACTCAGCAGTGACCAGGGTGGAACCAGGACGGAACCAGGCAATGTCGGGCGCAATCAGGTGGTCGTCGAGGAGCTTCTCTCCGCTGTCACGTGGGCTCTGGGGCATCTGCGACGTCCAGGAGCAGGTCACGATCTGTCCCACGCAGGCTCTCACCGTCGGTGCAGTCGGCTTCAGGTTTGGAGCAAACAAGCCTTGGTAAGAGCAATCCATGCGGGATCGGAAGATTGCTTCTCACTCGGACCAGGAAGGTCAGAGTCGGGGCTCCTTTTCAGGGGAGCTGGTGTAGATCTGGAGCAACCAGAATCACAAGTCTTTTTAGGTAGTTCGTCGGCACAGGGACCACAAGCCAGCTGGCAAGTGACCGGGCCAACGCGTTGAGCCAAATCGTGCCAAAGGGCCCCACGCAGCACTCGTCGAGTGTGGAGGGCTGAACTTCGGCTCAGGAGTAGCTCAGGGTGGGGGCTTCTCAAACCCCGGTGTACAGCTTCGAGGGTCACTCGTGGGCTGCACGGTCAGCGTCTCGTGGTCACTTCAAGATGGCGTGCCCCACGCTTCCGGTCGCCTCCACGGGTCTCAGCTTTGCAGGGACTGTGGATCGGGCTGTTAGAAGCTGGGCAGGCTTGATCTCGTTGATCTCAGTCGCTCGAGTTCCGGCGGGAACTGCAACTAAGTAGATGTCGAGGGCTGGATGGTGCCTGCTGCTGCAGGGTGGTCACTCCTTGACCACAAGGGAGATTCTTCGGGCTTCCACGTTGAGATGGAGGGCGAAGGGTCCAGAATATCGTTTCAAATGTTTCTTCCAGGAAAATCTAATGTGCATTGGCACTGCTCCCACTCTTATTCGAATCTGGTGGGCGTGATTACCTGCTAGGTCCCCTCCTATGGGTGGGACCCAGGAAGTGGGTGGATACACCCCCTTCCTTTGATCCAGGCCGCCCTGGCACGAGGGCTGGAGTGCCCCAGAACCGGTTTGGCCGGATTATGCAAGGGGCAGCCTTGTGCGCCCCAGGCAGTGTCTGGTTTCTTTCAAACCTCCCTGCTACAATACACTATCTCCTGTCTGGAGGGCGGTGACACCCTCCTGTGACAGGAAACCCTTTGTCCAGGACCCCCTTGACTGAGTTTCGGTCAGCTCCAGGGGTCCAGACATTTGTCTGTGGCAGAGGCATCCATTTTGTGGATCTTAAGGCCTTTGGAGAAATCAACCGCATTAAAGTGAAGTAACATGTCTTACCCCTCTAGAGGGGTGGAATGCCATCCCCGTCGCCAGAACTGGCGAGGGGATGGTATTCCAAAGCGTATGACACCTTACACGACATGTTTTGATAAAGCCAAACCAAAGTTGCTAAATAACCGCGAGGATTATAAGGCACTTAATAGTATATGGTATGGCATTATCCTGAAACAGCTTAGGGATTTGTTCCCGACGGCTGCAGACAGGCTCAGCTCATGCTAGAGCTCCATCTCACATAAAACCATGCACCCAGCCTCCAGGATTGGTGAGGCCTGACTATAGGAGTGGCTCACAGGTTTACATGTGTCCAGATATAGGTTTTAGACATAGGTATACTATATCTAAGCAAGGGGTGTGTACACCACCTTACCCCAGCTGAGTGATCAGCCAGTTGTGTCAATTTAAGAACCAGCCAGGGGTGGCAAAAGATATGCTGCAGCCCCTGGTAGGCCTTAGTGGCTCCTGTGCCCTGTGCACCTATAGTGCATTCTACAGGGGCTGACAAGGAGTCCATTTCCAATTGGTATGTGCCTATAGCACATGTGTCATTAATTTAGTGAGAGAACAGCAGGCTGGGGGTCTGATCAGCAGGCCCACAGCCTCAGTAGTCGAAAACCAGTGAAGCAAAAAGCAAAAATTTGGGGTGACCATAGGATAGCAGACCCTACTCTCCTACAGTCGGGGAGAAACCATGTGGCTTTTCCCTTCGTCAACCATCCCTGATCTGTCTGGACCCCTCCTTGTTCGGACCATTTCTTGATTTCTTCAGGAGTAGCATGTAACTGTATGTCTATGACATCTTGTGTAGGGTCCTTAACTGTCATACAAGTAATCTGTTCTGGAGTGGATGTCTGTGTCTTGTTAACTGGAATGTCTGGTGTCTGAGCTGTAAGCTTGGCTGTTCGGTCTGCTAGATCATTACCTTGGGAAATGATGTCAGTAACTTTCGTATGTGCCTTGCACTTCATGATAGCGATAGCTGTCGGTAAATGTATTGCATCTAACAGAGCTTGAATGAGGAGACCATGCTGAATCTTGGTTCCATGAGAAGTCATGAAACCTCTCTCCTGCCAGAGCACTCCGAAGTCGTGTACAACTCCGAATGCGTAACGTGAATCTGTATATATGTTTACTTTCAGGTTCTTGGCACGTATGCAGGCTTGGGTCAGAGCAACTAGCTCTGCTGCTTGAGCAGACAGTGTGTCAATACGGTGTGTTTCAATAACTTCAGTGTCAGTAGTCACTGCATACGCGGCTACTAGTTCTCCTGTACTCGTTCTCATACATGAACCATCCACATAAAGTGTCAGGTCGGGATCAGGTAATGCAATGTCTGTCAGGTCTTGTCTTGGCTTAGTCATAGTGTTAATGACTTCCACACAGTCATGTGTGGCAGGATTTTAAGTAACTGACGGTAACAGAGTAGCAGGATTTAGAACTTTGCAGCGTCTGATTTCTATGTGTGGCTGGAACAGTGTCAGTTCATAACCTGTTAAACGTGCAATGGTCAAGTGCTGATTCTGTGTTCGGTTTAAAAGAACTTCCACGGAGTGTGGAACTTGTACTGTCAGGGAGTGTCCTAATACTATGGAATCACTTTGTCTGATTGCTAGAGCTGTGGCTGCAACTGACTTGAGGCACACAGGCAAAGTCTGGGCTACTGGATCTAATGTGCTCGAAAAAAAAGCACAAGGCTTGTACTGTCCGGCTTGATCTTGTGTGAGAACAGATAATGCAGTACCATCACGTTCTGTGACAAAAAGTGTAAAAGGCTTACTGTAGTTCGGTGTAGCTAGAACAGGTGCTTGGCATAAAGCTTTCTTTAACTCATTAAAACTAAGTGTATGTTCAGATGTCCAAGGGAGGACAGTCGATATGGCTGCCTCCTGTGTCGTTAACTGTATCAGTGGCTTTGCTAGAAATGCATACTGAGGAATCCATTGTCTGCAATAAGAAGTGAGGCCAATAAAAGCACGTACCTCCTTCTGTGTCTTGGGCTGTGGAAGACTCGCTATTAACTGGATACGGTCTGGTGTCAACTGCCTACCCCACTTGGACAGTAAGTGGCCTAAGTAGATCACTTGCTGGACACAGAATTGAAGCTTCGAAGGGGACACCTTGTGCCCCATCTCGGCTAGGAAATACAGAACTGTAAGTGACGCTCGCTCGCAGTCACGTTCAGAACGGGCTGTGATCAGTAGATCATCTACATACTGGAGCAGGGCAGTGTCAGTTGGCATGTGAATATTGTCTAGTTGTCTTTTAAGTGCTTGACTGTAAATACTAGGGCTTTCTGTGAAACCTTGAGGAGCTCGTGTGAATTTATAGCTCCTTCCATTTAAACAAAAACCGAAAAGGTACTGGCTGTCTGGATGAATCGGGACACTGAAAAATGCATTCTTGAGGTCTATAACAGTAAAAAATGTAGCTTCAGAATCAATAGCTGTCAATAGAGATGAAATATCTGGGACTACTGGATACTGGGGTATGATACATTTATTAAGTTCTCGAAGGTCAATCACTAATCGATATACTGGAGGTGCATTTGGATCAGTACGTTTCATGACTGGAATGATAGGATAATTACATACATTGGAGTCAGTTTCTACGACTACTCCTTGAGCAATGAGCTCGTCAATAATTTTGGATAAGGCTGCTACAGCCTCAGGTGGCAATCTGTACTGTCTGATCCGTGGCAAGACAATACCTTGCTTGAGGGTCACACGATGGGGTGTGATTCGCATAAAACCTACATCAGTTGGACCTTGCGCCCATAAATGCTGTGGAACATTGGACAATCTTGGATCAAAATCACGTAATACATAATGACCTTTAAAGTCTCTTAAAAACAATCATATTCCTTCTGGAGAGCAGCAAATAACTGCACCTAATTCTTTTAATGTTTTAATGCCTAACAAATTTTCTGGACATGACTTCGTAAGTAACAAATCAGTAGTTCGGGACAATGGACCAACTTCTAGAGTAACTGGCTTTGAAATCTCGTTAACAATAGGCTTTCCTGAAAATCCAAGGGAAACATTTCTAGAGCCTGAGAGCGGAGCCCCTGGAACCTCGTCATGACTGATAGTAGTCCTACTTGCCCCTGTATCAATCAAAAACTTTCTGTCTTTCCCCAATACTTGACTATGTACATAGGGACCCTCTTGATCTACAGGTATCTCGATGAGAGGCAAGCCTACCTCCCTCTCTAGGCTGTTTCATGAATAAGGTTGATATTCTGGATACTCTGTCTGGGCATACTGGTACATCTGCTGTGTAACATGCTGTGTTGCAGCAATAGGCTGCGGTGCTGGAACTGTCTGTTGTGCATTCTGTGGTGTCTGGGAAGTCTGTGAAACTTGTTCTTGTCTAGGCGGACGTGGTCTTTCTTTAGTCTTACCAGTTGCTATGTTGTGTTTCAGAACTGCACACTCGTTTATAAAATGACCTGGTTGTTTACAATAATTGCATGTCCCTTTAACGGGAGCTGCAGGATGACTGGCTTGATTCGGACCCCTCTTCTGACTGTCTTGTGGAACAGATTGTGCAACTAGTACTTTCATTTTCGTGTCTTTCATACGTCTCCTTTCGTGTTCTTGCTCTTCCCTGATTCTATTCTGGTGATACTGGAGCATCTGTAACATTTGTGACGGGGTACTAGCTTGCCAGGTACTTTCGACTTTCAAAACTCGATTTTTAACTTGTGGGCTTGAATTCTCGACTAGTTTAGTAACAAAAAGATGAGGGTATGACTCGCTACCTGTCTTCAAACCACTGTTAATAATAAAACATTTTTCAAATCTAGAATAAAAATCACTAGTATCTTCATCCTGTTTCTGTTTACATGCTGAGATTGCATCCCAATCTTCCTTTTTCGTGGCTAATAACCTTGGCAAAACTTGAATCAATAACTCGGGCAATTCTTTACATTTGTCCCCAAGACCGGTACCTGGTACTCGTATTTTATCTTCAGCTTCTAGAGCTGTCCAATCAATCTTTTTCTCTCCCACCTCCCATTCCTTTTCCTTGAGTTTTTCATATACCCCTGCGGGCAACAGGACCTTTAACATTTTAATGATATCTGGATACGTGTATTCTCCCATACGGAGCATGTCTTTTAATTCTCGATGGAACCCTGCTGGATCTTTGTCGTGACAGGGAATTAATTTCTTCATCTCTAAGAGTTCCATCTATGTGATAGGGGTGTAAACAAATACTCGTTGCATTTCACCACCCGGTGTCCTAACTGGGTGTACTTCTCGTAACGGATGCTGTCTATCTATGTAAAATGGTTTGCTTTCTGGAGGTGAGACGTGAACAAAATGCGGGTTCAGAAACGTTCTATATTTGTGGCGCTGTTCTAGAATGACACTACTTAAATCGGTACCTAAACCTTTCCATTTATACTGGAGTAACTCGTTCAGAATATCATGTAACGGATCTGGATCAGAATGTTGTCCTTCATATAGTGTAATGAGGTGCTGGATCATATACATACCCACCAGTCGTTGCTCGGCTGGGGGCAGTTTCAGAAACATTTGTGCCACTATTTCGTCTGGAAAAGTGGTAGAATCAGTAATCCATCGGACTGCTGATCGGGCTAGTTCTTGTTCATGCATGGTACTAAGTTCACTATAACCGATTCGTGATTTCAGAATGTGATCGGTAGCTTGAAATACTTGTTCTAGAGAATATTGTTCTGGTGCTGGAAGATGAAAGACTTTCTTGTGTTCTAGGCGTGAATGTCGGTCTGGAAATCTAGATTTACCTACATACGCTATTCTGGCGGTATTCTCGTCTTCTACTTCTTCAGTATCAGAGTTATCTTCTTTCTCGCTTACTTGTGCTGTTTTGCGTTTCTCGTGTAACCTTATTATTTCCTTACGAATTTTCTTGTACATACTGTCTATACTACTGAGTGTCTTGTGTCTTCCCTCGGCTATATGATCACTCCACTTTGTCAGGACTTTCATTTCGATTGGATCTTTGTCTGGATAATCTTGTTCCCTTATTAAACAATTGATTAGAAACTTTAATAGCATGAGCTGAGTCTCAGCTTTCCTTAGAGACATGATTTCGCCAATACTTTCTGGATCTTCTCCTGTACGGATGAAACGATATATTCTGTCTAGATCTTCTTTCATATTCGGTAGGGTGTCCAAATACTCGGTCACCCGTCTTGCGCGCAATGAATATATAACCATATTATCATCGCCTGGGACTGGATCATAACGGCATTCGGTGAGAGCTCGCCTGATATCTGCAACGGACTGATGTTTGGGCGTACGCTGTAACGCACGTTCATGTAACTCGACTAACGTTATACGTTTGTGTGGCGGCGGGGTACCCGGAGGACCTCCTCCCGCGGCCCCTAAACTGGAATCGTCGACTGATACTCTTCGTGCTGGCAGAGTGACCGATGTAGCGGGAACTTGTACTATGGACTGGACCGGGGGTACCGTAACAGGTGCTGTAACAGGTGCCCCGGTGGCTGGAGGAACAGGAATTACATTATTTACCGGAGCTGGCGGAGCAGGATTCGCATATTCTGGGACTGTGTCGTCCAAATAGGACGAGAGAAAAATATCAGCTGCGGTCGGTTTGTGACGTAGCTTAATCGGAACTAATGGCGGCGGAAAATTACATGGTGCTTCCGGGGTTGCTTTTGGCAAACCCTCGGCAAGAAGAGGATACATACCCTTAATGAGGGCATTTCTCTGTCTGTCTGACTGTTCGGCTTTAACTCGTTCACCTACTTCAATTAATTCCCTTTCTTGGGCTCTTTCTGAGGATTCTCTACTTAATTCAGACTTTATGATTTCTTTTTCTGTTCTTTTATGAGATTCTTTGCGCCATAACTCGATGGCGTCTCTCTGGGACTGTCTGGCTTTCTTTTTCCATAATGCTTCTTCTACTCGCATGATGCACTCGGCATCCCACGTACCTGATACGGGCCATCTATACTTTTCCTCTAATTCCTTGGTGTACTCCACCCATAAATCTAGATATAATATGGCACTTATGCCATGCTTTTGATACATAAAATGACCTGGACTGTCCCTAGGCGGGACAGGAACTGCTTCCTCGAGCAGACCTTTTCTAGTTTTTAACTGACGTAACTTTGAGAACAGAGGCATAACTAGGCTGGAGTCTGGACACAATACAATACACGATAAACACAATAATAACTGAAAAACGAATCATTCATACCACGACATTGAAAACACATGAAATAACATTTTGGACAGAATATTACCTGAAATACTGAAAACAGAATACATGAATTTCTCAAAAACAGAACTTACTGGAACAGAAACTTACTAGAATGACTAGATGCACTGCTAAAACAGTACGAAACTTACCGGTCCCATAAAGAGACACGTCAGGACCCGCATCCACCTAAGTGGACACTTCGTGTTGGATCTGTGTACCCAAACCCACGGACCAGAGGCAAATCAATTGACCCTGTCTAGATACTACCCCAGCAATGGTACTCACCGGGCAGCAAGAACGGAAGGCCTCGGACTGGACTGGACTGCTACGACGACGGACGGACGAACCTCGGACTTTAGTTACAGGTGGGCCTCCGGATACCTCGGACCTTGGACTCTCGGCTTGGGCTCTGGTCGGGACTCGCCGCGTTCCTCCACCACCTCGTCTGGACGCTGGACCGCAACCTCCGTCTCCTCCGTGGGCCTGAGGGATACTTGAAGCAGAAATATCTGCACGTGCACGGTATGGTTCCGTCACGGCTGCAGAGGATCAGGGGGCCTGCGTGGCTTCTCCGGCGCGTGGGGAAAGGGCAAGTCCCTATTCGGGCGCCATTATGTGGTAAATAAATAATTAATTACCGGTTCTATTTTTCGGGATACTCATACAAACAGATAGCTCAATAAATAAGAGTCAAGATTCGAGGTAGCTAGAGTGTACAGGCTTTAATCAGGCATAAAAGGACAGGAACAGGACAGCCTGCATGGGAATGGGATGGCAGGGCCCGACAGCTGCCGGGGGCAGGATCTGGGAATGATGCGCATAACTTTTAATAACAGAACATTAGTATATATAGTTAAACAAAATACATTGCATTCAATACAGTAGGCGTAGCAGTAGGCGGAGTTTGTAGCAGTCGCGAAAGATAAGGGCAAAATGAGGTAACAAGAAGGCGTGTACAGGGCGTATACACAGACATGTGATGTAAACGTAACAGAATATGTCATAAACGGGGCGGAAACATGGAGGGGGCTACCTGAGCAGCTGGGACCTCTAACCTAGTGGTGCGCGCAAACTGACAATGACGTGTTACCAGGGAGAACTGGGGGGCTATGACTTCTGCGCTAGAAGAGGAGACTAAAGTCTGGAGTGTCAGAGCGACATGTACCCAGGCATATCTAGTATCTGGTGTTTAGAGTACATGTTGATAGAATCCAAAAGTTATCAGAGTAAAGGCTAACAGACATTAAGACTGGTGCATGCATAATTCTACATGTAGTGCGTGTGCGGGGAATATTCTATAAATATTAATACAGTATTTCTCTTACATGGAGACATAAAGGCTAGACCATGACGGAAACTATTGATGCGATTCAGTAGCTTAGGAATGCAGAGAAGGAGGGCTGGACTGATAACTAGAAACATAACATATTCTTGGCAGACTGGGAGGCAGAGCCAGGCCGAGCCGGGCACTGCGAGGCATGAAAGTAAGCTAAGAGTCAGGGATACAGGTGGGGGCTGTATCGCTCCTTGGAGAGGGTTCAGAAAACAGGCGCTGAATCTAAATCCGGGCCCTTTTGAGGCCTAGAAACGGGGATAATTCAATGAATTAACGTGCACACTGTAAAACGTGGCAACGTAGCTTTACATAGGCCCGATATTCGTTGTATTCACGAAAACTGGAAACTGGCATACTAGAGATGGACACAACTATAATTGCGTCTTTAATCGATCATAGGGGAATACATGCATATCGATCATGCACATATAACATAACATAGGGAACACGTAGGCACATACAACATGGCAAAATTTACTTTTCCACAAAGGGGTGGGTATAAATAACAGGAGAGTGAAGGTTACTTACTTTGTTATTGAGAGTGATAGATTTAGTGAGTTAATTAGTGGGAGATAGTTAGTGAGAGATTGAGAGAGTTAGTAAGAGTGATGAAATTAGTGAGAGAGTTAGTGAGAGTGAGAGAGTTAGCGAGTGAGTTAGTTAGTGAGAGAGAGTTATTGAGTTAGTGAGAGTGAGTGAGATTTAGTTAGTGAGAGTGAGAGAGTTAGCGAGTGAGTTATTGAGAGTGAGTTAGTTATGATCACCAATTATAAGTGAAATGGGAATGTCAGAATTTCATTGCTCCGGTTTACTCCACCCAGGAGTAAAGAAAAAACAACAACTCCACTAACCCATGTCATACACTAACTACAGACAGCCAGTAAAGCTGTACCGGGGCCACACCGGCGTGACGGTGAAGCACCCTCTACAGGGACAGGCTACAGACGGTAAATTCTCTACTCTGTCCACCCAACGGCAAGGACAGGATACAGCATCCAAGGCCGAGTCTACTCAGGACAGAGGTGAGGGACCCGAAGGCATGCACAAAATACAGCAATTTGTTAACATGCTTTGTAAGGTCCACCCCGGAGCAACAGGAGCTCCCCTAGCAGGGGTGGATAGCAGACCCTGCTCTGGGAGGAGTAAAGTTTAATAGATGACTGACTTGGAAGAGGGGTGCAGAGAAGGATCTGCTTTATTCCAAGCCCCATCCAGCGAAGATGTAATGGCAAGAAGAGGAATTTGCCTTTCTGCCATTCAACAGACACCAGAGCTCAACGCCCTGGCAGTGGCGGGCAGGTAGGGGCAGTGCAAGGATTTCAGTGGTGCAGGCGCGTAGTGCAAACAGTATGCATGGGAGGGGGTGGGCCAGGTGGATAGAAGGGACACCAGCAGGTAGCTACAAGGCCTTCAACACCCACTCCACTCAAAAACAGCCGGTGTGGAAGGAAAAAGCAGGATGCACCGCACAGCACACACGGACTACAACTCCCACTCCACTCAAAAGCAGCCGGTGTGAAGGAAAAAGCAGGATGCACCGCACAGCACACACGGACTACAACTCCCACTCCACTCAAAAGCAGCCGGTGTGGAAGGAAAAAGCAGGATGCACTGCACAGTACACACGGACTACAACTCCCCCTCTACTCAAAAGCAGCCGGTGTGGAAGGAAAAAGCAGGATGCACTGCACAGCACACACGGACTACAACTCCCACTCCACTCAAAAACAGCTGGTGTGGAAGGAAAAAGCAGGATGCACTGCACAGCACACACGGACTACAACTCCCACTCCACTGAAAAGCAGCGGGTGTGGAAGGACAAATCAGGATGCACCGTACAATACACACAGACTACAACTCCCAATCCACTCAAAAAGAGCCGGTGTGGAAGGAAAAAGCAGGATGCACTGCACAGCACACACGGCCTACAACTCCCACTCCACTCAAAACAGCCAGTGGGGAAGGAAAAAGCAGGATGCACCGCACAGCACACACGGCCTACAACTCCCACTCCACTCAAAAACAGCCGGTGGGGAAGGAAAAAGCAGGATGCACCGTACAGCACGCACGGCCTACAACTCCCACTCCTTTCAAAAACAGCCAGTGTGAAAGGAAAAAGCAGGATGCACCGCACAGCACACATGGACTACAACTCCCACTCCACTCAAAAACAGCCGGTGTGGAAGGAAAAAGCAGGATGCACCGCACAGCACACACGGCCCACAACTCCAACTCCACTCAAAAACAGCCGGTGTGGAAGGAAAAAGCAGGATGCACCGCACAGCACACACGGACTACAACTCCACTGTACATGTCGAAGTGACCGGTCACCTGTGGACTGCGGCAGCGCAAGCAAGCAGCATCTCGCCAACCTCTTAAGACACAGCAGAAGCCTTTCATGATCGTGGCCTCCACATAGCATGCACCTCACCCGATGAACAGCGCCTAGACGCCGGCGTAGCACTTCATAAAGGTTATTATTGTAGCAGACGAGACAGCTCTCGTGGTCTCACTTCACCAGATGGTGAATAGTGAGACTAGTACAATATAAGGCAAGGGAGACACTTCTAGGCATGGCTGGTCCCAAACAGATACTCTTGATGTTGAGGTTCAGTCTGCTGCCGGTGCTCGCCAGGTAGAGAGCGAGAGGTGCAGGACGAGACATTCGTGTCACAGGTTCATGCAATCGTGGTCAAGTGGGGAAGCCAAGGTTACGATCACACCCTTCAGACATCATCTCATCAACATCGCCTTTTACTGATCACCTTGAATGATGTACATTTAGGGGTCACCTGGGGTGGGGATTACCATCCACAGTGCCCCCTGAGAGCCCCCCCATGCAGGCCGAAGCAACAAACTCTGAGTTCCAGAAACAAAGTGGGGACTATAGGAAAAGCGCCACCTCGAGTCTGCATAAACATGCCACAGGCTGGCCAGCACAGACTTCATTGCACGTCTACAAATAACAAATCCCTCGATTCATGCCGCCCTTCGAGGCTCTAGCTTGCTGCAGGAGTTCTTACCAACAGTAGCTAATAACAAGATCAAGCAAGCATTTGCAAAACCAATGGTGCTAGTGTAGAAACTAAGGTCGGGGACAATCGGTATTTGCCCGGCGGTATCGCCTCTTTAACCCACGAAACATTAATCAATGAAGAGGCAGGCGCTGGAGACTGGAAGGCAGGAAACAAGGTTTATTCTCTCCGGAGGAGAACACGACAAATCAGACAGCAGGTATCGTCATGAGGTGCTCTAACTTATTTCTGAGGCCTGGCCCCTTATATACAGGTTTTTGTGGCTTTATTACAGTTTACATATTCATGGCAATGCTTTGATGTACGGAAAGACATTCCCGGAATCTCCCCTTCGGGCCCGTTCCCACACACATTTACAGTAGAAGTCCCCACCCCGGTCACAACAGGTGATGGTTATCGCGCAGCTGGATATTCCGCCGATTCATGGAGTGTGGGGGGTTCGATCGGATCTCGTGGGGTGGGGGCTCTGATCAACTCGGGGGTCCTTTGATGAGGGAAGCTTTCAACTGTACGGGGAGGGGCAAGGAATAGTATCGGCAGAGCTAGGTGTCGGCCTGGGAACAAGGAAGACAAACGGGCACAGGAAAAGGGGTTTTTTTTGTATCAAAGGGCCGGGGACTATGAAAAGAATGAAGGGAGGGGTCGCGCTGGGAACAGGATGGGGCTTTGAGGCAGAACTGCGCTGAAGAGGGGTTTATGACTCAAAGCATGTGCGAGCGAGGGGGGGTTGGTCAGCGTGCAGGCTTGGCGAGGGCAAAGGGCTATGTTGGGGGCCAGTGGCGTGCAAAAGGGATGGTCCTGATCGAGGCACCTAAAAAAATGGCGGGCGCGCACGACAAAAGTGTGGCATCAGGGGAAAAGGCAAGATGGCGCAGATAATGTTTACCAAACCGTACTAATTTTCCACAGTCCTCCCTTTAACATATTCAAGACATCTTGCTGATCTATTTCCTATTCAAGTCTATTATGGTGGGCATAAGAAAAAGCAGTAGGACCCCAGGTGAAGGAGTCGTAAACACTACATTTAAGATCTCTAGTTTTAGGAGGCGGGCCTATTGATAAACTTTGATAAACTTGTTAGCAGGAAAGTCATAGTAAGGTAATACAAAAAATGATTCTG
The DNA here is from genome assembly GCF_964261635.1 of Lissotriton helveticus. Classification (NCBI taxonomy): domain Eukaryota; kingdom Metazoa; phylum Chordata; class Amphibia; order Caudata; family Salamandridae; genus Lissotriton; species Lissotriton helveticus. The sequence continues at coordinate 4,581,636 of NW_027611692.1, read as the reverse complement.
TAGCGAGCAGTCAGTACATTGCATACAGGTTATTATATACAGGCTCCGTATATATTTGGTTGGAGCATAATCAATACAATGGTGGCTGGGAGAGAAACGAGACGTAGCAGAAACGATGATTGAGGGTGTCAATGTTCGAAGTTACTGAGTTCTCAGTCCTTTGTTGGCGCTGTGGAGCACCGGCGGTGGAGCTAAGGGTCCAGCTCTATTCTAGGTCCCGTGTTGCAGGGCACGACCTTTTCCTCGCGTTTCTGGTCGAAAAGGTCTTTTTCGCCCTGTGTCTTTCGGAGTCGATAGTCAAAAAGTTCAGGTGGAAGAAGAGTGTACAAATAGTCCATAGGGTAGGTCGGAGAAAAAGGGGGGTGGAGCAATGGCCAGGTCGGGAACAAACTAGGGGAACGAGAGATTTCAGGTAGGCGGGCTTATGACCGAGTTTAGGGAGCGGGGACCTTTCGGCACACATTTGAACATTGGACAGGGGCATCAGGTCAGCCCTCTCCTCTTGTTTTGTCGGAAATAGTGCCTCGTCCTGCAGCTCCGTTCTGTCGCGGTCTCGCCTTGGCCCATGCCGCAGACGTTCCATAGTCTGTAGTCAGGCCACGTGCTCCCACATCCGGTCCTTCTTTCCTCCGACAGCTGTACCCTTGAAGGAGTTTGAAAAGACAGTCTTTAGAGAATGGGCAGAGGAAGGTAATCACACAAGTCTATTTCTCTCCCAGCTCCAGGTAAATGACAATAGAAACGTCCGTTATATTAGGGTTCACAACTGACATATAAATGATCGATGGTGGGCCTGCTGGATTTACTATGACTTTCCTTCACAACTGTTTACTATAGTCACGACAGTTCATCTGATGGAGACCCACCTTCGTAATACAAGCCTGACAAAGCTATACCGTTCTCTAGGGGTTTATATTTACAAAAGGGTGTTGTGAGCTATCAACATGGTACTAATAGGTATCTCGCTGAGGGACGAACATAGGCTAAACATCTTTCATTTTATCAATGCATCCTGCCTTTTAACTAAACATTTTCGCTTTCGACAAGGTTCATTGTAATGGTTTTCTTCGCTTCGGTCTAATCTTTAACTTTGTAAAACATCATTCTGGTTCCTATGCAGCCTCTCGCGGCCTGATTACTAAATTAGAAAAGACAGGGGTCTCATGGGAAAATAACTAGGGACATAGAAAACTGTGATGGGGGGGCATCATCTTACTTTGGGTTATAAGGGTACTATCGGCAGAAGGCCACAGTTCAGTTGGTGAGCGTTCAGTGGCATTTCTCGAATTCCAAACTCTGAAATTTGCCTATCGAAAAAATAATTTCTAGGGACCACAGCTGGCCTGCGTTAGTCGCAAGTCGACCCATCTCTTACGATCGGGGGGTGAAGGATAGTTAAAAACTCTTATCGGGGGCAACTGAACGCAATACTGGGTGCGTCCTGGGAAGATGGGGAGGTTTCGATTACCTTTACGGTTTGGGTATTGCGACAATTCGGAACGGGGAAGGTCGCGTCATCTGAGGCATTTTATCTCATAATAGGAGCCGCTGACATGTAGTTCCCTCATTACGGGTCAGATTAGGGAACCTCAGTCGTCTTACCTGTCCTTTCCCTTATGGCCAATTCTCGGTTTCGTCAATTTAGCAGAAAGGAGAGGTAGTGACACGGTCTCATGGTGATTTTATTAAAGACAAGTTTTGTGCAAATACTGGCGGTATTTGGAGCCAATTGGGTGGTGCGCTAGGGGTGGCAGTCTGCCAATTTCGGAGCTAATCGCTCGGAAGAGTGGGAGTGTGAAGGAGAGAGAGAGAGAGAGAGAGAGAGAGAGAGAGAGAGAGAGAGAGAGAGAGAGAGAGAGAGTGCAACAGCAGGCTAAATAGTACACGTGCGACATGGAGAGTGGCAGTGTATTTAAGAAAGGCTATTTAGTGCATTACACAGCAAAGGACATTTACGGGTCTGCGTTAGAATCTTGAAAGCATGCAGTTTGAGGTGGACGAGCATTAGACAGGGTAGAGGGGACATGCTTTGAGAAAAAGGAAAACGGGTACCACTGTGTCGCACTTTCTTGCATTCTTGGTCCTTCGACCAGTTGAGTCAACGCTTCAGTCACACACACACATTCTCTCATAGTTTCGAATCATACGTGACATGGGTTCATTCGTGCAGCATGGGTTAAGGGTGATCATTTTTCATCAGATCATACTAAATTTATGGGCTCGTTTGCTACGTGAGTAGTTTGTGGGCGTGCTTAGGCGCCACCTTGCAGCGTTGGTCCGCTTCGCGTATCAGACGGGGCAAGGCTTCAGATCTTCGCCATACCTCGGTTGCGGCCCCTGATGTAACCTGTAGAGGGAGGGAAAAGAGGGGAAGGGAGGGGGACAACATTCGCGCATATCAAATACATGGATTCGAGAGTCCTTTACTTACCTCATACTCGTCTTTCCTCCTCGGGGTAGAATCCCTGGGGTATGGTTTCTGGAGTCGGGGGGGGCAGTGTGTCCTTATAGGTCGTGTGCAGGGAAACGTAAAAAGGAAACCAGAGGTACCTAGTGCGAGGTATCTAGTTAGTAGATGTATCTCACTATCGGGATCCTTAAATCTCCTTCAATGCTGTGACGTTCTAAGGTTCTTCAGTTCTTTGGTCAGCTCTGTTCCCTAATACCTTTGAGCGTCGTACTTTATAACATTTACATCGTTTTATTTTACCCTTCTTTTACATTCCATTATTTATACCGTTTCGTTTTACCCATCCTCAGAAGTCGAGGTCTTTTCTCCACGCGAGAGTTCATGAGTCAGTCGCGTACCTTGAAGGCAGAGTATCGTGTCGTAGATCCGATCCTTCCTCCGGGGCTGGGCAACCATCTTCTAATAACCTTAAAGAGAGAGCAGGGTAGGGTGCACAGAAAAGAACTCTCCCGCCGATCCCATATTTAAAATAAAGCATGCAATACCCGTTCATAATTTCGAAAACCTTTATTTTTGCAAAATCATAGTACGTGGATTTATGAGGGTGCAGTCGTATTTGGCCGGACACGGCAATGGCTAAAGTGCGTACAGTGGGGGGTGTTGTTTTGCAGCAATAAAAAACATTAGAAAGTTTTATCAATTCATTTGTAGCAAACTAAAACGTCTATCAACTGGCTGGGGGGGTTCGGGGGCATTTATTTCATAATTTAGAAGCATAGTCAGACTAGTTGCAATCAGATTTCCTATATGCATACCGTGTGCGTGCGTCATAAGCGAGGTTATACATCAGCTATATATATATAAAAAATATAATACATTGTACATTTGTAATCATCATTTTTAACGGGATCCTTTTTACATGTTCATCGAGTGAGCTCTCCTTTCTTCTTGTCAAGTGTACAAAGGATCATATACATGTCTCAGAACATCAAGTTTTTTTTTATTTAGCAAAAAGAAACACCACGAGGTGTTCGTAAGTTCCTATTGATACCGGCGCCATTTTGGGCGGGGCCGGGTCAGTCCGGAAGTAGCATCAGGAAAAAGTTTCCTACAACCGGCAGTTGGACCAGAGTCCTTTTCGGCAGTTCAAGAATTCATGCTAACAGAAGGAGTGGCAATGTCATGTTTATTTTGTTGGCGATCAAGGCAGTTGTCCCTTACCGGAAGCCTGCAGGGGCCGAGGGCTCCGCCGGGTACCTTTGCAGACTCTTCAAGGCTGTGGAGATGTTGTCGGAGGTGGGGGCTCGTGTCCCGGTGGGCAAGCGACCGAGTTACATTGCTGTTCAAAGTTACTCTAGCGGCCGAGACCCGCCTTCCAGCGGACCCAGACGCCATTTTGAGGCCCTGCAGCAGTCCCCTCTCATCGAGTCTGCAAGAGTGGAAGAGACCTTTCTGAGGACAAAATAGGGAGTGGAACTCTGTGTTGTGGAAGCGGGACATTCGGCTGGGGTGCGGCTGTGATGCCCCCGCCTGGGGGGGGCAAGGGAGACTCGTTCGCGCCGTCTCCTTCTCCCGGTGCACTCTAGGCCGTTCTCTTTCATGGGCATGCACGATGGTCTCTCCACACCCTGTGCTCCACAAGGCCCATGCCCAGTGCTACGGAGGTATGGCCACCTGCGGCGCACGTTCGGTGCTGCGCAAGTATCGGTGCAGTCATTGCATATTCGGTGCTCCGAAAATATGGGCACCGTTGCACGTTCGGTGCTGCGCAAGTACTGGGGCACCACCATGGTATGTTCGGTGCTACGAAAATATGGCACCACCGCCTGGCTGGGGGAGTTCGGCGTTGGGCCGGGGGCTGGGAGACCTCCTATCCGTGGAGGTGGGAGAGGCTCGTCCGCGTCGCCTCTCCCTCCCAGCCCAACTTGGACAAATTTCTGCAGAGGTATGGACAGGACATACCGCCGCCCAGAGCTGCTGCGGCTGTCACGGAGGGGAAAAGGAAGAGGTGTCTCGTTCTTCTCTGGACCGGGCTTCCTTAGGTTATCGGCTGCAGCCGGCCTCAGTTGGCCCCCCGTCGGTCCCTGGCCATGGGTGGTCGGACCGGGTGGACATGTGGCGGGACTACCTGCAACTACCCAGGGCCGCTGCGGCTGGACTCCGCTGGCCCCTGCCTCTCCTCCGGCTCCCCCATATGTTAAGATTTCCTGACCAAGTGTTGGCAGCAGGGCCCGCCTTATATGGGTTGCCGCCAGTTGGGCGTAGCCGTAACCCTGCCCTACTTTGGAAGGTTCCAGAATGTGGGGGGGGGTGGGGGGGGGAGGAATGTTCTGTTGACTTTCATTTTCTACAGTTTACCGTTCTTGTTTCTAGCGTTATTGTTCCTTGCTTGTTATGTTAATTAAAAGTTTGTGTTCATCAGTGGCTTACTGATTTCGTTTCCCATTCCTTTCTTTCCAGGTTGTTTCAAGCTAAATTTTCTTTCCATACGACGCGATTTTCAATTTGCGGCCATCTGGTCGTGCCATTGAAATGGATAGGATATTATACATAGCAGAATGTGCCCTATAATTCTTGAAGCATATAAGTTAAAGACTTAATTTCAATTGCAGATTCTAGCTAAGATTCGTATGCATTATTGTACCAATTCTTATGCATGTGGCCCACATAGAAAGTGCACGAAATGGAAGTTGAATCCATACGAGGCGATTTTCGATTTCCGGCCATCTGGTCACCCGAATCTCAAAGATTATTGTTAATAATTCAGTGTGTTTTTATGCTATTTAGCTAATAATGCATGAACCTGTTTATTAACATGTGCATAATGAGATACCAAAGAGAAAATAATGAAAATGTATTGGTAAACCGTATTTTGGTAGACTTTAAAAAACCCCATTGAAAAACACATGCATCACCAATGCTGCTTTTTGCTTGTGCCTAAAACGAAAATGTGTTATTAAAAAGTGAATATAACACATAGAGATGTTTTTTCTTTTGTTTATGAAGCCTAATGTGAAGGCAGGTCACACCTATGTTTTACTTTGAAAAAATCTCTTTTCTAAAATTTACGGCGTTACCTTGTTTTTTAATATAGCTAAAAAACAATTTTTTAAAGTCGCTTATAAAAAAGTGATCGTAAATGCTATTTTGTTTTTTTTTTCAGCTTGAGGTTCAGTTTAATATGAGTCTTAATTTGATTTATCACTTGCCCTAGTAAACAATCCCCAAAGTCTATTTTTTTTTCAATTTTCCCAAGCTCAATGTTAAACACATGCATCACCAATGATGCAAAAAGTCAAGTCAGAAATTTCAAACAGCAATAAAAAAGTGAGAAAAACAGATATTTGAAAAATTCCTTTTGTTTATGCGGCCTTATGTCCAAAGCCATCCAACAAGAGCGTTTTTTTTTAATTTGGTCGATTTAAAAAAAATCTGCGAACTATTTTATTTCTCTCAAAAAAGTGCCAAAAAGTGACTTTTTGTGCAAAAAAGTGCCTGTACAATATTTTTTCATCTAATAAACTTTTTATGACTCAGAATACACTTAGGCTTCAGGTCAATGTGTTTTCGTTTGGGGGAGGGGCCCAGGGAAAAAAACACCTTTTTTTTTCTCGGATTGGTCAAAGGTCAGGCTACCAGCTTGACTCTTGTTGCACCAGTGCTGCTTCGGCTGCACCAGTGCTGCTTCGGCTGCACTGGTGCAGCTTCTCAGACTTGAGGCGTTGCACCAGTGCAGCATAGAAAAGAAACTTTTTAATAAAAGGATTTAAAACTAATTCAAGATATACATTATCTAAGGAATGTTATAAAAACTCAGATATGGAGAATATTTTTCATTTTCGTCCATTTTTGACCGTTTTGGAGCACTTTGAAGCACTGATGCAGCTTTGGGATTTTTATGGTTATTTTGATCAGAGATGCTCCTAATGTGTTTAAAATTCATGTGGGATGTATCCAAGACACTGCAATCACACCTATATAGTTTTTAAATGATTTTGATGTATTAAAATTTTGACCTCCTTAAGGGGGGAAAGGTTGAACTTTTACCCCGCTCGGAGTTCCATGACTTTCGTGACCTTGTCCCCCTGAAATTTAAAATTGCATTTTCAAAGTAATGTGTACAACTATTCATTCTGTGTCATTCATTGTGTGTTTAGCATGCTATTGGGCCACTGTAGCACTTGTTTTTTTTCGTTTTTATGCATTTTTGACCGTTTTTGAACACTTTGATGCTCCAAATGGTCTTTGGACTTAGTCACTTTTTGCTTCATGGAGACTTCAAAAGTGTTAGAAAGTCACTTTGGAGGCACACAGGACAGTGCAAATGCACCTATATAGCAATCAGGACACTCCAATCACACCTATATAGTTTTTAAATGATTTTGATGGATTAAAAATTTTGACCTCCATGAGGGGTGGAAAGTTTGAACTTTTACACCGCTCGGAGTTCCATGACTTCTGTGACCTCGTCCCCCTGAAATTTAAAATAGCATTTTCCAAGTAATTTGTAAATATATTCATTCTGGGTCATTCATTGTGTGTTTAGCTTGCTATTGGGCCAGTGTAGCACTTTGTTTTTTTCATTTTTATGCATTTGTGACCGTTTTTAAACACTTTCATGCACCAATGATGTCTTTGTACTTCGTCATTTTTCACTTCATGGAGACTTCAAAAGTGTTAGAAATTCATTTTGGAGGCACACAGAACAGTGCAAATGCAGTTACATAGCATTCAGGACACTGCAATTACACCTATATAGTTTTTAAAAGATTTTGATGTAATAACATTTTTGACCTCCATGGGGAGGGCCCTTAAGCTGAACTTTTACCCAGCTCGGAGTTCCATGACTTCCATGACCTTGTCCCCCTGAAATTGAAAATCGAATTTTCAAAGTGTTTAGTAAAACTGTTCATTCTGTGTCATTCGTTATGTCTTTAGCCTGCTATTGGACCACTGCAGCACTATGTTTTGTTAATTTTAACCCAATGTTGACCTTTTTTGACCACTTTGATGCACCAGTGAAGTTTTAGGACTTGGTCATTTTTCACTTCATGGAGACTTCAAAAGTGTTAGAAATTCATTTTGTAAATACCTAGAACGGTGCAAATGCAGCCATATAGAATTCAGGGCACTACAATTACACCTATATAGTTTTTAAATGATTTTGATGCAATAACATTTTTGACCTCCATGGGGAGGGCACTCAAGCTAAACTTTTACCCAGCTCCGAGTTCCACGACCTCGGGTGGAAAAAGTGACTTTGCCCCCTTAAACCCAAAAACTTCAAAAAGTCACCCCTGGAGGCCAGAAATGGGTCTTAGACACTCTTGGTATGTCATCTGAGGTATACTATGGTGTTCTTGGGTCCAGAACTAGAAATGTGATGTGACTCTGATATCTAAGGCCTATAATGGAAAAAATGAATTTGACACCAAACACCTCAAAATGTCTGAAATAGGACTCAGACATGTACCTGGAGGCTGGAAATGAGCCCTAGACACTCTTGCTATATCACCTGAGATATAATATAGGGTCCTGGTGGCCACAGGGACCCAAAAACAGTCAGGTGGGTTGATACTGACAATTAGCAAAAATCGTCCAAAACATTTTTTTGACAAGATTTGCTAATTTTCCAAATAGCTCAGAATGGATATCAGAGACACTGTTTGAGTGCGCAAGATACGAATACACTTGTTAGAAAGGTCAGCTCTGATGCTTTCATGTGATATATATAACTTTGATATTATATAAAGTTTTTTTTCCGCTACCAGCCAAGGGAAACACCTGATATCGTACCCGATTTTGAGAACATTGGGCTGGGTGGAAAAAGTCACTTTGCCCCCTTAAACCCAAAAACTTCAAAAAGTCACCCCTGGAGGCCAGAAATGGGTCTTAGACACTCTTGGTATGTCATCTGAGGTATACTATGGTCTTCTTGGGTCCAGAACTAGAAATCTGATGTGACTCTGATATCTAGAAGCTATAATGGAAAAAAAAGAATTTGACACCAAACACCTCAAAATGTCACAAATAGGAGTCAGACATGTACCTGGAGGCTGGAAATGAGCCCTAGCCACTCTTCTTATATAATCTGAGATATATTATGGGGTCCATTATTGAGCATGGAGGCTGTCAAGGTTAAATATGATGTTGGAGCTCATGCCTGGCTCTAGACCAGTCTTGCCCAGACAGCACGCAGGAAGGCCCAGCTCATCAGAAATGTCATAACTTCAATCGACGATACTGTATTGTTTAAACATTCAACGTTGCAGAATATTGCACTGCTAGGCAATTACCTCTCAGCACGGGAGAATTATAGCTGATGTCCACCTTTCTGCCCAGATTTTGTTGGGTTTTTCCCAAGCACAGAGCTGTTTTCCATGGACAAGTTTCATAAGGTTTTACCTGACCAAATGTGTCCATGAGAAACCCACAAAGTGCAGTACTGTTACTCTTTTTGCAACACCCCTTAGATCAGAAACTCCAGTTTCTGCGCAAAATCGAATTTACAAACTTGTAATGAAGGTGTTTTTGGTGTCACAATGAAGGCATGATGTAATGTCAAGGCTTTTTGCTCAAATAACATTTGAGTTCTAAGATTGACAGTTCTATTTTGTAAAGGATGTTCTAAGTTTGGAATGAGAGTTCTAATTTAGAATTGAAAGAATTCCTTTAGAATGTAGATTGGAACACCGCTTCTAATTTGGAACGTTCGAACTATGTATGGAATGCAAATTCTACATTTGGAATGCCTCTTGCACAAAACATACATGTTTTTTTAAGGTTGAAGCAGCCAGCAGCTATGTGTGATATCTTAATTTTGGGAGTAGGAAACAGTACATCCCAAGACTACATATTCCTTGGGCACCATGACCCCCCAGGGTACCCAGAACTACCTTCTATTGAATGGATGTGTGTGTGCAATGCTCTTGAAGCCGTGTGTAGTTACACAAGAAGGAGTCTATGGGAGGCCAGGCCAGCAGAAAGGCTAACACAGACGAAGACTCAGAGCCCAGCCATAAGACCGTTGCCAGGCTCTGCTAGTCTGTGCAGAAGACTGATGTAAGGTGTCTTCTAACCCTTAGATCCCACCCTGCCATTTGAATACCTGAATCACACCTGTGAAATGGGCAGAGCAGATAGGAAGAAACAGAATGACAAGCTGTGCATTCCTGTGCAGTACACTAGGCCCATCTCACCATCGCCTTTACAGATTCTGTTAACATGTATGCAATAAAGAGAAAACAGGAAACCTTAATAATACGATTATTGTAACTGACTTCCTTCGCTCAATCTTCTGCTTCCGTGATGTTATGCGAAAGATGGACCTATATCTACCAACATAATGTATCACTGGTCCCCAAAGGCAGCCTTGAGTGTTATCAGCATTTCCCATCAATCGGTTGTGATGTCATCTCCTACACCACACCCCTGACCCTGGCAGGTTTGTGACATCATGTACTACATCACACCCCTGGGTCTGGCAGGCTTTATGACATCATTCACCTCTTTGGTATATATAGAGTTAATGAAGGTGTTTTTGGTGTCACAATGAAGGCATGATGTAATGTCCAGGCTTTTTGCTCAAATAACATTTGAGTTCTAAGATTGACAGTTCTATTTTGTAAAGGATGTTCTAAGTTTGGAATGAGAGTTCTAATTTGGAATTGAAAGAATTCCTTTAGAATGTAGATTGGAACAGCGCTTCTAATTTGGAACGTTCGAACTATGTATGGAATGCAAATTCTACATTTGGAATGCCTCTTGCACAAAACATTCATTTTTTTAAGGTTGAAGCAGCCAGCAGCTTTGTGTGGTATCTTGATTTTGGGAGTAGAAAACAGTACATCCCAAGACTACATATTCCTTGTGCACCTTGACCCCCCAGGGTATCCAGAACTACCTTCTATTGAATGCATGTGTGTGTGCAATGCTCTTGAAGCCGTGCATAGTTACACAAGAAGGAGTCTATGGGAGGCCAGGCCAGCAGACAGGCTAACGCAGACGAAGACTCAGAGCCCAGCCATAAGACCGCTGCCAGGCTCTGCTAGTCAGTGCAGAAGACTGATGTAAGGTGTCTTCTAACCCTTAGATGCCACCCTGCCATTTGAATACCTGAATCACACCTGTGAAATGGGCAGAGCAGATAGGAAGAAACAGAATGACAAGCTGTGCATTCCTATGCAGTACACTAGGCCCATCTCACCATCGCCTTTACAGATTCTGTTAACATGTATGCAATAAAGAGAAAACAGGAAACCTTAATAATAAGATTATTGTAACTGACTTCCTTCGCTCAATCTTCTGCTTCCGTGATGTTATGCGAAAGATGGACCTATATCTACCAACATAATGTATCACTGGTCCCCAAAGGCAGCCTTGAGTGTTATCAGCATTTCCCATCAATCGGTTGTGATGTCATCTCCTACACCACACCCCTGACCCTGGCAGGTTTGTGACATCATGTACTACATCACACCCCTGGGTCTCGCAGGCTTTATGACATCATTCACCTCTTTGCTATATATAGAGGCATAGTCGGGGATGCCTGCAGTGTGTGTGCAGTCTGTGGACTGGGCTATGAATGGTGTGAAAGAGGGGTGAATGGGGGACTTGGGGGCACCGAGCTAACATCAGACTCACAGGATGGCCGCGGCAGTTTTGCTTCTCGTGGCCTCTGCCATGTGTTGTTTGGTCGTTCAGTGGGAGAAAACAGGCAGCACCTCGCAGACCGCCAGAGAGATGCACTTTGAGGTGGGGGCGGAGCCTTCCATAAGGTGTGGTAAGGGCTTATGAGGTTCCTTGTCGTTGCAGTAAACAGCTTTTAATAGCAATTCCTGGGGTTCTCTTTGCAGGTGAATTGAATTTTGCCTTGAGCGCCAGGAACTTTGGCACCGCCCCTATCTGGAGCTGGGTGCGGAATGTCTGTGGGTCTAATGGGAAGCACGGTAGTATGAATGAAGGTGTGAATGGGGGACTTGGGGGCACTGAGCTAACATCAGACTCACAGGATGGCCGCGGCAGTTCTGCCTCTCAAGGCCTCTGCCATGTGTTGTTTGGTTGTTCAGTGGGAGAAAACAGGCAGCACCTCGCAGACCACCAGAGAGATGCACTTTGAGGTGGGGGGGGACGGAGCTTTCCATAAGGTGTGGGAAGGCCTTATGAGGTTCCGTGTAGTTGCAGTAAACAACTTTTAATAGCAATTCCTGGGGTTCTCTTTGCAGGCAAATTGAATTTTGCCTTTCGCTCCAAGAACTCTGGCACCGCCCCTATCTGGAGCGGGGTGCGGAATGTCTGTGAGTCTAATGGGAAGCACGGTAGTATGAATGAAGGTGTGAATGGGGGACTTGACCAGATCAGATGCAATTTGTTTCCCTGACATAATTTTAGATTGAGTACAAAGAAATCAAATATTTCCCAAAAAACAATCATCCATGTTGTGTTTCATTATTTCATGATCACCAGGACCTCCCAGGGGCAAGGCGACGGCGACAGAGACTCCGGTGGCAGAAGGTGAACAGGAGCAGTCCCTTGCAGGCTCTTCTGCTGGCCCCAGTAAGTTGTTCTATTGTTATATTAATACTTATACTTCCCTAACTTTTACAGCTCCTATTCATTACAAACTGGTTCCTAATAATTCTATGTTTTACAAAATAGTCTTTGATCTTCTTCTAATGTGGACTACTTTCTACATTCTTATCCTGCCTCTACCATCACTCTCTGTGCTACTACTATTTACAATTATGAGTCGGTCTGTGTAGGTAGCTAAGCTTGTCCATTCGGCAAACGGTGTGAAACAAAACTCTGATACAGCAATAGCTCTAGGCACTGAGTGCAGTCCTCTGGGTTGCCCTTGCTGTCTATTCCAGTCTTCTTAATGTAAGTGCTTTGACAATTTCCAACAACAAAATGTCATTGTTTACACCAAGTAAAAGGTAGCAGTTGCCTTTTTGATTTGAGAGGAGCACATCTGTAGGAGAGTAGGGTCTGCTATCCTATGGTCACCCCAAATTTTTGCTTTTTGCTTCACTGGTTTTCGACTACTGAGGCTGTGGGCCTGCTGATCAGACCCCCAGCCTGCTGTTCTCTCACTAAATTAATGACACATGTGCTATAGGCACATACCAATTGGAAATGGACTCCTTGTCAGCCCCTGTAGAATGCACTATAGGTGCACAGGGCACAGGAGCCACTAAGGCCTACCAGGGGCTGCAGCATATCTTTTGCCACCCCTGGCTGGTTCTTAAATTGACACAACTGGCTGATCACTCAGCTGGGGTAAGGTGGTGTACACACCCCTTGCTTAGATATAGTATACCTATGTCTAAACCTATATCTGGACACATGTAAACCTGTGAGCCACTCCTATAGACAGGCCTCACCAATCCTGGAGGCTGGGTGCTTGGTTTTTATGTGAGATGGAGCTCTAGCATGAGCTGAGCCTGTCTGCAGCCGTCGGGAACAAATCCCTAAGCTGTTTCAGGATAATGCCATACCATATACTATTAAGTGCCTTATAATCCTCGCGGTTATTTAGCAACTCTGGTTTGGCTTTATCAAAACATGTCGTGTAAGGTGTCATACGCTTTGGAATACCATCCCCTCGCCAGTTCTGGCGACGGGGATGGCATTCCACCCCTCTAGAGGGGTAAGACATGTTACTTCACTTTAATGCGGTTGATTTCTCCAAAGGCCTTAAGATCCACAAAATGGATGCCTCTGCCACAGACAAATGTCTGGACCCCTGGAGCTGACCGAAACCCAGTCAAGGGGGTCCTGGACAAAGGGTTTCCTGTCACAGGAGGGTGTCACCGCCCTCCAGACAGGAGATAGTGTATTGTAGCAGGGAGGTTTGAAAGAAACCAGACACTGCCTGGGGCGCACAAGGCTGCCCCTTGCATAATCCGGCCAAACCGGTTCTGGGGCACTCCAGCCCTCGTGCCAGGGCGGCCTGGATCAAAGGAAGGGGGTGTAACCACCCACTTCCTGGGTCCCACCCATAGGAGGGGACCTAGCAGGTAATCACGCCCACCAGATTCGAATAAGAGTGGGAGCAGTGCCAATGCACATCAGATTTCCTGGAAGAAACATTTGAAATGATATTCTGGACCCTTCGCCCTCCATCTCAACGTGGAAGCCCGAAGAATCTCCCTTGTGGTCAAGGAGTGACCACCCTGCAGCAGCAGGCACCATCCAGCCCTCGACGTCTACTTAGTTGCAGTTCCCGCCGGAACTCGAGCGACTGAGATCGACGAGATCAAGCCTGCCCAGCTTCTAACAGCCCGATCCACAGTCCCTGCAAAGCTGAGACCCGTGGAGGCGACCGGAAGCGTGGGGCACGCCATCTTGAAGTGACCACGAGACGCTGACCGTGCAGCCCACGAGTGACCCTCGAAGCTGCACACCGGGGTTTGAGAAGCCCCCACCCTGAGCTACTCCTGAGCCGAAGTTCAGCCCTCCACACTCGACGAGTGCTGCGTGGGGCCCTTTGGCACGATTTGGCTCAACGCGTTGGCCCGGTCACTTGCCAGCTGGCTTGTGGTCCCTGTGCCGACGAACTACAAAAGAAGACTCGTGATTCTGGTTGCTCCAGATCCACACCAGCTCCCCTGAAAGGGAGCCCCGACTCTGACCTTCCTGGTCCGAGTGAGACGCCATCTTCCAATCCCGCGTGGATTGCTCTTACCAAGGCTTGTTTGCTCCAAACCGGAAGCCGACTGCACCGACGGTGAGAGCCTGCGTGGGACAGATCGTGACCTGCTCCTGGACGTCGCAGATGCCCCAGAGCCCACGTGACAGCGGAGAGAAGCGCCTCGACGACCACCTGATTGCGCCCGACATTGCCTGGTTCCGTCCTGGTTCCACCCTGGTCACTGCTGAGTGACCCAGACTCTGTCCCCTCTGCTTTCAGGTACTCTACAACTTGAGTCCACCCTTGGACTCCACCGGACACTTCGTCTTCACCCTGCCTGCAGCCCTTTCAGCTTCAAGCACCAAGAGCCTGCGTGTCAAAACCCGACGCCACTTCGACCCTGTGCACCCACTTCCTGTGGGTGAGGTAACTTTGCTCCGCCGGTGTTCCCACACTGGTGCACACCTCTAGGGTCTGTGTGTTAAGTTTTGTTCCTCTAGGTTCAGCGGAAGTGTCCTTAAACTTTAACTATTTGACTTTTACGCACCATTGGTTAACATTGGTGCATGCGTGCGCTTTCCGCACATCTCCCGAATCCCGAGGGCCATTCCCGACTTCAGCATTGCTTGTCCTGACTGCTCCCAGCGATTCCCTAGGCCCTAGGCCTAACCACTGTTCGAGTGGCCTCTCTTATACCACTTGTTTAGTATATGGTTTGAGTGGCCCCCTGCCCTCATCCATAATTGTGCAACTTTGTATGTTTAAACAGTGCTTTTGATTTAACGCTTGTGCCCCTTTATTCATAAAGAATACTGGGGATTGTTTTTAGTAATAAACACATATATTTTTATAATATATACTTGTGTGGTGTCCTTTCATTTGGTATTACAGGATTGTATGTGGTAAAACAGCTCGCTTAACACGACCTCTTAAGTTAAGCCTTTAGGCTGCTTAGTCCATGCTACCCCTAGGATAGCTTGTCTAATAAGGTTGACTTACAACCAGACACCATAAGGGGATTGTTTGGTCAGGTAGTAGGTGGTTCCAGAATTGGAAACATCCACTACCAGGCCAACTTCTCACATTGGTGAGCAGCGGTGCGGATTTGAGCTTGCTGTTGTTTTACCATTGCAATCTTTATATCAAATTGAAAGATCACATCAAGTACCTCTAGGTACATATAAAATCAAAAGCTTAGCATATTAAGTTCTACTGAACTTAGTAGTTGTAGGTTGAAGGGAGTAGCACACCCCTGACTACAACTCACTAGCAAGGTCCAGTAGGAAAACACTTAGTGTAGGTAAGTGCACCACTTACACCTCACTAGTAACCATGTCCGACACAGGAAAGGCCTCAGGGTCTAGTCCTGTGACAGTTGACCCTACCCAGGCAACTTCTGGATATGACAAACTAACCCGCAGAGACTTGATTGTCTTGTGCAAAGCAAGAGGGTTAAAAAGGGGCAGAAGCCCCACCTGCCTAATCCTGATAGGACTCCTAGAACAGGATGACTTAGAGAGGGCAAAAGCAGCTTCCCTAGATACAGGAACTGAAGGGAACCCCCCTGCAGTTGATCCCCCTGAAGAGGAGGATGATGATGACTTGGATGAGGACTCAGAAGTTGAGGACTTAGAAGTACAGGATCAGGGTAGCCAGGTTCCAGTTGGTAGGCTTAGCCAGGCCAACTTGGACCTACTGGGGAATGGAGAGGGCCAGCACCTCCCCAGAACCCAACATATGATTCCCCCAGGCAACAGAAGAGTGAGATCTCCCTCAGGAGACTCTCATCTTTCTAGTGCCTCCAGGGAATCACAGAGAGGCATGAATGCTTCTCAAAAGTTAGAGCATAGGGCCAGAATGAGGGCTGTCAAACTCCAGATAGAGAGGGAGGAGGTAGCCTTGGCTCAAGCTAGACTTGCCTTGGCAAGAGAGCAGAAATTAAGTGGCTTAGATGTCACTGGTGGCAGCAATTTTCCAAGAGAAAAAGACAGGGCCTATGACAATAGAAACCTGACCAAGATTGTGCCCCCCTTTAAAGAAGGGGATGACATCCACAAATGGATGACTGCTCTTGAGAGAGCCTGCATGGTACAGCAGGTTCCTGAGAACCAGTGGGCTGCAATTTTGTGGTACTCCTTTTCTGAGAAAGGGAGAGACAGGCTCCTCACAGTTAGACCTGAGGATGCCAAAAACTACTCTGTTTTGAAGAGTGCTCTCATTGAAGGGTATGGCCTAACCACTGAGCAATACAGGTTGTTGTTCAGAGACACCCAGAAAGCACAGACTCAAGACTGGACTGATTTTGTGGAGTGTGCCACTAAGGCTTTGGAGGGTTGGTTACAGGGAAGTAAAGTTTCAGACTATACAGGATTGTACAATCTTATGATGAGAGAACAGATCCTTAATAACTGTACAAACCAGCTGTTGCATCAATACCTTATTGACTCTGATCTGACCTCTCCCCAAGAATTGGGAAAGAAGGCAGACAAATGGGTCAGAACAAGGATTAAGCAGAAACCCCAGAACCAAGGTGGTGACCAGAAGAAAACAGACCAGAAGGGTGGTAATCAGAATCAGAAAGATAAAGAAAAAGACCAGAAGTCTTCAGGCCCCCAAACTAATAGTAAGGAGGGTGGTTCCCAAAATGGTAACAAGAAGAAGAAGAACAAAGGTCCAAAGACACCTTGGTGTAATACCTGCAAATCAGTTTCACACTGGGGCAGTGAGTGCACCAAGGCAAATCCAGTTCCCACCACTACAGCTCCTAAAGCAACTGCAACCCCAAGTACAGTAAGCAGTGGTGGAACACAGTCCAAGGGTGTAGCTGGGTTGACCCTGGGTATTGAAGTAGGATCTGGCCTAGTCAGAGTCCCTACACAGGCAGTTCTCCTGTATGATGTGGACATTGAGTTGCCCACTGCAGTAAGCCCCACTAACCTGGGCAAATACAGGCAGACTCCCTTAATAAATGAGAAACTGGCTCAAGCTTACAGGGACACATGTGCTAGTGTCACCATGGTGACCCCTGGCTTTGTGGACCCTGGACAGATTGTACTAGGAGAGAGCTACCTAGTAACCAATGCAAGCAACTCCACTACCTCCCATAGTGTGGCAGTTGTGAACTTCTCCTAGGGAGGGGTTGATGGCCTAAAGAAAGTTGTGGTGAGTGCAGACCTACCAGTAGACTGTCTGTTAGGCAATGACCTTGAAAGCTCAGCATGGTCAGAAGTGGAGTACAGGACTCATGCAGAAATGCTAGGGATTTCAGAGCATGTCCTTGCCATGACAAGGGCTCAGGCTAAGAAGTGCCTTCCTGAACCAGTGGTGGATCTTGAGACAATAGACCAGCCACAACCCAAGAGAAGGAGCAAGAGAGGAAAGGCCTCGCCTTCCACCTTGCCCCAGGTTGAGGATCAGGTTTCAGAGGAAACTGATTCTGCAGTCCAAGAGGAGACTGTCTCTGAGGAGCTTGAACCTGACCAGGTTGAGTTTCTGGGGACAGGGGGACCCTCAAGGGCAGACCTGAGGCAGGCTCAATTAGATTGCCCTTCCCTTGAACCCCTCAGACAGCAGGCTGCTGCTGAGGCTGCTGGGGATGCCCAAGGTACCCATACTATGTATTGGGATGAGGGACTCCTTTACTCAGAGGCTAGAGCCCCCAAGCCTGGCATGACCAGGAGGTTGGTGATACCTCTGCAGTTTAGGGGATTCCTCCTTACCTTGGCCCATGATATTCCCCTTGCAGGACACTTAGGCCAGAACAAGACGTGGGACAGGCTTGTTCCACACTTTCACTGGCCTCACATGTCAGAGGATGTCAAGGAGTTTTGTCGCTCCTGTGTCACTTGCCAAGCCAGTGGTAAGTCAGGTGGCACAACAAAGGCCCCCCTAATACCACTACCTGTGGTGGGGGTCCCCTTTGAGAGAGTTGGAATTGATATTGTGGGTCCAATGGACCCCCAAACAGCATCTGGGAACAGATTCATACTGGTGGTAGTGGATCATGCCACCAGGTACCCAGAGGCTATTCCCCTAAGGACCACCACAGCACCTGTGGTGGCAAAAGCCCTCATTGCAGTTTTCTCAAGAGTGGGCTTTCCTAAGGAGGTACTATCAGATAGGGGGACAAATTTTATGTCCAGCTATCTAAAAGCAATGTGGAAGGAATGTGGAGTAAACTACAAGTTTACCACCCCATATCATCCACAATGCAATGGGCTTGTGGAGAGATTTAACAAGACCCTTAAAGGCATGATAAAAGGATTACCAGAGAAGCTCAGGCGGAAATGGGACATTCTTTTACCCTGCCTGCTCTTTGCTTACAGAGAGGTCCCACAGAAGGGGGTTGGCTACAGCCCTTTTGAACTTTTGTTTGGCCACCCTGTGAGAGGTCCATTGTGTTTGGTGAAGGAAGGATGGGAGTTACCTCTCAAAAAGCCCAAACTAGACATAGTGGACTATGTACTTGGTCTCCGCTCCAGGATGGCTGAGTACATGGAAAGAGCATCCAAAAACCTGGAGGCCAGCCAAGAATTGCAGAAAGCTTGGCATGACCAAAAGGCTGTACTGGTAGAGTTCCAACCAGGACAGAAGGTATGGGTACTGGAGCCAGTGGCTCCAGCAGCACTCCAAGACAAATGGAGTGGACCCTATCCTATTATTGAGAAGAAAGGGGAAGTCACCTACTTGGTAGACTTTGGAACACCCAGGAGCCCTCACAGGGTAATCCATGTGAATCGCTTGAAGGCATTTGTAGACAGGGAGGACATGAGCTTGCTCATGGCCACAGATGGGGAACAGGAGGAAGAGAGTGACCCTCTCCCAGACCTGCTTTCCCAGAACCCTGATGATGGTTCAGTTGATGGAGTAGCCTTGGCAGGCAGCCTCACTGACCAGCAACAGAGGGACTGCAGACAAGTTTTGCAGGCTCACAGGCAAATGTTTTCACTCACCCCCAGCCAAACTGACTGGTGTACCCATGTTGTGGACACTGGTGACAGTCTGCCTGTCAAGAATAAGATCTACAGGCAACCTGATCATGTCAGGGATTGCATCAAGGCTGAGGTGCAAAAGATGTTGGAGCTTGGAGTGATTGAGCCATCAGAGAGCCCATGGGCCAGCCCAGTAGTCCTGGTGCCAAAACCTCATACCCAAGATGGTAAGAGAGAAATGAGGTTTTGCGTGGATTACAGGGGTCTCAATGCTGTCACTAGGACAGATGCTCACCCCATTCCAAGAGCAGATGAGCTCATTGACAGATTGGCTTCTGCCAAGTTTCTGAGCACATTTGATCTGACAGCTGGCTACTGGCAAATCAGACTAGCTGAGGAGTCAAAAGCCAAAACAGCATTCTCTACCCCTAGTGGACATTATCAGTTTGTGGTAATGCCCTTTGGTTTGAAGAATGCACCTGCCACTTTTCAAAGGTTGGTGAACCAAGTCCTTACTGGGTTGGATGACTTTTGTGCAGCTTATCTGGATGATATTGCTGTCTTTAGCTCCACCTGGGAGGATCACCTGATCCACCTGAAGAAAGTTTTGGAGGCCCTGCAAAAGGCAGGCCTAACTATCAAGGCCACAAAGTGCCAGATAGGGCAGAGTAAGGTTGTATACCTGGGCCACCTAGTAGGTGGAGGCCAGGTTCAGCCACTGGAAAGCAAAATCCAGGCCATACAGGACTGGGCTCCTCCAGTTACCCAGACACAAGTCAGAGCCTTCTTGGGCCTGACTGGGTATTACAGAAAGTTTGTGAAAAACTATGGGTCTATAGTGACCCCATTAAATGACTTGACATCCAAGAAGATGCCAAAAAAGGTTCAGTGGACAGTTAGCTGTCAGAAGGCATTTGAAGACCTGAAGAAGGCCATGTGCTCTGCACCTATCCTAAAAAGTCCTGACTACTCCAAACAGTTCATTGTTCAGACAGATGCTTCTGAGTTGGGGGTGGGAGCTGTACTCTCACAACTTAATCAAGATGGTCAAGACCAGCCAATTGCTTTCATTAGCAGGAGGCTAACCCCAAGAGAAAAACGTTGGTCAGCCATTGAGAGGGAGGCCTTTGCTGTGGTTTGGGCATTAAAGAAGTTGAGGTCCTACTTGTTTGGAACTCACTTCCTAGTGCAAACAGACCATAAGCCCCTCTTATGGCTTAATCAGATGAAGGGTGAAAATCCCAAACTGCTCAGGTGGTCCATTTCCCTACAGGGGATGGACTTTACAGTGGAGCACCGCCCAGGGACTGACCATGGTAATGCAGATGGTCTCTCCAGGTACTTCCACTTAGAACATGAAGACTTATCTGGTCAAGGTTAGTTTAATGTCCCTGCGTTTGGGGGGGGGTTGTGTAGGAGAGTAGGGTCTGCTATCCTATGGTCACCCCAAATTTTTGCTTTTTGCTTCACTGGTTTTCGACTACTGAGGCTGTGGGCCTGCTGATCAGACCCCCAGCCTGCTGTTCTCTCACTAAATTAATGACACATGTGCTATAGGCACATACCAATTGGAAATGGACTCCTTGTCAGCCCCTGTAGAATGCACTATAGGTGCACAGGGCACAGGAGCCACTAAGGCCTACCAGGGGCTGCAGCATATCTTTTGCCACCCCTGGCTGGTTCTTAAATTGACACAACTGGCTGATCACTCAGCTGGGGTAAGGTGGTGTACACACCCCTTGCTTAGATATAGTATACCTATGTCTAAACCTATATCTGGACACATGTAAACCTGTGAGCCACTCCTATAGACAGGCCTCACCAATCCTGGAGGCTGGGTGCTTGGTTTTTATGTGAGATGGAGCTCTAGCATGAGCTGAGCCTGTCTGCAGCCGTCGGGAACAAATCCCTAAGCTGTTTCAGGATAATGCCATACCATATACTATTAAGTGCCTTATAATCCTCGCGGTTATTTAGCAACTCTGGTTTGGCTTTATCAAAACATGTCGTGTAAGGTGTCATACGCTTTGGAATACCATCCCCTCGCCAGTTCTGGCGACGGGGATGGCATTCCACCCCTCTAGAGGGGTAAGACATGTTACTTCACTTTAATGCGGTTGATTTCTCCAAAGGCCTTAAGATCCACAAAATGGATGCCTCTGCCACAGACAAATGTCTGGACCCCTGGAGCTGACCGAAACCCAGTCAAGGGGGTCCTGGACAAAGGGTTTCCTGTCACAGGAGGGTGTCACCGCCCTCCAGACAGGAGATAGTGTATTGTAGCAGGGAGGTTTGAAAGAAACCAGACACTGCCTGGGGCGCACAAGGCTGCCCCTTGCATAATCCGGCCAAACCGGTTCTGGGGCACTCCAGCCCTCGTGCCAGGGCGGCCTGGATCAAAGGAAGGGGGTGTAACCACCCACTTCCTGGGTCCCACCCATAGGAGGGGACCTAGCAGGTAATCACGCCCACCAGATTCGAATAAGAGTGGGAGCAGTGCCAATGCACATCAGATTTCCTGGAAGAAACATTTGAAACGATATTCTGGACCCTTCGCCCTCCATCTCAACGTGGAAGCCCGAAGAATCTCCCTTGTGGTCAAGGAGTGACCACCCTGCAGCAGCAGGCACCATCCAGCCCTCGACGTCTACTTAGTTGCAGTTCCCGCCGGAACTCGAGCGACTGAGATCGACGAGATCAAGCCTGCCCAGCTTCTAACAGCCCGATCCACAGTCCCTGCAAAGCTGAGACCCGTGGAGGCGACCGGAAGCGTGGGGCACGCCATCTTGAAGTGACCACGAGACGCTGACCGTGCAGCCCACGAGTGACCCTCGAAGCTGCACACCGGGGTTTGAGAAGCCCCCACCCTGAGCTACTCCTGAGCCGAAGTTCAGCCCTCCACACTCGACGAGTGCTGCGTGGGGCCCTTTGGCACGATTTGGCTCAACGCGTTGGCCCGGTCACTTGCCAGCTGGCTTGTGGTCCCTGTGCCGACGAACTACAAAAGAAGACTCGTGATTCTGGTTGCTCCAGATCCACACCAGCTCCCCTGAAAGGGAGCCCCGACTCTGACCTTCCTGGTCCGAGTGAGACGCCATCTTCCAATCCCGCGTGGATTGCTCTTACCAAGGCTTGTTTGCTCCAAACCGGAAGCCGACTGCACCGACGGTGAGAGCCTGCGTGGGACAGATCGTGACCTGCTCCTGGACGTCGCAGATGCCCCAGAGCCCACGTGACAGCGGAGAGAAGCGCCTCGACGACCACCTGATTGCGCCCGACATTGCCTGGTTCCGTCCTGGTTCCACCCTGGTCACTGCTGAGTGACCCAGACTCTGTCCCCTCTGCTTTCAGGTACTCTACAACTTGAGTCCACCCTTGGACTCCACCGGACACTTCGTCTTCACCCTGCCTGCAGCCCTTTCAGCTTCAAGCACCAAGAGCCTGCGTGTCAAAACCCGACGCCACTTCGACCCTGTGCACCCACTTCCTGTGGGTGAGGTAACTTTGCTCCGCCGGTGTTCCCACACTGGTGCACACCTCTAGGGTCTGTGTGTTAAGTTTTGTTCCTCTAGGTTCAGCGGAAGTGTCCTTAAACTTTAACTATTTGACTTTTACGCACCATTGGTTAACATTGGTGCATGCGTGCGCTTTCCGCACATCTCCCGAATCCCGAGGGCCATTCCCGACTTCAGCATTGCTTGTCCTGACTGCTCCCAGCGATTCCCTAGGCCCTAGGCCTAACCACTGTTCGAGTGGCCTCTCTTATACCACTTGTTTAGTATATGGTTTGAGTGGCCCCCTGCCCTCATCCATAATTGTGCAACTTTGTATGTTTAAACAGTGCTTTTGATTTAACGCTTGTGCCCCTTTATTCATAAAGAATACTGGGGATTGTTTTTAGTAATAAACACATATATTTTTATAATATATACTTGTGTGGTGTCCTTTCATTTGGTATTACAGGATTGTATGTGGTAAAACAGCTCGCTTAACACGACCTCTTAAGTTAAGCCTTTAGGCTGCTTAGTCCATGCTACCCCTAGGATAGCTTGTCTAATAAGGTTGACTTACAACCAGACACCATAAGGGGATTGTTTGGTCAGGTAGTAGGTGGTTCCAGAATTGGAAACATCCACTACCAGGCCAACTTCTCACAACATCCCATACCGCTACTGTTTCAGGGACTATTCTTCACACAAAGAAGTATGAACAAGATAAATAGGACATTGTTGATGATAGGTGCAGTTCGACTTTCGACATACCTCAGTCCGAACAGAAGTTGAACCCCCATTCCCCTGACCGACTATCTAGAATGTCTGACCAATGATTTTACGACCCAGAAGAACAGAAGAAGAGAGACTACCTCCGAGTCCTGGCCTATCTGAGTTACTGAAACATGACTGCCAAGTGCAGTAGTTCAAACCATTCCGCTCACTCACTCGTGAACAAAAACCACACAGTGTTTGTTAGTTTTTAATTTTTATTTTCAATTGAGAAATGAAAACATTATTTCTTTATTTTTAATAGCGTAGTATTCTTATGGATGAAGATGACGTTAAAGTTTACTTTAAACAACATTCCCATGAATGAAATTAGTATGACTCAAACTTAAAAATAGTTAACACTAACAGACACAGGAAATTAGTAGAATAACTGTGTGTGAGCCCCCACCTTCTTTAAAGTACTTAAGTACTGCTGGTGGTGACTCAGTAGTAGTTGGTGAATCGTCTGGCTGAAGGGCAATGGAATCTTCTTTCTGTAATGAGAAAAATGGTGCACGTTAAGCAAGCATTAATCAGTTGTCAAAAGAAGAAGTGTAGCATTTAATGGAATAAGCATCTAAAAGGTTAACACCCTCCCCAAAACCGTAACATTTTTTCAATCCCAGTAATACAAAATGTGTTATGTAACATTTCCTTCCATTACGAGACAAAATAGGGGGTTGTGTATGGCATCTGAATATATGACATGTTTTTCCTAGACGTCACAACATCTGATGCGGCACAGATGACCATCCGTGCTGGGGCCAGCAGTGCGGAGGGGTCCACTCTGGATGCGGCGGTGCCAACAGGAGGAGCTGGGGGGGGAAGGCTCAGCGGCGGCGGATGGTGGTAAGTTATTATACTACTTACTTATTATATTTTTTTTGAGTAGGCTCGTAAAGGAGTGTATGATGTACTGTACAGTAGTACACAGTACACTAGTATAAGTACACTGTACTGTCAAGAACATTTACTAATTTATAACTACTTTTTGGGCTATCACGGAGAAGACAGTCAACCTTGACTTGTAATAGCATTAGTGGCTGTACTTCTCTGGTAACCAATGGTCCCCTCTATTTCACTTGAACTCAGCTGGCCAATTTTTATTTTAAAGCCAAGTCATATCAGATCAGATGTAGTTTAGGGATGTGAAGAACGAAAAGCTAAAGAAGAGTGAAACGAAGGACGAGCGAGTCTTAATATTTATTTATGACTGTAAAAAATGGTTTTGTTGAATGCAATTCAACATAAGAAAGAATACAGCGGTTTCCAAAATATAATGAAAAGGGTGTAAGTTGGTTGTTAACAAAAAGAAATTTTGGTACATTTGAGACATTAAGAAGAATCATAGACGTACTTTGTAAGCCTGGATGTTATCTTCTTTATCCTCCTCGTCGATAGCAGAGGTGTATGATGTAGTAGCGCAGACGCTGAGTGGATGAAGTATGGCCAGTGGCAGTGCCACCCCTATAGAAAAGTAAGACATTCCTATTCCCACCTGCATGTACTGCTTAAAGTACTGCGAGTCTGCATCATCATGGCCTGTGTCTGTATTTCTTGGGTTAAAGCTGAGTGAGCTGCCATTATAGCGGCTACCACAAGTTCACGTACCAGTAATTTCTTTTGCAAAACAAGAGAAAAAAGTAAAAAGGCATTTTTTAGTACTATCTGACTATGTATGTACTAGTAGTGAGTCCACCTATAGTGCTGCTTGTGGAATTCCTGAAACTCACAGTGTCACAGGCTTACAAAGACGGCGGAAAGATACAGGCCAAAATGTTTTACTGTGTTTGCTACTTGCTGGTGTTACTGAGTGTCACAGGCTCTGTAGAAATGACTGTCCCCTTTTTGGAGCCTCGCTGGGCTCTGAATAAACAAATGGCCCCTGAGAATCTCTGGGCTCTCAAAGATAGTTGTGGCGCCTGAGCCCCTCGTGGGCTCTCAGTAAATCAAAATGCCCCCTTGAGCCTTTCAGGCTCATACACAAAATACGGCCGTTGGAGTCCCTCCGGGACTCAAGAGAACAAATGGCTCTGGGCGTTGGAGTCCCTCTTCGGGGGACTCGAAAGGAAATGATGCCACCCAGAGCCTCTCGCGGCCCTGAAGAAATGCCCCAGTAACGTAGGAGCCCGCCCGGGGCTCAAATCTGCAGGGAGGCCCCCCCGGGGCCTCTCAGGCTCTTTGACAACAAAGCCCTGGTACTGGAGGGGAGGGCGGGCGCCGGCAATGTGCCCCGACGCCCTCCTCCCTAGACGGGAACACCGAGCCCCACTTACCCGGTTTCTGGTGGGCGCTCCCAGGGTCTCCAGGCTCCTTCTATTCCTCGGCAGCTGCGGGGCTCTCCCCACACCACGGTTGCCCCGCTGCTGGACAGAAGGCTTCTCTCTCTCCTGGGTGAGTGCACCGGATCCCAGGGTCGGCTCCCGGTAGCTTCCGGCTCCCTCCTTCCTGTCCCGGGCTGGCAGCCAATCAGAGCGCGGCCTGGGGAATGAGGTCACGGCCTGCCTGACTTCCTGTACGGCCGGGCGGCGACGGGGAAAACTTCACAGGGCAATGCCGGGTGGGCACCGGCCTTAAGCTCAATAAAGCGCTCCCAAAGCGCTCGTGACAGGGTAAAGCACAAGGTCCTTGGCAGGGTGGGCACCTGCCAGGGGACTGTCAAATCGGCAAAAAGTGGCGTGGGCAGCCACGAAAAGGGAAAGTAAAGCGCTCCCAGCGCTCAAAGACGATTCGCAGCGCTCTCAGCGCTAGGGGTGCAGGCACAGCGCTCCCAAGCGCTAGGGGCACAGCAAAGTTCCTTAAAGCAGGCAGGGGGCAAGGCTGGGCCCAGAGCCAGCTCACTGGGTCTCCAGGCAGGGAGATAATCCAAGTGGCGGTCTTCCTGGCCCCAGCAACAGCAGCAGCCCCCTCAGGCAGGATCCTGGCAGAGAACAGTTTGTGTGGCGACACAGCCCCATTTTTATGCACCACATTCCTTTGTCTGTAGGTGCAGGGTGGGGGAGAAAACAGTCACAGCTGGTTTTGGAGCACCCTTGATGTGCTCATCACCTCACTCTATTCACTGGCAGGGCTAGGGTCGTTAGACGCACCACAGGGGGCGGGGCCAGCATTGTGTGGGGAAAGCCCAGCCCCATCAGGAACCAGGTGCAGCCCTCCCCTCACATCAGCATGCTGATCTGAGCACTCACCACTGGGCAGACCCATCCAGACATCCTGGATCCTGGTATCCCAGCCAACTCCAGCCAATCACACACCAGCACCCTCACAGCCATCTACCACTTCGCCGCGCTGGCGCTGCTACTAGCGCTGCTACTAGCGCCGAGTACTTTTTAAAACTTCCTGTTTTGCATTTGGGTTCGTTTTTCTGTTTCATTCTTCCCTGATTTTAGCCTGCCTGCTTGCTGCCAGCGCCCCCTTCTCCCCTTACCTGCACCTTAAAAACGGCATTTTCTGCCTGCCAAGCACCACCACTTTGGTGGGTCCGGGTCCTGGGGGTCATTTTGGGCGCCATATTTGTTTGGGCTACTTCAGCCAGCGGCGGCCGCCATCTTGGAGCGGACTCGCACGCTCAGGCTTGATTGGAGCGCCTACTTAAGGCGGGCTCTAGCGTGGTGCTGGTTAGACCATCTACCACTTCGCCGCGCTCGCGCTGCTACTAGCGCCGAGTACTTTTTAAAACTTCCTGTTTTGCATTTGGGTTCGTTTTTCTGTTTCATTCTTCCCTGATTTTAGCCTGCCTGCTTGCTGCCAGCGCCCCCTTCTCCCCTTACCTGCACCTTAAAAACGGCATTTTCTGCCTGCCAAGCACCACCACTTTGGTGGGTCCAGGTCCTGGGGGTCATTTTGGGCCCCATCTTTGTTTGGGCTACTTCAGCCAGCGGCGGCCGCCATCTTGGAGCGGACTCGCACGCTCAGGCTTGATTGGAGCGCCTACTTAAAGTCGCTCCCTCACGCGCAGCGTGACGCGCAGGTGGACGCCCTCGCTTAGCCTGAGTCGTGCTGGAGTCCTGCCCGTCTGCGCCCGTCAGCGTCCCGGAGGCGTCGGGGCGGCGGGGGACCCCGGTCCGGCAATACTCTGGCTGAGATGATTTGCTATTCCTCTGCGTCATTGCGGGACATGCGGGGCCATTCTAGCTCTTGCCGCTCCATTTTCCCGGGGCGGTTTAGGGGCAAACGACGCTGTCCGGGCTGTGGTTGGACGCCTTCCTGGATTTGTGCTACGGTTCCTCACCCGGCAACAGCTGGCGTGAAGCATCTTTGCCTGCTGCTGAACACGAGGTCGGTAGGGCGCCACGCCCTGCACATTTACGATCTTCTGGTCAGGGAAAATCCCCTGTGCTTGCTACTGACCGAAACTTGGCTGGGAGAGGCTTCCAATCCGGACGTCTTCTCAGCCATTCCTCCTGCGTACAATATCTTCCGGCAGGACAGAGTTAAGGGCAGGGGAGGGGGAGTGGCGGTTGTGGTGAAAAAGAGCGTCTCCTGCTCGGTGCTTCCCCTGAACTCCATTGGGAATGCCGAGTCGCTCGCCTTCACGCTCAGACTGTCCCCAGGTCAGGCCTTGAAGGGGTTGTTGGTTTATAGACCACCAGGCCCGGTGGGTTCCTTTTTGGAGGATCTGCAGACAGCCGTCTCTGAGCTGGCGCTGACCACACAGCATTGTGTTGTGGCCGGTGATTTCAACTTCCACCTTGACACGGCGGACGACCCTGTTGCGGCCAAATTGCTGGATGTAGCCGTACGCTATATAAAAGCTACTTAACATAACAACATAACATAACATAACATAACAGCACACGTACAGCCATGTCTAGAAGTGGTACTTCCCCACTAGACACTGTAGGAAGGTGGCTACCTGACTATGGTTACCCCAGATTTGTTGCCTGTGTTTAGCTGGTTTTTTGACTTAGTTGACCTGGTTCCCTGCTAATCAGGGCCCCAGGCCATCTGCTCTCTCTGTAAAATGGATTCCATGTACCCTAGGTACATACCACAATTGAAAATGGACTCCTTGTCAGCCCCTGTATAATGCACTATAGGTGCCCAGGGCATAGGAGCCACCAAGGCCTACCAGGGGCTGCAGCATATCTTTTGCCACCCCTGGCTGGTTCTTAAATTTACACAACTGGCTGATCACTCAGCTGGGGTAAGGTGGTGTAATCACCCCTTACTTAGATATAGTATACCTATATCTAAACCTATATCTGGACACATATAAACCTGTGAGCCACTCCTATGGAAGGCCTCATCAATCCTGGAGGCAGAGTGCGTGGTTTAATGTGAGATGGAGCTCTAGCATGAGCTGAGCCTGTCTGCAGCTGTCGGGAACAACTCCCTAAGCTGTTTCAGGATAATGCCATACCATATACTCTTAAGTGCCTTATAATCCTCGCGGTTATATAGCAACTCTGGTTTGGCTTTATCAAAACATGTTGTGTAAGGTGTTCTGGCGACGGGGATAGCATTCCACCCCTCTAGAGGGGTAAGACATGTTACTTTACTTAAATGCGGTTAATTTCTAAAAGGACCTTAGATCCACAAAATGGATGCCTCTGCCACAGACAAGAGTCTGACCCCCTGCAGCTGACCGAAACTCAGCCAAATGGGGCCTGGACAAAGGGTTTCCTGTCGCAGGGGGGTGTTACCACCCTCCAGACAGGAGATAGTGGATTGTAGCAGGGAGGTTTGAAAGAAACCAGACACTGCTTGGGGCGCACAAGGCTGCCCCTTGCATAATCCGGTCAAACCAGTTCTGGGGCACTCCAGCCCTCGTGCCAGGGCGGCCTGGATCAAAGGAAGGGGGTGTATCCACCCACTTCCTGGGTCCCACCCATAGGAGGGGACCTAGCAGGTAATCCAGCCCCCCAAATTAGTATAAGACTGGGAGCAGTGCCAATGCACTTTAGATTTCCTGATGAAACATAAGAAACGAAACTCTGGACCCTTCGACATCCTACTCAACGTAGAAGACTGAAGAGTCTCCCTTGTGGTCAAGGAGTGACCACCCTGTGCAAACAGTCACCATCCAGCCATCGACATCTGCTTTGTCGCAGTTCCCGCCAGAACCCGAGCGACAGAGATTGACGAGATCAAGCTTGCCTGCCTTCCAACAGCCCGATCCACAGTCCCTGCAGAGCAGAGACCCGTGGAGGCGACCGGAAGCGTGGGGCACGCCATCTTTAATTGACCACGAGACGCTGACCGTGCAGCCCGTAAGTGACCCTCGAAGCTGTACACCGGGGTTTGAGAAGCCCCAACCCTGAGCCACTCTTGCACTGAAGTTCAGCCCTCCACACTCGACGAGTGCTGCGTGGGGCCCTTCTGCTCCATTTGGCTCAACGCGTTGGCCCGGTCACTTGCCAGCCGGCTAGTGGCCCCTGTACCGACGAACTTTGAAATTCGACCTGCACATCTGGTTGCTCCAGATCTGCACCAGCTCCCCTGAAAAGGAGCCCCCACTCTGACCCTCCTGGTTCAAGTGAGAAGCAATCTCCCGGTTCCGCATGGATTGCTCTTGCCAAGTGTTGTTTGCTCCAAACTTGAAGCTGACTGCGCCGACGGTGAGAGCCCTTGTGGGACAGATCGTGACCCGCTCCTGGACGTCGCAGATGCCCCAGAGCCCACGTGACAGCGGAGAGAAGCTCCTCGACGACCACCTGATTGCGCCCGACATTGCCTGGTTCCGTCCTGGTTCCACCCTGGTCACTGCTGAGTGACCCAGACTCTGTCCCCTCTGCTTTCAGGTACTTTTCGACTCGAGTCCACCCTTGGACTCCACCGGACACTTCTCTTTCACCCCGCCTGCAGCCCTTTCAGCTCCAAGCACCAAGAGCCTGCGTGACGAAACCCGACTCAACTTCGACCCTGTGCACCCGCTTCCTGTGGGTGAGGTAACTTTGCTCCGCCGGTGTTCCCACACTGGTACACATCTCTAGGGTCTGTGTCTTAAGTTTTGTTCCTCTAGGTTCAGCGGAAGTGTCCTTAAACTTTAACTTTACAACTTTTACGCACCATTGGTTAACATTGGTGCACGCGTGCGCTTTCCGCACTGCTCCCGAATCCCGTGGGCCTCTCCCGACTTCAGCATTGCTTGTCTCGACTGCTCCCAGCGATTCCCTAGGCCCTAGGCCTAACCACTGTTCGATTGGTATCTCTTATACCACTTGTTTAATATATGGTTAGAGTGGCCCCCCGCCCTCATCCATAATTGTGCAACTTTGTATGTTTAAACTGTGCTTTTGATTTAACGCTTGTGCCCCTTTATTCATAAAGAATACTGGGGATTGTTTTTAGTAATAAATACATATATTTTTATAATATATACTTGTGTGGTGTCCTTTCATTTGATATTACAGGATTGTATGTGGTAAAACAGCTCGCTTAACACGACCTCTTAAGTTAAGCCTTTAGGCTGCTTAGTCCATGCTACCCCTAGGATAGCTTGTCTAACAAGGTTGACTTACAACCAGACACCATAAGGGATTGTTTGGTCTGATAACCGGTGGTTCCAGAATTGGAAACATCACCTATCAGGCCAACTTCTCACATTGGTGGCAGCGGTGGGATTTGAGCTTGCTGTTGTTTTACCATTGCAATCTTTTATCAAATTGAAAGATCACATCAAGTACCTCAAGGTACATATAAATCAAAAGCTTAGCATATTTAAGTTCTACTGAACTTAGTAGTTGTAGATTAAAGGGATTAGCACACCCTGACTACAACTCACTAGCAAGGTACAGTAGGAAAACACTTAGTGTAGGTAAGTGCACCACTTACACCTCACTAGTAGTCATGTCTGACACAGGAAAAGCCTCAGGGTCTGCTCCTGTGACAGTTGACCTTACCAAGGCAACTTCCAGCTATGACAAATTAACCCGAAAGGACTTGATTGCCTTGTGCATATCAAGAGGGTTAAAAAGGGGCAGAAGTCCCACATGTCCTATCCTGATAGCCATTCTAGAACAGGATGACTTAGAGAAGGCGAATGAAGTTCCCTTAGAGTCAGGAGATGGAGTGAACCCCCCTGTAACTGATACCCCTCCAGAGGAAGGAGAAGAGGAGGAAGAAGAGGAGGAGGAGGACTCAGATGTAGAGGACCCAGAAGATCAGGATCAGAGGGGTAGCCAGGTCCTAGTTGCCAGGCTTAACCAGGCCAACTTAGACCTACTGGGAAATGGAGAGGGCCAGCACCTCCCCAGATCCCACCATATCATTCTCCCAGGCAACAGAAGAGTGAGATCTCCCTCAGGGGACTCTCATATTTCTAGTGCCTCAAGAGAATCTCAGAGAGGTATGACTGCCTCTCAGAAGATAGAGCATAGGTCCAGAATGAGGGCTGTCAAACTCCAAATAGAGAGGGAGGAGGTAGCCTTGGCTCAAGCTAGACTTGCCTTGGCAAGAGAGCAAAAATTGTGTGGCTTAGATGCCACTGGTGGCAGCAATATTCCTAAAGAGAAACCCAGGTCCTATGATAGTAGCAACCTGACAAAGATTGTGCCCCCCTACAAGGAAGGGGATGACATCCACAAGTGGATAACTGCTCTTGAGAGAGCCTGCATGGTACAGCAGGTTCCTGAGGAACAGTGGGCAGCAATCATATGGTACTCCTTTTCAGAGAAAGGGAGAGATAAGCTCCTCACTGTTAGACATGAGGATGCAAACAATTACAAAGTCCTTGTAGGAAGGTGGCTACCTGACTATGGTTACCCCAGATTTTTTGCCTGTGTTTAGCTGGTTTTTTGACTTAGTTGACCTGGTTCCCTGCTAATCAGGGCCCCAGGCCATCTGCTCTCTCTGTAAAATGGATTCCATGTACCCTAGGTACATACCACAATTGGAAATGGACTCCTTGTCAGCCCCTGTATAATGCACTATAGGTGCCCAGGGCATAGGGGCCACCAAGGCCTACCAGGGGCTGCAGCATATATTTTGCCACCCCTGGCTGGTTCTTAAATTGACACAACTGGCTGATCACTCAGCTGGGGTAAGGTGGTGTAATCACCCCTTACTTAGATATAGTATACCTATATCTAAACCTATATCTGGACACATATAAACCTGTGAGCCACTCCTATGGAAGGCCTCATCAATCCTGGAGGCAGAGTGCGTGGTTTAATGTGAGATGGAGCTCTAGCATGAGCTGAGCCTGTCTGCAGCTGTCGGGAACAACTCCCTAAGCTGTTTCAGGATAATGCCATACCATATACTCTTAAGTGCATTATAATCCTTGCGGTTATATAGCAACTCTGGTTTGGCTTTATCAAAACATGTCGTGTAAGGTGTAATACGATTTGGAATACTATCCCCTCGCCAGTTCTGGTGATGGGGATAGCATTCCACCCCTCTAGAGGGGTAACACATGTTACTTTACTTAAATGCGGTTAATTTCTAAAAGGACCTTAGATCCACAAAATGGATGCCTCTGCCACAGACAAGAGTCTGACCCCCTGAAGCTGACCGAAACTCAGCCAAATGGGGCCTGGACAAAGGGTTTCCTGTCGCAGGGGGGTGTTACCACCCTCCAGACAGGAGATAGTGGATTGTAGCAGGGAGGTCTGAAAGAAACCAGACACTGCCTGGGGCGCACAAGGCTGCCCCTTGTATAATCAGGCCAAACCGGTTCTGGGGCACTCCAGCCCTCATGCTAGGGCGGCCTGGATCAAAGGAAGGGGGTGTATCCACCCACTTCCTGGGTCCCACCCATAGGAGGGGACCTAGCAGGTAATCCAGCCCCCAAAATTAGTATAAGACTGGGAGCAGTGCCAATGCACTTCAGATTTCCTGATGAAACATAAGAAACGAAACTCTGGACCCTTCGACATCCTACTCAACGTAGAAGACTGAAGAATCTCCCTTGTGGTCAAGGAGTGACCACCCTGTGCAAACAGGCATCATCCAGCCATCGACGTCTGCTTTGTCGCAGTTCCTGCCAGAACTCAAGCGACAGAGATCGACGAGATCAAGCTTGCCTGCCTTCCAACAGCCCGATCCACAGTCCCTGCAGAGCTGAGACCCGTGGAGGCGACCAGAAGCGTGGGGCATGCCATCTTGAATTGACCACAAGACGCTGACCGTGCAGCCCACGAGTGACCCTCGAAGCTGTACACCGGGGTTTGAGAAGCCCCAACCCTGAGCCACTCTTGCACCGAAGTTCAGCCCTCCACACTTGACGAGTGCTGCGTGGGGCCCTTCTGCTCCATTTGGCTCAACACGTTGGCCAGGTCACTTGCCAGCCGGCTAGTGGCCCCTGTACCGACGAACTTTGAAATTCGACCTGCAACTCTGGTTGCTCCAGATCTGCACCAGCTCCCCTGAAAAGGAGCCCCCACTCTGACCCTCCTGGTTTGAGTGAGAAGCAATCTCCCGGTTCCGCGTGGATTGCTCTTGCCAAGTGTTGTTTGCTCCAAACTTGAAGCCGACTGCGCCGACGGTGAGAGCCCTCGTGGGACAGATCGTGACCCGCTCCTGGACGTCGCAGATGCCCCAGAGCCCACGTGACAGCGGAGAGAAGCTCCTCGACGACCACCTGATTGCGCCCGACATTGCCTGGTTCCGTCCTGGTTCCACCCTGGTCACTGCTGAGTGACCCAGACTCTGTCCCCTCTGCTTTCAGGTACTTTTCGACTCGAGTCCACCCTTGGACTCCACCGGACACTTCTCTTTCACCCCGCCTGCAGCCCTTTCAGCTTCAAGCACCAAGAGCCTGCGTGACGAAACCCGACTCAACTTCGACCCTGTGCACCCGCTTCCTGTGGGTGAGGTAACTTTGCTCCGCCGGTGTTCCCACACTGGTACACATCTCTAGGGTCTGTGTCTTAAGTTTTGTTCCTCTAGGTTCAGCGGAAGTGTCCTTAAACTTTAACTCTACAACTTTTACGCACCATTGGTTAACATTGGTGCATGCGTGCGCTTTCCGCACTGCACCCGAATCCCGCGGGCTTTTCCCGACTTCAGCACTGCTTGTCCCGACTGCTCCCAGCGATTCCCTAGGCCCTAGGCCTAACCACTGTTCGATTGGTATCTCTTATACCACTTGTTTAGTATATGGTTTGAGTGGCCCCCCGCCCTCATCCATAATTGTCAACTTTGTATGTTTAAACTGTGCTTTTGATTTAACGCTTGTGCCCCTTTATTCATAAAGAATACTGGGGATTGTTTTTAGTAATAAATACATATATTTTTATAATATATACTTGTGTGGTGTCCTTTCATTTGATATTACAGGATTGTATGTGGTAAAACAGCTCGCTTAACACGACCTCTTAAGTTAAGCCTTTAGGCTGCTTAGTCCATGCTACCCCTAGGATAGCTTGTCTAATAAGGTTGACTTGCAACCAGACACCATAAGGGATTGTTTGGTCTGATAACCGGTGGTTCCAGAATTGGAAACATCACCTATCAGGCCAACTTCTCACAGTCCTGAAGAGTGTCCTAATAGATGGGTTTGGCTTAACCACTGAACAGTACAGGTTGAAGTTCAGAGACACCCAGAAGACACAGACTCAGGACTGGACTGATTTTGTTGATTGTGCAACTAAGGCTCTGGAGGGTTGGCTACATGGCAGCAAAGAACATGACTTTACAGGATTGTATAATTTGATTATGAGGGAGCAGATCCTAAGTAATTGTCAGAACCAGCTCTTACACCAGCACCTGGTGGACTCTGATCTGACCTCTCCCCAAGAATTGGGAAAGAAGGCAGACAAGTGGGTCAGAACCAGGATTAGGCATAAGAATCAGGACAGTAACCAGAAGAAGGAGTCTACCAAGCCTCAAGATAAGGGTGGGGATAAAAATAAAGAAAAGACTTCCACAGGGCCCCAAAACTCCAAGAATGGGGGTGGGTCCCAAGACACTTCTTCAACAGAGAAAAAGCCTTATTGTCATGTCTGTAAACAGGTTCAACAAGTTCAAAAGGGCTGTAGCCAACCCCCTTCTGTGGGACCTCTCTGTAAGCAAAGAGCAGGCAGGGTAAAAGAATGTCCCATTTCCGCCTGAGCTTCTCTGGTAATCCTTTTATCATGCCTTTTAGGGTCTTGTTAAATCTCTCCACAAGCCCATTGCATTGTGGATGATATGGGGTGGTAAACTTATAGTTTACTCCACATTCCTTCCACATTGCTTTCAGATAGCTAGACATAAAATTCGTGCCTCTATCTGATAGTACCTCCTTAGGAAAGCCCACTCTTGAGAAAACTGCAATGAGGGCCTTTGCCACCACAGGGGCTGTGGTGGTCCTTAGGGGAATAGCCTCTGGATACCTGGTGGCATGATCCACTACCACCAGTATGAATCTGTTCCCAGATGCTGTTTGGGGGTCCATTGGACCCACAATATCAATTCCAACTCTTTCAAAGGGAACTCCCACCACAGGTAGTGGTATTAGGGGGGCCTTTGTTGTGCCACCTGACTTACCACTGGCTTGGCAAGTGACACAGGAGCGACAAAACTCCTTGACATCCTCTGACATGTGAGGCCAGTGAAAGTGTGAAACAAGCCTGTCCCACGTCTTGTTCTGGCCTAAGTGTCCTGCAAGGGGAATATCATGGGCCAAGGTAAGGAGGAACCCCCTAAACTGCAGAGGTATAACCAACCTCCTGGTCATGCCAGGCTTGGGGGCTCTAGCCTCTGAGTAAAGGAGTCCATCATCCCAATACACAGTATGGGTACCTTGGGCATCCCCAGCAGCCTCAGCAGCAGCCTGCTGTCTGAGGGGTTCAAGGGAAGGGCAATCTAATTGAGCCTGCCTCAGGTCTGCCCTTGAGGGTCCCCCTGTCCCCAGAAACTCAACCTGGTCAGGTTCAAGCTCCTCAGAGACAGTCTCCTCTTGGACTGCAGAATCAGTTTCCTCTGAAACCTGATCCTCAACCTGGGGCAAGGTGGAAGGCTGAGCCTTTCCTCTCTTGCTCCTTCTCTTGGGTTGTGGCTGGTCTATTGTTTCAAGATCCACCACTGGTTCAGGAAGGCACTTCTTAGCCTGAGCCCTTGTCATGGCAAGGACATGCTCTGAAATCCCTAGCATTTCTGCATGAGTCCTGTACTCCACTTCTGACCATGCTGAGCTTTCAAGGTCATTTCCTAACAGACAGTCTACTGGTAGGTCTGCACTCACCACAACCTTCTTTAGGCCATCAACCCCTCCCCAGGAGAAGTTCACAACTGCCACACTATGGGAAGTAGTGGAGTTGCTTGCATTGGTTACTAGGTAGCTCTCACCTAGTACAATCTGTCCAGGGTCCACAAAGTCAGGTGTCACCATTGTGACACTGGCACATGTGTCCCTGTAAGCTTGAGCCAGTTTCTCATTAATTAAGGGAGTCTGTCTGTATTTGCCCAGGTTACTGGGGCTTACTGCAGTGGGCAACTCAATGTCCACATCATACAGGAGAACTGCCTGTGTAGGGATTCTGACTAGGCCAGATCCTACTTCAATACCCAGGGTCAACCCAGCTACACCCTTGGACTGTGTTCCACCACTGCTTACTGTACTTGGGGTTGCAGTTGCTTTAGGAGCTGGAGTGGTGGGGACTGGATTTGCCTTGGTGCATTCACTGCCCCAGTGTGAAACTGATTTGCAGGTATTACACCAAGGTGTCTTTGGACCTTTGTTCTTCTTCTTCTTGTTTCCATTTTGGGAACCACCCTCCTTACTATTAGTTTGGGGGCCTGAAGACTTCTGGTCTTTTTCTTTATCTTTCTGATTACCACCCTTCTGGTCTGTTTTCTTCTGGTCACCACCTTGGTTCTGGGGTTTCTGCTTAATCCTTGTTCTGACCCATTTGTCCGCCTTCTTTCCCAATTCTTGGGGAGAGGTCAGATCAGAGTCAATAAGGTATTGATGCAACAGCTGGTTTGTACAGTTATTAAGGATCTGTTCTCTCATTATAAGATTGTACAATCCTGTATAGTCTGAAACTTTACTTCCCTGCAACCAACCCTCCAAAGCCTTAGTGGCACACTCAACGAAATCAGTCCAGTCTTGAGTCTGTGCTTTTTGGGTGTCTCTGAACAACAACCTGTATTGCTCAGTGGTTAGGCCAACCCCTTCAATAAGAGCACTCTTCAAAACAGAGTTGTTTTTGTCATCCTCAGGTCTAACTGTGAGGAGCCTGTCCCTCCCTTTCTCAGAAAAGGAGTACCATAAAATTGCAGCCCACTGATCTTGAGGAACCTGCTGTACCATGCAGGCTCTCTCCAGAGCAGTCATCCATTTGTGGATGTCATCCCCTTCTTTAAAGGGGGGCACAATTTTTGTCAGGTTTCTATTGTCATAGCCCCTGTCTTTTTCTCTTGGAAAATTGCTGCCACCAGTGGCATCTAAGCCACTTAATTTCTGCTCTCTTGCCAAGGTAAATCTAGCTTGAGCCAAGGTAAGTTTAGCTTGAGCCAGGGCTACCTCCTCCCTCTCTATTTGGAGTCTGACAGCCCTCATTCTGGCCCTATGCTCAGTCTTTTGAGAGGCAGTCATACCTCTCTCAGATTCTCTGGAGGCACTAGAAATATGAGAGTCCCCTGAGGGAGATCTCACTCTTCTGTTGCCTGGGAGAATAAGACTGTGGGATCTGGGGAGGTGCTGGCCCTCTCCATTTCCCAGTAGGTCTAAGTTGGCCTGGTTAAGCCTGGCAACTAGGACCTGGCTACCCCTCTGATCCTGATCTTCGGTGTCCTCAACATCTGAGTCCTCCTCCCCCTCCTCTCCATCTTCCTCCTGAGGGGTGTCAGTTACAGGGGGTTTCTCTCCACTTCCTGACTGTAAGGGAATTCCATTCACCTTCTCTAAGTCATCCTGTTCTAGGATGTCTATCAGGATTTGGCAGGTGGGACTTCTGCCCCTTTTTAACCCTCTTGATTTGCACAAGGCAATCAAGTCCCTTCGGGTTAGTTTGTCATAGCTGGAAGTTGCCTGGGTAAGGTCAACTGTCACAGGAGCAGACCCTGAGGCTTTTCCTGTGTCAGACATGACTCTAGTGTGGTGTAAGTGATGCACCTACCTACACTAAGTGTTTTCCTACTGTACCTTACTAGTGAGTTGTAGTCAGGGTGTGCTAATCCCTTCAACCTACAACTACTAAGTTCAGTAGAACTTAATATGCTAAGCTTTTGATTTTATATGTACCTAGAGGTACTTGATGTGATCTTTCAATTTGATACAAAGATTGCAATGGTAAAACAACAGCAAGCTCAAATCCGCACCGCTGCTCACCAATGTGAGAAGTTGGCCTGGTAGGGGATGTTTCCAATTCTGGAACCACCTACTACCTGACCAAACAATCCCTTATGGTGTCTGGTTGTAAGTCAACCTTATTAGACAAGCTATCCTAGGGGTAGCATGGACTAAGCAGCCTAAAGGCTTAACTTAAGAGGTCGTGTTAAGCGAGCTGTTTTACCACATACAATCCTGTAATATCAAATGAAAGGACACCACACAAGTATATATTATAAAAATATATGTGTTTATTACTAAAAACAATCCCCAGTATTCTTTATGAATAAAGGGGCACAAGCGTTAAATCAAAAGCACTGTTTAAACATACAAAGTTGCACAATTATGGATGAGGGCAGGGGGCCACTCAAACCATATACTAAACAAGTGGTATAAGAGAGGCCACTCGAGCAGTGGTTAGGCCTAGGGCCTAGGGAATCGCTGGGAGCAGTCAGGACAAGCAATGCTGAAGTCGGGAATGGCCCTCGGGATTCGGGAGAGGTGCGGGAAGCGCACGCACGCACCAATGTTAACCAATGGTGCATAAAAGTTGTAAAGTTAAAGTTAAAGGACACTTCCGCTGAACCTAGAGGAACAAAACTTAACACACAGACCCTAGAGGTGTGCACCAGTGTGGGAACACCGGCGGAGCAAAGTTACCTCACCCACAGGAAGTGGGTGCACAGGGTCGAAGTGGCGTCGGGTTCTGACACGCAGGCTCTTGGTGCTTGGAGCTGAAAGGGCTGCAGGCGGGTTAAAGATGAAGTGTCCGGTGGAGTCCAAGGGTGGACTTAAGTCGAAGAGTACCTGAAAGCAGAGGGGACAGAGTCTGGGTCACTCAGCAGTGACCAGGGTGGAACCAGGACGGAACCAGGCAATGTCGGGCGCAATCAGGTGGTCGTCGAGGAGCTTCTCTCCGCTGTCACGTGGGCTCTGGGGCATCTGCGACGTCCAGGAGCAGGTCACGATCTGTCCCACGCAGGTTCTCACCGTCGGTGCAGTCGGCTTCAAGTTTGGAGCAAACAAGCCTTGGCAAGAGCGATCCACGCGGGATCAGAAGATTGCTTCTCACTCGGACCAGGAAGGTCAGAGTCGGGGCTCCTTTTCAGGGGAGCTGGTGTGGATCTAGAGCAACCAGATTCACGAGTCTTCTTAGTCGTTTCGTCGGCACAGGGACCACTAGCCAGCTGGCAAGTGACCGGGCCAACGCGTTGAGCCAAATAGAGCCAAAGGGCCCCACGCAGCACTCGTCGAGTGTGGAGGGCTGAACTTCGGCTCAGGAGCAGCTCAGGGTGGGGGCTTCTCAAACCCCGGTGCACAGCTTCGAGGATCACTCGTGGGCTGCACGGTCAGCGTCTCGTGGTCAATTCAAGATGGCGTGCCCCACGCTTCCGGTCGCCTCCACGGGTCTCAGCTTTGCAGGGTGTAGGAAGGTGGCTACCTGACTATGGTTACCCCAGATTTTTTGCCTGTGTTTAGCTGGTTTTTTGACTTAGTTGACCTGGTTCCCTGCTAATCAGGGCCCCAGGCCATCTGCTCTCTCTGTAACATGGATTCCATGTACCCTAGGTACATACCAATTGGAAATGGACTCCTTGTCAGCCCCTGTAGAATGCACTACAGGTGCACAGGGCACAGGAGCCACTAAGGCCTACCAGGGGCTGCAGCATATCTTTTGCCACCCCTGGCTGGTTCTTAAATTGACACAACTGGCTGATCACTCAGCTGGGGTAAGGTGGTGTACACACCCCTTGCTTGGATATAGTATACCTATGTCTAAACCTATATCTGGACACATGTAAACCTGTGAGCCACTCCTATAGTCAGGCCTCCTCAATCCTGGAGGCTGAGTGCGTGGTTTTATGTGAGATGGAGCTCTAGCATGAGCTGAGCCTGTCTGCAGCCGTCGGGAACAAATCCCTAAGCTGTTTCAGGATAATGCCATACCATATACTATTAAGTGCCTTATAATCCTCGCGGTTATTTAGCAACTCTGGTTTGGCTTTATCAAAACATGTCGTGTAAGGTGTCATACGCTTTGGAATACCATCCCCTCGCCAGTTCTGGCGACGGGGATGGCATTCCACCCCTCTAGAGGGGTAAGACATGTTACTTTACTTTAATGCGGTTGATTTCTCCAAAGGCCTTAAG
This sequence comes from Lissotriton helveticus, assembly GCF_964261635.1. Classification (NCBI taxonomy): domain Eukaryota; kingdom Metazoa; phylum Chordata; class Amphibia; order Caudata; family Salamandridae; genus Lissotriton; species Lissotriton helveticus. Next base: position 4,541,048 of record NW_027611692.1, on the reverse strand, counting down.
ATCCACAAAATGGATGCCTCTGCCACAGACAAATGTCTGGACCCCTGCAGTCGACCGAAACTCGACCAAATGGGTCCTGGACAAAGGGTTTCCTGTCACAGGAGGGTGTCACCGCCCTCCAGACAGGAGATAGTGTATTGTAGCAGGGAGGTTTGAAAGAAACCAGACACTGCTTGGGTAGCACAAGGCTGCCCCTTGCATAATCCGGCCAAACCGGTTCTGGGGCACTCCAGCCCTCGTGCCAGGGCGGCCTGGATCAAAGGAAGGGGGTGTATCCACCCACTTCCTGGGTCCCACCCATAGGAGGGGACCTAGCAGGTAATCACGCCCACCAGATTCGAATAAGAGTGGGAGCAGTGCCAATGCACATCAGATTTCCTGGAAGAAACATTTGAAATGATATTCTGGACCCTTCGCCTCCATTTCAACGTGGAAGCCCGAAGAATCTCCCTTGTGGTCAAGGAGTGACCACCCTGCAGCAGCAGGCACCATCCAGCCCTCGACGTCTACTTAGTTGCAGTTCCCGCCGGAACTCGAGCGACTGAGATCGACGAGATCAAACCTGCCCAGCTTCTAACAGCCCGATCCACAGTCCCTGCAAAGCTGAGACCCGTGGAGGCGACCGGAAGCGTGGGGCACGCCATCTTGAATTGACCACGAGACGCTGACCGTGCAGCCCACGAGTGATCCTCGAAGCTGTGCACCGGGGTTTGAGAAGCCCCCACCCTGAGCTACTCCTGAGTCGAAGTTCAGCCCTCCACACTCGACGAGTGCTGCGTGGGGCCCTTTGGCACAATTTGGCTCAACGCGTTGGCCTGGTCACTTGCCAGCTGGCTTGTGGTCCCTGTGCCGACGAACTACCTAAGAAGACTCGTGAATCTGGTTGCTCCAGATCCACACCAGCTCCCCTGAAAAGGAGCCCCGACTCTGACCTTCCTGGTCCGAGTGAGAAGCAATCTTCCGATCCCGCGTGGATTGCTCTTGCCAAGGCTTGTTTGCTCCAAACTTGAAGCCGACTGCACCGACGGTGAGAGCCTGCGTGGGACAGATCGTGACCTGCTCCTGGACGTCGCAGATGCCCCAGAGCCCACGTGACAGCGGAGAGAAGCTCATCGACGACCACCTGATTGCGCCCGACATTGCCTGGTTCCGTCCTGGTTCCACCCTGGTCACTGCTGAGTGACCCAGACTCTGTCCCCTCTGCTTTCAGGTACTCTACAACTTGAGTCCACCCTTGGACTCCACCGGACACTTCATCTTAAACCCGCCTGCAGCCCTTTCAGCTTCAAGCACCAAGAGCCTGCGAGTCAAAACCCGACGCCACTTCGACCCTGTGCACCCACTTCCTGTGGGTGAGGTAACTTTGCTCCGCCGGTGTTCCCACACTGGTGCACACCTCTAGGGTCTGTGTGTTAAGTTTTGTTCCTCTAGGTTCAGCGGAAGTGTCCTTTAACTTTAACTTTACAACTTTTACGCACCATTGGTTAACATTGGTGCATGCGTGCGCTTTCCGCACATCTCCCGAATCCCGAGGGCCATTCCCGACTTCAGCATTGCTTGTCCTGACTGCTCCCAGCGATTCCCTAGGCCCTAGGCCTAACCACTGTTCGAGTGGCCTCTCTTATACCACTTGTTTAGTATATGGTTCGAGTGGCCCCCTGCCCTCATCCATAATTGTGCAACTTTGTATGTTTAAACAGTGCTTTTGATTTAACGCTTGTGCCCCTTTATTCATAAAGAATACTGGGGATTGTTTTTAGAAATAAACACATATATTTTTATAATATATACTAATGTGGTGTCCTTTCATTTGGTATTACAGGATTGTATGTGGTAAAACAGCTCGCTTAACACGACCTCTTAAGTTAAGCCTTTAGGCTGCTTAGTCCATGCTACCCCTAGGATAGCTTGTCTAATAAGGTTGACTTACAACCAGACACCATAAGGGATTGTTTGGTCAGGTAGTAGGTGGTTCCAGAATTGGAAACATCCCCTACCAGGCCAACTTCTCACATTGGTGAGCAGCGGTGCGGATTTGAGCTTGCTGTTGTTTTACCATTGCAATCTTTATATCAAATTGAAAGATCACATCAAGTACCTCTAGGTACATATAAAATCAAAAGCTTAGCATATTAAGTTCTACTGAACTTAGTAGTTGTAGGTTGAAGGGAGTAGCACACCCCTGACTACAACTCACTAGCAAGGTCCAGTAGGAAAACACTTAGTGCAGGTAAGTGCACCACTTACACCTCACTAGTAACCATGTCTGACACAGGAAAGGCCTCAGGGTCTAGTCCTGCGACAGTTGACCTTACCCAGGCAACTTTTGGATATGACAAGTTAACCCGCAGAGACTTGATTGCCTTGTGCAAAGCAAGAGGGTTAAAAAGGGGCAGAAGCCACACCTGCCTAATCCTGGTAGAAATCCTAGAACAGGATGACTTAGAGAAGGCAAAAGCAGCTTCCCTAGACACAGGAACTGGAGGGAACCCCCCAGTAACTGATCCCCCTGAAGAGGAGGATGATGATGACTTAGATGAGGACTCAGATGTTGAGGACTTAGAAGTACAGGATCAGGGTAGCCAGGTTCCAGTTGGTAGGCTTAGCCAGGCCAACTTGGACCTACTGGGGAATGGAGAGGGCCAGCACCTCCCCAGAACCCAACATGTGATTCTCCCAGGCAACAGAAGAGTGAGATCTCCCTCAGGGGACTCTCATATTTCTAGTGCCTCCAGAGAATCAGAGAGAGGCATGAGTGCTTCTCAGAAAGCTGAGCATAGGGCCAGAATGAGGGCTGTCGAACTCCAAATAGAGAGGGAGAAGGTAGCCTTGGCTCAAGCTAAACTTACCATGGCCCAAGCTAAACTTGCCTTGGCAAGAGAGCAGAAATTGTGTGGCTTAGATGCCACTGGTGGCAGCAATATTCCAAAAGAGAAACCCAGGTCCTATGATAGTAGAGACCTGACAAAGATTGTGCCCCCCTACAAGGAAGGGGATGACATCCACAAGTGGATGACTGCTCTTGAGAGAGCCTGCATGGTACAGCAGGTTCCTGAGGAACAGTGGGCAGCAATCTTATGGTACTCCTTTTCAGAGAAAGGGAGAGATAAGCTCCTCACTGTTAGACATGAGGATGCAAACAATTACAAAGTCCTGAAGAGTGTTCTGATAGATGGGTTTGGCTTAACCACTGAACAGTACAGGTTGAAGTTCAGAGACACCCAGAAGACACAGACTCAGGACTGGACTGATTTTGTAGATTGTGCTACTAAGGCTCTGGAGGGTTGGCTACATGGCAGCAAAGTACATGACTTTACAGGATTGTATAATTTGATTATGAGGGAGCAGATCCTAAGTAATTGTCAGAACCAGCTCTTACACCAGCACCTGGTAGACTCTGATCTGACCTCTCCCCAAGAATTGGGAAAGAAGGCAGACAAGTGGGTCAGAACCAGGATTAGGCCTAAGAATCAGGACAGTAACCAGAAGAAGGAGTCTACCAAGCCTCAAGATAAGGGTGGGGATAAAAATAAAGAAAAGACTTCCCCAGGGCCCCAAAATTCCAAGGATGGGGGTGGGTCCCAAGACACTTCTTCAACTGAGAAAAAGCCTTATTGTTATGCCTGTAAACAGGTGGGGCATTACAAAACAGACAACTGTTGTCCCAAGAATAACAATAAAGAAAATATACCTCCAAAGCCAGCTTCCACACCTCCTGTTACTGTCAGCAGTAATCCCCCAGGAAGTGGAAGCACACCCAGGAATCTGGGTGGGTTTACTGTGGGAGCTCAGGTGGACCCTGGCCTATCCAGGTCCCCATCACCCAATGATCTTGTTTATGAAACTGGCATGGGGTTTGCCAACTTCTCTGCTTGCCCAAATACTTTGAGCAAGTATAGACAAGAACCCATCATCAATGGTTTGAAAGTTGAGGCTTTTAGAGACACAGGGGCTAGCATCACCATGGTGGCTGATGGCATAGTCCCCTCTAAGCAACTTTTACCTGGTGCCACATACCAGGTTACAAACATTGATGGAATCCAAACCAATCATCCCATGGCAGTAGTAAGTCTCAGCTGGGGAGGTGTCATTGGCCCAAAGAGAGTGGCAGTGTCACCAAACTTGCCTGTAGACTGCCTACTTGGTAATGATTTGGAGATCTCAGCCTGGGCTGAGGTTGAACAGGAAACCCATTCTAGAATGGTGAATTCCAATGGAAAGGTTAGTGGGGCTGTAATGGCTACAGCCCCAATTCAAGATGTCCTTCCTGAAAAGGTTGGTAGGGCTGAGAAACTCTCTGCCCCATCTTTAGCAAAAGCTCTTCCTGAACAGAATAGCAAAGCTGTTATGATAACAGCAGAAACCCAAACTGAGTCCCCTCCTGAAAAGGTTGGTGGGGCTGTGATGGCCACAGCCCAAACTCAAACTGACACGTGTGTTGTGAAACCTGAAATGATGGATAACTCCACACAAACTGAGAGCATGGAGGAGGAAGAGAAACCTCCCCCTCACCAGACTTTAGGACAGGATCAGCCTCCTCAGGGAACTGATCTTACCCCTGATGAAGGAACTGCCCCAGAGGTGGTTGGGCCTAGCCTGACAGAACCTCTGATGTCAGTGGACCCTTCTCAAGTGGGACCCAGTCTGGAGCAGGTAACCTGCCCCTCTCTACCTTGCCTTAGCCAGCCCAGGGCTGCAGAGGACAAGAAGGACAGTGAGACCCAGAGGGCCCCCTGTCAAATAAAGCACCCCCATCAAAAGATTAGGTGCACCAAAACTAGTAGCCCTAGTAAGGTGAAAACTTTAAAAACTCCTGAGGGAGCCCCCTTAAAAACAGTTAGGGACCTCCCACAGATGGATTCTGTTGGGCACAGCCAAACCTGGGACCCAAGGGGCCCAAACCTGAACTGTCCCTCCAGCAAGCCAAACAGAGGGACCCAGCCTCCAGCTTTAGGTAGCCAGAGGTTGACCCTGAGAGCACAGTGCAACTCAGTTAAAGAGAGAAAGGCACACATGGTGGAAGATAATTGGAGGAAGCTAAGCCCTAAATTAGTAGAGCCTCGCTTCAATACTCCATATCCAAACCAGCCTTTAACTTTGCATAAACACACCCAAGGTAGTGATTCCCTATGGTGGAGACCCTCTAATACCCAAAGGGTGAGGGACTGCTTAGTGGACCATGAGACAGGGGGTACCCATGCTAGTGCAGGTACTTCCTTATATGGCCACTCAGGCAATATAGGCTTACCTGGCCAAGGATAGCCTTATCTCCTTTCGTTTGGGGGGGGGTTATGTAGGAAGGTGGCTACCTGACTATGGTTACCCCAGATTTTTTGCCTGTGTTTAGCTGGTTTTTTGACTTAGTTGACCTGGTTCCCTGCTAATCAGGGCCCCAGGCCATCTGCTCTCTCTGTAACATGGATTCCATGTACCCTAGGTACATACCAATTGGAAATGGACTCCTTGTCAGCCCCTGTAGAATGCACTATAGGTGCACAGGGCACAGGAGCCACTAAGGCCTACCAGGGGCTGCAGCATATCTTTTGCCACCCCTGGCTGGTTCTTAAATTGACACAACTGGCTGATCACTCAGCTGGGGTAAGGTGGTGTACACACCCCTTGCTTAGATATAGTATACCTATGTCTAAACCTATATCTGGACACATGTAAACCTGTGAGCCACTCCTATAGTCAGGCCTCATCAATCCTGGAGGCTGAGTGCGTGGTTTTATGTGAGATGGAGCTCTAGCATGAGCTGAGCCTGTCTGCAGCCGTCGGGAACAAATCCCTAAGCTGTTTCAGGATAATGCCATACCATATACTATTAAGTGCCTTATAATCCTCGCGGTTATTTAGCAACTCTGGTTTGGCTTTATCAAAACATGTCGTGTAAGGTGTCATACGCTTTGGAATACCATCCCCTCGCCAGTTCTGGCGACGGGGATGGCATTCCACCCCTCTAGAGGGGTAAGACATGTTACTTTACTTTAATGCGGTTGATTTCTCCAAAGGCCTTAAGATCCACAAAATGGATGCCTCTGCCACAGACAAATGTCTGGACCCCTGCAGTCGACCGAAACTCGACCAAATGGGTCCTGGACAAAGGGTTTCCTGTCACAGGAGGGTGTCACCGCCCTCCAGACAGGAGATAGTGTATTGTAGCAGGGAGGTTTGAAAGAAACCAGACACTGCTTGGGTAGCACAAGGCTGCCCCTTGCATAATCCGGCCAAACCGGTTCTGGGGCACTCCAGCCCTCGTGCCAGGGCGGCCTGGATCAAAGGAAGGGGGTGTATCCACCCACTTCCTGGGTCCCACCCATAGGAGGGGACCTAGCAGGTAATCACGCCCACCAGATTCGAATAAGAGTGGGAGCAGTGCCAATGCACATCAGATTTCCTGGAAGAAACATTTGAAACGATATTCTGGACCCTTCGCCTCCATTTCAACGTGGAAGCCCGAAGAATCTCCCTTGTGGTCAAGGAGTGACCACCCTGCAGCAGCAGGCACCATCCAGCCCTCGACGTCTACTTAGTTGCAGTTCCCGCCGGAACTCGAGCGACTGAGATCGACGAGATCAAGCCTGCCCAGCTTCTAACAGCCCGATCCACAGTCCCTGCAAAGCTGAGACCCGTGGAGGCGACCGGAAGCGTGGGGCACGCCATCTTGAATTGACCACGAGACGCTGACCGTGCAGCCCACGAGTGATCCTCGAAGCTGTGCACCGGGGTTTGAGAAGCACCCACCCTGAGCTACTTCTGAGCCGAAGTTCAGCCCTCCACACTCGACGAGTGCTGCGTGGGGCCCTTTGGCACAATTTGGCTCAACGCGTTGGCCCGGTCACTTGCCAGCTGGCTTGTGGTCCCTGTGCCGACGAACTACCTAAGAAGACTCGTGAATCTGGTTGCTCCAGATCCACACCAGCTCCCCTGAAAAGGAGCCCCGACTCTGACCTTCCTGGTCCGAGTGAGAAGCAATCTTCCGATCCCGCGTGGATTGCTCTTGCCAAGGCTTGTTTGCTCCAAACTTGAAGCCGACTGCACCGACGGTGAGAGCCTGCGTGGGACAGATCGTGACCTGCTCCTGGACATCGCAGATGCCCCAGAGCCCACGTGACAGCGGAGAGAAGCTCCTCGACGACCACCTGATTGCGCCCGACATTGCCTGGTTCCGTCCTGGTTCCACCCTGGTCACTGCTGAGTGACCCAGACTCTGTCCCCTCTGCTTTCAGGTACTCTACAACTTGAGTCCACCCTTGGACTCCACCGGACACTTCATCTGTAACCCGCCTGCAGCCCTTTCAGCTTCAAGCACCAAGAGCCTGCGAGTCAAAACCCGACGCCACTTCGACCCTGTGCACCCACTTCCTGTGGGTGAGGTAACTTTGCTCCGCCGGTGTTCCCACACTGGTGCACACCTCTAGGGTCTGTGTGTTAAGTTTTGTTCCTCTAGGTTCAGCGGAAGTGTCCTTTAACTTTAACTTTACAACTTTTACGCACCATTGGTTAACATTGGTGCATGCGTGCGCTTTCCGCACATCTCCCGAATCCCGAGGGCCATTCCCGACTTCAGCATTGCTTGTCCTGACTGCTCCCAGCGATTCCCTAGGCCCTAGGCCTAACCACTGTTCGAGTGGCCTCTCTTATACCACTTGTTTAGTATATGGTTCGAGTGGCCCCCTGCCCTCATCCATAATTGTGCAACTTTGTATGTTTAAACAGTGCTTTTGATTTAACGCTTGTGCCCCTTTATTCATAAAGAATACTGGGGATTGTTTTTAGAAATAAACACATATATTTTTATAATATATACTTGTGTGGTGTCCTTTCATTTGGTATTACAGGATTGTATGTGGTAAAACAGCTCGCTTAACACGACCTCTTAAGTTAAGCCTTTAGGCTGCTTAGTCCATGCTACCCCTAGGATAGCTTGTCTAATAAGGTTGACTTACAACCAGACACCATAAGGGATTGTTTGGTCAGGTAGTAGGTGGTTCCAGAATTGGAAACATCCCCTACCAGGCCAACTTCTCACACAGGGACTGTGGATCGGGCTGTTAGAAGGCAGGCAGGCTTGATCTCGTCAATCTCAGTCGCTCGAGTTCCGGCGGGAACTGCAACTAAGTAGACGTCGAGGGCTGGATGGTGCCTGCTGCTGCAGGGTGGTCACTCCTTGACCACAAGGGAGATTCTTCGGGCTTCCACGTTGAGATGGAGGGCGAAGGGTCCAGAATTTCGTTTCAAATGTTTCTTCCAGGAAATCTGATGTGCATTGGCACAGCTCCCACTCTTATTCGAATCTGGGGGGCGTGATTACCTGCTAGGTCCCCTCCTATGGGTGGGACCCAGGAAGTGGGTGGATACACCCCCTTCCTTTGATCCAGGCCGCCCTGGCACGAGGGCTGGAGTGCCCCAGAACCGGTTTGGCCGGATTATGCAAGGGGCAGCCTTGTGCGCCCCAAGCAGTGTCTGGTTTCTTTCAAACCTCCCTGCTACAATCCACTATCTCCTGTCTGGAGGGCGGTGACACCCTCCTGTGACAGGAAACCCTTTGTCCAGGACCCATTTGGTTGAGTTTCGGTCAACTGCAGGGGTCCAGTCATTTGTCTGTGGCAGAGGCATCCATTTTGTGGATCTTAAGGTCTTTGGAGAAATTAACCGCATTTAAGTGAAGTAACATGTCTTACCCCTCTAGAGGGGTGGAATGCCATCCCCGTCGCCAGAACTGGCGAGGGGATGGTATTCCAAATCGTATGACACCTTACACGACATGTTTTGATAAAGCCAAACCAAAGTTGCTATTTAACCGCGAGGATTATAAGGCACTTAAGAGTGTATGGTATGGCATTATCCTGAAACAGCTTAGGGAGTTGTTCCCGACAGCTGCAGACAGGCTCAGCTCATGCTAGAGCTCCATCTCACATAAAACCACGCACTCTGCCTCCAGGATTGATGAGGCCTTCCATAGGAGTGGCTCACAGGTTTACATGTGTCCAGATATAGGTTTAGACATAGGTATACTATATCTAAGCAAGGGGTGTGTACACCACCTTACCCCAGCTGAGTGATCAGCCAGTTGTGTCAATTTAAGAACCAGCCAGGGGTGGCAAAAGATAGGCTGCAGCCCCTGGTAGGCCTTGGTGGCCCCTATGCCCTGGGCACCTATAGTGCATTATACAGGGGCTGACAAGGAGTCCATTTCCAATTGGTATGTGCCTATAGCACATGTGTCAGTAATTTAGTGAGAGAACAGCAGGCTGGGGGTCTGATCAGCAGGCCCACAGCCTCAGTAGTCGAAAACCAGTGAAGCAAAAAGCAAAAATTTGGGGTGACCATAGGATAGCAGACCCTACTCTCCTACACCTGCCTTCTGCAGGGCCTCCAAAACTTTCTTCAGGTGGATCAGGTGATCCTCCCAGGTGGAGCTAAAGACAGCAATATCATCTAGATATGCTGCGCAAAAGTCATCCAACCCAGTAAGGACTTGGTTCACCAACCTTTGGAAAGTGGCAGGTGCATTCTTCAAACCAAAGGGCATTACCACAAACTGATAATGACCACTAGGGGTAGAGAATGCTGTTTTGGCTTTTGACTCCTCAGCTAGTCTGATTTGCCAGTAGCCAGCTGTCAGATCGAATGTGCTCAGAAACTTGGCAGAAGCCAATCTGTCAATGAGCTCATCTGCTCTTGGAATGGGGTGAGCATCTGTCCTAGTGACAGCATTGAGACCCCTGTAATCCACGCAAAACCTCATTTCTCTCTTTCCATCTTGGGTATGAGGTTTTGGCACCAGGACTACTGGGCTGGCCCATGGGCTCTCTGATGGCTCAATCACTCCAAGCTCCAACATCTTTTGCACCTCAGCCTTGATGCAATCCCTGACATGGTCAGGTTGCCTGTAGATCTTATTCTTGACAGGCAGACTGTCACCAGTGTCCACTACATGGGTACACCAGTCAGTCTGGCTGGGTGTGAGTGAAAACAAATGCCTGTGGGCCTGCAAAACTTGTCTGCAGTCCATCTGTTGCTGGTCAGTGAGGCTGCCTGCCAAGGCTACTCCATCCACTGAACCATCATCAGGGTTCTGAGAAAGCAGGTCTGGGAGAGGGTCACTCTCTTCCTCCTGTTCCCCATCTGTGGCCATGAGCAAGCTCATGTCCTCCCTGTCCACAAATGCTTGCAAGCGATTCACATGGATTACCCTGTGAGGGCTCCTGGGTGTTCCAAAGTCCACCAAGTAGGTGACTTCCCCCTTCTTCTCAATAATAGGATAGGGACAACTCCATTTGTCTTGGAGTGCTGCTGGAGCCACTGGCTCCAGTACCCACACCTTCTGTCCTGGTTGGAACTCTACCAGCACAGCCTTTTGGTCATGCCAAGCTTTCTGTAATTCTTGGCTGGCCTCCAGGTTTTTGGATGCTCTTTCCATGTACTCAGCCATCCTGGAGCGGAGACCAAGTACATAGTCCACTATGTCTAGTTTGGGCTTTTTGAGAGGTAACTCCCATCCTTCCTTCACCAAACACAATGGACCCCTCACAGGGTGGCCAAACAAAAGTTCAAAAGGGCTGTAGCCAACCCCCTTCTGTGGGACCTCTCTGTAAGCAAAGAGCAGGCAGGGTAAAAGAATGTCCCATTTCCGCCTGAGCTTCTCTGGTAATCCTTTTATCATGCCTTTTAGGGTCTTGTTAAATCTCTCCACAAGCCCATTGCATTGGGGATGATATGGGGTGGTAAACTTATAGTTTACTCCACATTCCTTCCACATTGCTTTCAGATAGCTAGACATAAAATTCGTGCCTCTATCTGATAGTACCTCCTTAGGAAAGCCCACTCTTGAGAAAACTGCAATGAGGGCCTTTGCCACCACAGGGGCTGTGGTGGTCCTTAGGGGAATAGCCTCTGGATACCTGGTGGCATGATCCACTACCACCAGTATGAATCTGTTCCCAGATGCTGTTTGGGGGTCCATGGACCCACAATATCAATTCCAACTCTTTCAAAGGGAACTCCCACCACAGGTAGTGGTATTAGGGGGGCCTTTGTTGTGCCACCTGACTTACCACTGGCTTGGCAAGTGACACAGGAGCGACAAAACTCCTTGACATCCTCTGACATGTGAGGCCAGTGAAAGTGTGAAACAAGCCTGTCCCACGTCTTGTTCTGGCCTAAGTGTCCTGCAAGGGGAATATCATGGGCCAAGGTAAGGAGGAACCCCCTAAACTGCAGAGGTATAACCAACCTCCTGGTCATGCCAGGCTTGGGGGCTCTAGCCTCTGAGTAAAGGAGTCCATCATCCCAATTGTAGGAAGGTGGCTACCTGACTATGGTTACCCCAGATTTTTTGCCTGTGTTTAGCTGGTTTTTTGACTTAGTTGACCTGGTTCCCTGCTAATCAGGGCCCCAGGCCATCTGCTCTCTCTGTAAAATGGATTCCATGTACCCTAGGTACATACCAATTGGAAATGGACTCCTTGTCCGCCCCTGTAGAATGCACTATAGGTGCACAGGGCACAGGAGCCACTAAGGCCTACCAGGGGCTGCAGCATATCTTTTGCCACCCCTGGCTGGTTCTTAAATTGACACAACTGGCTGATCACTCAGCTGGGGTAAGGTGGTGTACACACCCCTTGCTTAGATATAGTATACCTATGTCTAAACCTATATCTGGACACATGTAAACCTGTGAGCCACTCCTATAGACAGGCCTCACCAATCCTGGAGGCTGGGTGCATGGTTTTTATGTGAGATGGAGCTCTAGCATGAGCTGAGCCTGTCTGCAGCCGTCGGGAACAAATCCCTAAGCTGTTTCAGGATAATGCCATACCATATACTATTAAGTGCCTTATAATCCTCGCGGTTATTTAGCAACTTTGGTTTGGCTTTATCAAAACATGTCGTGTAAGGTGTCATACGCTTTGGAATACCATCCCCTCGCCAGTTCTGGCGACGGGGATGGCATTCCACCCCTCTAGAGGGGTAAGACATGTTACTTTGCTTTAATGCGGTTGATTTCTCCAAAGACCTTAGGATCCACAAAATGGATGCCTCTGCCACAGACAAATGTCTGGACCCCTGGAGCTGACCGAAACCCAGTCAAGGGGGTCCTGGACAAAGGGTTTCCTGTCACAGGAGGGTGTCACCGCCCTCCAGACAGGAGATAGTGTATTGTAGCAGGGAGGTTTGAAAGAAACCAGACACTGCCTGGGGCGCACAAGGCTGCCCCTGGCATAATCCGGCCAAACCGGTTCTGGGGCACTCCAGCCCTCGTGCCAGGGCGGCCTGGATCAAAGGAAGGGGGTGTATCCACCCACTTCCTGGGTCCCACCCATAGGAGGGGACCTAGCAGGTAATCACGCCCACCAGATTCGAATAAGAGTGGGAGCAGTGCCAATGCACATCAGATTTCCTGGAAGAAACATTTGAAACGATATTCTGGACCCTTCGCCCTCCATCTCAACGTGGAAGCCCGAAGAATCTCCCTTGTGGTCAAGGAGTGACCACCCTGCAGCAGCAGGCACCATCCAGCCCTCGACGTCTACTTAGTTGCAGTTCCCGCCGGAACTCGAGCGACTGAGATCGACGAGATCAAGCCTGCCCAGCCTCTAACAGCCCGATCCACAGTCCCTGCAAAGCTGAGACCCGTGGAGGCGACCGGAAGCGTGGGGCACGCCATCTTGAAGTGACCACGAGACGCTGACCGTGCAGCCCACGAGTGACCCTCGAAGCTGTACACCGGGGTTTGAGAAGCCCCCACCCTGAGCTACTCCTGAGCCGAAGTTCAGCCCTCCACACTCGACGAGTGCTGCGTGGGGCCCTTTGGCACGATTTGGCTCAACGCGTTGGCCCGGTCACTTGCCAGCTGGCTTGTGGACCCTGTGCCGACGAACTACAAAAGAAGACTCGTGATTCTGGTTGCTCCAGATCCACACCAGCTCCCCTGAAAGGGAGCCCCGACTCTGACCTTCCTGGTCCGAGTGAGACGCCATCTTCCAATCCCGCGTGGATTGCTCTTACCAAGGCTTGTTTGCTCCAAACCGGAAGCCGACTGCACCGACGGTGAGAGCCTGCGTGGGACAGATCGTGACCTGCTCCTGGACGTCGCAGATGCCCCAGAGCCCACGTGACAGCGAAGAGAAGCGCCTCAACGACCACCTGATTGCGCCCGACATTGCCTGGTTCCGTCCTGGTTCCACCCTGGTCACTGCTGAGTGACCCAGACTCTGTCCCCTCTGCTTTCAGGTACTCTACAACTTGAATCCACCCTTGGACTCCACCGGACACTTCGTCTTCACCCTGCCTGCAGCCCTTTCAGCTTCAAGCACCAAGAGCCTGCGTGTCAAAACCCGACGCCACTTCGACCCTGTGCACCCACTTCCTGTGGGTGAGGTAACTTTGCTCCGCCGGTGTTCCCACACTGGTGCACACCTCTAGGGTCTGTGTGTTAAGTTTTGTTCCTCTAGGTTCAGCGGAAGTGTCCTTAAACTTTAACTATTTGACTTTTACGCACCATTGGTTAACATTGGTGCGTGCGTGCGCTTTCCGCACATCTCCCGAATCCCGAGGGCCACTCCCGACTTCAGCATTGCTTGTCCTGACTGCTCCCAGCGATTCCCTAGGCCCTAGGCCTAACCACTGTTCGAGTGGCCTCTCTTATACCACTTGTTTAGTATATGGTTTGAGTGGCCCCCTGCCCTCATCCATAATTGTGCAACTTTGTATGTTTAAACAGTGCTTTTGATTTAACGCTTGTGCCCCTTTATTCATAAAGAATACTGGGGATTGTTTTTAGTAATAAACACATATATTTTTATAATATATACTTGTGTGGTGTCCTTTCATTTGGTATTACAGGATTGTATGTGGTAAAACAGCTCGCTTAACACGACCTCTTAAGTTAAGCCTTTAGGCTGCTTAGTCCATGCTACCCCTAGGATAGCTTGTCTAATAAGGTTGACTTACAACCAGACACCATAAGGGGATTGTTTGGTCAGGTAGTAGGTGGTTCCAGAATTGGAAACATCCCCTACCAGGCCAACTTCTCACACCAATACACAGTATGGGTACCTTGGGCATCCCCAGCAGCCTCAGCAGCAGCCTGCTGTCTGAGGGGTTCAAGGGAAGGGCAATCTAATTGAGCCTGCCTCAGGTCTGCCCTTGAGGGTCCCTCTGTCCCCAGAAACTCAACCTGGTCAGGTTCAAGCTCCTCAGAGACAGTCTCCTCTTGGACTGCAGAATCAGTTTCCTCTGAAACCTGATCCTCAACCTGGGGCAAGGTGGAAGGCTGAGCCTTTCCTCTCTTGCTCCTTCTCTTGGGTTGTGGCTGGTCTATTGTTTCAAGATCCACCACTGGTTCAGGAAGGCACTTCTTTGCCTGAGCCCTTGTCATGGCAAGGACATGCTCTGAAATCCCTAGCATTTCTGCATGAGTCCTGTACTCCACTTCTGACCATGCTGAGCTTTCAAGGTCATTGCCTAACAGACAGTCTACTGGTAGGTCTGCACTCACCACAACCTTCTTTAGGCCATCAACCCCTCCCCAGGAGAAGTTCACAACTGCCACACTATGGGAAGTAGTGGAGTTGCTTGCATTGGTTACTAGGTAGCTCTCACCTAGTACAATCTGTCCAGGGTCCACAAAGTCAGGTGTCACCATTGTGACACTGGCACATGTGTCCCTGTAAGCTTGAGCCAGTTTCTCATTAATTAAGGGAGTCTGTCTGTATTTGCCCAGGTTACTGGGGCTTACTGCAGTGGGCAACTCAATGTCCACATCATACAGGAGAACTGCCTGTGTAGCATTGCTTGTCCTGACTGCTCCCAGCGATTCCCTAGGCCCTAGGCCTAACCACTGCTCGAGTGGCATCTCTTATACCACTTGTTTAGTATATGGTTTGAGTGGCCACCCGCCCTCATCCATAATTGTGCAACTTGTATGTTTAAACAGTGCTTTTGATTTAACGCTTGTGCCCCTTTATTCATAAAGAATACTGGGGATTGTTTTTAGTAATAAACACATATATTTTTATAATATATACTTGTGTGGTGTCCTTTCATTTGATATTACAGGATTGTATGTGGTAAAACAGCTCGCTTAACACGACCTCTTAAGTTAAGCCTTTAGGCTGCTTAGTCCATGCTACCCCTAGGATAGCTTGTCTAATAAGGTTGACTTACAACCAGACACCATAAGGGATTGTTTGGTCTGATAATAGGTGGTTCCAGAATTGGAAACATCACCTATCAGGCCAACTTCTCACACACAGCCTGGGGGACCAAGAGCAACCAGGGGGACCAAGCACAGCCTGGGGGACCAAGCACAGCCTGGTGGACCAAGAGCAACCAGGGGGACCAAGCACAGCCAGGGGTACCATGCACAGCCAGGGGGACCAAGAGCAACCAGGGGGACCAAGCACAGCCTGGGGGACCAAGCACAGCCCGGGGGACCAAGCACAGCCTGGGGGACCAAGCACAGCCTGAGGGACCAAGAGCAACCAGGGGGACCAAGCAGAGCCTGGGGGACCAAGCAGAGCCTGGGGGACCAAGCACAGCCTGGGGTACCAAGCACAGACTGGGGGACCAAGAGCAACCAGGGGGACCAAGCACAGCCTGGGGGACCAAGCACAGCCGGGGGTACCAAGAGCAACCAGGGGGACCAAGCACAGCCAGGGGTACCAAGCACAGCCAGGGGGACCAAGAGCAACCAGGGGGACCAAGCACAGCCTGGGGGACCAAGAGCAACCAGGGGGACCAAGCACAGCCTGGGGGACCAAGCACAGCCTGGGGGACCAAGCACAGCCTGGGGGACCAAGCACAGCCTGGGGGACCAAGAGCAACTGGAGGGACCAAGCACAGCCTGGGGGACCAAGCACAGCCTGGGGGACCAAGCACAGCCTGGGGGACCAAGAACAGCCTGGGGGACCAAGCACAGCCTGGGGGACCAAGAGCAACCAGGAGGACCAAGCACAGCCTGGGGTACCAAGCACAGCCTGGGGGACCAATGTAGGAAGGTGGCTACCTGACTATGGTTACCCCAGATTTTTTGCCTGTGTTTAGCTGGTTTTTTGACTTAGTTGACCTGGTTCCCTGCTAATCAGGGCCCCAGGCCATCTGCTCTCTCTGTAAAATGGATTCCATGTACCCTAGGTACATACCACAATTGGAAATGGACTCCTTGTCAGCCCCTGTAGAATGCACTATAGGTGCACAGGGCATAGGAGCCACTAAGGCCTACCAGGGGCTGCAGCATATCTTTTGCCACCCCTGGCTAGTTCTTAAATTGACACAACTGGCTGATCACTCAGCTGGGGTAAGGTGGTGTACACACCCCTTGCTTAGATATAGTATACCTATGTCTAAACCTATATCTGGACACATGTAAACCTGTGAGCCACTCCTATAGTCAGGCCTCATCAATCCTGGAGGCTGAGTGCGTGGTTTTATGTGAGATGGAGCTCTAGCATGAGCTGAGCCTGTCTGCAGCCATCGGGAACAAATCCCTAAGCTGTTTCAGGATAATGCCATACCATATACTATTAAGTGCCTTATAATCCTCGCGGTTATTTAGCAACTTTGGTTTGGCTTTATCAAAACATGTCGTGTAAGGTGTCATACGCTTTGGAATACCATCCCCTCGCCAGTTCTGGCGACGGGGATGGCATTCCACCCCTCTAGAGGGGTAAGACATGTTACTTTGCTTTAATGCGGTTGATTTCTCCAAAGACCTTAAGATCCACAAAATGGATGCCTCTGCCACAGACAAATGTCTGGACCCCTGCAGTTGACTGAAACTCGACCAAATGGGTCCTGGACAAAGGGTTTCCTGTCACAGGAGGGTGTCACCGCCCTCCAGACAGGAGATAGTGTATTGTAGCAGGGAGGTTTGAAAGAAACCAGACAGTGCCTGGGGAGCACAAGGCTTCCCCTTGCATAATCCGGTCAAACCGGTTCTGGGGCAGCCCAGCCCCAGCTCCAGTGAGACCTGGACAAAGGAAAGGGGGTGTAACCACCCCCCTTCCTGGTCCCACCCATAGGGAGGGACCTAGCAGGAGATCCACCCCTCAGATTGGAATAAGAGTGGGAGCAGTGCCCTAGCACAGCAGATCATCCTGAAATCACCTTTAAACTAAGAAGACGACTGGACTTCGACATTCTGATGATAGAAGACTGAAGAGAATCTCCCTTGTGGCCTAGGAGGGGCCACCCTGTGAACACAGGCACCACCCAGCACCTCGACATCTGCTTTGCCGCCGCCTCCCGCCGGAGCCCGAGTGCAGAGCCTGACGAGACCCAGCTTCCCAGACTTCTCCCAGCCCGATCCACAGTCCCTACAAAGAAGGGACCCGTGGAGGCACCGAGAGACGTGGGAGCGGACATCTTGAAAGACCCCCAAGACGCTGACTGCGCAGCACCCGAGGCACCCTCGACTCTGTGCTTTGGGGTTTGAGAAGCCCCACAATCGAGCAGCATTTGCACCAAAGATCAGCCCTCCAGCATCTCCACGATCTGCGTGGGGCCCTTTTGCTTTGTGCCACTCGACTCGCCATCCCGGCCGCTTGTCACGTGGTCAGCGGCCATCTTGGCGACGAAACCTACGATTTACACTGTGAGTCTGGTTGCTCCAGACCTGCCCTCGCTCCTGTAGAAAGGAGTACCCGCTCTGACCTTGCTGGTCCGAGTAATAAGCCTTTTTTGCACTTTCCCCGTGGCTTGCATTAGCCAAGGCTTGTTTGCTTCAATTGAGTTGCCGACACCGCCATCAGCTAGAGCCTTCGAGGGACAGCTCGTGATCGACTCCTGGACGTCCTTGACCTCTTCGTGTCCACGTGGCTACAGAGAGAAGCAACACCTCATCACCTGTTTGCACCCGACTTTACCTGGTTCCAATCTGGTTCCACGGTGGTCACTGGCCAGTGACTTTGAACACTGTCCCCTCTGCTTTCAGGTCTTCACCACTTCAGATCCACCCTTGGATCCACCGGACACTTCTCCTTCACATCGCCTGCAGCGTCTTCAGCTTCAAGCGCCAAGAACCTGCGTGTCAAAACCCGACGCCACTTCGACCCTGTGCACCCGCTTCCTGTGGGTGAGGTAACTTTGCTCCGCCGGTGTTCCCACACTGGTGCACATCTCTAGGGTCTGTGTGTTAAGTTTTGTTCCTCTAGGTTCAGCGGAAGTGTCCTTTAACTTTAACTTTACAACTTTTACGCACCATTGGTTAACATTGGTGCATGCGTGCGCTTTCCGCACATCTCCCGAATCCCGAGGGCCATTCCCGACTTCAGCATTGCTTGTCCTGACTGCTCCCAGCGATTCCCTAGGCCCTAGGCCTAACCACTGCTCGAGTGGCCTTTCTTATACCACTTGTTTAGTATATGGTTTGAGTGGCCCCCTGCCCTCATCCATAATTGTGCAACTTTGTATGTTTAAACAGTGCTTTTGATTTAACGCTTGTGCCCCTTTATTCATAAAGAATACTGGGGATTGTTTTTAGTAATAAACACATATATTTTTATAATATATACTTGTGTGGTGTCCTTTCATTTGGTATTACAGGATTGTATGTGGTAAAACAGCTCGCTTAACACGACCTCTTAAGTTAAGCCTTTAGGCTGCTTAGTCCATGCTACCCCTAGGATAGCTTGTCTAATAAGGTTGACTTACAACCAGACACCATAAGGGATTGTTTGGTCAGGTAGTAGGTGGTTCCAGAATTGGAAACATCCCCTACCAGGCCAACTTCTCACATTGGTGAGCAGCGGTGCGGATTTGAGCTTGCTGTTGTTTTACCATTGCAATCTTTATATCAAATTGAAAGATCACATCAAGTACCTCTAGGTACATATAAAATCAAAAGCTTAGCATATTAAGTTCTACTGAACTTAGTAGTTGTAGGTTGAAGGGAGTAGCACACCCCTGACTACAACTCACTAGCAAGGTCCAGTAGGAAAACACTTAGTGTAGGTAAGTGCACCACTTACACCTCACTAGTAACCATGTCCGACACAGGAAAGGCCTCAGGGTCTAGTCCTGTGACAGTTGACCCTACCCAGGCAACTTCTGGATATGACAAACTAACCCGCAGAGACTTGATTGTCTTGTGCAAAGCAAGAGGGTTAAAAAGGGGCAGGAGCCCCACCTGCCTAATTCTGGTAGAACTCCTAGAACAGGATGACTTAGAGAAGGCAAAAGCAGCTTCCCTAGATACAGGAACTGGAGGGAACCCCCCTGCAGTTGATCCCCCTGAAGAGGAGGATGATGATGACTTGGATGAGGACTCAGATGCTGGGGACTTAGAAGTACAGGATCAGGGTAGCCAGGTTCCAGTTGGTAGGCTTAGCCAGGCCAACTTGGACCTACTGGGAAATGGAGAGGGCCAGCACCTCCCCAGATCCCAACAAATGATTCTCCCAGGCAACAGAAGAGTGAGATCTCCCTCAGGGGACTCTCATCTTTCTAGTGCCTCCAGAGAATCAGAGAGAGGCATGAGTGCTTCTCAGAAAGCTGAGCATAGGGCTAGAATGAGGGCTGTCAGACTCCAGATAGAGAGAGAGGAGGTAGCCCTGAGTCAAGCTAAGCTTACCTTAGCTCAGGCTAAACTTGCCTTGGCAAGAGAGCAGAAATTAAGTGGCTTAGATGTCACTGGTGGCAGCAATTTTCCAAGAGAAAAAGACAGGGCCTATGACAATAGAAACCTGACCAAGATTGTGCCCCCCTTTAAAGAAGGGGATGACATCCACAAATGGATGACTGCTCTTGAGAGAGCCTGCATGGTACAGCAGGTTCCTGAGAATCAGTGGGCTGCAATTTTGTGGTACTCCTTTTCTGAGAAAGGGAGGGACAGGCTCCTCACAGTTAGACCTGAGGATGCCAAAAACTACTCTGTTTTGAAGAGTGCTCTCATTGAAGGGTATGGCCTAACCACTGAGCAATACAGGTTGTTGTTCAGAGACACCCAGAAAGCACAGACTCAAGACTGGACTGATTTTGTGGAGTGTGCCACTAAGGCTTTGGAGGGTTGGTTACAGGGAAGTAAAGTTTCAGACTATACAGGATTGTACAATCTTATGATGAGAGAACAGATCCTTAATAACTGTACAAACCAGCTGTTGCATCAATACCTTATTGACTCTGATCTGACCTCTCCCCAAGAATTGGGAAAGAAGGCAGACAAATGGGTCAGAACAAGGATTAAGCAGAAACCCCAGAACCAAGGTGGTGACCAGAAGAAAACAGACCAGAAGGGTGGTAATCAGAATCAGAAAGATAAAGAAAAAGACCAGAAGTCTTCAGGCCCCCAAACTAATAGTAAGGAGGGTGGTTCCCAAAATGGTAACAAGAAGAAGAAGAACAAAGGTCCAAAGACACCTTGGTGTAATACCTGCAAATCAGTTTCACACTGGGGCAGTGAGTGCACCAAGGCAAATCCAGTTCCCACCACTACAGCTCCTAAAGCAACTGCAACCCCAAGTACAGTAAGCAGTGGTGGAACACAGTCCAAGGGTGTAGCTGGGTTGACCCTGGGTATTGAAGTAGGATCTGGCCTAGTCAGAGTCCCTACACAGGCAGTTCTCCTGTATGATGTGGACATTGAGTTGCCCACTGCAGTAAGCCCCACTAACCTGGGCAAATACAGGCAGACTCCCTTAATAAATGAGAAACTGGCTCAAGCTTACAGGGACACATGTGCTAGTGTCACCATGGTGACCCCTGGCTTTGTGGACCCTGGACAGATTGTACTAGGAGAGAGCTACCTAGTAACCAATGCAAGCAACTCCACTACCTCCCATAGTGTGGCAGTTGTGAACTTCTCCTGGGGAGGGGTTGATGGCCTAAAGAAAGTTGTGGTGAGTGCAGACCTACCAGTAGACTGTCTGTTAGGCAATGACCTTGAAAGCTCAGCATGGTCAGAAGTGGAGTACAGGACTCATGCAGAAATGCTAGGGATTTCAGAGCATGTCCTTGCCATGACAAGGGCTCAGGCTAAGAAGTGCCTTCCTGAACCAGTGGTGGATCTTGAGACAATAGACCAGCCACAACCCAAGAGAAGGAGCAAGAGAGGAAAGGCCTCGCCTTCCACCTTGCCCCAGGTTGAGGATCAGGTTTCAGAGGAAACTGATTCTGCAGTCCAAGAGGAGACTGTCTCTGAGGAGCTTGAACCTGACCAGGTTGAGTTTCTGGGGACAGGGGGACCCTCAAGGGCAGACCTGAGGCAGGCTCAATTAGATTGCCCTTCCCTTGAACCCCTCAGACAGCAGGCTGCTGCTGAGGCTGCTGGGGATGCCCAAGGTACCCATACTGTGTATTGGGATGAGGGACTCCTTTACTCAGAGGCTAGAGCCCCCAAGCCTGGCATGACCAGGAGGTTGGTGATACCTCTGCAGTTTAGGGGATTCCTCCTCACCTTGGCCCATGATATTCCCCTTGCAGGACACTTAGGCCAGAACAAGACGTGGGACAGGCTTGTTCCACACTTTCACTGGCCTCACATGTCAGAGGATGTCAAGGAGTTTTGTCGCTCCTGTGTCACTTGCCAAGCCAGTGGTAAGTCAGGTGGCACAACAAAGGCCCCCCTAATACCACTACCTGTGGTGGGGGTCCCCTTTGAGAGAGTTGGAATTGATATTGTGGGTCCAATGGACCCCCAAACAGCATCTGGGAACAGATTCATACTGGTGGTAGTGGATCATGCCACCAGGTACCCAGAGGCTATTCCCCTAAGGACCACCACAGCACCTGTGGTGGCAAAAGCCCTCATTGCAGTTTTCTCAAGAGTGGGCTTTCCTAAGGAGGTACTATCAGATAGAGGGACAAATTTTATGTCCAGCTATCTAAAAGCAATGTGGAAGGAATGTGGAGTAAACTATAAGTTTACCACCCCATATCATCCACAATGCAATGGGCTTGTGGAGAGATTTAACAAGACCCTTAAAGGCATGATAAAAGGATTACCAGAGAAGCTCAGGCGGAAATGGGACATTCTTTTACCCTGCCTGCTCTTTGCTTACAGAGAGGTCCCACAGAAGGGGGTTGGCTACAGCCCTTTTGAACTTTTGTTTGGCCACCCTGTGAGAGGTCCATTGTGTTTGGTGAAGGAAGGATGGGAGTTACCTCTCAAAAAGCCCAAACTAGACATAGTGGACTATGTACTTGGTCTCCGCTCCAGGATGGCTGAGTACATGGAAAGAGCATCCAAAAACCTGGAGGCCAGCCAAGAATTGCAGAAAGCTTGGCATGACCAAAAGGCTGTACTGGTAGAGTTCCAACCAGGACAGAAGGTATGGGTACTGGAGCCAGTGGCTCCAGCAGCACTCCAAGACAAATGGAGTGGACCCTATCCTATTATTGAGAAGAAAGGGGAAGTCACCTACTTGGTAGACTTTGGAACACCCAGGAGCCCTCACAGGGTAATCCATGTGAATCGCTTGAAAGCATTTGTAGACAGGGAGGACATGAGCTTGCTCATGGCCACAGATGGGGAACAGGAGGAAGAGAGTGACCCTCTCCCAGACCTGCTTTCCCAGAACCCTGATGATGGTTCAGTTGATGGAGTAGCCTTGGCAGGCAGCCTCACTGACCAGCAACAGAGGGACTGCAGACAAGTTTTGCAGGCTCACAGGCAAATGTTTTCACTCACACCCAGCCAAACTGACTGGTGTACCCATGTTGTGGACACTGGTGACAGTCTGCCTGTCAAGAATAAGATCTACAGACAACCTGATCATGTCAGGGATTGCATCAAGGCTGAGGTGCAAAAGATGTTGGAGCTTGGAGTGATTGAGCCATCAGAGAGCCCATGGGCCAGCCCAGTAGTCCTGGTGCCAAAACCTCATACCCAAGATGGTAAGAGAGAAATGAGGTTTTGCGTGGATTACAGGGGTCTCAATGCTGTCACTAGGACAGATGCTCACCCCATTCCAAGAGCAGATGAGCTCATTGACAGATTGGCTTCTGCCAAGTTTCTGAGCACATTTGATCTGACAGCTGGCTACTGGCAAATCAGACTAGCTGAGGAGTCAAAAGCCAAAACAGCATTCTCTACCCCTAGTGGACATTATCAGTTTGTGGTAATGCCCTTTGGGTTGAAGAATGCACCTGCCACTTTCCAAAGGTTGGTGAACCAAGTCCTTACTGGGTTGGATGACTTTTGTGCAGCTTATCTGGATGATATTGCTGTCTTTAGCTCCACCTGGGAGGATCACCTGATCCACCTGAAGAAAGTTTTGGAGGCCCTGCAAAAGGCAGGCCTAACTATCAAGGCCACAAAGTGCCAGATAGGGCAGAGTAAGGTTGTATACCTGGGCCACCTAGTAGGTGGAGGCCAGGTTCAGCCACTGGAAAGCAAAATCCAGGCCATACAGGACTGGGCTCCTCCAGTTACCCAGACACAAGTCAGAGCCTTCTTGGGCCTGACTGGGTATTACAGAAAGTTTGTGAAAAACTATGGGTCTATAGTGACACCATTAAATGACTTGACATCCAAGAAGATGCCAAAAAAGGTTCAGTGGACAGTTAGCTGTCAGAAGGCATTTGAAGACCTGAAGAAGGCCATGTGCTCTGCACCTATCCTAAAGAGTCCTGACTACTCCAAACAGTTCATTGTTCAGACAGATGCTTCTGAGTTGGGGGTGGGAGCTGTACTCTCACAACTAAATCAAGATGGTCAAGACCAGCCAATTGCTTTCATTAGCAGGAGGCTAACCCCAAGAGAAAAACGTTGGTCAGCCATTGAGAGGGAGGCCTTTGCTGTGGTTTGGGCATTAAAGAAGTTGAGGTCCTACTTGTTTGGAACTCACTTCCTGGTACAAACAGACCATAAGCCCCTCTTATGGCTTAATCAGATGAAGGGTGAAAATCCCAAACTGCTCAGGTGGTCCATTTCCCTACAGGGGATGGACTTTACAGTGGAGCACCGCCCAGGGACTGACCATGGTAATGCAGATGGTCTCTCCAGGTACTTCCACTTAGAACATGAAGACTTATCTGGTCAAGGTTAGTTTAATGTCCCTGCGTTTGGGGGGGGGTTGTGTAGGAGAGTAGGGTCTGCTATCCTATGGTCACCCCAAATTTTTGCTTTTTGCTTCACTGGTTTTCGACTACTGAGGCTGTGGGCCTGCTGATCAGACCCCCAGCCTGCTGTTCTCTCACTAAATTAATGACACATGTGCTATAGGCACATACCAATTGGAAATGGACTCCTTGTCAGCCCCTGTAGAATGCACTATAGGTGCACAGGGCACAGGAGCCACTAAGGCCTACCAGGGGCTGCAGCATACCTTTTGCCACCCCTGGCTGGTTCTTAAATTGACACAACTGGCTGATCACTCAGCTGGGGTAAGGTGGTGTACACACCCCTTGCTTAGATATAGTATACCTATGTCTAAACCTATATCTGGACACATGTAAACCTGTGAGCCACTCCTATAGACAGGCCTCACCAATCCTGGAGGCTGGGTGCTTGGTTTTTATGTGAGATGGAGCTCTAGCATGAGCTGAGCCTGTCTGCAGCCATCGGGAACAAATCCCTAAGCTGTTTCAGGATAATGCCATACCATATACTATTAAGTGCCTTATAATCCTCGCGGTTATTTAGCAACTCTGGTTTGGCTTTATCAAAACATGTCGTGTAAGGTGTCATACGCTTTGGAATACCATCCCCTCGCCAGTTCTGGCGACGGGGATGGCATTCCACCCCTCTAGAGGGGTAAGACATGTTACTTTACTTTAATGCGGTTGATTTCTCCAAAGACCTTAAGATCCCCAAAATGGATGCCTCTGCCACAGACAAATGTCTGGACCCCTGGAGCTGACCGAAACCCAGTCAAGGGGGTCCTGGACAAAGGGTTTCCTGTCACAGGAGGGTGTCACCGCCCTCCAGACAGGAGATAGTGTATTGTAGCAGGGAGGTTTGAAAGAAACCAGACACTGCCTGGGGCGCACAAGGCTGCCCCTTGCATAATCCGGCCAAACCGGTTCTGGGGCACTCCAGCCCTCGTGCCAGGGCGGCCTGGATCAAAGGAAGGGGGTGTATCCACCCACTTCCTGGGTCCCACCCATAGGAGGGGACCTAGCAGGTAATCACGCCCACCAGATTCGAATAAGAGTGGGAGCAGTGCCAATGCACATCAGATTTCCTGGAAGAAACATTTGAAACGATATTCTGGACCCTTCGCCCTCCATCTCAACGTGGAAGCCCGAAGAATCTCCCTTGTGGTCAAGGAGTGACCACCCTGCAGCAGCAGGCACCATCCAGCCCTCGACGTCTACTTAGTTGCAGTTCCCGCCGGAACTCGAGCGACTGAGATCGACGAGATCAAGCCTGCCCAGCTTCTAACAGCCCGATCCACAGTCCCTGCAAAGCTGAGACCCGTGGAGGCGACCGGAAGCGTGGGGCACGCCATCTTGAAGTGACCACGAGACGCTGACCGTGCAGCCCACGAGTGACCCTCGAAGCTGTACACCGGGGTTTGAGAAGCCCCCACCCTGAGCTACTCCTGAGCCGAAGTTCAGCCCTCCACACTCGACGAGTGCTGCGTGGGGCCCTTTGGCACGATTTGGCTCAACGCGTTGGCCCGGTCACTTGCCCGCTGGCTTGTGGTCCCTGTGCCGACGAACTACAAAAGAAGACTCGTGATTCTGGTTGCTCCAGACCCACACCAGCTCCCCTGAAAGGGAGCCCCGACTCTGACCTTCCTGGTCCGAGTGAGACGCCATCTTCCAATCCCGCGTGGATTGCTCTTACCAAGGCTTGTTTGCTCCAAACCGGAAGCCGACTGCACCGACGGTGAGAGCCTGCGTGGGACAGATCGTGACCTGCTCCTGGACGTCGCAGATGCCCCAGAGCCCACGTGACAGCGAAGAGAAGCGCCTCGACGACCACCTGATTGCGCCCGACATTGCCTGGTGCCGTCCTGGTTCCACCCTGGTCACTGCTGAGTGACCCAGACTCTGTCCCCTCTGCTTTCAGGTACTCTACAACTTGAGTCCACCCTGGGACTCCACCGGACACTTCGTCTTCACCCTGCCTGCAGCCCTTTCAGCTTCAAGCACCAAGAGCCTGCGTGTCAAAACCCGACGCCACTTCGACCCTGTGCACCCACTTCCTGTGGGTGAGGTAACTTTGCTCCGCCGGTGTTCCCACACTGGTGCACACCTCTAGGGTCTGTGTGTTAAGTTTTGTTCCTCTAGGTTCAGCGGAAGTGTCCTTAAACTTTAACTATTTGACTTTTACGCACCATTGGTTAACATTGGTGCATGCGTGCGCTTTCCGCACATCTCCCGAATCCCGAGGGCCATTCCCGACTTCAGCATTGCTTGTCCTGACTGCTCCCAGCGATTCCCTAGGCCCTAGGCCTAACCACTGTTCGAGTGGCCTCTCTTATACCACTTGTTTAGTATATGGTTTGAGTGGCCCCCTGCCCTCATCCATAATTGTGCAACTTGTATGTTTAAACAGTGCTTTTGATTTAACGCTTGTGCCCCTTTATTCATAAAGAATACTGGGGATTGTTTTTAGTAATAAACACATATATTTTTATAATATATACTTGTGTGGTGTCCTTTCATTTGGTATTACAGGATTGTATGTGGTAAAACAGCTCGCTTAACACGACCTCTTAAGTTAAGCCTTTAGGCTGCTTAGTCCATGCTACCACTAGGATAGCTTGTCTAATAAGGTTGACTTACAACCAGACACCATAAGGGGATTGTTTGGTCAGGTAGTAGGTGGTTCCAGAATTGGAAACATCCCCTACCAGGCCAACTTCTCACAGTCCACTAAGCAGTCCCTCACCCTTTGGGTATTAGAGGGTCTCCACCATAGGGAATCACTACCTTGGGTGTGTTTATGCAAAGTTAAAGGCTGGTTTGGATATGGAGTATTGAAGTGAGGCTCTACTAATTTAGGGCTTAGCTTCCTCCAATTATCTTCCACCATGTGTGCCTTTCTTTCTTTAACTGAGTTGCACTGTGCTCTCAGGGTCAACCTCTGGCTACCTAAAGCTGGAGGCTGGGTCCCTCTGTTTGGCTTGCTGGAGGGACAGTTCAGGTTTGGGCCCTTTGGGTCCCAGGTTTGGCTGTGCCCAACAGAATCCATCTGGGGGAGGTCCCTAACTGTTTTTAAGGGGGCTCCCTCAGGAGTTTTTAAAGTTTTCACCTTACTAGGGCTACTAGTTTTGGTGCACCTAATCTTTTGATGGGGGTGCTTTATTTGACAGGGGGCCCTCTGGGTCTCACTGTCCTTCTTGTCCTCTGCAGCCCTGGGCTGGCTAAGGCAAGGGAGAGAGGGGCAGGTTACCTGCTCCAGACTGGGTCCCACCTGAGAAGGGTCCACTGACATCAGAGGTTCTGTCAGGCTAGGCCCAACCACCTCTGGGGCAGTTCCTTCATCAGGGGTAAGATCAGTTCCCTGAGGAGGCTGATCCTGTCCTAAAGTCTGGTGAGGGGGAGATTTCTCTTCCTCCTCCATGCTCTCAGTTTGTGTGGAGTTATCCATCATTTCAGGTTTCACAACACACGTGTCAGTTTGAGTTTGGGCTGTGGCCATCACAGCCCCACCAACCTTTTCAGGAGGAGACTCAGTTTGGGTTTCTGCTGTTATCATAACAGCTTTGCTATTCTGTTCAGGAAGAGCTTTTGCTAAAGATGGGGCAGGGAGTATCTCCGCCCTACCAACCTTTTCAGGAAGGACATCTTGAATTGGGGCTGTAGCCATTACAGCCCCACTAACCTTTCCATTGGAATTTACCATTCTAGAATGGATTTCCTGTTCAACCCCAGCCCAGGCTGAGATTTCTAAATCATTACCCAGTAGACAGTCTACAGGCAAGTTTGGGGACACTGCCACTCTCTTTGGGCCAGTGACACCTCCCCAGCTGAGACTTACTACTGCCATGGGATGATTTGTTTGGATGCCATCAATGTTTATTACCTGGTATGTGGCACCAGGTAAAAGTTGCTTAGAGGGGACTATGCCATCAGCCACCATGGTGATGCTAGCCCCTGTGTCTCTAAAAGCTTCAACTCTTAAACCATTGATGATGGGTTCTTGTCTATACTTGCTCAAAGTATTTGGGCAAGCAGAGAAGTTGGCAAACCCCATGCCAGCCTCATAAACAAGATCATTGGGTGATGGGGACCTGGATAGGCCAGGGTCCACCTGATTTCCAAAAGTAAACCCACCCAGATTCCTGGGTGTGCTTCCACTTCCTGGGGGATTACTGCTGACAGTAACAGGAGGTGTTGAAGCTGGCTTTGGAGGTATATTTTCTTTATTGTTATTCTTGGGACAACAGCTGTCTGTTTTGTAATGCCCCACCTGTTTACAGGGATAACAATAGGGTTTTTTCTCAGTTGAAGAAGTGTCTTGGGACCCACCCCCATCCTTGGAGTTTTGGGGCCCTGGGGAAGTCTTTTCTTTACTTTTATCCCCACCCTTATCTTGAGGCTTGGTAGACTCCTTCTTCTGGTTACTGTCCTGATTCTTAGGCCTAATCCTGGTTCTGACCCATTTGTCTGCCTTCTTTCCCAATTCTTGGGGAGAGGTCAGATCAGAGTCTACCAGGTGCTGGTGTAAGAGCTGGTTCTGACAATTACTTAGGATCTGCTCCCTCATAATCAAATTATACAATCCTGTAAAGTCATGTACTTTGCTGCCATGTAGCCAACCCTCCAGAGCCTTAGTAGCACAATCTACAAAATCAGTCCAGTCCTGAGTCTGTGTCTTCTGGGTGTCTCTGAACTTGAACCTGTACTGTTCAGTGGTTAAGCCAAACCCATCTATCAGAACACTCTTCAGGACTTTGTAATTGTTTGCATCCTCATGTCTGACAGTGAGGAGCTTGTCCCTCCCTTTCTCTGAAAAGGAGTACCATAAGATTGCTGCCCACTGTTCCTCAGGAACCTGCTGTACCATGCAGGCTCTCTCAAGAGCAGTCATCCATTTGTGGATGTCATCCCCTTCTTTGAAGGGGGGCACAATCTTTGTCAGGTTTCTACTATCATAGGACCTGGGTTTCTCTTTAGGAATATTGCTGCCACCAGTGGCATCTAAGCCACACAATTTCTGCTCTCTTGCCAAGGCAAGTTTAGCTTGAGCCAAGGCTACCTCCTCCCTCTCTATCTGGAGTTTGACAGCCCTCATTCTGGCCCTATGCTCTAACTTTTGAGAAGCATTCATGCCTCTCTGTGATTCCCTGGAGGCACTAGAAAGATGAGAGTCTCCTGAGGGAGATCTCACTCTTCTGTTGCCTGGGGGAATCATATGTTGGGTTCTGGGGAGGTGCTGGCCCTCTCCATTCCCCAGTAGGTCCAAGTTGGCCTGGCTAAGCCTACCAACTGGAACCTGGCTACCCTGATCCTGTACTTCTAAGTCCTCAACTTCTGAGTCCTCATCCAAGTCATCATCATCCTCCTCTTCAGGGGGATCAACTGCAGGGGGGTTCCCTTCAGTTCCTGTATCTAGGGAAGCTGCTTTTGCCCTCTCTAAGTCATCCTGTTCTAGGAGTCCTATCAGGATTAGGCAGGTGGGGCTTCTGCCCCTTTTTAACCCTCTTGCTTTGCACAAGACAATCAAGTCTCTGCGGGTTAGTTTGTCATATCCAGAAGTTGCCTGGGTAGGGTCAACTGTCACAGGACTAGACCCTGAGGCCTTTCCTGTGTCGGACATGGTTACTAGTGAGGTGTAAGTGGTGCACTTACCTACACTAAGTGTTTTCCTACTGGACCTTGCTAGTGAGTTGTAGTCAGGGGTGTGCTACTCCCTTCAACCTACAACTACTAAGTTCAGTAGAACTTAATATGCTAAGCTTTTGATTTTATATGTACCTAGAGGTACTTGATGTGATCTTTCAATTTGATATAAAGATTGCAATGGTAAAACAACAGCAAGCTCAAATCCGCACCGCTGCTCACCAATGTGAGAAGTTGGCCTGGTAGGGGATGTTTCCAATTCTGGAACCACCTACTACCTGACCAAACAATCCCCTTATGGTGTCTGGTTGTAAGTCAACCTTATTAGACAAGCTATCCTAGGGGTAGCATGGACTAAGCAGCCTAAAGGCTTAACTTAAGAGGTCGTGTTAAGCGAGCTGTTTTACCACATACAATCCTGTAATACCAAATGAAAGGACACCACACAAGTATATATTATAAAAATATATGTGTTTATTACTAAAAACAATCCCCAGTATTCTTTATGAATAAAGGGGCACAAGCGTTAAATCAAAAGCACTGTTTAAACATACAAAGTTGCACAATTATGGATGAGGGCAGGGGGCCACTCAAACCATATACTAAACAAGTGGTATAAGAGAGGCCACTCGAACAGTGGTTAGGCCTAGGGCCTAGGGAATCGCTGGGAGCAGTCAGGACAAGCAATGCTGAAGTCGGGAATGGCCCTCGGGATTCGGGAGATGTGCGGAAAGCGCACGCATGCACCAATGTTAACCAATGGTGCGTAAAAGTCAAATAGTTAAAGTTTAAGGACACTTCCGCTGAACCTAGAGGAACAAAACTTAACACACAGACCCTAGAGGTGTGCACCAGTGTGGGAACACCGGCGGAGCAAAGTTACCTCACCCACAGGAAGTGGGTGCACAGGGTCGAAGTGGCGTCGGGTTTTGACACGCAGGCTCTTGGTGCTTGAAGCTGAAAGGGCTGCAGGCAGGGTGACGACGAAGTGTCCGGTGGAGTCCAAGGGTGGACTCAAGTTGTAGAGTACCTGAAAGCAGAGGGGACAGAGTCTGGGTCACTCAGCAGTGACCAGGGTGGAACCAGGACGGAACCAGGCAATGTCGGGCGCAATCAGGTGGTCGTCGAGGCGCTTCTCTTCGCTGTCACGTGGGCTCTGGGGCATCTGCGACGTCCAGGAGCAGGTCACGATCTGTCCCACGCAGGCTCTCACCGTCGGTGCAGTCGGCTTCCGGTTTGGAGCAAACAAGCCTTGGTAAGAGCAATCCACGCGGGATTGGAAGATGGCGTCTTACTCGGACCAGGAAGGTCAGAGTCGGGGCTCCCTTTCAGGGGGAGCTGGTGTGGATCTGGAGCAACCAGAATCACGAGTCTTCTTTTGTAGTTCGTCGGCACAGGGACCACAAGCCAGCTGGCAAGTGACCGGGCCAACGCGTTGAGCCAAATCGTGCCAAAGGGCCCCACGCAGCACTCGTCGAGTGTGGAGGGCTGAACTTCGGCTCAGGAGTAGCTCAGGGTGGGGGCTTCTCAAACCCCGGTGTACAGCTTCGAGGGTCACTCGTGGGCTGCACGGTCAGCGTCTCGTGGTCACTTCAAGATGGCGTGCCCCACGCTTCCGGTCGCCTCCACGGGTCTCAGCTTTGCAGGGACT
This sequence comes from Lissotriton helveticus, assembly GCF_964261635.1. Lineage (NCBI taxonomy): Eukaryota > Metazoa > Chordata > Amphibia > Caudata > Salamandridae > Lissotriton > Lissotriton helveticus. The sequence goes on along the minus strand of NW_027611692.1, from coordinate 4,509,712 downwards.
GTGGATCGGGCTGTTAGAAGCTGGGCAGGCTTGATCTCGTCGATCTCAGTCGCTCGAGTTCCGGCGGGAACTGCAACTAAGTAGACGTCGAGGGCTGGATGGTGCCTGCTGCTGCAGGGTGGTCACTCCTTGACCACAAGGGAGATTCTTCGGGCTTCCACGTTGAGATGGAGGGCGAAGGGTCCAGAATATCGTTTCAAATGTTTCTTCCAGGAAATCTGATGTGCATTGGCACTGCTCCCACTCTTATTCGAATCTGGTGGGCGTGATTACCTGCTAGGTCCCCTCCTATGGGTGGGACCCAGGAAGTGGGTGGATACACCCCCTTCCTTTGATCCAGGCCGCCCTGGCACGAGGGCTGGAGTGCCCCAGAACCGGTTTGGCCAGATTATGCAAGGGGCAGCCTTGTGCGCCCCAGGCAGTGTCTGGTTTCTTTCAAACCTCCCTGCTACAATACACTATCTCCTGTCTGGAGGGCGGTGACACCCTCCTGTGACAGGAAACCCTTTGTCCAGGACCCCCTTGACTGGGTTTCGGTCAGCTCCAGGGGTCCAGACATTTGTCTGTGGCAGAGGCATCCATTTTGTGGATCTTAAGGCCTTTGGAGAAATCAACCGCATTAAAGTGAAGTAACATGTCTTACCCCTCTAGAGGGGTGGAATGCCATCCCCGTCGCCAGAACTGGCGAGGGGATGGTATTCCAAAGCGTATGACACCTTACACGACATGTTTTGATAAAGCCAAACCAGAGTTGCTAAATAACCGCGAGGATTATAAGGCACTTAATAGTATATGGTATGGCATTATCCTGAAACAGCTTAGGGATTTGTTCCCGACGGCTGCAGACAGGCTCAGCTCATGCTAGAGCTCCATCTCACATAAAAACCATGCACCCAGCCTCCAGGATTGGTGAGGCCTGTCTATAGGAGTGGCTCACAGGTTTACATGTGTCCAGATATAGGTTTAGACATAGGTATACTATATCTAAGCAAGGGGTGTGTACACCACCTTACCCCAGCTGAGTGATCAGCCAGTTGTGTCAATTTAAGAACCAGCCAGGGGTGGCAAAAGATATGCTGCAGCCCCTGGTAGGCCTTAGTGGCTCCTGTGCCCTGTGCACCTATAGTGCATTCTACAGGGGCTGACAAGGAGTCCATTTCCAATTGGTATGTACCTAGGGTACATGGAATCCATTTTACAGAGAGAGCAGATGGCCTGGGGCCCTGATTAGCAGGGAACCAGGTCAACTAAGTCAAAAAACCAGCTAAACACAGGCAAAAAATCTGGGGTAACCATAGTCAGGTAGCCACCTTCCTACAGACCCTGTGCACCCACTTCCTGTGGGTGAGGTAACTTTGCTCCGCCGGTGTTCCCACACTGGTGCACACCTCTAGGGTCTGTGTGTTAAGTTTTGTTCCTCTAGGTTCAGCGGAAGTGTCCTTAAACTTTAACTCTTTGACTTTTACGCACCATTGGTTAACATTGGTGCATGCGTGCGCTTTCCGCACATCTCCCGAATCCCGAGGGCCATTCCCGACTTCAGCATTGCTTGTCCTGACTGCTCCCAGCGATTCCCTAGGCCCTAGGCCTAACCACTGCTCGAGTGGCCTTTCTTATACCACTTGTTTAGTATATGGTTTGAGTGGCCCCCTGCCCTCATCCATAATTGTGCAACTCTGTATGTTTAAACAGTGCTTTTGATTTAACGCTTGTGCCCCTTTATTCATAAAGAATACTGGGGATTGTTTTTAGTAATAAACACATATATTTTTATAATATATACTTGTGTGGTGTCCTTTCATTTGGTATTACAGGATTGTATGTGGTAAAACAGCTCGCTTAACACGACCTCTTAAGTTAAGCCTTTAGGCTGCTTAGTCCATGCTACCCCTAGGATAGCTTGTCTAATAAGGTTGACTTACAACCAGACACCATAAGGGATTGTTTGGTCAGGTAGTAGGTGGTTCCAGAATTGGAAAAATCCCCTACCAGGCCAACTTCTCACAACCAAGCACAGCCTGGGGGGCCAAGAGCAACCAGGGGGACCAAGCACAGCCTGGGGGACCAAGCACAGCCTGGGGGACCAAGCACAGCATGGGGGACCAAGCACAGCCTGGGGGACCAAAAGCAACCAGGGGGACCAAGCACAGCCTGGGGGACCAAGCACAGCCAGGGGGACCAAGCACAGCCTGGGGGACCAAGAGCAACCAGGGGTACCAAGCACAGCCTGGGGGACCAAGCACAGCCTGGGGGACCAAGAGCAACCAGGGGGACCAAGCACAGCCTGGGGGACCAAGCACAGCCTGAAGGACCAAGAGCAACCAGGGGGACCAAGCAGAGCCTGGGGGACCAAGCAGAGCCTGGGGGTCCAAGCACAGCCTGGGGGACCTAGCACAGCCTGGGGGACCAAGAGCAACCAGGGGGACCAAGCACAGCCTGGGGGACCAAGCACCGCCTGGGGGACCAAGAGCAACCAGGGGGACCAAGCACAGCCAGGGGGACCAAGAGCAACCAGGGGGACCAAGCACAGCCTGGGGGACCAAGCACAGGCTGGGGGACCAAGAGCAACCAGGGGGACCAAGCACTGCCGGGGTACCAAGCACAGCCTGGGGGACCAAGAGCAACCAGTGGGACCAAGCACAGCCTGGGGGACCAAGCACAGCCTGGGGGACCAAGCACAGCCTGGGGGACCAAGAGCAACCAGGGGGACCAAGCACAGCCTGGGGGACCAAGCACAGCCTGGGGGACCAAGAGCAACCAGGGGGACCAAGCACAGCCAGGGGTATCACGCACAGCCAGGGGGACCAAGAGCAACCAGGGGGACCAAGCACAGCCTGGGGGACCAAGCACAGCCTGGGGGACCAAGAGCAACAAGGGGGACCAAGCACAGCCTGGGGGACCAAGCACAGTCTGGGGGACCAAGCACAGCCTGGGGGACCAAGAGCAACCAGGGGGACCAAGCAGAGCCTGGGGGACCAAGCACAGCCTGGGGTACCAAGCACAGCCTGGGGGACTAAGAGCAACTAGGGGGACCAAGCACAGCCTGGGGGACCAAGCACAGCCTGGGGGACCAAGAGCAACCAGGGGGACCAAGCACAGCCAGGGGTACCAAGCACAGCCAGGGGGACCAAGAGCAACCAGGGGGACCAAGCACAGCCTGGGGACCAAGCACAGCCTGGGGGACCAAGCACAGCCTGGGGGACAAAGCACAGCCTGGGGGACCAAGAGCAACCAGGGGGACCAAGCACAGCCTGGGGGACCAAGCACAGCCTGGGGGACCAAGAGCAACCGGAGGGACCAAGCACAGCCTGGGGGACCAAGCACAGCCTGGGGGACCAAGCACAGCCTGGGGGACCAAGAACAGCCTGGGGGACCAAGCACAGCCTGGGGGACCAAGAGCAACCAGGAGGACCAAGCACAGCCTGGGGTACCAAGCACAGCCTGGGGGACCAAGCACAGCCTGGGGGACCAAGAGCAACCAGGGGGACCAAGCACAGCCTGGGGGACCAAGCACAGCCTGGGGGACCAAGCACAGCATGGGGGACCAAGCACAGCCTGGGGGACCAAGAGCAACCAGGGGGACCAAGCACAGCCTGGGGGACCAAGCACAGCCTGGGGGACCAAGCACAGCCTGGGGGACCAAGAGCAACCAGGGGGACCAAGCACAGCCTGGGGGACAAAGCACAGCCTGGGGGACCAAGAGCAACCAGGGGGACCAAGCAGAGCCTGGGGGACCAAGCACAGCCTGAAGGACCAAGAGCAACCAGGGGGACCAAGCAGAGCCTGGGGGACCAAGCAGAGCCTGGGGGACCAAGCACAGCCTGGGGGACCAAGCACAGCCTGGGGGACCAAGCACAGCCTGGGGGACCAAGAGCAACCAGGGGGACCAAGCACAGCCAGGGGGACCAAGAGCAACCAGGGGGACCAAGCACAGCCTGGGGGACCAAGCACAGCCTGGGGGACCAAGAGCAACCAGGGGGACCAAGCACAGCCTGGGGGACCAAGCACAGCCTGGGGGACCAAGAGCAACCAGGGGGACCAAGCACAGCCAGGGGTATCACGCACAGCCAGGGGGACCAAGAGCAACCAGGGGGACCAAGCACAGCCTGGGGGACCAAGCACAGCCTGGGGGACCAAGAGCAACCAGGGGGACCAAGCACAGCCTGGGGGACCAAGTACAGTCTGGGGGACCAAGCACAGTCTGGGGGACCAAGAGCAACCAGGGGGACCAAGCAGAGCCTGGGGGACCAAGCACAGCCTGGGGTACCAAGCACAGCCTGGGGGACTAAGAGCAACTAGGGGGACCAAGCACATCCTGGGGGACCAAGCACAGCCTTGGGGACCAAAAGCAACCAGGGGGGCCAAGCACAGCCAGGGGTACCAAGCACAGCCAGGGGGACCAAGAGCAACCAGGGGGACCAAGCACAGCCTGGGGACCAAGCACAGCCTGGGGGACCAAGCACAGCCTTGGGGACCAAGAGCAACCAGGGGGACCAAGCACAGCCTGGGGGACCAAGCACAGCCTGGGGGACCAAGAGCAACCAGGGGGACCAAGCACAGCCTGGGGGACCAAGCACAGCCTGGGGGACCAAGCACAGCCTGGGGGACCAAGAGCAGCCAGGGGGACCAAGCACAGCCTGGGGGACCAAGCACAGCCTGGGGGACCAAGAGCAACCAGGGGGACCAAGCACAGCCTGGGGGACCAAGCACAGCCTGGGGGACCAAGAGCAACCAGGGGGACCAAGCACAGCCAGGGGGACCAAGCACAGCCAGGGGGACCAGGAGCAACCAGGGGGACCAAGCACAGCCTGGGGGACCAAGCACAGCCTGGGGGACCAAGCACAGCCTGGGGGGACCAAGAGCAACCAGGGAGTCCAAGCACAGCCTGGGGGACCAAGCACAGCCTGGGGGACCAAGAGCAACCAGGGGGACCAAGCACAGCCTGGGGGACCAAGCACAGCCTGGGGGACCAAGCACAGCCTGGGGGACCAAGAGCAACCAGGGGGGCCAAGCACAGCCTGGGGGACCAAGCACAGCCTGGGGGACCAAGAGCAACCAGGGGGAAAAAGCACAGCCTGGGGGACCAAGCACAGCCTGGGGGACCAAGAGCAACCAGAGGGACCAAGCACAGCCTGGGGGACCAAGAGCAACCAGGGGGACCAAGCACAGCCAGGGGTACCAAGCACAGCCAGGGGGACCAAGAGCAACCAGGGGGACCAAGCACAGCCTGGGGGACCAAGCACAGCCTGGGGGACCAAGCACAGCCTGGAGGACCAAGAGCAACCAGGGGGTCCAAGCACAGCCTGGGGGACCAAGCACAGCCTGGGGGACCAAGAGCAACCAGGGGGACCAAGCACAGCCTGGGGGACCAAGCACAGCCTGGGGGACCAAGAGCAACCAGGGGGACCAAGCACAGCCTGGGGGACCAAGCACAGCCTGGGGGACCAAGAGCAACCAGGGGGACCAAGCACAGCCAGGGGGACCAAGAGCAACCAGGGGGACCAAGCACAGCCAGGGGGACCAAGAGCACCAGGGGGACCAAGCACAGCCTGGGGGACCAAGAGCAACCAGGGGGACCAAGCACAGCCTGGGGGACCAAGCACAGCCTGGGGACCAAGCACAGCCAGGTGTACCAAGCACAGCCAGGGGGACCAAGAGCAACCAGGGAGACCAAGCACAGCCTGGGGGACCAAGCACAGCCAGGGGGACCAAGAGGAACCAGGGAGACCAAGCATAGCCAGGGGGACCAAGAGCATCCAGGGGGACCAAGCACAGCCTGGGGGACCAAGCACAGCCTGGGGGACCAAGAGCAACCAGGGGGACCAAGCACAGCCAGGGGTACCAAGCACAGCCTGGGGGACCAAGAGCAACCAGGTGGACCAAGCACAGCCTGGGGGACCAAGCACAGCCTGGGGGACCAAGAGCAACCAGGGGGACCAAGCACAGCCTGGGGGACCAAGCACAGCCTGGGGGACCAAACACAGCCTGGGGGACCAAGAGCAACCAGGGGGAGCAAGCACAGCCTGGGGGACCAAGCACAGCTTGGGGACCAAGAGCAACCAGGGGGACCAAGCACAGCCTGGGGGACCAAGCAGCCTGGGGGACCAAGCACAGCCAGGGGTACCAAGCACAGCCAGGGGGACCAAGAGCAACCAGGGGGACCAAGCACAGCCTGGGGGACCAAGCACAGCCTGGGGGACCAAGAGCAACCAGGGGGACCAAGCACAGCCTGGGGGACCAAGCACAGCCTGGGGGACTGTAGGAAGGTGGCTACCTGACTATGGTTACCCCAGATTTTTTGCCTGTGTTTAGCTGGTTTTTTGACTTAGTTGACCTGGTTCCCTGCTAATCAGGGCCCCAGGCCATCTGCTCTCTCTGTAAAATGGATTCCATGTACCCTAGGTACATACCACAATTGGAAATGGACTCCTTGTCAGCCCCTGTATAATGCACTATAGGTGCCAAGGGCATAGGAGCCACCAAGGCCTACCAGGGGCTGCAGCATATCTTTTGCCACATGTGAGAAGTTGGCCTGGTAGGGGATGTTTCCAATTCTGGAACCACCTACTACCTGACCAAACAATCCCTTATGGTGTCTGGTTGTAAGTCAACCTTATTAGACAAGCTATCCTAGGGGTAGCATGGACTAAGCAGCCTAAAGGCTTAACTTAAGAGGTCGTGTTAAGCGAGCTGTTTTACCACATACAATCCTGTAATACCAAATGAAAGGACACTGTAGGAAGGTGGCTACCTGACTATGGTTACCCCAGATTTTTTGCCTGTGTTTAGCTGGTTTTTTGACTTAGTTGACCTGGTTCCCTGCTAATCAGGGCCCCAGGCCATCTGCTCTCTCTGAAAAATGGATTCCATGTACCCTAGGTACATACCAATTGGAAATGGACTCCTTGTCAGCCCCTGTAGAATGCACTATAGGTGCACAGGGCACAGGAGCCACTAAGGCCTACCAGGGGCTGCAGCATATCTTTTGCCACCCCTGGCTGGTTCTTAAATTGACACAACTGGCTGATCACTCAGCTGGGGCAAGGTGGTGTACACACCCCTTGCTTAGATATAGTATACCTATGTCTAAACCTATATCTGGACACATGTAAACCTGTGAGCCACTCCTATAGACAGGCCTCACCAATCCTGGAGGCTGGGTGCATGGTTTTTATGTGAGATGGAGCTCTAGCATGAGCTGAGCCTGTCTGCAGCCGTCGGGAACAAATCCCTAAGCTGTTTCAGGATAATGCCATACCATATACTATTAAGTGCCTTATAATCCTCGCGGTTATTTAGCAACTTTGGTTTGGCTTTACCAAAACATGTCGTGTAAGGTGTCATACGCTTTGGAATACCATCCCCTCGCCAGTTCTGGCGACGGGGATGGCATTCCACCCCTCTAGAGGGGTAAGACATGTTACTTCACTTTAATGCGGTTGATTTCTCCAAAGGCCTTAAGATCCACAAAATGGATGCCTCTGCCACAGACAAATGTCTGGACCCCTGGAGCTGACCGAAACCCAGTCAAGGGGGTCCTGGACAAAGGGTTTCCTGTCACAGGAGGGTGTCACCGCCCTCCAGACAGGAGATAGTGTATTGTAGCAGGGAGGTTTGAAAGAAACCAGACACTGCCTGGGGCGCACAAGGCTGCCCCTTGCATAATCCGGCCAAACCGGTTCTGGGGCACTCCAGCCCTCGTGCCAGGGCGGCCTGGATCAAAGGAAGGGGGTGTATCCACCCACTTCCTGGGTCCCACCCATAGGAGGGGACCTAGCAGGTAATCACGCCCACCAGATTCGAATAAGAGTGGGAGCAGTGCCAATGCACATCAGATTTCCTGGAAGAAACATTTGAAACGATATTCTGGACCCTTCGCCCTCCATCTCAACGTGGAAGCCCGAAGAATCTCCCTTGTGGTCAAGGAGTGACCACCCTGCAGCAGCAGGCACCATCCAGCCCTCGACGTCTACTTAGTTGCAGTTCCCGCCGGAACTCGAGCGACTGAGATCGACGAGATCAAGCCTGCCCAGCTTCTAACAGCCCGATCCACAGTCCCTGCAAAGCTGAGACCCGTGGAGGCGACCGGAAGCGTGGGGCACGCCATCTTGAAGTGACCACGAGACGCTGACCGTGCAGCCCACGAGTGACCCTCGAAGCTGTACACCGGGGTTTGAGAAGCCCCCACCCTGAGCTACTCCTGAGCCGAAGTTCAGCCCTCCACACTCGACGAGTGCTGCGTGGGGCCCTTTGGCACGATTTGGCTCAACGCGTTGGCCCGGTCACTTGCCAGCTGGCTTGTGGTCCCTGTGCCGACGAACTACCAAAGAAGACTCATGAATCTGGTTGCTCCAGATCCACACCAGCTCCCCTGAAAAGGAGCCCCGACTCTGACCTTCCTGGTCCGAGTGAGAAGCAATCTTCCGATCCTGCGTGGATTGCTCTTACCAAGGCTTGTTTGCTCCAAACCTGAAGCCGACTGCACCGACGGTGAGAGCCTGCGTGGGACAGATCGTGACCTGCTCCTGGACGTCGCAGATGCCCCAGAGCCCACGTGACAGCGGAGAGAAGCTCCTCGACGACCACCTGATTGCGCCCGACATTGCCTGGTTCCGTCCTGGTTCCACCCTGGTCACTGCTGAGTGACCCAGACTCTGTCCCCTCTGCTTTCAGGTACTCTACAACTTGAGTCCACCCTTGGACTCCACCGGACACTTCGTCTTCACCCTGCCTGCAGCCCTTTCAGCTCCAAGCACCAAGAGCCTGCGTGTCAAAACCCGACGCCACTTCGACCCTGTGCACCCACTTCCTGTGGGTGAGGTAACTTTGCTCCGCCGGTGTTCCCACACTGGTGCACACCTCTAGGGTCTGTGTGTTAAGTTTTGTTCCTCTAGGTTCAGCGGAAGTGTCCTTAAACTTTAACTATTTGACTTTTACGCACCATTGGTTAACATTGGTGCATGCGTGCGCTTTCCGCACATCTCCCGAATCCCGAGGGCCATTCCCGACTTCAGCATTGCTTGTCCTGACTGCTCCCAGCGATTCCCTAGGCCCTAGGCCTAACCACTGTTCGAGTGGCCTCTCTTATACCACTTGTTTAGTATATAGTTTGAGTGGCCCCCCGCCCTCATCCATAATTGTGCAACTTGTATGTTTAAACAGTGCTTTTGATTTAACGCTTGTGCCCCTTTATTCATAAAGAATACTGGGGATTGTTTTTAGTAATAAACACATATATTTTTATAATATATACTTGTGTGGTGTCCTTTCATTTGGTATTACAGGATTGTATGTGGTAAAACAGCTCGCTTAACACGACCTCTTAAGTTAAGCCTTTAGGCTGCTTAGTCCATGCTACCCCTAGGATAGCTTGTCTAATAAGGTTGACTTACAACCAGACACCATAAGGGATTGTTTGGTCAGGTAGTAGGTGGTTCCAGAATTGGAAACATCCCCTACCAGGCCAACTTCTCACAGGGACTCAATCTCCCGTCTATTTCTGACGTGTACTAGATGTGTGTTTCTGTGATAATCAGATGGGGCTAGAAAAACTGGTGGCAGTAGGAAGGCAATATAACATGTTCCATCCCAATCGAGGGGCAGACGAACATATGCGGTCTGACCACAAACAAAATAAGAATGACGTGAAGCTTTGAAAATAGATTTCTGTAGGAAGGTGGCTACCTGACTATGGTTACCCCAGATTTTTTGCCTGTGTTTAGCTGGTTTTTTGACTTAGTTGACCTGGTCCCCTGCTAATCAGGGCCCCAGGCCATCTGCTCTCTCTGTAAAACGGATTCCATGTACCCTAGGTACATACCAATTGGAAATGGACTCCTTGTCAGCCCCTGTAGAATGCACTATAGGTGCACAGGGCACAGGAGCCACTAAGGCCTACCAGGGGCTGCAGCATATCTTTTGCCACCCCTGGCTGGTTCTTAAATTGACACAACTGGCTGATCACTCAGCTGGGGTAAGGTGGTGTACACACCCCTTGCTTAGATATAGTATACCTATGTCTAAACCTATATCTGGACACATGTGAACCTATGAGCCACTCCTATAGACAGGCCTCACCAATCCTGGAGGCTGGGTGCATGGTTTTTATGTGAGATGGAGCTCTAGCATGAGCTGAGCCTGTCTGCAGCCGTCGGGAACAAATCCCTAAGCTGCTTCAGGATAATGCCATACCATATACTATTAAGTGCCTTATAATCCTCGCGGTTATTTAGCAACTCTGGTTTGGCTTTATCAAAACATGTCGTGTAAGGTGTCATACGCTTTGGAATACCATCCCCTCGCCAGTTCTGGCGACGGGGATGGCATTCCACCCCTCTAGAGGGGTAAGACATGTTACTTCACTTTAATGCGGTTGATTTCTCCAAAGGCCTTAAGATCCACAAAATGGATGCCTCTGCCACAGACAAATGTCTGGACCCCTGGAGCTGACCGAAACCCAGTCAAGGGGGTCCTGGACAAAGGGTTTCCTGTCACAGGAGGGTGTCACCGCCCTCCAGACAGGAGATAGTGTATTGTAGCAGGGAGGTTTGAAAGAAACCAGACACTGCCTGGGGCGCACAAGGCTGCCCCTTGCATAATCCGGCCAAACCGGTTCTGGGGCACTCCAGCCCTCGTGCCAGGGCGGCCTGGATCAAAGGAAGGGGGTGTATCCACCCACTTCCTGGGTCCCACCCATAGGAGGGGACCTAGCAGGTAATCACGCCCACCAGATTCGAATAAGAGTGGGAGCAGTGCCAATGCACATCAGATTTCCTGGAAGAAACATTTGAAACGATATTCTGGACCCTTCGCCCTCCATCTCAACGTGGAAGCCCGAAGAATCTCCCTTGTGGTCAAGGAGTGACCACCCTGCAGCAGCAGGCACCATCCAGCCCTCGACGTCTACTTAGTTGCAGTTCCCGCCGGAACTCGAGCGACTGAGATCGACGAGATCAAGCCTGCCCAGCTTCTAACAGCCCGATCCACAGTCCCTGCAAAGCTGAGACCCGTGGAGGCGACCGGAAGCGTGGGGCACGCCATCTTGAAGTGACCACGAGACGCTGACCGTGCAGCCCACGAGTGACCCTCGAAGCTGTACACCGGGGTTTGAGAAGCCCCCGCCCTGAGCTACTCCTGAGCCGAAGTTCAGCCCTCCACACTCGACGAGTGCTGCGTGGGGCCCTTTGGCACGATTTGGCTCAACGCGTTGGCCCGGTCACTTGCCAGCTGGCTTGTGGTCCCTGTGCCGACGAACTACAAAAGAAGACTCGTGATTCTGGTTGCTCCAGATCCACACCAGCTCCCCTGAAAGGGAGCCCCGACTCTGACCTTCCTGGTCCGAGTGAGACGCCATCTTCCAATCCCGCGTGGATTGCTCTTACCAAGGCTTGTTTGCTCCAAACCGGAAGCCGACTGCACCGACGGTGAGAGCCTGCGTGGGACAGATCGTGACCTGCTCCTGGACGTCGCAGATGCCCCAGAGCCCACGTGACAGCGAAGAGAAGCGCCTCGACGACCACCTGATTGCGCCCGACATTGCCTGGTTCCGTCCTGGTTCCACCCTGGTCACTGCTGAGTGACCCAGACTCTGTCCCCTCTGCTTTCAGGTACTCTACAACTTGAGTCCACCCTTGGACTCCACCGGACACTTCGTCTTCACCCTGCCTGCAGCCCTTTCAGCTTCAAGCACCAAGAGCCTGCGTGTCAAAACCCGACGCCACTTCGACCCTGTGCACCCACTTCCTGTGGGTGAGGTAACTTTGCTCCGCCGGTGTTCCCACACTGGTGCACACCTCTAGGGTCTGTGTGTTAAGTTTTGTTCCTCTAGGTTCAGCGGAAGTGTCCTTAAACTTTAACTATTTGACTTTTACGCACCATTGGTTAACATTGGTGCATGCGTGCGCTTTCCGCACATCTCCCGAATCCCGAGGGCCATTCCCGACTTCAGCATTGCTTGTCCTGACTGCTCCCAGCGATTCCCTAGGCCCTAGGCCTAACCACTGTTCGAGTGGCCTCTCTTATACCACTTGTTTAGTATATGGTTTGAGTGGCCCCCTGCCCTCATCCATAATTGTGCAACTTTGTATGTTTAAACAGTGCTTTTGATTTAACGCTTGTGCCCCTTTATTCATAAAGAATACTGGGGATTGTTTTTAGTAATAAACACATATATTTTTATAATATATACTTGTGTGGTGTCCTTTCATTTGGTATTACAGGATTGTATGTGGTAAAACAGCTCGCTTAACACGACCTCTTAAGTTAAGCCTTTAGGCTGCTTAGTCCATGCTACCACTAGGATAGCTTGTCTAATAAGGTTGACTTACAACCAGACACCATAAGGGGATTGTTTGGTCAGGTAGTAGGTGGTTCCAGAATTGGAAACATCCCCTACCAGGCCAACTTCTCACATTGGTGGCAGCGGTGGGATTTGAGCTTGCTGTTGTTTTACCATTGCAATCTTTATATCAAATTGAAAGATCACATCAAGTACCTCTAGGTACATATAAAATCAAAAGCTTAGCATATTAAGTTCTACTGAACTTAGTAGTTGTAGGTTGAAGGGAGTAGCACACCCCTGACTACAACTCACTAGCAAGGTCCAGTAGGAAAACACTTAGTGTAGGTAAGTGCACCACTTACACCTCACTAGTAACCATGTCCGACACAGGAAAGGCCTCAGGGTCTAGTCCTGTGACAGTTGACCCTACCCAGGCAACTTCTGGATATGACAAACTAACCCGCAGAGACTTGATTGTCTTGTGCAAAGCAAGAGGGTTAAAAAGGGGCAGAAGCCCCACCTGCCTAACCCTGATAGAACTCCTAGAACAGGATGACTTAGAGAGGGCAAAAGCAGCTTCCCTAGATACAGGAACTGGAGGGAACCCCCCTGCAGTTGATCCCCCTGAAGAGGAGGATGATGATGACTTGGATGAGGACTCAGAGGTTGAGGACTTAGAAGTACAGGATCAGGGTAGCCAGGTTCCAGTTGGTAGGCTTAGCCAGGCCAACTTGGACCTACTGGGGAATGGAGAGGGCCAGCACCTCCCCAGAACCCAACATGTGATTCTCCCAGGCAACAGAAGAGTGAGATCTCCCTCAGGGGACTCTCATCTTTCTAGTGCCTCCAGAGAATCAGAGAGAGGCATGAGTGCTTCTCAGAAAGCTGAGCATAGGGCTAGAATGAGGGCTGTCAGACTCCAGATAGAGAGAGAGGAGGTAGCCCTGAGTCAAGCTAAGCTTACCTTAGCTCAAGCTAAACTTGCCTTGGCAAGAGAGCAGAAATTAAGTGGCTTAGATGTCACTGGTGGCAGCAATTTTCCAAGAGAAAAAGACAGGGCCTATGATAATAGAAACCTGACCAAAATTGTGCCCCCCTTCAAAGAAGGGGATGACATCCACAAATGGATGACTGCTCTTGAGAGAGCCTGCATGGTACAGCAGGTTCCTGAGGAACAGTGGGCAGCAATCTTATGGTACTCCTTTTCAGAGAAAGGGAGAGACAAGCTCCTCACTGTTAGACATGAGGATGCAAACAATTACAAAGTCCTGAAGAGTGTTCTGATAGATGGGTTTGGCTTAACCACTGAACAGTACAGGTTGAAGTTCAGAGATACCCAGAAGACACAGACTCAGGACTGGACTGATTTTGTAGATTGTGCTACTAAGGCTCTGGAGGGTTGGCTACATGGCAGCAAAGTACATGACTTTACAGGATTGTATAATTTGATTATGAGGGAGCAGATCCTAAGTAATTGTCAGAACCAGCTCTTACACCAGCACCTGGTAGACTCTGATCTGACCTCTCCCCAAGAATTGGGAAAGAAGGCAGACAAATGGGTCCGAACCAGGATTAGGCCTAAGAATCAGGACAGTAACCAGAAGAAGGAGTCTACCAAGCCTCAAGATAAGGGTGGGGATAAAAATAAAGAAAAGACTTCCCCAGGGCCCCAAAACTCCAAGAATGGGGGTGGGTCCCAAGACACTTCTTCAACAGAGAAAAAGCCTTATTGTTATGCCTGTAAACAGGTGGGGCATTACAAAACAGACAACTGTTGTCCCAAGAATAACAATAAAGAAAATATACCTCCAAAGCCAGCTTCAACACCTCCTGTTACTGTCAGCAGTAATCCCCCAGGAAGTGGAAGCACACCCAGGAATCTGGGTGGGTTTACTTTTGGAAATCAGGTGGACCCTGGCCTATCCAGGTCCCCATCACCCAATGATCTTGTTTATGAGGTTGGCATGGGGTTTGCCAACTTCTCTGCTTGCCCAAATACTTTGAGCAAGTATAGACAAGAACCCATCATCAATGGTTTGAAAGTTGAGGCTTTTAGAGACACAGGGGCTAGCATCACCATGGTGGCTGATGGCCTAGTCCCCTCTAAGCAACTTTTACCTGGTGCCACATACCAGGTTACAAACATTGATGGAATCCAAACAAATCATCCCATGGCAGTAGTAAGTCTCAGCTGGGGAGGTGTCATTGGCCCAAAGAGAGTGGCAGTGTCACCAAACTTGCCTGTAGACTGCCTACTTGGTAATGATTTGGAGATCTCAGCCTGGGCTGAGGTTGAACAGGAAACCCATTCTAGGATGGTGCATTCCAATGGAAAGGTTAGTGGGGCTGTAATGGCTACAGCCCCAATTCAAGATGTCCTTCCTGAAAAGGTTGGTAGGGCTGAGAAACTCTCTGCCCCATCTTTAGCAAAAGCTCTTCCTGAACAGAATAGCAAAGCTGTTATGATAACAGCAGAAACCCAAACTGAGTCTCCTCCTGAAAAGGTTGGTGGGGCTGTGATGGCCACAGCCCAAACTCAAACTGACACGTGTGTTGTGAAACCTGAAATGATGGATAACTCCACACAAACTGAGAGCATGGAGGAGGAAGAGAAATCTCCCCCTCACCAGACTTTAGGACAGGATCAGCCTCCTCAGGGAACTGATCTTACCCCTGATGAAGGAACTGCCCCAGAGGTGGTTGGGCCTAGCCTGACAGAACCTCTGATGTCAGTGGAACCTTCTCAGGTGGGA
The DNA here is from genome assembly GCF_964261635.1 of Lissotriton helveticus. Classification (NCBI taxonomy): domain Eukaryota; kingdom Metazoa; phylum Chordata; class Amphibia; order Caudata; family Salamandridae; genus Lissotriton; species Lissotriton helveticus. The sequence continues at coordinate 4,494,679 of NW_027611692.1, read as the reverse complement.
CCCAGTCTGGAGCAGGTAACCTGCCCCTCTCTACCTTGCCTTAGCCAGCCCAGGGCTGCAGAGGACAAGAAGGACAGTGAGACCCAGAGGGCCCCCTGTCACATAAAGCACCCCCATCAAAAGATTAGGTGCACCAAAACTAGTAGCCCTAGTAAGGTGAAAACTTTAAAAACTCCTGAGGGAGCCCCCTTAAAAACAGTTAGGGACCTCCCACAGATGGATTCTGTTGGGCACAGCCAAACCTGGGACCCAAGGGGCCCAAACCTGAACTGTCCCTCCAGCAAGCCAAACAGAGGGACCCAGCCTCCAGCTTTAGGTAGCCAGAGGCTGACCCTGAGAGCACAGTGCAACTCAGTTAAAGAAAGAAAGGCACACCTGGTGGAAGATAATTGGAGGAAGCCAAGCCCTAACTTAGTAGAGCCTAACTTCAATACTCCATATCCAAACCAGCCTTCAACTTTGCATAAACACACCCAAGGTAGTGATTCCCTATGGTGGAGACCCTCTAATACCCAAGGGGTGAGGGACTGCTTAGTGGACCATGAGACAGGGGGTACCCATGCTAGTGCAGGTACTTCCTTATATGGCCACTCAGGCAATATAGGCTTACCTGGCCAAGGATAGCCTTATCTCCTTTCGTTTGGGGGGGGGTTATGTAGGAAGGTGGCTACCTGACTATGGTTACCCCAGATTTTTTGCCTGTGTTTAGCTGGTTTTTTGACTTAGTTGACCTGGTCCCCTGCTAATCAGGGCCCCAGGCCATCTGCTCTCTCTGTAAAACGGATTCCATGTACCCTAGGTACATACCAATTGGAAATGGACTCCTTGTCAGCCCCTGTAGAATGCACTATAGGTGCACAGGGCACAGGAGCCACTAAGGCCTACCAGGGGCTGCAGCATATCTTTTGCCACCCCTGGCTGGTTCTTAAATTGACACAACTGGCTGATCACTCAGCTGGGGTAAGGTGGTGTACACACCCCTTGCTTAGATATAGTATACCTATGTCTAAACCTATATCTGGACACATGTGAACCTATGAGCCACTCCTATAGACAGGCCTCACCAATCCTGGAGGCTGGGTGCATGGTTTTTATGTGAGATGGAGCTCTAGCATGAGCTGAGCCTGTCTGCAGCCGTCGGGAACAAATCCCTAAGCTGCTTCAGGATAATGCCATACCATATACTATTAAGTGCCTTATAATCCTCGCGGTTATTTAGCAACTCTGGTTTGGCTTTATCAAAACATGTCGTGTAAGGTGTCATACGCTTTGGAATACCATCCCCTCGCCAGTTCTGGCGACGGGGATGGCATTCCACCCCTCTAGAGGGGTAAGACATGTTACTTCACTTTAATGCGGTTGATTTCTCCAAAGGCCTTAAGATCCACAAAATGGATGCCTCTGCCACAGACAAATGTCTGGACCCCTGGAGCTGACCGAAACCCAGTCAAGGGGGTCCTGGACAAAGGGTTTCCTGTCACAGGAGGGTGTCACCGCCCTCCAGACAGGAGATAGTGTATTGTAGCAGGGAGGTTTGAAAGAAACCAGACACTGCCTGGGGCGCACAAGGCTGCCCCTTGCATAATCCGGCCAAACCGGTTCTGGGGCACTCCAGCCCTCGTGCCAGGGCGGCCTGGATCAAAGCAAGGGGGTGTATCCACCCACTTCCTGGGTCCCACCCATAGGAGGGGACCTAGCAGGTAATCACGCCCACCAGATTCGAATAAGAGTGGGAGCAGTGCCAATGCACATCAGATTTCCTGGAAGAAACATTTGAAACGATATTCTGGACCCTTCGCCCTCCATCTCAACGTGGAAGCCCGAAGAATCTCCCTTGTGGTCAAGGAGTGACCACCCTGCAGCAGCAGGCACCATCCAGCCCTCGACGTCTACTTAGTTGCAGTTCCCGCCGGAACTCGAGCGACTGAGATCGACGAGATCAAGCCTGCCCAGCTTCTAACAGCCCGATCCACAGTCCCTGCAAAGCTGAGACCCGTGGAGGCGACCGGAAGCGTGGGGCACGCCATCTTGAAGTGACCACGAGACGCTGACCGTGCAGCCCACGAGTGACCCTCGAAGCTGTACACCGGGGTTTGAGAAGCCCCCGCCCTGAGCTACTCCTGAGCCGAAGTTCAGCCCTCCACACTCGACGAGTGCTGCGTGGGGCCCTTTGGCACGATTTGGCTCAACGCGTTGGCCCGGTCACTTGCCAGCTGGCTTGTGGTCCCTGTGCCGACGAACTACAAAAGAAGACTCGTGATTCTGGTTGCTCCAGATCCACACCAGCTCCCCTGAAAGGGAGCCCCGACTCTGACCTTCCTGGTCCGAGTGAGACGCCATCTTCCAATCCCGCGTGGATTGCTCTTACCAAGGCTTGTTTGCTCCAAACCGGAAGCCGACTGCACCGACGGTGAGAGCCTGCGTGGGACAGATCGTGACCTGCTCCTGGACGTCGCAGATGCCCCAGAGCCCACGTGACAGCGAAGAGAAGCGCCTCGACGACCACCTGATTGCGCCCGACATTGCCTGGTTCCGTCCTGGTTCCACCCTGGTCACTGCTGAGTGACCCAGACTCTGTCCCCTCTGCTTTCAGGTACTCTACAACTTGAGTCCACCCTTGGACTCCACCGGACACTTCGTCTTCACCCTGCCTGCAGCCCTTTCAGCTTCAAGCACCAAGAGCCTGCGTGTCAAAACCCGACGCCACTTCGACCCTGTGCACCCACTTCCTGTGGGTGAGGTAACTTTGCTCCGCCGGTGTTCCCACACTGGTGCACACCTCTAGGGTCTGTGTGTTAAGTTTTGTTCCTCTAGGTTCAGCGGAAGTGTCCTTAAACTTTAACTATTTGACTTTTACGCACCATTGGTTAACATTGGTGCATGCGTGCGCTTTCCGCACATCTCCCGAATCCCGAGGGCCATTCCCGACTTCAGCATTGCTTGTCCTGACTGCTCCCAGCGATTCCCTAGGCCCTAGGCCTAACCACTGTTCGAGTGGCCTCTCTTATACCACTTGTTTAGTATATGGTTTGAGTGGCCCCCTGCCCTCATCCATAATTGTGCAACTTTGTATGTTTAAACAGTGCTTTTGATTTAACGCTTGTGCCCCTTTATTCATAAAGAATACTGGGGATTGTTTTTAGTAATAAACACATATATTTTTATAATATATACTTGTGTGGTGTCCTTTCATTTGGTATTACAGGATTGTATGTGGTAAAACAGCTCGCTTAACACAACCTCTTAAGTTAAGCCTTTAGGCTGCTTAGTCCATGCTACCACTAGGATAGCTTGTCTAATAAGGTTGACTTACAACCAGACACCATAAGGGGATTGTTTGGTCAGGTAGTAGGTGGTTCCAGAATTGGAAACATCCCCTACCAGGCCAACTTCTCACAATTTCCCACTGTCACTATACTCGACAGTAGTAGTACAATCACTATGTCCTACATGTGCGGAACCATTCTTTCGGACACATAATTCGCCTTTGACTGGTAGTACTGAAATAGCAGGTAAGTCTGGAGTAGTATCAGACTGAACATTCAGGACCATAAAATTCGAAGAATAATTACCTAAATTGTAAACTTCATTTTCTAGATCTAACCCTGTTCTATGGGGGAGACCTTGCTTGTCTGGAAAACATGTTCTATTCAGAAGGGACACATCATTTGAAGATGACGTTAACATGGACCATGCTCCACACGAACCATTATGTGAAAACGGATAAGGAAAGAGTGGCAGAACTCCCTTCGGTGTCTGGAAAGGGGGGAGTCGACCACACACCCAACAATTAGTAGCATTGCTGGTCTGGTGTGAATAGTGCAACATTCTTACAAATGTGTTATTTCTCATAGCAAGACGATAGGATAACTCGTGAGGAGGCAGATCACTAAATGTGTGCTCTACTGTAGCATTAGAAAACTTATTTACATGAGAAATTGGAAAACATAAATGCAATGCATAACTTGTGCAGGTAACCATCAAACTTAGAAACAATAGAAAACTTAGAAAAACGATACATCGGATAGAGTTTTGACTAACTCTCTCACTATGGGGGTCTATCTCATACATGTCAGATACCTGTCTAACCGTTTCACCCGAGAGGGACTTAGACAATTAAACTGGCTGACTTATTTTACTAGACCGGAGCTTTAACTTATACTCCTGTTGCGGAGTTTTCTCTAACAGAGGAACTTTCAGTTCAGGATTCAGATCAATGTCTGGTTTCAGGCAGTCTTTCAGACAGTCTTTAGAAATGTCCTTTAAAAATGTCTTTTTCCGGACTCCATGGAACTTCTTGATATGGGACAGATGGACCCAACCCTTGCGGCCCTCCAACTTCACGGCCGTACGGGTGGTCAGAAGGACAAGTCGTGGCTCCTTCCAACGAGGCTCCAGCGGACTTGAACGATCAAAATTCCTTACAAGGACGAGGTCGCCTGGAATGACCTCATGCGGTTTCACTTCAGTATTGTCTGGGAATGTAGCGGCAACCTGTGAACGACAAGAGTGTAGGGCAGACATCAAGGAAGCTAGGTAATCTGTCAACATATTACTGGAAACATCTGTAATACTGCGGGGTCTAGGTGTACCCCACATGTTTGGGGGGCGGCCGAATACGACCTCATAAGGGGACAGACCTGATCTGGAGTGTGCGACCATTCGCATAAAGAATAAAGCAACTGGCAGGGCAACTAGCCAGTCTACACCTTTCTCTTTACATGTCTTGGCAATACGGATTTTCAGGGTCTGATTATGTCTCTCTACGAGACCGGCTGCTTCAGGATGGCGCACACAATGGAACTTCCACTGGTACCCTAACAAGAGGGAAACATGTTTCATTAACTCGGATGAGAATGGCTGGCCGTTATCAGAATACACGACCCTAGGGAGTCCATAACGGGGGAAGAATTCACGAACCAACTGCTTGGCAGTGGTCGCTGCTGTGTAATCTGGAACTGGATATGCTTCTGTCCACCTGGACAAAGCGCATACAACTACAAGGACATACTTGAAACCTCGACATCGCTCCATCTGAATATAATCCATCTGGAGGACTTCGAAAGGGTGGTCAGGAGGTTGGAATCCACCTTGTTCCACCGGGACACTTTTACCTGGATTGAATTGACAACATATCATACAAGTACGGACTTTCTGCTTGGCTGCAGCTCGTAAGTGCTTGTTAAACCAAAGGTTCTGAATACTGTCTAACATGGCTTTTTCTCCTAGGTGTGCTGGACTATGTGCGGTATTGATAATGACTTGAACCATAGAGTCGGGGAGAAACCATGTGGCTTTTCCCTTCGTCAACCATCCCTGATCTGTCTGGACCCCTCCTTGTTCGGACCATTTCTTGATTTCTTCAGGAGTAGCATGTAACTGTATGTCTATGACATCTTGTGTAGGGTCCTTAACTGTCATACAAGTAATCTGTTCTGGAGTGGATGTCTGTGTCTTGTTAACTGGAATGTCTGGTGTCTGAGCTGTAAGCTTGGCTGTTCGGTCTGCTAGATCATTACCTTGGGAAATGATGTCAGTAACTTTCGTATGTGCCTTGCACTTCATGATAGCGATAGCTGTCGGTAAATGTATTGCATCTAACAGAGCTTGAATGAGGAGACCATGCTGAATCTTGGTTCCATGAGAAGTCATGAAACCTCTCTCCTGCCAGAGCACTCCGAAGTCGTGTACAACTCCGAATGCGTAACGTGAATCTGTATATATGTTTACTTTCAGGTTCTTGGCACGTATGCAGGCTTGGGTCAGAGCAACTAGCTCTGCTGCTTGAGCAGACAGTGTGTCAATACGGTGTGTTTCAATAACTTCAGTGTCAGTAGTCACTGCATACGCGGCTACTAGTTCTCCTGTACTCGTTCTCATACATGAACCATCCACATAAAGTGTCAGGTCGGGATCAGGTAATGCAATGTCTGTCAGGTCTTGTCTTGGCTTAGTCATAGTGTTAATGACTTCCACACAGTCATGTGTGGCAGGATTTTAAGTAACTGACGGTAACAGAGTAGCAGGATTTAGAACGTTGCAGCGTCTGATTTCTATGTGTGGCTGGAACAGTGTCAGTTCATAACCTGTTAAACGTGCAATGGTCAAGTGCTGAGTCTGTGTTCGGTTTAAAAGAACTTCCACGGAGTGTGGAACTTGTACTGTCAGGGAGTGTCCTAATACTATGGAATCACTTTGTCTGATTGCTAGAGCTGTGGCTGCAACTGACTTGAGGCACGCAGGCAAAGTCTGGGCTACTGGATCTAATGTGCTCAAAAAAAAAGCACAAGGCTTGTACTGTCCGGCTTGATCTTGTGTGAGAACAGATAATGCAGTACCATCACGTTCTGTGACAAAAAGTGTAAAAGGCTTACTGTAGTTCGGTGTAGCTAGAACAGGTGCTTGGCATAAAGCTTTCTTTAACTCATTAAAACTAAGTGTATGTTCAGATGTCCAAGGGAGGACAGTCGATATGGCTGCCTCCTGTGTCGTTAACTGTATCAGTGGCTTTGCTAGAAATGCATACTGAGGAATCCATTGTCTGCAATAAGAAGTGAGGCCAATAAAAGCACGTACCTCCTTCTGTGTCTTGGGCTGTGGAAGACTCGCTATTAACTGGATACGGTCTGGTGTCAACTGCCTACCCCACTTGGACAGTAAGTGGCCTAAGTAGATCACTTGCTGGACACAGAATTGAAGCTTCGAAGGGGACACCTTGTGCCCCATCTCGGCTAGGAAATACAGAACTGTAAGTGACGCTCGCTCGCAGTCACGTTCAGAACGGGCTGTGATCAGTAGATCATCTACATACTGGAGCAGGGCAGTGTCAGTTGGCATGTGAATATTGTCTAGTTGTCTTTTAAGTGCTTGACTGTAAATACTAGGGCTTTCTGTGAAACCTTGAGGAGCTCGTGTGAATTTATAGCTCCTTCCATTTAAACAAAAACCGAAAAGGTACTGGCTGTCTGGATGAATCGGGACACTGAAAAATGCATTCTTGAGGTCTATAACAGTAAAAAATGTAGCTTCAGAATCAATAGCTGTCAATAGAGATGAAATATCTGGGACTACTGGATACTGGGGTATGATACATTTATTAAGTTCTCGAAGGTCAATCACTAATCGATATACTGGAGGTGCATTTGGATCAGTACGTTTCATGACTGGAATGATAGGATAATTACATACATTGGAGTCAGTTTCTACGACTACTCCTTGAGCAATGAGCTCGTCAATAATTTTGGATAAGGCTGCTACAGCCTCAGGTGGCAATCTGTACTGTCTGATCCGTGGCAAGACTATACCTTGCTTGAGGGTCACACGATGGGGTGTGATTCGCATAAAACCTACATCAGTTGGACCTTGCGCCCATAAATGCTGTGGAACATTGGACAATCTTTGTGAGAAGTTGGCCTGGTAGGGGATGTTTCCAATTCTGGAACCACCTACTACCTGACCAAACAATCCCTTATGGTGTCTGGTTGTAAGTCAACCTTATTAGACAAGCTATCCTAGGGGTAGCATGGACTAAGCAGCCTAAAGGCTTAACTTAAGAGGTCGTGTTAAGCGAGCTGTTTTACCACATACAATCCTGTAATACCAAATGAAAGGACACCACACAAGTATATATTATAAAAATATATGTGTTTATTACTAAAAACAATCCCCAGTATTCTTTATGAATAAAGGGGCACAAGCGTTAAATCAAAAGCACTGTTTAAACATACAAAGTTGCACAATTATGGATGAGGGCAGGGGGCCACTCAAACCATATACTAAACAAGTGGTATAAGAGATGCCACTCGAGCAGTGGTTAGGCCTAGGGCCTAGGGAATCGCTGGGAGCAGTCAGGACAAGCAATGCTGAAGTCGGGAATGGCCCTCGGGATTCGGGAGATGTGCGGAAAGCGCACGCATGCACCAATGTTAACCAATGGTGCGTAAAAGTTGTAAAGTTAAAGTTTAAGGACACTTCCGCTGAACCTAGAGGAACAAAACTTAACACACAGACCCTAGAGATGTGCACCAGTGTGGGAACACCGGCGGAGCAAAGTTACCTCACCCACAGGAAGTGGGTGCACAGGGTCGAAGAGGCGTCGGGTTTTGACACGCAGGTTCTTGGCGCTTGAAGCTGAAGACGCTGCAGGCGATGTGAAGGAGAAGTGTCCGGTGGATCCAAGGGTGGATCTGAAGTGGTGAAGACCTGAAAGCAGAGGGGACAGTGTTCAAAGTCACTGGCCAGTGACCACCGTGGAACCAGATTGGAACCAGGCAAAGTCGGGTGCAAACAGGTGATGAGGGGTTGCTTCTCTCTGCAGCCACGTGGACACGAAGAGGTCAAGGACGTCCAGGAGTCGATCACGAGCTGTCCCTCAAAGGCTCTAGCTTATGGCGGTGTCGGCAACTCAATTAAAGCAAACAAGCCTTGGCTAATGCAAGCCACGGGGAAAGTGAAAAAGGCTTATTACTCGGATCAGCAAGGTCAGAGCGGGTACTCCTTTCTACAGGAGCGAGGGCAGGTCTAGAGCAACCAGACCCACAGTGTAAATCGTAGGTTTCGTCGCCAAGATGGCCGCTGACCACGTGACAAGCGGCCGGGATGGCGAGTCGAGTGGCACAAAGCAAAAGGGCCCCACGCAGATCGTGGAGATGCTGGAGGGCTGATCTTTGGTGCAAATGCTGCTCGATTGTGGGGCTTCTCAAACCCCAAAGCACAGAGTCGAGGGTGCCTCGGATGCTGCGCAGTCAGCGTCTCGGGGGTCTTTCAAGATGTCCGCTCCCACGTCTCTCGGTGCCTCCACGGGTCCCTTCTTTGTAGGGACTGTGGATCGGGCTGGGAGAAGTCTGGGAAGCTGGGTCTTGTCAGGCTCTGCACTCGGGCTCCGGCGGGAGGCGGCGGCAAAGCAGACGTCGAGGTGCTGGGTGGTGCCTGTGTTCACAGGGTGGCCCCTCCTAGGCCACAAGGGAGATGCTCTTCAGTCTTCTTTTCATCAGAATGTCGAAGTCCAGTCGTCTTCTTAGTTTAAAGGTGATTTCAGGATGATCTGCTGTGCTAGGGCACTGCTCCCACTCTTATTCCAATCTGAGGGGTGGATCTCCTGCTAGGTCCCTCCCTATGGGTGGGACCAGGAAGGGGGGTGGTTACACCCCCTTTCCTTTGTCCAGGTCTCACTGGAGCTGGGGCTGGGCTGCCCCAGAACCGGTTTGACCGGATTATGCAAGGGGAAGCCTTGTGCTCCCCAGGCACTGTCTGGTTTCTTTCAAACCTCCCTGCTACAATACACTATCTCCTGTCTGGAGGGCGGTGACACCCTCCTGTGACAGGAAACCCTTTGTCCAGGACCCCTTTGGCTGAGTTTTGGTCAGCTCCAGGGGTCCAGACATTTGTCTGTGGCAGAGGCATCCATTTTGTGGATCTTAAGGTCTTTGGAGAAATCAACCGCATTAAAGTAAAGTAACATGTCTTACCCCTCTAGAGGGGTGGAATGCCATCCCCGTAGCCAGAACTGGCGAGGGGATGGTATTCCAAATCGTATGACACCTTACACGACATGTTTTGATAAAGCCAAACCAAAGTTGCTAAATAACCGCGAGGATTATAAGGCACTTAATAGTATATGGTATGGCATTATCCTGAAACAGCTTAGGGACTTGTTCCCGACGGCTGCAGACAGGCTCAGCTCATGCTAGAGCTCCATCTCACATAAAACCACGCACTCAGCCTCCAGGATTGATGAGGCCTACTATAGGAGTGGCTCACAGGTTTACATGTGTCCAGATATAGGTTTAGATATAGATATACTATACCTAAGCAAGGGGTGTTTACACCACCTTACCCCAGCTGAGTGAACAGCCAGTTGTGTCAATTTAAGAACCAGCCAGGGGTGGCAAAAGATATGCTGCAGCCCCTGGTAGGCCTTGGTGGCCCCTATGCCCCGTGCACCTATAGTGCATTATACAGGGGCTGACAAGGAGTCCATTTCCAATTGTGGTATGTACCTAGGGTACATGGAATCCATTTTACAGAGAGAGCAGATGGCCTGGGGCCCTGATTAGCAGGGAACCAGGTCAACTAAGTCAAAAAACCAGCTAAACACAGGCAAAAAATCTGGGGTAACCATAGTCAGGTAGCCACCTTCCTACACATATGATGTACTGACTTAATTTCAATTGCAGTATGTAGCTAAGACATTTACAATTCATAGTGGTAACTCTCATGGTTGTGGCTTATAGGGACAAGGTACAAATCAAGTGTAAGCTTCAGGTAAGTTTTTATTTTTCACTTTCATGTGTGTTGTAGAACACTTTATACTTTTGGCTATAATTCATAGTCTGTACATTATAGAGACATAATTTAAACAGCACTTTGTTCCTAGTGATGTGCATCTTACCCATGTGAATTATTATGTGTGTGGCGTATTGTAAAGTTGTCAAAATTTGAGGTTGAATGTATGACGTTTTTCAATACCGTCGCATGTACGAAAAAGTATGCCTTACATTTTGTCCCATACTTCTAAAACCATACAATCTGGATCCATAATTGGAAGTGCAGCATTAAGCTAACATGATGCCACTGTCCTGTGTTCATTTTCATGCATGTGGAAAGCTTCAAAGTGGTGTGCATCTTTCAGCGATTAAACACATATTTTTTAAAAAATTCCTCCAGCTTTTGCAAAATGTGTCACGTATGTTATGTCATCAGTCAAGATCCATATTAGATAGAGCTTGATTTCCAACTGCAACACATTCTATAACATAGCCTACTACAGTGTGTGTAGGAAGGTGGCTACCTGACTATGGTTACCCCAGATTTTTTTGCCTGTGTTTAGCTGGGTTTTTGACTTAGTTGACCTGGTTCCCTGCTAATCAGGGCCCCAGGCCATCTGCTCTCTCTGTAAAATGGATTCCATGTACCCTAGGTACATACCACAATTGGAAATGGACTCCTTGTCAGCCCCTGTAGAATGCACTATAGGTGCACAGGGCATAGGAGCCACTAAGGCCTACCAGGGGCTGCAGCATATCTTTTGCCATCCCTGGCTGGTTCTTAAATTGACACAACTGGCTGATCACTCAGCTGGGGTAAGGTGGTGTACACACCCCTTGCTTAGATATAGTATACCTATGTCTAAACCTATATCTGGACACATGTAAACCTGTGAGCCACTCCTATAGTCAGGCCTCACCAATCCTGGAGGCTGGGTGCATGGTTTTATGTGAGATGGAGCTCTAGCATGAGCTGAGCCTGTCTGCAGCCGTCGGGAACAAATCCCTAAGCTGTTTCAGGATAATGCCATACCATATACTATTAAGTGCCTTATAATCCTCGCGGTTATTTAGCAACTTTGGTTTGGCTTTATCAAAACATGTCGTGTAAGGTGTCATACGCTTTGGAATACCATCCCCTCGCCAGTTCTGGCGACGGGGATGGCATTCCACCCCTCTAGAGGGGTAAGACATGTTACTTTACTTTAATGCGGTTGATTTCTCCAAAGGCCTTAAGATCCACAAAATGGATGCCTCTGCCACAGACAAATGTCTGGACCCCTGGAGCTGACCGAAACTCAGTCAAGGGGGTCCTGGACAAAGGTTTTCCTGTCACAGGAGGGTGTCACCGCCCTCCAGACAGGAGATAGTGTATTGTAGCAGGGAGGTTTGAAAGAAACCAGACACTGCCTGGGGAGCACAAGGCTGCCCCTTGCATAATCCGGCCAAACCGGTTCTGGGGCACTCCAGCCCTCGTGCCAGGGCGGCCTGGATCAAAGGAAGGGGGTGTATCCACCCACTTCCTGGGTCCCACCCATAGGGGGGGACCTAGCAGGTAATCACGCCCACCAGATTCGAATAAGAGTGGGAGCAGTGCCAATGCACATCAGATTTCCTGGAAGAAACATTTGAAACAATATTCTAGACCCTTCGCCCTCCATCTCAACGTGGAAGCCCGAAGAATCTCCCTTGTGGTCAAGGAGTGACCACCCTGCAGCAGCAGGCACCATCCAGCCCTCGACGTCTACTTAGTTGCAGTTCCCGCCGGAACTCGAGCAACTGAGATCGACGAGATCAAGCCTGCCCAGCTTCTAACTGCCCGATCCACAGTCCCTGCAAAGCTGAGACCCGTGGAGGCGACCGGAAGCGTGGGGCACGCCATCTTGAAGTGACTACGAGACGCTGACCGTGCAGCCCACGAGTAACCCTCGAAGCTGTACACCGGGGTTTGAGAAGCCCCCACCCTGAGCTACTCCTGAGCCGAAGTTCAGCCCTCCACACTCGACGAGTGCTGCGTGGGGCCCTTTGGCACGATTTGGCTCAACGCGTTGGCCCGGTCACTTGCCAGCTGGCTTGTGGTCCCTGTGCCGACGAACTACCTAAACAGACTTGTGATTCTGGTTGCTCCAGATCCACACCAGCTCCCCTGAAAAGGAGCCCCGACTCTGACCTTCCTGGTCCGAGTGAGAAGCAATCTTCCGATCCTGCGTGGATTGCTCTTACCAAGGCTTGTTTGCTCCAAACCGGAAGCCGACTGCACCGACGGTGAGAGCCTGCGTGGGACAGATCGTGACCTGCTCCTGGACGTTGCAGATGCCCCAGAGCCCACGTGACAGCGGAGAGAAGCTCCTCGACGACCACCTGATTGCGCCCGACATTGCCTGGTTCCGTCCTGGTTCCACCCTGGTCACTGCTGAGTGACCCAGACTCTGTCCCCTCTGCTTTCAGGTACTCTACAACTTGAGTCCACCCTTGGACTCCACCGGACACTTCGTCTTCACCCTGCCTGCAGCCCTTTCAGCTTCAAGCACCAAGAGCCTGCGTGTCAAAACCCGACGCCACTTCGACCCTGTGCACCCACTTCCTGTGGGTGAGGTAACTTTGCTCCGCCGGTGTTCCCACACTGGTGCACACCTCTAGGGTCTGTGTGTTAAGTTTTGTTCCTCTAGGTTCAGCGGAAGTGTCCTTAAACTTTAACTCTTTGACTTTTACGCACCATTGGTTAACATTGGTGCATGCGTGCGCTTTCCGCACATCTCCCGAATCCCGAGGGCCATTCCCGACTTCAGCATTGCTTGTCCTGACTGCTCCCAGCGATTCCCTAGGCCCTAGGCCTAACCACTGCTCGAGTGGCATCTCTTATACCACTTGTTTAGTATATGGTTTGAGTGGCCACCCGCCCTCATCCATAATTGTGCAACTTGTATGTTTAAACAGTGCTTTTTGATTTAACGCTTGTGCCCCTTTATTCATAAAGAATACTGGGGATTGTTTTTAGTAATAAACACATATATTTTTATAATATATACTTGTGTGGTGTCCTTTCATTTGGTATTACAGGATTGTATGTGGTAAAACAGCTCGCTTAACACGACCTCTTAAGTTAAGCCTTTAGGCTGCTTAGTCCATGCTACCCCTAGGATAGCTTGTCTAATAAGGTTGACTTACAACCAGACACCATAAGGGGATTGTTTGGTCAGTGTAGGAGAGTAGGGTCTGCTATCCTATGGTCACCCCAAATTTTTGCTTTTTGCTTCACTGGTTTTCGACTACTGAGGCTGTGGGCCTGCTGATCAGACCCCCAGCCTGCTGTTCTCTCACTAAATTAATGACACATGTGCTATAGGCACATACCAATTGGAAATGGACTCCTTGTCAGCCCCTGTAGAATGCACTATAGGTGCACAGGGCACAGGAGCCACTAAGGCCTACCAGGGGCTGCAGCATATCTTTTGCCACCCCTGGCTGGTTCTTAAATTGACACAACTGGCTGATCACTCAGCTGGGGTAAGGTGGTGTACACACCCCTTGCTTAGATATAGTATACCTATGTCTAAACCTATATCTGGACACATGTAAACCTGTGAGCCACTCCTATAGACAGGCCTCACCAATCCTGGAGGCTGGGTGCATGGTTTTTATGTGAGATGGAGCTCTAGCATGAGCTGAGCCTGTCTGCAGCCGTCGGGAACAAATCCCTAAGCTGTTTCAGGATAATGCCATACCATATACTATTAAGTGCCTTATAATCCTCGCGGTTATTTAGCAACTTTGGTTTGGCTTTATCAAAACATGTCGTGTAAGGTGTCATACGCTTTGGAATACCATCCCCTCGCCAGTTCTGGCGACGGGGATGGCATTCCACCCCTCTAGAGGGGTAAGACATGTTACTTCACTTTAATGCGGTTGATTTCTCCAAAGGCCTTAAGATCCACAAAATGGATGCCTCTGCCACAGACAAATGTCTGGACCCCTGGAGCTGACCGAAACTCAGTCAAGGGGGTCCTGGACAAAGGGTTTCCTGTCACAGGAGGGTGTCACCGCCCTCCAGACAGGAGATAGTGTATTGTAGCAGGGAGGTTTGAAAGAAACCAGACACTGCCTGGGGCGCACAAGGCTGCCCCTTGCATAATCCGGCCAAACCGGTTCTGGGGCACTCCAGCCCTCGTGCCAGGGCGGCCTGGATCGAAGGAAGGGGGTGTATCCACCCACTTCCTGGGTCCCACCCATAGGAGGGGACCTAGCAGGTAATCACGCCCACCAGATTCGAATAAGAGTGGGAGCAGTGCCAATGCACATCAGATTTCCTGGAAGAAAAATTTGAAACGATATTCTGGACCCTTCGCCCTCCATCTCAACGTGGAAGCCCGAAGAATCTCCCTTGTGGTCAAGGAGTGACCACCCTGCAGCAGCAGGCACCATCCAGCCCTCGACGTCTACTTAGTTGCAGTTCCCGCCGGAACTCGAGCGACTGAGATCGACGAGATCAAGCCTGCCCAGCTTCTAACAGCCCGATCCACAGTCCCTGCAAAGCTGAGACCCGTGGAGGCGACCGGAAGCGTGGGGCACGCCATCTTGAAGTGACCACGAGATGCTGACCGTGCAGCCCACGAGTGACCCTCGAAGCTGTACACCGGGGTTTGAGAAGCCCCCACCCTGAGCTACTCCTGAGCCGAAGTTCAGCCCTCCACACTCGACGAGTGCTGCGTGGGGCCCTTTGGCACGCTTTGGCTCAACGCGTTGGCCCGGTCACTTGCCAGCTGGCTTGTGGTCCCTGTGCCGACGAACTACCTAAGAAGACTCGTGAATCTGGTTGCTCCAGATCCACACCAGCTCCCCTGAAAAGGAGCCCCGACTCTGACCTTCCTGGTCCGAGTGAGAAGCAATCTTCCGATCCTGCGTGGATTGCTCTTACCAAGGCTTGTTTGCTCCAAACTTGAAGCCGACTGCACCGACGGTGAGAGCCTGCGTGGAACAGATCGTGACCTGCTCCTGGACGTCGCAGATGCCCCAGAGCCCACGTGACAGCGGAGAGAAGCTCCTCAACGACCACCTGATTGCGCCCGACATTGCCTGGTTCCGTCCTGGTTCCACCCTGGTCACTGCTGAGTGACCCAGACTCTGTCCCCTCTGCTTTCAGGTACTCTACAACTTGAGTCCACCCTTGGACTCCACCGGACACTTCGTCTTCACCCTGCCTGCAGCCCTTTCAGCTTCAAGCACCAAGAGCCTGCGTGTCAAAACCCGACGCCACTTCGACCCTGTGCACCCACTTCCTGTGGGTGAGGTAACTTTGCTCCGCCGGTGTTCCCACACTGGTGCACACCTCTAGGGTCTGTGTGTTAAGTTTTGTTCCTCTAGGTTCAGCGGAAGTGTCCTTAAACTTTAACTCTTTGACTTTTACGCACCATTGGTTAACATTGGTGCATGCGTGCGCTTTCCGCACATCTCCCGAATCCCGAGGGCCATTCCCGACTTCAGCATTGCTCGTCCTGACTGCTCCCAGCGATTCCCTAGGCCCTAGGCCTAACCACTGCTCGAGTGGCCTTTCTTATACCACTTGTTTAGTATATGGTTTGAGTGGCCACCCGCCCTCATCCATAATTGTGCAACTTGTATGTTTAAACAGTGCTTTTGATTTAACGCTTGTGCCCCTTTATTCATAAAGAATACTGGGGATTGTTTTTAGTAATAAACACATATATTTTTATAATATATACTTGTGTGGTGTCCTTTCATTTGGTATTACAGGATTGTATGTGGTAAAACAGCTCGCTTAACACGACCTCTTAAGTTAAGCCTTTAGGCTGCTTAGTCCATGCTACCCCTAGGATAGCTTGTCTAATAAGGTTGACTTACAACCAGACACCATAAGGGGATTGTTTGGTCAGTGTAGGAGAGTAGGGTCTGCTATCCTATGGTCACCCCAAATTTTTGCTTTTTGCTTCACTGGTTTTCGACTACTGAGGCTGTGGGCCTGCTGATCAGACCCCCAGCCTGCTGTTCTCTCACTAAATTAATGACACATGTGCTATAGGCACATACCAATTGGAAATGGACTCCTTGTCAGCCCCTGTAGAATGCACTATAGGTGCACAGGGCACAGGAGCCACTAAGGCCTACCAGGGGCTGCAGCATATCTTTTGCCACCCCTGGCTGGTTCTTAAATTGACACAACTGGCTGATCACTCAGCTGGGGTAAGGTGGTGTACACACCCCTTGCTTAGATATAGTATACCTATGTCTAAACCTATATCTGGACACATGTAAACCTGTGAGCCACTCCTATAGACAGGCCTCACCAATCCTGGAGGCTGGGTGCATGGTTTTTATGTGAGATGGAGCTCTAGCATGAGCTGAGCCTGTCTGCAGCCGTCGGGAACAAATCCCTAAGCTGTTTCAGGATAATGCCATACCATATACTATTAAGTGCCTTATAATCCTCGCGGTTATTTAGCAACTTTGGTTTGGCTTTATCAAAACATGTCGTGTAAGGTGTCATACGCTTTGGAATACCATCCCCTCGCCAGTTCTGGCGACGGGGATGGCATTCCACCCCTCTAGAGGGGTAAGACATGTTACTTCACTTTAATGCGGTTGATTTCTCCAAAGGCCTTAAGATCCACAAAATGGATGCCTCTGCCACAGACAAATGTCTGGACCCCTGGAGCTGACCGAAACTCAGTCAAGGGGGTCCTGGACAAAGGGTTTCCTGTCACAGGAGGGTGTCACCGCCCTCCAGACAGGAGATAGTGTATTGTAGCAGGGAGGTTTGAAAGAAACCAGACACTGCCTGGGGCGCACAAGGCTGCCCCTTGCATAATCCGGCCAAACCGGTTCTGGGGCACTCCAGCCCTCGTGCCAGGGCGGCCTGGATCGAAGGAAGGGGGTGTATCCACCCACTTCCTGGGTCCCACCCATAGGAGGGGACCTAGCAGGTAATCACGCCCACCAGATTCGAATAAGAGTGGGAGCAGTGCCAATGCACATCAGATTTCCTGGAAGAAAAATTTGAAACGATATTCTGGACCCTTCGCCCTCCATCTCAACGTGGAAGCCCGAAGAATCTCCCTTGTGGTCAAGGAGTGACCACCCTGCAGCAGCAGGCACCATCCAGCCCTCGACGTCTACTTAGTTGCAGTTCCCGCCGGAACTCGAGCGACTGAGATCGACGAGATCAAGCCTGCCCAGCTTCTAACAGCCCGATCCACAGTCCCTGCAAAGCTGAGACCCGTGGAGGCGACCGGAAGCGTGGGGCACGCCATCTTGAAGTGACCACGAGATGCTGACCGTGCAGCCCACGAGTGACCCTCGAAGCTGTACACCGGGGTTTGAGAAGCCCCCACCCTGAGCTACTCCTGAGCCGAAGTTCAGCCCTCCACACTCGACGAGTGCTGCGTGGGGCCCTTTGGCACGCTTTGGCTCAACGCGTTGGCCCGGTCACTTGCCAGCTGGCTTGTGGTCCCTGTGCCGACGAACTACCTAAGAAGACTCGTGAATCTGGTTGCTCCAGATCCACACCAGCTCCCCTGAAAAGGAGCCCCGACTCTGACCTTCCTGGTCCGAGTGAGAAGCAATCTTCCGATCCTGCGTGGATTGCTCTTACCAAGGCTTGTTTGCTCCAAACTTGAAGCCGACTGCACCGACGGTGAGAGCCTGCGTGGAACAGATCGTGACCTGCTCCTGGACGTCGCAGATGCCCCAGAGCCCACGTGACAGCGGAGAGAAGCTCCTCAACGACCACCTGATTGCGCCCGACATTGCCTGGTTCCGTCCTGGTTCCACCCTGGTCACTGCTGAGTGACCCAGACTCTGTCCCCTCTGCTTTCAGGTACTCTACAACTTGAGTCCACCCTTGGACTCCACCGGACACTTCGTCTTCACCCTGCCTGCAGCCCTTTCAGCTTCAAGCACCAAGAGCCTGCGTGTCAAAACCCGACGCCACTTCGACCCTGTGCACCCACTTCCTGTGGGTGAGGTAACTTTGCTCCGCCGGTGTTCCCACACTGGTGCACACCTCTAGGGTCTGTGTGTTAAGTTTTGTTCCTCTAGGTTCAGCGGAAGTGTCCTTAAACTTTAACTCTTTGACTTTTACGCACCATTGGTTAACATTGGTGCATGCGTGCGCTTTCCGCACATCTCCCGAATCCCGAGGGCCATTCCCGACTTCAGCATTGCTCGTCCTGACTGCTCCCAGCGATTCCCTAGGCCCTAGGCCTAACCACTGCTCGAGTGGCCTTTCTTATACCACTTGTTTAGTATATGGTTTGAGTGGCCACCCGCCCTCATCCATAATTGTGCAACTTGTATGTTTAAACAGTGCTTTTGATTTAACGCTTGTGCCCCTTTATTCATAAAGAATACTGGGGATTGTTTTTAGTAATAAACACATATATTTTTATAATATATACTTGTGTGGTGTCCTTTCATTTGGTATTACAGGATTGTATGTGGTAAAACAGCTCGCTTAACACGACCTCTTAAGTTAAGCCTTTAGGCTGCTTAGTCCATGCTACCCCTAGGATAGCTTGTCTAATAAGGTTGACTTACAACCAGACACCATAAGGGGATTGTTTGGTCAGGTAGTAGGTGGTTCCAGAATTGGAAACATCCCCTACCAGGCCAACTTCTCACAGTCAGGTAGTAGGTGGTTCCAGAATTGGAAACATCCCCTACCAGGCCAACTTCTCACAGTGTGCCATTTTATATGCATGTGGCTCACACACAAGGTGCATACAAAGCAATTTGAATCCATACGAGGCGATTTTTAATTTGCGGCCATCTGGTCACCCATTGAAATGGATAGGATATATTACATAGTATGTGGTGCACTATAAATCTTGAACCATATGAGGTACTGACCTAATTTCAATCACAGTATGTAGCTAAGACATCTACACTTTATAGTGGTAACTCTCATATTTGTGGCTTATAGGGACAAGGTACAAATCAAGTGTAATCTTCAGGAAAAGTTTTTATTTTTCACTTTCATGTGTGTTGAAGAACACTTTATGCTTTTGGCTACAAAATGTGAAGTTGAATGTATGATGTTTTTCAATAACGTCACATGTGTGAAAAAATATGCCTTACGTTGTGGCCCATAATTCTAAAACCATACAATCTGGATCCATAATTCTGAGTGCAGCATACAGTTACCATCATGCCACTGCCCTGTGGTCATTGTCATGCCTGTGCCATGCTTAGAAGTGGTGAGAATCATTCAGTGATTAAACGCATGTTTTATAAAATTTGCCTCCATTTTTTGCAAAATGAGTCACGTATATTGTGTCATCAGTCATGATCCATACTAGATAGAGCTTGATTTCCAACTGCAACACATTCTATAGCATACCCTACTACATTGTGTCATTTTAAATGCATGTGGCTTACACGTAAGGTACATACAACGCAATATGAATCCATACGACGCGATTTTCAATTTGCGGCCATCTGGTCGTCCCATTGAAATGGATAGGATATTATACATAGCAGAATGTGCCCTATAATTCTTGAAGCATATAAGTTAAAGACTTAATTTCAATTGCAGATTCTAGCTAAGATTCGTATGCATTATTGTACCAATTCTTATGCATGTGGCCCACATAGAAAGTGCACGAAATGGAAGTTGAATCCATACGAGGCGATTTTCGATTTCCGGCCATCTGGTCACCCAAATCTCAAAGATTATTGTTAATAATTCAGTGTGTTTTTATGCTATTTAGCTAATAATGCATGAACCTGTTTATTAACATGTGCATAATGAGATACCAAAGAGAAAATAATGAAAATGTATTGGTAAACCGTATTTTGGTAGACTTTAAAAAACCCCATTGAAAAACACATGCATCACCAATGCTGCTTTTTGCTTGTGCCTAAAACGAAAATGTGTTATTAAAAAGTGAATATAACACATAGAGATGTTTTTTCTTTTGTTTATGAAGCCTAATGTGAAGGCAGGTCACACCTATGTTTTACTTTGAAAAAATCTCTTTTCTAAAATTTACGGCGTTACCTTGTTTTTTAATACAGCTAAAAAAACAATTGTTAAAGTCGCTTATAAAAAAGTGATCGTAAATGCTATTTTGTTTTTTTTTTCAGCTTGAGGTTCAGTTTAATATGAGTCTTAATTTGATGTATCACTTGCCCTAGTAAACAATCCCCAAAGTCTATTTTTTTTCAATTTTCCCAAGCTCAATGTTAAACACATGCATCACCAATGATGCAAAAAGTGAAGTCAGAAATTTCAAACAGCAATAAAAAAGTGAGAAAAACAGATATTTGAAAAATTCCTTTTGTTTATGCGGCCTTATGTCCAAAGCCATCCAACAAGAGCATTTTTTTTTTATTCGGTCGATTTAAAAAAAATCTGCGAACTATTTTATTTCTCTCAAAAAAGTGCCAAAAAGTGACTTTTTGTGCAAAAAAGTGCCCGTACAATATTTTTTCATCTAATAAACTTTTTATGACTCAGAATACACTTAGGCTTCAGGTCAATGTGTTTTCGTTTGGGGGAGGGGCCCAGGGAAAAAAACACCTTTTTTTCTCGGATTGGTCAAAGGTCTGCTTCGGCTGCACCAGTGCTGCTTCGGCTGCACTGGTGCAGCTTCTCAGACTTGAGGCGTTGCACCAGTGCAGCATAGAAAAGAAACTTTTTAATAAAAGGATTTAAAACTAATTCAAGATATACATTATCTAAGGAATGTTATAAAAACTCAGATATGGAGAATATTTTTCATTTTCGTCCATTTTTGACCGTTTTGGAGCACTTTGAAGCACTGATGCAGCTTTGGGATTTTTATGGTTATTTTGATCAGAGATGCTCCTAATGTGTTTAAAATTCATGTGGGATGTATCCAAGACACTGCCATCACACCTATATAGTTTTTAAATGATTTTGATGTATTAAAATTTTGACCTCCATAAGGGGGGAAAGGTTGAACTTTTACCCCGCTCGGAGTTCCATGACTTTCGTGACCTTGTCCCCCTGAAATTTAAAATTGCATTTTCAAAGTAATGTGTACAACTATTCATTCTGTGTCATTCATTGTGTGTTTAGCATGCTATTGGGCCACTGTAGCACTTGTTTTTTTTTCGTTTTTATGCATTTTTGACCGTTTTTGAACACTTTGATGCTCCAAATGGTCTTTGGACTTAGTCACTTTTTGCTTCATGGAGATTTCAAAAGTGTTAAAAAGTCACTTTGGAGGCACACAGGACAGTGCAAATGCACCTATATAGCAATCAGGACACTCCAATCACACCTATATGGTTTTTAAATGATTTTGATGAATTAAACATTTTGACCTCCATGAGGGGTGGAAAGTTTGAACTTTTACCCCGCTCGGAGTTCCATGACTTCTGTGACCTCGTCCCCCTGAAATTTAAAATAGCATTTTCCAAGTAATTTGTAAATATATTCATTCTGGGTCATTCATTGTGTGTTTAGCTTGCTATTGGGCCAGTGTAGCACTTTGTTTTTTTCATTTTTATGCATTTGTGACCGTTTTTAAACACTTTCATGCACCAATGATGTCTTTGTACTTCGTCATTTTTCACTTCATGGGGACTTCAAAAGTGTTAGAAATTCATTTTGGAGGCACACAGAACAGTGCAAATGCAGTTACATAGCATTCAGGAGACTGCAATTACACCTATATAGTTTTTAAAAGATTTTGATGTAATAACATTTTTGACCTCCATGGGGAGGGCCCTTAAGCTGAACTTTTACCCAGCTCGGAGTTCCATGACCTTGTCCCCCTGAAATTGAAAATCGAATTTTCAAAGTGTTTAGTAAAACTGTTCATTCTGTGTCATTCATTATGTCTTTAGCCTGCTATTGGACCACTGCAGCACTATGTTTTGTTAATTTTAACCCAATGTTGACCTTTTTTGACCACTTTGATGCACCAGTGAAGTTTTTGGACTTAGTCATTTTTCACTTCATGGAGACTTCAAAAGTGTTAGAAATTCATTTTGTAAATACCTAGAACGGTGCAAATGCAGCCATATAGCATTCAGGGCACTACAATTACACCTATATAGTTTTTAAATGATTTTGATGCAATAACATTTTTGACCTCCATGGGGAGGGCACTCAAGCTAAACTTTTACCCAGCTCCGAGTTCCACGACCTCGGGTGGAAAAAGTGACTTTGCCCCCTTAAACCCAAAAACTTCAAAAAGTCACCCCTGGAGGCCAGAAACGGGTCTTAGACACTCTTGGTATGTCATCTGAGGTATACTATGGTGTTCTTGGGTCCAGAACTAGAAATGTGATGTGACTCTGATATCTAGGGCCTATAATGGAAAAAATGAATTTGACACCAAACACCTCAAAATGTCTGAAATAGGACTCAGACATGTACCTGGAGGCTGGAAATGAGCCCTAGACACTCTTGCTATATCACCTGAGATATAATATAGGGTCCTGGTGGCCACAGGGACCCAAAAACAGTCAGGTGGGTTGATACTGAAAATTAGCAAAAATCGTCCCAAAAATTTTTTTGACAAGATTTGCTAATTTTCCAAATAGCTCAGAATGGATATCAGAGACACTGTTTGAGTGCGCAAGATATGAATACACTTGTTAGAAAGGTCAGCTCTGATGCTTTCATGTGATATATATAACTTTGATATTATATAAAGTTTTTTTTCCGCTACCAACCAAGGGAAACACCTGATATCGTACCCGATTTTGAGAACATTGGGCTGGGTGGAAAAAGTCACTTTGCCCCCTTAAACCCAAAAACTTCAAAAAGTCACCCCTGGAGGCCAGAAATGGGTCTTAGACACTCTTGGTATGTCATCTGAGGTATACTATGGTCTTCTTGGGTCCAGAACTAGAAATCTGATGTGACTCTGATATCTAGGAGCTATAATGGAAAAAAATGAATTTGACACCAAACACCTCAAAATGTCACAAATAGGAGTCAGACATGTACCTGGAGGCTGGAAATGAGCCCTAGCCACTCTTGTTATATAATCTGAGATATATTATGGGGTCCTGGTGGCTACAGGGACCTGAAAACAGTCATGAGGGTTGATACCGAAAATTAGCAAAAATCGTCAAAAAAAGTTTTTTTGACAAGATTTGCTAATTTTCCAAATAGCTCAGAATGGATATCACAGTCACTTTGTGAGTACCCAGGACCTAAATATACTTGTTAGAAAGCTCAGATCTGATGCTTTCATTTGATCTATCTACCTTTGCTATTATCTGAAGTTTTTTTTTCAGCTTCCAGCCATGGGAAAAACCTGACATTGTACCCGATTTTGAGCACCTTAGGCTGGATGGAAGAAGTGACTTTGCCCCCTTAAACCCCAAAACTTCAAAAAGTCATCCCTGGAGGCCAGAAATGGGTCTTAGACACTCCTGGTATGTCATCTGAGGTATACTAAGGGGTCCTTAGGTCCAGAACTAGAAATTTGATGTGACTCTGAGCTCAATGTGATGTGACTCTGAGCTATATGGCCTATAATGGAAAAAATGAGTTTGACCCCAAACACCTCGAAATGTCACAAATAGGAGTCAGACATGTACCTGGAGGCTGGAAATGAGCCCTAGCCACTCTTGTTATATCATCTGAGATATATTATGGGGTCCTGGTGGCTACAGGGACCCGAAAACAGTCATGAGGGTTGATACCGAAAATTAGCAAAAATCGTCAAAAAAAGTTTTTTTGACAAGATTTGCTAATTTAACAAATAGCTCAGAATGGATATCACAGTCACTTCGGGAGTACCCATGACCTAAATATACTTGTTAGAAAGCTCAGATCTGATGCTTTCATTTGATCTATCTACCTTTGCTATTATCTGAAGTTGTTTTTTCAGCTTCCAGCCAAGGGAAGAACCTGACATCGTACCCGATTTTGAGCAACGTAGCCTGGATGGAAGAAGTGACTATGCCCCCTTAAACCCCAAAACTTCAAAAAGTCATCCCAGGAGGCCAGAAGTCATCCCTGGACTGCGGCCTTATGTCCAAAGCCATCCAACAAGAGCATTTTTTTTTTAATTCGGTCGATTTAAAAAAAATCTGCGAACTATTTTATTTCTCTCAAAAAAGTGCCAAAAAGTGACTTTTTGTGCAAAAAAGTGCCCGTACAATATTTTTTCATCTAATAAACTTTTTATGACTCAGAATACACTTAGGCTTCAGGTCAATGTGTTTTCGTTTGGGGGAGGGGCCCAGGGAAAAAAATACTTTTTTTTTTCTCGGATTGGTCAAACCTCGTTTTTACTACCTTTAAAAAATATCAAAACCATAAACCAGGAGCCCTAATTATATTCTTGATACTGAGCGGCAGGCAGGCAACTAGAGCTACATTTCAGGGGGGGGCTAATTCTTCCAACCATAGACAGAGTGACTGAAAGAAGGGGCGAAAACACAACAAAAGCCTCATTTACAAGTAAATGGTCTTTTAAAGACCTGTTAAGTCCTCGGGTGTGGCTGCAACGAGATGGTCACCAGCCCCCGAAGCTGTCTCTGCCCGGGCTGACAGACACGACGGGGGGGGCTGAAGCCCCGTGAGCCCAATGGATGTTGCATAGACCCTAAACCTTATCTGCAGATGAACAGTACCACTCAGTGAGGGGTCCCGTTCATCTGCAGATAAGGTTTAGGGTCTATGAAATACTGCTGTTGTCTTGCGTACATTCTGAGTTCCATTGCAGGGGCCTCATTTATGAGAAATGACGCAACGCTGCGTGAAAGCAGCGATGCGTCACTTTTCAGTGCGCACTCCTTGCGACATTCCTGATGCGTCATATTTAATGTATGATGCATCATGTCGCAAGGAGTTACAGATACGTCAGTATTTCTGACGTATCTGTAAGCGCAAAAGTGAAGCATTGCTAGAGTGTGTCACAAAAGTGACGCAACTCCAGCAATGCGTCCTTTCACATGGGGCAAACCCCATGTGAAAGGGCCTGCGTCAGTCTTACGCCTGCTGTGAGGCAGGCTCAAGAATTTGACGCAACGGTGTCCTAAAAGTGACGCAGTGAAATCTCATAATTTCACTGCGTCACTTTTACGACCCTTCCTTGCGTCAATACACCACCCTTGCATACATATACCTGGCGCAGGTATAATGTGGCGCAGGGGTTTACAAAGAGACGATTCTACCTAGATGCGTCTCTTTGTAAATATGACTCAACAAGGCGCATTTTTTATGCCACTGGTGCGTCACAAAAAGTGACGCATCGGTGGCGTAAAAGTGAGGCATAGCCTTATAAATGAGACCCCAAGTACTTGCCTTCTCGTGGAGTCAAGTGAGCTGAAACCTTTGGCCAGACCAATTTTAAGATCTTCGAGAACAGTACTTGCCAGGAGCATCTTTGAATAATAAAACAACTTCTTTGAAGTCAGCCTTCTCATCCAGATTACCACATACCCTTTTGAGCGAGGATCGCTAAGACTAAAACACAACACGACTGTGTGAAACATTACGCGTTCCTTATTATTTTGTATTAATATGTCTATATCACAAAAGACGGGGACTGCGTAGCTGTGCCCTCAGCTGATAAAGTGACAAACTTGAACACTGTTTTTTTCTAAGACTTCAACCACAGACATTCAAAAGCAAATTATACATACACAGTGCAAGTTTATAAAATATTACAATTGATTGCGTTAATTGACTCGTTCACAAATAATGTCTTATTCAATCAGGTGAGGAGTTCTGATGGAGGGAGTATCATGCAACCCTTTCCCTACCCCTTATCCGAAATCCCACGTGTGCAGTACTGTCCCTGTGTTTCACAGTCTCTCTGCCTGAAGAGGAAGCTTCCATCTTTCCTTATGTCATTAAAGCTTGCAGGTTTAATGACGTTAGACTTCGCAAAGTATAAACTTGTATGTTTGCTTTTGAGGAAGACTTAGACCATGCAACACAGGAACATATTTTACAAAAGTTTGGATTGAATTCCATTATATCCGTTGGCAAGATGTCTAAAATCCCAAAAAATATATTAATATATTTTTACATCCTTGACTTCCGGTGATCAGTTACATCTGCTGACCAGTTTAATCACCAATGCCCCCAAATAAAATCTTAGATATTCTCTCTGCTTTAGTCGCTTCTGGACAGGTTCATTGAACATATTATTTTGTCAAACATTCTAGCCTCTAACATGTGTTTGGCAAGACTGCTTTGCATATGTGTGGTCTCTGTCTGGAATGGCATAGTGTGTGAAAAACAATGACCTGGAATGCAGTCTAAGCAAAGGCAAGAAACTGGAATTAATAATATCATTCCCTTCATCGTATTGTCCCTTTGAAGGTTTGACCTGTGCGTGTTTTGTAAAGAAGTCTTCCCTTTAAAAACTTAGGCCCCCATTTCTGAAAGTCTGTGGTGTGCAGAACACTTCGTGCTGGAACAGTTACTGCTGGTGGTAGCAAACTCCACTTGGCTTGTGAAATACATTAGCATCGTTTTGCTTTTTGTGTAATAATGAAATGGAGCAAACATATTTTTTTGTTTCAGTCCATGCTACAGCAAGATTGTTGCACAATTGCAAAAATGAACAAGCTGGCTCCGTGGAGCCGACAGGGGGAGGGAACAGGAGATGTGCATGCGTACAGAGTGCACATCTCCTGTCCGTACACGTGCACATCTCCTGTCCGCGGAATTCAAGCTTTATTTCAGCAAGTAGGAAGAATCTTGCACAGGCCACCAGCCCCATGATTGTGGCCAGTCAGAGTGCGTCACAATGTGAAACTAATCTCATAAATATTAATGAGGTAGGCAGGATTGGGATCTACTCCAAATTAGCATTTTGTGAACTAACCTATTAGTATGTAAACAAGATGATATAAATCAACACTGGTATCAAACTGCAAGCAGTTTTTACTGCCAGTGTTACTGCATCGCTGGCCCGTAGTCACATACTCTGTAGCACCTCTTTTTCGGATGAGTCCCCCCACTTCTTTTTTTAGGACTTGAGCCCTGGTGAAGGGTCTCAAAATCCAGCAATAAAGGGAATGTGTGAAGCTAATTTAATAGTGACAAAAAGTAATCCTGCTGAAATAAACAAAACAAGCATTGGCATAGCCAATAGGTCTTGCCTTTGGGAACTAATAAGTGTTAAGGCAGAGATATTGAGTTTGTGTTTGTTTTTAAGCTGTGTTGTGCAGAAGTCTGCAGTATGCTGAAATGTTATAATAAAGAAGTGTGAGAAGCATTTTTGTTACTTATGATGTATAATGTACAACAAAATGACGATGATAAAAAACTATTAATTAGAAGTAATGATTTGTGTTTTTTTATGTTTGAATGCTGGCACCTTGTATCTGCCTGTTCTAATCGTTGCCTTTTTATGGTGTTTATTGTTAAAGGTGTGGTAAATAAATAATTAATTACCGGTTCTATTTTTCGGGATACTCATACAAACAGATAGCTCAATAAATAAGAGTCAAGATTCGAGGTAGCTAGAGTGTACAGGCTTTAATCAGGCATAAAAGGACAGGAACAGGACAGCCTGCATGGGAATGGGATGGCAGGGCCCGACAGCTGCCGGGGGCAGGATCTGGGAATGATGCGCATAACTTTTAATAACAGAACATTAGTATATATAGTTAAACAAAATACATTGCATTCAATACAGTAGGCGTAGCAATAGGCGGAGTTTGTAGCAGTCGCGAAAGATAAGGGCAAAATGAGGTAACAAGAAGGCGTGTACAGGGCGTATACACAGACATGTGATGTAAACGTAACAGAATATGTCATAAACGGGGCGGAAACATGGAGGGGGCTACCTGAGCAGCTGGGACCTCTAACCTAGTGGTGCGCGCAAACTGACAATGACGTGTTACCAGGGAGAACTGGGGGGCTATGACTTCTGCGCTAGAAGAGGAGACTAAAGTCTGGAGTGTCAGAGCGACATGTACCCAGGCATATCTAGTATCTGGTGTTTAGAGTACATGTTGATAGAATCCAAAAGTTATCAGAGTAAAGGCTAACAGACATTAAGACTGGTGCATGCATAATTCTACATGTAGTGCGTGTGCGGGGAATATTCTATAAATATTAATACAGTATTTCTCTTACATGGAGACATAAAGGCTAGACCATGACGGAAACTATTGATGCGATTCAGTAGCTTAAGAATGCAGAGAAGGAGGGCTGGACTGATAACTAGAAACATAACATATTCTTGGCAGACTGGGAGGCAGAGCCAGGCCGAGCCGGGCACTGCGAGGCATGAAAGTAAGCTAAGAGTCAGGGATACAGGTGGGGGCTGTATCGCTCCTTGGAGAGGGTTCAGAAAACAGGAGCTGAATCTAAGTCCGGGCCCTTTTGAGGCCTAGAAACGGGGATAATTCAATGAATTAACGTGCACACTGTAAAACGTGGCAACGTAGCTTTACATAGGCCCGATATTCGTTGTATTCACGAAAACTGGAAACTGGCATACTAGAGATGGACACAACTATAATTGCGTCTTTAATCGATCATAGGGGAATACATGCATATCGATCATGCACATATAACATAACATAGGGAACACGTAGGCACATACAACATGGCAAAATTTACTTTTCCACATTCCCTCCTTGTGCCCTACGTTTCCATCAGGAAACATCTATATTCATGATACCATCTATCATTTCATACAGCATCATTTGCTGGTCTCGAATTGTCCTGGAACGGGACTTAGGACTAGGAATACAAGAGGTAGCACACATGCCGCAAATCGCAGGGCCACATTGTATACAGAGGCAGCAACTGAATATGATCATTACTGCAATACCTAGGAATGACAATACTTTCCATCCCCAGGCAGATATGATACTCCAGAGCCAACCGGACCATGTCCAGGAGCCTGGATTCTGGTGTAACTGATGGGCACTTTTATGAAGTCTGGTTATAGCTGAATAAACAGACGGCGCGTTATTAGGAATGAAAATGCAGCAACTAGATCCGCTGACTCTACATGCTCCTCCTCTATCGGCCAGTATGATGTCAAGAACGAGACGATTTTGGAGCACGACAAATCTCATAGCAGATTGCTCTTCGGTTAAGTTACCTAGAGCAGAAGTAGTCTCATTCACTACTGCTTCAAGGGTTCTGGTTAACCTACGGATTGACTTACTATTCTGGACAGGTCCTATAAAGAAAAAGAAACCTCTATTGAAATCTGTATACTGTTCTAGAGCAGTTTCAGTTTGATCGACAATTGGGGACTCAATCTCCCGTCTATTTCTGACGTGTACTAGATGTGTGTTTCTGTGATAATCAGATGGGGCTAGAAAAACTGGTGGCAGTAGGAAGGCAATATAACATGTTCCATCCCAATCGAGGGGCAGACGAACATATGCGGTCTGACCACAAACAAAATAAGAATGACGTGAAGCTTTGAAAATAGATTTCCCACTGTCACTATACTCAACAGTAGTAGTACAATCACTATGTCCTACATGTGCGGAACCATTCTTTCGGACACATAATTCGCCTTTGACTGGTAGTACTGAAATAGCAGGTAAGTCTGGAGTAGTATCAGACTGAACATTCAGGACCATAAAATTCGAAGAATAATTACCTAAATTGTAAACTTCATTTTCTAGATCTAACCCTGTTCTATGGGGGAGACCTTGCTTGTCTGGAAAACATGTTCTATTCAGAAGGGACACATCATTTGAAGATGACGTTAACATGGACCATGCTCCACACGAACCATTATGTGAAAACGGATAAGGAAAGAGTGGCAGAACTCCCTTCGGTGTCTGGAAAGGGGGGAGTCGACCACACACCCAACAATTAGTAGCATTGCTGGTCTGGTGTGAATAGTGCAACATTCTTACAAATGTGTTATTTCTCATAGCAAGACGATAGGATAACTCGTGAGGAGGCAGATCACTAAATGTGTGCTCTACTGTAGCATTAGAAAACTTATTTACATGAGAAATTGGAAAACATAAATGCAATGCATAACTTGTGCAGGTAACCATCAAACTTAGAAACAATAGAAAACTTAGAAAAACGATACATCGGATAGAGTTTTGACTAACTCTCTCACTATGGGGGTCTATCTCATACATGTCAGATACCTGTCTAACCGTTTCACCCGAGAGGGACTTAGACAATTAAACTGGCTGACTTATTTTACTAGACCGGAGCTTTAACTTATACTCCTGTTGCGGAGTTTTCTCTAACAGAGGAACTTTCAGTTCAGGATTCAGATCAATGTCTGGTTTCAGGCAGTCTTTCAGACAGTCTTTAGAAATGTCCTTTAAAAATGTCTTTTTCCGGACTCCATGGAACTTCTTGATATGGGACAGATGGACCCAACCCTTGCGGCCCTCCAACTTCACGGCCGTACGGGTGGTCAGAAGGACAAGTCGTGGCTCCTTCCAACGAGGCTCCAGCGGACTTGAACGATCAAAATTCCTTACAAGGACGAGGTCGCCTGGAATGACCTCATGCGGTTTCACTTCAGTATTGTCTGGGAATGTAGCGGCAACCTGTGAACGACAAGAGTGTAGGGCAGACATCAAGGAAGCTAGGTAATCTGTCAACATATTACTGGAAACATCTGTAATACTGCGGGGTCTAGGTGTACCCCACATGTTTGGGGGGCGGCCGAATACGACCTCATAAGGGGACAGACCTGATCTGGAGTGTGCGACCATTCGCATAAAGAATAAAGCAACTGGCAGGGCAACTAGCCAGTCTACACCTTTCTCTTTACATGTCTTGGCAATACGGATTTTCAGGGTCTGATTATGTCTCTCTACGAGACCGGCTGCTTCAGGATGGCGCACACAATGGAACTTCCACTGGTACCCTAACAAGAGGGAAACATGTTTCATTAACTCGGATGAGAATGGCTGGCCGTTATCAGAATACACGACCCTAGGGAGTCCATAACGGGGGAAGAATTCACGAACCAACTGCTTGGCAGTGGTCGCTGCTGTGTAATCTGGAACTGGATATGCTTCTGTCCACCTGGACAAAGCGCATACAACTACAAGGACATACTTGAAACCTCGACATCGCTCCATCTGAATATAATCCATCTGGAGGACTTCGAAAGGGTGGTCAGGAGGTTGGAATCCACCTTGTTCCACCGGGACACTTTTACCTGGATTGAATTGACAACATATCATACAAGTACGGACTTTCTGCTTGGCTGCAGCTCGTAAGTGCTTGTTAAACCAAAGGTTCTGAATACTGTCTAACATGGCTTTTTCTCCTAGGTGTGCTGGACTATGTGCGGTATTGATAATGACTTGAACCATAGAGTCGGGGAGAAACCATGTGGCTTTTCCCTTCGTCAACCATCCCTGATCTGTCTGGACCCCTCCTTGTTCGGACCATTTCTTGATTTCTTCAGGAGTAGCATGTAACTGTATGTCTATGACATCTTGTGTAGGGTCCTTAACTGTCATACAAGTAATCTGTTCTGGAGTGGATGTCTGTGTCTTGTTAACTGGAATGTCTGGTGTCTGAGCTGTAAGCTTGGCTGTTCGGTCTGCTAGATCATTACCTTGGGAAATGATGTCAGTAACTTTCGTATGTGCCTTGCACTTCATGATAGCGATAGCTGTCGGTAAATGTATTGCATCTAACAGAGCTTGAATGAGGAGACCATGCTGAATCTTGGTTCCATGAGAAGTCATGAAACCTCTCTCCTGCCAGAGCACTCCGAAGTCGTGTACAACTCCGAATGCGTAACGTGAATCTGTATATATGTTTACTTTCAGGTTCTTGGCACGTATGCAGGCTTGGGTCAGAGCAACTAGCTCTGCTGCTTGAGCAGACAGTGTGTCAATACGGTGTGTTTCAATAACTTCAGTGTCAGTAGTCACTGCATACGCGGCTACTAGTTCTCCTGTACTCGTTCTCATACATGAACCATCCACATAAAGTGTCAGGTCGGGATCAGGTAATGCAATGTCTGTCAGGTCTTGTCTTGGCTTAGTCATAGTGTTAATGACTTCCACACAGTCATGTGTGGCAGGATTTTAAGTAACTGACGGTAACAGAGTAGCAGGATTTAGAACGTTGCAGCGTCTGATTTCTATGTGTGGCTGGAACAGTGTCAGTTCATAACCTGTTAAACGTGCAATGGTCAAGTGCTGAGTCTGTGTTCGGTTTAAAAGAACTTCCACGGAGTGTGGAACTTGTACTGTCAGGGAGTGTCCTAATACTATGGAATCACTTTGTCTGATTGCTAGAGCTGTGGCTGCAACTGACTTGAGGCACGCAGGCAAAGTCTGGGCTACTGGATCTAATGTGCTCGAAAAAAAAGCACAAGGCTTGTACTGTCCGGCTTGATCTTGTGTGAGAACAGATAATGCAGTACCATCACGTTCTGTGACAAAAAGTGTAAAAGGCTTACTGTAGTTCGGTGTAGCTAGAACAGGTGCTTGGCATAAAGCTTTCTTTAACTCATTAAAACTAAGTGTATGTTCAGATGTCCAAGGGAGGACAGTCGATATGGCTGCCTCCTGTGTCGTTAACTGTATCAGTGGCTTTGCTAGAAATGCATACTGAGGAATCCATTGTCTGCAATAAGAAGTGAGGCCAATAAAAGCACGTACCTCCTTCTGTGTCTTGGGCTGTGGAAGACTCGCTATTAACTGGATACGGTCTGGTGTCAACTGCCTACCCCACTTGGACAGTAAGTGGCCTAAGTAGATCACTTGCTGGACACAGAATTGAAGCTTCGAAGGGGACACCTTGTGCCCCATCTCGGCTAGGAAATACAGAACTGTAAGTGACGCTCGCTCGCAGTCACGTTCAGAACGGGCTGTGATCAGTAGATCATCTACATACTGGAGCAGGGCAGTGTCAGTTGGCATGTGAATATTGTCTAGTTGTCTTTTAAGTGCTTGACTGTAAATACTAGGGCTTTCTGTGAAACCTTGAGGAGCTCGTGTGAATTTATAGCTCCTTCCATTTAAACAAAAACCGAAAAGGTACTGGCTGTCTGGATGAATCGGGACACTGAAAAATGCATTCTTGAGGTCTATAACAGGAAAAAATGTAGCTTCAGAATCAATAGCTGTCAATAGAGATGAAATATCTGGGACTACTGGATACTGGGGTATGATACATTTATTAAGTTCTCGAAGGTCAATCACTAATCGATATACTGGAGGTGCATTTGGATCAGTACGTTTCATGACTGGAATGATAGGATAATTACATACATTGGAGTCAGTTTCTACGACTACTCCTTGAGCAATGAGCTCGTCAATAATTTTGGATAAGGCTGCTACAGCCTCAGGTGGCAATCTGTACTGTCTGGTCCGTGGCAAGACTATACCTTGCTTGAGGGTCACACGATGGGGTGTGATTCGCATAAAACCTACATCAGTTGGACCTTGCGCCCATAAATGCTGTGGAACATTGGACAATCTTGGATCAAAATCACGTAATACATAATGACCTTTAAAGTCTCTTAAAAACAATCATATTCCTTCTGGAGAGCAGCAAATAATTGCACCTAATTCTTTTAATGTTTTAATGCCTAACAAATTTTCTGGACATGACTTCGTAAGTAACAAATCAGTAGTTCGGGACAATGGACCAACTTCTAGAGTAACTGGCTTTGAAATCTCGTTAACAATAGGCTTTCCTGAAAATCCAAGGGAAACATTTCTAGAGCCTGAGAGCGGAGCCCCTGGAACCTCGTCATGACTGATAGTAGTCCTACTTGCCCCTGTATCAATCAAAAAGTTTCTGTCTTTCCCCAATACTTGACTATGTACATAGGGACCCTCTTGATCTACAGGTATCTCGATGAGAGGCAAGCCTACCTCCCTCTCTAGGCTGTTTCATGAATACGGTTGATATTCTGGATACTCTGTCTGGGCATACTGGTACATCTGCTGTGTAACATGCTGTGTTGCAGCAATAGGCTGCGGTGCTGGAACTGTCTGTTGTGCATTCTGTGGTGTCTGGGAAGTCTGTGAAACTTGTTCTTGTCTAGGCGGACGTGGTCTTTCTTTAGTCTTACCAGTTGCTATGTTGTGTTTCAGAACTGCACACTCGTTTATAAAATGACCTGGTTGTTTACAATAATTGCATGTCCCTTTAACGGGAGCTGCAGGATGACTGGCTTGATTCGGACCCCTCTTCTGACTGTCTTGTGGAACAGATTGTGCAACTAGTACTTTCATTTTCGTGTCTTTCATACATCTCCTTTCGTGTTCTTGCTCTTCCCTGATTCTATTCTGGTGATACTGGAGCATCTGTAACATTTGTGACGGGGTACTAGCTTGCCAGGTACTTTCGACTTTCAAAACTCGATTTTTAACTTGTGGGCTTGAATTCTCGACTAGTTTAGTAACAAAAAGATGAGGGTATGACTCGCTACCTGTCTTCAAACCACTGTTAATAATAAAACATTTTTCAAATCTAGAATAAAAATCACTAGTATCTTCATCCTGTTTCTGTTTACATGCTGAGATTGCATCCCAATCTTCCTTTTTCGTGGCTAATAACCTTGGCAAAACTTGTATCAATAACTCGGGCAATTCTTTACATTTGTCCCCAAGACCGGTACCTGGTACTCGTATTTTATCTTCAGCTTCTAGAGCTGTCCAATCAATCTTTTTCTCTCCCACCTCCCATTCCTTTTCCTTGAGTTTTTCATATACCCCTGCGGGCAACAGGACCTTTAACATTTTAATGATATCTGGATACGTGTATTCTCCCATACGGAGCATGTCTTTTAATTCTCGATGGAACCCTG
Source organism: Lissotriton helveticus (assembly GCF_964261635.1). Lineage (NCBI taxonomy): Eukaryota > Metazoa > Chordata > Amphibia > Caudata > Salamandridae > Lissotriton > Lissotriton helveticus. The sequence goes on along the minus strand of NW_027611692.1, from coordinate 4,459,713 downwards.
CTGGATCTTTGTCGTGACAGGGAATTAATTTCTTCATCTCTAAGAGTTCCATCTATGTGATAGGGGTGTAAACAAATACTTGTTGCATTTCACCACCCGGTGTCCTAACTGGGTGTACTTCTCGTAACGGATGCTGTCTATCTATGTAAAATGGTTTACTTTCTGGAGGTGAGACGTGAACAAAATGCGGGTTCAGAAACGTTCTATATTTGTGGCGCTGTTCTAGAATGACACTACTTAAATCGGTACCTAAACCTTTCCATTTATACTGGAGTAACTCGTTCAGAATATCATGTAACGGATCTGGATCAGAATGTTGTCCTTCATATAGTGTAATGAGGTGCTGGATCATATACATACCCACCAGTCGTTGCTCGGCTGGGGGCAGTTTCAGAAACATTTGTGCCACTATTTCGTCTGGAAAAGTGGTAGAATCAGTAATCCATCGGACTGCTGATCGGGCTAGTTCTTGTTCATGCATGGTACTAAGTTCACTATAACCGATTCGTGATTTCAGAATGTGATCGGTAGCTTGAAATACTTGTTCTAGAGAATATTGTTCTGGTGCTGGAAGATGAAAGACTTTCTTGTGTTCTAGGCGTGAATGTCGGTCTGGAAATCTAGATTTACCTACATACGCTATTCTGGCGGTATTCTCGTCTTCTACTTCTTCAGTATCAGAGTTATCTTCTTTCTCGCTTACTTGTGCTGTTTTGCGTTTCTCGTGTAACCTTATTATTTCCTTACGAATTTTCTTGTACATACTGTCTGTACTACTGAGTGTCTTGTGTCTTCCCTCGGCTATATGATCACTCCACTTTGTCAGGACTTTCATTTCGATTGGATCTTTGTCTGGATAATCTTGTTCCCTTATTAAACAATTGATTAGAAACTTTAATAGCATGAGCTGAGTCTCAGCTTTCCTTAGAGACATGATTTCGCCAATACTTTCTGGATCTTCTCCTGTACGGATGAAACGATATATTCTGTCTAGATCTTCTTTCATATTCGGTAGGGTGTCCAAATACTCGGTCACCCGTCTTGCGCGCAATGAATATATAACCATATTATCATCGCCTGGGACTGGATCATAACGGCATTCGGTGAGAGCTCGCCTGATATCTGCAACGGACTGATGTTTGGGCGTACGCTGTAACGCACGTTCATGTAACTCGACTAACGTTATACGTTTGTGTGGCGGCGGGGTACCCGGAGGACCTCCTCCCGCGGCCCCTAAACTGGAATCGTCGACTGATACTCTTCATGCTGGCAGAGTGACCGATGTAGCGGGAACTTGTACTATGGACTGGACCGGGGGTACCGTAACAGGTGCTGTAACAGGTGCCCCGGTGGCTGGAGGAACAGGAATTACATTATTTACCGGAGCTGGCGGAGCAGGATTCGCATATTCTGGGACTGTGTCGTCCAAATAGGACGAGAGAAAAATATCAGCTGCGGTCGGTTTGTGACGTAGCTTAATCGGAACTAATGGCGGCGGAAAATTACATGGTGCTTCCGGGGTTGCTTTTGGCAAACCCTCGGCAAGAAGAGGATACATACCCTTAATGAGGGCATTTCTCTGTCTGTCTGACTGTTCGGCTTTAACTCGTTCACCTACTTCAATTAATTCCCTTTCTTGGGCTCTTTCTGAGGATTCTCTACTTAATTCAGACTTTATGATTTCTTTTTCTGTTCTTTTATGAGATTCTTTGCGCCATAACTCGATGGCGTCTCTCTGGGACTGTCTGGCTTTCTTTTTCCATAATGCTTCTTCTACTCGCATGATGCACTCGGCATCCCACGTACCTGATACGGGCCATCTATACTTTTCCTCTAATTCCTTGGTGTACTCCACCCATAAATCTAGATATAATATGGCACTTATGCCATGCTTTTGATACATAAAATGACCTGGACTGTCCCTAGGCGGGACAGGAACTGCTTCCTCGAGCAGACCTTTTCTAGTTTTTAACTGACGTAACTTTGAGAACAGAGGCATAACTAGGCTGGAGTCTGGACACAATACAATACACGATAAACACAATAATAACTGAAAAACGAATCATTCATACCACGACATTGAAAACACATGAAATAACATTTTGGACAGAATATTACCTGAAATACTGAAAACAGAATACATGAATTTCTCAAAAACAGAACTTACTGGAACAGAAACTTACTAGAATGACTAGATGCACTGCTAAAACAGTACGAAACTTACCGGTCCCATAAAGAGACACGTCAGGACCCGCATCCACCTAAGTGGACACTTCGTGTTGGATCTGTGTACCCAAACCCACGGACCAGAGGCAAATCAATTGACCCTGTCTAGATACTACCCAAGCAATGGTACTCACCGGGCAGCAAGAACGGAAGGCCTCGGACTGGACTGGACTGCTACGACGACGGACGGACGAACCTCGGACTTTAGTTACAGGTGGGCCTCCGGATACCTCGGACCTTGGACTCTCGGCTTGGGCTCTGGTCGGGACTCGCCGCGTTCCTCCACCACCTCGTCTGGACGCTGGACCGCAACCTCCGTCTCCTCCGTGGGCCTGAGGGATACTTGAAGCAGAAATATCTGCACGTGCACGGTATGGTTCCGTCACGGCTGCAGAGGATCAGGGGGCCTGCGTGGCTTCTCCGGCGCGTGGGGAAAGGGCAAGTCCCTATTCGGGCGCCATTATGTGGTAAATAAATAATTAATTACCGGTTCTATTTTTCGGGATACTCATACAAACAGATAGCTCAATAAATAAGAGTCAAGATTCGAGGTAGCTAGAGTGTACAGGCTTTAATCAGGCATAAAAGGACAGGAACAGGACAGCCTGCATGGGAATGGGATGGCAGGGCCCGACAGCTGCCGGGGGAAGGATCTGGGAATGATGCGCATAACTTTTAATAACAGAACATTAGTATATATAGTTAAACAAAATACATTGCATTCAATACAGTAGGCGTAGCAGTAGGCGGAGTTTGTAGCAGTCGCGAAAGATAAGGGCAAAATGAGGTAACAAGAAGGCGTGTACAGGGCGTATACACAGACATGTGATGTAAACGTAACAGAATATGTCATAAACGGGGCGGAAACATGGAGGGGGCTACCTGAGCAGCTGGGACCTCTAACCTAGTGGTGCGCGCAAACTGACAATGACGTGTTACCAGGGAGAACTGGGGGGCTATGACTTCTGCGCTAGAAGAGGAGACTAAAGTCTGGAGTGTCAGAGCGACATGTACCCAGGCATATCTAGTATCTGGTGTTTAGAGTACATGTTGATAGAATCCAAAAGTTATCAGAGTAAAGGCTAACAGACATTAAGACTGGTGCATGCATAATTCTACATGTAGTGCGTGTGCGGGGAATATTCTATAAATATTAATACAGTATTTCTCTTACATGGAGACATAAAGGCTAGACCATGACGGAAACTATTGATGCGATTCAGTAGCTTAGGAATGCAGAGAAGGAGGGCTGGACTGATAACTAGAAACATAACATATTCTTGGCAGACTGGGAGGCAGAGCCAGGCCGAGCCGGGCACTGCGAGGCATGAAAGTAAGCTAAGAGTCAGGGATACAGGTGGGGGCTGTATCGCTCCTTGGAGAGGGTTCAGAAAACAGGCGCTGAATCTAAGTCCGGGCCCTTTTGAGGCCTAGAAACGGGGATAATTCAATGAATTAACGTGCACACTGTAAAACGTGGCAACGTAGCTTTACATAGGCCCGATATTCGTTGTATTCACGAAAACTGGAAACTGGCATACTAGAGATGGACACAACTATAATTGCGTCTTTAATCGATCATAGGGGAATACATGCATATCAATCATGCACATATAACATAACATAGGGAACACGTAGGCACATACAACATGGCAAAATTTACTTTTCCACAAAGGGGTGGGTATAAATAACAGGAGAGTGAAGGTTACTTACTTTGTTATTGAGAGTGATAGATTTAGTGAGTTAATTAGTGGGAGATAGTTAGTGAGAGATTGAGAGAGTTAGTAAGAGTGATGAAATTAGTGAGAGAGTTAGTGAGAGTGAGAGAGTTAGCGAGTGAGTTAGTTAGTGAGAGAGAGTTATTGAGTTAGTGAGAGTGAGTGAGATTTAGTTAGTGAGAGTGAGAGAGTTAGCGAGTGAGTTATTGAGAGTGAGTTAGTTATGATCACCAATTATAAGTGAAATGGGAATGTCAGAATTTCATTGCTCCGAGTTACTCCACCCAGGAGTAAAGAAAAAACAACAACTCCACTAACCCATGTCATACACTAACTACAGACAGCCAGTAAAGTTGTACCGGGGCCACACCGGCGTGACGGTGAAGCACCCTCTACAGGGACAGGCTACAGACGGTAAATTCTCTACTCTGTCCACCCAACGGCAAGGACAGGATACAGCATCCAAGGCCGAGTCTACTCAGGACAGAGGTGAGGGACCCGAAGGCATGCACAAAATACAGCAATTTGTTAACATGCTTTGTAAGGTCCACCCCGGAGCAACAGGAGCTCCCCTAGCAGGGGTGGATAGCAGACCCTGCTCTGGGAGGAGTAAAGTTTAATAGATGACTGACTTGGAAGAGGGGTGCAGAGAAGGATCTGCTTTATTCCAAGCCCCATCCAGCGAAGATGTAATGGCAAGAAGAGGAATTTGCCTTTCTGCCATTCAACAGACACCAGAGCTCAACGCCCTGGCAGTGGCGGGCAGGTAGGGGCAGTGCAAGGATTTCAGTGGTGCAGGCGCGTAGTGCAAACAGTATGCATGGGAGGGGGTGGGCCAGGTGGATAGAAGGGACACCAGCAGGTAGCTACAAGGCCTTCAACACCCACTCCACTCAAAAACAGCCGGTGTGGAAGGAAAAAGCAGGATGCACCGCACAGCACACACGGACTACAACTCCCACTCCACTCAAAAGAAGCCGGTGTGAAGGAAAAAGCAGGATGCACCGCACCGCACACACGGACTACAACTCCCACTCCACTCAAAAGCAGCCGGTGTGGAAGGAAAAAGCAGGATGCACTGCACAGTACACACGGACTACAACTCCCCCTCTACTCAAAAGCAGCCGGTGTGGAAGGAAAAAGCAGGATGCACTGCACAGCACACACGGACTACAACTCCCACTCCACTCAAAAACAGCCGGTGTGGAAGGAAAAAGCAGGATGCACTGCACAGCACACACGGACTACAACTCCCACTCCACTGAAAAGCAGCGGGTGTGGAAGGACAAAGCAGGATGCACCGTACAATACACACAGACTACAACTCCCAATCCACTCAAAAAGAGCCGGTGTGGAAGGAAAAAGCAGGATGCACTGCACAGCACACACGGCCTACAACTCCCACTCCACTCAAAACAGCCAGTGGGGAAGGAAAAAGCAGGATGCACCGCACAGCACACACGGCCTACAACTCCCACTCCACTCAAAAACAGCCGGTGGGGAAGGAAAAAGCAGGATGCACCGTACAGCACGCACGGCCTACAACTCCCACTCCTTTCAAAAACAGCCAGTGTGAAAGGAAAAAGCAGGATGCACCGCACAGCACACATGGACTACAACTCCCACTCCACTCAAAAACAGCCGGTGTGGAAGGAAAAAGCAGGATGCACCGCACAGCAAACACGGACTACAACTCCAACTCCACTCAAAAACAGCCGGTGTGGAAGGAAAAAGCAGGATGCACCGCACAGCACACACGGACTACAACTCCACTGTACATGTCGAAGTGACCGGTCACCTGTGGACTGCGGCAGCGCAAGCAAGCAGCATCTCGCCAACCTCTTAAGACACAGCAGAAGCCTTTCATGATCGTGGCCTCCACATAGCATGCACCTCACCCGATGAACAGCGCCTAGACGCCGGCGTAGCACTTCATAAAGGTTATTATTGTAGCAGACGAGACAGCTCTCGTGGTCTCACTTCACCAGATGGTGAATAGTGAGACTAGTACAATATAAGGCAAGGGAGACACTTCTAGGCATGGCTGGTCCCAAACAGATACTCTTGATGTTGAGGTTCAGTCTGCTGCCGGTGCTCGCCAGGTAGAGAGCGAGAGGTGCAGGACGAGACATTCGTGTCACAGGTTCATGCAATCGTGGTCAAGTGGGGAAGCCAAGGTTACGATCACACCCTTCAGACATCATCTCATCAACATCGCCTTTTACTGATCACCTTGAATGATGTACATTTAGGGGTCACCTGGGGTGGGGATTACCATCCACAGTGCCCCCTGAGAGCCCCCCCATGCAGGCCGAAGCAACAAACTCTGAGTTCCAGAAACAAAGTGGGGACTATAGGAAAAGCGCCACCTCGAGTCTGCATAAACATGCCACAGGCTGGCCAGCACAGACTTCATTGCACGTCTACAAATAACAAATCCCTCGATTCATGCCGCCCTTCGAGGCTCTAGCTTGCTGCAGGAGTTCTTACCAACAGTAGCTAATAACAAGATCAAGCAAGCATTTGCAAACCAATGGTGCTAGTGTAGAAACTAAGGTCGGGGACAATCGGTATTTGCCCGGCGGTATCGCCTCTTTAACCCACGAAACATTAATCAATGAAGAGGCAGGCGCTGGAGACTGGAAGGCAGGAAACAAGGTTTATTCTCTCCGGAGGAGAACACGACAAATCAGACAGCAGGTATCGTCATGAGGTGCTCTAACTTATTTCTGAGGCCTGGCCCCTTATATACAGGTTTTTGTGGCTTTATTACAGTTTACATATTCATGGCAATGCTTTGATGTACGGAAAGACATTCCCGGAATCTCCCCTTCGGGCCCGTTCCCACACACATTTACAGTAGAAGTCCCCACCCCGGTCACAACAGGTGATGGTTATCGCGCAGCTGGATATTCCGCCGATTCATGGAGTGTGGGGGGTTCGATCGGATCTCGTGGGGTGGGGGCTCTGATCAACTCGGGGGTCCTTTGATGAGGGAAGCTTTCAACTGTACGGGGAGGGGCAAGGAATAGTATCGGCAGAGCTAGGTGTCGGCCTGGGAACAACGAAGACAAACGGGCACAGGAAAAGGGGGTTTTTTTGTATCAAAGGGCCGGGGACTATGAAAAGAATGAAGGGAGGGGTCGCGCTGGGAACAGGATGGGGCTTTGAGGCAGAACTGCGCTGAAGAGGGGTTTATGACTCAAAGCATGTGCGAGCGAGGGGGGGTTGGTCAGCGTGCAGGCTTGGCGAGGGCGAAGGGCTATGTTGGGGGCCAGTGGCGTGCAAAAGGGATGGTCCTGATCGAGGCACCTAAAAAAATGGCGGGCGCGCACGACAAAAGTGTGGCATCAGGGGAAAAGGCAAGATGGCGCAGATAATGTTTACCAAACCGTACTAATTTTCCACAGTCCTCCCTTTAACATATTCAAGACATCTTGCTGATCTATTTCCTATTCAAGTCTATTATGGTGGGCATAAGAAAAAGCAGTAGGACCCCAGGTGAAGGAGTCGTAAACACTACATTTAAGATCTCTAGTTTTAGGAGGCGGGCCTATTGAAAAACTTTGATAAACTTGTTAGCAGGAAAGTCATAGTAAGGTAATACAAAAAATGATTCTGTAGCGAGCAGTCAGTACATTGCATACAGGTTATTATATACAGGCTCCGTATATATTTGGTTGGAGCATAATCAATACAATGGTGGCTGGGAGAGAAACGAGACGTAGCAGAAACGATGATTGAGGGTGTCAATGTTCGAAGTTACTGAGTTCTCAGTCCTTTGTTGGCGCTGTGGAGCACCGGCGGTGGAGCTAAGGGTCCAGCTCTATTCTAGGTCCCGTGTTGCAGGGCACGACCTTTTCCTCGCGTTTCTGGTCGAAAAGGTCTTTTTCGCCCTGTGTCTTTCGGAGTCGATAGTCAAAAAGTTCAGGTGGAAGAAGAGTGTACAAATAGTCCATAGGGTAGGTCGGAGAAAAAGGGGGGTGGAGCAATGGCCAGGTCGGGAACAAACTAGGGGAACGAGAGATTTCAGGTAGGCGGGCTTATGACCGAGTTTAGGGAGCGGGGACCTTTCGGCACACATTTGAACATTGGACAGGGGCATCAGGTCAGCCCTCTCCTCTTGTTTTGTCGGAAATAGTGCCTCGTCCTGCAGCTCCGTTCTGTCGCGGTCTCGCCTTGGCCCATGCCGCAGACGTTCCATAGTCTGTAGTCAGGCCACGTGCTCCCACATCCGGTCCTTCTTTCCTCCGACAGCTGTACCCTTGAAGGAGTTTGAAAAGACAGTCTTTAGAGAATGGGCAGAGGAAGGTAATCACACAAGTCTATTTCTCTCCCAGCTCCAGGTAAATGACAATAGAAACGTCCGTTATATTAGGGTTCACAACTGACATATAAATGATCGATGGTGGGCCTGCTGGATTTACTATGACTTTCCTTCACAACTGTTTACTATAGTCACGACAGTTCATCTGATGGAGACCCACCTTCGTAATACAAGCCTGACAAAGCTATACCGTTCTCTAGGGGTTTATATTTACAAAAGGGTGTTGTGAGCTATCAACATGGTACTAATAGGTATCTCGCTGAGGGACGAACATAGGCTAAACATCTTTCATTTTATCAATGCATCCTGCCTTTTAACTAAACATTTTCGCTTTCGACAAGGTTCATTGTAATGGTTTTCTTCGCTTCGGTCTAATCTTTAACTTTGTAAAACATCATTCTGGTTCCTATGCAGCCTCTCGCGGCCTGATTACTAAATTAGAAAAGACAGGGGTCTCATGGGAAAATAACTAGGGACATAGAAAACTGTGATGGGGGGCATCATCTTACTTTGGGTTATAAGGGTACTAGCGGCAGAAGGCCACAGTTCAGTTGGTGAGCGTTCAGTGGCATTTCTCGAATTCCAAACTCTGAAATTTGCCTATCGAAAAAATCATTTCTAGGGACCACAGCTGGCCTGCGTTAGTCGCAAGTCGACCCATCTCTTACGATCGGGGGGTGAAGGATAGTTAAAAACTCTTATCGGGGGCAACTGAACGCAATACTGGGTGCGTCCTGGGAAGATGGGGAGGTTTCGATTACCTTTACGGTTTGGGTATTGCGACAATTCGGAACGGGGAAGGTCGCGTCATCTGAGGCATTTTATCTCATAATAGGAGCCGCTGACATGTAGTTCCCTCATTACGGGTCAGATTAGGGAACCTCAGTCGTCTTACCTGTCCTTTCCCTTATGGCCAATTCTCGGTTTCGTCAATTTAGCAGAAAGGAGAGGTAGTGACACGGTCTCATGGTGATTTTATTAAAGACAAGTTTTGTGCAAATACTGGCGGTATTTGGAGCCAATTGGGTGGTGCGCTAGGGGTGGCAGTCTGCCAATTTCGGAGCTAATCGCTCGGAAGAGTGGGAGTGTGAAGGAGAGAGAGAGAGAGAGAGAGAGTGCAACAGCAGGCTAAATAGTACACGTGCGACATGGAGAGTGGCAGTGTATTTAAGAAAGGCTATTTAGTGCATTACACAGCAAAGGACATTTACGGGTCTGCGTTAGAATCTTGAAAGCATGCAGTTTGAGGTGGACGAGCATTAGACAGGGTAGAGGGGACATGCTTTGAGAAAAAGGAAAACGGGTACCACTGTGTCGCACTTTCTTGCATTCTTGGTCCTTCGACCAGTTGAGTCAACGCTTCAGTCACACACACACATTCTCTCATAGTTTCGAATCATACGTGACATGGGTTCATTCGTGCAGCATGGGTTAAGGGTGATCATTTTTCATCAGATCATACTAAATTTATGGGCTCGTTTGCTACGTGAGTAGTTTGTGGGCGTGCTTAGGCGCCACCTTGCAGCGTTGGTCCGCTTCGCGTATCAGACGGGGCAAGGCTTCAGATCTTCGCCATACCTCGGTTGCGGCCCCTGATGTAACCTGTAGAGGGAGGGAAAAGAGGGGAAGGGAGGGGGACAACATTCGCGCATATCAAATACATGGATTCGAGAGTCCTTTACTTACCTCATACTCGTCTTTCCTCCTCGGGGTAGAATCCCTGGGGTATGGTTTCTGGAGTCGGGGGGGGGGGCAGTGTGTCCTTATAGGTCGTGTGCAGGGAAACGTAAAAAGGAAACCAGAGGTACCTAGTGCGAGGTATCTAGTTAGTAGATGTATCTCACTATCGGGATCCTTAAATCTCCTTCAATGCTGTGACGTTCTAAGGTTCTTCAGTTCTTTGGTCAGCTCTGTTCCCTAATACCTTTGAGCGTCGTACTTTATAACATTTACATCGTTTTATTTTACCCTTCTTTTACATTCCATTATTTATACCATTTCGTTTTACCCATCCTCAGAAGTCGAGGTCTTTTCTCCACGCGAGAGTTCATGAGTCAGTCGCGTACCTTGAAGGCAGAGTATCGTGTCGTAGATCCGATCCTTCCTCCGGGGCTGGGCAACCATCTTCTAATAACCTTATAGAGAGAGCAGGGTAGGGTGCACAGAAAAGAACTCTCCCGCCGATCCCATATTTCAAATAAAGCATGCAATACCCGTTCATAATTTCGAAAACCTTTATTTTTGCAAAATCATAGTACGTGGATTTATGAGGGTGCAGTCGTATTTGGCCGGACACGGCAATGGCTAAAGTGCGTACAGTGGGGGGTGTTGTTTTGCAGCAATAAAAAACATTAGAAAGTTTTATCAATTCATTTGTAGCAAACTAAAACGTCTATCAACTGGCTGGGGGGGTTCGGGGGCATTTATTTCATAATTTAGAAGCATAGTCAGACTAGTTGCAATCAGATTTCCTATATGCATACCGTGTGCGTGCGTCATAAGCGAGGTTATACATCAGCTATATATATATAAAAAATATAATACATTGTACATTTGTAATCATCATTTTTAACGGGATCCTTTTTACATGTTCGTCGAGTGAGCTCTCCTTTCTTCTTGTCAAGTGTACAAAGGATCATATACATGTCTCAGAACATCAAGTTTTTTTTTATTTAGCAAAAAGAAACACCACGAGGTGTTCGTAAGTTCCTATTGATACCGGCGCCATTTTGGGCGGGGCCGGGTCAGTCCGGAAGTAGCATCAGGAAAAAGTTTCCTACAACCGGCAGTTGGACCAGAGTCCTTTTCGGCAGTTCAAGAATTCATGCTAACAGAAGGAGTGGCAATGTCATGTTTATTTTGTTGGCGATCAAGGTAGTTGTCCCTTACCGGAAGCCTGCAGGGGCCGAGGGCTCCGCCGGGTACCTTTGCAGACTCTTCAAGGCTGTGGAGATGTTGTCGGAGGTGGGGGCTCGTGTCCCGGTGGGCAAGCGACCGAGTTACATTGCTGTTCAAAGTTACTCTAGCGGCCGAGACCCGCCTTCCAGCGGACCCAGACGCCATTTTGAGGCCCTGCAGCAGTCCCCTCTCATCGAGTCTGCAAGAGTGGAAGAGACCTTTCTGAGGACAAAATAGGGAGTGGAACTCTGTGTTGTGGAAGCGGGACATTCGGCTGGGGTGCGGCTGTGATGCCCCCGCCTGGGGGGGGCAAGGGAGACTCGTTCGTGCCGTCTCCTTCTCCCGGTGCACTCTAGGCCGTTCTCTTTCATGGGCATGCACGATGGTCTCTCCACACCCTGTGCTCCACAAGGCCCATGCCCAGTGCTACGGAGGTATGGCCACCTGCGGCGCACGTTCGGTGCTGCGCAAGTATCGGTGCAGTCATTGCATATTCGGTGCTCCGAAAATATGGGCACCGTTGCACGTTCGGTGCTGCGCAAGTACTGGGGCACCACCATGGTATGTTCGGTGCTACGAAAATATGGCACCACCGCCTGGCTGGGGGAGTTCGGCGTTGGGCCGGGGGCTGGGAGACCTCCTATCCGTGGAGGTGGGAGAGGCTCGTCCGCGTCGCCTCTCCCTCCCAGCCCAACTTGGACAAATTTCTGCAGAGGTATGGACAGGACATCCCGCCGCCCAGAGCTGCTGCGGCTGTCACGGAGGGGAAAAGGAAGAGGTGTCTCGTTCTTCTCTGGACCGGGCTTCCTTAGGTTATCGGCTGCAGCCGGCCTCAGTTGGCCCCCCGTCGGTCCCTGGCCATGGGTGGTCGGACCGGGTGGACATGTGGCGGGACTACCTGCAACTACCCAGGGCCGCTGCGGCTGGACTCCGCTGGCCCCTGCCTCTCCTCCGGCTCCCCCATATGTTAAGATTTCCTGACCAAGTGTTGGCAGCAGGGCCCGCCTTATATGGGTTGCCGCCAGTTGGGCGTAGCCGTAACCCTGCCCTACTTTGGAAGGTTCCAGAATGTGGGGGGGGGTGGGGGGGGGAGGAATGTTCTGTTGACTTTCATTTTCTACAGTTTACCGTTCTTGTTTCTAGCGTTATTGTTCCTTGCTTGTTATGTTAATTAAAAGTTTGTGTTCATCAGTGGCTTACTGATTTCGTTTCCCATTCCTTTCTTTCCAGGTTGTTTCAAGCTAAATTTTCTTTCCATACGACGCGATTTTCAATTTGCGGCCATCTGGTCGTCCCATTGAAATGGATAGGATATTATACATAGCAGAATGTGCCCTATAATTCTTGAAGCATATAAGTTAAAGACTTAATTTCAATTGCAGATTCTAGCTAAGATTCGTATGCATTATTGTACCAATTCTTATGCATGTGGCCCACATAGAAAGTGCACGAAATGGAAGTTGAATCCATACGAGGCGATTTTCGATTTCCGGCCATCTGGTCACCCGAATCTCAAAGATTATTGTTAATAATTCAGTGTGTTTTTATGCTATTTAGCTAATAATGCATGAACCTGTTTATTAACATGTGCATAATGAGATACCAAAGAGAAAATAATGAAAATGTATTGGTAAACCGTATTTTGGTAGACTTTAAAAAACCCCATTGAAAAACACATGCATCACCAATGCTGCTTTTTGCTTGTGCCTAAAACGAAAATGTGTTATTAAAAAGTGAATATAACACATAGAGATGTTTTTTCTTTTGTTTATGAAGCCTAATGTGAAGGCAGGTCACACCTATGTTTTACTTTGAAAAAATCTCTTTTCTAAAATTTACGGCGTTACCTTGTTTTTTAATATAGCTAAAAAACAATTGTTAAAGTCGCTTATAAAAAAGTGATCGTAAATGCTATTTTGTTTTTTTTTTCAGCTTGAGGTTCAGTTTAATATGAGTCTTAATTTGATGTATCACTTGCCCTAGTAAACAATCCCCAAAGTCTATTTTTTTTTCAATTTTCCCAAGCTCAATGTTAAACACATGCATCACCAATGATGCAAAAAGTCAAGTCAGAAATTTCAAACAGCAATAAAAAAGTGAGAAAAACAGATATTTGAAAAATTCCTTTTGTTTATGCGGCCTTATGTCCAAAGCCATCCAACAAGAGCATTTTTTTTTAATTCGGTCGATTTAAAAAAAATCTGCGAACTATTTTATTTCTCTCAAAAAAGTGCCAAAAAGTGACTTTTTGTGCAAAAAAGTGCCTGTACAATATTTTTTCATCTAATAAACTTTTTATGACTCAGAATACACTTAGGCTTCAGGTCAATGTGTTTTCGTTTGGGGGAGGGGCCCAGGGAAAAAAACACCTTTTTTTTTCTCGGATTGGTCAAAGGTCAGGCTACCAGCTTGACTCTTGTTGCACCAGTGCTGCTTCGGCTGCACCAGTGCTGCTTCGGCTGCACTGGTGCAGCTTCTCAGACTTGAGGCGTTGCACCAGTGCAGCATAGAAAAGAAACTTTTTAATAAAAGGATTTAAAACTAATTCAAGATATACATTATCTAAGGAATGTTATAAAAACTCAGATATGGAGAATATTTTTCATTTTCGTCCATTTTTGACCGTTTTGGAGCACTTTGAAGCACTGATGCAGCTTTGGGATTTTTATGGTTATTTTGATCAGAGATGCTCCTAATGTGTTTAAAATTCATGTGGGATGTATCCAAGACACTGCAATCACACCTATATAGTTTTTAAATGATTTTGATGTATTAAAATTTTGACCTCCTTAACCACTTGGCTGCTAAGGGTGTTCGATGAGCTCCATTGACTTTCCATTGAAATCAATGGAAAGTCCATGACGAGTTACCCTTGTCATTAGCGCTGAAGGGGTTAAGGGGGGAAAGGTTGAACTTTTACCCCGCTCGGAGTTCCATGACTTTCGTGACCTTGTCCCCCTGAAATTTAAAATTGCATTTTCAAAGTAATGTGTACAACTATTCATTCTGTGTCATTCATTGTGTGTTTAGCATGCTATTGGGCCACTGTAGCACTTGTTTTTTTTCGTTTTTATGCATTTTTGACCGTTTTTGAACACTTTGATGCTCCAAATGGTCTTTGGACTTAGTCACTTTTTGCTTCATGGAGACTTCAAAAGTGTTAGAAAGTCACTTTGGAGGCACACAGGACAGTGCAAATGCACCTATATAGCAATCAGGACACTCCAATCACACCTATATAGTTTTTAAATGATTTTGATGGATTAAAAATTTTGACCTCCATGAGGGGTGGAAAGTTTGAACTTTTACCCCGCTCGGAGTTCCATGACTTCTGTGACCTCGTCCCCCTGAAATTTAAAATAGCATTTTCCAAGTAATTTGTAAATATATTCATTCTGGGTCATTCATTGTGTGTTTAGCTTGCTATTGGGCCAGTGTAGCACTTTGTTTTTTTCATTTTTATGCATTTGTGACCGTTTTTAAACACTTTCATGCACCAATGATGTCTTTGTACTTCGTCATTTTTCACTTCATGGAGACTTCAAAAGTGTTAGAAATTCATTTTGGAGGCACACAGAACAGTGCAAATGCAGTTACATAGCATTCAGGACACTGCAATTACACCTATATAGTTTTTAAAAGATTTTGATGTAATAACATTTTTGACCTCCATGGGGAGGGCCCTTAAGCTGAACTTTTACCCAGCTCGGAGTTCCATGACTTCCATGACCTTGTCCCCCTGAAATTGAAAATCGAATTTTCAAAGTGTTTAGTAAAACTGTTCATTCTGTGTCATTCGTTATGTCTTTAGCCTGCTATTGGACCACTGCAGCACTATGTTTTGTTAATTTTAACCCAATGTTGACCTTTTTTGACCACTTTGATGCACCAGTGAAGTTTTAGGACTTGGTCATTTTTCACTTCATGGAGACTTCAAAAGTGTTAGAAATTCATTTTGTAAATACCTAGAACGGTGCAAATGCAGCCATATAGAATTCAGGGCACTACAATTACACCTATATAGTTTTTAAATGATTTTGATGCAATAACATTTTTGACCTCCATGGGGAGGGCACTCAAGCTAAACTTTTACCCAGCTCCGAGTTCCACGACCTCGGGTGGAAAAAGTGACTTTGCCCCCTTAAACCCAAAAACTTCAAAAAGTCACCCCTGGAGGCCAGAAATGGGTCTTAGACACTCTTGGTATGTCATCTGAGGTATACTATGGTGTTCTTGGGTCCAGAACTAGAAATGTGATGTGACTCTGATATCTAAGGCCTATAATGGAAAAAATGAATTTGACACCAAACACCTCAAAATGTCTGAAATAGGACTCAGACATGTACCTGGAGGCTGGAAATGAGCCCTAGACACTCTTGCTATATCACCTGAGATATAATATAGGGTCCTGGTGGCCACAGGGACCCAAAAACAGTCAGGTGGGTTGATACTGAAAATTAGCAAAAATCGTCCAAAACATTTTTTTGACAAGATTTGCTAATTTTCCAAATAGCTCAGAATGGATATCAGAGACACTGTTTGAGTGCGCAAGATACGAATACACTTGTTAGAAAGGTCAGCTCTGATGCTTTCATGTGATATATATAACTTTGATATTATATAAAGTTTTTTTTCCGCTACCAGCCAAGGGAAACACCTGATATCGTACCCGATTTTGAGAACATTGGGCTGGGTGGAAAAAGTCACTTTGCCCCCTTAAACCCAAAAACTTCAAAAAGTCACCCCTGGAGGCCAGACATGGGTCTTAGACACTCTTGGTATGTCATCTGAGGTATACTATGGTCTTCTTGGGTCCAGAACTAGAAATCTGATGTGACTCTGATATCTAGAAGCTATAATGGAAAAAAAAGAATTTGACACCAAACACCTCAAAATGTCACAAATAGGAGTCAGACATGTACCTGGAGGCTGGAAATGAGCCCTAGCCACTCTTCTTATATAATCTGAGATATATTATGGGGTCCATTATTGAGCATGGAGGCTGTCAAGGTTAAATATGATGTTGGTGCTCATGCCTGGCTCTAGACCAGTCTTGCCCAGACAGCACGCAGGAAGGCCCAGCTCATTAGAAATGTCATAACTTCAATCGACGATACTGTAGTGTTTAAACATTCAACGTTGCAGAATATTGCACTGCTAGGCAATTACCTCTCAGCACGGGAGAATTATAGCTGATGTCCACCTTTCTGCCCAGATTTTGTTGGGTTTTTCCCAAGCACAGAGCTGTTTTCCATGGACAAGTTTCATAAGGTTTTACCTGACCAAATGTGTCCATGAGAAACCCACAAAGTGCAGTACTGTTACTCTTTTTGGAACACCCCTTAGATCAGAAACTCCAGTTTCTGCGCAAAATCGAATTTACAAACTTGTAATGAAGGTGTTTTTGGTGTCACAATGAAGGCATGATGTAATGTCAAGGCTTTCTGCTCAAATAACATTTGAGTTCTAAGATTGACAGTTCTATTTTGTAAAGGATGTTCTAAGTTTGGAATGAGAGTTCTAATTTAGAATTGAAAGAATTCCTTTAGAATGTAGATTGGAACACCGCTTCTAATTTGGAACGTTCGAACTATGTATGGAATGCAAATTCTACATTTGGAATGCCTCTTGCACAAAACATACATGTTTTTTTAAGGTTGAAGCAGCCAGCAGCTATGTGTGATATCTTAATTTTGGGAGTAGGAAACAGTACATCCCAAGACTACATATTCCTTGGGCACCATGACCCCCCAGGGTACCCAGAACTACCTTCTATTGAATGGATGTGTGTGTGCAATGCTCTTGAAGCCGTGTGTAGTTACACAAGAAGGAGTCTATGGGAGGCCAGGCCAGCAGAAAGGCTAACACAGACGAAGACTCAGAGCCCAGCCATAAGACCGTTGCCAGGCTCTGCTAGTCTGTGCAGAAGACTGATGTAAGGTGTCTTCTAACCCTTAGATCCCACCCTGCCATTTGAATACCTGAATCACACCTGTGAAATGGGCAGAGCAGATAGGAAGAAACAGAATGACAAGCTGTGCATTCCTGTGCAGTACACTAGGCCCATCTCACCATCGCCTTTACAGATTCTGTTAACATGTATGCAATAAAGAGAAAACAGGAAACCTTAATAATAAGATTATTGTAACTGACTTCCTTCGCTCAATCTTCTGCTTCCGTGATGTTATGCGAAAGATGGACCTATATCTACCAACATAATGTATCACTGGTCCCCAAAGGCAGCCTTGAGTGTTATCAGCATTTCCCATCAATCGGTTGTGATGTCATCTCCTACACCACACCCCTGACCCTGGCAGGTTTGTGACATCATGTACTACATCACACCCCTGGGTCTGGCAGGCTTTATGACATCATTCACCTCTTTGGTATATATAGAGTTAATGAAGGTGTTTTTGGTGTCACAATGAAGGCATGATGTAATGTCCAGGCTTTTTGCTCAAATAACATTTGAGTTCTAAGATTGACAGTTCTATTTTGTAAAGGATGTTCTAAGTTTGGAATGAGAGTTCTAATTTGGAATTGAAAGAATTCCTTTAGAATGTAGATTGGAACAGCGCTTCTAATTTGGAACGTTCGAACTATGTATGGAATGCAAATTCTACATTTGGAATGCCTCTTGCACAAAACATTCATTTTTTTAAGGTTGAAGCAACCAGAAGCTTTGTGTGGTATCTTGATTTTGGGAGTAGAAAACAGTACATCCCAAGACTACATATTCCTTGTGCACCTTGACCCCCCAGGGTATCCAGAACTACCTTCTATTGAATGCATGTGTGTGTGCAATGCTCTTGAAGCCGTGCATAGTTACACAAGAAGGAGTCTATGGGAGGCCAGGCCAGCAGACAGGCTAACACAGACGAAGACTCAGAGCCCAGCCATAAGACCGCTGCCAGGCTCTGCTAGTCAGTGCAGAAGACTGATGTAAGGTGTCTTCTAACCCTTAGATGCCACCCTGCCATTTGAATACCTGAATCACACCTGTGAAATGGGCAGAGCAGATAGGAAGAAACAGAATGACAAGCTGTGCATTCCTGTGCAGTACACTAGGCCCATCTCACCATCGATTTTACAGATTCTGTTAACATGTATGCAATAAAGAGAAAACAGGAAACCTTAATAATACGATTATTGTAACTGACTTCCTTCGCTCAATCTTCTGCTTCCGTGATGTTATGCGAAAGATGGACCTATATCTACCAACATAATGTATCACTGGTCCCCAAAGGCAGCCTTGAGTGTTATCAGCATTTCCCATCAATCGGTTGTGATGTCATCTCCTACACCACGCCCCTGACCCTGGCAGGTTTGTGACATCATGTACTACATCACACCCCTGGGTCTCGCAGGCTTTATGACATCATTCACCTCTTTGCTATATATAGAGGCATAGTCGGGGATGCCTGCAGTGTGTGTGCAGTCTGTGGACTGGGCTATGAATGGTGTGAAAGAGGGGTGAATGGGGGACTTGGGGGCACCGAGCTAACATCAGACTCACAGGATGGCCGCGGCAGTTTTGCTTCTCGTGGCCTCTGCCATGTGTTGTTTGGTCGTTCAGTGGGAGAAAACAGGCAGCACCTCGCAGACCGCCAGAGAGATGCACTTTGAGGTGGGGGCGGAGCCTTCCATAAGGTGTGGTAAGGGCTTATGAGGTTCCTTGTCGTTGCAGTAAACAGCTTTTAATAGCAATTCCTGGGGTTCTCTTTGCAGGTGAATTGAATTTTGCCTTGAGCGCCAGGAACTTTGGCACCGCCCCTATCTGGAGCTGGGTGCGGAATGTCTGTGGGTCTAATGGGAAGCACGGTAGTATGAATGAAGGTGTGAATGGGGGACTTGGGGGCACTGAGCTAACATCAGACTCACAGGATGGCCGCGGCAGTTCTGCCTCTCAAGGCCTCTGCCATGTGTTGTTTGGTTGTTCAGTGGGAGAAAACAGGCAGCACCTCGCCGACCACCAGAGAGATGCACTTTGAGGTGGGGGGGGACGGAGCTTTCCATAAGGTGTGGGAAGGCCTTATGAGGTTCCGTGTAGTTGCAGTAAACAACTTTTAATAGCAATTCCTGGGGTTCTCTTTGCAGGCAAATTGAATTTTGCCTTTCGCTCCAAGAACTCTGGCACCGCCCCTATCTGGAGCGGGGTGCGGAATGTCTGTGAGTCTAATGGGAAGCACGGTAGTATGAATGAAGGTGTGAATGGGGGACTTGACCAGATCAGATGCAATTTGTTTCCCTGACATAATTTTAGATTGAGTACAAAGAAATCAAATATTTCCCAAAAAACAATCATCCATGTTGTGTTTCATTATTTCATGATCACCAGGACCTCCCAGGGGCAAGGCGACGGCGACAGAGACTCCGGTGGCAGAAGGTGAACAGGAGCAGTCCCTTGCAAGCTCTTCTGCTGGCCCCAGTAAGTTGTTCTATTGTTATATTAATACTTATACTTCCCTAACTTTTACAGCTCCTATTCATTACAAACTGGTTCCTAATAATTCTATGTTTTACAAAATAGTCTTTGATCTTCTTCTAATGTGGACTACTTTCTACATTCTTATCCTGCCTCTACCATCACTCTCTGTGCTACTACTATTTACAATTATGAGTCGGTCTGTGTAGGTAGCTAAGCTTGTCCATTCGGCAAACGGTGTGAAACAAAACTCTGATACAGCAATAGCTCTAGGCACTGAGTGCAGTCCTCTGGGTTGCCCTTGCTGTCTATTCCAGTCTTCTTAATGTAAGTGCTTTGACAATTTCCAACAACAAAATGTCATTGTTTACACCAAGTAAAAGGTAGCAGTTGCCTTTTTGATTTGAGAGGAGCACATCCCATACCGCTACTGTTTCAGGGACTATTCTTCACACAAAGAAGTATGAACAAGATAAATAGGACATTGTTGATGATAGGTGCAGTTCGACTTTCGACATACCTCAGTCCGAACAGAAGTTGAACCCCCATTCCCCTGACCGACTATCTAGAATGTCTGACCAATGATTTTACGACCCAGAAGAACAGAAGAAGAGAGACTACCTCCGAGTCCTGGCCTATCTGAGTTACTGAAACATGACTGCCAAGTGCAGTAGTTCAAACCATTCCGCTCACTCACTCGTGAACAAAAACCACACAGTGTTTGTTAGTTTTTAATTTTTATTTTCAATTGAGAAATGAAAACATTATTTCTTTATTTTTAATAGCGTAGTATTCTTATGGATGAAGATGACGTTAAAGTTTACTTTAAACAACATTCCCATGAATGAAATTAGTATGACTCAAACTTAAAAATAGTTAACACTAACAGACACAGGAAATTAGTAGAATAACTGTGTGTGAGCCCCCACCTTCTTTAAAGTACTTAAGTACTGCTGGTGGTGACTCAGTAGTAGTTGGTGAATCGTCTGGCTGAAGGGCAATGGAATCTTCTTTCTGTAATGAGAAAAATGGTGCACGTTAAGCAAGCATTAATCAGTTGTCAAAAGAAGAAGTGTAGCATTTAATGGAATAAGCATCTAAAAGGTTAACACCCTCCCCAAAACCGTAACATTTTTCCAATCCCAGTAATACAAAATGTGTTATGTAACATTTCCTTCCATTACAAGACAAAATAGGGGGTTGTGTATGGCATCTGAAAATATGACATGTTTTTCCTAGACGTCACAACATCTGATGCGGCACAGATGACCATCCGTGCTGGGGCCAGCAGTGCGGAGGGGTCCACTCTGGATGCGGCGGTGCCAACAGGAGGAGCTGGGGGGGAAGGCTCAGCGGCGGCGGATGGTGGTAAGTTATTATACTACTTACTTATTATATTTTTTTTGAGTAGGCTCGTAAAGGAGTGTATGATGTACTGTACAGTAGTACACAGTACACTAGTATAAGTACACTGTACTGTCAAGAACATTTACTAATTTATAACTACTTTTTGGGCTATCACGGAGAAGACAGTCAATCTTGACTTGTAATAGCATTAGTGGCTGTACTTCTCTGGTAACCAATGGTCCCCTCTATTTCACTTGAACTCAGCTGGCCAATTTTTATTTTAAAGCCAAGTCATATCAGATCAGATGTAGTTTAGGGATGTGAAGAATGAAAAGCTAAAGAAGAGTGAAACGAAGGACGAGCGAGTCTTAATATTTATTTATGACTGTAAAAAATGGTTTTGTTGAATGCAATTCAACATAAGAAAGAATACAGCGGTTTCCAAAATATAATGAAAAGGGTGTAAGTTGGTTGTTAACAAAAAGAAATTTTGGTACATTTGAGACATTAAGAAGAATCATAGACGTACTTTGTAAGCCTGGATGTTATCTTCTTTATCCTCCTCGTCGATAGCAGAGGTGTATGATGTAGTAGCGCAGACGCTGAGTGGATGAAGTATGGCCAGTGGCAGTGCCACCCCTATAGAAAAGTAAGACATTCCTATTCCCACCTGCATGTACTGCTTAAAGTACTGCAAGTCTGCATCATCATGGCCTGTGTCTGTATTTCTTGGGTTAAAGCTGAGTGAGCTGCCATTATGGCGGCTACCACAAGTTCACGTACCAGTAATTTCTTTTGCAAAACAAGAGAAAAAAGTAAAAAGGCATTTTTTAGTACTATCTGACTATGTATGTACTAGTAGTGAGTCCACCTATAGTGCTGCTTGTGGAATTCCTGAAACTCACAGTGTCACAGGCTTACAAAGACGGCGGAAAGATACAGGCCAAAATGTTTTACTGTGTTTGCTACTTGCTGGTGTTACTGAGTGTCACAGGCTCTGTAGAAATGACTGTCCCCTTTTTGGAGCCTCGCTGGGCTCTGAATAAACAAATGGCCCCTGAGAATCTCTGGGCTCTCAAAGATAGTTGTGGCGCCTGAGCCCCTCGTGGGCTCTCAGTAAATCAAAATGCCCCCTTGAGCCTTTCAGGCTCATACACAAAATACGGCCGTTGGAGTCCCTCCGGGACTCAAGAGAACAAATGGCTCTGGGCGTTGGAGTCCCTCTTCGGGGGACTCGAAAGGAAATGATGCCACCCAGAGCCTCTCGCGGCCCTGAAGAAATGCCCCAGTAACGTAGGAGCCCGCCCGGGGCTCAAATCTGCAGGGAGGCCCCCCCGGGGCCTCTCAGGCTCTTTGACAACAAAGCCCTGGTACTGGAGGGGAGGGCGGGCGCCGGCAATGTGCCCCGACGCCCTCCTCCCTAGACGGGAACACCGAGCCCCACTTACCCGGTTTCTGGTGGGCGCTCCCAGGGTCTCCAGGCTCCTTCTATTCCTCGGCAGCTGCGGGGCTCTCCCCACACCACGGTTGCCCCGCTGCTGGACAGAAGGCTTCTCTCTCTCCTGGGTGAGTGCACCGGATCCCAGGGTCGGCTCCCGGTAGCTTCCGGCTCCCTCCTTCCTGTCCCGGGCTGGCAGCCAATCAGAGCGCGGCCTGGGGAATGAGGTCACGGCCTGCCTGACTTCCTGTACGGCCGGGCGGCGACGGGGAAAACTTCACAGGGCAATGCCGGGTGGGCACCGGCCTTAAGCTCAATAAAGCGCTCCCAAAGCGCTCGTGACAGGGTAAAGCACAAGGTCCTTGGCAGGGTGGGCACCTGCCAGGGGACTGTCAAATCGGCAAAAAGTGGCGTGGGCAGCCACGAAAAGGGAAAGTAAAGCGCTCCCAGCGCTCAAAGACGATTCGCAGCGCTCTCAGCGCTAGGGGTGCAGGCACAGCGCTCCCAAGCGCTAGGGGCACAGCAAAGTTCCTTAAAGCAGGCAGGGGGCAAGGCTGGGCCCAGAGCCAGCTCACTGGGTCTCCAGGCAGGGAGATAATCCAAGTGGCGGTCTTCCTGGCCCCAGCAACAGCAGCAGCCCCCTCAGGCAGGATCCTGGCAGAGAACAGTTTGTGTGGCGACACAGCCCCATTTTTATGCACCACATTCCTTTGTCTGTCGGTGCAGGGTGGGGGAGAAAACAGTCACAGCTGGTTTTGGAGCACCCTTGATGTGCTCATCACCTCACTCTATTCACTGGCAGGGCTAGGGTCGTTAGACGCACCACAGGGGGCGGGGCCAGCATTGTGTGGGGAAAGCCCAGCCCCATCAGGAACCAGGTGCAGCCCTCCCCTCACATCAGCATGCTGATCTGAGCACTCACCACTGGGCAGACCCATCCAGACATCCTGGATCCTGGTATCCCAGCCAACTCCAGCCAATCACACACCAGCACCCTCACAGCCATCTACCACTTCGCCGCGCTGGCGCTGCTACTAGTGCTGCTACTAGCGCCGAGTACTTTTTAAAACTTCCTGTTTTGCATTTGGGTTCGTTTTTCTGTTTCATTCTTCCCTGATTTTAGCCTGCCTGCTTGCTGCCAGCGCCCCCTTCTCCCCTTACCTGCACCTTAAAAACGGCATTTTCTGCCTGCCAAGCACCACCACTTTGGTGGGTCCGGGTCCTGGGGGTCATTTTGGGCGCCATCTTTGTTTGGGCTACTTCAGCCAGCGGCGGCCGCCATCTTGGAGCGGACTCGCACGCTCAGGCTTGATTGGAGCGCCTACTGAAGGCGGGCTCTAGCGTGGTGCTGGTTAGACCATCTACCACTTCGCCGCGCTCGCGCTGCTACTAGCGCCGAGTACTTTTTAAAACTTCCTGTTTTGCATTTGGGTTCGTTTTTCTGTTTCATTCTTCCCTGATTTTAGCCTGCCTGCTTGCTGCCCGCGCCCCCTTCTCCCCTTACCTGCACCTTAAAAACGGCATTTTCTGCCTGCCAAGCACCACCACTTTGGTGGGTCCGGGTCCTGGGGGTCATTTTGGGCGCCATATTTGTTTGGGCTACTTCAGCCAGCGGCGGCCGCCATCTTGGAGCGGACTCGCACGCTCAGGCTTGATTGGAGCGCCTACTTAAGGCGGGCTCTAGCGTGGTGCTGGTTAGACCATCTACCACTTCGCCGCGCTCGCGCTGCTACTAGCGCCGAGTACTTTTTAAAACTTCCTGTTTTGCATTTGGGTTCGTTTTTCTGTTTCATTCTTCCCTGATTTTAGCCTGCCTGCTTGCTGCCAGCGCCCCCTTCTCCCCTTACCTGCACCTTAAAAACGGCATTTTCTGCCTGCCAAGCACCACCACTTTGGTGGGTCCGGGTCCTGGGGGTCATTTTGGGCGCCATCTTTGTTTGGGCTACTTCAGCCAGCGGCGGCCGCCATCTTGGAGCGGACTCGCACGCTCAGGCTTGATTGGAGCGCCTACTTAAGGCAGGCTCTAGCATGGTGCTGGTTAGACCATCTACCACTTCGCCGCGCTCGCGCTGCCACTAGCGCCGAGTACTTTTTAAAACATCCTGTTTTGCATTTGGGTTCGTTTTTCTGTTTCATTCTTCCCTGATTTTAGCCTGCCTGCTTGCTGCCAGCGCCCCCTTCTCCCCTTACCTGCACCTTAAAAACGGCATTTTCTGCCTGCCAAGCACCACCACTTTGGTGGGTCCGGGTCCTGGGGGTCATTTTGGGCGCCATCTTTGTTTGGGCTACTTCAGCCAGTGGCGGCCGCCATCTTGGAGCGGACTCGCACGCTCAGGCTTGATTGGAGCGCCTACTTAAAGTCGCTCCCTCACGCGCAGCGTGAAGCGCAGGTGGACGCCCTCGCTTAGCCTGAGTCGTGCCGGAGTCCTGCCCGTCTGCGCCCGTCAGCGTCCCGGAGGCGTCGGGGCGGCGGGGGACCCCGGTCCGGCAATACTCTGGCTGAGATGATTTGCTATTCCTCTGCGTCATTGCGGACATGCGGGGCCATTCTAGCTCTTGCCGCTCCATTTTCCCGGGGCGGTTTAGGGGCAAACGACGCTGTCCGGGCTGTGGTTGGACGCCTTCCTGGATTTGTGCTACGGTTCCTCACCCGGCAACAGCTGGCGTGAAGCATCTTTGCCTGCTGCTGAACACGAGGTCGGTAGGGCGCCACGCCCTGCACATTTACGATCTTCTGGTCAGGGAAAATCCCCTGTGCTTGCTACTGACCGAAACTTGGCTGGGAGAGGCTTCCAATCCGGACGTCTTCTCAGCCATTCCTCCTGCGTACAATATCTTCCGGCAGGACAGAGTTAAGGGCAGGGGAGGGGGAGTGGCGGTTGTGGTGAAAAAGAGCGTCTCCTGCTCGGTGCTTCCCCTGAACTCCATTGGGAATGCCGAGTCGCTCGCCTTCACGCTCAGACTGTCCCCAGGTCAGGCCTTGAAGGGGTTGTTGGTTTATAGACCACCAGGCCCGGTGGGTTCCTTTTTGGAGGATCTGCAGACAGCCGTCTCTGAGCTGGCGCTGACCACACAGCATTGTGTTGTGGCCGGTGATTTCAACTTCCACCTTTACACGGCGGACGACCCTGTTGCGGCCAAATTGCTGGATGTAGCCGTACGCTATATAAAAGCTACTTAACATAACAACATAACATAACATAACAGCACACGTACAGCCATGTCTAGAAGTGGTACTTCCCCACTAGACACTGTAGGAAGGTGGCTACCTGACTATGGTTACCCCAGATTTGTTGCCTGTGTTTAGCTGGTTTTTTGACTTAGTTGACCTGGTTCCCTGCTAATCAGGGCCCCAGGCCATCTGCTCTCTCTGTAAAATGGATTCCATGTACCCTAGGTACATACCACAATTGAAAATGGACTCCTTGTCAGCCCCTGTATAATGCACTATAGGTGCCCAGGGCATAGGAGCCACCAAGGCCTACCAGGGGCTGCAGCATATCTTTTGCCACCCCTGGCTGGTTCTTAAATTTACACAACTGGCTGATCACTCAGCTGGGGTAAGGTGGTGTAATCACCCCTTACTTAGATATAGTATACCTATATCTAAACCTATATCTGGACACATATAAACCTGTGAGCCACTCCTATGGAAGGCCTCATCAATCCTGGAGGCAGAGTGCGTGGTTTAATGTGAGATGGAGCTCTAGCATGAGCTGAGCCTGTCTGCAGCTGTCGGGAACAACTCCCTAAGCTGTTTCAGGATAATGCCATACCATATACTCTTAAGTGCCTTATAATCCTCGCGGTTATATAGCAACTCTGGTTTGGCTTTATCAAAACATGTTGTGTAAGGTGTTCTGGCGACGGGGATAGCATTCCACCCCTCTAGAGGGGTAAGACATGTTACTTTACTTAAATGCGGTTAATTTCTAAAAGGACCTTAGATCCACAAAATGGATGCCTCTGCCACAGACAAGAGTCTGACCCCCTGCAGCTGACCGAAACTCAGCCAAATGGGGCCTGGACAAAGGGTTTCCTGTCGCAGGGGGGTGTTACCACCCTCCAGACAGGAGATAGTGGATTGTAGCAGGGAGGTTTGAAAGAAACCAGACACTGCTTGGGGCGCACAAGGCTGCCCCTTGCATAATCCGGTCAAACCAGTTCTGGGGCACTCCAGCCCTCGTGCCAGGGCGGCCTGGATCAAAGGAAGGGGGTGTATCCACCCACTTCCTGGGTCCCACCCATAGGAGGGGACCTAGCAGGTAATTCAGCCCCCCAAATTAGTATAAGACTGGGAGCAGTGCCAATGCACTTTAGATTTCCTGATGAAACATAAGAAACGAAACTCTGGACCCTTCGACATCCTACTCAACGTAGAAGACTGAAGAATCTCCCTTGTGGTCAAGGAGTGACCACCCTATGCAAACAGGCACCATCCAGCCATCGACATCTGCTTTGTCGCAGTTCCTGCCGGAACCCGCGCGACAGAGATCAACAAGATCAAGCTTGCCTGCCTTCCAACAGCCCGATCCACAGTCCCTGCAGAGCAGAGACCCGTGGAGGCGACCGGAAGCGTGGGGCACGCCATCTTTAATTGACCACGAGACGCTGACCGTGCAGCCCGTGAGTGACCCTCGAAGCTGTACACTGGGGTTTGAGAAGCCCCAACCCTGAGCCACTCTTGCACTGAAGTTCAGCCCTCCACACTCGACGAGTGCTGCGTGGGGCCCTTCTGCTCCATTTGGCTCAACGCGTTGGCCCGGTCACTTGCCAGCCGGCTAGTGGCTCCTGTACCGACGAACTTTGAAATTCGACCTGCAAATCTGGTTGCTCCAGATCTGCACCAGCTCCCCTGAAAAGGAGCCCCCACTCTGACCCTCCTGGTTCGAGTGAGAAGCAATCTCCCGGTTCCGCATGGATTGCTCTTGCCAAGTGTTGTTTGCTCCAAACTTGAAGCCGACTACGCCGACGGTGAGAGCCCTTGTGGGACAGATCGTGACCCGCTCCTGGATGTCGCAGATGCCCCAGAGCCCACGTGACAGCGGAGAGAAGCTCCTCAACGACCACCTGATTGCGCCCGACATTGCCTGGTTCCGTCCTGGTTCCACCCTGGTCACTGCTGAGTGACCCAGACTCTGTCCCCTCTGCTTTCAGGTACTTTTCGACTCGAGTCCACCCTTGGACTCCACCGGACACTTCTCTTTCACCCCGCCTGCAGCCCTTTCAGCTCCAAGCACCAAGAGCCTGCGTGACGAAACCCGACTCAACTTCGACCCTGTGCACCCGCTTCCTGTGGGTGAGGTAACTTTGCTCCGCCGGTGTTCCCACACTGGTACACATCTCTAGGGTCTGTGTCTTAAGTTTTGTTCCTCTAGGTTCAGCGGAAGTGTCCTTAAACTTTAACTTTACAACTTTTACGCACCATTGGTTAACATTGGTGCACGCGTGCGCTTTCCGCACTGCTCCCGAATCCCGTGGGCCTCTCCCGACTTCAGCATTGCTTGTCTCGACTGCTCCCAGCGATTCCCTAGGCCCTAGGCCTAACCACTGTTCGATTGGTATCTCTTATACCACTTGTTTAGTATATGGTTAGAGTGGCCCCCCGCCCTCATCCATAATTGTGCAACTTTGTATGTTTAAACTGTGCTTTTGATTTAACGCTTGTGCCCCTTTATTCATAAAGAATACTGGGGATTGTTTTTAGTAATAAATACATATATTTTTATAATATATACTTGTGTGGTGTCCTTTCATTTGATATTACAGGATTGTATGTGGTAAAACAGCTAGCTTAACACGACCTCTTAAGTTAAGCCTTTAGGCTGCTTAGTCCATGCTACCCCTAGGATAGCTTGTCTAACAAGGTTGACTTACAACCAGACACCATAAGGGATTGTTTGGTCTGATAACCGGTGGTTCCAGAATTGGAAACATCACCTATCAGGCCAACTTCTCACATTGGTGGCAGCGGTGGGATTTGAGCTTGCTGTTGTTTTACCATTGCAATCTTTTATCAAATTGAAAGATCACATCATGTACCTCAAGGTACATATAAATCAAAAGCTTAGCATATTTAAGTTCTACTGAACTTAGTAGTTGTAGATTAAAGGGATTAGCACACCCTGACTACAACTCACTAGCAAGGTACAGTAGGAAAACACTTAGTGTAGGTAAGTGCACCACTTATACCTCACTAGTAGTCATGTCTGACACAGGAAAAGCCTCAGGGTCTGCTCCTGTGACAGTTGACCTTACCAAGGCAACTTCCAGCTATGACAAATTAACCCGAAAGGACTTGATTGCCTTGTGCATATCAAGAGGGTTAAAAAGGGGCAGAAGTCCCACATGTCCTATCCTGATAGCCATTCTAGAACAGGATGACTTAGAGAAGGCGAATGAAGTTCCCTTAGAGTCAGGAGATGGAGTGAACCCCCCTGTAACTGATACCCCTCCGGAGGAAGGAGAAGAGGAGGAAGAAGAGGAGGAAAAGGACTCAGATGTAGAGGACCCAGAAGATCAGGATCAGAGGGGTAGCCAGGTCCTAGTTGCCAGGCTTAACCAGGCCAACTTAGACCTACTGGGAAATGGAGAGGGCCAGCACCTCCCCAGATCCCACCATATCATTCTCCCAGGCAACAGAAGAGTGAGATCTCCCTCAGGGGACTCTCATATTTCTAGTGCCTCAAGAGAATCTCAGAGAGGTATGACTGCCTCTCAGAAGATAGAGCATAGGTCCAGAATGAGGGCTGTCAAACTCCAAATAGAGAGGGAGGAGGTAGCCTTGGCTCAAGCTAGACTTGCCTTGGCAAGAGAGCAAAAATTGTGTGGCTTAGATGCCACTGGTGGCAGCAATATTCCTAAAGAGAAACCCAGGTCCTATGATAGTAGAAACCTGACAAAGATTGTGCCCCCCTACAAGGAAGGGGATGACATCCACAAGTGGATAACTGCTCTTGAGAGAGCCTGCATGGTACAGCAGGTTCCTGAGGAACAGTGCGCAGCAATCTTATGGTACTCCTTTTCAGAGAAAGGGAGAGATAAGCTCCTCACTGTTAGACATGAGGATGCAAACAATTACAAAGTCCTTGTAGGAAGGTGGCTACCTGACTATGGTTACCCCAGATTTTTTTGCCTGTGTTTAGCTGGTTTTTTGACTTAGTTGACCTGGTTCCCTGCTAATCAGGGCCCCAGGCCATCTGCTCTCTCTGTAAAATGGATTCCATGTACCCTAGGTACATACCACAATTGGAAATGGACTCCTTGTCAGCCCCTGTATAATGCACTATAGGTGCCCAGGGCATAGGGGCCACCAAGGCCTACCAGGGGCTGCAGCATATATTTTGCCACCCCTGGCTGGTTCTTAAATTGACACAACTGGCTGATCACTCAGCTGGGGTAAGGTGGTGTAATCACCCCTTACTTAGATATAGTATACCTATATCTAAACCTATATCTGGACACATATAAACCTGTGAGCCACTCCTATGGAAGGCCTCATCAATCCTGGAGGCAGAGTGCGTGGTTTAATGTGAGATGGAGCTCTAGCATGAGCTGAGCCTGTCTGCAGCTGTCGGGAATAACTCCCTAAGCTGTTTCAGGATAATGCCATACCATATACTCTTAAGTGCATTATAATCCTTGCGGTTATATAGCAACTCTGGTTTGGCTTTATCAAAACATGTCGTGTAAGGTGTAATACGATTTGGAATACTATCCCCTCGCCAGTTCTGGCGATGGGGATAGCATTCCACCCCTCTAGAGGGGTAAGACATGTTACTTTACTTAAATGCGGTTAATTTCTAAACGGACCTTAGATCCACAAAATGGATGCCTCTGCCACAGACAAGAGTCTGACCCCCTGAAGCTGACCGAAACTCAGCCAAATGGGGCCTGGACAAAGGGTTTCCTGTCGCAGGGGGGTGTTACCACCCTCCAGACAGGAGATAGTGGATTGTAGCAGGGAGGTCTGAAAGAAACCAGACACTGCCTGGGGAGCACAAGGCTGCCCCTTGTATAATCAGGCCAAACCGGTTCTGGGGCACTCCAGCCCTCATGCCAGGGCGGCCTGGATCAAAGGAAGGGGGTGTATCCACCCACTTCCTGGGTCCCACCCATAGGAGGGGACCTAGCAGGTAATCCAGCCCCCAAAATTAGTATAAGACTGGGAGCAGTGCCAATGCACTTCAGATTTCCTGATGAAACATAAGAAATGAAACTCTGGACCCTTCGACATCCTACTCAACGTAGAAGACTGAAGAATCTCCCTTGTGGTCAAGGAGTGACCACCCTGTGCAAACAGGCACCATCCAGCCATCGACGTCTGCTTTGTCGCAGTTCCTGCCGGAACTCAAGCGACAGAGATCGACGAGATCAAGCTTGCCTGCCTTCCAACAGCCCGATCCACAGTCCCTGCAGAGCTGAGACCCGTGGAGGCGACCAGAAGCGTGGGGCATGCCATCTTGAATTGTAAATGTAAATGTAAATGTAGGTGTACTTATATAGCGCAAACCTGTCACCCAAAGGGCATCCTGGCGCTTGCTTAGGGAACCCTTCCTGGTATTCCCCTGTGAGATAGCAGGGTATCCACAAGGTGAAAGCCAGGCATCCCGCCGCGAGGGGCCGTAGTGGAGATTAAGCAAGCTATTGCCCAGAGTTGCAGAGTGTGACCCCGTGATTCGAGTAGGCACCGAAGCGAGAATTGTCGAGTCCGTGGAATTTTGAGCCCGAGACCCGCCGAGGCGGGGAATCGAACCCTGGTCCACGGTCGATCTCAGCTTCCGGGTCTGCCGCCTCTAACCACTGAGCCACGCTTCTCCACAAGACGCTGACCGTGCAGCCCACGAGTGACCCTCGAAGCTGTACACCGGGGTTTGAGAAGCCCCAACCCTGAGCCACTCTTGCACCGAAGTTCAGCCCTCCACACTCGACGAGTGCTGCGTGGGGCCCTTCTGCTCCATTTGGCTCAACACGTTGGCCCGGTCACTTGCCAGCCGGCTAGTGGCCCCTGTACCGACGAACTTTGAAATTCGACCTGCAACTCTGGTTGCTCCAGATCTGCACCAGCTCCCCTGAAAAGGAGCCCCCACTCTGACCCTCCTGGTTCGAGTGAGAAGCAATCTCCCGGTTCCGCGTGGATTGCTCTTGCCAAGTGTTGTTTGCTCCAAACTTGAAGCCGACTGCGCCGACGGTGAGAGCCCTCGTGGGACAGATCGTGACCCGCTCCTGGACGTCGCAGATGCCCCAGAGCCCACGTGACAGCGGAGAGAAACTCCTCAACGACCACCTGATTGCGCCCGACATTGCCTGGTTCCGTCCTGGTTCCACCCTGGTCACTGCTGAGTGACCCAGACTCTGTCCCCTCTGCTTTCAGGTACTTTTCGACTCGAGTCCACCCTTGGACTCCACCGGACACTTCTCTTTCACACCGCCTGCAGCCCTTTCAGCTTCAAGCACCAAGAGCCTGCGTGACGAAACCCGACTCAACTTCGACCCTGTGCACCCGCTTCCTGTGGGTGAGGTAACTTTGCTCCGCCGGTGTTCCCACACTGGTACACATCTCTAGGGTCTGTGTCTTAAGTTTTGTTCCTCTAGGTTCAGCGGAAGTGTCCTTAAACTTTAACTCTACAACTTTTACGCACCATTGGTTAACATTGGTGCATGCGTGCGCTTTCCGCACTGCACCCGAATCCCGCGGGCTTTTCCCGACTTCAGCACTGCTTGTCCCGACTGCTCCCAGCGATTCCCTAGGCCCTAGGCCTAACCACTGTTCGATTGGTATCTCTTATACCACTTGTTTAGTATATGGTTTGAGTGGCCCCCCGCCCTCATCCATAATTGTCAACTTTGTATGTTTAAACTGTGCTTTTGATTTAACGCTTGTGCCCCTTTATTCATAAAGAATACTGGGGATTGTTTTTAGTAATAAATACATATATTTTTATAATATATACTTGTGTGGTGTCCTTTCATTTGATATTACAGGATTGTATGTGGTAAAACAGCTCGCTTAACACGACCTCTTAAGTTAAGCCTTTAGGCTGCTTAGTCCATGCTACCCCTAGGATAGCTTGTCTAATAAGGTTGACTTGCAACCAGACACCATAAGGGATTGTTTGGTCTGATAACCGGTGGTTCCAGAATTGGAAACATCACCTATCAGGCCAACTTCTCACAGTCCTGAAGAGTGTCCTAATAGATGGGTTTGGCTTAACCACTGAACAGTACAGGTTGAAGTTCAGAGACACCCAGAAGACACAGACTCAGGACTGGACTGATTTTGTTGATTGTGCAACTAAGGCTCTGGAGGGTTGGCTACATGGCAGCAAAGAACATGACTTTACAGGATTGTATAATTTGATTATGAGGGAGCAGATCCTAAGTAATTGTCAGAACCAGCTCTTACACCAGCACCTGGTGGACTCTGATCTGACCTCTCCCCAAGAATTGGGAAAGAAGGCAGACAAGTGGGTCAGAACCAGGATTAGGCATAAGAATCAGGACAGTAACCAGAAGAAGGAGTCTACCAAGCCTCAAGATAAGGGTGGGGATAAAAATAAAGAAAAGACTTCCACAGGGCCCCAAAACTCCAAGAATGGGGGTGGGTCCCAAGACACTTCTTCAACAGAGAAAAAGCCTTATTGTCATGTCTGTAAACAGGTTCAACAAGTTCAAAAGGGCTGTAGCCAACCCCCTTCTGTGGGACCTCTCTGTAAGCAAAGAGCAGGCAGGGTAAAAGAATGTCCCATTTCCGCCTGAGCTTCTCTGGTAATCCTTTTATCATGCCTTTTAGGGTCTTGTTAAATCTCTCCACAAGCCCATTGCATTGTGGATGATATGGGGTGGTAAACTTATAGTTTACTCCACATTCCTTCCACATTGCTTTCAGATAGCTAGACATAAAATTCGTGCCTCTATCTGATAGTACCTCCTTAGGAAAGCCCACTCTTGAGGAAACTGCAATGAGGGCCTTTGCCACCACAGGGGCTGTGGTGGTCCTTAGGGGAATAGCCTCTGGATACCTGGTGGCATGATCCACTACCACCAGTATGAATCTGTTCCCAGATGCTGTTTGGGGGTCCATTGGACCCACAATATCAATTCCAACTCTTTCAAAGGGAACTCCCACCACAGGTAGTGGTATTAGGGGGGCCTTTGTTGTGCCATCTGACTTACCACTGGCTTGGCAAGTGACACAGGAGCGACAAAACTCCTTGACATCCTCTGACATGTGAGGCCAGTGAAAGTGTGAAACAAGCCTGTCCCACGTCTTGTTCTGGCCTAAGTGTCCTGCAAGGGGAATATCATGGGCCAAGGTAAGGAGGAACCCCCTAAACTGCAGAGGTATAACCAACCTCCTGGTCATGCCAGGCTTGGGGGCTCTAGCCTCTGAGTAAAGGAGTCCATCATCCCAATACACAGTATGGGTACCTTGGGCATCCCCAGCAGCCTCAGCAGCAGCCTGCTGTCTGAGGGGTTCAAGGGAAGGGCAATCTAATTGAGCCTGCCTCAGGTCTGCCCTTGAGGGTCCCCCTGTCCCCAGAAACTCAACCTGGTCAGGTTCAAGCTCCTCAGAGACAGTCTCCTCTTGGACTGCAGAATCAGTTTCCTCTGAAACCTGATCCTCAACCTGGGGCAAGGTGGAAGGCTGAGCCTTTCCTCTCTTGCTCCTTCTCTTGGGTTGTGGCTGGTCTATTGTTTCAAGATCCACCACTGGTTCAGGAAGGCACTTCTTAGCCTGAGCCCTTGTCATGGCAAGGACATGCTCTGAAATCCCTAGCATTTCTGCATGAGTCCTGTACTCCACTTCTGACCATGCTGAGCTTTCAAGGTCATTTCCTAACAGACAGTCTACTGGTAGGTCTGCACTCACCACAACCTTCTTTAGGCCATCAACCCCTCCCCAGGAGAAGTTCACAACTGCCACACTATGGGAAGTAGTGGAGTTGCTTGCATTGGTTACTAGGTAGCTCTCACCTAGTACAATCTGTCCAGGGTCCACAAAGTCAGGTGTCACCATTGTGACACTGGCACATGTGTCCCTGTAAGCTTGAGCCAGTTTCTCATTAATTAAGGGAGTCTGTCTGTATTTGCCCAGGTTACTGGGGCTTACTGCAGTGGGCAACTCAATGTCCACATCATACAGGAGAACTGCCTGTGT
Organism: Lissotriton helveticus; assembly: GCF_964261635.1. NCBI lineage: Eukaryota > Metazoa > Chordata > Amphibia > Caudata > Salamandridae > Lissotriton > Lissotriton helveticus. The sequence continues at coordinate 4,425,174 of NW_027611692.1, read as the reverse complement.
AGGGATTCTGACTAGGCCAGATCCTACTTCAATACCCAGGGTCAACCCAGCTACACCCTTGGACTGTGTTCCACCACTGCTTACTGTACTTGGGGTTGCAGTTGCTTTAGGAGCTGGAGTGGTGGGGACTGGATTTGCCTTGGTGCATTCACTGCCCCAGTGTGAAACTGATTTGCAGGTATTACACCAAGGTGTCTTTGGACCTTTGTTCTTCTTCTTCTTGTTTCCATTTTGGGAACCACCCTCCTTACTATTAGTTTGGGGGCCTGAAGACTTCTGGTCTTTTTCTTTATCTTTCTGATTACCACCCTTCTGGTCTGTTTTCTTCTGGTCACCACCTTGGTTCTGGGGTTTCTGCTTAATCCTTGTTCTGACCCATTTGTCCGCCTTCTTTCCCAATTCTTGGGGAGAGGTCAGATCAGAGTCAATAAGGTATTGATGCAACAGCTGGTTTGTACAGTTATTAAGGATCTGTTCTCTCATTATAAGATTGTACAATCCTGTATAGTCTGAAACTTTACTTCCCTGCAACCAACCCTCCAAAGCCTTAGTGGCACACTCAACGAAATCAGTCCAGTCTTGAGTCTGTGCTTTTTGGGTGTCTCTGAACAACAACCTGTATTGCTCAGTGGTTAGGCCAAACCCTTCAATAAGAGCACTCTTCAAAACAGAGTCGTTTTTGTCATCCTCAGGTCTAACTGTGAGGAGCCTGTCCCTCCCTTTCTCAGAAAAGGAGTACCATAAAATTGCAGCCCACTGATCTTGAGGAACCTGCTGTACCATGCAGGCTCTCTCCAGAGCAGTCATCCATTTGTGGATGTCATCCCCTTCTTTAAAGGGGGGCACAATTTTTGTCAGGTTTCTATTGTCATAGCCCCTGTCTTTTTCTCTTGGAAAATTGCTGCCACCAGTGGCATCTAAGCCACTTAATTTCTGCTCTCTTGCCAAGGTAAATCTAGCTTGAGCCAAGGTAAGTTTAGTTTGAGCCAGGGCTACCTCCTCCCTCTCTATTTGGAGTCTGACAGCCCTCATTCTGGCCCTATGCTCAGTCTTTTGAGAGGCAGTCATACCTCTCTCAGATTCTCTGGAGGCACTAGAAATATGAGAGTCCCCTGAGGGAGATCTCACTCTTCTGTTGCCTGGGAGAATAAGACTGTGGGATCTGGGGAGGTGCTGGCCCTCTCCATTTCCCAGTAGGTCTAAGTTGGCCTGGTTAAGCCTGGCAACTAGGACCTGGCTACCCCTCTGATCCTGATCTTCGGTGTCCTCAACATCTGAGTCCTCCTCCCCCTCCTCTCCATCTTCCTCCTGAGGGGTGTCAGTTACAGGGGGTTTCTCTCCACTTCCTGACTGTAAGGGAATTCCATTCACCTTCTCTAAGTCATCCTGTTCTAGGATGTCTATCAGGATTTGGCAGGTGGGACTTCTGCCCCTTTTTAACCCTCTTGATTTGCCCAAGGCAATCAAGTCCCTTCGGGTTAGTTTGTCATAGCTGGAAGTTGCCTGGGTAAGGTCAACTGTCACAGGAGCAGACCCTGAGGCTTTTCCTGTGTCAGACATGACTCTAGTGTGGTGTAAGTGATGCACCTACCTACACTAAGTGTTTTCCTACTGTACCTTACTAGTGAGTTGTAGTCAGGGTGTGCTAATCCCTTCAACCTACAACTACTAAGTTCAGTAGAACTTAATATGCTAAGCTTTTGATTTTATATGTACCTAGAGGTACTTGATGTGATCTTTCAATTTGATACAAAGATTGCAATGGTAAAACAACAGCAAGCTCAAATCCGCACCGCTGCTCACCAATGTGAGAAGTTGGCCTGGTAGGGGATGTTTCCAATTCTGGAACCACCTACTACCTGACCAAACAATCCCTTATGGTGTCTGGTTGTAAGTCAACCTTATTAGACAAGCTATCCTAGGGGTAGCATGGACTAAGCAGCCTAAAGGCTTAACTTAAGAGGTCGTGTTAAGCGAGCTGTTTTACCACATACAATCCTGTAATATCAAATGAAAGGACACCACACAAGTATATATTATAAAAATATATGTGTTTATTACTAAAAACAATCCCCAGTATTCTTTATGAATAAAGGGGCACAAGCGTTAAATCAAAAGCACTGTTTAAACATACAAAGTTGCACAATTATGGATGAGGGCAGGGGGCCACTCAAACCATATACTAAACAAGTGGTATAAGAGAGGCCACTCGAGCAGTGGTTAGGCCTAGGGCCTAGGGAATCGCTGGGAGCAGTCAGGACAAGCAATGCTGAAGTCGGGAATGGCCCTCGGGATTCGGGAGAGGTGCGGGAAGCGCACGCACGCACCAATGTTAACCAATGGTGCGTAAAAGTTGTAAAGTTAAAGTTAAAGGACACTTCCGCTGAACCTAGAGGAACAAAACTTAACACACAGACCCTAGAGGTGTGCACCAGTGTGGGAACACCGGCGGAGCAAAGTTACCTCACCCACAGGAAGTGGGTGCACAGGGTCGAAGTGGCGTCGGGTTCTGACACGCAGGCTCTTGGTGCTTGGAGCTGAAAGGGCTGCAGGCGGGTTAAAGATGAAGTGTCCGGTGGAGTCCAAGGGTGGACTCAAGTCGAAGAGTACCTGAAAGCAGAGGGGACAGAGTCTGGGTCACTCAGCAGTGACCAGGGTGGAACCAGGACGGAACCAGGCAATGTCGGGCGCAATCAGGTGGTCGTCGAGGAGCTTCTCTCCGCTGTCACGTGGGCTCTGGGGCATCTGCGACGTCCAGGAGCAGGTCACGATCTGTCCCACGCAGGCTCTCACCGTCGGTGCAGTCGGCTTCAAGTTTGGAGCAAACAAGCCTTGGCAAGAGCGATCCACGCGGGATCAGAAGATTGCTTCTCACTCGGACCAGGAAGGTCAGAGTCGGGGATCCTTTTCAGGGGAGCTGGTGTGGATCTGGAGCAACCAGATTCACGAGTCTTCTTAGTCGTTTCGTCGGCACAGGGACCACTAGCCAGCTGGCAAATGACCGGGCCAACGCGTTGAGCCAAATAGAGCCAAAGGGCCCCACGCAGCACTCGTCGAGTGTGGAGGGCTGAACTTCGGCTCAGGAGCAGCTCAGGGTGGGGGCTTCTCAAACCCCGGTGCACAGCTTCGAGGATCACTCGTGGGCTGCACGGTCAGCGTCTCGTGGTCAATTCAAGATGGCGTGCCCCACGCTTCCGGTCGCCTCCACGGGTCTCAGCTTTGCAGGGACTGTGGATCGGGCTGTTAAAAGGCAGGCAGGCTTGATCTCGTCAATCTCAGTCGCTCGAGTTCCGGCGGGAACTGCAACTAAGTAGATGTCGAGGGCTGGATGGTGCCTGCTGCTGCAGTGTGGTCACTCCTTGACCACAAGGGAGATTCTTCGGGCTTCCACGTTGAGATGGAGGGCGAAGGGTCCAGAATTTCGTTTCAAATGTTTCTTCCAGGAAATCTGATGTGCATTGGCACTGCTCCCACTCTTATTCGAATCTGGGGGGCGTGATTACCTGCTAGGTCCCCTCCTATGGGTGGGACCCAGGAAGTGGGTGGATACACCCCCTTCCTTTGATCCAGGCTGCCCTGGCACGAGGGCTGGAGTGCCCCAGAACTGGTTTGGCCGGATTATGCAAGGGGCAGCCTTGTGCGCCCCAAGCAGTGTCTGGTTTCTTTCAAACCTCCCTGCTACAATCCACTATCTCCTGTCTGGAGGGCGGTGACACCCTCCTGTGACAGGAAACCCTTTGTCCAGGACCCATTTGGTTGAGTTTCGGTCAACTGCAGGGGTCCAGACATTTGTCTGTGGCAGAGGCATCCATTTTGTGGATCTTAAGGTCTTTGGAGAAATTAACCGCATTTAAGTGAAGTAACATGTCTTACCCCTCTAGAGGGGTGGAATGCCATCCCCGTCGCTAGAACTGGCGAGGGGATGGTATTCCAAATCGTATGACACCTTACATGACATGTTTTGATAAAGCCAAACCAAAGTTGCTATTTAACCGCGAGGATTATAAGGCACTTAAGAGTATATGGTATGGCATTATCCTGAAACAGCTTAGGGAGTTGTTCCCGACAGCTGCAGACAGGCTCAGCTCATGCTAGAGCTCCATCTCACATAAAACCACGCACTCTGCCTCCAGGATTGATGAGGCCTTCCATAGGAGTGGCTCACAGGTTTACATGTGTCCAGATATAGGTTTAGACATAGGTATACTATATCTAAGCAAGGGGTGTGTACACCACCTTACCCCAGCTGAGTGATCAGCCAGTTGTGTCAATTTAAGAACCAGCCAGGGGTGGCAAAAGATAGGCTGCAGCCCCTGGTAGGCCTTGGTGGCCCCTATGCCCTGGGCACCTATAGTGCATTATACAGGGGCTGACAAGGAGTCCATTTCCAATTGGTATGTGCCTATAGCACATGTGTGAGAAGTTGGCCTGGTAGGAGATGTTTCCAATTCTGGAACCACCTACTACCTGACCAAACAATCCCTTATGGTGTCTGGTTGTAAGTCAACCTTATTAGACAAGCTATCCTAGGGGTAGCATGGACTAAGCAGCCTAAAGGCTTAACTTAAGAGGTCGTGTTAAGCGAGCTGTTTTACCACATACAATCCTGTAATACCAAATGAAAGGACACCACACAAGTATATATTATAAAAATATATGTGTTTATTACTAAAAACAATCCCCAGTATTCTTTATGAATAAAGGGGCACAAGCGTTAAATCAAAAGCACTGTTTAAACATACAAAGTTGCACAATTATGGATGAGGGCAGGGTGCCACTCAAACCATATACTAAACAAGTGGTATAAGAGATGCCACTCGAGCAGTGGTTAGGCCTAGGGCCTAGGGAATCGCTGGGAGCAGTCAGGACAAGCAATGCTGAAGTCGGGAATGGCCCTCGGGATTCGGGAGATGTGCGGAAAGCGCACGCATGCACCAATGTTAACCAATGGTGCGTAAAAGTTGTAAAGTTAAAGTTAAAGGACACTTCCGCTGAACCTAGAGGAACAAAACTTAACACACAGACCCTAGAGGTGTGCACCAGTGTGGGAACACCGGCGGAGCAAAGTTACCTCACCCACAGGAAGTGGGTGCACAGGGTCGAAGTGGCGTCGGGTTTTGACACGCAGGCTCTTGGTGCTTGAAGCTGAAAGGGCTGCAGGCGGGTTAAAGATGAAGTGTCCGGTGGAGTCCAAGGGTGGACTCAAGTTGTAGAGTACCTGAAAGCAGAGGGGACAGAGTCTGGGTCACTCAGCAGTGACCAGGGTGGAACCAGGACGGAACCAGGCAATGTCGGGCGCAATCAGGTGGTCGTCGAGGAGATTCTCTCCGCTGTCACGTGGGCTCTGGGGCATCTGCGACGTCCAGGAGCAGGTCACGATCTGTCCCACGCAGGCTCTCACCGTCGGTGCAGTCGGCTTCAAGTTTGGAGCAAACAAGCCTTGGCAAGAGCAATCCACGCGGGATCGGAAGATTGCTTCTCACTCGGACCAGGAAGGTCAGAGTCGGGGCTCCTTTTCAGGGGAGCTGGTGTGGATCTGGAGCAACCAGATTCACGAGTCTTCTTAGGTAGTTCATCGGCACAAGGACCACAAGCCAGCTGGCAAGTGACCGGGCCAACGCGTTGAGCCAAATCGTGCCAAAGGGCCCCACGCAGCACTCGTCGAGTGTGGAGGGCTGAACTTCGGCTCAGGAGTAGCTCAGGGTGGGGGCTTCTCAAACCCCGGTGCACAGCTTCGAGGATCACTCGTGGGCTGCACGGTCAGCGTCTCGTGGTCAATTCAAGATGGCGTGCCCCACGCTTCCGGTCGCCTCCACGGGTCTCAGCTTTGCAGGGACTGTGGATCGGGCTGTTAGAAGCTGGGCAGGCTTGATCTCGTCGATCTCAGTCGCTCGAGTTCCGGCGGGAACTGCAACTAAGTAGACGTCGAGGGCTGGATGGTGCCTGCTGCTGCAGGGTGGTCACTCCTTGACCACAAGGGAGATTCTTCGGGCTTCCACGTTGAAATGGAGGGCGAAGGGTCCAGAATATCGTTTCAAATGTTTCTTCCAGGAAATCTGATGTGCCTTGGCACTGCTCCCACTCTTATTCGAATCTGGGGGGCGTGATTACCTGCTAGGTCCCCTCCTATGGGTGGGACCCAGGAAGTGGGTGGATACACCCCCTTCCTTTGATCCAGGCCGCCCTGGCACGAGGGCTGGAGTGCCCCAGAACCGGTTTGGCCGGATTATGCAAGGGGCAGCCTTGTGCGCCCCAAGCAGTGTCTGGTTTCTTTCAAACCTCCCTGCTACAATACACTATCTCCTGTCTGGAGGGCGGTGACACCCTCCTGTGACAGGAAACCCTTTGTCCAGGACCCCCTTGACTGAGTTTCGGTCAGCTCCAGGGGTCCAGACATTTGTCTGTGGCAGAGGCATCCATTTTGTGGATCTTAAGGTCTTTGGAGAAATCAACCGCATTAAAGTAAAGTAACATGTCTTACCCCTCTAGAGGGGTGGAATGCCATCCCCGTCGCCAGAACTGGCGAGGGGATGGTATTCCAAAGCGTATGACACCTTACAGGACATGTTTTGATAAAGCCAAACCAAAGTTGCTAAATAACCGCGAGGATTATAAGGCACTTAATAGTATATGGTATGGCATTATCCTGAAACAGCTTAGGGATTTGTTCCCGACGGCTGCAGACAGGCTCAGCTCATGCTAGAGCTCCATCTCACATAAAACCACGCACTCAGCCTCCAGGATTGATGAGGCCTTTCTATAGGAGTGGCTCACAGGTTTACATGTGTCCAGATATAGGTTTAGACATAGGTATACTATATCTAAGCAAGGGGTGTGTACACCAGCTTACCCCAGCTGAGTGATCAGCCAGTTGTGTCAATTTAAGAACCAGCCAGGGGTGGCAAAAGATATGCTGCAGCCCCTGGTAGGCCTTAGTGGCTCCTATGCCCTGTGCACCTATAGTGCATTATACAGGGGCTGACAAGGAGTCCATTTCCAATTGGTATGTGCCTATAGCACATGTGTCATTAATTTAGTGAGAGAACAGCAGGCTGGGGGTCTGATCAGCAGGCCCACAGCCTCAGTAGTCGAAAACCAGTGAAGCAAAAAGCAAAAATTTGGGGTGACCATAGGATAGCAGACCCTACTCTCCTACACAACCCCCCCCCAAACGCAGGGACATTAAACTAACCTTGACCAGATAAGTCTTCATGTTCTAAGTGGAAGTACCTGGAGAGACCATCTGCATTACCATGGTCAGTCCCTGGGCGGTGCTCCACTGTAAAGTCCATCCCCTGTAGGGAAATGGACCACCTGAGCAGTTTGGGATTTTCACCCTTCATCTGATTAAGCCACAAGAGGGGCTTATGGTCTGTTTGCACCAGGAAGTGAGTTCCAAACAAGTAGGACCTCAACTTCTTTAATGCCCAAACCACAGCAAAGGCCTCCCTCTCAATGGCTGACCAACGTTTTTCTCTTGGGGTTAGCCTCCTGCTAATGAAAGCAATTGGCTGGTCTTGACCATCTTGATTAAGTTGTGAGAGTACAGCTCCCACCCCCAACTCAGAAGCATCTGTCTGAACAATGAACTGTTTGGAGTAGTCAGGACTCTTTAGGATAGGTGCAGAGCACATGGCCTTCTTCAGGTCTTCAAATGCCTTCTGACAGCTAACTGTCCACTGAACCTTTTTTGGCATCTTCTTGGATGTCAAGTCATTTAATGGTGTCACTATAGACCCATAGTTCTTCACAAACTTCCTGTAATACCCAGTCAGGCCCAAGAAGGCTCTGACTTGTGTCTGGGTAACTGGAGGAGCCCAGTCCTGTATGGCCTGGATTTTGCTCTCCAGTGGCTGAACCTGGCCTCCACCAACTAGGTGGCCCAGGTATACAACCTTACTCTGCCCTATCTGGCACTTAGTGGCCTTGATAGTTAGGCCTGCCTTTTGCAGGGCCTCCAAAACTCTCTTCAGGTGGATCAGGTGATCCTCCCAGGTGGAGCTAAAGACAGCAATATCATCCAGATAAGCTGCACAAAAGTCATCCAACCCAGTAAGGACTTGGTTCACCAACCTTTGGAAAGTGGCAGGTGCATTCTTCAAACCAAAGGGCATTACCACAAACTGATAATGTCCACTAGGGGTAGAGAATGCTGTCTTGGCCTTTGACTCCTCAGCTAATCTGATTTGCCAGTAGCCAGCTGTCAGATCGAATGTGCTCAGAAACTTGGCAGAAGCCAATCTGTCAATGAGCTCATCTGCTCTTGGAATGGGGTGAGCATCTGTCCTAGTGACAGCATTGAGACCCCTGTAATCCACGCAAAACCTCATTTCTCTCTTACCATCTTGGGTATGAGGTTTTGGCACCAGGACTACTGGGCTGGCCCATGGGCTCTCTGATGGCTCAATCACTCCAAGCTCTAACATCTTTTGCACCTCAGCCTTGATGCAGTCTCTGACATGGTCAGGTTGCCTGTAGATCTTATTCTTGACAGGCAGACTGTCACCAGTGTCCACAACATGGGTACACCAGTCAGTCTGGCTGGGTGTGAGTGAAAACAAATGCCTGTGGGCCTGCAAAACTTGTCTGCAGTCCATCTGTTGCTGGTCAGTGAGGCTGCCTGCCAAGGCTACTCCATCAACTGAACCATCATCAGGGTTCTGGGAAAGCAGGTCTGGGAGAGGGTCACTCTCTTCCTCCTGTTCCCCATCTGTGGCCATGAGCAAGCTCATGTCCTCCCTGTCCACAAATGCTTTCAAGCGATTCACATGGATTACCCTGTGAGGGCTCCTGGGTGTTCCAAAGTCTACCAAGTAGGTGACTTCCCCCTTCTTCTCAATAATAGGATAGGGTCCACTCCATTTGTCTTGGAGTGCTGCTGGAGCCACTGGCTCCAGTACCCACACCTTCTGTCCTGGTTGGAACTCTACCAGCACAGCCTTTTGGTCATGCCAAGCTTTCTGCAATTCTTGGCTGGCCTCCAGGTTTTTGGATGCTCTTTCCATGTACTCAGCCATCCTGGAGCGGAGACCAAGTACATAGTCCACTATGTCTAGTTTGGGCTTTTTGAGAGGTAACTCCCATCCTTCCTTCACCAAACACAATGGACCCCTCACAGGGTGGCCAAACAAAAGTTCAAAAGGGCTGTAGCCAACCCCCTTTTGTGGGACCTCTCTGTAAGCAAAGAGCAGGCAGGGTAAAAGAATGTCCCATTTCCGCCTGAGCTTCTCTGGTAATCCTTTTATCATGCCTTTAAGGGTCTTGTTAAATCTCTCCACAAGCCCATTGCACTGTGGATGATATGGGGTGGTAAACTTATAGTTTACTCCACATTCCTTCCACATTGCTTTCAGATAGCTGGACATAAAATTCGTCCCTCTATCTGATAGTACCTCCTTAGGAAAGCCCACTCTTGAGAAAACTGCAATGAGGGCCTTTGCCACCACAGGTGCTGTGGTGGTCCTTAGGGTAATAGCCTCTGGGTACCTGGTGGCATGATCCACTACCACCAGTATGAATCTGTTCCCAGATGCTGTTTGGGGGTCCATTGGACCCACAATATCAATTCCAACTCTCTCAAAGGGGACCCCCACCACAGGTAGTGGTATTAGGGGGGCCTTTGTTGTGCCACCTGACTTACCACTGGCTTGGCAAGTGACACAGGAGCGACAAAACTCCTTGACATCCTCTGACATGTGAGGCCAGTGAAAGTGTGGAACAAGCCTGTCCCACGTCTTGTTCTGGCCTAAGTGTCCTGCAAGGGGAATATCATGGGCCAAGGTAAGGAGGAATCCCCTAAACTGCAGAGGTATCACCAACCTCCTGGTCATGCCAGGCTTGGGGGCTCTAGCCTCTGAGTAAAGGAGTCCCTCATCCCAATACACAGTATGGGTACCTTGGGCATCCCCAGCAGCCTCAGCAGCAGCCTGCTGTCTGAGGGGTTCAAGGGAAGGGCAATCTAATTGAGCATGCCTCAGGTCTGCCCTTGAGGGTCCCCCTGTCCCCAGAAACTCAACCTGGTCAGGTTCAAGCTCCTCAGAGACAGTCTCCTCTTGGACTGCAGAATCAGTTTCCTCTGAAACCTGATCCTCAACCTGGGGCAAGGTGGAAGGCGAGGCCTTTCCTCTCTTGCTCCTTCTCTTGGGTTGTGGCTGGTCTATTGTCTCAAGATCCACCACTGGTTCAGGAAGGCACGTCTTAGCCTGAGCCCTTGTCATGGCAAGGACATGCTCTGAAATCCCTAGCATTTCTGCATGAGTCCTGTACTCCACTTCTGACCATGCTGAGCTTTCAAGGTCATTGCCTAACAGACAGTCTACTGGTAGGTCTGCACTCACCACAACTTTCTTTAGGCCATCCACCCCTCCCCAGGAGAAGTTCACAACTGCCACACTATGGGAGGTAGTGGAGTTGCTGGCGTTGGTTACTAGGTAGCTCTCTCCTAGTACAATCTGTCCAGGGTCCACAAAGTCAGGTGTCACCATTGTGACACTGGCACATGTGTCCCTGTATGCTTGAGCCAGTTTCTCATTAATTAAGGGAGTCTGCCTGTATTTGCCCAGGTTAGTGGGGCTTACTGCAGTGGGCAACTCAATGTCCACATCATACAGGAGAACTGCCTGTGTAGGGACTCTGACTAGGCCAGATCCTACTTCAATCCCCAGGGTCAACCCAGCTACACCCTTGGACTGTGTTCCACCACTGCTTACTGTACTTGGGGTTGCAGTTGCTTTAGGAGCTGTAGTGGTGGGAACTGGATTTGCCTTGGTGCACTCACTGCCCCAGTGTGAAACTGATTTGCAGGTATTACACCAAGGTGTCTTTGGACCTTTGTTCTTCTTCTTCTTGTTACCATTTTGGGAACCACCCTCCTTACTATTAGTTTGGGGGCCTGAAGACTTCTGGTCTTTTTCTTTATCTTTCTGATTCTGATTACCACCCTTCTGGTCTGTTTTCTTCTGGTCACCACCTTGGTTCTGGGGTTTCTGCTTAATCCTTGTTCTGACCCATTTGTCTGCCTTCTTTCCCAATTCTTGGGGAGAGGTCAGATCAGAGTCAATAAGGTATTGATGCAACAGCTGGTTTGTACAGTTATTAAGGATCTGTTCTCTCATCATAAGATTGTACAATCCTGTATAGTCTGAAACTTTACTTCCCTGCAACCAACCCTCCAAAGCCTTAGTGGCACACTCAACGAAATCAGTCCAGTCTTGAGTCTGTGCTTTCTGGGTGTCTCTGAACAACAACCTGTATTGCTCAGTGGTTAGGCCATACCCTTCAATGAGAGCACTCTTCAAAACAGAGTAGTTTTTGGCATCCTCAGGTCTAACTGTGAGGAGCCTGTCCCTCCCTTTCTCAGAAAAGGAGTACCACAAAATTGCAGCCCACTGTTCCTCAGGAACCTGCTGTACCATGCAGGCTCTCTCAAGAGCAGTCATCCATTTGTGGATGTCATCCCCTTCTTTGAAGGGGGCCACAATTTTAGTCAGGTTTCTATTGTCATAGGCCCTGTCTTTTTCTCTTGGAAAATTGCTGCCACCAGTGACATCTAAGCCACTTAATTTCTGCTCTCTTGCCAAGGCAAGTTTAGCTTGAGCTAAGGTAAGCTTAGCTTGACTCAGGGCTACCTCCTCTCTCTCTATCTGGAGTCTGACAGTCCTCATTCTAGCCCTATGCTCAGCTTTCTGAGAAGCACTCATGCCTCTCTCTGATTCTCTGGAGGCACTAGAAATATGAGAGTCCCCTGAGGGAGACCTCACTCTTCTGTTGCCTGGGAGAATCCCATGTTGGGTTCTGGGGAGGTGCTGGCCCTCTCCATTCCCCAGTAGGTCCAAGTTGGCCTGGCTAAGCCTACCAACTGGAACCTGGCTACCCTGATCCTGTACTTCTAAGTCCTCAACATCTGAGTCCTCATCCAAGTCATCATCATCCTCCTCTTCAGGGGGATCAACTACAGGGGGGTTCCCTCCATTTCCTGTGTCTAGGGAAGCTGCTTTTGCCTTCTCTAAGTCATCCTGTTCTAGGATTTCTACCAGGATTAGGCAGGTGGGGCTTCTGCCCCTTTTTAACCCTCTTGCTTTGCACAAGGCAATCAAGTCTCTGCGGGTTAACTTGTCATATCCAAAAGTTGCCTGGGTAGGGTCAACTGTCGCAGGACTAGACCCTGAGGCCTTTCCTGTGTCAGACATGGTTACTAGTGAGGTGTAAGTGGTGCACTTACATACACTAAGTGTTTTCCTACTGGACCTTGCTAGTGAGTTGTAGTCAGGGGTGTGCTACTCCCTTCAACCTACAACTACTAAGTTCAGTAGAACTTAATATGCTAAGCTTTTGATTTTATATGTACCTAGAGGTACTTGATGTGATCTTTCAATTTGATATAAAGATTGCAATGGTAAAACAACAGCAAGCTCAAATCCGCACCGCTGCTCACCAATGTGAGAAGTTGGCCTGGTAGGGGATGTTTCCAATTCTGGAACCACCTACTACCTGACCAAACAATCCCTTATGGTGTCTGGTTGTAAGTCAACCTTATTAGACAAGCTATCCTAGGGGTAGCATGGACTAAGCAGCCTAAAGGCTTAACTTAAGAGGTCGTGTTAAGCGAGCTGTTTTACCACATACAATCCTGTAATATCAAATGAAAGGACACCACACAAGTATATATTATAAAAATATATGTGTTTATTACTAAAAACAATCCCCAGTATTCTTTATGAATAAAGGGGCACAAGCGTTAAATCAAAAGCACTGTTTAAACATACAAAGTTGCACAATTATGGATGAGGGCAGGGGGCCACTCAAACCATATACTAAACAAGTGGTATAAGAGAGGCCACTCGAGCAGTGGTTAGGCCTAGGGCCTAGGGAATCGCTGGGAGCAGTCAGGACAAGCAATGCTGAAGTCGGGAATGGCCCTCGGGATTCGGGAGAGGTGCGGGAAGCGCACGCACGCACCAATGTTAACCAATGGTGCGTAAAAGTTGTAAAGTTAAAGTTAAAGGACACTTCCGCTGAACCTAGAGGAACAAAACTTAACACACAGACCCTAGAGGTGTGCACCAGTGTGGGAACACCGGCGGAGCAAAGTTACCTCACCCACAGGAAGTGGGTGCACAGGGTCGAAGTGGCGTCGGGTTCTGACACGCAGGCTCTTGGTGCTTGGAGCTGAAAGGGCTGCAGGCGGGTTAAAGATGAAGTGTCCGGTGGAGTCCAAGGGTGGACTCAAGTCGAAGAGTACCTGAAAGCAGAGGGGACAGAGTCTGGGTCACTCAGCAGTGACCAGGGTGGAACCAGGACGGAACCAGGCAATGTCGGGCGCAATCAGGTGGTCGTCGAGGAGCTTCTCTCCGCTGTCACGTGGGCTCTGGGGCATCTGCGACGTCCAGGAGCAGGTCACGATCTGTCCCACGCAGGCTCTCACCGTCGGTGCAGTCGGCTTCAAGTTTGGAGCAAACAAGCCTTGGCAAGAGCGATCCACGCGGGATCAGAAGATTGCTTCTCACTCGGACCAGGAAGGTCAGAGTCGGGGCTCCTTTTCAGGGGAGCTGGTGTGGATCTGGAGCAACCAGGTTCACGAGTCTTCTTAGTCGTTTCGTCGGCACAGGGACCACTAGCCAGCTGGCAAGTGACTGGGCCAACGCGTTGAGCCAAATAGAGCCAAAGGGCCCCACGCAGCACTCGTCGAGTGTGGAGGGCTGAACTTCGGCTCAGGAGCAGCTCAGGGTGGGGGCTTCTCAAACCCCGGTGCACAGCTTCGAGGATCACTCGTGGGCTGCACGGTCAGCGTCTCGTGGTCAATTCAAGATGGCGTGCCCCACGCTTCCGGTCGCCTCCACGGGTCTCAGCTTTGCAGGGACTGTGGATCGGGCTGTTAAAAGGCAGGCAGGCTTGATCTCGTCAATCTCAGTCGCTCGAGTTCCGGCGGGAACTGCAACTAAGTAGACGTCGAGGGCTGGATGGTGCCTGCTGCTGCAGGGTGGTCACTCCTTGACCACAAGGGAGATTCTTCGGGCTTCCACGTTGAGATGGAGGGCGAAGGGTCCAGAATTTCGTTTCAAATGTTTCTTCCAGGAAATCTGATGTGCATTGGCACTGCTCCCACTCTTATTCGAATCTGGGGGGCGTGATTACCTGCTAGGTCCCCTCCTATGGGTGGGACCCAGGAAGTGGGTGGATACACCCCCTTCCTTTGATCCAGGCCGCCCTGGCACGAGGGCTGGAGTGCCCCAGAACCGGTTTGGCCGGATTATGCAAGGGGCAGCCTTGTGCGCCCCAAGCAGTGTCTGGTTTCTTTCAAACCTCCCTGCTACAATCCACTATCTCCTGTCTGGAGGGCGGTGACACCCTCCTGTGACAGGAAACCCTTTGTCCAGGACCCATTTGGTTGAGTTTCGGTCAACTGCAGGGGTCCAGACATTTGTCTGTGGCAGAGGCATCCATTTTGTGGATCTTAAGGTCTTTGGAGAAATTAACCGCATTTAAGTGAAGTAACATGTCTTACCCCTCTAGAGGGGTGGAATGCCATCCCCGTCGCCAGAACTGGCGAGGGGATGGTATTCCAAATCGTATGACACCTTACACGACATGTTTTGATAAAGCCAAACCAAAGTTGCTATTTAACCGCGAGGATTATAAGGCACTTAAGAGTATATGGTATGGCATTATCCTGAAACAGCTTAGGGAGTTGTTCCCGACAGCTGCAGACAGGCTCAGCTCATGCTAGAGCTCCATCTCACATAAAACCACGCACTCTGCCTCCAGGATTGATGAGGCCTTCCATAGGAGTGGCTCACAGGTTTACATGTGTCCAGATATAGGTTTAGACATAGGTATACTATATCTAAGCAAGGGGTGTGTACACCACCTTACCCCAGCTGAGTGATCAGCCAGTTGTGTCAATTTAAGAACCAGCCAGGGGTGGCAAAAGATAGGCTGCAGCCCCTGGTAGGCCTTGGTGGCCCCTATGCCCTGGGCACCTATAGTGCATTATACAGGGGCTGACAAGGAGTCCATTTCCAATTGGTATGTGCCTATAGCACATGTGTGAGAAGTTGGCCTGGTAGGAGATGTTTCCAATTCTGGAACCACCTACTACCTGACCAAACAATCCCTTATGGTGTCTGGTTGTAAGTCAACCTTATTAGACAAGCTATCCTAGGGGTAGCATGGACTAAGCAGCCTAAAGGCTTAACTTAAGAGGTCGTGTTAAGCGAGCTGTTTTACCACATACAATCCTGTAATACCAAATGAAAGGACACCACACAAGTATATATTATAAAAATATATGTGTTTATTACTAAAAACAATCCCCAGTATTCTTTATGAATAAAGGGGCACAAGCGTTAAATCAAAAGCACTGTTTAAACATACAAAGTTGCACAATTATGGATGAGGGCAGGGTGCCACTCAAACCATATACTAAACAAGTGGTATAAGAGATGCCACTCGAGCAGTGGTTAGGCCTAGGGCCTAGGGAATCGCTGGGAGCAGTCAGGACAAGCAATGCTGAAGTCGGGAATGGCCCTCGGGATTCGGGAGATGTGCGGAAAGCGCACGCATGCACCAATGTTAACCAATGGTGCGTAAAAGTTGTAAAGTTAAAGTTAAAGGACACTTCCGCTGAACCTAGAGGAACAAAACTTAACACACAGACCCTAGAGGTGTGCACCAGTGTGGGAACACCGGCGGAGCAAAGTTACCTCACCCACAGGAAGTGGGTGCACAGGGTCGAAGTGGCGTCGGGTTTTGACACGCAGGCTCTTGGTGCTTGAAGCTGAAAGGGCTGCAGGCGGGTTAAAGATGAAGTGTCCGGTGGAGTCCAAGGGTGGACTCAAGTTGTAGAGTACCTGAAAGCAGAGGGGACAGAGTCTGGGTCACTCAGCAGTGACCAGGGTGGAACCAGGACGGAACCAGGCAATGTCGGGCGCAATCAGGTGGTCGTCGAGGAGATTCTCTCCGCTGTCACGTGGGTTCTGGGGCATCTGCGACGTCCAGGAGCAGGTCACGATCTGTCCCACGCAGGCTCTCACCGTCGGTGCAGTCGGCTTCAAGTTTGGAGCAAACAAGCCTTGGCAAGAGCAATCCACGCGGGATCGGAAGATTGCTTCTCACTCGGACCAGGAAGGTCAGAGTCGGGGCTCCTTTTCAGGGGAGCTGGTGTGGATCTGGAGCAACCAGATTCACGAGTCTTCTTAGGTAGTTCGTCGGCACAGGGACCACAAGCCAGCTGGCAAGTGACCGGGCCAACGCGTTGAGCCAAATCGTGCCAAAGGGCCCCACGCAGCACTCGTCGAGTGTGGAGGGCTGAACTTCGGCTCAGGAGTAGCTCAGGGTGGGGGCTTCTCAAACCCCGGTGCACAGCTTCGAGGATCACTCGTGGGCTGCACGGTCAGCGTCTCGTGGTCAATTCAAGATGGCGTGCCCCACGCTTCCGGTCGCCTCCACGGGTCTCAGCTTTGCAGGGACTGTGGATCGGGCTGTTAGAAGCTGGGCAGGCTTGATCTCGTTGATCTCAGTCGCTCGAGTTCCGGCGGGAACTGCAACTAAGTAGACGTCGAGGGCTGGATGGTGCCTGCTGCTGCAGGGTGGTCACTCCTTGACCACAAGGGAGATTCTTCGGGCTTCCACGTTGAAATGGAGGGCGAAGGGTCCAGAATATCGTTTCAAATGTTTCTTCCAGGAAATCTGATGTGCCTTGGCACTGCTCCCACTCTTATTCGAATCTGGGGGGCGTGATTACCTGCTAGGTCCCCTCCTATGGGTGGGACCCAGGAAGTGGGTGGATACACCCCCTTCCTTTGATCCAGGCCGCCCTGGCACGAGGGCTGGAGTGCCCCAGAACCGGTTTGGCCGGATTATGCAAGGGGCAGCCTTGTGCGCCCCAAGCAGTGTCTGGTTTCTTTCAAACCTCCCTGCTACAATACACTATCTCCTGTCTGGAGGGCGGTGACACCCTCCTGTGACAGGAAACCCTTTGTCCAGGACCCCCTTGACTGAGTTTCGGTCAGCTCCAGGGGTCCAGACATTTGTCTGTGGCAGAGGCATCCATTTTGTGGATCTTAAGGTCTTTGGAGAAATCAACCGCATTAAAGTAAAGTAACATGTCTTACCCCTCTAGAGGGGTGGAATGCCATCCCCGTCGCCAGAACTGGCGAGGGGATGGTATTCCAAAGCGTATGACACCTTACACGACATGTTTTGATAAAGCCAAACCAAAGTTGCTAAATAACCGCGAGGATTATAAGGCACTTAATAGTATATGGTATGGCATTATCCTGAAACAGCTTAGGGATTTGTTCCCGACGGCTGCAGACAGGCTCAGCTCATGCTAGAGCTCCATCTCACATAAAACCACGCACTCAGCCTCCAGGATTGATGAGGCCTTTCTATAGGAGTGGCTCACAGGTTTACATGTGTCCAGATATAGGTTTAGACATAGGTATACTATATCTAAGCAAGGGGTGTGTACACCAGCTTACCCCAGCTGAGTGATCAGCCAGTTGTGTCAATTTAAGAACCAGCCAGGGGTGGCAAAAGATATGCTGCAGCCCCTGGTAGGCCTTAGTGGCTCCTATGCCCTGTGCACCTATAGTGCATTATACAGGGGCTGACAAGGAGTCCATTTCCAATTGGTATGTGCCTATAGCACATGTGTCATTAATTTAGTGAGAGAACAGCAGGCTGGGGGTCTGATCAGCAGGCCCACAGCCTCAGTAGTCGAAAACCAGTGAAGCAAAAAGCAAAAATTTGGGGTGACCATAGGATAGCAGACCCTACTCTCCTACACAACCCCCCCCCAAACGCAGGGACATTAAACTAACCTTGACCAGATAAGTCTTCATGTTCTAAGTGGAAGTACCTGGAGAGACCATCTGCATTACCATGGTCAGTCCCTGGGCGGTGCTCCACTGTAAAGTCCATCCCCTGTAGGGAAATGGACCACCTGAGCAGTTTGGGATTTTCACCCTTCATCTGATTAAGCCACAAGAGGGGCTTATGGTCTGTTTGCACCAGGAAGTGAGTTCCAAACAAGTAGGACCTCAACTTCTTTAATGCCCAAACCACAGCAAAGGCCTCCCTCTCAATGGCTGACCAACGTTTTTCTCTTGGGGTTAGCCTCCTGCTAATGAAAGCAATTGGCTGGTCTTGACCATCTTGATTAAGTTGTGAGAGTACAGCTCCCACCCCCAACTCAGAAGCATCTGTCTGAACAATGAACTGTTTGGAGTAGTCAGGACTCTTTAGGATAGGTGCAGAGCACATGGCCTTCTTCAGGTCTTCAAATGCCTTCTGACAGCTAACTGTCCACTGAACCTTTTTTGGCATCTTCTTGGATGTCAAGTCATTTAATGGTGTCACTATAGACCCATAGTTCTTCACAAACTTCCTGTAATACCCAGTCAGGCCCAAGAACGCTCTGACTTGTGTCTGGGTAACTGGAGGAGCCCAGTCCTGTATGGCCTGGATTTTGCTCTCCAGTGGCTGAACCTGGCCTCCACCAACTAGGTGGCCCAGGTATACAACCTTACTCTGCCCTATCTGGCACTTAGTGGCCTTGATAGTTAGGCCTGCCTTTTGCAGGGCCTCCAAAACTCTCTTCAGGTGGATCAGGTGATCCTCCCAGGTGGAGCTAAAGACAGCAATATCATCCAGATAAGCTGCACAAAAGTCATCCAACCCAGTAAGGACTTGGTTCACCAACCTTTGGAAAGTGGCAGGTGCATTCTTCAAACCAAAGGGCATTACCACAAACTGATAATGTCCACTAGGGGTAGAGAATGCTGTCTTGGCCTTTGACTCCTCAGCTAATCTGATTTGCCAGTAGCCAGCTGTCAGATCGAATGTGCTCAGAAACTTGGCAGAAGCCAATCTGTCAATGAGCTCATCTGCTCTTGGAATGGGGTGAGCATCTGTCCTAGTGACAGCATTGAGACCCCTGTAATCCACGCAAAACCTCATTTCTCTCTTACCATCTTGGGTATGAGGTTTTGGCACCAGGACTACTGGGCTGGCCCATGGGCTCTCTGATGGCTCAATCACTCCAAGCTCTAACATCTTTTGCACCTCAGCCTTGATGCAGTCTCTGACATGGTCAGGTTGCCTGTAGATCTTATTCTTGACAGGCAGACTGTCACCAGTGTCCACAACATGGGTACACCAGTCAGTCTGGCTGGGTGTGAGTGAAAACAAATGCCTGTGGGCCTGCAAAACTTGTCTGCAGTCCATCTGTTGCTGGTCAGTGAGGCTGCCTGCCAAGGCTACTCCATCAACTGAACCATCATCAGGGTTCTGGGAAAGCAGGTCTGGGAGAGGGTCACTCTCTTCCTCCTGTTCCCCATCTGTGGCCATGAGCAAGCTCATGTCCTCCCTGTCCACAAATGCTTTCAAGCGATTCACATGGATTACCCTGTGAGGGCTCCTGGGTGTTCCAAAGTCTACCAAGTAGGTGACTTCCCCCTTCTTCTCAATAATAGGATAGGGTCCACTCCATTTGTCTTGGAGTGCTGCTGGAGCCACTGGCTCCAGTACCCACACCTTCTGTCCTGGTTGGAACTCTACCAGCACAGCCTTTTGGTCATGCCAAGCTTTCTGCAATTCTTGGCTGGCCTCCAGGTTTTTGGATGCTCTTTCCATGTACTCAGCCATCCTGGAGCGGAGACCAAGTACATAGTCCACTATGTCTAGTTTGGGCTTTTTGAGAGGTAACTCCCATCCTTCCTTCACCAAACACAATGGACCCCTCACAGGGTGGCCAAACAAAAGTTCAAAAGGGCTGTAGCCAACCCCCTTTTGTGGGACCTCTCTGTAAGCAAAGAGCAGGCAGGGTAAAAGAATGTCCCATTTCCGCCTGAGCTTCTCTGGTAATCCTTTTATCATGCCTTTAAGGGTCTTGTTAAATCTCTCCACAAGCCCATTGCACTGTGGATGATATGGGGTGGTAAACTTATAGTTTACTCCACATTCCTTCCACATTGCTTTCAGATAGCTGGACATAAAATTCGTCCCTCTATCTGATAGTACCTCCTTAGGAAAGCCCACTCTTGAGAAAACTGCAATGAGGGCCTTTGCCACCACAGGTGCTGTGGTGGTCCTTAGGGGAATAGCCTCTGGGTACCTGGTGGCATGATCCACTACCACCAGTATGAATCTGTTCCCAGATGCTGTTTGGGGGTCCATTGGACCCACAATATCAATTCCAACTCTCTCAAAGGGGACCCCCACCACAGGTAGTGGTATTAGGGGGGCCTTTGTTGTGCCACCTGACTTACCACTGGCTTGGCAAGTGACACAGGAGCGACAAAACTCCTTGACATCCTCTGACATGTGAGGCCAGTGAAAGTGTGGAACAAGCCTGTCCCACGTCTTGTTCTGGCCTAAGTGTCCTGCAAGGGGAATATCATGGGCCAAGGTAAGGAGGAATCCCCTAAACTGCAGAGGTATCACCAACCTCCTGGTCATGCCAGGCTTGGGGGCTCTAGCCTCTGAGTAAAGGAGTCCCTCATCCCAATACACAGTATGGGTACCTTGGGCATCCCCAGCAGCCTCAGCAGCAGCCTGCTGTCTGAGGGGTTCAAGGGAAGGGCAATCTAATTGAGCATGCCTCAGGTCTGCCCTTGAGGGTCCCCCTGTCCCCAGAAACTCAACCTGGTCAGGTTCAAGCTCCTCAGAGACAGTCTCCTCTTGGACTGCAGAATCAGTTTCCTCTGAAACCTGATCCTCAACCTGGGGCAAGGTGGAAGGCGAGGCCTTTCCTCTCTTGCTCCTTCTCTTGGGTTGTGGCTGGTCTATTGTCTCAAGATCCACCACTGGTTCAGGAAGGCACTTCTTAGCCTGAGCCCTTGTCATGGCAAGGACATGCTCTGAAATCCCTAGCATTTCTGCATGAGTCCTGTACTCCACTTCTGACCATGCTGAGCTTACAAGGTCATTGCCTAACAGACAGTCTACTGGTAGGTCTGCACTCACCACAACTTTCTTTAGGCCATCCACCCCTCCCCAGGAGAAGTTCACAACTGCCACACTATGGGAGGTAGTGGAGTTGCTGGCGTTGGTTACTAGGTAGCTCTCTCCTAGTACAATCTGTCCAGGGTCCACAAAGTCAGGTGTCACCATTGTGACACTGGCACATGTGTCCCTGTATGCTTGAGCCAGTTTCTCATTAATTAAGGGAGTCTGCCTGTATTTGCCCAGGTTAGTGGGGCTTACTGCACTGGGCAACTCAATGTCCACATCATACAGGAGAACTGCCTGTGTAGGGACTCTGACTAGGCCAGATCCTACTTCAATCCCCAGGGTCAACCCAGCTACACCCTTGGACTGTGTTCCACCACTGCTTACTGTACTTGGGGTTGCAGTTGCTTTAGGAGCTGTAGTGGTGGGAACTGGATTTGCCTTGGTGCACTCACTGCCCCAGTGTGAAACTGATTTGCAGGTATTACACCAAGGTGTCTTTGGACCTTTGTTCTTCTTCTTCTTGTTACCATTTTGAGAACCACCCTCCTTACTATTAGTTTGGGGGCCTGAAGACTTCTGGTCTTTTTCTTTATCTTTCTGATTCTGATTACCACCCTTCTGGTCTGTTTTCTTCTGGTCACCACCTTGGTTCTGGGGTTTCTGCTTAATCCTTGTTCTGACCCATTTGTCTGCCTTCTTTCCCAATTCTTGGGGAGAGGTCAGATCAGAGTCAATAAGGTATTGATGCAACAGCTGGTTTGTACAGTTATTAAGGATCTGTTCTCTCATCATAAGATTGTACAATCCTGTATAGTCTGAAACTTTACTTCCCTGCAACCAACCCTCCAAAGCCTTAGTGGCACACTCAACGAAATCAGTCCAGTCTTGAGTCTGTGCTTTCTGGGTGTCTCTGAACAACAACCTGTATTGCTCAGTGGTTAGGCCATACCCTTCAATGAGAGCACTCTTCAAAACAGAGTAGTTTTTGGCATCCTCAGGTCTAACTGTGAGGAGCCTGTCCCTCCCTTTCTCAGAAAAGGAGTACCACAAAATTGCAGCCCACTGTTCCTCAGGAACCTGCTGTACCATGCAGGCTCTCTCAAGAGCAGTCATCCATTTGTGGATGTCATCCCCTTCTTTGAAGGGGGCCACAATTTTAGTCAGGTTTCTATTGTCATAGGCCCTGTCTTTTTCTCTTGGAAAATTGCTGCCACCAGTGACATCTAAGCCACTTAATTTCTGCTCTCTTGCCAAGGCAAGTTTAGCTTGAGCTAAGGTAAGCTTAGCTTGACTCAGGGCTACCTCCTCTCTCTCTATCTGGAGTCTGACAGCCCTCATTCTAGCCCTATGCTCAGCTTTCTGAGAAGCACTCATGCCTCTCTCTGATTCTCTGGAGGCACTAGAAATATGAGAGTCCCCTGAGGGAGACCTCACTCTTCTGTTGCCTGGGAGAATCCCATGTTGGGTTCTGGGGAGGTGCTGGCCCTCTCCATTCCCCAGTAGGTCCAAGTTGGCCTGGCTAAGCCTACCAACTGGAACCTGGCTACCCTGATCCTGTACTTCTAAGTCCTCAACATCTGAGTCCTCATCCAAGTCATCATCATCCTCCTCTTCAGGGGGATCAACTACAGGGGGGTTCCCTCCATTTCCTGTGTCTAGGGAAGCTGCTTTTGCCTTCTCTAAGTCATCCTGTTCTAGGATTTCTACCAGGATTAGGCAGGTGGGGCTTCTGCCCCTTTTTAACCCTCTTGCTTTGCACAAGGCAATCAAGTCTCTGCGGGTTAACTTGTCATATCCAAAAGTTGCCTGGGTAGGGTCAACTGTCGCAGGACTAGACCCTGAGGCCTTTCCTGTGTCAGACATGGTTACTAGTGAGGTGTAAGTGGTGCACTTACCTACACTAAGTGTTTTCCTACTGGACCTTGCTAGTGAGTTGTAGTCAGGGGTGTGCTACTCCCTTCAACCTACAACTACTAAGTTCAGTAGAACTTAATATGCTAAGCTTTTGATTTTATATGTACCTAGAGGTACTTGATGTGATCTTTCAATTTGATATAAAGATTGCAATGGTAAAACAACAGCAAGCTCAAATCCGCACCGCTGCTCACCAATGTGAGAAGTTGGCCTGGTAGGGGATGTTTCCAATTCTGGAACCACCTACTACCTGACCAAACAATCCCTTATGGTGTCTGGTTGTAAGTCAACCTTATTAGACAAGCTATCCTAGGGGTAGCATGGACTAAGCAGCCTAAAGGCTTAACTTAAGAGGTCGTGTTAAGCGAGCTGTTTTACCACATACAATCCTGTAATACCAAATGAAAGGACACCACACAAGTATATATTATAAAAATATATGTGTTTATTACTAAAAACAATCCCCAGTATTCTTTATGAATAAAGGGGCACAAGCGTTAAATCAAAAGCACTGTTTAAACATACAAAGTTGCACAATTATGGATGAGGGCAGGGGGCCACTCAAACCATATACTAAACAAGTGGTATAAGAGATGCCACTCGAGCAGTGGTTAGGCCTAGGGCCTAGGGAATCGCTGGGAGCAGTCAGGACAAGCAATGCTGAAGTCGGGAATGGCCCTCGGGATTCGGGAGATGTGCGGAAAGCGCACGCATGCACCAATGTTAACCAATGGTGCGTAAAAGTTGTAAAGTTAAAGTTAAAGGACACTTCCGCTGAACCTAGAGGAACAAAACTTAACACACAGACCCTAGAGGTGTGCACCAGTGTGGGAACACTGGCGGAGCAAAGTTACCTCACCCACAGGAAGTGGGTGCACAGGGTCGAAGTGGCGTCGGGTTTTGACACGCAGGCTCTTGGTGCTTGAAGCTGAAAGGGCTGCAGGCGGGTTAAAGATGAAGTGTCCGGTGGAGTCCAAGGGTGGACTCAAGTTGTAGAGTACCTGAAAGCAGAGGGGACAGAGTCTGGGTCACTCAGCAGTGACCAGGGTGGAACCAGGACGGAACCAGGCAATGTCGGGCGCAATCAGGTGGTCGTCGAGGAGCTTCTCTCCGCTGTCACGTGGGCTCTGGGGCATCTGCGACGTCCAGGAGCAGGTCACGATCTGTCCCACGCAGGCTCTCACCGTCGGTGCAGTCGGCTTCAAGTTTGGAGCAAACAAGCCTTGGCAAGAGCAATCCACGCGGGATCGGAAGATTGCTTCTCACTCGGACCAGGAAGGTCAGAGTCGGGGCTCCTTTTCAGGGGAGCTGGTGTGGATCTGGAGCAACCAGATTCACGAGTCTTCTTAGGTAGTTCGTCGGCACAGGGACCACAAGCCAGCTGGCAAGTGACCGGGCCAACGCGTTGAGCCAAATCGTGCCAAAGGGCCCCACGCAGCACTCGTCGAGTGTGGAGGGCTGAACTTCGGCTCAGGAGTAGCTCAGGGTGGGGGCTTTTTAAACCCCGGTGCACAGCTTCGAGGATCACTCGTGGGCTGCACGGTCAGCGTCTCGTGGTCAATGCAAGATGGCGTGCCCCACGCTTCCGGTCGCCTCCACGGGTCTCAGCTTTGCAGGGACTGTGGATCGGGCTGTTAGAAGTTGGGCAGGATTGATCTCGTCGATCTCAGTCGCTCGAGTTCCGGCGGGAACTGCAACTAAGTAGACGTCGAGGGCTGGATGGTGCCTGCTGCTGCAGGGTGGTCACTCCTTGACCACAAGGGAGATTCTTCGGGCTTCCACGTTGAAATGGAGGGCGAAGGGTCCAGAATATCGTTTCAAATGTTTCTTCCAGGAAATCTGATGTGCCTTGGCACTGCTCCCACTCTTATTCGAATCTGGGGGGCGTGATTACCTGCTAGGTCCCCTCCTATGGGTGGGACCCAGGAAGTGGGTGGATACACCCCCTTCCTTTGATCCAGGCCGGCCTGGCACGAGGGCTGGAGTGCCCCAGAACCGGTTTGGCCGGATTATGCAAGGGGCAGCCTTGTGCGCCCCAAGCAGTGCCTGGTTTCTTTCAAACCTCCCTGCTACAATACACTATCTCCTGGCTGGAGGGCGGTGACACCCTCCTGTGACAGGAAACCCTTTGTCCAGGACCCCCTTGACTGAGTTTCGGTCAGCTCCAGGGGTCCAGACATTTGTCTGTGGCAGAGGCATCCATTTTGTGGATCTTAAGGTCTTTGGAGAAATCAACCGCATTAAAGTAAAGTAACATGTCTTACCCCTCTAGAGGGGTGGAATGCCATCCCCGTCGCCAGAACTGGCGAGGGGATGGTATTCCAAAGCGTATGACACCTTACACGACATGTTTTGATAAAGCCAAACCAAAGTTGCTAAATAACCGCGAGGATTATAAGGCACTTAATAGTATATGGTATGGCATTATCCTGAAACAGCTTAGGGATTTGTTCCCGACGGCTGCAGACAGGCTCAGCTCATGCTAGAGCTCCATCTCACATAAAACCACGCACTCAGCCTCCAGGATTGATGAGGCCTTTCTATAGGAGTGGCTCACAGGTTTACATGTGTCCAGATATAGGTTTAGACATAGGTATACTATATCTAAACAAGGGGTGTGTACACCACCTTACCCCAGCTGAGTGATCAGCCAGTTGTGTCAATTTAAGAACCAGCCAGGGGTGGCAAAAGATATGCTGCAGCCCCTGGTAGGCCTTAGTGGCTCCTATGCCCTGTGCACCTATAGTGCATTATACAGGGGCTGACAAGGAGTCCATTTCCAATTGGTATGTGCCTATAGCACATGTGTCATTAATTTAGTGAGAGAACAGCAGGCTGGGGGTCTGATCAGCAGGCCCACAGCCTCAGTAGTCGAAAACCAGTGAAGCAAAAAGCAAAAATTTGGGGTGACCATAGGATAGCAGACCCTACTCTCCTACAACATGTGTCAGTAATTTAGTGAGAGAACAGCAGGCTGGGGGTCTGATCAGCAGGCCCACAGCCTCAGTAGTCGAAAACCAGTGAAGCAAAAAGCAAAAATTTGGGGTGACCATAGGATAGCAGACCCTA
The DNA here is from genome assembly GCF_964261635.1 of Lissotriton helveticus. Classification (NCBI taxonomy): domain Eukaryota; kingdom Metazoa; phylum Chordata; class Amphibia; order Caudata; family Salamandridae; genus Lissotriton; species Lissotriton helveticus. Next base: position 4,399,236 of record NW_027611692.1, on the reverse strand, counting down.
CTCTCCTACACCTGCCTTCTGCAGGGCCTCCAAAACTTTCTTCAGGTGGATCAGGTGATCCTCCCAGGTGGAGCTAAAGACAGCAATATCATCTAGATATGCTGCGCAAAAGTCATCCAACCCAGTAAGGACTTGGTTCACCAACCTTTGGAAAGTGGCAGGTGCATTCTTCAAACCAAAGGGCATTACCACAAACTGATAATGACCACTAGGGGTAGAGAATGCTGTTTTGGCTTTTGACTCCTCAGCTAGTCTGATTTGCCAGTAGCCAGCTGTCAGATCGAATGTGCTCAGAAACTTGGCAGAAGCCAATCTGTCAATGAGCTCATCTGCTCTTGGAATGGGGTGAGCATCTGTCCTAGTGACAGCATTGAGACCCCTGTAATCCACGCAAAACCTCATTTCTCTCTTTCCATCTTGGGTATGAGGTTTTGGCACCAGGACTACTGGGCTGGCCCATGGGCTCTCTGATGGCTCAATCACTCCAAGCTCCAACATCTTTTGCACCTCAGCCTTGATGCAATCCCTGACATGGTCAGGTTGCCTGTAGATCTTATTCTTGACAGGCAGACTGTCACCAGTGTCCACTACATGGGTACACCAGTCAGTCTGGCTGGGTGTGAGTGAAAACAAATGCCTGTGGGCCTGCAAAACTTGTCTGCAGTCCATCTGTTGCTGGTCAGTGAGGCTGCCTGCCAAGGCTACTCCATCCACTGAACCATCATCAGGGTTCTGAGAAAGCAGGTCTGGGAGAGGGTCACTCTCTTCCTCCTGTTCCCCATCTGTGGCCATGAGCAAGCTCATGTCCTCCCTGTCCACAAATGCTTTCAAGCGATTCACATGGATTACCCTGTGAGGGCTCCTGGGTGTTCCAAAGTCCACCAAGTAGGTGACTTCCCCCTTCTTCTCAATAATAGGATAGGGTCCACTCCATTTGTCTTGGAGTGCTGCTGGAGCCACTGGCTCCAGTACCCACACCTTCTGTCCTGGTTGGAACTCTACCAGCACAGCCTTTTGGTCATGCCAAGCTTTCTGTAATTCTTGGCTGGCCTCCAGGTTTTTGGATGCTCTTTCCATGTACTCAGCCATCCTGGAGCGGAGACCAAGTACATAGTCCACTATGTCTAGTTTGGGCTTTTTGAGAGGTAACTCCCATCCTTCCTTCACCAAACACAATGGACCCCTCACAGGGTGGCCAAACAAAAGTTCAAAAGGGCTGTAGCCAACCCCCTTCTGTGGGACCTCTCTGTAAGCAAAGAGCAGGCAGGGTAAAAGAATGTCCCATTTCCGCCTGAGCTTCTCTGGTAATCCTTTTATCATGCCTTTTAGGGTCTTGTTAAATCTCTCCACAAGCCCATTGCATTGGGGATGATATGGGGTGGTAAACTTATAGTTTACTCCACATTCCTTCCACATTGCTTTCAGATAGCTAGACATAAAATTCGTGCCTCTATCTGATAGTACCTCCTTAGGAAAGCCCACTCTTGAGAAAACTGCAATGAGGGCCTTTGCCACCACAGGGGCTGTGGTGGTCCTTAGGGGAATAGCCTCTGGATACCTGGTGGCATGATCCACTACCACCAGTATGAATCTGTTCCCAGATGCTGTTTGGGGGTCCATTGGACCCACAATATCAATTCCAACTCTTTCAAAGGGAACTCCCACCACAGGTAGTGGTATTAGGGGGGTGTGAGAAGTTGGCCTGGTAGGGGATGTTTCCAATTCTGGAACCACCTACTACCTGACCAAACAATCCCTTATGGTGTCTGGTTGTAAGTCAACCTTATTAGACAAGCTATCCTAGGGGTAGCATGGACTAAGCAGCCTAAAGGCTTAACTTAAGAGGTCGTGTTAAGCGAGCTGTTTTACCACATACAATCCTGTAATACCAAATGAAAGGACACCACACAAGTATATATTATAAAAATATATGTGTTTATTACTAAAAACAATCCCCAGTATTCTTTATGAATAAAGGGGCACAAGCGTTAAATCAAAAGCACTGTTTAAACATACAAAGCTGCACAATTATGGATGAGGGCAGGGGGCCACTCAAACCATATACTAAACAAGTGGTATAAGAGATGCCACTCGAGCAGTGGTTAGGCCTAGGGCCTAGGGAATCGCTGGGAGCAGTCAGGACAAGCAATGCTGAAGTCGGGAATGGCCCTCGGGATTCGGGAGATGTGCGGAAAGCGCACGCATGCACCAATGTTAACCAATGGTGCGTAAAAGTTGTAAAGTTAAAGTTAAAGGACACTTCCGCTGAACCTAGAGGAACAAAACTTAACACACAGACCCTAGAGGTGTGCACCAGTGTGGGAACACCGGCGGAGCAAAGTTACCTCACCCACAGGAAGTGGGTGCACAGGGTCGAAGTGGCGTCGGGTTTTGACACGCAGGCTCTTGGTGCTTGAAGCTGAAAGGGCTGCAGGCGGGTTAAAGATGGAGTGTCCGGTGGAGTCCAAGGGTGGACTCAAGTTGTAGAGTACCTGAAAGCAGAGGGGACAGAGTCTGGGTCACTCAGCAGTGACCAGGGTGGAACCAGGACGGAACCAGGCAATGTCGGGCGCAATCAGGTGGTCGTCGAGGAGCTTCTCTCCGCTGTCACGTGGGCTCTGGGGCATCTGCGACGTCCAGGAGCAGGTCACGATCTGTCCCACGCAGGCTCTCACCGTCGGTGCAGTCGGCTTCAAGTTTGGAGCAAACAAGCCTTGGCAAGAGCAATCCACGCGGGATCGGAAGATTGCTTCTCACTCGGACCAGGAAGGTCAGAGTCGGGGCTCCTTTTCAGGAGAGCTGGTGTGGATCTGGAGCAACCAGATTCACGAGTCTTCTTAGGTAGTTCCTCGGCACAGGGACCACAAGCCAGCTGGCAAGTGACCGGGCCAACGCGTTGAGCCAAATCGTGCCAAAGGGCCCCACGCAGCACTCGTCGAGTGTGGAGGGCTGAACTTCGGCTCAGGAGTAGCTCAGGGTTGGGGCTTCTCAAACCCCGGTGCACAGCTTCGAGGATCACTCGTGGGCTGCACGGTCAGCGTCTCGTGGTCAATTCAAGATGGCGTGCCCCACGCTTCCGGTCGCCTCCACGGGTCTCAGCTTTGCAGGGACTGTGGATCGGGCTGTTAGAAGCTGGGCAGGCTTGATCTCGTCGATCTCAGTCGCTCGAGTTCCGGCGGGAACTGCAACTAAGTAGACGTTGAGGGCTGGATGGTGCCTGCTGCTGCAGGGTGGTCACTCCTTGACCACAAGGGAGATTCTTCGGGCTTCCACGTTGAAATGGAGGGCGAAGGGTCCAGAGTTTCGTTTCTAATGTTTCTTCCAGGAAATCTGATGTGCATTGGCACTGCTCCCACTCTTATTCGAATCTGGGGGGCGTGATTACCTGCTAGGTCCCCTCCTATGGGTGGGACCCAGGAAGTGGGTGGATACACCCCCTTCCTTTGATCCAGGCCGCCCTGGCACGAGGGCTGGAGTGCCCCAGAACCGGTTTGGCCGGATTATGCAAGGGGCAGCCTTGTGCGCCCCAAGCAGTGTCTGGTTTCTTTCAAACCTCCCTGCTACAATACACTATCTCCTGTCTGGAGGGCGGTGACACCCTCCTGTGACAGGAAACCCTTTGTCCAGGACCCCCTTGACTGAGTTTCGGTCAGCTCCAGGGGTCCAGACATTTGTCTGTGGCAGAGGCATCCATTTTGTGGATCTTAAGGTCTTTGGAGAAATCAACCGCATTAAAGTAAAGTAACATGTCTTACCCCTCTAGAGGGGTGGAATGCCATCCCCGTCGCCAGAACTGGCGAGGGGATGGTATTCCAAAGCGTATGACACCTTACACGACATGTTTTGATAAAGCCAAACCAAAGTTGCTAAATAACCGCGAGGATTATAAGGCACTTAATAGTATATGGTATGGCATTATCCTGAAACAGCTTAGGGATTTGTTCCCGACGGCTGCAGACAGGCTCAGCTCATGCTAGAGCTCCATCTCACATAAAACCACGCACTCAGCCTCCAGGATTGATGAGGCCTTTCTATAGGAGTGGCTCACAGGTTTACATGTGTCCAGATATAGGTTTAGACATAGGTATACTACATCTAAGCAAGGGGTGTGTACACCACCTTACCCCAGCTGAGTGATCAGCCAGTTGTGTCAATTTAAGAACCAGCCAGGGGTGGCAAAAGATATGCTGCAGCCCCTGGTAGGCCTTAGTGGCTCCTATGCCCTGTGCACCTATAGTGCATTATACAGGGGCTGACAAGGAGTCCATTTCCAATTGGTATGTACCTAGGGTACATGGAATCCATTTTACAGAGAGAGCAGATGGCCTGGGGCCCTGATTAGCAGGGAACCAGGTCAACTAAGTCAAAAAACCAGCTAAACACAGGCAAAAAATATGGGGTAACCATAGTCAGGTAGCCACCTTCCTACAGGGGGCCTTTGTTGTGCCACCTGACTTACCACTGGCTTGGCAAGTGACACAGGAGCGACAAAACTCCTTGACATCCTCTGACATGTGAGGCCAGTGAAAGTGTGAAACAAGCCTGTCCCACGTCTTGTTCTGGCCTAAGTGTCCTGCAAGGGGAATATCATGGGCCAAGGTAAGGAGGAACCCCCTAAACTGCAGAGGTATAACCAACCTCCTGGTCATGCCAGGCTTGGGGGCTCTAGCCTCTGAGTAAAGGAGTCCATCATCCCAATACACAGTATGGGTACCTTGGGCATCCCCAGCAGCCTCAGCAGCAGCCTGCTGTCTGAGGGGTTCAAGGGAAGGGCAATCTAATTGAGCCTGCCTCAGGTCTGCCCTTGAGGGTCCCTCTGTCCCCAGAAACTCAACCTGGTCAGGTTCAAGCTCCTCAGAGACAGTCTCCTCTTGGACTGCAGAATCAGTTTCCTCTGAAACCTGATCCTCAACCTGGGGCAAGGTGGAAGGCGAGGCCTTTCCTCTCTTGCTCCTTCTCTTGGGTTGTGGCTGGTCTATTGTCTCAAGATCCACCACTGGTTCAGGAAGGCACTTCTTAGCCTGAGCCCTTGTCATGGCAAGGACATGCTCTGAAATCCCTAGCATTTCTGCATGAGTCCTGTACTCCACTTCTGACCATGCTGAGCTTTCAAGGTCATTGCCTAACAGACAGTCTACTGGTAGGTCTGCACTCACCACAACCTTCTTTAGGCCATCAACCCCTCCCCAGGAGAAGTTCACAACTGCCACACTATGGGAGGTAGTGGAGTTGCTTGCATTGGTTACTAGGTAGCTCTCTCCTAGTACAATCTGTCCAGGGTCCACAAAGTCAGGTGTCACCATTGTGACACTGGCACATGTGTCCCTGTAAGCTTGAGCCAGTTTCTCATTAATTAAGGGAGTCTGTCTGTATTTGCCCAGGTTACTGGGGCTTACTGCAGTGGGCAACTCAATGTCCACATCATACAGGAGAACTGCCTGTGTAGCATTGCTTGTCCTGACTGCTCCCAGCGATTCCCTAGGCCCTAGGCCTAACCACTGCTCGAGTGGCATCTCTTATACCACTTGTTTAGTATATGGTTTGAGTGGCCACCCGCCCTCATCCATAATTGTGCAACTTGTATGTTTAAACAGTGCTTTTGATTTAACGCTTGTGCCCCTTTATTCATAAAGAATACTGGGGATTGTTTTTAGTAATAAACACATATATTTTTATAATATATACTTGTGTGGTGTCCTTTCATTTGATATTACAGGATTGTATGTGGTAAAACAGCTCGCTTAACACAACCTCTTAAGTTAAGCCTTTAGGCTGCTTAGTCCATGCTACCCCTAGGATAGCTTGTCTAATAAGGTTGACTTACAACCAGACACCATAAGGGATTGTTTGGTCTGATAATAGGTGGTTCCAGAATTGGAAACATCACCTATCAGGCCAACTTCTCACACACAGCCTGGGGGACCAAGAGCAACCAGGGGGACCAAGCACAGCCTGGGGGACCAAGCACAGCCTGGTGGACCAAGAGCAACCAGGGGGACCAAGCACAGCCAGGGGTACCATGCACAGCCAGGGGGACCAAGAGCAACCAGGGGGACCAAGCACAGCCTGGGGGACCAAGCACAGCCCGGGGGACCAAGCACAGCCTGGGGGACCAAGCACAGCCTGAGGGACCAAGAGCAACCAGGGGGACCAAGCAGAGCCTGGGGGACCAAGCAGAGCCTGGGGGACCAAGCACAGCCTGGGGTACCAAGCACAGCCTGGGGGACCAAGAGCAACCAGGGGGACCAAGCACAGCCTGGGGGACCAAGCACAGCCGGGGGTACCAAGAGCAACCAGGGGGACCAAGCACAGCCAGGGGTACCAAGCACAGCCAGGGGGACCAAGAGCAACCAGGGGGACCAAGCACAGCCTGGGGGACCAAGAGCAACCAGGGGGACCAAGCACAGCCTGGGGGACCAAGCACAGCCTGGGGGACCAAGCACAGCCTGGGGGACCAAGCACAGCCTGGGGGACCAAGAGCAACTGGAGGGACCAAGCACAGCCTGGGGGACCAAGCAAAGCCTGGGGGACCAAGCACAGCCTGGGGGACCAAGAACAGCCTGGGGGACCAAGCACAGCCTGGGGGACCAAGAGCAACCAGGAGGACCAAGCACAGCCTGGGGTACCAAGCACAGCCTGGGGGACCAAGCACAGCCTGGGGGGCCAAGAGCAACCAGGGGGACCAAGCACAGCCTGGGGGACCAAGCACAGCCTGGGGGACCAAGCACAGCATGGGGGACCAAGCACAGCCTGGGGGACCAAAAGCAACCAGGGGGACTGTGAGAAGTTGGCCTGGTAGGGGATGTTTCCAATTCTGGAACCACCTACTACCTGACCAAACAATCCCTTATGGTGTCTGGTTGTAAGTCAACCTTATTAGACAAGCTATCCTAGGGGTAGCATGGACTAAGCAGCCTAAAGGCTTAACTTAAGAGGTCGTGTTAAGCGAGCTGTTTTACCACATACAATCCTGTAATACCAAATGAAAGGACACCACACAAGTATATATTATAAAAATATATGTGTTTATTACTAAATCAATCCCCAGTATTCTTTATGAATAAAGGGGCACAAGCGTTAAATCAAAAGCACTGTTTAAACATACAAGTTGCACAATTATGGATGAGGGCAGTGGCCACTCGAACCATATACTAAACAAGTGGTATAAGAGAGGCCACTCGAACAGTGGTTAGGCCTAGGGCCTAGGGAATCGCTGGGAGCAGTCAGGACAAGCAATGCTGAAGTCGGGAATGGCCCTCGGGATTCGGGAGATGTGCGGAAAGCGCACGCACGCACCAATGTTAACCAATGGTGCGTAAAAGTTGTAAAGTTAAAGTTAAAGGACACTTCCGCTGAACCTAGAGGAACAAAACTTAACACACAGACCCTAGAGGTGTGCACCAGTGTGGGAACACCGGCGGAGCAAAGTTACCTCACCCACAGGAAGTGGGTGCACAGGGTCGAAGTGGCGTCGGGTTTTGACTCGCAGGCTCTTGGTGCTTGAAGCTGAAAGGGCTGCAGGCGGGTTAAAGATGAAGTGTCCGGTGGAGTCCAAGGGTGGACTCAAGTTGTAGAGTACCTGAAAGCAGAGGGGACAGAGTCTGGGTCACTCAGCAGTGACCAGGGTGGAACCAGGACGGAACCAGGCAATGTCGGGCGCAATCAGGTGGTCGTCGAGGAGCTTCTCTCCGCTGTCACGTGGGCTCTGGGGCATCTGCGACGTCCAGGAGCAGGTCACGATCTGTCCCACGCAGGCTCTCACCGTCGGTGCAGTCGGCTTCCGGTTTGGAGCAAACAAGCCTTGGTAAGAGCAATCCACGCGGGATCGGAAGATTGCTTCTCACTCGGACCAGGAAGGTCAGAGTCGGGGCTCCTTTTCAGGGGAGCTGGTGTGGATCTGGAGCAACCAGAATCACAAGTCTTCTTAGGTAGTTCGTTGGCACAGGGACCACAAGCCAGCTGGCAAGTGACCGGGCCAACGCGTTGAGCCAAATAGTGCCAAAGGGCCCCACGCAGCACTCGTCGAGTGTGGAGGGCTGAACTTCGGCTCAGGTGTAGCTCAGGGTGGGGGCTTCTAAAACCCCGGTGCACAGCTTCGAGGGTCACTCGTGGGCTGCACGGTCAGCGTCTCGTGGTCAATACAAGATGGCGTGCCCCACGCTTCCGGTCGCCTCCACGGGTCTCAGCTTTGCAGGGACTGTGAATCGGGCTGTTAGAAGCTGGGCAGGCTTGATCTCGTCAATTTCAGTCGCTCGAGTTCCGGCGGGAACTGCAACTAAGTAGACGTCGAGGGCTGGATGGTGCCTGCTGCTGCAGGGTGGTCACTCCTTGACCACAAGGGAGATTCTTCGGGCTTCCAAGTTGAAATGGGAGTCCAAGGGTCCAGAGTTTCGTTTGTAATGTTTCTTCCAGGAAATCTGATGTGCATTGGCACTGCTCCCACTCTTATTCGAATCTGGTGGGCGTGATTACCTGCTAGGTCCCCTCCTATGGGTGGGACCCAGGAAGTGGGTGGATACACCCCCTTCCTTTGATCCAGGCCGCCCTGGCACGAGGGCTGGAGTGCCCCAGAACCGGTTTGGCCGGATTATGCAAGGGGCAGCCTTGTGCGCCCCAAGCAGTGTCTCGTTTCTTTCAAACCTCCCTGCTACAATACACTATCTCCTGTCTGGAGGGCGGTGACACCCTCCTGTGACAGGAAACCCTTTGTCCAGGACCCCCTTGACTGAGTTTCGGTCAGCTCCAGGGGTCCAGACATTTGTCTGTGGCAGAGGCATCCATTTTGTGGATCTTAAGGTCTTTGGAGAAATCAACCGCATTAAAGTAAAGTAACATGTCTTACCCCTCTAGAGGGGTGGAATGCCATCCCCGTCGCCAGAACTGGCGAGGGGATGGTATTCCAAAGCGTATGACACCTTACACGACATGTTTTGATAAAGCCAAACCAAAGTTGCTAAATAACCGCGAGGATTATAAGGCACTTAATAGTATATGGTATGGCATTATCCTGAAACAGCTTAGGGATTTGTTCCCGACGGCTGCAGACAGGCTCAGCTCATGCTAGAGCTCCATCTCACATAAAACCACGCACTCAGCCTCCAGGATTGATGAGGCCTTTCTATAGGAGTGGCTCACAGGTTTACATGTGTCCAGATATAGGTTTAGACATAGGTATACTATATCTAAGCAAGGGGTGTGTACACCACCTTACCCCAGCTGAGTGATCAGCCAGTTGTGTCAATTTAAGAACCAGCCAGGGGTGGCAAAAGATATGCTGCAGCCCCTGGTAGGCCTTAGTGGCTCCTGTGCCCTGTGCACCTATAGTGCATTCTACAGGGGCTGACAAGGAGTCCATTTCCAATTGGTATGTACCTAGGGTACATGGAATCCATTTTACAGAGAGAGCAGATGGCCTGGGGCCCTGATTAGCAGGGAACCAGGTCAACTAAGTCAAAAAACCAGCTAAACACAGGCAAAAAATCTGGGGTAACCATAGTCAGGTAGCCACCTTCCTACATAACCCCCCCCCAAACGAAAGGAGATAAGGCTATCCTTGGCCAGGTAAGCCTATATTGCCTGAGTGGCCATATAAGGAAGTACCTGCACTAGCATGGGTACCCCCTGTCTCATGGTCCACTAAGCAGTCCCTCACCCTTTGGGTATTAGAGGGTCTCCACCATAGGGAATCACTACCTTGGGTGTGTTTATGCAAAGTTAAAGGCTGGTTTGGATATGGAGTATTGAAGCGAGGCTCTACTAATTTAGGGCTTAGCTTCCTCCAATTATCTTCCACCATGTGTGCCTTTCTCTCTTTAACTGAGTTGCACTGTGCTCTCAGGGTCAACCTCTGGCTACCTAAAGCTGGAGGCTGGGTCCCTCTGTTTGGCTTGCTGGAGGGACAGTTCAGGTTTGGGCCCCTTGGGTCCCAGGTTTGGCTGTGCCCAACAGAATCCATCTGTGGGAGGTCCCTAACTGTTTTTAAGGGGGCTCCCTCAGGAGTTTTTAAAGTTTTCACCTTACTAGGGCTACTAGTTTTGGTGCACCTAATCTTTTGATGGGGGTGCTTTATTTGACAGGGGGCCCTCTGGGTCTCACTGTCCTTCTTGTCCTCTGCAGCCCTGGGCTGGCTAAGGCAAGGTAGAGAGGGGCAGGTTACCTGCTCCAGACTGGGTCCCACCTGAGAAGGGTCCACTGACATCAGAGGTTTTGTCAGGCTAGGCCCAACCACCTCTGGGGCAGTTCCTTCATCAGGGGTAAGATCAGTTCCCTGAGGAGGCTGATCCTGTCCTAAAGTCTGGTGAGGGGGAGATTTCTCTTCCTCCTCCATGCTCTCAGTTTGTGTGGAGTTATCCATCATTTCAGGTTTCACAACACACGTGTCAGTTTGAGTTTGGGCTGTGGCCATCACAGCCCCACCAACCTTTTCAGGAGGAGACTCAGTTTGGGTTTCTGCTGTTATCATAACAGCTTTGCTATTCTGTTCAGGAAGAGCTTTTGCTAAAGATGGGGCAGAGAGTTTCTCAGCCCTACCAACCTTTTCAGGAAGGACATCTTGAATTGGGGCTGTAGCCATTACAGCCCCACTAACCTTTCCATTGGAATTCACCATTCTAGAATGGGTTTCCTATTCAACCTCAGCCCAGGCTGAGATCTCCAAATCATTACCAAGTAGGCAGTCTACAGGCAAGTTTGGTGACACTGCCACTCTCTTTGGGCCAATGACACCTCCCCAGCTGAGACTTACTACTGCCATGGGATGATTGGTTTGGATTCCATCAATGTTTGTAACCTGGTATGTGGCACCAGGTAAAAGTTGCTTAGAGGGGACTATGCCATCAGCCACCATGGTGATGCTAGCCCCTGTGTCTCTAAAAGCCTCAACTTTCAAACCATTGATGATGGGTTCTTGTCTATACTTGCTCAAGGTATTTGGGCAAGCAGAGAAGTTGGCAAACCCCATGCCAGTCTCATAGACAAGATCATTGGGTGATGGGGACCTGGATAGGCCAGGGTCCACCTGAGCTCCAACAGTAAACCCACCCAGATTCCTGGGTGTGCTTCCACTTCCTGGGGGATTACTGCTGACAGTAACAGGAGGTGTGGAAGCTGGCTTTGGAGGTATATTTTCTTTATTGTTATTCTTGGGACAACAGTTGTCTGTTTTGTAATGCCCCACCTGTTTACAGGCATAACAATAAGGCTTTTTCTCAGTTGAAGAAGTGTCTTGGGACCCACCCCCATCCTTGGAGTTTTGGGGCCCTGGGGAAGTCTTTTCTTTATTTTTATCCCCACCCTTATCTTGAGGCTTGGTAGACTCCTTCTTCTGGTTACTGTCCTGATTCTTAGGCCTAATCCTGGTTCTGACCCATTTGTCTGCCTTCTTTCCCAATTCTTGGGGAGAGGTCAGATCAGAGTCTACCAGGTGCTGGTGTAAGAGCTGGTTCTGACAATTACTTAGGATCTGCTCCCTCATAATCAAATTATACAATCCTGTAAAGTCATGTACTTTGCTGCCATGTAGCCAACCCTCCAGAGCCTTAGTAGCACAATCTACAAAATCAGTCCAGTCCTGAGTCTGTGTCTTCTGGGTATCTCTGAACTTCAACCTGTACTGTTCAGTGGTTAAGCCAAACCCATCTATCAGAACACTCTTCAGGACTTTGTATTTGTTTGCATCCTCATGTCTGACAGTGAGGAGCTTGTCCCTCCCTTTCTCTGAAAAGGAGTACCATAAGATTGCTGCCCACTGTTCCTCAGGAACCTGCTGTACCATGCAGGCTCTCTCAAGAGCAGTCATCCATTTGTGGATGTCATCCCCTTCTTTGAAGGGGGGCACAATCTTTGTCAGGTTTCTACTATCATAGGACCTGGGTTTCTCTTTAGGAATATTGCTGCCACCAGTGGAATCTAAGCCACACAATTTTTTCTCTCTTGCCAAGGCAAGTTTAGCTTGGGCCATGCTAAGTTTAGCTTGAGCCAAGGCTACCTCCTCCCTCTCTATTTGGAGTTGGACAGCCCTCATTCTGGCCCTATGCTCAGCTTTTTGAGAAGCAGTCATGCCTCTCTCTGATTCTCTGGAGGCACTAGAAATATGAGAGTCCCCTGAGGGAGATCTCACTCTTCTGTTGCCTGGGAGAATCCCTTGTGGGGTTCTGGGGAGGTGCTGGCCCTCTCCATTCCCCAGTAGGTCCAAGTTGGCCTGGCTAAGCCTGCCAACTGGAACCTGGCTACCCTGATCCTGTACTTCTAAGTCCTCAACCTCTGAGTCCTCATCTTCATCATCCTCCTCCTCTTCAGGGGGATCAACTACAGGGCCGTTCCCTCCATTTCCTGTTTCTAGGGAAGCTTCCTTCACTTTCTCTAAGTCATCCTGTTCTAGGATGTCTACCAGGATTTGGCAGGTGGGGTTTCTGCCCCTTTTTAACCCTCTTGCTTTGCACAAGGCAATCAAGTCTCTGCGGGTTAACTTGTCATATCCAAAAGTTGCCTGGGTAGGGTCAACTGTCACAGGACTAGACCCTGAGGCCTTTCCTGTGTCAGACATGGTTACTAGTGAGGTGTAAGTGGTGCACTTACCTACACTAAGTGTTTTCCTACTGGACCTTTCTAGTGAGTTGTAGTCAGGGGTGTGCTACTCCCTTCAACCTACAACTACTAAGTTCAGTAGAACTTAATATGCTAAGCTTTTGATTTTATATGTACCTAGAGGTACTTGATGTGATCTTTCAATTTGATATAAAGATTGCAATGGTAAAACAACAGCAAGCTCAAATCCGCATCGCTGCTCACCAATGTGAGAAGTTGGCCTGGTAGGGGATGTTTCCAATTCTGGAACCACCTACTACCTGACCAAACAATCCCTTATGGTGTCTGGTTGTAAGTCAACCTTATTAGACAAGCTATCCTAGGGGTAGCATGGACTAAGCAGCCTAAAGGCTTAACTTAAGAGGTCGTGTTAAGCGAGCTGTTTTACCACATACAATCCTGTAATACCAAATGAAAGGACACCACACAAGTATATATTATAAAAATATATGTGTTTATTACTAAAAACAATCCCCAGTATTCTTTATGAATAAAGGGGCACAAGCGTTAAATCAAAAGCACTGTTTAAACATACAAGTTGCACAATTATGGATGAGGGCAGTGGCCACTCGAACCATATACTAAACAAGTGGTATAAGAGAGGCCACTTGAACAGTGGTTAGGCCTAGGGCCTAGGGAATCGCTGGGAGCAGTCAGGACAAGCAATGCTGAAGTCGGGAATGGCCCTCGGGATTCGGGAGATGTGCGGAAAGCGCACGCACGCACCAATGTTAACCAATGGTGCATAAAAGTTGTAAAGTTAAAGTTAAAGGACACTTCCGCTGAACCTAGAGGAACAAAACTTAACACACAGACCCTAGAGGTGTGCACCAGTGTGGGAACACCGGCGGAGCAAAGTTACCTCACCCACAGGAAGTGGGTGCACAGGGTCGAAGTGGCGTCGGGTTTTGACTCGCAGGCTCTTGGTGCTTGAAGCTGAAAGGGCTGCAGGCGGGTTAAAGATGAAGTGTCCGGTGGAGTCCAAGGGTGGACTCAAGTTGTAGAGTACCTGAAAGCAGAGGGGACAGAGTCTGGGTCACTCAGCAGTGACCAGGGTGGAACCAGGACGGAACCAGGCAATGTCGGGCGCAATCAGGTGGTCGTCGAGGAGCTTCTCTCCGCTGTCACGTGGGCTCTGGGGCATCTGCGACGTCCAGGAGCAGGTCACGATCTGTCCCACGCAGGCTCTCACCGTCGGTGCAGTCGGCTTCCGGTTTGGAGCAAACAAGCCTTGGTAAGAGCAATCCACGCGGGATCGGAAGATTGCTTCTCACTCGGACCAGGAAGGTCAGAGTCGGGGCTCCTTTTCAGGGGAGCTGGTGTGGATCTGGAGCAACCAGAATCACAAGTCTTCTTAGGTAGTTCGTTGGCACAGGGACCACAAGCCAGCTGGCAAGTGACCGGGCCAACGCGTTGAGCCAAATAGTGCCAAAGGGCCCCACGCAGCACTCGTCGAGTGTGGAGGGCTGAACTTCGGCTCAGGAGTAGCTCAGGGTGGGGGCTTCTCAAACCCCGGTGCACAGCTTCGAGGGTCACTCGTGGGCTGCACGGTCAGCGTCTCGTGGTCAATTCAAGATGGCGTGCCCCACGCTTCCGGTCGCCTCCACGGGTCTCAGCTTTGCAGGGACTGTGGATCGGGCTGTTAGAAGCTGGACAGGCTTGATCTCGTCGATCTCAGTCGCTCGAGTTCCGGCGGGAACTGCAACTAAGTAGACGTCGAGGGCTGGATGGTGCCTGCTGCTGCAGGGTGGTCACTCCTTGACCACAAGGGAGATTCTTCGGGCTTCCAAGTTGAAATGGGAGTCCAAGGGTCCAGAGTTTCGTTTCTAATGTTTCTTCCAGGAAATCTGATGTGCATTGGCACTGCTCCCACTCTTATTCGAATCTGGTGGGCGTGATTACCTGCTAGGTCCCCTCCTATGGGTGGGACCCAGGAAGTGGGTGGATACACCCCCTTCCTTTGATCCAGGCCGCCCTGGCACGAGGGCTGGAGTGCCCCAGAACCGGTTTGGCCGGATTATGCAAGGGGCAGCCTTGTGCGCCCCAAGCAGTGTCTGGTTTCTTTCAAACCTCCCTGCTACAATACACTATCTCCTGTCTGGAGGGCGGTGACACCCTCCTGTGACAGGAAACCCTTTGTCCAGGACCCCCTTGACTGAGTTTCGGTCAGCTCCAGGGGTCCAGACATTTGTCTGTGGCAGAGGCATCCATTTTGTGGATCTTAAGGTCTTTGGAGAAATCAACCGCATTAAAGTAAAGTAACATGTCTTACCCCTCTAGACGGGTGGAATGCCATCCCCGTCGCCAGAACTGGCGAGGGGATGGTATTCCAAAGCGTATGACACCTTACACGACATGTTTTGATAAAGCCAAACCAAAGTTGCTAAATAACCGCGAGGATTATAAGGCACTTAATAGTATATGGTATGGCATTATCCTGAAACAGCTTAGGGATTTGTTCCCGACGGCTGCAGACAGGCTCAGCTCATGCTAGAGCTCCATCTCACATAAAACCACGCACTCAGCCTCCAGGATTGATGAGGCCTTTCTATAGGAGTGGCTCACAGGTTTACATGTGTCCAGATATAGGTTTAGACATAGGTATACTATATCTAAGCAAGGGGTGTGTACACCACCTTACCCCAGCTGAGTGATCAGCCAGTTGTGTCAATTTAAGAACCAGCCAGGGGTGGCAAAAGATATGCTGCAGCCCCTGGTAGGCCTTAGTGGCTCCTGTGCCCTGTGCACCTATAGTGCATTCTACAGGGGCTGACAAGGAGTCCATTTCCAATTGGTATGTACCTAGGGTACATGGAATCCATTTTACAGAGAGAGCAGATGGCCTGGGGCCCTGATTAGCAGGGAACCAGGTCAACTAAGTCAAAAAACCAGCTAAACACAGGCAAAAAATCTGGGGTAACCATAGTCAGGTAGCCACCTTCCTACAGGGACCAAGCACAGCCTGGGGGACCAAGCACAGCCAGGGGGACCAAGCACAGCCTGGGGGACCAAGAGCAACCAGGGGGACCAAGCACAGCCTGGGGGACCAAGCACAGCCTGGGGGACCAAGAGCAACCAGGGGGACCAAGCACAGCCTGGGGGACCAAGCACAGCCTGAAGGACCAAGAGCAACCAGGGGGACCAAGCAGAGCCTGGGGGACCAAGCAGAGCCTGGGGGTCCAAGCACAGCCTGGGGGACCTAGCACAGCCTGGGGGACCAAGAGCAACCAGGGGGACCAAGCACAGCCTGGGGGACCAAGCACAGCCTGGGGGACCAAGAGCAACCAGGGGGACCAAGCACAGCCAGGGGGACCAAGAGCAACCAGGGGGACCAAGAGCAACCAGTGGGACCAAGCACAGCCTGGGGGACCAAGCACAGCCTGGGGGACCAAGCACAGCCTGGGGGACCAAGAGCAACCAGGGGGACCAAGCACAGCCTGGGGGACCAAGCACAGCCTGGGGGACCAAGAGCAACCAGGGGGACCAAGCACAGCCAGGGGTATCACGCACAGCCAGGGGGACCAAGAGCAACCAGGGGGACCAAGCACAGCCTGGGGGACTGTAGGAGAGTAGGGTCTGCTATCCTATGGTCACCCCAAATTTTTGCTTTTTGCTTCACTGGTTTTCGACTACTGAGGCTGTGGGCCTGCTGATCAGACCCCCAGCCTGCTGTTCTCTCACTAAATTAATGACACATGTGCTATAGGCACATACCAATTGGAAATGGACTCCTTGTCAGCCCCTGTAGAATGCACTATAGGTGCACAGGGCACAGGAGCCACTAAGGCCTACCAGGGGCTGCAGCATATCTTTTGCCACCCCTGGCTGGTTCTTAAATTGACACAACTGGCTGATCACTCAGCTGGGGTAAGGTGGTGTACACACCCCTTGCTTAGATATAGTATACCTATGTCTAAACCTATATCTGGACACATGTAAACCTGTGAGCCACTCCTATAGACAGGCCTCACCAATCCTGGAGGCTGGGTGCATGGTTTTTATGTGAGATGGAGCTCTAGCATGAGCTGAGCCTGTCTGCAGCCGTCGGGAACAAATCCCTAAGCTGTTTCAGGATAATGCCATACCATATACTATTAAGTGCCTTATAATCCTCGCGGTTATTTAGCAACTCTGGTTTGGCTTTATCAAAACATGTCGTGTAAGGTGTCATACGCTTTGGAATACCATCCCCTCGCCAGTTCTGGCGACGGGGATGGCATTCCACCCCTCTAGAGGGGTAAGACATGTTACTTCACTTTAATGCGGTTGATTTCTCCAAAGGCCTTAAGATCCCCAAAATGGATGCCTCTGCCACAGACAAATGTCTGGACCCCTGGAGCTGACCGAAACCCAGTCAAGGGGGTCCTGGACAAAGGGTTTCCTGTCACAGGAGGGTGTCACCGCCCTCCAGACAGGAGATAGTGTATTGTAGCAGGGAGGTTTGAATGAAACCAGACACTGCCTGGGGCGCACAAGGCTGCCCCTTGCATAATCCGGCCAAACCGGTTCTGGGGCACTCCAGCCCTCGTGCCAGGGCGGCCTGGATCAAAGGAAGGGGGTGTATCCACCCACTTCCTGGGTCCCACCCATAGGAGGGGACCTAGCAGGTAATCACGCCCACCAGATTCGAATAAGAGTGGGAGCAGTGCCAATGCACATCAGATTTCCTGGAAGAAACATTTTGAAACGATATTCTGGACCCTTCGCCCTCCATCTCAACGTGGAAGCCCGAAGAATCTCCCTTGTGGTCAAGGAGTGACCACCCTGCAGCAGCAGGCACCATCCAGCCCTCGACGTCTACTTAGTTGCAGTTCCCGCCGGAACTCGAGCGACTGAGATCGACGAGATCAAGCCTGCCCAGCTTCTAACAGCCCGATCCACAGTCCCTGCAAAGCTGAGACCCGTGGAGGCGACCGGAAGCGTGGGGCACGCCATCTTGAAGTGACCACGAGACGCTGACCGTGCAGCCCACGAGTGACCCTCGAAGCTGTACACCGGGGTTTGAGAAGCCCCCACCCTGAGCTACTCCTGAGCCGAAGTTCAGCCCTCCACACTCGACGAGTGCTGCGTGGGGCCCTTTGGCACGATTTGGCTCAACGCGTTGGCCCGGTCACTTGCCAGCTGGCTTGTGGTCCCTGTGCCGACGAACTACAAAGAAAGACTCGTGATTCTGGTTGCTCCAGATCCACACCAGCTCCCCTGAAAGGGAGCCCCGACTCTGACCTTCCTGGTCCGAGTGAGACGCCATCTTCCAATCCCGCGTGGATTGCTCTTACCAAGGCTTGTTTGCTCCAAACCGGAAGCCGACTGCACCGACGGTGAGAGCCTGCGTGGGACAGATCGTGACCTGCTCCTGGACGTCGCAGATGCCCCAGAGCCCACGTGACAGCGAAGAGAAGCGCCTCGACGACCACCTGATTGCGCCCGACATTGCCTGGTTCCGTCCTGGTTCCACCCTGGTCACTGCTGAGTGACCCAGACTCTGTCCCCTCTGCTTTCAGGTACTCTACAACTTGAGTCCACCCTTGGACTCCACCGGACACTTCGTCTTCACCCTGCCTGCAGCCCTTTCAGCTTCAAGCACCAAGAGCCTGCGTGTCAAAACCCGACGCCACTTCGACCCTGTGCACCCACTTCCTGTGGGTGAGGTAACTTTGCTCCGCCGGTGTTCCCACACTGGTGCACACCTCTAGGGTCTGTGTGTTAAGTTTTGTTCCTCTAGGTTCAGCGGAAGTGTCCTTAAACTTTAACTATTTGACTTTTACGCACCATTGGTTAACATTGGTGCATGCGTGCGCTTTCCGCACATCTCCCGAATCCCGAGGGCCATTCCCGACTTCAGCATTGCTTGTCCTGACTGCTCCCAGCGATTCCCTAGGCCCTAGGCCTAACCACTGCTCGAGTGGCCTTTCTTATACCACTTGTTTAGTATATGGTTTGAGTGGCCCCCTGCCCTCATCCATAATTGTGCAACTTTGTATGTTTAAACAGTGCTTTTGATTTAACGCTTGTGCCCCTTTATTCATAAAGAATACTGGGGATTGTTTTTAGTAATAAACACATATATTTTTATAATATATACTTGTGTGGTGTCCTTTCATTTGGTATTACAGGATTGTATGTGGTAAAACAGCTCGCTTAACACGACCTCTTAAGTTAAGCCTTTAGGCTGCTTAGTCCATGCTACCACTAGGATAGCTTGTCTAATAAGGTTGACTTACAACCAGACACCATAAGGGGATTGTTTGGTCAGGTAGTAGGTGGTTCCAGAATTGGAAACATCCCCTACCAGGCCAACTTCTCACATTGGTGAGCAGCGGTGCGGATTTGAGCTTGCTGTTGTTTTACCATTGCAATCTTTATATCAAATTGAAAGATCACATCAAGTACCTCTAGGTACATATAAAATCAAAAGCTTAGCATATTAAGTTCTACTGAACTTAGTAGTTGTAGGTTGAAGGGAGTAGCACACCCCTGACTACAACTCACTAGCAAGGTCCAGTAGGAAAACACTTAGTGTAGGTAAGTGCACCACTTACACCTCACTAGTAACCATGTCCGACACAGGAAAGGCCTCAGGGTCTAGTCCTGTGACAGTTGACCCTACCCAGGCAACTTCTGGATATGACAAACTAACCCGCAGAGACTTGATTGTCTTGTGCAAAGCAAGAGGGTTAAAAAGGGGCAGAAGCCCCACCTGCCTAATTCTGGTAGAACTCCTAGAACAGGATGACTTAGAGAAGGCAAGAGCAGCTTCCCTAGATACAGGAACTGGAGGGAACCCCCCTGCAGTTGATCCCCCTGAAGAGGAGGATGATGATGACTTGGATGAGGACTCAGATGCTGGGGACTTAGAAGTACAGGATCAGGGTAGCCAGGTTCCAGTTGGTAGGCTTAGCCAGGCCAACTTGGACCTACTGGGAAATGGAGAGGGCCAGCACCTCCCCAGATCCCAACAAATGATTCTCCCAGGCAACAGAAGAGTGAGATCTCCCTCAGGGGACTCTCATCTTTCTAGTGCCTCCAGAGAATCAGAGAGAGGCATGAGTGCTTCTCAGAAAGCTGAGCATAGGGCTAGAATGAGGGCTGTCAGACTCCAGATAGAGAGAGAGGAGGTAGCCCTGAGTCAAGCTAAGCTTACCTTAGCTCAAGCTAAACTTGCCTTGGCAAGAGAGCAGAAATTAAGTGGCTTAGATGTCACTGGTGGCAGCAATTTTCCAAGAGAAAAAGACAGGGCCTATGATAATAGAAACCTGACCAAAATTGTGCCCCCCTTTAAAGAAGGGGATGACATCCACAAATGGATGACTGCTCTTGAGAGAGCCTGCATGGTACAGCAGGTTCCTGAGAATCAGTGGGCTGCAATTTTGTGGTACTCCTTTTCTGAGAAAGGGAGAGACAGGCTCCTCACAGTTAGACCTGAGGATGCCAAAAACTACTCTGTTTTGAAGAGTGCTCTCATTGAAGGGTATGGCCTAACCACTGAGCAATACAGGTTGTTGTTCAGAGACACCCAGAAAGCACAGACTCAAGACTGGACTGATTTTGTGGAGTGTGCCACTAAGGCTTTGGAGGGTTGGTTACAGGGAAGTAAAGTTTCAGACTATACAGGATTGTACAATCTTATGATGAGAGAACAGATCCTTAATAACTGTACAAACCAGCTGTTGCATCAATACCTTATTGACTCTGATCTGACCTCTCCCCAAGAATTGGGAAAGAAGGCAGACAAATGGGTCAGAACAAGGATTAAGCAGAAACCCCAGAACCAAGGTGGTGACCAGAAGAAAACAGACCAGAAGGGTGGTAATCAGAATCAGAAAGATAAAGAAAAAGACCAGAAGTCTTCAGGCCCCCAAACTAATAGTAAGGAGGGTGGTTCCCAAAATGGTAACAAGAAGAAGAAGAACAAAGGTCCAAAGACACCTTGGTGTAATACCTGCAAATCAGTTTCACACTGGGGCAGTGAGTGCACCAAGGCAAATCCAGTTCCCACCACTACAGCTCCTAAAGCAACTGCAACCCCAAGTACAGTAAGCAGTGGTGGAACACAGTCCAAGGGTGTAGCTGGGTTGACCCTGGGTATTGAAGTAGGATCTGGCCTAGTCAGAGTCCCTACACAGGCAGTTCTCCTGTATGATGTGGACATTGAGTTGCCCACTGCAGTAAGCCCCACTAACCTGGGCAAATACAGGCAGACTCCCTTAATAAATGAGAAACTGGCTCAAGCTTACAGGGACACATGTGCTAGTGTCACCATGGTGACCCCTGGCTTTGTGGACCCTGGACAGATTGTACTAGGAGAGAGCTACCTAGTAACCAATGCAAGCAACTCCACTACCTCCCATAGTGTGGCAGTTGTGAACTTCTCCTGGGGAGGGGTTGATGGCCTAAAGAAAGTTGTGGTGAGTGCAGACCTACCAGTAGACTGTCTGTTAGGCAATGACCTTGAAAGCTCAGCATGGTCAGAAGTGGAGTACAGGACTCATGCAGAAATGCTAGGGATTTCAGAGCATGTCCTTGCCATGACAAGGGCTCAGGCTAAGAAGTGCCTTCCTGAACCAGTGGTGGATCTTGAGACAATAGACCAGCCACAACCCAAGAGAAGGAGCAAGAGAGGAAAGGCCTCGCCTTCCACCTTGCCCCAGGTTGAGGATCAGGTTTCAGAGGAAACTGATTCTGCAGTCCAAGAGGAGACTGTCTCTGAGGAGCTTGAACCTGACCAGGTTGAGTTTCTGGGGACAGGGGGACCCTCAAGGGCAGACCTGAGGCAGGCTCAATTAGATTGCCCTTCCCTTGAACCCCTCAGACAGCAGGCTGCTGCTGAGGCTGCTGGGGATGCCCAAGGTACCCATACTGTGTATTGGGATGAGGGACTCCTTTACTCAGAGGCTAGAGCCCCCAAGCCTGGCATGACCAGGAGGTTGGTGATACCTCTGCAGTTTAGGGGATTCCTCCTTACCTTGGCCCATGATATTCCCCTTGCAGGACACTTAGGCCAGAACAAGACGTGGGACAGGCTTGTTCCACACTTTCACTGGCCTCACATGTCAGAGGATGTCAAGGAGTTTTGTCGCTCCTGTGTCACTTGCCAAGCCAGTGGTAAGTCAGGTGGCACAACAAAGGCCCCCCTAATACCACTACCTGTGGTGGGGGTCCCCTTTGAGAGAGTTGGAATTGATATTGTGGGTCCAATGGACCCCCAAACAGCATCTGGGAACAGATTCATACTGGTGGTAGTGGATCATGCCACCAGGTACCCAGAGGCTATTCCCCTAAGGACCACCACAGCACCTGTGGTGGCAAAAGCCCTCATTGCAGTTTTCTCAAGAGTGGGCTTTCCTAAGGAGGTACTATCAGATAGAGGGACAAATTTTATGTCCAGCTATCTAAAAGCAATGTGGAAGGAATGTGGAGTAAACTATAAGTTTACCACCCCATATCATCCACAATGCAATGGGCTTGTGGAGAGATTTAACAAGACCCTTAAAGGCATGATAAAAGGATTACCAGAGAAGCTCAGGCGGAAATGGGACATTCTTTTACCCTGCCTGCTCTTTGCTTACAGAGAGGTCCCACAGAAGGGGGTTGGCTACAGCCCTTTTGAACTTTTGGTTGGCCACCCTGTGAGAGGTCCATTGTGTTTGGTGAAGGAAGGATGGGAGTTACCTCTCAAAAAGCCCAAACTAGACATAGTGGACTATGTACTTGGTCTCCGCTCCAGGATGGCTGAGTACATGGAAAGAGCATCTGTGAGAAGTTGGCCTGGTAGGGGATGTTTCCAATTCTGGAACCACCTACTACCTGACCAAACAATCCCCTTATGGTGTCTGGTTGTAAGTCAACCTTATTAGACAAGCTATCCTAGGGGTAGCATGGACTAAGCAGCCTAAAGGCTTAACTTAAGAGGTCGTGTTAAGCGAGCTGTTTTACCACATACAATCCTGTAATACCAAATGAAAGGACACCACACAAGTATATATTATAAAAATATATGTGTTTATTACTAAAAACAATCCCCAGTATTCTTTATGAATAAAGGGGCACAAGCGTTAAATCAAAAGCACTGTTTAAACATACAAAGTTGCACAATTATGGATGAGGGCAGGGGGCCACTCAAACCATATACTAAACAAGTGGTATAAGAAAGGCCACTCGAGCAGTGGTTAGGCCTAGGGCCTAGGGAATCGCTGGGAGCAGTCAGGACAAGCAATGCTGAAGTCGGGAATGGCCCTCGGGATTCGGGAGATGTGCGGAAAGCGCACGCATGCACCAATGTTAACCAATGGTGCGTAAAAGTCAAATAGTTAAAGTTTAAGGACACTTCCGCTGAACCTAGAGGAACAAAACTTAACACACAGACCCTAGAGGTGTGCACCAGTGTGGGAACACCGGCGGAGCAAAGTTACCTCACCCACAGGAAGTGGGTGCACAGGGTCGAAGTGGCGTCGGGTTTTGACACGCAGGCTCTTGGTGCTTGAAGCTGAAAGGGCTGCAGGCAGGGTGAAGACGAAGTGTCCGGTGGAGTCCAAGGGTGGACTCAAGTTGTAGAGTACCTGAAAGCAGAGGGGACAGAGTCTGGGTCACTCAGCAGTGACCAGGGTGGAACCAGGACGGAACCAGGCAATGTCGGGCGCAATCAGGTGGTCGTCGAGGCGCTTCTCTTCGCTGTCACGTGGGCTCTGGGGCATCTGCGACGTCCAGGAGCAGGTCACGATCTGTCCCACGCAGGCTCTCACCGTCGGTGCAGTCGGCTTCCGGTTTGGAGCAAACAAGCCTTGGTAAGAGCAATCCACGCGGGATTGGAAGATGGCGTCTCACTCGGACCAGGAAGGTCAGAGTCGGGGCTCCCTTTCAGGGGAGCTGGTGTGGATCTGGAGCAACCAGAATCACGAGTCTTTCTTTGTAGTTCGTCGGCACAGGGACCACAAGCCAGCTGGCAAGTGACCGGGCCAACGCGTTGAGCCAAATCGTGCCAAAGGGCCCCACGCAGCACTCGTCGAGTGTGGAGGGCTGAACTTCGGCTCAGGAGTAGCTCAGGGTGGGGGCTTCTCAAACCCCGGTGTACAGCTTCGAGGGTCACTCGTGGGCTGCACGGTCAGCGTCTCGTGGTCACTTCAAGATGGCGTGCCCCACGCTTCCGGTCGCCTCCACGGGTCTCAGCTTTGCAGGGACTGTGGATCGGGCTGTTAGAAGCTGGGCAGGCTTGATCTCGTCGATCTCAGTCGCTCGAGTTCCGGCGGGAACTGCAACTAAGTAGACGTCGAGGGCTGGATGGTGCCTGCTGCTGCAGGGTGGTCACTCCTTGACCACAAGGGAGATTCTTCGGGCTTCCACGTTGAGATGGAGGGCGAAGGGTCCAGAATATCGTTTCAAAATGTTTCTTCCAGGAAATCTGATGTGCATTGGCACTGCTCCCACTCTTATTCGAATCTGGTGGGCGTGATTACCTGCTAGGTCCCCTCCTATGGGTGGGACCCAGGAAGTGGGTGGATACACCCCCTTCCTTTGATCCAGGCCGCCCTGGCACGAGGGCTGGAGTGCCCCAGAACCGGTTTGGCCGGATTATGCAAGGGGCAGCCTTGTGCGCCCCAGGCAGTGTCTGGTTTCTTTCAAACCTCCCTGCTACAATACACTATCTCCTGTCTGGAGGGCGGTGACACCCTCCTGTGACAGGAAACCCTTTGTCCAGGACCCCCTTGACTGGGTTTCGGTCAGCTCCAGGGGTCCAGACATTTGTCTGTGGCAGAGGCATCCATTTTGGGGATCTTAAGGCCTTTGGAGAAATCAACCGCATTAAAGTGAAGTAACATGTCTTACCCCTCTAGAGGGGTGGAATGCCATCCCCGTCGCCAGAACTGGCGAGGGGATGGTATTCCAAAGCGTATGACACCTTACACGACATGTTTTGATAAAGCCAAACCAGAGTTGCTAAATAACCGCGAGGATTATAAGGCACTTAATAGTATATGGTATGGCATTATCCTGAAACAGCTTAGGGATTTGTTCCCGACGGCTGCAGACAGGCTCAGCTCATGCTAGAGCTCCATCTCACATAAAAACCATGCACCCAGCCTCCAGGATTGGTGAGGCCTGTCTATAGGAGTGGCTCACAGGTTTACATGTGTCCAGATATAGGTTTAGACATAGGTATACTATATCTAAGCAAGGGGTGTGTACACCACCTTACCCCAGCTGAGTGATCAGCCAGTTGTGTCAATTTAAGAACCAGCCAGGGGTGGCAAAAGATATGCTGCAGCCCCTGGTAGGCCTTAGTGGCTCCTGTGCCCTGTGCACCTATAGTGCATTCTACAGGGGCTGACAAGGAGTCCATTTCCAATTGGTATGTGCCTATAGCACATGTGTCATTAATTTAGTGAGAGAACAGCAGGCTGGGGGTCTGATCAGCAGGCCCACAGCCTCAGTAGTCGAAAACCAGTGAAGCAAAAAGCAAAAATTTGGGGTGACCATAGGATAGCAGACCCTACTCTCCTACACAACCCCCCCCCAAACGCAGGGACATTAAACTAACCTTGACCAGATAAGTCTTCATGTTCTAAGTGGAAGTACCTGGAGAGACCATCTGCATTACCATGGTCAGTCCCTGGGCGGTGCTCCACTGTAAAGTCCATCCCCTGTAGGGAAATGGACCACCTGAGCAGTTTGGGATTTTCACCCTTCATCTGATTAAGCCATAAGAGGGGCTTATGGTCTGTTTGCACCAGGAAGTGAGTTCCAAACAAGTAGGACCTCAACTTCTTTAATGCCCAAACCACAGCAAAGGCCTCCCTCTCAATGGCTGACCAACGTTTTTCTCTTGGGGTTAGCCTCCTGCTAATGAAAGCAATTGGCTGGTCTTGACCATCTTGATTAAGTTGTGAGAGTACAGCTCCCACCCCCAACTCAGAAGCATCTGTCTGAACAATGAACTGTTTGGAGTAGTCAGGACTCTTTAGGATAGGTGCAGAGCACATGGCCTTCTTCAGGTCTTCAAATGCCTTCTGACAGCTAACTGTCCACTGAACCTTTTTTGGCATCTTCTTGGATGTCAAGTCATTTAATGGTGTCACTATAGACCCATAGTTTTTCACAAACTTTCTGTAATACCCAGTCAGGCCCAAGAAGGCTCTGACTTGTGTCTGGGTAACTGGAGGAGCCCAGTCCTGTATGGCCTGGATTTTGCTTTCCAGTGGCTGAACCTGGCCTCCACCTACTAGGTGGCCCAGGTATACAACCTTACTCTGCCCTATCTGGCACTTTGTGGCCTTGATAGTTAGGCCTGCCTTTTGCAGGGCTTCCAAAACTTTCTTCAGGTGGATCAGGTGATCCTCCCAGGTGGAGCTAAAGACAGCAATATCATCCAGATAAGCTGCACAAAAGTCATCCAACCCAGTAAGGACTTGGTTCACCAACCTTTGAAAAGTGGCAGGTGCATTCTTCAAACCAAAGGGCATTACCACAAACTGATAATGTCCACTAGGGGTAGAGAATGCTGTTTTGGCTTTTGACTCCTCAGCTAGTCTGATTTGCCAGTAGCCAGCTGTCAGATCAAATGTGCTCAGAAACTTGGCAGAAGCCAATCTGTCAATGAGCTCATCTGCTCTTGGAATGGGGTGAGCATCTGTCCTAGTGACAGCATTGAGACCCCTGTAATCCACGCAAAACCTCATTTCTCTCTTACCATCTTGGGTATGAGGTTTTGGCACCAGGACTACTGGGCTGGCCCATGGGCTCTCTGATGGCTCAATCACTCCAAGCTCCAACATCTTTTGCACCTCAGCCTTGATGCAATCCCTGACATGATCAGGTTGCCTGTAGATCTTATTCTTGACAGGCAGACTGTCACCAGTGTCCACAACATGGGTACACCAGTCAGTTTGGCTGGGTGTGAGTGAAAACATTTGCCTGTGAGCCTGCAAAACTTGTCTGCAGTCCCTCTGTTGCTGGTCAGTGAGGCTGCCTGCCAAGGCTACTCCATCAACTGAACCATCATCAGGGTTCTGGGAAAGCAGGTCTGGGAGAGGGTCACTCTCTTCCTCCTGTTCCCCATCTGTGGCCATGAGCAAGCTCATGTCCTCCCTGTCTACAAATGCTTTCAAGCGATTCACATGGATTACCCTGTGGGGGCTCCTGGGTGTTCCAAAGTCTACCAAGTAGGTGACTTCCCCTTTCTTCTCAATAATAGGATAGGGTCCACTCCATTTGTCTTGGAGTGCTGCTGGAGCCACTGGCTCCAGTACCCATACCTTCTGTCCTGGTTGGAACTCTACCAGCACAGCCTTTTGGTCATGCCAAGCTTTCTGCAATTCTTGGCTGGCCTCCAGGTTTTTGGATGCTCTTTCCATGTACTCAGCCATCCTGGAGCGGAGACCAAGTACATAGTCCACTATGTCTAGTTTGGGCTTTTTGAGAGGTAACTCCCATCCTTCCTTCACCAAACACAATGGACCTCTCACAGGGTGGCCAAACAAAAGTTCAAAAGGGCTGTAGCCAACCCCCTTCTGTGGGACCTCTCTGTAAGCAAAGAGCAGGCAGGGTAAAAGAATGTCCCATTTCCGCCTGAGCTTCTCTGGTAATCCTTTTATCATGCCTTTAAGGGTCTTGTTAAATCTCTCCACAAGCCCATTGCATTGTGGATGATATGGGGTGGTAAACTTGTAGTTTACTCCACATTCCTTCCACATTGCTTTTAGATAGCTGGACATAAAATTTGTCCCTCTATCTGATAGTACCTCCTTAGGAAAGCCCACTCTTGAGAAAACTGCAATGAGGGCTTTTGCCACCACAGGTGCTGTGGTGGTCCTTAGGGGAATAGCCTCTGGGTACCTGGTGGCATGATCCACTACCACCAGTATGAATCTGTTCCCAGATGCTGTTTGGGGGTCCATTGGACCCACAATATCAATTCCAACTCTCTCAAAGGGGACCCCCACCACAGGTAGTGGTATTAGGGGGGCCTTTGTTGTGCCACCTGACTTACCACTGGCTTGGCAAGTGACACAGGAGCGACAAAACTCCTTGACATCCTCTGACATGTGAGGCCAGTGAAAGTGTGGAACAAGCCTGTCCCACGTCTTGTTCTGGCCTAAGTGTCCTGCAAGGGGAATATCATGGGCCAAGGTAAGGAGGAATCCCCTAAACTGCAGAGGTATCACCAACCTCCTGGTCATGCCAGGCTTGGGGGCTCTAGCCTCTGAGTAAAGGAGTCCCTCATCCCAATACACAGTATGGGTACCTTGGGCATCCCCAGCAGCCTCAGCAGCAGCCTGCTGTCTGAGGGGTTCAAGGGAAGGGCAATCTAATTGAGCCTGCCTCAGGTCTGCCCTTGAGGGTCCCCCTGTCCCCAGAAACTCAACCTGGTCAGGTTCAAGCTCCTCAGAGACAGTCTCCTCTTGGACTGCAGAATCAGTTTCCTCTGAAACCTGATCCTCAACCTGGGGCAAGGTGGAAGGCGAGGCCTTTCCTCTCTTGCTCCTTCTCTTGGGTTGTGGCTGGTCTATTGTCTCAAGATCCACCACTGGTTCAGGAAGGCACTTCTTAGCCTGAGCCCTTGTCATGGCAAGGACATGCTCTGAAATCCCTAGCATTTCTGCATGAGTCCTGTACTCCACTTCTGACCATGCTGAGCTTTCAAGGTCATTGCCTAACAGACAGTCTACTGGTAGGTCTGCACTCACCACAACTTTCTTTAGGCCATCAACCCCTCCCCAGGAGAAGTTCACAACTGCCACACTATGGGAGGTAGTGGAGTTGCTTGCATTGGTTACTAGGTAGCTCTCTCCTAGTACAATCTGTCCAGGGTCCACAAAGCCAGGGGTCACCATGGTGACACTAGCACATGTGTCCCTGTAAGCTTGAGCCAGTTTCTCATTTATTAAGGGAGTCTGCCTGTATTTGCCCAGGTTAGTGGGGCTTACTGCAGTGGGCAACTCAATGTCCACATCATACAGGAGAACTGCCTGTGTAGGGACTCTGACTAGGCCAGATCCTACTTCAATACCCAGGGTCAACCCAGCTACACCCTTGGACTGTGTTCCACCACTGCTTACTGTACTTGGGGTTGCAGTTGCTTTAGGAGCTGTAGTGGTGGGAACTGGATTTGCCTTGGTGCACTCACTGCCCCAGTGTGAAACTGATTTGCAGGTATTACACCAAGGTGTCTTTGGACCTTTGTTCTTCTTCTTCTTGTTACCATTTTGGGAACCACCCTCCTTACTATTAGTTTGGGGGCCTGAAGACTTCTGGTCTTTTTCTTTATCTTTCTGATTCTGATTACCACCCTTCTGGTCTGTTTTCTTCTGGTCACCACCTTGGTTCTGGGGTTTCTGCTTAATCCTTGTTCTGACCCATTTGTCTGCCTTCTTTCCCAATTCTTGGGGAGAGGTCAGATCAGAGTCAATAAGGTATTGATGCAACAGCTGGTTTGTACAGTTATTAAGGATCTGTTCTCTCATCATAAGATTGTACAATCCTGTATAGTCTGAAACTTTACTTCCCTGTAACCAACCCTCCAAAGCCTTAGTGGCACACTCCACAAAATCAGTCCAGTCTTGAGTCTGTGCTTTCTGGGTGTCTCTGAACAACAACCTGTATTGCTCAGTGGTTAGGCCATACCCTTCAATGAGAGCACTCTTCAAAACAGAGTAGTTTTTGGCATCCTCAGGTCTAACTGTGAGGAGCCTGTCTCTCCCTTTCTCAGAAAAGGAGTACCACAAAATTGCAGCCCACTGATTCTCAGGAACCTGCTGTACCATGCAGGCTCTCTCAAGAGCAGTCATCCATTTGTGGATGTCATCCCCTTCTTTAAAGGGGGGCACAATTTTGGTCAGGTTTCTATTATCATAGGCCCTGTCTTTTTCTCTTGGAAAATTGCTGCCACCAGTGACATCTAAGCCACTTAATTTCTGCTCTCTTGCCAAGGCAAGTTTAGCTTGAGCTAAGGTAAGCTTAGCTTGACTCAGGGCTACCTCCTCTCTCTCTATCTGGAGTCTGACAGCCCTCATTCTAGCCCTATGCTCAGCTTTCTGAGAAGCACTCATGCCTCTCTCTGATTCTCTGGAGGCACTAGAAAGATGAGAGTCCCCTGAGGGAGATCTCACTCTTCTGTTGCCTGGGAGAATCATTTGTTGGGATCTGGGGAGGTGCTGGCCCTCTCCATTTCCCAGTAGGTCCAAGTTGGCCTGGCTAAGCCTACCAACTGGAACCTGGCTACCCTGATCCTGTACTTCTAAGTCCCCAGCATCTGAGTCCTCATCCAAGTCATCATCATCCTCCTCTTCAGGGGGATCAACTGCAGGGGGGTTCCCTCCAGTTCCTGTATCTAGGGAAGCTGCTTTTGCCTTCTCTAAGTCATCCTGTTCTAGGAGTTCTACCAGAATTAGGCAGGTGGGGCTTCTGCCCCTTTTTAACCCTCTTGCTTTGCACAAGACAATCAAGTCTCTGCGGGTTAGTTTGTCATATCCAGAAGTTGCCTGGGTAGGGTCAACTGTCACAGGACTAGACCCTGAGGCCTTTCCTGTGTCGGACATGGTTACTAGTGAGGTGTAAGTGGTGCACTTACCTACACTAAGTGTTTTCCTACTGGACCTTGCTAGTGAGTTGTAGTCAGGGGTGTGCTACTCCCTTCAACCTACAACTACTAAGTTCAGTAGAACTTAATATGCTAAGCTTTTGATTTTATATGTACCTAGAGGTACTTGATGTGATCTTTCAATTTGATATAAAGATTGCAATGGTAAAACAACAGCAAGCTCAAATCCGCACCGCTGCTCACCAATGTGAGAAGTTGGCCTGGTAGGGGATGTTTCCAATTCTGGAACCACCTACTACCTGACCAAACAATCCCCTTATGGTGTCTGGTTGTAAGTCAACCTTATTAGACAAGCTATCCTAGGGGTAGCATGGACTAAGCAGCCTAAAGGCTTAACTTAAGAGGTCGTGTTAAGCGAGCTGTTTTACCACATACAATCCTGTAATACCAAATGAAAGGACACCACACAAGTATATATTATAAAAATATATGTGTTTATTACTAAAAACAATCCCCAGTATTCTTTATGAATAAAGGGGCACAAGCGTTAAATCAAAAGCACTGTTTAAACATACAAAGTTGCACAATTATGGATGAGGGCAGGGGGCCACTCAAACCATATACTAAACAAGTGGTATAAGAAAGGCCACTCGAGCAGTGGTTAGGCCTAGGGCCTAGGGAATCGCTGGGAGCAGTCAGGACAAGCAATGCTGAAGTCGGGAATGGCCCTCGGGATTCGGGAGATGTGCGGAAAGCGCACGCATGCACCAATGTTAACCAATGGTGCGTAAAAGTCAAATAGTTAAAGTTTAAGGACACTTCCGCTGAACCTAGAGGAACAAAACTTAACACACAGACCCTAGAGGTGTGCACCAGTGTGGGAACACCGGCGGAGCAAAGTTACCTCACCCACAGGAAGTGGGTGCACAGGGTCGAAGTGGCGTCGGGTTTTGACACGCAGGCTCTTGGTGCTTGAAGCTGAAAGGGCTGCAGGCAGGGTGAAGACGAAGTGTCCGGTGGAGTCCAAGGGTGGACTCAAGTTGTAGAGTACCTGAAAGCAGAGGGGACAGAGTCTGGGTCACTCAGCAGTGACCAGGGTGGAACCAGGACGGAACCAGGCAATGTCGGGCGCAATCAGGTGGTCGTCGAGGCGCTTCTCTTCGCTGTCACGTGGGCTCTGGGGCATCTGCGACGTCCAGGAGCAGGTCACGATCTGTCCCACGCAGGCTCTCACCGTCGGTGCAGTCGGCTTCCGGTTTGGAGCAAACAAGCCTTGGTAAGAGCAATCCACGCGGGATTGGAAGATGGCGTCTCACTCGGACCAGGAAGGTCAGAGTCGGGGCTCCCTTTCAGGGGAGCTGGTGTGGATCTGGAGCAACCAGAATCACGAGTCTTTCTTTGTAGTTCGTCGGCACAGGGACCACAAGCCAGCTGGCAAGTGACCGGGCCAACGCGTTGAGCCAAATCGTGCCAAAGGGCCCCACGCAGCACTCGTCGAGTGTGGAGGGCTGAACTTCGGCTCAGGAGTAGCTCAGGGTGGGGGCTTCTCAAACCCCGGTGTACAGCTTCGAGGGTCACTCGTGGGCTGCACGGTCAGCGTCTCGTGGTCACTTCAAGATGGCGTGCCCCACGCTTCCGGTCGCCTCCACGGGTCTCAGCTTTGCAGGGACTGTGGATCGGGCTGTTAGAAGCTGGGCAGGCTTGATCTCGTCGATCTCAGTCGCTCGAGTTCCGGCGGGAACTGCAACTAAGTAGACGTCGAGGGCTGGATGGTGCCTGCTGCTGCAGGGTGGTCACTCCTTGACCACAAGGGAGATTCTTCGGGCTTCCACGTTGAGATGGAGGGCGAAGGGTCCAGAATATCGTTTCAAAATGTTTCTTCCAGGAAATCTGATGTGCATTGGCACTGCTCCCACTCTTATTCGAATCTGGTGGGCGTGATTACCTGCTAGGTCCCCTCCTATGGGTGGGACCCAGGAAGTGGGTGGATACACCCCCTTCCTTTGATCCAGGCCGCCCTGGCACGAGGGCTGGAGTGCCCCAGAACCGGTTTGGCCGGATTATGCAAGGGGCAGCCTTGTGCGCCCCAGGCAGTGTCTGGTTTCTTTCAAACCTCCCTGCTACAATACACTATCTCCTGTCTGGAGGGCGGTGACACCCTCCTGTGACAGGAAACCCTTTGTCCAGGACCCCCTTGACTGGGTTTCGGTCAGCTCCAGGGGTCCAGACATTTGTCTGTGGCAGAGGCATCCATTTTGGGGATCTTAAGGCCTTTGGAGAAATCAACCGCATTAAAGTGAAGTAACATGTCTTACCCCTCTAGAGGGGTGGAATGCCATCCCCGTCGCCAGAACTGGCGAGGGGATGGTATTCCAAAGCGTATGACACCTTACACGACATGTTTTGATAAAGCCAAACCAGAGTTGCTAAATAACCGCGAGGATTATAAGGCACTTAATAGTATATGGTATGGCATTATCCTGAAACAGCTTAGGGATTTGTTCCCGACGGCTGCAGACAGGCTCAGCTCATGCTAGAGCTCCATCTCACATAAAAACCATGCACCCAGCCTCCAGGATTGGTGAGGCCTGTCTATAGGAGTGGCTCACAGGTTTACATGTGTCCAGATATAGGTTTAGACATAGGTATACTATATCTAAGCAAGGGGTGTGTACACCACCTTACCCCAGCTGAGTGATCAGCCAGTTGTGTCAATTTAAGAACCAGCCAGGGGTGGCAAAAGATATGCTGCAGCCCCTGGTAGGCCTTAGTGGCTCCTGTGCCCTGTGCACCTATAGTGCATTCTACAGGGGCTGACAAGGAGTCCATTTCCAATTGGTATGTGCCTATAGCACATGTGTCATTAATTTAGTGAGAGAACAGCAGGCTGGGGGTCTGATCAGCAGGCCCACAGCCTCAGTAGTCGAAAACCAGTGAAGCAAAAAGCAAAAATTTGGGGTGACCATAGGATAGCAGACCCTACTCTCCTACAGCATCCAAAAACCTGGAGGCCAGCCAAGAATTGCAGAAAGCTTGGCATGACCAAAAGGCTGTGCTGGTAGAGTTCCAACCAGGACAGAAGGTATGGGTACTGGAGCCAGTGGCTCCAGCAGCACTCCAAGACAAATGGAGTGGACCCTATCCTATTATTGAAAAGAAAGGGGAAGTCACCTACTTGGTAGACTTTGGAACACCCAGGAGCCCTCACAGGGTAATCCATGTGAATCGCTTGAAAGCATTTGTAGACAGGGAGGACATGAGCTTGCTCATGGCCACAGATGGGGAACAGGAGGAAGAGAGTGACCCTCTCCCAGACCTGCTTTCCCAGAACCCTGATGATGGTTCAGTTGATGGAGTAGCCTTGGCAGGCAGCCTCACTGACCAGCAACAGAGGGACTGCAGACAAGTTTTGCAGGCTCACAGGCAAATGTTTTCACTCACACCCAGCCAAACTGACTGGTGTACCCATGTTGTGGACACTGGTGACAGTCTGCCTGTCAAGAATAAGATCTACAGGCAACCTGATCATGTCAGGGATTGCATCAAGGCTGAGGTGCAAAAGATGTTGGAGCTTGGAGTGATTGAGCCATCAGAGAGCCCATGGGCCAGCCCAGTAGTCCTGGTGCCAAAACCTCATACCCAAGATGGTAAGAGAGAAATGAGGTTTTGCGTGGATTACAGGGGTCTCAATGCTGTCACTAGGACAGATGCTCACCCCATTCCAAGAGCAGATGAGCTCATTGACAGATTGGCTTCTGCCAAGTTTCTGAGCACATTTGATCTGACAGCTGGCTACTGGCAAATCAGACTAGCTGAGGAGTCAAAAGCCAAAACAGCATTCTCTACCCCTAGTGGACATTATCAGTTTGTGGTAATGCCCTTTGGTTTGAAGAATGCACCTGCCACTTTTCAAAGGTTGGTGAACCAAGTCCTTACTGGGTTGGATGACTTTTGTGCAGCTTATCTGGATGATATTGCTGTCTTTAGCTCCACCTGGGAGGATCACCTGATCCACCTGAAGAAAGTTTTGGAGGCCCTGCAAAAGGCAGGCCTAACTATCAAGGCCACAAAGTGCCAGATAGGGCAGAGTAAGGTTGTATACCTGGGCCACCTAGTAGGTGGAGGCCAGGTTCAGCCACTGGAAAGCAAAATCCAGGCCATACAGGACTGGGCTCCTCCAGTTACCCAGACACAAGTCAGAGCCTTCTTGGGCCTGACTGGGTATTACAGAAAGTTTGTGAAAAACTATGGGTCTATAGTGACACCATTAAATGACTTGACATCCAAGAAGATGCCAAAAAAGGTTCAGTGGACAGTTAGCTGTCAGAAGGCATTTGAAGACCTGAAGAAGGCCATGTGCTCTGCACCTATCCTAAAGAGTCCTGACTACTCCAAACAGTTCATTGTTCAGACAGATGCTTCTGAGTTGGGGGTGGGAGCTGTACTCTCACAACTTAATCAAGATGGTCAAGACCAGCCAATTGCTTTCATTAGCAGGAGGCTAACCCCAAGAGAAAAACGTTGGTCAGCCATTGAGAGGGAGGCCTTTGCTGTGGTTTGGGCATTAAAGAAGTTGAGGTCCTACTTGTTTGGAACTCACTTCCTGGTGCAAACAGACCATAAGCCCCTCTTATGGCTTAATCAGATGAAGGGTGAAAATCCCAAACTGCTCAGGTGGTCCATTTCCCTACAGGGGATGGACTTTACAGTGGAGCACCGCCCAGGGACTGACCATGGTAATGCAGATGGTCTCTCCAGGTACTTCCACTTAGAACATGAAGACTTATCTGGTCAAGGTTAGTTTAATGTCCCTGCGTTTGGGGGGGGGTTGTGTAGGAGAGTAGGGTCTGCTATCCTATGGTCACCCCAAATTTTTGCTTTTTGCTTCACTGGTTTTCGACTACTGAGGCTGTGGGCCTGCTGATCAGACCCCCAGCCTGCTGTTCTCTCACTAAATTAATGACACATGTGCTATAGGCACATACCAATTGGAAATGGACTCCTTGTCAGCCCCTGTAGAATGCACTATAGGTGCACAGGGCACAGGAGCCACTAAGGCCTACCAGGGGCTGCAGCATATCTTTTGCCACCCCTGGCTGGTTCTTAAATTGACACAACTGGCTGATCACTCAGCTGGGGTAAGGTGGTGTACACACCCCTTGCTTAGATATAGTATACCTATGTCTAAACCTATATCTGGACACATGTAAACCTGTGAGCCACTCCTATAGACAGGCCTCACCAATCCTGGAGGCTGGGTGCATGGTTTTTATGTGAGATGGAGCTCTAGCATGAGCTGAGCCTGTCTGCAGCCGTCGGGAACAAATCCCTAAGCTGTTTCAGGATAATGCCATACCATATACTATTAAGTGCCTTATAATCCTCGCGGTTATTTAGCAACTCTGGTTTGGCTTTATCAAAACATGTCGTGTAAGGTGTCATACGCTTTGGAATACCATCCCCTCGCCAGTTCTGGCGACGGGGATGGCATTCCACCCCTCTAGAGGGGTAAGACATGTTACTTCACTTTAATGCGGTTGATTTCTCCAAAGGCCTTAAGATCCCCAAAATGGATGCCTCTGCCACAGACAAATGTCTGGACCCCTGGAGCTGACCGAAACCCAGTCAAGGGGGTCCTGGACAAAGGGTTTCCTGTCACAGGAGGGTGTCACCGCCCTCCAGACAGGAGATAGTGTATTGTAGCAGGGAGGTTTGAATGAAACCAGACACTGCCTGGGGCGCACAAGGCTGCCCCTTGCATAATCCGGCCAAACCGGTTCTGGGGCACTCCAGCCCTCGTGCCAGGGCGGCCTGGATCAAAGGAAGGGGGTGTATCCACCCACTTCCTGGGTCCCACCCATAGGAGGGGACCTAGCAGGTAATCACGCCCACCAGATTCGAATAAGAGTGGGAGCAGTGCCAATGCACATCAGATTTCCTGGAAGAAACATTTTGAAACGATATTCTGGACCCTTCGCCCTCCATCTCAACGTGGAAGCCCGAAGAATCTCCCTTGTGGTCAAGGAGTGACCACCCTGCAGCAGCAGGCACCATCCAGCCCTCGACGTCTACTTAGTTGCAGTTCCCGCCGGAACTCGAGCGACTGAGATCGACGAGATCAAGCCTGCCCAGCTTCTAACAGCCCGATCCACAGTCCCTGCAAAGCTGAGACCCGTGGAGGCGACCGGAAGCGTGGGGCACGCCATCTTGAAGTGACCACGAGACGCTGACCGTGCAGCCCACGAGTGACCCTCGAAGCTGTACACCGGGGTTTGAGAAGCCCCCACCCTGAGCTACTCCTGAGCCGAAGTTCAGCCCTCCACACTCGACGAGTGCTGCGTGGGGCCCTTTGGCACGATTTGGCTCAACGCGTTGGCCCGGTCACTTGCCAGCTGGCTTGTGGTCCCTGTGCCGACGAACTACAAAGAAAGACTCGTGATTCTGGTTGCTCCAGATCCACACCAGCTCCCCTGAAAGGGAGCCCCGACTCTGACCTTCCTGGTCCGAGTGAGACGCCATCTTCCAATCCCGCGTGGATTGCTCTTACCAAGGCTTGTTTGCTCCAAACCGGAAGCCGACTGCACCGACGGTGAGAGCCTGCGTGGGACAGATCGTGACCTGCTCCTGGACGTCGCAGATGCCCCAGAGCCCACGTGACAGCGAAGAGAAGCGCCTCGACGACCACCTGATTGCGCCCGACATTGCCTGGTTCCGTCCTGGTTCCACCCTGGTCACTGCTGAGTGACCCAGACTCTGTCCCCTCTGCTTTCAGGTACTCTACAACTTGAGTCCACCCTTGGACTCCACCGGACACTTCGTCTTCACCCTGCCTGCAGCCCTTTCAGCTTCAAGCACCAAGAGCCTGCGTGTCAAAACCCGACGCCACTTCGACCCTGTGCACCCACTTCCTGTGGGTGAGGTAACTTTGCTCCGCCGGTGTTCCCACACTGGTGCACACCTCTAGGGTCTGTGTGTTAAGTTTTGTTCCTCTAGGTTCAGCGGAAGTGTCCTTAAACTTTAACTATTTGACTTTTACGCACCATTGGTTAACATTGGTGCATGCGTGCGCTTTCCGCACATCTCCCGAATCCCGAGGGCCATTCCCGACTTCAGCATTGCTTGTCCTGACTGCTCCCAGCGATTCCCTAGGCCCTAGGCCTAACCACTGCTCGAGTGGCCTTTCTTATACCACTTGTTTAGTATATGGTTTGAGTGGCCCCCTGCCCTCATCCATAATTGTGCAACTTTGTATGTTTAAACAGTGCTTTTGATTTAACGCTTGTGCCCCTTTATTCATAAAGAATACTGGGGATTGTTTTTAGTAATAAACACATATATTTTTATAATATATACTTGTGTGGTGTCCTTTCATTTGGTATTACAGGATTGTATGTGGTAAAACAGCTCGCTTAACACGACCTCTTAAGTTAAGCCTTTAGGCTGCTTAGTCCATGCTACCACTAGGATAGCTTGTCTAATAAGGTTGACTTACAACCAGACACCATAAGGGGATTGTTTGGTCAGGTAGTAGGTGGTTCCAGAATTGGAAACATCCCCTACCAGGCCAACTTCTCACAGGGACCAAGCACAGCCTGGGGGACCAAGAGCAACAAGGGGGACCAAGCACAGCCTGGGGGACCAAGCACAGTCTGGGGGACCAAGCACAGCCTGGGGGACCAAGAGCAACCAGGGGGACCAAGCAGAGCCTGGGGGACCAAGCACAGCCTGGGGTACCAAGCACAGCCTGGGGGACTAAGAGCAACTAGGGGGACCAAGCACAGCCTGGGGGACCAAGCACAGCCTGGGGGACCAAGAGCAACCAGGGGGACCAAGCACAGCCAGGGGTACCAAGCACAGCCAGGGGGACCAAGAGCAACCAGGGGGACCAAGCACAGCCTGGGGACCAAGCACAGCCTGGGGGACCAAGCACAGCCTGGGGGACAAAGCACAGCCTGGGGGACCAAGAGCAACCAGGGGGACCAACCACAGCCTGGGGGACCAAGCACAAGCCTGGGGGACCAAGAGCAACCAGGGGGACCAAGCACAGCCTGGGGGACCAAGCACAAGCCTGGGGGACCAAGAGCAACCAGGGGGACCAAGCACAGCCTGGGGGACCAAGCACAGCCTGGGGGACCATGAGCAACCAGGGGGACCAAGCACAGCTGGGGGACCAAGCACAGCCTGGGGGACCAGGAGCAACCATGGGGACCCAAGCACAGCCTGGGGGACCAAGAGCAACCAGGGGGACCAAGCACAGCCAGGGGTACCAAGCACAGCCCGGGGGACCAAAAGCAACCAGGGGGACCAAGCACAGCCTGGGGGACCAAGCACAGCCTGGGGGACCAAGCACAGCCTGGGGGACCAAGAGCAACCAGGGGGACCAAGCACAGCCTGGGGGACCAAGCACAGCCTGGTGGACCAAGAGCAACCAGGGGTACCATGCACAGCCAGGGGGACCAAGAGCAACCAGGGGGACCAAGCACAGCCTGGGGGACCAAGCACAGCCCGGGGGACCAAGCACAGCCTGGGGGACCAAGCACAGCCTGAGGGACCAAGAGCAACCAGGGGGACCAAGCCGAGCCTGGGGGACCAAGCAGAGCCTGGGGGACCAAGCAGAGCCTGGGGTACCAAGCACAGCCTGGGGGACCAAGAGCAACCAGGGGGACCAAGCACAGCCTGGGGGACCAAGCACAGCCTGGGGGACCAAGAGCAACCGGAGGGACCAAGCACAGCCTGGGGGACCAAGCACAGCCTGGGGGACCAAGCACAGCCTGGGGGACCAAGCACAGCCTGGGGGACCAAGAACAGCCTGGGGGACCAAGCACAGCCTGGGGGACCAAGAGCAACCAGGAGGACCAAGCACAGCCTGGGGTACCAAGCACAGCCTGGGGGACCAAGCACAGCCTGGGGGACCAAGAGCAACCAGGGGGACCAAGCACAGCCTGGGGGACCAAGCACAGCCTGGGGGACCAAGCACAGCATGGGGGACCAAGCACAGCCTGGGGGACCAAGAGCAACCAGGGGGACCAAGCACAGCCTGGGGGACCAAGCACAGCCTGGGGGACCAAGCACAGCCTGGGGGACCAAGAGCAACCAGGGGGACCAAGCACAGCCTGGGGGACAAAGCACAGCCTGGGGGACCAAGAGCAACCAGGGGGACCAAGCAGAGCCTGGGGGACCAAGCACAGCCTGAAGGACCAAGAGCAACCAGGGGGACCAAGCAGAGCCTGGGGGACCAAGCAGAGCCTGGGGGACCAAGCACAGCCTGGGGGACCAAGCACAGCCTGGGTGTAGGAAGGTGGCTACCTGACTATGGTTACCCCAGATTTTTTGCCTGTGTTTAGCTGGTTTTTTGACTTAGTTGACCTGGTTCCCTGCTAATCAGGGCCCCAGGCCATCTGCTCTCTCTGTAAAATGGATTCCATGTACCCTAGGTACATACCACAATTGGAAATGGACTCCTTGTCAGCCCCTGTAGAATGCACTATAGGTGCACAGGGCACAGGAGCCACTAAGGCCTACCAGGGGCTGCAGCATATCTTTTGCCACCCCTGGCTGGTTCTTAAATTGACACAACTGGCTGATCACTCAGCTGGGGTAAGGTGGTGTACACACCCCTTGCTTAGATATAGTATACCTATGTCTAAACCTATATCTGGACACATGTAAACCTGTGAGCCACTCCTATAGAAAGGCCTCATCAATCCTGGAGGCTGAGTGCGTGGTTTCATGTGAGATGGAGCTCTAGCATGAGCTGAGCCTGTCTGCAGCCGTCGGGAACAAATCCCTAAGCTGTTTCAGGATAATGCCATACCATATACTATTAAGTGCCTTATAATCCTCGCGGTTATTTAGCAACTCTGGTTTGGCTTTATCAAAACATGTCGTGTAAGGTGTCATACGCTTTGGAATACCATCCCCTCGCCAGTTCTGGCGACGGGGATGGCATTCCACCCCTCTAGAGGGGTAAGACATGTTACTTTGCTGTAATGCGGTTGATTTCTCCAAAGACCTTAAGATCCACAAAATGGATGCCTCTGCCACAGACAAATGTCTGGACCCCTGGAGCTGACCGAAACTCAGTCAAGGGGGTCCTGGACAAAGGGTTTCCTGTCACAGGAGGGTGTCACCGCCCTCCAGACAGGAGATAGTGTATTGTAGCAGGGAGGTTTGAAAGAAACCAGACACTGCTTGGGGCGCACAAGGCTGCCCCTTGCATAATCCGGCCAAACCGGTTCTGGGGCACTCCAGCCCTCGTGCCAGGGCGGCCTGGATCAAAGGAAGGGGGTGTATCCACCCACTTCCTGGGTCCCACCCATAGGAGGGGACCTAGCAGGTAATCACGCCCACCAGATTCGAATAAGAGTGGGAGCAGTGCCAATGCACTTCAGATTTCCTGGAAGAAACATTTGAAACGAAACTCTGGACCCTTGGACCTCCACTCCAACGTGGAAGCCCGAAGAATCTCCCTTGTGGTCAAGGAGTGACCACCCTGCAGCAGCAGGCACCATCCAGCCCTCAACGTCTACTTAGTTGCAGTTCCCGCCGGAACTCGAGCGACTGAGATCGACGAGATCAAGCCTGCCCAGCTTCTAACATCCCGATCCACAGTCCCTGCAAAGCTGAGACCCGTGGAGGCGACCGGAAGCGTGGGGCACGCCATCTTGAATTGACCACGAGACGCTGACCGCGCAGCCCACGAGTGACCCTCGAAGCTGTGCACCAGGGTTTGAGAAGCCCACACCCTGAGCTACTCCTGAGCCGAAGTTCAGCCCTCCACACTCGACGAGTGCTGCGTGGGGCCCTTTGGCACGATTTGGCTCAACGCATTGGCCCGGTAACTTGCCAGCTGGCTTGTGGTCCCTGTGCCGACGAACTACCTAAGAAGACTCATGAATCTGGTTGCTCCAGATCCACACCAGCTCCCCTGAAAAGGAGCCCCGACTCTGACCTTCCTGGTCCGAGTGAGAAGCAATCTTCCGATCCCGCGTGGATTGCTCTTACCAAGGCTTGTTTGCTCCAAACTTGAAGCCGACTGCACCGACGGTGAGAGCCTGCGTGGGACAGATCGTGACCTGCTCCTGGATATCGCAGATGCCCCAGAGCCCACGTGACAGCGGAGAGAAGCTCCTCGACGACCACCTGATTGCGCCCGACATTGCCTGGTTCCGTCCTGGTTCCACCCTGGTCACTGCTGAGTGACCCAGACTCTGTCCCCTCTGCTTTCAGGTACTTTTCTACTCGAGTCCACCCTTGGACTCCACCGGACACTTCATCTTCACCCCGCCTGCAGCCCTTTCAGCTTCAAGCACCAAGAGCCTGCGTGTCAAAACCCGACGCCACTTCGACCCTATGCACCCGCTTCCTGTGGGTGAGGTAACTTTGCTCCGCCGGTGTTCCCACACTGGTGCACACCTCTAGGGTCTGTGTGTTAAGTTTTGTTCCTCTAGGTTCAGCGGAAGTGTCCTTTAACTTTAACTTTATAACTTTTACGCACCATTGGTTAACATTGGTGCATGCGTGCGCTTTCCGCACATCTCCCGAATCCCGAGGGCCATTCCCGACTTCAGCATTGCTTGTCCTGACTGCTCCCAGCGATTCCCTAGGCCCTAGGCCTAACCACTGCTCGAGTGGCATCTCTTATACCACTTGTTTAGTATATGGTTTGAGTGGCCCCTACCCTCATCCATAATTGTGCAACTTTGTATGTTTAAACAGTGCTTTTGATTTAACGCTTGTGCCCCTTTATTCATAAAGAATACTGGGGATTGTTTTTAGTAATAAACACATATATTTTTATAATATATACTTGTGTGGTGTCCTTTCATTTGGTATTACAGGATTGTATGTGGTAAAACAGCTCGCTTAACACGACCTCTTAAGTTAAGCCTTTAGGCTGCTTAGTCCATGCTACCCCTAGGATAGCTTGTCTAATAAGGTTGACTTACAACCAGACACCATAAGGGATTGTTTGGTCAGGTAGTAGGTGGTTCCAGAATTGGAAACATCCCCTACCAGGCCAACTTCTCACATTGGTGAGCAGCGGTGCGGATTTGAGCTTGCTGTTGTTTTACCATTGCAATCTTTATATCAAATTGAAAGATCACATCAAGTACCTCTAGGTACATATAAAATCAAAAGCTTAGCATATTAAGTTCTACTGAACTTAGTATTTGTAGGTTGAAGGGAGTAGCACACCCCTGACTACAACTCACTAGCAAGGTCCAGTAGGAAAACACTTAGTGTAGGTAAGTGCACCACTTACACCTCACTAGTAACCATGTCTGACACAGGAAAGGCCTCAGGGTCTAGTCCTGTGACAGTTGACCCTACCCAGGCAACTTTTGGATATGACAAGTTAACCCGCAGAGACTTGATTGCCTTGTGCAAAGCAAGAGGATTAAAAAGGGGCAGAAACCCCACCTGCCAAATCCTGGTAGAAATCCTAGAACAGGATGACTTAGAGAAAGTGAAGGAAACTTCCCTAGAAACAGGAAATGGAGGGAACCCCCCTGTAGTTGATCCCCCTGAAGAGGAGGATGATGAAGATGAGGACTCAGAGGTTGAGGACTTGGAAGTACAGGATCAGGGTAGCCAGGTTCCAGTTGGTAGGCTTAGCCAGGCCAACTTGGACCTACTGGGGAATGGAGAGGGCCAGCACCTCCCCAGAACCCCACATGGGATTCTCCCAGGCAACAGAAGAGTGAGATCTCCCTCAGGGGACTCTCATATTTCTAGTGCCTCAAGAGAATCAGAGAGAGGCATGAGTGCTTCTCAGAAAGCTGAGCATAGGGCTAGAATGAGGGCTGTCAAACTCCAGATAGAGAGGGAGGAGGTAGCCTTGGCTCAAGCTAAACTTAGCATGGCCCAAGCTAAACTTGCCTTGGCAAGAGAGCAGAAATTGTGTGGCTTAGATGCCACTGGTGGCAGCAATATTCCTAAAGAGAAACCCAGGTACTATGATAGTAGAAACCTGACAAAGATTGTGCCCCCCTACAAGGAAGGGGATGACATCCACAAGTGGATGACTGCTCTTGAGAGAGCCTGCATGGTACAGCAGGTTCCTGAGGAACAGTGGGCAGCAATCTTATGGTACTCCTTTTCAGAGAAAGGGAGGGACAAGCTCCTCACTGTCAGACATGAGGATGCAAACAATTACAAAGTCCTGAAGAGTGTTCTGATAGATGGGTTTGGCTTAACCACTGAACAGTACAGGTTCAAGTTCAGAGACACCCAGAAGACACAGACTCAGGACTGGACTGATTTTGTTGATTGTGCAACTAAGGCTCTGGAGGGTTGGCTACATGGCAGCAAAGTACATGACTTTACAGGATTGT
The DNA here is from genome assembly GCF_964261635.1 of Lissotriton helveticus. NCBI lineage: Eukaryota > Metazoa > Chordata > Amphibia > Caudata > Salamandridae > Lissotriton > Lissotriton helveticus. Next base: position 4,355,784 of record NW_027611692.1, on the reverse strand, counting down.
ATAATTTGATTATGAGGGAGCAGATCCTAAGTAATTGTCAGAACCAGCTCTTACACCAGCACCTGGTGGACTCTGATCTGACCTCTCCCCAAGAATTGGGAAAGAAGGCAGACAAATGGGTCAGAACCAGGATTAGGCCTAAGAATCAGGACAGTAACCAGAAGAAGGAGTCTACCAAGCCTCAAGATAAGGGTGGGGATAAAAATAAAGAAAAGACTTCCCCAGGGCCCTAAAACTCCAAGGATGGGGGTGGGTCCCAAGACACTTCTTCAACTGAGAAAAAACCCTATTGTTATCCCTGTAAACAGGTGGGGCATTACAAAACAGACAGCTGTTGTCCCAAGAATAACAATAAAGAAAATATACCTCCAAAGCCAGCTTCAACACCTCCTGTTACTGTCAGCAGTAATCCCCCAGGAAGTGGAAGCACACCCAGGAATCTGGGTGGGTTTACTTTTGGAAATCAGGTGGACCCTGGCCTATCCAGGTCCCCATCACCCAATGATCTTGTTTATGAGGTTGGCATGGGGTTTGCCAACTTCTCTGCTTGCCCAAATACTTTGAGCAAGTATAGACAAGAACCCATCATCAATGGTTTAAGAGTTGAAGCTTTTAGAGACACAGGGGCTAGCATCACCATGGTGGCTGATGGCATAGTCCCCTCTAAGCAACTTCTACCTGGTGCCACATACCAGGTTACAAACATTGATGGAATCCAAACAAATCATCCCATGGCAGTAGTAAGTCTCAGCTGGGGAGGTGTCATTGGCCCAAAGAGAGTGGCAGTGTCACCAAACTTGCCTGTAGACTGCCTACTTGGTAATGATTTGGAGATCTCAGCCTGGGCTGAGGTTGAACAGGAAACCCATTCTAGAATGGTGAATTCCAATGGAAAGGTCAGTGGGGCTGTAATGGCTACAGCCCCAATTCAAGATGTCCTTCCTGAAAAGGTTGGTAGGGCTGAGAAACTCTCTGCCCCATCTGTAGCCAAAGCTCTTCCTGAACAGAATAGCAAAGCTGTTATGATAACAGCAGAAACCCAAACTGAGTCTCCTCCTGAAAAGGTTGGTGGGGCTGTGATGGCCACAGCCCAAACTCAAACTGACATGTGTGTTGTGAAACCTGAAATGATGGATAACTCCACACAAACTGAGAGCATGGAGGAGGAAGAGAAATCTCCCCCTCTCCAGACTTTAGGACAGGATCAGCCTCCTCAGGGAACTGATCTTACCCCTGATGAAGGAGCTGCCCCAGAGGTGGTTGGGCCTAGCCTGACAGAACCTCTGATGTCAGTGGACCCTTCTCAGGTGGGACCCAGTCTGGAGCAGGTAACCTGCCCCTCTCTACCTTGCCTTAGCCAGCCCAGGGCTGCAGAGGACAAGAAGGACAGTGAGACCCAGAGGGCCCCCTGTCAAATAAAGCACCCCCATCAAAAGATTAGGTGCACCAAAACTAGTAGCCCTAGTAAGGTGAAAACTTTAAAAACTCCTGAGGGAGCCCCCTTAAAAACAGTTAGGGACCTCCCACAGATGGATTCTGTTGGGCACAGCCAAACCTGGGACCCAAGGGGCCCAAACCTGAACTGTCCCTCCAGCAAGCCAAACAGAGGGACCCAGCCTCCAGCTTTAGGTAGCCAGAGGTTGACCCTGAGAGCACAGTGCAACTCAGTTAAAGAGAGAAAGGCACACATGGTGGAAGATAATTGGAGGAAGCTAAGCCCTAAATTAGTAGAGCCTCGCTTCAATACTCCATATCCAAACCAGCCTTTAACTTTGCATAAACACACCCAAGGTAGTGATTCCCTATGGTGGAGACCCTCTAATACCCAAAGGGTGAGGGGCTGCTTAGTGGACCATGAGACAGGGGGTACCCATGCTAGTGCAGGTACTTCCTTATATGGCCACTCAGGCAATATAGGCTTACCTGGCCAAGGATAGCCTTATCTCCTTTCGTTTGGGGGGGGTTATGTAGGAAGGTGGCTACCTGACTATGGTTACCCCAGATTTTTTGCCTGTGTTTAGCTGGGTTTTTGACTTAGTTGACCTGGTTCCCTGCTGTGAGAAGTTGGCCTGGTAGGGGATGTTTCCAATTCTGGAACCACCTACTACCTGACCAAACAATCCCTTATGGTGTCTGGTTGTAAGTCAACCTTATTAGACAAGCTATCCTAGGGGTAGCATGGACTAAGCAGCCTAAAGGCTTAACTTAAGAGGTCGTGTTAAGCGAGCTGTTTTACCACATACAATCCTGTAATACCAAATGAAAGGACACCACACAAGTATATATTATAAAAATATATGTGTTTATTACTAAAAACAATCCCCAGTATTCTTTATGAATAAAGGGGCACAAGCGTTAAATCAAAAAGCACTATTTAAACATACAAGTTGCACAATTATGGATGAGGGCAGGGGGCCACTCAAACCATATACTAAACAAGTGGTATAAGAGAGGCCACTCGAACAGTGGTTAGGCCTAGGGCCTAGGGAATCGCTGGGAGCAGTCAGGACAAGCAATGCTGAAGTCGGGAATGGCCCTCGGGATTCGGGAGATGTGCGGAAAGCGCACGCATGCACCAATGTTAACCAATGGTGCGTAAAAGTCAAATAGTTAAAGTTTAAGGACACTTCCGCTGAACCTAGAGGAACAAAACTTAACACACAGACCCTAGAGGTGTGCACCAGTGTGGGAACACCGGCGGAGCAAAGTTACCTCACCCACAGGAAGTGGGTGCACAGGGTCGAAGTGGCGTCGGGTTTTGACACGCAGGCTCTTGGTGCTTGAAGCTGAAAGGGCTGCAGGCAGGGTGAAGACGAAGTGTCCGGTGGAGTCCAAGGGTGGACTCAAGTTGTAGAGTACCTGAAAGCAGAGGGGACAGAGTCTGGGTCACTCAGCAGTGACCAGGGTGGAACCAGGACGGAACCAGGCAATGTCGGGCGCAATCAGGTGGTCGTCGAGGAGCTTCTCTCCGCTGTCACGTGGGCTCTGGGGCATCTGCGACGTCCAGGAGCAGGTCACGATCTGTCCCACGCAGGCTCTCGCCGTCGGTGCCGTCGGCTTCAGGTTTGGAGCAAACAAGCCTTGGTAAGAGCAATCCACGCAGGATCGGAAGATTGCTTCTCACTCGGACCAGGAAGGTCAGAGTCGGGGCTCCTTTTCAGGGGAGCTGGTGTGGATCTGGAGCAACCAGATTCACGAGTCTTCTTTGGTAGTTCGTCGGCACAGGGACCACAGGCCAGCTGGCAAGTGACCGGGCCAACGCGTTGAGCCAAATCGTGCCAAAGGGCCCCACGCAGCACTCGTCGAGTGTGGAGGGCTGAACTTCGGCTCAGGAGTAGCTCAGGGTGGGGGCTTCTCAAACCCCGGTGTACAGCTTCGAGGGTCACTCGTGGGCTGCACGGTCAGCGTCTCGTGGTCACTTCAAGATGGCGTGCCCCACGCTTCCGGTCGCCTCCACGGGTCTCAGCTTTGCAGGGACTGTGGATCGGGCTGTTAGAAGCTGGGCAGGCTTGATCTCGTCGATCTCAGTCGCTCGAGTTCCGGCGGGAACTGCAACTAAGTAGACGTCGAGGGCTGGATGGTGCCTGCTGCTGCAGGGTGGTCACTCCTTGACCGCAAGGGAGATTCTTCGGGCTTCCACGTTGAGATGGAGGGCGAAGGGTCCAGAATATCGTTTCAAATGTTTCTTCCAGGAAATCTGATGTGCATTGGCACTGCTCCCACTCTTATTCGAATCTGGTGGGCGTGATTACCTGCTAGGTCCCCTCCTATGGGTGGGACCCAGGAAGTGGGTGGGTACACCCCCTTCCTTTGATCCAGGCCGCCCTGGCACGAGGGCTGGAGTGCCCCAGAACCGGTTTGGCCGGATTATGCAAGGGGCAGCCTTGTGCGCCCCAGGCAGTGTCTGGTTTCTTTCAAACCTCCCTGCTACAATACACTATCTCCTGTCTGGAGGGCGGTGACACCCTCCTGTGACAGGAAACCCTTTGTCCAGGACCCCCTTGACTGGGTTTCGGTCAGCTCCAGGGGTCCAGACATTTGTCTGTGGCAGAGGCATCCATTTTGTGGATCTTAAGGCCTTTGGAGAAATCAACCGCATTAAAGTGAAGTAACATGTCTTACCCCTCTAGAGGGGTGGAATGCCATCCCCGTCGCCAGAACTGGCGAGGGGATGGTATTCCAAAGCGTATGACACCTTACACGACATGTTTTGATAAAGCCAAACCAGAGTTGCTAAATAACCGCGAGGATTATAAGGCACTTAATAGTATATGGTATGGCATTATCCTGAAACAGCTTAGGGATTTGTTCCCGACGGCTGCAGACAGGCTCAGCTCATGCTAGAGCTCCATCTCACATAGAAACCATGCACCCAGCCTCCAGGATTGGTGAGGCCTGTCTATAGGAGTGGCTCACAGGTTTACATGTGTCCAGATATAGGTTTAGACATAGGTATACTATATCTAAGCAAGGGGTGTGTACACCACCTTACCCCAGCTGAGTGATCAGCCAGTTGTGTCAATTTAAGAACCAGCCAGGGGTGGCAAAAGATATGCTGCAGCCCCTGGTAGGCCTTAGTGGCTCCTGTGCCCTGTGCACCTATAGTGCATTCTACAGGGGCTGACAAGGAGTCCATTTCCAATTGGTATGTGCCTATAGCACATGTGTCATTAATTTAGTGAGAGAACAGCAGGCTGGGGGTCTGATCAGCAGGCCCACAGCCTCAGTAGTCGAAAACCAGTGAAGCAAAAAGCAAAAATTTGGGGTGACCATAGGATAGCAGACCCTACTCTCCTACACCTGCTAATCAGGGCCCCAGGCCATCTGCACTCTCTGTAAAATGGATTCCATGTACCCTAGGTACATACCACAATTGGAAATGGACTCCTTGTCAGCCCCTGTAGAATGCACTATAGGTGCACAGGGCACAGGAGCCACTAAGGCCTACCAGGGGCTGCAGCATATCTTTTGCCACCCCTGGCTGGTTCTTAAATTGACACAACTGGCTGATCACTCAGCTGGGGTAAGGTGGTGTACACACCCCTTGCTTAGATATAGTATACCTATGTCTAAACCTATATCTGGACACATGTAAACCTGTGAGCCACTCCTATAGAAAGGCCTCATCAATCCTGGAGGCTGAGTGCGTGGTTTCATGTGAGATGGAGCTCTAGCATGAGCTGAGCCTGTCTGCAGCCGTCGGGAACAAATCCCTAAGCTGTTTCAGGATAATGCCATACCATATACTATTAAGTGCCTTATAATCCTCGCGGTTATTTAGCAACTCTGGTTTGGCTTTATCAAAACATGTCGTGTAAGGTGTCATACGCTTTGGAATACCATCCCCTCGCCAGTTCTGGCGACGGGGATGGCATTCCACCCCTCTAGAGGGGTAAGACATGTTACTTTGCTGTAATGCGGTTGATTTCTCCAAAGACCTTAAGATCCACAAAATGGATGCCTCTGCCACAGACAAATGTCTGGACCCCTGGAGCTGACCGAAACTCAGTCAAGGGGGTCCTGGACAAAGGGTTTCCTGTCACAGGAGGGTGTCACCGCCCTCCAGACAGGAGATAGTGTATTGTAGCAGGGAGGTTTGAAAGAAACCAGACACTGCTTGGGGCGCACAAGGCTGCCCCTTGCATAATCCGGCCAAACCGGTTCTGGGGCACTCCAGCCCTCGTGCCAGGGCGGCCTGGATCAAAGGAAGGGGGTGTATCCACCCACTTCCTGGGTCCCACCCATAGGAGGGGACCTAGCAGGTAATCACGCCCACCAGATTCGAATAAGAGTGGGAGCAGTGCCAATGCACTTCAGATTTCCTGGAAGAAACATTTGAAACGAAACTCTGGACCCTTGGACCTCCACTCCAACGTGGAAGCCCGAAGAATCTCCCTTGTGGTCAAGGAGTGACCACCCTGCAGCAGCAGGCACCATCCAGCCCTCGACGTCTACTTAGTTGCAGTTCCCGCCGGAACTCGAGCGACTGAGATCGACGAGATCAAGCCTGCCCAGCTTCTAACAGCCCGATCCACAGTCCCTGCAAAGCTGAGACCCGTGGAGGCGACCGGAAGCGTGGGGCACGCCATCTTGAATTGACCACGAGACGCTGACCGCGCAGCCCACGAGTGACCCTCGAAGCTGTGCACCGGGGTTTGAGAAGCCCCCACCCTGAGCTACTCCTGAGCCGAAGTTCAGCCCTCCACACTTGACGAGTGCTGCGTGGGGCCCTTTGGCACGATTTGGCTCAACGCGTTGGCCTGGTCACTTGCCAGCTGGCTTGTGGTCCCTGTGCCGACGAACTACCTAAGAAGACTCGTGAATCTGGTTGCTCCAGACCCACACCAGCTCCCCTGAAAAGGAGCCCCGACTCTGACCTTCCTGGTCCGAGTGAGAAGCAATCTTCCGATCCCGCGTGGATTGCTCTTACCAAGGCTTGTTTGCTCCAAACTTGAAGCCGACTGCACCGACGGTGAGAGCCTGCGTGGGACAGATCGTGACCTGCTCCTGGACGTCGCAGATGCCCCAGAGCCCACGTGACAGCGGAGAGAAGCTCCTCGACGACCACCTGATTGCGCCCGACATTGCCTGGTTCCGTCCTGGTTCCACCCTGGTCACTGCTGAGTGACCCAGACTCTGTCCCCTCTGCTTTCAGGTACTTTTCTACTTGAGTCCACCCTTGGACTCCACCGGACACTTCATCTTCACCCCGCCTGCAGCCCTTTCAGCTTCAAGCACCAAGAGCCTGCGTGTCAAAACCCGACGCCACTTCGACCCTATGCACCCGCTTCCTGTGGGTGAGGTAACTTTGCTCCGCCGGTGTTCCCACACTGGTGCACACCTCTAGGGTCTGTGTGTTAAGTTTTGTTCCTCTAGGTTCAGCGGAAGTGTCCTTTAACTTTAACTTTATAACTTTTACGCACCATTGGTTAACATTGGTGCATGCGTGCGCTTTCCGCACATCTCCCGAATCCCGAGGGCCATTCCCGACTTCAGCATTGCTTGTCCTGACTGCTCCCACGAATTCCCTAGGCCCTAGGCCTAACCACTGCTCGAGTGGCATCTCTTATACCACTTGTTTAGTATATGGTTCGAGTGGCCCCCTGCCCTCATCCATAATTGTGCAACTTTGTATGTTTAAACAGTGCTTTTGATTTAACGCTTGTGCCCCTTTATTCATAAAGAATACTGGGGATTGTTTTTAGTAATAAACACATATATTTTTATAATATATACTTGTGTGGTGTCCTTTCATTTGGTATTACAGGATTGTATGTGGTAAAACAGCTCGCTTAACACGACCTCTTAAGTTAAGCCTTTAGGCTGCTTAGTCCATGCTACCCCTAGGATAGCTTGTCTAATAAGGTTGACTTACAACCAGACACCATAAGGGATTGTTTGGTCAGGTAGTAGGTGGTTCCAGAATTGGAAACATCCCCTACCAGGCCAACTTCTCACAATTGGTTACTAGGTAGCTCTCACCTAGTACAATCTGTCCAGGGTCCACAAAGTCAGGTGTCACCATTGTGACACTGGCACATGTGTCCCTGTAAGCTTGAGCCAGTTTCTCATTAATTAAGGGAGTCTGTCTGTATTTGCCCAGGTTACTGGGGCTTACTGCAGTGGGCAACTCAATGTCCACATCATACAGGAGAACTGCCTGTGTAGCATTGCTTGTCCTGACTGCTCCCAGCGATTCCCTAGGCCCTAGGCCTAACCACTGCTCGAGTGGCATCTCTTATACCACTTGTTTAGTATATGGTTTGAGTGGCCACCCGCCCTCATCCATAATTGTGCAACTTGTATGTTTAAACAGTGCTTTTGATTTAACGCTTGTGCCCCTTTATTCATAAAGAATACTGGGGATTGTTTTTAGTAATAAACACATATATTTTTATAATATATACTTGTGTGGTGTCCTTTCATTTGATATTACAGGATTGTATGTGGTAAAACAGCTCGCTTAACACGACTTCTTAAGTTAAGCCTTTAGGCTGCTTAGTCCATGCTACCCCTAGGATAGCTTGTCTAATAAGGTTGACTTACAACCAGACACCATAAGGGATTGTTTGGTCTGATAATAGGTGGTTCCAGAATTGGAAACATCACCTATCAGGCCAACTTCTCACACACAGCCTGGGGGACCAAGAGCAACCAGGGGGACCAAGCACAGCCTGGGGGACCAAGCACAGCCTGGTGGACCAAGAGCAACCAGGGGGACCAAGCACAGCCAGGGGTACCATGCACAGCCAGGGGGACCAAGAGCAACCAGGGGGACCAAGCACAGCCTGGGGGACCAAGCACAGCCCGGGGGACCAAGCACAGCCTGGGGGACCAAGCACAGCCTGAGGGACCAAGAGCAACCAGGGGGACCAAGCAGAGCCTGGGGGACCAAGCAGAGCCTGGGGGACCAAGCACAGCCTGGGGTACCTTGGCCTGGTAGGGGATGTTTCCAATTCTGGAACCACCTACTACCTGACCAAACAATCCCTTATGGTGTCTGGTTGTAAGTCAACCTTATTAGACAAGCTATCCTTGGGGTAGCATGGACTAAGCAGCCTAAAGGCTTAACTTAAGAGGTCGTGTTAAGCGAGCTGTTTTACCACATACAATCCTGTAATACCAAATGAAAGGACACCACACAAGTATATATTATAAAAATATATGTGTTTATTACTAAAAACAATCCCCAGTATTCTTTATGAATAAAGGGGCACAAGCGTTAAATCAAAAAGCACTGTTTAAACATACAAGTTGCACAATTATGGATGAGGGCGGGTGGCCACTCAAACCATATACTAAACAAGTGGTATAAGAAAGGCCACTCGAGCAGTGGTTAGGCCTAGGGCCTAGGGAATCGCTGGGAGCAGTCAGGACAAGCAATGCTGAAGTCGGGAATGGCCCTCGGGATTCGGGAGATGTGCGGAAAGCGCACGCATGCACCAATGTTAACCAATGGTGCGTAAAAGTCAAAGAGTTAAAGTTTAAGGACACTTCCGCTGAACCTAGAGGAACAAAACTTAACACACAGACCCTAGAGGTGTGCACCAGTGTGGGAACACCGGCGGAGCAAAGTTACCTCACCCACAGGAAGTGGGTGCACAGGGTCGAAGTGGCGTCGGGTTTTGACACGCAGGCTCTTGGTGCTTGAAGCTGAAAGGGCTGCAGGCAGGGTGAAGACGAAGTGTCCGGTGGAGTCCAAGGGTGGACTCAAGTTGTAGAGTACCTGAAAGCAGAGGGGACAGAGTCTGGGTCACTCAGCAGTGACCAGGGTGGAACCAGGACGGAACCAGGCAATGTCGGGCGCAATCAGGTGGTCGTCGAGGAGCTTCTCTCCGCTGTCACGTGGGCTCTGGGGCATCTGCGACGTCCAGGAGCAGGTCACGATCTGTCCCACGCAGGTTCTCACCGTCGGTGCAGTCGGCTTCAAGTTTGGAGCAAACAAGCCTTGGTAAGAGCAATCCACGCAGGATCGGGAGATTGCTTCTCACTCGGACCAGGAAGGTCAGAGTCGGGGCTCCTTTTCAGGGGAGCTGGTGTGGATCTAGAGCAACCAGAATCACAAGTCTTCTTAGGTAGTTCGTCGGCACAGGGACCACAAGCCAGCTGGCAAGTGACCGGGCCAACGCGTTGAGCCAAATCGTGCCAAAGGGCCCCACGCAGCACTCGTCGAGTGTGGAGGGCTGAACTTCGGCTCAGGAGTAGCTCAGGGTGGGGGCTTCTCAAACCCCGGTGTACAGCTTCGAGGGTCACTCGTGGGCTGCACGGTCAGCGTCTCGTGGTCACTTCAAGATGGCGTGCCCCACGCTTCCGGTCACCTCCACGGGTCTCAGCTTTGCAGGGACTGTGGATCGGGCTGTTAGAAGCTGGGCAGGCTTGATCTCGTCGATCTCAGTCGCTCGAGTTCCGGCGGGAACTGCAACTAAGTAGACGTCGAGGGCTGGATGGTGCCTGCTGCTGCAGGGTGGTCACTCCTTGACCACAAGGGAGATTCTTCGGGCTTCCACGTTGAGATGGAGGGCGAAGGGTCCAGAATATCGTTTCAAATGTTTCTTCCAGGAAATCTGACGTGCATTGGCACTGCTCCCACTCTTATTCGAATCTGGTGGGCGTGATTACCTGCTAGGTCCCCTCCTATGGGTGGGACCCAGGAAGTGGGTGGATACACCCCCTTCCTTTGATCAAGGCCGCCCTGGCACGAGGGCTGGAGTGCCCCAGAACCGGTTTGGCCGGATTATGCAAGGGGCAGCCTTGTGCGCCCCAGGCAGTGTCTGGTTTCTTTCAAACCTCCCTGCTACAATACACTATCTCCTGTCTGGAGGGCGGTGACACCCTCCTGTGACAGGAAACCCTTTGTCCAGGACCCCCTTGACTGGGTTTCGGTCAGCTCCAGGGGTCCAGACATTTGTCTGTGGCAGAGGCATCCATTTTGTGGATCTTAAGGCCTTTGGAGAAATCAACCGCATTAAAGTGAAGTAACATGTCTTACCCCTCTAGAGGGGTGGAATGCCATCCCCGTCGCCAGAACTGGCGAGGGGATGGTATTCCAAAGCGTATGACACCTTACACGACATGTTTTGATAAAGCCAAACCAGAGTTGCTAAATAACCGCGAGGATTATAAGGCACTTAATAGTATATGGTATGGCATTATCCTGAAACAGCTTAGGGATTTGTTCCCGACGGCTGCAGACAGGCTCAGCTCATGCTAGAGCTCCATCTCACATAAAAACCACGCACCCAGCCTCCAGGATTGGTGAGGCCTTCCATAGGAGTGGCTCACAGGTTAATATGTGTCCAGATATAGGTTTAGATATAGGTATACTATATCTAAGCAAGGGGTGATTACACCACCTTACCCCAGCTGAGTGATCAGCCAGTTGTGTCAATTTAAGAACCAGCCAGGGGTGGCAAAAGATATGCTGCAGCCCCTGGTAGGCCTTGGTGGCTCCTATGCCCTGGGCACCTATAGTGCATTATACAGGGGCTGACAAGGAGTCCATTTCCAATTGTGGTATGTACCTAGGGTACATGGAATCCATTTTACAGAGAGAGCAGATGGCCTGGGGCCCTGATTAGCAGGGAACCAGGTCAACTAAGTCAAAAAACCAGCTAAACACAGGCAAAAAATCTGGGGTAACCATAGTCAGGTAGCCACCTTCCTACAGTGCTCATGCCTGGCTCTAGACCAGTCTTGCCCAGACAGCACGCAGGAAGGCCCAGCTCATCAGAAATGTCATAACTTCAATCGACGATACTGTAGTGTTTAAACATTCAACGTTGCAGAATATTGCACTGCTAGGCAATTACCTCTCAGCACGGGAGAATTATAGCTGATGTCCACCTTTCTGCCCAGATTTTGTTGGGTTTTTCCCAAGCACAGAGCTGTTTTCCATGGACAAGTTTCATAAGGTTTTACCTGACCAAATGTGTCCATGAGAAACCCACAAAGTGCAGTACTGTTACTCTTTTTGCAACACCCCTTAGATCAGAAACTCCAGTTTCTGCGCAAAATCGAATTTACAAACTTGTAATGAAGGTGTTTTTGGTGTCACAATGAAGGCATGATGTAATGTCAAGGCTTTTTGCTCAAATAACATTTGAGTTCTAAGATTGACAGTTCTATTTTGTAAAGGATGTTCTAAGTTTGGAATGAGAGTTCTAATTTAGAATTGAAAGAATTCCTTTAGAATGTAGATTGGAACACCGCTTCTAATTTGGAACGTTCGAACTATGTATGGAATGCAAATTCTACATTTGGAATGCCTCTTGCACAAAACATACATGTTTTTTTAAGGTTGAAGCAGCCAGCAGCTATGTGTGATATCTTAATTTTGTGAGTAGGAAACAGTACATCCCAAGACTACATATTCCTTGGGCACCATGACCCCCCAGGGTACCCAGAACTACCTTCTATTGAATGGATGTGTGTGTGCAATGCTCTTGAAGCCGTGTGTAGTTACACAAGAAGGAGTCTATGGGAGGCCAGGCCAGCAGAAAGGCTAACACAGACGAAGACTCAGAGCCCAGCCATAAGACCGCTGCCAGGCTCTGCTAGTCTGTGCAGAAGACTGATGTAAGGTGTCTTCTAACCCTTAGATCCCACCCTGCCATTTGAATACCTGAATCCCACCTGTGAAATGGGCAGAGCAGATAGGAAGAAACAGAATGACAAGCTGTGCATTCCTATGCAGTACACTAGGCCCATCTCACCATCGCCTTTACAGATTCTGTTAACATGTATGCAATAAAGAGAAAACAGGAAACCTTAATAATACGATTATTGTAACTGACTTCCTTCGCTCAATCTTCTGCTTCCGTGATGTTATGCGAAAGATGGACCTATATCTACCAACATAATGTATCACTGGTCCCCAAAGGCAGCCTTGAGTGTTATCAGCATTTCCCATCAATCGGTTGTGATGTCATCTCCTACACCACACCCCTGACCCTGGCAGGTGTAGGAAGGTGGCTACCTGACTATGGTTACCCCAGATTTTTTGCCTGTGTTTAGCTGGTTTTTGACTTAGTTGACCTGGTTCCCTGCTAATCAGGGCCCCAGGCCATCTGCTCTCTCTGTAAAATGGATTCCATGTACCCTAGGTACATACCACAAATTGGAAATGGACTCCTTGTCAGCCCCTGTATAATGCACTATAGGTGCCCAGGGCATAGGAGCCACTAAGGCCTACCAGGGGCTGCAGCATATCTTTTGCCACCCCTGGCTGGTTCTTAAATTGACACAACTGGCTGATCACTCAGCTGGGGTAAGGTGGTGTACACACCCCTTGCTTAGATATAGTATACCTATGTCTAAACCTATATCTGGACACATGTAAACCTGTGAGCCACTCCTATAGACAGGCCTCACCAATCCTGGAGGCTGGGTGCATGGTTTTTATGTGAGATGGAGCTCTAGCATGAGCTGAGCCTGTCTGCAGCCGTCGGGAACAAATCCCTAAGCTGTTTCAGGATAATGCCATACCATATACTATTAAGTGCCTTATAATCCTCGCGGTTATTTAGCAACTCTGGTTTGGCTTTATCAAAACATGTCGTGTAAGGTGTCATACGCTTTGGAATACCATCCCCTCGCCAGTTCTGGCGACGGGGATGGCATTCCACCCCTCTAGAGGGGTAAGACATGTTACTTCACTTTAATGCGGTTGATTTCTCCAAAGGCCTTAAGATCCACAAAATGGATGCCTCTGCCACAGACAAATGTCTGGACCCCTGGAGCTGACCGAAACCCAGTCAAGGGGGTCCTGGACAAAGGGTTTCCTGTCACAGGAGGGTGTCACCGCCCTCCAGACAGGAGATAGTGTATTGTAGCAGGGAGGTTTGAAAGAAACCAGACACTGCCTGGGGCGCACAAGGCTGCCCCTTGCATAATCCGGCCAAACCGGTTCTGGGGCACTCCAGCCCTCGTGCCAGGGCGGCCTGGATCAAAGGAAGGGGGTGTATCCACCCACTTCCTGGGTCCCACCCATAGGAGGGGACCTAGCAGGTAATCACGCCCACCAGATTCGAATAAGAGTGGGAGCAGTGCCAAGGCACATCAGATTTCCTGGAAGAAACATTTGAAACGATATTCTGGACCCTTCGCCCTCCATCTCAACGTGGAAGCCCGAAGAATCTCCCTTGTGGTCAAGGAGTGACCACCCTGCAGCAGCAGGCACCATCCAGCCCTCGACGTCTACTTGGTTGCAGTTCCCGCCGGAACTCGAGCGACTGAGATCGACGAGATCAAGCCTGCCCAGCTTCTAACAGCCCGATCCACAGTCCCTGCAAAGCTGAGACCCGTGGAGGCGACCGGAAGCGTGGGGCACGCCATCTTGAAGTGACCACGAGACGCTGACCGTGCAGCCCACGAGTGACCCTCGAAGCTGTACACCGGGGTTTGAGAAGCCCCCACCCTGAGCTACTCCTGAGCCGAAGTTCAGCCCTCCACACTCGACGAGTGCTGCGTGGGGCCCTTTGGCACGATTTGGCTCAACGCGTTGGCCCGGTCACTTGCCAGCTGGCTTGTGGTCCCTGTGCCGACGAACTACAAAAGAAGACTCGTGATTCTGGTTGCTCCAGATCCACACCAGCTCCCCTGAAAGGGAGCCCCGACTCTGACCTTCCTGGTCCGAGTAAGACGCCATCTTCCAATCCCGCGTGGATTGCTCTTACCAAGGCTTGTTTGCTCCAAACCGGAAGCCGACTGCACCGACGGTGAGAGCCTGCGTGGGACAGATCGTGACCTGCTCCTGGACGTCGCAGATGCCCCAGAGCCCACGTGACAGCGAAGAGAAGCGCCTCGACGACCACCTGATTGCGCCCGACATTGCCTGGTTCCGTCCTGGTTCCACCCTGGTCACTGCTGAGTGACCCAGACTCTGTCCCCTCTGCTTTCAGGTACTCTACAACTTGAGTCCACCCTTGGACTCCACCGGACACTTCGTCTTCACCCTGCCTGCAGCCCTTTCAGCTTCAAGCACCAAGAGCCTGCGTGTCAAAACCCGACGCCACTTCGACCCTGTGCACCCACTTCCTGTGGGTGAGGTAACTTTGCTCCGCCGGTGTTCCCACACTGGTGCACACCTCTAGGGTCTGTGTGTTAAGTTTTGTTCCTCTAGGTTCAGCGGAAGTGTCCTTAAACTTTAACTATTTGACTTTTACGCACCATTGGTTAACATTGGTGCATGCGTGCGCTTTCCGCACATCTCCCGAATCCCGAGGGCCATTCCCGACTTCAGCATTGCTTGTCCTGACTGCTCCCAGCGATTCCCTAGGCCCTAGGCCTAACCACTGTTCGAGTGGCCTCTCTTATACCACTTGTTTAGTATATGGTTTGAGTGGCCCCCTGCCCTCATCCATAATTGTGCAACTTTGTATGTTTAAACAGTGCTTTTGATTTAACGCTTGTGCCCCTTTATTCATAAAGAATACTGGGGATTGTTTTTAGTAATAAACACATATATTTTTATAATATACACTTGTGTGGTGTCCTTTCATTTGGTATTACAGGATTGTATGTGGTAAAACAGCTCGCTTAACACGACCTCTTAAGTTAAGCCTTTAGGCTGCTTAGTCCATGCTACCCCTAGGATAGCTTGTCTAATAAGGTTGACTTACAACCAGACACCATAAGGGATTGTTTGGTCAGGTAGTAGGTGGTTCCAGAATTGGAAACATCCCCTACCAGGCCAACTTCTCACATTGGTGAGCAGCGGTGCGGATTTGAGCTTGCTGTTGTTTTACCATTGCAATCTTTATATCAAATTGAAAGATCACATCAAGTACCTCTAGGTACATATAAAATCAAAAGCTTAGCATATTAAGTTCTACTGAACTTAGTAGTTGTAGGTTGAAGGGAGTAGCACACCCCTGACTACAACTCACTAGCAAGGTCCAGTAGGAAAACACTTAGTGTAGGTAAGTGCACCACTTACACCTCACTAGTAACCATGTCCGACACAGGAAAGGCCTCAGGGTCTAGTCCTGTGACAGTTGACCCTACCCAGGCAACTTCTGGATATGACAAACTAACCCGCAGAGACTTGATTGTCTTGTGCAAAGCAAGAGGGTTAAAAAGGGGCAGAAGCCCCACCTGCCTAATCCTGATAGGACTCCTAGAACAGGATGACTTAGAGAGGGCAAAAGCAGCTTCCCTAGATACAGGAACTGAAGGGAACCCCCCTGCAGTTGATCCCCCTGAAGAGGAGGATGATGATGACTTGGATGAGGACTCAGAAGTTGAGGACTTAGAAGTACAGGATCAGGGTAGCCAGGTTCCAGTTGGTAGGCTTAGCCAGGCCAACTTGGACCTACTGGGGAATGGAGAGGGCCAGCACCTCCCCAGAACCCAACATGTGATTCTCCCAGGCAACAGAAGAGTGAGATCTCCCTCAGGGGACTCTCATCTTTCTAGTGCCTCCAGAGAATCAGAGAGAGGCATGAGTGCTTCTCAGAAAGCTGAGCATAGGGCTAGAATGAGGGCTGTCAGACTCCAGATAGAGAGAGAGGAGGTAGCCCTGAGTCAAGCTAAGCTTACCTTAGCTCAAGCTAAACTTGCCTTGGCAAGAGAGCAAAAATTGTGTGGCTTAGATGCCACTGGTGGCAGCAATATTCCTAAAGAGAAACCCAGGTCCTATGATAGTAGAAACCTGACAAAGATTGTGCCCCCCTACAAGGAAGGGGATGACATCCACAAATGGATGACTGCTCTTGAGAGAGCCTGCATGGTACAGCAGGTTCCTGAGGAACAGTGGGCAGCAATCTTATGGTACTCCTTTTCAGAGAAAGGGAGAGACAAGCTCCTCACTGTTAGACATGAGGATGCAAACAATTACAAAGTCCTGAAGAGTGTTCTGATAGATGGGTTTGGCTTAACCACTGAACAGTACAGGTTCAAGTTCAGAGACACCCAGAAGACACAGACTCAGGACTGGACTGATTTTGTAGATTGTGCTACTAAGGCTCTGGAGGGTTGGCTACATGGCAGCAAAGTACATGACTTTACAGGATTGTATAATTTGATTATGAGGGAGCAGATCCTAAGTAATTGTCAGAACCAGCTCTTACACCAGCACCTGGTAGACTCTGATCTGACCTCTCCCCAAGAATTGGGAAAGAAGGCAGACAAATGGGTCAGAACCAGGATTAGGCCTAAGAATCAGGACAGTAACCAGAAGAAGGAGTCTACCAAGCCTCAAGATAAGGGTGGGGATAAAAGTAAAGAAAAGACTTCCCCAGGGCCCCAAAACTCCAAGGATGGGGGTGGGTCCCAAGACACTTCTTCAACTGAGAAAAAACCCTATTGTTATCCCTGTAAACAGGTGGGGCATTACAAAACAGACAGCTGTTGTCCCAAGAATAACAATAAAGAAAATATACCTCCAAAGCCAGCTTCAACACCTCCTGTTACTGTCAGCAGTAATCCCCCAGGAAGTGGAAGCACACCCAGGAATCTGGGTGGGTTTACTTTTGGAAATCAGGTGGACCCTGGCCTATCCAGGTCCCCATCACCCAATGATCTTGTTTATGAGGCTGGCATGGGGTTTGCCAACTTCTCTGCTTGCCCAAATACTTTGAGCAAGTATAGACAAGAACCCATCATCAATGGTTTAAGAGTTGAAGCTTTTAGAGACACAGGGGCTAGCATCACCATGGTGGCTGGTGGCATAGTCCCCTCTAAGCAACTTTTACCTGGTGCCACATACCAGGTAATAAACATTGATGGCATCCAAACAAATCATCCCATGGCAGTAGTAAGTCTCAGCTGGGGAGGTGTCACTGGCCCAAAGAGAGTGGCAGTGTCCCCAAACTTGCCTGTAGACTGTCTACTGGGTAATGATTTAGAAATCTCAGCCTGGGCTGGGGTTGAACAGGAAATCCATTCTAGGATGGTAAATTCCAATGGAAAGGTTAGTGGGGCTGTAATGGCTACAGCCCCAATTCAAGATGTCCTTCCTGAAAAGGTTGGTAGGGCGGAGATACTCCCTGCCCCATCTTTAGCAAAAGCTCTTCCTGAACAGAATAGCAAAGCTGTTATGATAACAGCAGAAACCCAAACTGAGTCTCCTCCTGAAAAGGTTGGTGGGGCTGTGATGGCCACAGCCCAAACTCAAACTGACACGTGTGTTGTGAAACCTGAAATGATGGATAACTCCACACAAACTGAGAGCATGGAGGAGGAAGAGAAATCTCCCCCTCACCAGACTTTAGGACAGGATCAGCCTCCTCAGGGAACTGATCTTACCCCTGATGAAGGAGCTGCCCCAGAGGTGGTTGGGCCTAGCCTGACAGAACCTCTGATGTCAGTGGACCCTTCTCAGGTGGGACCCAGTCTGGAGCAGGTAACCTGCCCCTCTCTACCTTGCCTTAGCCAGCCCAGGGCTGCAGAGGACAAGAAGGACAGTGAGACCCAGAGGGCCCCCTGTCAAATAAAGCACCCCCATCAAAAGATTAGGTGCACCAAAACTAGTAGCCCTAGTAAGGTGAAAACTTTAAAAACTCCTGAGGGAGCCCCCTTAAAAACAGTTAGGGACCTCCCACAGATGGATTCTGTTGGGCACAGCCAAACCTGGGACCCAAGGGGCCCAAACCTGAACTGTCCCTCCAGCAAGCCAAACAGAGGGGCCCAGCCTCCAGCTTTAGGTAGCCAGAGGTTGACCCTGAGAGCACAGTGCAACTCAGTTAAAGAGAGAAAGGCACACATGGTGGAAGATAATGGGAGGAAGCTAAGCCCTAAATTAGTAGGGCCTCGCTTCAATACTCCATATCCAAACCAGCCTTTAACTTTGCATAAACACACCCAAGGTAGTGATTCCCTATGGTGGAGACCCTCTAATACCCAAAGGGTGAGGGACTGCTTAGTGGACCATGAGACAGGGGGTACCCATGCTAGTGCAGGTACTTCCTTATATGGCCACTCAGGCAATATAGGCTTACCTGGCCAAGGATAGCCTTATCTCCTTTCGTTTGGGGGGGGGTTATGTAGGAAGGTGGCTACCTGACTATGGTTACCCCAGATTTTTTGCCTGTGTTTAGCTGGTTTTTGACTTAGTTGACCTGGTTCCCTGCTAATCAGGGCCCCAGGCCATCTGCTCTCTCTGTAAAATGGATTCCATGTACCCTAGGTACATACCACAAATTGGAAATGGACTCCTTGTCAGCCCCTGTATAATGCACTATAGGTGCCCAGGGCATAGGAGCCACTAAGGCCTACCAGGGGCTGCAGCATATCTTTTGCCACCCCTGGCTGGTTCTTAAATTGACACAACTGGCTGATCACTCAGCTGGGGTAAGGTGGTGTACACACCCCTTGCTTAGATATAGTATACCTATGTCTAAACCTATATCTGGACACATGTAAACCTGTGAGCCACTCCTATAGACAGGCCTCACCAATCCTGGAGGCTGGGTGCATGGTTTTTATGTGAGATGGAGCTCTAGCATGAGCTGAGCCTGTCTGCAGCCGTCGGGAACAAATCCCTAAGCTGTTTCAGGATAATGCCATACCATATACTATTAAGTGCCTTATAATCCTCGCGGTTATTTAGCAACTCTGGTTTGGCTTTATCAAAACATGTCGTGTAAGGTGTCATACGCTTTGGAATACCATCCCCTCGCCAGTTCTGGCGACGGGGATGGCATTCCACCCCTCTAGAGGGGTAAGACATGTTACTTCACTTTAATGCGGTTGATTTCTCCAAAGGCCTTAAGATCCACAAAATGGATGCCTCTGCCACAGACAAATGTCTGGACCCCTGGAGCTGACCGAAACCCAGTCAAGGGGGTCCTGGACAAAGGGTTTCCTGTCACAGGAGGGTGTCACCGCCCTCCAGACAGGAGATAGTGTATTGTAGCAGGGAGGTTTGAAAGAAACCAGACACTGCCTGGGGCGCACAAGGCTGCCCCTTGCATAATCCGGCCAAACCGGTTCTGGGGCACTCCAGCCCTCGTGCCAGGGCGGCCTGGATCAAAGGAAGGGGGTGTATCCACCCACTTCCTGGGTCCCACCCATAGGAGGGGACCTAGCAGGTAATCACGCCCACCAGATTCGAATAAGAGTGGGAGCAGTGCCAAGGCACATCAGATTTCCTGGAAGAAACATTTGAAACGATATTCTGGACCCTTCGCCCTCCATCTCAACGTGGAAGCCCGAAGAATCTCCCTTGTGGTCAAGGAGTGACCACCCTGCAGCAGCAGGCACCATCCAGCCCTCGACGTCTACTTGGTTGCAGTTCCCGCCGGAACTCGAGCGACTGAGATCGACGAGATCAAGCCTGCCCAGCTTCTAACAGCCCGATCCACAGTCCCTGCAAAGCTGAGACCCGTGGAGGCGACCGGAAGCGTGGGGCACGCCATCTTGAAGTGACCACGAGACGCTGACCGTGCAGCCCACGAGTGACCCTCGAAGCTGTACACCGGGGTTTGAGAAGCCCCCACCCTGAGCTACTCCTGAGCCGAAGTTCAGCCCTCCACACTCGACGAGTGCTGCGTGGGGCCCTTTGGCACGATTTGGCTCAACGCGTTGGCCCGGTCACTTGCCAGCTGGCTTGTGGTCCCTGTGCCGACGAACTACAAAAGAAGACTCGTGATTCTGGTTGCTCCAGATCCACACCAGCTCCCCTGAAAGGGAGCCCCGACTCTGACCTTCCTGGTCCGAGTAAGACGCCATCTTCCAATCCCGCGTGGATTGCTCTTACCAAGGCTTGTTTGCTCCAAACCGGAAGCCGACTGCACCGACGGTGAGAGCCTGCGTGGGACAGATCGTGACCTGCTCCTGGACGTCGCAGATGCCCCAGAGCCCACGTGACAGCGAAGAGAAGCGCCTCGACGACCACCTGATTGCGCCCGACATTGCCTGGTTCCGTCCTGGTTCCACCCTGGTCACTGCTGAGTGACCCAGACTCTGTCCCCTCTGCTTTCAGGTACTCTACAACTTGAGTCCACCCTTGGACTCCACCGGACACTTCGTCTTCACCCTGCCTGCAGCCCTTTCAGCTTCAAGCACCAAGAGCCTGCGTGTCAAAACCCGACGCCACTTCGACCCTGTGCACCCACTTCCTGTGGGTGAGGTAACTTTGCTCCGCCGGTGTTCCCACACTGGTGCACACCTCTAGGGTCTGTGTGTTAAGTTTTGTTCCTCTAGGTTCAGCGGAAGTGTCCTTAAACTTTAACTATTTGACTTTTACGCACCATTGGTTAACATTGGTGCATGCGTGCGCTTTCCGCACATCTCCCGAATCCCGAGGGCCATTCCCGACTTCAGCATTGCTTGTCCTGACTGCTCCCAGCGATTCCCTAGGCCCTAGGCCTAACCACTGTTCGAGTGGCCTCTCTTATACCACTTGTTTAGTATATGGTTTGAGTGGCCCCCTGCCCTCATCCATAATTGTGCAACTTTGTATGTTTAAACAGTGCTTTTGATTTAACGCTTGTGCCCCTTTATTCATAAAGAATACTGGGGATTGTTTTTAGTAATAAACACATATATTTTTATAATATACACTTGTGTGGTGTCCTTTCATTTGGTATTACAGGATTGTATGTGGTAAAACAGCTCGCTTAACACGACCTCTTAAGTTAAGCCTTTAGGCTGCTTAGTCCATGCTACCCCTAGGATAGCTTGTCTAATAAGGTTGACTTACAACCAGACACCATAAGGGATTGTTTGGTCAGGTAGTAGGTGGTTCCAGAATTGGAAACATCCCCTACCAGGCCAACTTCTCACAGCAGGTTTGTGACATCATGTACTACATCACACCCCTGGGTCTGGCAGGCTTTATGACATCATTCACCTCTTTGGTATATATAGAGTTAATGAAGGTGTTTTTGGTGTCACAATGAAGGCATGATGTAATGTCCAGGCTTTTTGCTCAAATAACATTTGAGTTCTAAGATTGACAGTTCTATTTTGTAAAGGATGTTCTAAGTTTGGAATGAGAGTTCTAATTTGGAATTGAAAGAATTCCTTTAGAATGTAGATTGGAACAGCGCTTCTAATTTGGAACGTTCGAACTATGTATGGAATGCAAATTCTACATTTGGAATGCCTCTTGCACAAAACATTCATTTTTTTAAGGTTGAAGCAGCCAGCAGCTTTGTGTGGTATCTTGATTTTGGGAGTAGAAAACAGTACATCCCAAGACTACATATTCCTTGTGCACCTTGACCCCCCAGGGTATCCAGAACTACCTTCTATTGAATGCATGTGTGTGTGCAATGCTCTTGAAGCCGTGCATAGTTACACAAGAAGGAGTCTATGGGAGGCCAGGCCAGCAGACAGGCTAACACAGACGAAGACTCAGATCCCAGCCATAAGACCGCTGCCAGGCTCTGCTAGTCAGTGCAGAAGACTGATGTAAGGTGTCTTCTAACCCTTAGATGCCACCCTGCCATTTGAATACCTGAATCACACCTGTGAAATGGGCAGAGCAGATAGGAAGAAACAGAATGACAAGCTGTGCATTCCTGTGCAGTACACTAGGCCCATCTCACCATCGATTTTACAGATTCTGTTAACATGTATGCAATAAAGAGAAAACAGGAAACCTTAATAATAAGATTATTGTAACTGACTTCCTTCGCTCAATCTTCTGCTTCCGTGATGTTATGCGAAAGATGGACCTATATCTACCAACATAATGTATCACTGGTCCCCAAAGGCAGCCTTGAGTGTTATCAGCATTTCCCATCAATCGGTTGTGATGTCATCTCCTACACCACACCCCTGACCCTGGCAGGTTTGTGACATCATGTACTACATCACACCCCTGGGTCTCGCAGGCTTTATGACATCATTCACCTCTTTGCTATATATAGAGGCATAGTCGGAGATGCCTGCAGTGTGTGTGCAGTCTGTGGACTGGGCTATGAATGGTGTGAAAGAGGGGTGAATGGGGGACTTGGGGGCACCGAGCTAACATCAGACTCACAGGATGGCCGCGGCAGTTTTGCTTCTCGTGGCCTCTGCCATGTGTTGTTTGGTCGTTCAGTGGGAGAAAACAGGCAGCACCTCGCCGACCGCCAGAGAGATGCACTTTGAGGTGGGGGCGGAGCCTTCCATAAGGTGTGGTAAGGGCTTATGAGGTTCCTTGTCGTTGCAGTAAACAGCTTTTAATAGCAATTCCTGGGGTTCTCTTTGCAGGTGAATTGAATTTTGCCTTGAGCGCCAGGAACTTTGGCACCGCCCCTATCTGGAGCTGGGTGCGGAATGTCTGTGGGTCTAATGGGAAGCACGGTAGTATGAATGAAGGTGTGAATGGGGGACTTGGGGGCACTGAGCTAACATCAGACTCACAGGATGGCCGCGGCAGTTCTGCCTCTCAAGGCCTCTGCCATGTGTTGTTTGGTTGTTCAGTGGGAGAAAACAGGCAGCACCTCGCAGACCACCAGAGAGATGCACTTTGAGGTGGGGGGGGACGGAGCTTTCCATAAGGTGTGGGAAGGCCTTATGAGGTTCCGTGTAGTTGCAGTAAACAACTTTTAATAGCAATTCCTGGGGTTCTCTTTGCAGGCAAATTGAATTTTGCCTTTCGCTCCAAGAACTCTGGCACCGCCCCTATCTGGAGCGGGGTGCGGAATGTCTGTGAGTCTAATGGGAAGCACGGTAGTATGAATGAAGGTGTGAATGGGGGACTTGACCAGATCAGATGCAATTTGTTTCCCTGACATAATTTTAGATTGAGTACAAAGAAATCAAATATTTCCCAAAAAACAATCATCCATGTTGTGTTTCATTATTTCATGATCACCAGGACCTCCCAGGGGCAAGGCGACGGCGACAGAGACTCCGGTGGCAGAAGGTGAACAGGAGCAGTCCCTTGCAGGCTCTTCTGCTGGCCCCAGTAAGTTGTTCTATTGTTATATTAATACTTATACTTCCCTAACTTTTACAGCTCCTATTCATTACAAACTGGTTCCTAATAATTCTATGTTTTACAAAATAGTCTTTGATCTTCTTCTAATGTGGACTACTTTCTACATTCTTATCCTGCCTCTACCATCACTCTCTGTGCTACTACTATTTACAATTATGAGTCGGTCTGTGTAGGTAGCTAAGCTTGTCCATTCGGCAAACGGTGTGAAACAAAACTCTGATACAGCAATAGCTCTAGGCACTGAGTGCAGTCCTCTGGGTTGCCCTTGCTGTCTATTCCAGTCTTCTTAATGTAAGTGCTTTGACAATTTCCAACAACAAAATGTCATTGTTTACACCAAGTAAAAGGTAGCAGTTGCCTTTTTGATTTGAGAGGAGCACATCCCATACCGCTACTGTTTCAGGGACTATTCTTCACACAAAGAAGTATGAACAAGATAAATAGGACATTGTTGATGATAGGTGCAGTTCGACTTTCGACATACCTCAGTCCGAACAGAAGTTGAACCCCCATTCCCCTGACCGACTATCTAGAATGTCTGACCAATGATTTTACGACCCAGAAGAACAGAAGAAGAGAGACTACCTCCGAGTCCTGGCCTATCTGAGTTACTGAAACATGACTGCCAAGTGCAGTAGTTCAAACCATTCCGCTCACTCACTCGTGAACAAAAACCACACAGTGTTTGTTAGTTTTTAATTTTTATTTTCAATTGAGAAATGAAAACATTATTTCTTTATTTTTAATAGCGTAGTATTCTTATGGATGAAGATGACGTTAAAGTTTACTTTAAACAACATTCCCATGAATGAAATTAGTATGACTCAAACTTAAAAATAGTTAACACTAACAGACACAGGAAATTAGTAGAATAACTGTGTGTGAGCCCCCACCTTCTTTAAAGTACTTAAGTACTGCTGGTGGTGACTCAGTAGTAGTTGGTGAATCGTCTGGCTGAAGGGCAATGGAATCTTCTTTCTGTAATGAGAAAAATGGTGCACGTTAAGCAAGCATTAATCAGTTGTCAAAAGAAGAAGTGTAGCATTTAATGGAATAAGCATCTAAAAGGTTAACACCCTCCCCAAAACCGTAACATTTTTCCAATCCCAGAAATACAAAATGTGTTATGTAACATTTCCTTCCATTACGAGACAAAATAGGGGGTTGTGTATGGCATCTGAAAATATGACATGTTTTTCCTAGACGTCACAACATCTGATGCGGCACAGATGACCATCCGTGCTGGGGCCAGCAGTGCGGAGGGGTCCACTCTGGATGCGGCGGTGCCAACAGGAGGAGCTGGGGGGGAAGGCTCAGCGGCGGCGGATGGTGGTAAGTTATTATAATACTTACTTATTATATTTTTTTTGAGTAGGCTCGTAAAGGAGTGTATGATGTACTGTACAGTAGTACACAGTACACTAGTATAAGTACACTGTACTGTCAAGAACATTTACTAATTTATAACTACTTTTTGGGCTATCACGGAGAAGACAGTCAACCTTGACTTGTAATAGCATTAGTGGCTGTACTTCTCTGGTAACCAATGGTCCCCTCTATTTCACTTGAACTCAGCTGGCCAATTTTTATTTTAAAGCCAAGTCATATCAGATCAGATGTAGTTTAGGGATGTGAAGAACGAAAAGCTAAAGAAGAGTGAAACGAAGGACGAGCGAGTCTTAATATTTATTTATGACTGTAAAAAATGGTTTTGTTGAATGCAATTCAACATAAGAAAGAATACAGCGGTTTCCAAAATATAATGAAAAGGGTGTAAGTTGGTTGTTAACAAAAAGAAATTTTGGTACATTTGAGACATTAAGAAGAATCATAGACGTACTTTGTAAGCCTGGATGTTATCTTCTTTATCCTCCTCGTCGATAGCAGAGGTGTATGATGTAGTAGCGCAGACGCTGAGTGGATGAAGTATGGCCAGTGGCAGTGCCACCCCTATAGAAAAGTAAGACATTCCTATTCCCACCTGCATGTACTGCTTAAAGTACTGCGAGTCTGCATCATCATGGCCTGTGTCTGTATTTCTTGGGTTAAAGCTGAGTGAGCTGCCATTATGGCGGCTACCACAAGTTCACGTACCAGTAATTTCTTTTGCAAAACAAGAGAAAAAAGTAAAAAGGCATTTTTTAGTACTATCTGACTATGTATGTACTAGTAGTGAGTCCACCTATAGTGCTGCTTGTGGAATTCCTGAAACTCACAGTGTCACAGGCTTACAAAGACGGCGGAAAGATACAGGCCAAAATGTTTTACTGTGTTTGCTACTTGCTGGTGTTACTGAGTGTCACAGGCTCTGTAGAAATGACTGTCCCCTTTTTGGAGCCTCGCTGGGCTCTGAATAAACAAATGGCCCCTGAGAATCTCTGGGCTCTCAAAGATAGTTGTGGCGCCTGAGCCCCTCGTGGGCTCTCAGTAAATCAAAATGCCCCCTTGAGCCTTTCAGGCTCATACACAAAATACGGCCGTTGGAGTCCCTCCGGGACTCAAGAGAACAAATGGCTCTGGGCGTTGGAGTCCCTCTTCGGGGGACTCGAAAGGAAATGATGCCACCCAGAGCCTCTCGCGGCCCTGAAGAAATGCCCCAGTAACGTAGGAGCCCGCCCGGGGCTCAAATCTGCAGGGAGGCCCCCCCGGGGCCTCTCAGGCTCTTTGACAACAAAGCCCTGGTACTGGAGGGGAGGGCGGGCGCCGGCAATGTGCCCCGACGCCCTCCTCCCTAGACGGGAACACCGAGCCCCACTTACCCGGTTTCTGGTGGGCGCTCCCAGGGTCTCCAGGCTCCTTCTCTTCCTCGGCAGCTGCGGGGCTCTCCCCACACCACGGTTGCCCCGCTGCTGGACAGAAGGCTTCTCTCTCTCCTGGGTGAGTGCACCGGATCCCAGGGTCGGCTCCCGGTAGCTTCCGGCTCCCTCCTTCCTGTCCCGGGCTGGCAGCCAATCAGAGCGCGGCCTGGGGAATGAGGTCACGGCCTGCCTGACTTCCTGTACGGCCGGGCGGCGACGGGGAAAACTTCACAGGGCAATGCCGGGTGGGCACCGGCCTTAAGCTCAATAAAGCGCTCCCAAAGCGCTCGTGACAGGGTAAAGCACAAGGTCCTTGGCAGGGTGGGCACCTGCCAGGGGACTGTCAAATCGGCAAAAAGTGGCGTGGGCAGCCACGAAAAGGGAAAGTAAAGCGCTCCCAGCGCTCAAAGACGATTCGCAGCGCTCTCAGCGCTAGGGGTGCAGGCACAGCGCTCCCAAGCGCTAGGGGCACAGCAAAGTTCCTTAAAGCAGGCAGGGGGCAAGGCTGGGCCCAGAGCCAGCTCACTGGGTCTCCAGGCAGGGAGATAATCCAAGTGGCGGTCTTCCTGGCCCCAGCAACAGCAGCAGCCCCCTCAGGCAGGATCCTGGCAGAGAACAGTTTGTGTGGCGACACAGCCCCATTTTTATGCACCACATTCCTTTGTCTGTAGGTGCAGGGTGGGGGAGAAAACAGTCACAGCTGGTTTTGGAGCACCCTTGATGTGCTCATCACCTCACTCTATTCACTGGCAGGGCTAGGGTCGTTAGACGCACCACAGGGGGCGGGGCCAGCATTGTGTGGGGAAAGCCCAGCCCCATCAGGAACCAGGTGCAGCCCTCCCCTCACATCAGCATGCTGATCTGAGCACTCACCACTGGGCAGACCCATCCAGACATCCTGGATCCTGGTATCCCAGCCAACTCCAGCCAATCACACACCAGCACCCTCACAGCCATCTACCACTTCGCCGCGCTGGCGCTGCTACTAGCGCTGCTACTAGCGCCGAGTACTTTTTAAAACTTCCTGTTTTGCATTTGGGTTCGTTTTTCTGTTTCATTCTTCCCTGATTTTAGCCTGCCTGCTTGCTGCCAGCGCCCCCTTCTCCCCTTACCTGCACCTTAAAAACGGCATTTTCTGCCTGCCAAGCACCACCACTTTGGTGGGTCCGGGTCCTGGGGGTCATTTTGGGCGCCATCTTTGTTTGGGCTACTTCAGCCAGCGGCGGCCGCCATCTTGGAGCGGACTCGCACGCTCAGGCTTGATTGGAGCGCCTACTGAAGGCGGGCTCTAGCGTGGTGCTGGTTAGACCATCTACCACTTCGCCGCGCTCGCGCTGCTACTAGCGCCGAGTACTTTTTAAAACTTCCTGTTTTGCATTTGGGTTCGTTTTTCTGTTTCATTCTTCCCTGATTTTAGCCTGCCTGCTTGCTGCCAGCGCCCCCTTCTCCCCTTACCTGCACCTTAAAAACGGCATTTTCTGCCTGCCAAGCACCACCACTTTGGTGGGTCCGGGTCCTGGGGGTCATTTTGGGCGCCATATTTGTTTGGGCTACTTCAGCCAGCGGCGGCCGCCATCTTGGAGCGGACTCACACGCTCAGGCTTGATTGGAGCGCCTACTTAAGGCGGGCTCTAGCGTGGTGCTGGTTAGACCATCTACCACTTCGCCGCGCTCGCGCTGCTACTAGCGCCGAGTACTTTTTAAAACTTCCTGTTTTGCATTTGGGTTCGTTTTTCTGTTTCATTCTTCCCTGATTTTAGCCTGCCTGCTTGCTGCCAGCGCCCCCTTCTCCCCTTACCTGCACCTTAAAAACGGCATTTTCTGCCTGCCAAGCACCACCACTTTGGTGGGTCCGGGTCCTGGGGGTCATTTTGGGCGCCATCTTTGTTTGGGCTACTTCAGCCAGCGGCGGCCGCCATCTTGGAGCGGACTCGCACGCTCAGGCTTGATTGGAGCGCCTACTTAAGGCAGGCTCTAGCATGGTGCTGGTTAGACCATCTACCACTTCGCCGCGCTCGCGCTGCTACTAGCGCCGAGTACTTTTTAAAACATCCTGTTTTGCATTTGGGTTCGTTTTTCTGTTTCATTCTTCCCTGATTTTAGCCTGCCTGCTTGCTGCCAGCGCCCCCTTCTCCCCTTACCTGCACCTTAAAAACGGCATTTTCTGCCTGCCAAGCACCACCACTTTGGTGGGTCCGGGTCCTGGGGGTCATTTTGGGCGCCATCTTTGTTTGGGCTACTTCAGCCAGCGGCGGCCGCCATCTTGGAGCGGACTCGCACGCTCAGGCTTGATTGGAGCGCCTACTTAAAGTCGCTCCCTCACGCGCAGCGTGACGCGCAGGTGGACGCCCTCGCTTAGCCTGAGTCGTGCCGGAGTCCTGCCCGTCTGCGCCCGTCAGCGTCCCGGAGGCGTCGGGGCGGCGGGGGACCCCGGTCCGGCAATACTCTGGCTGAGATGATTTGCTATTCCTCTGCGTCATTGCGGGACATGCGGGGCCATTCTAGCTCTTGCCGCTCCATTTTCCCGGGGCGGTTTAGGGGCAAACGACGCTGTCCGGGCTGTGGTCGGACGCCTTCCTGGATTTGTGCTACGGTTCCTCACCCGGCAACAGCTGGCGTGAAGCATCTTTGCCTGCTGCTGAACACGAGGTCGGTAGGGCGCCACGCCCTGCACATTTACGATCTTCTGGTCAGGGAAAATCCCCTGTGCTTGCTACTGACCGAAACTTGGCTGGGAGAGGCTTCCAATCCGGACGTCTTCTCAGCCATTCCTCCTGCGTACAATATCTTCCGGCAGGACAGAGTTAAGGGCAGGGGAGGGGGAGTGGCGGTTGTGGTGAAAAAGAGCGTCTCCTGCTCGGTGCTTCCCCTGAACTCCATTGGGAATGCCGAGTCGCTCGCCTTCACGCTCAGACTGTCCCCAGGTCAGGCCTTGAAGGGGTTGTTGGTTTATAGACCACCAGGCCCGGTGGGTTCCTTTTTGGAGGATCTGCAGACAGCCGTCTCTGAGCTGGCGCTGACCACACAGCATTGTGTTGTGGCCGGTGATTTCAACTTCCACCTTTACACGGCGGACGACCCTGTTGCGGCCAAATTGCTGGATGTAGCCGTACGCTATATAAAAGCTACTTAACATAACAACATAACATAACATAACAGCACACGTACAGCCATGTCTAGAAGTGGTACTTCCCCACTAGACACTGTAGGAAGGTGGCTACCTGACTATGGTTACCCCAGATTTGTTGCCTGTGTTTAGCTGGTTTTTTGACTTAGTTGACCTGGTTCCCTGCTAATCAGGGCCCCAGGCCATCTGCTCTCTCTGTAAAATGGATTCCATGTACCCTAGGTACATACCACAATTGAAAATGGACTCCTTGTCAGCCCCTGTATAATGCACTATAGGTGCCCAGGGCATAGGAGCCACCAAGGCCTACCAGGGGCTGCAGCATATCTTTTGCCACCCCTGGCTGGTTCTTAAATTTACACAACTGGCTGATCACTCAGCTGGGGTAAGGTGGTGTAATCACCCCTTACTTAGATATAGTATACCTATATCTAAACCTATATCTGGACACATATAAACCTGTGAGCCACTCCTATGGAAGGCCTCATCAATCCTGGAGGCAGAGTGCGTGGTTTAATGTGAGATGGAGCTCTAGCATGAGCTGAGCCTGTCTGCAGCTGTCGGGAACAACTCCCTAAGCTGTTTCAGGATAATGCCATACCATATACTCTTAAGTGCCTTATAATCCTCGCGGTTATATAGCAACTCTGGTTTGGCTTTATCAAAACATGTTGTGTAAGGTGTTCTGGCGACGGGGATAGCATTCCACCCCTCTAGAGGGGTAAGACATGTTACTTTACTTAAATGCGGTTAATTTCTAAAAGGACCTTAGATCCACAAAATGGATGCCTCTGCCACAGACAAGAGTCTGACCCCCTGCAGCTGACCGAAACTCAGCCAAATGGGGCCTGGACAAAGGGTTTCCTGTCGCAGGGGGGTGTTACCACCCTCCAGACAGGAGATAGTGGATTGTAGCAGGGAGGTTTGAAAGAAACCAGACACTGCTTGGGGCGCACAAGGCTGCCCCTTGCATAATCCGGTCAAACCAGTTCTGGGGCACTCCAGCCCTCGTGCCAGGGCGGCCTGGATCAAAGGAAGGGGGTGTATCCACCCACTTCCTGGGTCCCACCCATAGGAGGGGACCTAGCAGGTAATTCAGCCCCCCAAATTAGTATAAGACTGGGAGCAGTGCCAATGCACTTTAGATTTCCTGATGAAACATAAGAAACGAAACTCTGGACCCTTCGACATCCTACTCAACGTAGAAGACTGAAGAATATCCCTTGTGGTCAAGGAGTGACCACCCTGTGCAAACAGGCACCATCCAGCCATCGACATCTGCTTTGTCGCAGTTCCCGCCGGAACCCGCGCGACAGAGATCAACGAGATCAAGCTTGCCTGCCTTCCAACAGCCCGATCCACAGTCCCTGCAGAGCAGAGACCCGTGGAGGCGACCGGAAGCGTGGGGCACGCCATCTTTAATTGACCACGAGACGCTGACCGTGCAGCCCGTGAGTGACCCTCGAAGCTGTACACCGGGGTTTCAGAAGCCCCAACCCTGAGCCACTCTTGCACTGAAGTTCAGCCCTCCACACTCGACGAGTGCTGCGTGGGGCCCTTCTGCTCCATTTGGCTCAACGCGTTGGCCCGGTCACTTGCCAGCCGGCTAGTGGCCCCTGTACCGACGAACTTTGAAATTCGACCTGCAAATCTGGTTGCTCCAGATCTGCACCAGCTCCCCTGAAAAGGAGCCCCCACTCTGACCCTCCTGGTTCGAGTGAGAAGCAATCTCCCGGTTCCGCATGGATTGCTCTTGCCAAGTGTTGTTTGCTCCAAACTTGAAGCCGACTGCGCCGACGGTGAGAGCCCTTGTGGGACAGATCGTGACCCGCTCCTGGACGTCGCAGATGCCCCAGAGCCCACGTGACAGCGGAGAGAAGCTCCTCAACGACCACCTGATTGCGCCCGACATTGCCTGGTTCCGTCCTGGTTCCACCCTGGTCACTGCTGAGTGACCCAGACTCTGTCCCCTCTGCTTTCAGGTACTTTTCGACTCGAGTCCACCCTTGGACTCCACCGGACACTTCTCTTTCACCCCGCCTGCAGCCCTTTCAGCTCCAAGCACCAAGAGCCTGCGTGACGAAACCCGACTCAACTTCGACCCTGTGCACCCGCTTCCTGTGGGTGAGGTAACTTTGCTCCGCCGGTGTTCCCACACTGGTACACATCTCTAGGGTCTGTGTCTTAAGTTTTGTTCCTCTAGGTTCAGCGGAAGTGTCCTTAAACTTTAACTTTACAACTTTTACGCACCATTGGTTAACATTGGTGCACGCGTGCGCTTTCCGCACTGCTCCCGAATCCCGTGGGCCTCTCCCGACTTCAGCATTGCTTGTCTCGACTGCTCCCAGCGATTCCCTAGGCCCTAGGCCTAACCACTGTTCGATTGGTATCTCTTATACCACTTGTTTAGTATATGGTTAGAGTGGCCCCCCGCCCTCATCCATAATTGTGCAACTTTGTATGTTTAAACTGTGCTTTTGATTTAACGCTTGTGCCCCTTTATTCATAAAGAATACTGGGGATTGTTTTTAGTAATAAATACATATATTTTTATAATATATACTTGTGTGGTGTCCTTTCATTTGATATTACAGGATTGTATGTGGTAAAACAGCTCGCTTAACACGACCTCTTAAGTTAAGCCTTTAGGCTGCTTAGTCCATGCTACCCCTAGGATAGCTTGTCTAACAAGGTTGACTTACAACCAGACACCATAAGGGATTGTTTGGTCTGATAACCGGTGGTTCCAGAATTGGAAACATCACCTATCAGGCCAACTTCTCACATTGGTGGCAGCGGTGGGATTTGAGCTTGCTGTTGTTTTACCATTGCAATCTTTTATCAAATTGAAAGATCACATCAAGTACCTCAAGGTACATATAAATCAAAAGCTTAGCATATTTAAGTTCTACTGAACTTAGTAGTTGTAGATTAAAGGGATTAGCACACCCTGACTACAACTCACTAGCAAGGTACAGTAGGAAAACACTTAGTGTAGGTAAGTGCACCACTTATACCTCACTAGTAGTCATGTCTGACACAGGAAAAGCCTCAGGTTCTGCTCCTGTGACAGTTGACCTTACCAAGGCAACTTCCAGCTATGACAAATTAACCCGAAAGGACTTGATTGCCTTGTGCATATCAAGAGGGTTAAAAAGGGGCAGAAGTCCCACATGTCCTATCCTGATAGCCATTCTAGAACAGGATGACTTAGAGAAGGCGAATGAAGTTCCCTTAGAGTCAGGAGATGGAGTGAACCCCCCTGTAACTGATACCCCTCCGGAGGAAGGAGAAGAGGAGGAAGAAGAGGAGGAGGAGGACTCAGATGTAGAGGACCCAGAAGATCAGGATCAGAGGGGTAGCCAGGTCCTAGTTGCCAGGCTTAACCAGGCCAACTTAGACCTACTGGGAAATGGAGAGGGCCAGCACCTCCCCAGATCCCACCATATCATTCTCCCAGGCAACAGAAGAGTGAGATCTCCCTCAGGGGACTCTCATATTTCTAGTGCCTCAAGAGAATCTCAGAGAGGTATGACTGCCTCTCAGAAGATAGAGCATAGGTCCAGAATGAGGGCTGTCAAACTCCAAATAGAGAGGGAGGAGGTAGCCTTGGCTCAAGCTAGACTTGCCTTGGCAAGAGAGCAAAAATTGTGTGGCTTAGATGCCACTGGTGGCAGCAATATTCCTAAAGAGAAACCCAGGTCCTATGATAGTAGAAACCTGACAAAGATTGTGCCCCCCTACAAGGAAGGGGATGACATCCACAAGTGGATAACTGCTCTTGAGAGAGCCTGCATGGTACAGCAGGTTCCTGAGGAACAGTGGGCAGCAATCTTATGGTACTCCTTTTCAGAGAAAGGGAGAGATAAGCTCCTCACTGTTAGACATGAGGATGCAAACAATTACAAAGTCCTTGTAGGAAGGTGGCTACCTGACTATGGTTACCCCAGATTTTTTGCCTGTGTTTAGCTGGTTTTTTGACTTAGTTGACCTGGTTCCCTGCTAATCAGGGCCCCAGGCCATCTGCTCTCTCTGTAAAATGGATTCCATGTACCCTAGGTACATACCACAATTGGAAATGGACTCCTTGTCAGCCCCTGTATAATGCACTATAGGTGCCCAGGGCATAGGGGCCACCAAGGCCTACCAGGGGCTGCAGCATATATTTTGCCACCCCTGGCTGGTTCTTAAATTGACACAACTGGCTGATCACTCAGCTGGGGTAAGGTGGTGTAATCACCCCTTACTTAGATATAGTATACCTATATCTAAACCTATATCTGGACACATATAAACCTGTGAGCCACTCCTATGGAAGGCCTCATCAATCCTGGAGGCAGAGTGCGTGGTTTAATGTGAGATGGAGCTCTAGCATGAGCTGAGCCTGTCTGCAGCTGTCGGGAATAACTCCCTAAGCTGTTTCAGGATAATGCCATACCATATACTCTTAAGTGCATTATAATCCTTGCGGTTATATAGCAACTCTGGTTTGGCTTTATCAAAACATGTCGTGTAAGGTGTAATACGATTTGGAATACTATCCCCTCGCCAGTTCTGGCGATGGGGATAGCATTCCACCCCTCTAGAGGGGTAAGACATGTTACTTTACTTAAATGCGGTTAATTTCTAAACGGACCTTAGATCCACAAAATGGATGCCTCTGCCACAGACAAGAGTCTGACCCCCTGAAGCTGACCGAAACTCAGCCAAATGGGGCCTGGACAAAGGGTTTCCTGTCGCAGGGGGGTGTTACCACCCTCCAGACAGGAGATAGTGGATTGTAGCAGGGAGGTCTGAAAGAAACCAGACACTGCCTGGGGCGCACAAGGCTGCCCCTTGTATAATCAGGCCAAACCGGTTCTGGGGCACTCCAGCCCTCATGCCAGGGCGGCCTGGATCAAAGGAAGGGGGTGTATCCACCCACTTCCTGGGTCCCACCCATAGGAGGGGACCTAGCAGGTAATCCAGCCCCCAAAATTAGTATAAGACTGGGAGCAGTGCCAATGCACTTCAGATTTCCTGATGAAACATAAGAAACGAAACTCTGGACCCTTTGACATCCTACTCAACGTAGAAGACTGAAGAATCTCCCTTGTGGTCAAGGAGTGACCACCCTGTGCAAACAGGCACCATCCAGCCATCGACGTCTGCTTTGTCGCAGTTCCTGCCGGAACTCAAGCGACAGAGATCGACGAGATCAAGCTTGCCTGCCTTCCAACAGCCCGATCCACAGTCCCTGCAGAGCTGAGACCCGTGGAGGCGACCAGAAGCGTGGGGCATGCCATCTTGAATTGACCACAAGACGCTGACCGTGCAGCCCACGAGTGACCCTCGAAGCTGTACACCGGGGTTTGAGAAGCCCCATCCCTGAGCCACTCTTGCACCGAAGTTCAGCCCTCCACACTCGACGAGTGCTGCGTGGGGCTCTTCTGCTCCATTTGGCTCAACACGTTGGCCCGGTCACTTGCCAGCCGGCTAGTGGCCCCTGTACCGACGAACTTTGAAATTCGACCTGCAACTCTGGTTGCTCCAGATCTGCACCAGCTCCCCTGAAAAGGAGCCCCCACTCTGACCCTCCTGGTTCGAGTGAGAAGCAATCTCCCGGTTCCGCGTGGATTGCTCTTGCCAAGTGTTGTTTGCTCCAAACTTGAAGCCGACTGCGCCGACGGTGAGAGCCTTCATGGGACAGATCGTGACCCGCTCCTGGACGTCGCAGATGCCCCAGAGCCCACGTGACAGCGGAGAGAAGCTCCTCAACGACCACCTGATTGCGCCCGACATTGCCTGGTTCCGTCCTGGTTCCACCCTGGTCACTGCTGAGTGACCCAGACTCTGTCCCCTCTGCTTTCAGGTACTTTTCGACTCGAGTCCACCCTTGGACTCCACCGGACACTTCTCTTTCACCCCGCCTGCAGCCCTTTCAGCTTCAAGCACCAAGAGCCTGCGTGACGAAACCCGACTCAACTTCGACCCTGTGCACCCGCTTCCTGTGGGTGAGGTAACTTTGCTCCGCCGGTGTTCCCACACTGGTACACATCTCTAGGGTCTGTGTCTTAAGTTTTGTTCCTCTAGGTTCAGCGGAAGTGTCCTTAAACTTTAACTCTACAACTTTTACGCACCATTGGTTAACATTGGTGCATGCGTGCGCTTTCCGCACTGCACCCGAATCCCGCGGGCTTTTCCCGACTTCAGCACTGCTTGTCCCGACTGCTCCCAGCGATTCCCTAGGCCCTAGGCCTAACCACTGTTCGATTGGTATCTCTTATACCACTTGTTTAGTATATGGTTTGAGTGGCCCCCCGCCCTCATCCATAATTGTCAACTTTGTATGTTTA
Organism: Lissotriton helveticus; assembly: GCF_964261635.1. Taxonomy (NCBI): domain Eukaryota; kingdom Metazoa; phylum Chordata; class Amphibia; order Caudata; family Salamandridae; genus Lissotriton; species Lissotriton helveticus. The sequence goes on along the minus strand of NW_027611692.1, from coordinate 4,320,150 downwards.
AACGGTGCTTTTGATATAACGCTTGTGCCCCTTTATTCATAAAGAATACTGGGGATTGTTTTTAGTAATAAATACATATATTTTTATAATATATACTTGTGTGGTGTCCTTTCATTTGATATTACAGGATTGTATGTGGTAAAACAGCTCGCTTAACACGACCTCTTAAGTTAAGCCTTTAGGCTGCTTAGTCCATGCTACCCCTAGGATAGCTTGTCTAATAAGGTTGACTTGCAACCAGACACCATAAGGGATTGTTTGGTCTGATAACCGGTGGTTCCAGAATTGGAAACATCACCTATCAGGCCAACTTCTCACAGTCCTGAAGAGTGTCCTAATAGATGGGTTTGGCTTAACCACTGAACAGTACAGGTTGAAGTTCAGAGACACCCAGAAGACACAGACTCAGGACTGGACTGATTTTGTTGATTGTGCAACTAAGGCTCTGGAGGGTTGGCTACATGGCAGCAAAGAACATGACTTTACAGGATTGTATAATTTGATTATGAGGGAGCAGATCCTAAGTAATTGTCAGAACCAGCTCTTACACCAGCACCTGGTGGACTCTGATCTGACCTCTCCCCAAGAATTGGGAAAGAAGGCAGACAAGTGGGTCAGAACCAGGATTAGGCATAAGAATCAGGACAGTAACCAGAAGAAGGAGTCTACCAAGCCTCAAGATAAGGGTGGGGATAAAAATAAAGAAAAGACTTCCACAGGGCCCCAAAACTCCAAGAATGGGGGTGGGTCCCAAGACACTTCTTCAACAGAGAAAAAGCCTTATTGTCATGTCTGTAAACAGGTTCAACAAGTTCAAAAGGGCTGTAGCCAACCCCCTTCTGTGGGACCTCTCTGTAAGCAAAGAGCAGGCAGGGTAAAAGAATGTCCCATTTCCGCCTGAGCTTCTCTGGTAATCCTTTTATCATGCCTTTTAGGGTCTTGTTAAATCTCTCCACAAGCCCATTGCATTGTGGATGATATGGGGTGGTAAACTTATAGTTTACTCCACATTCCTTCCACATTGCTTTCAGATAGCTAGACATAAAATTCGTGCCTCTATCTGATAGTACCTCCTTAGGAAAGCCCACTCTTGAGAAAACTGCAATGAGGGCCTTTGCCACCACAGGGGCTGTGGTGGTCCTTAGGGGAATAGCCTCTGGATACCTGGTGGCATGATCCACTACCACCAGTATGAATCTGTTCCCAGATGCTGTTTGGGGGTCCATTGGACCCACAATATCAATTCCAACTCTTTCAAAGGGAACTCCCACCACAGGTAGTGGTATTAGGGGGGCCTTTGTTGTGCCACCTGACTTACCACTGGCTTGGCAAGTGACACAGGAGCGACAAAACTCCTTGACATCCTCTGACATGTGAGGCCAGTGAAAGTGTGAAACAAGCCTGTCCCACGTCTTGTTCTGGCCTAAGTGTCCTGCAAGGGGAATATCATGGGCCAAGGTAAGGAGGAACCCCCTAAACTGCAGAGGTATAACCAACCTCCTGGTCATGCCAGGCTTGGGGGCTCTAGCCTCTGAGTAAAGGAGTCCATCATCCCAATACACAGTATGGGTACCTTGGGCATCCCCAGCAGCCTCAGCAGCAGCCTGCTGTCTGAGGGGTTCAAGGGAAGGGCAATCTAATTGAGCCTGCCTCAGGTCTGCCCTTGAGGGTCCCCCTGTCCCCAGAAACTCAACCTGGTCAGGTTCAAGCTCCTCAGAGACAGTCTCCTCTTGGACTGCAGAATCAGTTTCCTCTGAAACCTGATCCTCAACCTGGGGCAAGGTGGAAGGCTGAGCCTTTCCTCTCTTGCTCCTTCTCTTGGGTTGTGGCTGGTCTATTGTTTCAAGATCCACCACTGGTTCAGGAAGGCACTTCTTAGCCTGAGCCCTTGTCATGGCAAGGACATGCTCTGAAATCCCTAGCATTTCTGCATGAGTCCTGTACTCCACTTCTGACCATGCTGAGCTTTCAAGGTCATTTCCTAACAGACAGTCTACTGGTAGGTCTGCACTCACCACAACCTTCTTTAGGCCATCAACCCCTCCCCAGGAGAAGTTCACAACTGCCACACTATGGGAAGTAGTGGAGTTGCTTGCATTGGTTACTAGGTAGCTCTCACCTAGTACAATCTGTCCAGGGTCCACAAAGTCAGGTGTCACCATTGTGACACTGGCACATGTGTCCCTGTAAGCTTGAGCCAGTTTCTCATTAATTAAGGGAGTCTGTCTGTATTTGCCCAGGTTACTGGGGCTTACTGCAGTGGGCAACTCAATGTCCACATCATACAGGAGAACTGCCTGTGTAGGGATTCTGACTAGGCCAGATCCTACTTCAATACCCAGGGTCAACCCAGCTACACCCTTGGACTGTGTTCCACCACTGCTTACTGTACTTGGGGTTGCAGTTGCTTTAGGAGCTGGAGTGGTGGGGACTGGATTTGCCTTGGTGCATTCACTGCCCCAGTGTGAAACTGATTTGCAGGTATTACACCAAGGTGTCTTTGGACCTTTGTTCTTCTTCTTCTTGTTTCCATTTTGGGAACCACCCTCCTTACTATTAGTTTGGGGGCCTGAAGACTTCTGGTCTTTTTCTTTATCTTTCTGATTACCACCCTTCTGGTCTGTTTTCTTCTGGTCACCACCTTGGTTCTGGGGTTTCTGCTTAATCCTTGTTCTGACCCATTTGTCCGCCTTCTTTCCCAATTCTTGGGGAGAGGTCAGATCAGAGTCAATAAGGTATTGATGCAACAGCTGGTTTGTACAGTTATTAAGGATCTGTTCTCTCATTATAAGATTGTACAATCCTGTATAGTCTGAAACTTTACTTCCCTGCAACCAACCCTCCAAAGCCTTAGTGGCACACTCAACGAAATCAGTCCAGTCTTGAGTCTGTGCTTTTTGGGTGTCTCTGAACAACAACCTGTATTGCTCAGTGGTTAGGCCAAACCCTTCAATAAGAGCACTCTTCAAAACAGAGTCGTTTTTGTCATCCTCAGGTCTAACTGTGAGGAGCCTGTCCCTCCCTTTCTCAGAAAAGGAGTACCATAAAATTGCAGCCCACTGATCTTGAGGAACCTGCTGTACCATGCAGGCTCTCTCCAGAGCAGTCATCCATTTGTGGATGTCATCCCCTTCTTTAAAGGGGGGCACAATTTTTGTCAGGTTTCTATTGTCATAGCCCCTGTCTTTTTCTCTTGGAAAATTGCTGCCACCAGTGGCATCTAAGCCACTTAATTTCTGCTCTCTTGCCAAGGTAAATCTAGCTTGAGCCAAGGTAAGTTTAGCTTGAGCCAGGGCTACCTCCTCCCTCTCTATTTGGAGTCTGACAGCCCTCATTCTGGCCCTATGCTCAGTCTTTTGAGAGGCAGTCATACCTCTCTCAGATTCTCTGGAGGCACTAGAAATATGAGAGTCCCCTGAGGGAGATCTCACTCTTCTGTTGCCTGGGAGAATAAGACTGTGGGATCTGGGGAGGTGCTGGCCCTCTCCATTTCCCAGTAGGTCTAAGTTGGCCTGGTTAAGCCTGGCAACTAGGACCTGGCTACCCCTCTGATCCTGATCTTCGGTGTCCTCAACATCTGAGTCCTCCTCCCCCTCCTCTCCATCTTCCTCCTGAGGGGTGTCAGTTACAGGGGGTTTCTCTCCACTTCCTGACTGTAAGGGAATTCCATTCACCTTCTCTAAGTCATCCTGTTCTAGGATGTCTATCAGGATTTGGCAGGTGGGACTTCTGCCCCTTTTTAACCCTCTTGATTTGCACAAGGCAATCAAGTCCCTTTGGGTTAGTTTGTCATAGCTGGAAGTTGCCTGGGTAAGGTCAACTGTCACAGGAGCAGACCCTGAGGCTTTTCCTGTGTCAGACATGACTCTAGTGTGGTGTAAGTGATGCACCTACCTACACTAAGTGTTTTCCTACTGTACCTTACTAGTGAGTTGTAGTCAGGGTGTGCTAATCCCTTCAACCTACAACTACTAAGTTCAGTAGAACTTAATATGCTAAGCTTTTGATTTTATATGTACCTAGAGGTACTTGATGTGATCTTTCAATTTGATACAAAGATTGCAATGGTAAAACAACAGCAAGCTCAAATCCGCACCGCTGCTCACCAATGTGAGAAGTTGGCCTGGTAGGGGATGTTTCCAATTCTGGAACCACCTACTACCTGACCAAACAATCCCTTATGGTGTCTGGTTGTAAGTCAACCTTATTAGACAAGCTATCCTAGGGGTAGCATGGACTAAGCAGCCTAAAGGCTTAACTTAAGAGGTCGTGTTAAGCGAGCTGTTTTACCACATACAATCCTGTAATATCAAATGAAAGGACACCACACAAGTATATATTATAAAAATATATGTGTTTATTACTAAAAACAATCCCCAGTATTCTTTATGAATAAAGGGGCACAAGCGTTAAATCAAAAGCACTGTTTAAACATACAAAGTTGCACAATTATGGATGAGGGCAGGGGGCCACTCAAACCATATACTAAACAAGTGGTATAAGAGAGGCCACTCGAGCAGTGGTTAGGCCTAGGGCCTAGGGAATCGCTGGGAGCAGTCAGGACAAGCAATGCTGAAGTCGGGAATGGCCCTCGGGATTCGGGAGAGGTGCGGGAAGCGCACGCACGCACCAGTGTTAACCAATGGTGCGTAAAAGTTGTAAAGTTAAAGTTAAAGGACACTTCCGCTGAACCTAGAGGAACAAAACTTAACACACAGACCCTAGAGGTGTGCACCAGTGTGGGAACACCGGCGGAGCAAAGTTACCTCACCCACAGGAAGTGGGTGCACAGGGTCGAAGTGGCGTCGGGTTCTGACACGCAGGCTCTTGGTGCTTGGAGCTGAAAGGGCTGCAGGCGGGTTAAAGATGAAGTGTCCGGTGGAGTCCAAGGGTGGACTCAAGTCGAAGAGTACCTGAAAGCAGAGGGGACAGAGTCTGGGTCACTCAGCAGTGACCAGGGTGGAACCAGGACGGAACCAGGCAATGTCGGGCGCAATCAGGTGGTCGTCGAGGAGCTTCTCTCCGCTGTCACGTGGGCTCTGGGGCATCTGCGACGTCCAGGAGCAGGTCACGATCTGTCCCACGCAGGCTCTCACCGTCGGTGCAGTCGGCTTCAAGTTTGGAGCAAACAAGCCTTGGCAAGAGCGATCCACGCGGGATCAGAAGATTGCTTCTCACTCGGACCAGGAAGGTCAGAGTCGGGGCTCCTTTTCAGGGGAGCTGGTGTGGATCTGGAGCAACCAGATTCACGAGTCTTCTTAGTCGTTTCGTCGGCACAGGGACCACTAGCCAGCTGGCAAGTGACCGGGCCAACGCGTTGAGCCAAATAGAGCCAAAGGGCCCCACGCAGCACTCGTCGAGTGTGGAGGGCTGAACTTCGGCTCAGGAGCAGCTCAGGGTGGGGGCTTCTCAAACCCCGGTGCACAGCTTCGAGGATCACTCGTGGGCTGCACGGTCAGCGTCTCGTGGTCAATTCAAGATGGCGTGCCCCACGCTTCCGGTCACCTCCACGGGTCTCAGCTTTGCAGGGACTGTGGATCGGGCTGTTAGAAGGCAGGCAGGCTTGATCTCGTCAATCTCAGTCGCTCGAGTTCCGGCGGGAACTGCAACTAAGTAGACGTCGAGGGCTGGATGGTGCCTGCTGCTGCAGGGTGGTCACTCCTTGACCACAAGGGAGATTCTTCGGGCTTCCACGTTGAGATGGAGGTCGAAGGGTCCAGAATTTCGTTTCAAATGTTTCTTCCAGGAAATCTGATGTGCATTGGCACTGCTCCCACTCTTATTCGAATCTGGGGGGCGTGATTACCTGCTAGGTCCCCTCCTATGGGTGGGACCCAGGAAGTGGGTGGATACACCCCCTTCCTTTGATCCAGGCCGCCCTGGCACGAGGGCTGGAGTGCCCCAGAACCGGTTTGGCCGGATTATGCAAGGGGCAGCCTTGTGCGCCCCAAGCAGTGTCTGGTTTCTTTCAAACCTCCCTGCTACAATCCACTATCTCCTGTCTGGAGGGCGGTGACACCCTCCTGTGACAGGAAACCCTTTGTCCAGGACCCATTTGGTTGAGTTTCGGTCAACTGCAGGGGTCCAGACATTTGTCTGTGGCAGAGGCATCCATTTTGTGGATCTTAAGGTCTTTGGAGAAATTAACCGCATTTAAGTGAAGTAACATGTCTTACCCCTCTAGAGGGGTGGAATGCCATCCCCGTCGCCAGAACTGGCGAGGGGATGGTATTCCAAATCGTATGACACCTTACACGACATGTTTTGATAAAGCCAAACCAAAGTTGCTATTTAACCGCGAGGATTATAAGGCACTTAAGAGTATATGGTATGGCATTATCCTGAAACAGCTTAGGGAGTTGTTCCCGACAGCTGCAGACAGGCTCAGCTCATGCTAGAGCTCCATCTCACATAAAACCACGCACTCTGCCTCCAGAATTGATGAGGCCTTCCATAGGAGTGGCTCACAGGTTTACATGTGTCCAGATATAGGTTTAGACATAGGTATACTATATCTAAGCAAGGGGTGTGTACACCACCTTACCCCAGCTGAGTGATCAGCCAGTTGTGTCAATTTAAGAACCAGCCAGGGGTGGCAAAAGATAGGCTGCAGCCCCTGGTAGGCCTTGGTGGCCCCTATGCCCTGGGCACCTATAGTGCATTATACAGGGGCTGACAAGGAGTCCATTTCCAATTGGTATGTGCCTATAGCACATGTGTGAGAAGTTGGCCTGGTAGGAGATGTTTCCAATTCTGGAACCACCTACTACCTGACCAAACAATCCCTTATGGTGTCTGGTTGTAAGTCAACCTTATTAGACAAGCTATCCTAGGGGTAGCATGGACTAAGCAGCCTAAAGGCTTAACTTAAGAGGTCGTGTTAAGCGAGCTGTTTTACCACATACAATCCTGTAATACCAAATGAAAGGACACCACACAAGTATATATTATAAAAATATATGTGTTTATTACTAAAAACAATCCCCAGTATTCTTTATGAATAAAGGGGCACAAGCGTTAAATCAAAAGCACTGTTTAAACATACAAAGTTGCACAATTATGGATGAGGGCAGGGGGCCACTCAAACCATATACTAAACAAGTGGTATAAGAGATGCCACTCGAGCAGTGGTTAGGCCTAGGGCCTAGGGAATCGCTGGGAGCAGTCAGGACAAGCAATGCTGAAGTCGGGAATGGCCCTCGGGATTCGGGAGATGTGCGGAAAGCGCACGCATGCACCAATGTTAACCAATGGTGCGTAAAAGTTGTAAAGTTAAAGTTAAAGGACACTTCCGCTGAACCTAGAGGAACAAAACTTAACACACAGACCCTAGAGGTGTGCACCAGTGTGGGAACACCGGCGGAGCAAAGTTACCTCACCCACAGGAAGTGGGTGCACAGGGTCGAAGTGGCGTCGGGTTTTGACACGCAGGCTCTTGGTGCTTGAAGCTGAAAGGGCTGCAGGCGGGTTAAAGATGAAGTGTCCGGTGGAGTCCAAGGGTGGACTCAAGTTGTAGAGTACCTGAAAGCAGAGGGGACAGAGTCTGGGTCACTCAGCAGTGACCAGGGTGGAACCAGGATGGAACCAGGCAATGTCGGGCGCAATCAGGTGGTCGTCGAGGAGATTCTCTCCGCTGTCACGTGGACTCTGGGGCATCTGGGACGTCCAGGAGCAGGTCACGATCTGTACCACGCAGGTTCTCACCGTCGGTGCAGTCGGCTTCAAGTTTGGAGCAAACAAGCCTTGGCAAGAGCAATCCACGCGGGATCGGAAGATTGCTTCTCACTCGGACCAGGAAGGTCAGAGTCCGGGCTCCTTTTCAGGGGAGCTGGTGTATGTAGGAAGGTGGCTACCTGACTATGGTTACCCCAGATTTTTTTGCCTGTGTTTAGCTGGTTTTTTGACTTAGTTGACCTGGTTCCCTGCTAATCAGGGCCCCAGGCCATCTGCTCTCTCTGTAAAATGGATTCCATGTACCCTAGGTACATACCAATTGGAAATGGACTCCTTGTCAGCCCCTGTAGAATGCACTATAGGTGCACAGGGCACAGGAGCCACTAAGGCCTACCAGGGGCTGCAGCATATCTTTTGCCACCCCTGGCTGGTTCTTAAATTGACACAACTGGCTGATCACTCAGCTGGGGTAAGGTGGTGTACACACCCCTTGCTTAGATATAGTATACCTATGTCTAAACCTATATCTGGACACATGTAAACCTGTGAGCCACTCCTATAGACAGGCCTCACCAATCCTGGAGGCTGGGTGCATGGTTTTTATGTGAGATGGAGCTCTAGCATGAGCTGAGCCTGTCTGCAGCCGTCGGGAACAAATCCCTAAGCTGTTTCAGGATAATGCCATACCATATACTATTAAGTGCCTTATAATCCTCGCGGTTATTTAGCAACTCTGGTTTGGCTTTATCAAAACATGTCGTGTAAGGTGTCATACGCTTTGGAATACCATCCCCTCGCCAGTTCTGGCGACGGGGATGGCATTCCACCCCTCTAGAGGGGTAAGACATGTTACTTCACTTTAATGCGGTTGATTTCTCCAAAGGCCTTAAGATCCACAAAATGGATGCCTCTGCCACAGACAAATGTCTGGACCCCTGGAGCTGACCGAAACCCAGTCAAGGGGGTCCTGGACAAAGGGTTTCCTGTCACAGGAGGGTGTCACCGCCCTCCAGACAGGAGATAGTGTATTGTAGCAGGGAGGTTTGAAAGAAACCAGACACTGCCTGGGGCGCACAAGGCTGCCCCTTGCATAATCCGGCCAAACCGGTTCTGGGGCACTCCAGCCCTCGTGCCAGGGCGGCCTGGATCAAAGGAAGGGGGTGTATCCACCCACTTCCTGGGTCCCACCCATAGGAGGGGACCTAGCAGGTAATCACGCCCACCAGATTCGAATAAGAGTGGGAGCAGTGCCAATGCACATCAGATTTCCTGGAAGAAACATTTGAAACGATATTCTGGACCCTTCGCCCTCCATCTCAACGTGGAAGCCCGAAGAATCTCCCTTGTGGTCAAGGAGTGACCACCCTGCAGCAGCAGGCACCATCCAGCCCTCGACGTCTACTTAGTTGCAGTTCCCGCCGGAACTCGAGCGACTGAGATCGACGAGATCAAGCCTGCCCAGCTTCTAACAGCCCGATCCACAGTCCCTGCAAAGCTGAGACCCGTGGAGGCGACCGGAAGCGTGGGGCACGCCATCTTGAAGTGACCACGAGACGCTGACCGTGCAGCCCACGAGTGACCCTCGAAGCTGTACACCGGGGTTTGAGAAGCCCCCACCCTGAGCTACTCCTGAGCCGAAGTTCAGCCCTCCACACTCGACGAGTGCTGCGTGGGGCCCTTTGGCACGATTTGGCTCAACGCGTTGGCCCGGTCACTTGCCAGCTGGCTTGTGGTCCCTGTGCCGACGAACTACAAAAGAAGACTCGTGATTCTGGTTGCTCCAGATCCACACCAGCTCCCCTGAAAGGGAGCCCCGACTCTGACCTTCCTGGTCCGAGTGAGACGCCATCTTCCAATCCCGCGTGGATTGCTCTTACCAAGGCTTGTTTGCTCCAAACCGGAAGCCGACTGCACCGACGGTGAGAGCCTGCGTGGGACAGATCGTGACCTGCTCCTGGACGTCGCAGATGCCCCAGAGCCCACGTGACAGCGGAGAGAAGCGCCTCGACGACCACCTGATTGCGCCCAACATTGCCTGGTTCCGTCCTGGTTCCACCCTGGTCACTGCTGAGTGACCCAGACTCTGTCCCCTCTGCTTTCAGGTACTCTACAGCTTGAGTCCACCCTTGGACTCCACCGGACACTTCGTCTTCACCCTGCCTGCAGCCCTTTCAGCTCCAAGCACCAAGAGCCTGCGTGTCAAAACCCGACGCCACTTCGACCCTGTGCACCCACTTCCTGTGGGTGAGGTAACTTTGCTCCGCCGGTGTTCCCACACTGGTGCACACCTCTAGGGTCTGTGTGTTAAGTTTTGTTCCTCTAGGTTCAGCGGAAGTGTCCTTAAACTTTAACTCTTTGACTTTTACGCACCATTGGTTAACATTGGTGCATGCGTGCGCTTTCCGCACATCTCCCGAATCCCGAGGGCCATTCCCGACTTCAGCATTGCTTGTCCTGACTGCTCCCAGCGATTCCCTAGGCCCTAGGCCTAACCACTGTTCGAGTGGCCTCTCTTATACCACTTGTTTAGTATATGGTTTGAGTGGCCCCCCGCCCTCATCCATAATTGTGCAACTTGTATGTTTAAACAGTGCTTTTGATTTAACGCTTGTGCCCCTTTATTCATAAAGAATACTGGGGATTGTTTTTAGTAATAAACACATATATTTTTATAATATATACTTGTGTGGTGTCCTTTCGTTTGGTATTACAGGATTGTATGTGGTAAAACAGCTCGCTTAACACGACCTCTTAAGTTAAGCCTTTAGGCTGCTTAGTCCATGCTACCCCTAGGATAGCTTGTCTAATAAGGTTGACTTACAACCAGACACCATAAGGGGATTGTTTGGTCAGGTAGTAGGTGGTTCCAGAATTGGAAACATCCCCTACCAGGCCAACTTCTCACAGTGTGGATCTGGAGCAACCAGATTCACGAGTCTTCTTAGGTAGTTCGTCGGCACAGGGACCACAAGCCAGCTGGCAAGTGACCGGGCCAACGCGTTGAGCCAAATCGTGCCAAAGGGCCCCACGCAGCACTCGTTGAGTGTGGAGGGCTGAACTTCGGCTCAGGAGTAGCTCAGGGTGGGGGCTTCTCAAACCCCGGTGCACAGCTTCGAGGATCACTCGTGGGCTGCACGGTCAGCGTCTCGTGGTCAATTCAAGATGGCGTGCCCCACGCTTCCGGTCGCCTCCACGGGTCTCAGCTTTGCAGGGACTGTGGATCGGGCTGTTAGAAGCTGGGCAGGCTTGATCTCGTCGATCTCAGTCGCTAGAGTTCCGGCGGGAACTGCAACTAAGTAGACGTCGAGGGCTGGATGGTGCCTGCTGCTGCAGGGTGGTCACTCCTTGACCACAAGGGAGATTCTTCGGGCTTCCACGTTGAAATGGAGGGCGAAGGGTCCAGAATATCGTTTCAAATGTTTCTTCCAGGAAATCTGATGTGCCTTGGCACTGCTCCCACTCTTATTCGAATCTGGGGGGCGTGATTACCTGCTAGGTCCCCTCCTATGGGTGGGACCCAGGAAGTGGGTGGATACACCCCCTTCCTTTGATCCAGGCCGCCCTGGCACGAGGGCTGGAGTGCCCCAGAACCGGTTTGGCCGGATTATGCAAGGGGCAGCCTTGTGCGCCCCAAGCAGTGTCTGGTTTCTTTCAAACCTCCCTGCTACAATACACTATCTCCTGTCTGGAGGGCGGTGACACCCTCCTGTGACAGGAAACCCTTTGTCCAGGACCCCCTTGACTGAGTTTCGGTCAGCTCCAGGGGTCCAGACATTTGTCTGTGGCAGAGGCATCCATTTTGTGGATCTTAAGGTCTTTGGAGAAATCAACCGCATTAAAGTAAAGTAACATGTCTTACCCCTCTAGAGGGGTGGAATGCCATCCCCGTCGCCAGAACTGGCGAGGGGATGGTATTCCAAAGCGTATGACACCTTACACGACATGTTTTGATAAAGCCAAACCAAAGTTGCTAAATAACCGCGAGGATTATAAGGCACTTAATAGTATATGGTATGGCATTATCCTGAAACAGCTTAGGGATTTGTTCCCGACGGCTGCAGACAGGCTCAGCTCATGCTAGAGCTCCATCTCACATAAAACCACGCACTCAGCCTCCAGGATTGATGAGGCCTTTCTATAGGAGTGGCTCACAGGTTTACATGTGTCCAGATATAGGTTTAGACATAGGTATACTATATCTAAGCAAGGGGTGTGTACACCACCTTACCCCAGCTGAGTGATCAGCCAGTTGTGTCAATTTAAGAACCAGCCAGGGGTGGCAAAAGATATGCTGCAGCCCCTGGTAGGCCTTAGTGGCTCCTATGCCCTGTGCACCTATAGTGCATTATACAGGGGCTGACAAGGAGTCCATTTCCAATTGGTATGTGCCTATAGCACATGTGTCATTAATTTAGTGAGAGAACAGCAGGCTGGGGGTCTGATCAGCAGGCCCACAGCCTCAGTAGTCGAAAACCAGTGAAGCAAAAAGCAAAAATTTGGGGTGACCATAGGATAGCAGACCCTACTTTCCTACACAACCCCCCCCCAAACGCAGGGACATTAAACTAACCTTGACCAGATAAGTCTTCATGTTCTAAGTGGAAGTACCTGGAGAGACCATCTGCATTACCATGGTCAGTCCCTGGGCGGTGCTCCACTGTAAAGTCCATCCCCTGTAGGGAAATGGACCACCTGAGCAGTTTGGGATTTTCACCCTTCATCTGATTAAGCCACAAGAGGGGCTTATGGTCTGTTTGCACTAGGAAGTGAGTTCCAAACAAGTAGGACCTCAACTTCTTTAATGCCCAAACCACAGCAAAGGCCTCCCTCTCAATGGCTGACCAACGTTTTTCTCTTGGGGTTAGCCTCCTGCTAATGAAAGCAATTGGCTGGTCTTGACCATCTTGATTAAGTTGTGAGAGTACAGCTCCCACCCCCAACTCAGAAGCATCTGTCTGAACAATGAACTGTTTGGAGTAGTCAGGACTCTTTAGGATAGGTGCAGAGCACATGGCCTTCTTCAGGTCTTCAAATGCCTTCTGACAGCTAACTGTCCACTGAACCTTTTTTGGCATCTTCTTGGATGTCAAGTCATTTAATGGTGTCACTATAGACCCATAGTTCTTCACAAACTTCCTGTAATACCCAGTCAGGCCCAAGAAGGCTCTGACTTGTGTCTGGGTAACTGGAGGAGCCCAGTCCTGTATGGCCTGGATTTTGCTCTCCAGTGGCTGAACCTGGCCTCCACCAACTAGGTGGCCCAGGTATACAACCTTACTCTGCCCTATCTGGCACTTAGTGGCCTTGATAGTTAGGCCTGCCTTTTGCAGGGCCTCCAAAACTCTCTTCAGGTGGATCAGGTGATCCTCCCAGGTGGAGCTAAAGACAGCAATATCATCCAGATAAGCTGCACAAAAGTCATCCAACCCAGTAAGGACTTGGTTCACCAACCTTTGGAAAGTGGCAGGTGCATTCTTCAAACCAAAGGGCATTACCACACACTGATAATGTCCACTAGGGGTAGAGAATGCTGTCTTGGCCTTTGACTCCTCAGCTAATCTGATTTGCCAGTAGCCAGCTGTCAGATCGAATGTGCTCAGAAACTTGGCAGAAGCCAATCTGTCAATGAGCTCATCTGCTCTTGGAATGGGGTGAGCATCTGTCCTAGTGACAGCATTGAGACCCCTGTAATCCACGCAAAACCTCATTTCTCTCTTACCATCTTGGGTATGAGGTTTTGGCACCAGGACTACTGGGCTGGCCCATGGGCTCTCTGATGGCTCAATCACTCCAAGCTCTAACATCTTTTGCACCTCAGCCTTGATGCAGTCTCTGACATGGTCAGGTTGCCTGTAGATCTTATTCTTGACAGGCAGACTGTCACCAGTGTCCACAACATGGGTACACCAGTCAGTCTGGCTGGGTGTGAGTGAAAACAAATGCCTGTGGGCCTGCAAAACTTGTCTGCAGTCCATCTGTTGCTGGTCAGTGAGGCTGCCTGCCAAGGCTACTCCATCAACTGAACCATCATCAGGGTTCTGGGAAAGCAGGTCTGGGAGAGGGTCACTCTCTTCCTCCTGTTCCCCATCTGTGGCCATGAGCAAGCTCATGTCCTCCCTGTCCACAAATGCTTTCAAGCGATTCACATGGATTACCCTGTGAGGGCTCCTGGGTGTTCCAAAGTCTACCAAGTAGGTGACTTCCCCCTTCTTCTCAATAATAGGATAGGGTCCACTCCATTTGTCTTGGAGTGCTGCTGGAGCCACTGGCTCCAGTACCCACACCTTCTGTCCTGGTTGGAACTCTACCAGCACAGCCTTTTGGTCATGCCAAGCTTTCTGCAATTCTTGGCTGGCCTCCAGGTTTTTGGATGCTCTTTCCATGTACTCAGCCATCCTGGAGCGGAGACCAAGTACATAGTCCACTATGTCTAGTTTGGGCTTTTTGAGAGGTAACTCCCATCCTTCCTTCGCCAAACACAATGGACCCCTCACAGGGTGGCCAAACAAAAGTTCAAAAGGGCTGTAGCCAACCCCCTTTTGTGGGACCTCTCTGTAAGCAAAGAGCAGGCAGGGTAAAAGAATGTCCCATTTCCGCCTGAGCTTCTCTGGTAATCCTTTTATCATGCCTTTAAGGGTCTTGTTAAATCTCTCCACAAGCCCATTGCACTGTGGATGATATGGGGTGGTAAACTTATAGTTTACTCCACATTCCTTCCACATTGCTTTCAGATAGCTGGACATAAAATTCGTCCCTCTATCTGATAGTACCTCCTTAGGAAAGCCCACTCTTGAGAAAACTGCAATGAGGGCCTTTGCCACCACAGGTGCTGTGGTGGTCCTTAGGGGAATAGCCTCTGGGTACCTGGTGGCATGATCCACTACCACCAGTATGAATCTGTTCCCAGATGCTGTTTGGGGGTCCATTGGACCCACAATATCAATTCCAACTCTCTCAAAGGGGACCCCCACCACAGGTAGTGGTATTAGGGGGGCCTTTGTTGTGCCACCTGACTTACCACTAGCTTGGCAAGTGACACAGGAGCGACAAAACTCCTTGACATCCTCTGACATGTGAGGCCAGTGAAAGTGTGGAACAAGCCTGTCCCACGTCTTGTTCTGGCCTAAGTGTCCTGCAAGGGGAATATCATGGGCCAAGGTAAGGAGGAATCCCCTAAACTGCAGAGGTATCACCAACCTCCTGGTCATGCCAGGCTTGGGGGCTCTAGCCTCTGAGTAAAGGAGTCCCTCATCCCAATACACAGTATGGGTACCTTGGGCATCCCCAGCAGCCTCAGCAGCAGCCTGCTGTCTGAGGGGTTCAAGGGAAGGGCAATCTAATTGAGCCTGCCTCAGGTCTGCCCTTGAGGGTCCCCCTGTCCCCAGAAACTCAACCTGGTCAGGTTCAAGCTCCTCAGAGACAGTCTCCTCTTGGACTGCAGAATCAGTTTCCTCTGAAACCTGATCCTCAACCTGGGGCAAGGTGGAAGGCGAGGCCTTTCCTCTCTTGCTCCTTCTCTTGGGTTGTGGCTGGTCTATTGTCTCAAGATCCACCACTGGTTCAGGAAGGCACTTCTTAGCCTGAGCCCTTGTCATGGCAAGGACATGCTCTGAAATCCCTAGCATTTCTGCATGAGTCCTGTACTCCACTTCTGACCATGCTGAGCTTTCAAGGTCATTGCCTAACAGACAGTCTACTGGTAGGTCTGCACTCACCACAACTTTCTTTAGGCCATCCACCCCTCCCCAGGAGAAGTTCACAACTGCCACACTATGGGAGGTAGTGGAGTTGCTGGCGTTGGTTACTAGGTAGCTCTCTCCTAGTACAATCTGTCCAGGGTCCACAAAGTCAGGTGTCACCATTGTGACACTGGCACATGTGTCCCTGTATGCTTGAGCCAGTTTCTCATTAATTAAGGGAGTCTGCCTGTATTTGCCCAGGTTAGTGGGGCTTACTGCAGTGGGCAACTCAATGTCCACATCATACAGGAGAACTGCCTGTGTAGGGACTCTGACTAGGCCAGATCCTACTTCAATCCCCAGGGTCAACCCAGCTACACCCTTGGACTGTGTTCCACCACTGCTTACTGTACTTGGGGTTGCAGTTGCTTTAGGAGCTGTAGTGGTGGGAACTGGATTTGCCTTGGTGCACTCACTGCCCCAGTGTGAAACTGATTTGCAGGTATTACACCAAGGTGTCTTTGGACCTTTGTTCTTCTTCTTCTTGTTACCATTTTGGGAACCACCCTCCTTACTATTAGTCTGGGGGCCTGAAGACTTCTGGTCTTTTTCTTTATCTTTCTGATTCTGATTACCACCCTTCTGGTCTGTTTTCTTCTGGTCACCACCTTGGTTCTGGGGTTTCTGCTTAATCCTTGTTCTGACCCATTTGTCTGCCTTCTTTCCCAATTCTTGGGGAGAGGTCAGATCAGAGTCAATAAGGTATTGATGCAACAGCTGGTTTGTACAGTTATTAAGGATCTGTTCTCTCATCATAAGATTGTACAATCCTGTATAGTCTGAAACTTTACTTCCCTGCAACCAACCCTCCAAAGCCTTAGTGGCACACTCAACGAAATCAGTCCAGTCTTGAGTCTGTGCTTTCTGGGTGTCTCTGAACAACAACCTGTATTGCTCAGTGGTTAGGCCATACCCTTCAATGAGAGCACTCTTCAAAACAGAGTAGTTTTTGGCATCCTCAGGTCTAACTGTGAGGAGCCTGTCCCTCCCTTTCTCAGAAAAGGAGTACCACAAAATTGCAGCCCACTGTTCCTCAGGAACCTGCTGTACCATGCAGGCTCTCTCAAGAGCAGTCATCCATTTGTGGATGTCATCCCCTTCTTTGAAGGGGGCCACAATTTTAGTCAGGTTTCTATTGTCATAGGCCCTGTCTTTTTCTCTTGGAAAATTGCTGCCATCAGTGACATCTAAGCCACTTAATTTCTGCTCTCTTGCCAAGGCAAGTTTAGCTTGAGCTAAGGTAAGCTTAGCTTGACTCAGGGCTACCTCCTCTCTCTCTATCTGGAGTCTGACAGCCCTCATTCTAGCCCTATGCTCAGCTTTCTGAGAAGCACTCATGCCTCTCTCTGATTCTCTGGAGGCACTAGAAATATGAGAGTCCCCTGAGGGAGACCTCACTCTTCTGTTGCCTGGGAGAATCCCATGTTGGGTTCTGGGGAGGTGCTGGCCCTCTCCATTCCACAGTAGGTCCAAGTTGGCCTGGCTAAGCCTACCAACTGGAACCTGGCTACCCTGATCCTGTACTTCTAAGTCCTCAACATCTGAGTCCTCATCCAAGTCATCATCATCCTCCTCTTCAGGGGGATCAACTACAGGGGGGTTCCCTCCATTTCCTGTGTCTAGGGAAGCTGCTTTTGCCTTCTCTAAGTCATCCTGTTCTAGGATTTCTACCAGGATTAGGCAGGTGGGGCTTCTGCCCCTTTTTAACCCTCTTGCTTTGCACAAGGCAATCAAGTCTCTGCGGGTTAACTTGTCATATCCAAAAGTTGCCTGGGTAGGGTCAACTGTCACAGGACTAGACCCTGAGGCCTTTCCTGTGTCAGACATGGTTACTAGTGAGGTGTAAGTGGTGCACTTACCTACACTAAGTGTTTTCCTACTGGACCTTGCTAGTGAGTTGTAGTCAGGGGTGTGCTACTCCCTTCAACCTACAACTACTAAGTTCAGTAGAACTTAATATGCTAAGCTTTTGATTTTATATGTACCTAGAGGTACTTGATGTGATCTTTCAATTTGATATAAAGATTGCAATGGTAAAACAACAGCAAGCTCAAATCCGCACCGCTGCTCACCAATGTGAGAAGTTGGCCTGGTAGGGGATGTTTCCAATTCTGGAACCACCTACTACCTGACCAAACAATCCCTTATGGTGTCTGGTTGTAAGTCAACCTTATTAGACAAGCTATCCTAGGGGTAGCATGGACTAAGCAGCCTAAAGGCTTAACTTAAGAGGTCGTGTTAAGCAAGCTGTTTTACCACATACAATCCTGTAATACCAAATGAAAGGACACCACACAAGTATATATTATAAAAATATATGTGTTTATTACTAAAAACAATCCCCAGTATTCTTTATGAATAAAGGGGCACAAGCGTTAAATCAAAAGCACTGTTTAAACATACAAAGTTGCACAATTATGGATGAGGGCAGGGGGCCACTCAAACCATATACTAAACAAGTGGTATAAGAGATGCCACTCGAGCAGTGGTTAGGCCTAGGGCCTAGGGAATCGCTGGGAGCAGTCAGGACAAGCAATGCTGAAGTCGGGAATGGCCCTCGGGATTCGGGAGATGTGCGGAAAGCGCACGCATGCACCAATGTTAACCAATGGTGCGTAAAAGTTGTAAAGTTAAAGTTAAAGGACACTTCCGCTGAACCTAGAGGAACAAAACTTAACACACAGACCCTAGAGGTGTGCACCAGTGTGGGAACACCGGCGGAGCAAAGTTACCTCACCCACAGGAAGTGGGTGCACAGGGTCGAAGTGGCGTCGGGTTTTGACACGCAGGCTCTTGGTGCTTCAAGCTGAAAGGGCTGCAGGCGGGTTAAAGATGAAGTGTCCGGTGGAGTCCAAGGGTGGACTCAAGTTGTAGAGTACCTGAAAGCAGAGGGGACAGAGTCTGGGTCACTCAGCAGTGACCAGGGTGGAACCAGGACGGAACCAGGCAATGTCGGGCGCAATCAGGTGGTCGTCGAGGAGCTTCTCTCCGCTGTCACGTGGGCTCTGGGGCATCTGCGACGTCCAGGAGCAGGTCACGATCTGTCCCACGCAGGCTCTCACCGTCGGTGCAGTCGGCTTCAAGTTTGGAGCAAACAAGCCTTGGCAAGAGCAATCCACGCGGGATCGGAAGATTGCTTCTCACTCGGACCAGGAAGGTCAGAGTCGGAGCTCCTTTTCAGGGGAGCTGGTGTGGATCTGGAGCAACCAGATTCACGAGTCTTCTTAGGTAGTTCGTCGGCACAGGGACCACAAGCCAGCTGGCAAGTGACCGGGCCAACGCATTGAGCCAAATCGTGCCAAAGGGCCCCACGCAGCACTCGTCGAGTGTGGAGGGCTGAACTTCGGCTCAGGAGCAGCTCAGGGTGGGGGCTTCTCAAACCCCAGTGCACAGCTTCGAGGATCACTCGTGAGCTGCACGGTCAGCGTCTCGTGGTCAATTCAAGATGGCGTGCCCCACGCTTCCGGTCGCCTCCACGGGTCTCAGCTTTGCAGGGACTGTGGATCGGGCTGTTAGAAGCTGGGCAGGCTTGATCTCGTCGATCTCAGTCGCTCGAGTTCCGGCGGGAACTGCAACTAAGTAGACGTCGAGGGCTGGATGGTGCCTGCTGCTGCAGGGTGGTCACTCCTTGACCACAAGGGAGATTCTTCGGGCTTCCACGTTGAAATGGAGGGCGAAGGGTCCAGAATATCGTTTCAAATGTTTCTTCCAGGAAATCTGATGTGCCTTGGCACTGCTCCCACTCTTATTCGAATCTGGGGGGCGTGATTACCTGCTAGGTCCCCTCCTATGGGTGGGACCCAGGAAGTGGGTGGATACACCCCCTTCCTTTGATCCAGGCCGGCCTGGCACGAGGGCTGGAGTGCCCCAGAACCGGTTTGGCCGGATTATGCAAGGGGCAGCCTTGTGCGCCCCAAGCAGTGCCTGGTTTCTTTCAAACCTCCCTGCTACAATACACTATCTCCTGGCTGGAGGGCGGTGACACCCTCCTGTGACAGGAAACCCTTTGTCCAGGACCCCCTTGACTGAGTTTCGGTCAGCTCCAGGGGTCCAGACATTTGTCTGTGGCAGAGGCATCCATTTTGTGGATCTTAAGGTCTTTGGAGAAATCAACCGCATTAAAGTAAAGTAACATGTCTTACCCCTCTAGAGGGGTGGAATGCCATCCCCGTCGCCAGAACTGGAGAGGGGATGGTATTCCAAAGCGTATGACACCTTACACGACATGTTTTGATAAAGCCAAACCAAAGTTGCTAAATAACCGCGAGGATTATAAGGCACTTAATAGTATATGGTATGGCATTATCCTGAAACAGCTTAGGGATTTGTTCCCGACGGCTGCAGACAGGCTCAGCTCATGCTAGAGCTCCATCTCACATAAAACCACGCACTCAGCCTCCAGGATTGATGAGGCCTTTCTATAGGAGTGGCTCACAGGTTTACATGTGTCCAGATATAGGTTTAGACATAGGTATACTATATCTAAGCAAGGGGTGTGTACACCACCTTACCCCAGCTGAGTGATCAGCCAGTTGTGTCAATTTAAGAACCAGCCAGGGGTGGCAAAAGATATGCTGCAGCCCCTGGTAGGCCTTAGTGGCTCCTATGCCCTGTGCACCTATAGTGCATTATACAGGGGCTGACAAGGAGTCCATTTCCAATTGGTATGTGCCTATAGCACATGTGTCATTAATTTAGTGAGAGAACAGCAGGCTGGGGGTCTGATCAGCAGGCCCACAGCCTCAGTAGTCGAAAACCAGTGAAGCAAAAAGCAAAAATTTGGGGTGACCATAGGATAGCAGACCCTACTCTCCTACAACATGTGTCAGTAATTTAGTGAGAGAACAGCAGGCTGGGGGTCTGATCAGCAGGCCCACAGCCTCAGTAGTCGAAAACCAGTGAAGCAAAAAGCAAAAATTTGGGGTGACCATAGGATAGCAGACCCTACTCTCCTACACCTGCCTTCTGCAGGGCCTCCAAAACTTTCTTCAGGTGGATCAGGTGATCCTCCCAGGTGGAGCTAAAGACAGCAATATCATCTAGATATGCTGCGCAAAAGTCATCCAACCCAGTAAGGACTTGGTTCACCAACCTTTGGAAAGTGGCAGGTGCATTCTTCAAACCAAAGGGCATTACCACAAACTGATAATGACCACTAGGGGTAGAGAATGCTGTTTTGGCTTTTGACTCCTCAGCTAGTCTGATTTGCCAGTAGCCAGCTGTCAGATCGAATGTGCTCAGAAACTTGGCAGAAGCCAATCTGTCAATGAGCTCATCTGCTCTTGGAATGGGGTGAGCATCTGTCCTAGTGACAGCATTGAGACCCCTGTAATCCACGCAAAACCTCATTTCTCTCTTTCCATCTTGGGTATGAGGTTTTGGCACCAGGACTACTGGGCTGGCCCATGGGCTCTCTGATGGCTCAATCACTCCAAGCTCCAACATCTTTTGCACCTCAGCCTTGATGCAATCCCTGACATGGTCAGGTTGCCTGTAGATCTTATTCTTGACAGGCAGACTGTCACCAGTGTCCACTACATGGGTACACCAGTCAGTCTGGCTGGGTGTGAGTGAAAACAAATGCCTGTGGGCCTGCAAAACTTGTCTGCAGTCCATCTGTTGCTGGTCAGTGAGGCTGCCTGCCAAGGCTACTCCATCCACTGAACCATCATCAGGGTTCTGAGAAAGCAGGTCTGGGAGAGGGTCACTCTCTTCCTCCTGTTCCCCATCTGTGGCCATGAGCAAGCTCATGTCCTCCCTGTCCACAAATGCTTTCAAGCGATTCACATGGATTACCCTGTGAGGGCTCCTGGGTGTTCCAAAGTCCACCAAGTAGGTGACTTCCCCCTTCTTCTCAATAATAGGATAGGGTCCACTCCATTTGTCTTGGAGTGCTGCTGGAGCCACTGGCTCCAGTACCCACACCTTCTGTCCTGGTTGGAACTCTACCAGCACAGCCTTTTGGTCATGCCAAGCTTTCTGTAATTCTTGGCTGGCCTCCAGGTTTTTGGATGCTCTTTCCATGTACTCAGCCATCCTGGAGCGGAGACCAAGTACATAGTCCACTATGTCTAGTTTGGGCTTTTTGAGAGGTAACTCCCATCCTTCCTTCACCAAACACAATGGACCCCTCACAGGGTGGCCAAACAAAAGTTCAAAAGGGCTGTAGCCAACCCCCTTCTGTGGGACCTCTCTGTAAGCAAAGAGCAGGCAGGGTAAAAGAATGTCCCATTTCCGCCTGAGCTTCTCTGGTAATCCTTTTATCATGCCTTTTAGGGTCTTGTTAAATCTCTCCACAAGCCCATTGCATTGGGGATGATATGGGGTGGTAAACTTATAGTTTACTCCACATTCCTTCCACATTGCTTTCAGATAGCTAGACATAAAATTCGTGCCTCTATCTGATAGTACCTCCTTAGGAAAGCCCACTCTTGAGAAAACTGCAATGAGGGCCTTTGCCACCACAGGGGCTGTGGTGGTCCTTAGGGGAATAGCCTCTGGATACCTGGTGGCATGATCCACTACCACCAGTATGAATCTGTTCCCAGATGCTGTTTGGGGGTCCATTGGACCCACAATATCAATTCCAACTCTTTCAAAGGGAACTCCCACCACAGGTAGTGGTATTAGGGGGGTGTGAGAAGTTGGCCTGGTAGGGGATGTTTCCAATTCTGGAACCACCTACTACCTGACCAAACAATCCCTTATGGTGTCTGGTTGTAAGTCAACCTTATTAGACAAGCTATCCTAGGGGTAGCATGGACTAAGCAGCCTAAAGGCTTAACTTAAGAGGTCGTGTTAAGCGAGCTGTTTTACCACATACAATCCTGTAATATCAAATGAAAGGACACCACACAAGTATATATTATAAAAATATATGTGTTTATTACTAAAAACAATCCCCAGTATTCTTTATGAATAAAGGGGCACAAGCGTTAAATCAAAAGCACTGTTTAAACATACAAAGTTGCACAATTATGGATGAGGGCAGGGGGCCACTCAAACCATATACTAAACAAGTGGTATAAGAGAGGCCACTCGAGCAGTGGTTAGGCCTAGGGCCTAGGGAATCGCTGGGAGCAGTCAGGACAAGCAATGCTGAAGTCGGGAATGGCCTTTGGGATTCGGGAGAGGTGCGGGAAGCGCACGCACGCACCAGTGTTAACCAATGGTGCGTAAAAGTTGTAAAGTTAAAGTTAAAGGACACTTCCGCTGAACCTAGAGGAACAAAACTTAACACACAGACCCTAGAGGTGTGCACCAGTGTGGGAACACCGGCGGAGCAAAGTTACCTCACCCACAGGAAGTGGGTGCACAGGGTCGAAGTGGCGTCGGGTTCTGACACGCAGGCTCTTGGTGCTTGGAGCTGAAAGGGCTGCAGGCGGGTTAAAGATGAAGTGTCCGGTGGAGTCCAAGGGTGGACTCAAGTCGAAGAGTACCTGAAAGCAGAGGGGACAGAGTCTGGGTCACTCAGCAGTGACCAGGGTGGAACCAGGACGGAACCAGGCAATGTCGGGCGCAATCAGGTGGTCGTCGAGGAGCTTCTCTCCGCTGTCACGTGGGCTCTGGGGCATCTGCGACGTCCAGGAGCAGGTCACGATCTGTCCCACGCAGGCTCTCACCGTCGGTGCAGTCGGCTTCAAGTTTGGAGCAAACAAGCCTTGGCAAGAGCGATCCACGCGGGATCAGAAGATTGCTTCTCACTCGGACCAGGAAGGTCAGAGTCGGGGCTCCTTTTCAGGGGAGCTGGTGTGGATCTGGAGCAACCAGATTCACGAGTCTTCTTAGTCGTTTCGTCGGCACAGGGACCACTAGCCAGCTGGCAAGTGACCGGGCCAACGCGTTGAGCCAAATAGAGCCAAAGGGCCCCACGCAGCACTCGTCGAGTGTGGAGGGCTGAACTTCGGCTCAGGAGCAGCTCAGGGTGGGGGCTTCTCAAACCCCGGTGCACAGCTTCGAGGATCACTCGTGGGCTGCACGGTCAGCGTCTCGTGGTCAATTCAAGATGGCGTGCCCCACGCTTCCGGTCACCTCCACGGGTCTCAGCTTTGCAGGGACTGTGGATCGGGCTGTTAGAAGGCAGGCAGGCTTGATCTCGTCAATCTCAGTCGCTCGAGTTCCGGCGGGAACTGCAACTAAGTAGACGTCGAGGGCTGGATGGTGCCTGCTGCTGCAGGGTGGTCACTCCTTGACCACAAGGGAGATTCTTCGGGCTTCCACGTTGAGATGGAGGGCGAAGGGTCCAGAATTTCGTTTCAAATGTTTCTTCCAGGAAATCTGATGTGCATTGGCACTGCTCCCACTCTTATTCGAATCTGGGGGGCGTGATTACCTGCTAGGTCCCCTCCTATGGGTGGGACCCAGGAAGTGGGTGGATACACCCCCTTCCTTTGATCCAGGCCGCCCTGGCACGAGGGCTGGAGTGCCCCAGAACCGGTTTGGCCGGATTATGCAAGGGGCAGCCTTGTGCGCCCCAAGCAGTGTCTGGTTTCTTTCAAACCTCCCTGCTACAATCCACTATCTCCTGTCTGGAGGGCGGTGACACCCTCCTGTGACAGGAAACCCTTTGTCCAGGACCCATTTGGTTGAGTTTCGGTCAACTGCAGGGGTCCAGACATTTGTCTGTGGCAGAGGCATCCATTTTGTGGATCTTAAGGTCTTTGGAGAAATTAACCGCATTTAAGTGAAGTAACATGTCTTACCCCTCTAGAGGGGTGGAATGCCATCCCCGTCGCCAGAACTGGCGAGGGGATGGTATTCCAAATCGTATGACACCTTACACGACATGTTTTGATAAAGCCAAACCAAAGTTGCTATTTAACCGCGAGGATTATAAGGCACTTAAGAGTATATGGTATGGCATTATCCTGAAACAGCTTAGGGAGTTGTTCCCGACAGCTGCAGACAGGCTCAGCTCATGCTAGAGCTCCATCTCACATAAAACCACGCACTCTGCCTCCAGAATTGATGAGGCCTTCCATAGGAGTGGCTCACAGGTTTACATGTGTCCAGATATAGGTTTAGACATAGGTATACTATATCTAAGCAAGGGGTGTGTACACCACCTTACCCCAGCTGAGTGATCAGCCAGTTGTGTCAATTTAAGAACCAGCCAGGGGTGGCAAAAGATAGGCTGCAGCCCCTGGTAGGCCTTGGTGGCCCCTATGCCCTGGGCACCTATAGTGCATTATACAGGGGCTGACAAGGAGTCCATTTCCAATTGGTATGTGCCTATAGCACATGTGTGAGAAGTTGGCCTGGTAGGAGATGTTTCCAATTCTGGAACCACCTACTACCTGACCAAACAATCCCTTATGGTGTCTGGTTGTAAGTCAACCTTATTAGACAAGCTATCCTAGGGGTAGCATGGACTAAGCAGCCTAAAGGCTTAACTTAAGAGGTCGTGTTAAGCGAGCTGTTTTACCACATACAATCCTGTAATACCAAATGAAAGGACACCACACAAGTATATATTATAAAAATATATGTGTTTATTACTAAAAACAATCCCCAGTATTCTTTATGAATAAAGGGGCACAAGCGTTAAATCAAAAGCACTGTTTAAACATACAAAGTTGCACAATTATGGATGAGGGCAGGGGGCCACTCAAACCATATACTAAACAAGTGGTATAAGAGATGCCACTCGAGCAGTGGTTAGGCCTAGGGCCTAGGGAATCGCTGGGAGCAGTCAGGACAAGCAATGCTGAAGTCGGGAATGGCCCTCGGGATTCGGGAGATGTGCGGAAAGCGCACGCATGCACCAATGTTAACCAATGGTGCGTAAAAGTTGTAAAGTTAAAGTTAAAGGACACTTCCGCTGAACCTAGAGGAACAAAACTTAACACACAGACCCTAGAGGTGTGCACCAGTGTGGGAACACCGGCGGAGCAAAGTTACCTCACCCACAGGAAGTGGGTGCACAGGGTCGAAGTGGCGTCGGGTTTTGACACGCAGGCTCTTGGTGCTTGAAGCTGAAAGGGCTGCAGGCGGGTTAAAGATGAAGTGTCCGGTGGAGTCCAAGGGTGGACTCAAGTTGTAGAGTACCTGAAAGCAGAGGGGACAGAGTCTGGGTCACTCAGCAGTGACCAGGGTGGAACCAGGATGGAACCAGGCAATGTCGGGCGCAATCAGGTGGTCGTCGAGGAGATTCTCTCCGCTGTCACGTGGACTCTGGGGCATCTGGGACGTCCAGGAGCAGGTCACGATCTGTACCACGCAGGTTCTCACCGTCGGTGCAGTCGGCTTCAAGTTTGGAGCAAACAAGCCTTGGCAAGAGCAATCCACGCGGGATCGGAAGATTGCTTCTCACTCGGACCAGGAAGGTCAGAGTCCGGGCTCCTTTTCAGGGGAGCTGGTGTATGTAGGAAGGTGGCTACCTGACTATGGTTACCCCAGATTTTTTTGCCTGTGTTTAGCTGGTTTTTTGACTTAGTTGACCTGGTTCCCTGCTAATCAGGGCCCCAGGCCATCTGCTCTCTCTGTAAAATGGATTCCATGTACCCTAGGTACATACCAATTGGAAATGGACTCCTTGTCAGCCCCTGTAGAATGCACTATAGGTGCACAGGGCACAGGAGCCACTAAGGCCTACCAGGGGCTGCAGCATATCTTTTGCCACCCCTGGCTGGTTCTTAAATTGACACAACTGGCTGATCACTCAGCTGGGGTAAGGTGGTGTACACACCCCTTGCTTAGATATAGTATACCTATGTCTAAACCTATATCTGGACACATGTAAACCTGTGAGCCACTCCTATAGACAGGCCTCACCAATCCTGGAGGCTGGGTGCATGGTTTTTATGTGAGATGGAGCTCTAGCATGAGCTGAGCCTGTCTGCAGCCGTCGGGAACAAATCCCTAAGCTGTTTCAGGATAATGCCATACCATATACTATTAAGTGCCTTATAATCCTCGCGGTTATTTAGCAACTCTGGTTTGGCTTTATCAAAACATGTCGTGTAAGGTGTCATACGCTTTGGAATACCATCCCCTCGCCAGTTCTGGCGACGGGGATGGCATTCCACCCCTCTAGAGGGGTAAGACATGTTACTTCACTTTAATGCGGTTGATTTCTCCAAAGGCCTTAAGATCCACAAAATGGATGCCTCTGCCACAGACAAATGTCTGGACCCCTGGAGCTGACCGAAACCCAGTCAAGGGGGTCCTGGACAAAGGGTTTCCTGTCACAGGAGGGTGTCACCGCCCTCCAGACAGGAGATAGTGTATTGTAGCAGGGAGGTTTGAAAGAAACCAGACACTGCCTGGGGCGCACAAGGCTGCCCCTTGCATAATCCGGCCAAACCGGTTCTGGGGCACTCCAGCCCTCGTGCCAGGGCGGCCTGGATCAAAGGAAGGGGGTGTATCCACCCACTTCCTGGGTCCCACCCATAGGAGGGGACCTAGCAGGTAATCACGCCCACCAGATTCGAATAAGAGTGGGAGCAGTGCCAATGCACATCAGATTTCCTGGAAGAAACATTTGAAATGATATTCTGGACCCTTCGCCCTCCATCTCAACGTGGAAGCCCGAAGAATCTCCCTTGTGGTCAAGGAGTGACCACCCTGCAGCAGCAGGCACCATCCAGCCCTCGACGTCTACTTAGTTGCAGTTCCCGCCGGAACTCGAGCGACTGAGATCGACGAGATCAAGCCTGCCCAGCTTCTAACAGCCCGATCCACAGTCCCTGCAAAGCTGAGACCCGTGGAGGCGACCGGAAGCGTGGGGCACGCCATCTTGAAGTGACCACGAGACGCTGACCGTGCAGCCCACGAGTGACCCTCGAAGCTGTACACCGGGGTTTGAGAAGCCCCCACCCTGAGCTACTCCTGAGCCGAAGTTCAGCCCTCCACACTCGACGAGTGCTGCGTGGGGCCCTTTGGCACGATTTGGCTCAACGCGTTGGCCCGGTCACTTGCCAGCTGGCTTGTGGTCCCTGTGCCGACGAACTACAAAAGAAGACTCGTGATTCTGGTTGCTCCAGATCCACACCAGCTCCCCTGAAAGGGAGCCCCGACTCTGACCTTCCTGGTCCGAGTGAGACGCCATCTTCCAATCCCGCGTGGATTGCTCTTACCAAGGCTTGTTTGCTCCAAACCGGAAGCCGACTGCACCGACGGTGAGAGCCTTCGTGGGACAGATCGTGACCTGCTCCTGGACGTCGCAGATGCCCCAGAGCCCACGTGACAGCGGAGAGAAGCGCCTCGACGACCACCTGATTGCGCCCGACATTGCCTGGTTCCGTCCTGGTTCCACCCTGGTCACTGCTGAGTGACCCAGACTCTGTCCCCTCTGCTTTCAGGTACTCTACAGCTTGAGTCCACCCTTGGACTCCACCGGACACTTCGTCTTCACCCTGCCTGCAGCCCTTTCAGCTCCAAGCACCAAGAGCCTGCGTGTCAAAACCCGACGCCACTTCGACCCTGTGCACCCACTTCCTGTGGGTGAGGTAACTTTGCTCCGCCGGTGTTCCCACACTGGTGCACACCTCTAGGGTCTGTGTGTTAAGTTTTGTTCCTCTAGGTTCAGCGGAAGTGTCCTTAAACTTTAACTCTTTGACTTTTACGCACCATTGGTTAACATTGGTGCATGCGTGCGCTTTCCGCACATCTCCCGAATCCCGAGGGCCATTCCCGACTTCAGCATTGCTTGTCCTGACTGCTCCCAGCGATTCCCTAGGCCCTAGGCCTAACCACTGTTCGAGTGGCCTCTCTTATACCACTTGTTTAGTATATGGTTTGAGTGGCCCCCCGCCCTCATCCATAATTGTGCAACTTGTATGTTTAAACAGTGCTTTTGATTTAACGCTTGTGCCCCTTTATTCATAAAGAATACTGGGGATTGTTTTTAGTAATAAACACATATATTTTTATAATATATACTTGTGTGGTGTCCTTTCATTTGGTATTACAGGATTGTATGTGGTAAAACAGCTCGCTTAACACGACCTCTTAAGTTAAGCCTTTAGGCTGCTTAGTCCATGCTACCCCTAGGATAGCTTGTCTAATAAGGTTGACTTACAACCAGACACCATAAGGGGATTGTTTGGTCAGGTAGTAGGTGGTTCCAGAATTGGAAACATCCCCTACCAGGCCAACTTCTCACATTGGTGAGCAGCGGTGCGGATTTGAGCTTGCTGTTGTTTTACCATTGCAATCTTTATATCAAATTGAAAGATCACATCAAGTACCTCTAGGTACATATAAAATCAAAAGCTTAGCATATTAAGTTCTACTGAACTTAGTAGTTGTAGGCTGAAGGGAGTAGCACACCCCTGACTACAACTCACTAGCAAGGTCCAGTAGGAAAACACTTAGTGTAGGTAAGTGCACCACTTACACCTCACTAGTAACCATGTCTGACACAGGAAAGGCCTCAGGGTCTAGTCCTGTGACAGTTGACCCTACCCAGGCAACTTTTGGATATGACAAACTAACCCGCAGAGACTTGATTGCCTTGTGCAAAGCAAGAGGGTTAAAAAGGGGCAGAAGCCCCACCTGCCTGACCCTGGTAGAAATCCTAGAACAGGATGACTTAGAGAAGGCTAAAGCAGCTTCCCTAGATACAGGAACTGGAGGGAACCCCCCTGCAGTTGATCCCCTTGAAGAGGAGGATGATGATGACTTGGATGAGGACTCAGATGCTGGGGACTTAGAAGTACAGGATCAGGGTAGCCAGGTTCCAGTTGGTAGGCTTAGCCAGGCCAACTTGGACCTACTGGGGAATGGAGAGGGCCAGCACCTCCCCAGAACCCAACATACGATTCTCCCAGGCAACAGAAGAGTGAGATCTCCCTCAGGGGACTCTCATCTTTCTAGTGCCTCCAGAGAATCAGAGAGAGGCATGAGTGCTTCTCAGAAAGCTGAGCATAGGGCTAGAATGAGGGCTGTCAGACTCCAGATAGAGAGAGAGGAGGTAGCCCTGAGTCAAGCTAAGCTTACCTTAGCCCAAGCTAAACTTGCCTTGGCAAGAGAGCAAAAATTGTGTGGCTTAGATGCCACTGGTGGCAGCAATATTCCTAAAGAGAAACCCAGGTCCTATGATAGTAGAAACCTGACAAAGATTGTGCCCCCCTACAAGGAAGGGGATGATATCCACAAATGGATAACTGCTCTTGAGAGAGCCTGCATGGTACAGCAGGTTCCTGAGGAACAGTGGGCAGCAATCTTATGGTACTCCTTTTCAGAGAAAGGGAGAGATAAGCTCCTCACTGTTAGACATGAGGATGCAAACAATTACAAAGTCCTGAAGAGTGTTCTGATAGATGGGTTTGGCTTAACCACTGAACAGTACAGGTTGAAGTTCAGAGACACCCAGAAGACACAGACTCAGGACTGGACTGATTTTGTTGATTGTGCAACTAAGGCTCTGGAGGGTTGGCTACATGGCAGCAAAGTACATGACTTTACAGGATTGTATAATTTGATTATGAGGGAGCAGATCCTAAGTAATTGTCAGAACCAGCTCTTACACCAGCACCTGGTAGACTCTGATCTGACCTCTCCCCAAGAATTGGGAAAGAAGGCAGACAAATGGGTCAGAACCAGGATTAGGCCTAAGAATCAGGACAGTAACCAGAAGGAGTCTACCAAGCCTCAAGATAAGGGTGGGGATAAAAGTAAAGAAAAGACTTCCCCAGGGCCCCAAAACTCCAAGGATGGGGGTGGGTCCCAAGACACTTCTTCAACTGAGAAAAAGCCCTATTGTTATCCCTGTAAACAGGTGGGGCATTACAAAACAGACAGCTGTTGTCCCAAGAATAACAATAAAGAAAATATACCTCCAAAGCCAGCTTCAACACCTCCTGTTACTGTCAGCAGTAATCCCCCAGGAAGTGGAAGCACACCCAGGAATCTGGGTGGGTTTACTTTTGGAAATCAGGTGGACCCTGGCCTATCCAGGTCCCCATCACCCAATGATCTTGTTTATGAGGCTGGCATGGGGTTTGCCAACTTCTCTGCTTGCCCAAATACTTTGAGCAAGTATAGACAAGAACCCATCATCAATGGTTTAAGAGTTGAAGCTTTTAGAGACACAGGGGCTAGCATCACCATGGTGGCTGATGGCATAGTCCCCTCTAAGCAACTTTTACCTGGTGCCACATACCAGGTTACAAACATTGATGGAATCCAAACAAATCATCCCATGGCAGTAGTAAGTCTCAGCTGGGGAGGTGTCATTGGCCCAAAGAGAGTGGCAGTGTCACCAAACTTGCCTGTAGACTGCCTACTTGGTAATGATTTGGAGATCTCAGCCTGGGCTGAGGTTGAACAGGAAACCCATTCTAGAATGGTGAATTCCAATGGAAAGGTTAGTGGGGCTGTAATGGCTACAGCCCCAATTCAAGATGTCCTTCCTGAAAAGTTTGGTAGGGCTGAGAAACTCTCTGCCCCATCTTTAGCAAAAGCTCTTCCTGAACAGAATAGCAAAGCTGTTATGATAGCAGCAGAAACCCAAACTGAGTCTCCTCCTGAAAAGGTTGGTGGGGCTGTGATGGCCACAGCCCAAACTCAAACTGACACGTGTGTTGTGAAACCTGAAATTATGGATAACTCCACACAAACTGAGAGCATGGAGGAGGAAGAGAAATCTCCCCCTCACCAGACTTTAGGACAGGATCAGCCTCCTCAGGGAACTGATCTTACCCCTGATGAAGGAACTGCCCCAGAGGTGGTTGGGCCTAGCCTGACAGAACCTCTGATGTCAGTGGAACCTTCTCAGGTGGGACCCAGTCTGGAGCAGGTAACCTGCCCCTCTCTACCTTGCCTTAGCCAGCCCAGGGCTGCAGAGGACAGGAAGGACAGTGAGACCCAGAGGGCCCCCTGTCAAATAAAGCACCCCCATCAAAAGATTAGGTGCACCAAAACTAGTAGCCCTAGTAAGGTGAAAACTTTAAAAACTCCTGAGGGAGCCCCCTTAAAAACAGTTAGGGACCTCCCACAGATGGATTCTGTTGGGCACAGCCAAACCTGGGACCCAAGGGGCCCAAACCTGAACTGTCCCTCCAGCAAGCCAAACAGAGGGACCCAGCCTCCAGCTTTAGGTAGCCAGAGGTTGACCCTGAGAGCACAGTGCAACTCAGTTAAAGAGAGAAAGGCACACATGGTGGAAGATAATTGGAGGAAGCTAAGCCCTAAATTAGTAGAGCCTCGCTTCAATACTCCATATCCAAACCAGCCTTTAACTTTGCATAAACACACCCAAGGTAGTGATTCCCTATGGTGGAGACCCTCTAATACCCAAAGGGTGAGGGACTGCTTAGTGGACCATGAGACAGGGGGTACCCATGCTAGTGCAGGTACTTCCTTATATGGCCACTCAGGCAATATAGGCTTACCTGGCCAAGGATAGCCTTATCTCCTTTCGTTTGGGGGGGGGTTATGTAGGAAGGTGGCTACCTGACTATGGTTACCCCAGATTTTTTTGCCTGTGTTTAGCTGGTTTTTTGACTTAGTTGACCTGGTTCCCTGCTAATCAGGGCCCCAGGCCATCTGCTCTCTCTGTAAAATGGATTCCATGTACCCTAGGTACATACCAATTGGAAATGGACTCCTTGTCAGCCCCTGTAGAATGCACTATAGGTGCACAGGGCACAGGAGCCACTAAGGCCTACCAGGGGCTGCAGCATATCTTTTGCCACCCCTGGCTGGTTCTTAAATTGACACAACTGGCTGATCACTCAGCTGGGGTAAGGTGGTGTACACACCCCTTGCTTAGATATAGTATACCTATGTCTAAACCTATATCTGGACACATGTAAACCTGTGAGCCACTCCTATAGACAGGCCTCACCAATCCTGGAGGCTGGGTGCATGGTTTTTATGTGAGATGGAGCTCTAGCATGAGCTGAGCCTGTCTGCAGCCGTCGGGAACAAATCCCTAAGCTGTTTCAGGATAATGCCATACCATATACTATTAAGTGCCTTATAATCCTCGCGGTTATTTAGCAACTCTGGTTTGGCTTTATCAAAACATGTCGTGTAAGGTGTCATACGCTTTGGAATACCATCCCCTCGCCAGTTCTGGCGACGGGGATGGCATTCCACCCCTCTAGAGGGGTAAGACATGTTACTTCACTTTAATGCGGTTGATTTCTCCAAAGGCCTTAAGATCCACAAAATGGATGCCTCTGCCACAGACAAATGTCTGGACCCCTGGAGCTGACCGAAACCCAGTCAAGGGGGTCCTGGACAAAGGGTTTCCTGTCACAGGAGGGTGTCACCGCCCTCCAGACAGGAGATAGTGTATTGTAGCAGGGAGGTTTGAAAGAAACCAGACACTGCCTGGGGCGCACAAGGCTGCCCCTTGCATAATCCGGCCAAACCGGTTCTGGGGCACTCCAGCCCTCGTGCCAGGGCGGCCTGGATCAAAGGAAGGGGGTGTATCCACCCACTTCCTGGGTCCCACCCATAGGAGGGGACCTAGCAGGTAATCACGCCCACCAGATTCGAATAAGAGTGGGAGCAGTGCCAATGCACATCAGATTTCCTGGAAGAAACATTTGAAACGATATTCTGGACCCTTCGCCCTCCATCTCAACGTGGAAGCCCGAAGAATCTCCCTTGTGGTCAAGGAGTGACCACCCTGCAGCAGCAGGCACCATCCAGCCCTCGACGTCTACTTAGTTGCAGTTCCCGCCGGAACTCGAGCGACTGAGATCGACGAGATCAAGCCTGCCCAGCTTCTAACAGCCCGATCCACAGTCCCTGCAAAGCTGAGACCCGTGGAGGCGACCGGAAGCGTGGGGCACGCCATCTTGAAGTGACCACGAGACGCTGACCGTGCAGCCCACGAGTGACCCTCGAAGCTGTACACCGGGGTTTGAGAAGCCCCCACCCTGAGCTACTCCTGAGCCGAAGTTCAGCCCTCCACACTCGACGAGTGCTGCGTGGGGCCCTTTGGCACGATTTGGCTCAACGCGTTGGCCCGGTCACTTGCCAGCTGGCTTGTGGTCCCTGTGCCGACGAACTACAAAAGAAGACTCGTGATTCTGGTTGCTCCAGATCCACACCAGCTCCCCTGAAAGGGAGCCCCGACTCTGACCTTCCTGGTCCGAGTGAGACGCCATCTTCCAATCCCGCGTGGATTGCTCTTACCAAGGCTTGTTTGCTCCAAACCGGAAGCCGACTGCACCGACGGTGAGAGCCTGCGTGGGACAGATCGTGACCTGCTCCTGGACGTCGCAGATGCCCCAGAGCCCACGTGACAGCGGAGAGAAGCGCCTCGACGACCACCTGATTGCGCCCGACATTGCCTGGTTCCGTCCTGGTTCCACCCTGGTCACTGCTGAGTGACCCAGACTCTGTCCCCTCTGCTTTCAGGTACTCTACAGCTTGAGTCCACCATTGGACTCCACCGGACACTTCGTCTTCACCCTGCCTGCAGCCCTTTCAGCTCCAAGCACCAAGAGCCTGCGTGTCAAAACCCGACGCCACTTCGACCCTGTGCACCCACTTCCTGTGGGTGAGGTAACTTTGCTCCGCCGGTGTTCCCACACTGGTGCACACCTCTAGGGTCTGTGTGTTAAGTTTTGTTCCTCTAGGTTCAGCGGAAGTGTCCTTAAACTTTAACTCTTTGACTTTTACGCACCATTGGTTAACATTGGTGCATGCGTGCGCTTTCCGCACATCTCCCGAATCCCGAGGGCCATTCCCGACTTCAGCATTGCTTGTCCTGACTGCTCCCAGCGATTCCCTAGGCCCTAGGCCTAACCACTGTTCGAGTGGCCTCTCTTATACCACTTGTTTAGTATATGGTTTGAGTGGCCCCCCGCCCTCATCCATAATTGTGCAACTTGTATGTTTAAACAGTGCTTTTGATTTAACGCTTGTGCCCCTTTATTCATAAAGAATACTGGGGATTGTTTTTAGTAATAAACACATATATTTTTATAATATATACTTGTGTGGTGTCCTTTCATTTGGTATTACAGGATTGTATGTGGTAAAACAGCTCGCTTAACACGACCTCTTAAGTTAAGCCTTTAGGCTGCTTAGTCCATGCTACCCCTAGGATAGCTTGTCTAATAAGGTTGACTTACAACCAGACACCATAAGGGGATTGTTTGGTCAGGTAGTAGGTGGTTCCAGAATTGGAAACATCCCCTACCAGGCCAACTTCTCACATTGGTGAGCAGCGGTGCGGATTTGAGCTTGCTGTTGTTTTACCATTGCAATCTTTATATCAAATTGAAAGATCACATCAAGTACCTCTAGGTACATATAAAATCAAAAGCTTAGCATATTAAGTTCTACTGAACTTAGTAGTTGTAGGCTGAAGGGAGTAGCACACCCCTGACTACAACTCACTAGCAAGGTCCAGTAGGAAAACACTTAGTGTAGGTAAGTGCACCACTTACACCTCACTAGTAACCATGTCTGACACAGGAAAGGCCTCAGGGTCTAGTCCTGTGACAGTTGACCCTACCCAGGCAACTTTTGGATATGACAAACTAACCCGCAGAGACTTGATTGCCTTGTGCAAAGCAAGAGGGTTAAAAAGGGGCAGAAGCCCCACCTGCCTGACCCTGGTAGAAATCCTAGAACAGGATGACTTAGAGAAGGCTAAAGCAGCTTCCCTAGATACAGGAACTGGAGGGAACCCCCCTGCAGTTGATCCCCTTGAAGAGGAGGATGATGATGACTTGGATGAGGACTCAGATGCTGGGGACTTAGAAGTACAGGATCAGGGTAGCCAGGTTCCAGTTGGTAGGCTTAGCCAGGCCAACTTGGACCTACTGGGGAATGGAGAGGGCCAGCACCTCCCCAGAACCCAACATACGATTCTCCCAGGCAACAGAAGAGTGAGATCTCCCTCAGGGGACTCTCATCTTTCTAGTGCCTCCAGAGAATCAGAGAGAGGCATGAGTGCTTCTCAGAAAGCTGAGCATAGGGCTAGAATGAGGGCTGTCAGACTCCAGATAGAGAGAGAGGAGGTAGCCCTGAGTCAAGCTAAGCTTACCTTAGCCCAAGCTAAACTTGCCTTGGCAAGAGAGCAAAAATTGTGTGGCTTAGATGCCACTGGTGGCAGCAATATTCCTAAAGAGAAACCCAGGTCCTATGATAGTAGAAACCTGACAAAGATTGTGCCCCCCTACAAGGAAGGGGATGATATCCACAAATGGATAACTGCTCTTGAGAGAGCCTGCATGGTACAGCAGGTTCCTGAGGAACAGTGGGCAGCAATCTTATGGTACTCCTTTTCAGAGAAAGGGAGAGATAAGCTCCTCACTGTTAGACATGAGGATGCAAACAATTACAAAGTCCTGAAGAGTGTTCTGATAGATGGGTTTGGCTTAACCACTGAACAGTACAGGTTGAAGTTCAGAGACACCCAGAAGACACAGACTCAGGACTGGACTGATTTTGTTGATTGTGCAACTAAGGCTCTGGAGGGTTGGCTACATGGCAGCAAAGTACATGACTTTACAGGATTGTATAATTTGATTATGAGGGAGCAGATCCTAAGTAATTGTCAGAACCAGCTCTTACACCAGCACCTGGTAGACTCTGATCTGACCTCTCCCCAAGAATTGGGAAAGAAGGCAGACAAATGGGTCAGAACCAGGATTAGGCCTAAGAATCAGGACAGTAACCAGAAGGAGTCTACCAAGCCTCAAGATAAGGGTGGGGATAAAAGTAAAGAAAAGACTTCCCCAGGGCCCCAAAACTCCAAGGATGGGGGTGGGTCCCAAGACACTTCTTCAACTGAGAAAAAGCCCTATTGTTATCCCTGTAAACAGGTGGGGCATTACAAAACAGACAGCTGTTGTCCCAAGAATAACAATAAAGAAAATATACCTCCAAAGCCAGCTTCAACACCTCCTGTTACTGTCAGCAGTAATCCCCCAGGAAGTGGAAGCACACCCAGGAATCTGGGTGGGTTTACTTTTGGAAATCAG
This sequence comes from Lissotriton helveticus, assembly GCF_964261635.1. Taxonomy (NCBI): domain Eukaryota; kingdom Metazoa; phylum Chordata; class Amphibia; order Caudata; family Salamandridae; genus Lissotriton; species Lissotriton helveticus. The sequence goes on along the minus strand of NW_027611692.1, from coordinate 4,283,837 downwards.
GTGGACCCTGGCCTATCCAGGTCCCCATCACCCAATGATCTTGTTTATGAGGCTGGCATGGGGTTTGCCAACTTCTCTGCTTGCCCAAATACTTTGAGCAAGTATAGACAAGAACCCATCATCAATGGTTTAAGAGTTGAAGCTTTTAGAGACACAGGGGCTAGCATCACCATGGTGGCTGATGGCATAGTCCCCTCTAAGCAACTTTTACCTGGTGCCACATACCAGGTTACAAACATTGATGGAATCCAAACAAATCATCCCATGGCAGTAGTAAGTCTCAGCTGGGGAGGTGTCATTGGCCCAAAGAGAGTGGCAGTGTCACCAAACTTGCCTGTAGACTGCCTACTTGGTAATGATTTGGAGATCTCAGCCTGGGCTGAGGTTGAACAGGAAACCCATTCTAGAATGGTAAATTCCAATGGAAAGGTTAGTGGGGCTGTAATGGCTACAGCCCCAATTCAAGATGTCCTTCCTGAAAAGGTTGGTAGGGCTGAGAAACTCTCTGCCCCATCTTTAGCAAAAGCTCTTCCTGAACAGAATAGCAAAGCTGTTATGATAGCAGCAGAAACCCAAACTGAGTCTCCTCCTGAAAAGGTTGGTGGGGCTGTGATGGCCACAGCCCAAACTCAAACTGACACGTGTGTTGTGAAACCTGAAATTATGGATAACTCCACACAAACTGAGAGCATGGAGGAGGAAGAGAAATCTCCCCCTCACCAGACTTTAGGACAGGATCAGCCTCCTCAGGGAACTGATCTTACCCCTGATGAAGGAACTGCCCCAGAGGTGGTTGGGCCTAGCCTGACAGAACCTCTGATGTCAGTGGAACCTTCTCAGGTGGGACCCAGTCTGGAGCAGGTAACCTGCCCCTCTCTACCTTGCCTTAGCCAGCCCAGGGCTGCAGAGGACAGGAAGGACAGTGAGACCCAGAGGGCCCCCTGTCAAATAAAGCACCCCCATCAAAAGATTAGGTGCACCAAAACTAGTAGCCCTAGTAAGGTGAAAACTTTAAAAACTCCTGAGGGAGCCCCCTTAAAAACAGTTAGGGACCTCCCACAGATGGATTCTGTTGGGCACAGCCAAACCTGGGACCCAAGGGGCCCAAACCTGAACTGTCCCTCCAGCAAGCCAAACAGAGGGACCCAGCCTCCAGCTTTAGGTAGCCAGAGGTTGACCCTGAGAGCACAGTGCAACTCAGTTAAAGAGAGAAAGGCACACATGGTGGAAGATAATTGGAGGAAGCTAAGCCCTAAATTAGTAGAGCCTCGCTTCAATACTCCATATCCAAACCAGCCTTTAACTTTGCATAAACACACCCAAGGTAGTGATTCCCTATGGTGGAGACCCTCTAATACCCAAAGGGTGAGGGACTGCTTAGTGGACCATGAGACAGGGGGTACCCATGCTAGTGCAGGTACTTCCTTATATGGCCACTCAGGCAATATAGGCTTACCTGGCCAAGGATAGCCTTATCTCCTTTCGTTTGGGGGGGGGTTATGTAGGAAGGTGGCTACCTGACTATGGTTACCCCAGATTTTTTTGCCTGTGTTTAGCTGGTTTTTTGACTTAGTTGACCTGGTTCCCTGCTAATCAGGGCCCCAGGCCATCTGCTCTCTCTGTAAAATGGATTCCATGTACCCTAGGTACATACCAATTGGAAATGGACTCCTTGTCAGCCCCTGTAGAATGCACTATAGGTGCACAGGGCACAGGAGCCACTAAGGCCTACCAGGGGCTGCAGCATATCTTTTGCCACCCCTGGCTGGTTCTTAAATTGACACAACTGGCTGATCACTCAGCTGGGGTAAGGTGGTGTACACACCCCTTGCTTAGATATAGTATACCTATGTCTAAACCTATATCTGGACACATGTAAACCTGTGAGCCACTCCTATAGACAGGCCTCACCAATCCTGGAGGCTGGGTGCATGGTTTTTATGTGAGATGGAGCTCTAGCATGAGCTGAGCCTGTCTGCAGCCGTCGGGAACAAATCCCTAAGCTGTTTCAGGATAATGCCATACCATATACTATTAAGTGCCTTATAATCCTCGCGGTTATTTAGCAACTCTGGTTTGGCTTTATCAAAACATGTCGTGTAAGGTGTCATACGCTTTGGAATACCATCCCCTCGCCAGTTCTGGTGACGGGGATGGCATTCCACCCCTCTAGAGGGGTAAGACATGTTACTTCACTTTAATGCGGTTGATTTCTCCAAAGGCCTTAAGATCCACAAAATGGATGCCTCTGCCACAGACAAATGTCTGGACCCCTGGAGCTGACCGAAACCCAGTCAAGGGGGTCCTGGACAAAGGGTTTCCTGTCACAGGAGGGTGTCACCGCCCTCCAGACAGGAGATAGTGTATTGTAGCAGGGAGGTTTGAAAGAAACCAGACACTGCCTGGGGCGCACAAGGCTGCCCCTTGCATAATCCGGCCAAACCGGTTCTGGGGCACTCCAGCCCTCGTGCCAGGGCGGCCTGGATCAAAGGAAGGGGGTGTATCCACCCACTTCCTGGGTCCCACCCATAGGAGGGGACCTAGCAGGTAATCACGCCCACCAGATTCGAATAAGAGTGGGAGCAGTGCCAATGCACATCAGATTTCCTGGAAGAAACATTTGAAACGATATTCTGGACCCTTCGCCCTCCATCTCAACGTGGAAGCCCGAAGAATCTCCCTTGTGGTCAAGGAGTGACCACCCTGCAGCAGCAGGCACCATCCAGCCCTCGACGTCTACTTAGTTGCAGTTCCCGCCGGAACTCGAGCGACTGAGATCGACGAGATCAAGCCTGCCCAGCTTCTAACAGCCCGATCCACAGTCCCTGCAAAGCTGAGACCCGTGGAGGCGACCGGAAGCGTGGGGCACGCCATCTTGAAGTGACCACGAGACGCTGACCGTGCAGCCCACGAGTGACCCTCGAAGCTGTACACCGGGGTTTGAGAAGCCCCCACCCTGAGCTACTCCTGAGCCGAAGTTCAGCCCTCCACACTCGACGAGTGCTGCGTGGGGCCCTTTGGCACGATTTGGCTCAACGCGTTGGCCCGGTCACTTGCCAGCTGGCTTGTGGTCCCTGTGCCGACGAACTACAAAAGAAGACTCGTGATTCTGGTTGCTCCAGATCCACACCAGCTCCCCTGAAAGGGAGCCCCGACTCTGACCTTCCTGGTCCGAGTGAGACGCCATCTTCCAATCCCGCGTGGATTGCTCTTACCAAGGCTTGTTTGCTCCAAACCGGAAGCCGACTGCACCGACGGTGAGAGCCTGCGTGGGACAGATCGTGACCTGCTCCTGGACGTCGCAGATGCCCCAGAGCCCACGTGACAGCGGAGAGAAGCGCCTCGACGACCACCTGATTGCGCCCGACATTGCCTGGTTCCGTCCTGGTTCCACCCTGGTCACTGCTGAGTGACCCAGACTCTGTCCCCTCTGCTTTCAGGTACTCTACAGCTTGAGTCCACCCTTGGACTCCACCGGACACTTCGTCTTCACCCTGCCTGCAGCCCTTTCAGCTCCAAGCACCAAGAGCCTGCGTGTCAAAACCCGACGCCACTTCGACCCTGTGCACCCACTTCCTGTGGGTGAGGTAACTTTGCTCCGCCGGTGTTCCCACACTGGTGCACACCTCTAGGGTCTGTGTGTTAAGTTTTGTTCCTCTAGGTTCAGCGGAAGTGTCCTTAAACTTTAACTCTTTGACTTTTACGCACCATTGGTTAACATTGGTGCATGCGTGCGCTTTCCGCACATCTCCCGAATCCCGAGGGCCATTCCCGACTTCAGCATTGCTTGTCCTGACTGCTCCCAGCGATTCCCTAGGCCCTAGGCCTAACCACTGTTCGAGTGGCCTCTCTTATACCACTTGTTTAGTATATGGTTTGAGTGGCCCCCCGCCCTCATCCATAATTGTGCAACTTGTATGTTTAAACAGTGCTTTTGATTTAACGCTTGTGCCCCTTTATTCATAAAGAATACTGGGGATTGTTTTTAGTAATAAACACATATATTTTTATAATATATACTTGTGTGGTGTCCTTTCATTTGGTATTACAGGATTGTATGTGGTAAAACAGCTCGCTTAACACGACCTCTTAAGTTAAGCCTTTAGGCTGCTTAGTCCATGCTACCCCTAGGATAGCTTGTCTAATAAGGTTGACTTACAACCAGACACCATAAGGGGATTGTTTGGTCAGGTAGTAGGTGGTTCCAGAATTGGAAACATCCCCTACCAGGCCAACTTCTCACAGTGTGGATCTGGAGCAACCAGATTCACGAGTCTTCTTAGGTAGTTCGTCGGCACAGGGACCACAAGCCAGCTGGCAAGTGACCGGGCCAACGCGTTGAGCCAAATCGTGCCAAAGGGCCCCACGCAGCACTCGTTGAGTGTGGAGGGCTGAACTTCGGCTCAGGAGTAGCTCAGGGTGGGGGCTTCTCAAACCCCGGTGCACAGCTTCGAGGATCACTCGTGGGCTGCACGGTCAGCGTCTCGTGGTCAATTCAAGATGGCGTGCCCCACGCTTCCGGTCGCCTCCACGGGTCTCAGCTTTGCAGGGACTGTGGATCGGGCTGTTAGAAGCTGGGCAGGCTTGATCTCGTCGATCTCAGTCGCTAGAGTTCCGGCGGGAACTGCAACTAAGTAGACGTCGAGGGCTGGATGGTGCCTGCTGCTGCAGGGTGGTCACTCCTTGACCACAAGGGAGATTCTTCGGGCTTCCACGTTGAAATGGAGGGCGAAGGGTCCAGAATATCGTTTCAAATGTTTCTTCCAGGAAATCTGATGTGCCTTGGCACTGCTCCCACTCTTATTCGAATCTGGGGGGCGTGATTACCTGCTAGGTCCCCTCCTATGGGTGGGACCCAGGAAGTGGGTGGATACACCCCCTTCCTTTGATCCAGGCCGCCCTGGCACGAGGGCTGGAGTGCCCCAGAACCGGTTTGGCCGGATTATGCAAGGGGCAGCCTTGTGCGCCCCAAGCAGTGTCTGGTTTCTTTCAAACCTCCCTGCTACAATACACTATCTCCTGTCTGGAGGGCGGTGACACCCTCCTGTGACAGGAAACCCTTTGTCCAGGACCCCCTTGACTGAGTTTCGGTCAGCTCCAGGGGTCCAGACATTTGTCTGTGGCAGAGGCATCCATTTTGTGGATCTTAAGGTCTTTGGAGAAATCAACCGCATTAAAGTAAAGTAACATGTCTTACCCCTCTAGAGGGGTGGAATGCCATCCCCGTCGCCAGAACTGGCGAGGGGATGGTATTCCAAAGCGTATGACACCTTACACGACATGTTTTGATAAAGCCAAACCAAAGTTGCTAAATAACCGCGAGGATTATAAGGCACTTAATAGTATATGGTATGGCATTATCCTGAAACAGCTTAGGGATTTGTTCCCGACGGCTGCAGACAGGCTCAGCTCATGCTAGAGCTCCATCTCACATAAAACCACGCACTCAGCCTCCAGGATTGATGAGGCCTTTCTATAGGAGTGGCTCACAGGTTTACATGTGTCCAGATATAGGTTTAGACATAGGTATACTATATCTAAGCAAGGGGTGTGTACACCACCTTACCCCAGCTGAGTGATCAGCCAGTTGTGTCAATTTAAGAACCAGCCAGGGGTGGCAAAAGATATGCTGCAGCCCCTGGTAGGCCTTAGTGGCTCCTATGCCCTGTGCACCTATAGTGCATTATACAGGGGCTGACAAGGAGTCCATTTCCAATTGGTATGTGCCTATAGCACATGTGTCATTAATTTAGTGAGAGAACAGCAGGCTGGGGGTCTGATCAGCAGGCCCACAGCCTCAGTAGTCGAAAACCAGTGAAGCAAAAAGCAAAAATTTGGGGTGACCATAGGATAGCAGACCCTACTCTCCTACACAACCCCCCCCCAAACGCAGGGACATTAAACTAACCTTGACCAGATAAGTCTTCATGTTCTAAGTGGAAGTACCTGGAGAGACCATCTGCATTACCATGGTCAGTCCCTGGGCGGTGCTCCACTGTAAAGTCCATCCCCTGTAGGGAAATGGACCACCTGAGCAGTTTGGGATTTTCACCCTTCATCTGATTAAGCCACAAGAGGGGCTTATGGTCTGTTTGCACTAGGAAGTGAGTTCCAAACAAGTAGGACCTCAACTTCTTTAATGCCCAAACCACAGCAAAGGCCTCCCTCTCAATGGCTGACCAACGTTTTTCTCTTGGGGTTAGCCTCCTGCTAATGAAAGCAATTGGCTGGTCTTGACCATCTTGATTAAGTTGTGAGAGTACAGCTCCCACCCCCAACTCAGAAGCATCTGTCTGAACAATGAACTGTTTGGAGTAGTCAGGACTCTTTAGGATAGGTGCAGAGCACATGGCCTTCTTCAGGTCTTCAAATGCCTTCTGACAGCTAACTGTCCACTGAACCTTTTTTGGCATCTTCTTGGATGTCAAGTCATTTAATGGTGTCACTATAGACCCATAGTTCTTCACAAACTTCCTGTAATACCCAGTCAGGCCCAAGAAGGCTCTGACTTGTGTCTGGGTAACTGGAGGAGCCCAGTCCTGTATGGCCTGGATTTTGCTCTCCAGTGGCTGAACCTGGCCTCCACCAACTAGGTGGCCCAGGTATACAACCTTACTCTGCCCTATCTGGCACTTAGTGGCCTTGATAGTTAGGCCTGCCTTTTGCAGGGCCTCCAAAACTCTCTTCAGGTGGATCAGGTGATCCTCCCAGGTGGAGCTAAAGACAGCAATATCATCCAGATAAGCTGCACAAAAGTCATCCAACCCAGTAAGGACTTGGTTCACCAACCTTTGGAAAGTGGCAGGTGCATTCTTCAAACCAAAGGGCATTACCACACACTGATAATGTCCACTAGGGGTAGAGAATGCTGTCTTGGCCTTTGACTCCTCAGCTAATCTGATTTGCCAGTAGCCAGCTGTCAGATCGAATGTGCTCAGAAACTTGGCAGAAGCCAATCTGTCAATGAGCTCATCTGCTCTTGGAATGGGGTGAGCATCTGTCCTAGTGACAGCATTGAGACCCCTGTAATCCACGCAAAACCTCATTTCTCTCTTACCATCTTGGGTATGAGGTTTTGGCACCAGGACTACTGGGCTGGCCCATGGGCTCTCTGATGGCTCAATCACTCCAAGCTCTAACATCTTTTGCACCTCAGCCTTGATGCAGTCTCTGACATGGTCAGGTTGCCTGTAGATCTTATTCTTGACAGGCAGACTGTCACCAGTGTCCACAACATGGGTACACCAGTCAGTCTGGCTGGGTGTGAGTGAAAACAAATGCCTGTGGGCCTGCAAAACTTGTCTGCAGTCCATCTGTTGCTGGTCAGTGAGGCTGCCTGCCAAGGCTACTCCATCAACTGAACCATCATCAGGGTTCTGGGAAAGCAGGTCTGGGAGAGGGTCACTCTCTTCCTCCTGTTCCCCATCTGTGGCCATGAGCAAGCTCATGTCCTCCCTGTCCACAAATGCTTTCAAGCGATTCACATGGATTACCCTGTGAGGGCTCCTGGGTGTTCCAAAGTCTACCAAGTAGGTGACTTCCCCCTTCTTCTCAATAATAGGATAGGGTCCACTCCATTTGTCTTGGAGTGCTGCTGGAGCCACTGGCTCCAGTACCCACACCTTCTGTCCTGGTTGGAACTCTACCAGCACAGCCTTTTGGTCATGCCAAGCTTTCTGCAATTCTTGGCTGGCCTCCAGGTTTTTGGATGCTCTTTCCATGTACTCAGCCATCCTGGAGCGGAGACCAAGTACATAGTCCACTATGTCTAGTTTGGGCTTTTTGAGAGGTAACTCCCATCCTTCCTTCGCCAAACACAATGGACCCCTCACAGGGTGGCCAAACAAAAGTTCAAAAGGGCTGTAGCCAACCCCCTTTTGTGGGACCTCTCTGTAAGCAAAGAGCAGGCAGGGTAAAAGAATGTCCCATTTCCGCCTGAGCTTCTCTGGTAATCCTTTTATCATGCCTTTAAGGGTCTTGTTAAATCTCTCCACAAGCCCATTGCACTGTGGATGATATGGGGTGGTAAACTTATAGTTTACTCCACATTCCTTCCACATTGCTTTCAGATAGCTGGACATAAAATTCGTCCCTCTATCTGATAGTACCTCCTTAGGAAAGCCCACTCTTGAGAAAACTGCAATGAGGGCCTTTGCCACCACAGGTGCTGTGGTGGTCCTTAGGGGAATAGCCTCTGGGTACCTGGTGGCATGATCCACTACCACCAGTATGAATCTGTTCCCAGATGCTGTTTGGGGGTCCATTGGACCCACAATATCAATTCCAACTCTCTCAAAGGGGACCCCCACCACAGGTAGTGGTATTAGGGGGGCCTTTGTTGTGCCACCTGACTTACCACTGGCTTGGCAAGTGACACAGGAGCGACAAAACTCCTTGACATCCTCTGACATGTGAGGCCAGTGAAAGTGTGGAACAAGCCTGTCCCACGTCTTGTTCTGGCCTAAGTGTCCTGCAAGGGGAATATCATGGGCCAAGGTAAGGAGGAATCCCCTAAACTGCAGAGGTATCACCAACCTCCTGGTCATGCCAGGCTTGGGGGCTCTAGCCTCTGAGTAAAGGAGTCCCTCATCCCAATACACAGTATGGGTACCTTGGGCATCCCCAGCAGCCTCAGCAGCAGCCTGCTGTCTGAGGGGTTCAAGGGAAGGGCAATCTAATTGAGCCTGCCTCAGGTCTGCCCTTGAGGGTCCCCCTGTCCCCAGAAACTCAACCTGGTCAGGTTCAAGCTCCTCAGAGACAGTCTCCTCTTGGACTGCAGAATCAGTTTCCTCTGAAACCTGATCCTCAACCTGGGGCAAGGTGGAAGGCGAGGCCTTTCCTCTCTTGCTCCTTCTCTTGGGTTGTGGCTGGTCTATTGTCTCAAGATCCACCACTGGTTCAGGAAGGCACTTCTTAGCCTGAGCCCTTGTCATGGCAAGGACATGCTCTGAAATCCCTAGCATTTCTGCATGAGTCCTGTACTCCACTTCTGACCATGCTGAGCTTTCAAGGTCATTGCCTAACAGACAGTCTACTGGTAGGTCTGCACTCACCACAACTTTCTTTAGGCCATCCACCCCTCCCCAGGAGAAGTTCACAACTGCCACACTATGGGAGGTAGTGGAGTTGCTGGCGTTGGTTACTAGGTAGCTCTCTCCTAGTACAATCTGTCCAGGGTCCACAAAGTCAGGTGTCACCATTGTGACACTGGCACATGTGTCCCTGTATGCTTGAGCCAGTTTCTCATTAATTAAGGGAGTCTGCCTGTATTTGCCCAGGTTAGTGGGGCTTACTGCAGTGGGCAACTCAATGTCCACATCATACAGGAGAACTGCCTGTGTAGGGACTCTGACTAGGCCAGATCCTACTTCAATCCCCAGGGTCAACCCAGCTACACCCTTGGACTGTGTTCCACCACTGCTTACTGTACTTGGGGTTGCAGTTGCTTTAGGAGCTGTAGTGGTGGGAACTGGATTTGCCTTGGTGCACTCACTGCCCCAGTGTGAAACTGATTTGCAGGTATTACACCAAGGTGTCTTTGGACCTTTGTTCTTCTTCTTCTTGTTACCATTTTGGGAACCACCCTCCTTACTATTAGTTTGGGGGCCTGAAGACTTCTGGTCTTTTTCTTTATCTTTCTGATTCTGATTACCACCCTTCTGGTCTGTTTTCTTCTGGTCACCACCTTGGTTCTGGGGTTTCTGCTTAATCCTTGTTCTGACCCATTTGTCTGCCTTCTTTCCCAATTCTTGGGGAGAGGTCAGATCAGAGTCAATAAGGTATTGATGCAACAGCTGGTTTGTACAGTTATTAAGGATCTGTTCTCTCATCATAAGATTGTACAATCCTGTATAGTCTGAAACTTTACTTCCCTGCAACCAACCCTCCAAAGCCTTAGTGGCACACTCAACGAAATCAGTCCAGTCTTGAGTCTGTGCTTTCTGGGTGTCTCTGAACAACAACCTGTATTGCTCAGTGGTTAGGCCATACCCTTCAATGAGAGCACTCTTCAAAACAGAGTAGTTTTTGGCATCCTCAGGTCTAACTGTGAGGAGCCTGTCCCTCCCTTTCTCAGAAAAGGAGTACCACAAAATTGCAGCCCACTGTTCCTCAGGAACCTGCTGTACCATGCAGGCTCTCTCAAGAGCAGTCATCCATTTGTGGATGTCATCCCCTTCTTTGAAGGGGGCCACAATTTTAGTCAGGTTTCTATTGTCATAGGCCCTGTCTTTTTCTCTTGGAAAATTGCTGCCATCAGTGACATCTAAGCCACTTAATTTCTGCTCTCTTGCCAAGGCAAGTTTAGCTTGAGCTAAGGTAAGCTTAGCTTGACTCAGGGCTACCTCCTCTCTCTCTATCTGGAGTCTGACAGCCCTCATTCTAGCCCTATGCTCAGCTTTCTGAGAAGCACTCATGCCTCTCTCTGATTCTCTGGAGGCACTAGAAATATGAGAGTCCCCTGAGGGAGACCTCACTCTTCTGTTGCCTGGGAGAATCCCATGTTGGGTTCTGGGGAGGTGCTGGCCCTCTCCATTCCCCAGTAGGTCCAAGTTGGCCTGGCTAAGCCTACCAACTGGAACCTGGCTACCCTGATCCTGTACTTCTAAGTCCTCAACATCTGAGTCCTCATCCAAGTCATCATCATCCTCCTCTTCAGGGGGATCAACTACAGGGGGGTTCCCTCCATTTCCTGTGTCTAGGGAAGCTGCTTTTGCCTTCTCTAAGTCATCCTGTTCTAGGATTTCTACCAGGATTAGGCAGGTGGGGCTTCTGCCCCTTTTTAACCCTCTTGCTTTGCACAAGGCAATCAAGTCTCTGCGGGTTAACTTGTCATATCCAAAAGTTGCCTGGGTAGGGTCAACTGTCACAGGACTAGACCCTGAGGCCTTTCCTGTGTCAGACATGGTTACTAGTGAGGTGTAAGTGGTGCACTTACCTACACTAAGTGTTTTCCTACTGGACCTTGCTAGTGAGTTGTAGTCAGGGGTGTGCTACTCCCTTCAACCTACAACTACTAAGTTCAGTAGAACTTAATATGCTAAGCTTTTGATTTTATATGTACCTAGAGGTACTTGATGTGATCTTTCAATTTGATATAAAGATTGCAATGGTAAAACAACAGCAAGCTCAAATCCGCACCGCTGCTCACCAATGTGAGAAGTTGGCCTGGTAGGGGATGTTTCCAATTCTGGAACCACCTACTACCTGACCAAACAATCCCTTATGGTGTCTGGTTGTAAGTCAACCTTATTAGACAAGCTATCCTAGGGGTAGCATGGACTAAGCAGCCTAAAGGCTTAACTTAAGAGGTCGTGTTAAGCAAGCTGTTTTACCACATACAATCCTGTAATACCAAATGAAAGGACACCACACAAGTATATATTATAAAAATATATGTGTTTATTACTAAAAACAATCCCCAGTATTCTTTATGAATAAAGGGGCACAAGCGTTAAATCAAAAGCACTGTTTAAACATACAAAGTTGCACAATTATGGATGAGGGCAGGGGGCCACTCAAACCATATACTAAACAAGTGGTATAAGAGATGCCACTCGAGCAGTGGTTAGGCCTAGGGCCTAGGGAATCGCTGGGAGCAGTCAGGACAAGCAATGCTGAAGTCGGGAATGGCCCTCGGGATTCGGGAGATGTGCGGAAAGCGCACGCATGCACCAATGTTAACCAATGGTGCGTAAAAGTTGTAAAGTTAAAGTTAAAGGACACTTCCGCTGAACCTAGAGGAACAAAACTTAACACACAGACCCTAGAGGTGTGCACCAGTGTGGGAACACCGGCGGAGCAAAGTTACCTCACCCACAGGAAGTGGGTGCACAGGGTCGAAGTGGCGTCGGGTTTTGACACGCAGGCTCTTGGTGCTTCAAGCTGAAAGGGCTGCAGGCGGGTTAAAGATGAAGTGTCCGGTGGAGTCCAAGGGTGGACTCAAGTTGTAGAGTACCTGAAAGCAGAGGGGACAGAGTCTGGGTCACTCAGCAGTGACCAGGGTGGAACCAGGACGGAACCAGGCAATGTCGGGCGCAATCAGGTGGTCGTCGAGGAGCTTCTCTCCGCTGTCACGTGGGCTCTGGGGCATCTGCGACGTCCAGGAGCAGGTCACGATCTGTCCCACGCAGGCTCTCACCGTCGGTGCAGTCGGCTTCAAGTTTGGAGCAAACAAGCCTTGGCAAGAGCAATCCACGCGGGATCGGAAGATTGCTTCTCACTCGGACCAGGAAGGTCAGAGTCGGAGCTCCTTTTCAGGGGAGCTGGTGTGGATCTGGAGCAACCAGATTCACGAGTCTTCTTAGGTAGTTCGTCGGCACAGGGACCACAAGCCAGCTGGCAAGTGACCGGGCCAACGCATTGAGCCAAATCGTGCCAAAGGGCCCCACGCAGCACTCGTCGAGTGTGGAGGGCTGAACTTCGGCTCAGGAGCAGCTCAGGGTGGGGGCTTCTCAAACCCCAGTGCACAGCTTCGAGGATCACTCGTGAGCTGCACGGTCAGCGTCTCGTGGTCAATTCAAGATGGCGTGCCCCACGCTTCCGGTCGCCTCCACGGGTCTCAGCTTTGCAGGGACTGTGGATCGGGCTGTTAGAAGCTGGGCAGGCTTGATCTCGTCGATCTCAGTCGCTCGAGTTCCGGCGGGAACTGCAACTAAGTAGACGTCGAGGGCTGGATGGTGCCTGCTGCTGCAGGGTGGTCACTCCTTGACCACAAGGGAGATTCTTCGGGCTTCCACGTTGAAATGGAGGGCGAAGGGTCCAGAATATCGTTTCAAATGTTTCTTCCAGGAAATCTGATGTGCCTTGGCACTGCTCCCACTCTTATTCGAATCTGGGGGGCGTGATTACCTGCTAGGTCCCCTCCTATGGGTGGGACCCAGGAAGTGGGTGGATACACCCCCTTCCTTTGATCCAGGCCGGCCTGGCACGAGGGCTGGAGTGCCCCAGAACCGGTTTGGCCGGATTATGCAAGGGGCAGCCTTGTGCGCCCCAAGCAGTGCCTGGTTTCTTTCAAACCTCCCTGCTACAATACACTATCTCCTGGCTGGAGGGCGGTGACACCCTCCTGTGACAGGAAACCCTTTGTCCAGGACCCCCTTGACTGAGTTTCGGTCAGCTCCAGGGGTCCAGACATTTGTCTGTGGCAGAGGCATCCATTTTGTGGATCTTAAGGTCTTTGGAGAAATCAACCGCATTAAAGTAAAGTAACATGTCTTACCCCTCTAGAGGGGTGGAATGCCATCCCCGTCGCCAGAACTGGAGAGGGGATGGTATTCCAAAGCGTATGACACCTTACACGACATGTTTTGATAAAGCCAAACCAAAGTTGCTAAATAACCGCGAGGATTATAAGGCACTTAATAGTATATGGTATGGCATTATCCTGAAACAGCTTAGGGATTTGTTCCCGACGGCTGCAGACAGGCTCAGCTCATGCTAGAGCTCCATCTCACATAAAACCACGCACTCAGCCTCCAGGATTGATGAGGCCTTTCTATAGGAGTGGCTCACAGGTTTACATGTGTCCAGATATAGGTTTAGACATAGGTATACTATATCTAAGCAAGGGGTGTGTACACCACCTTACCCCAGCTGAGTGATCAGCCAGTTGTGTCAATTTAAGAACCAGCCAGGGGTGGCAAAAGATATGCTGCAGCCCCTGGTAGGCCTTAGTGGCTCCTATGCCCTGTGCACCTATAGTGCATTATACAGGGGCTGACAAGGAGTCCATTTCCAATTGGTATGTGCCTATAGCACATGTGTCATTAATTTAGTGAGAGAACAGCAGGCTGGGGGTCTGATCAGCAGGCCCACAGCCTCAGTAGTCGAAAACCAGTGAAGCAAAAAGCAAAAATTTGGGGTGACCATAGGATAGCAGACCCTACTCTCCTACAACATGTGTCAGTAATTTAGTGAGAGAACAGCAGGCTGGGGGTCTGATCAGCAGGCCCACAGCCTCAGTAGTCGAAAACCAGTGAAGCAAAAAGCAAAAATTTGGGGTGACCATAGGATAGCAGACCCTACTCTCCTACACCTGCCTTCTGCAGGGCCTCCAAAACTTTCTTCAGGTGGATCAGGTGATCCTCCCAGGTGGAGCTAAAGACAGCAATATCATCTAGATATGCTGCGCAAAAGTCATCCAACCCAGTAAGGACTTGGTTCACCAACCTTTGGAAAGTGGCAGGTGCATTCTTCAAACCAAAGGGCATTACCACAAACTGATAATGACCACTAGGGGTAGAGAATGCTGTTTTGGCTTTTGACTCCTCAGCTAGTCTGATTTGCCAGTAGCCAGCTGTCAGATCGAATGTGCTCAGAAACTTGGCAGAAGCCAATCTGTCAATGAGCTCATCTGCTCTTGGAATGGGGTGAGCATCTGTCCTAGTGACAGCATTGAGACCCCTGTAATCCACGCAAAACCTCATTTCTCTCTTTCCATCTTGGGTATGAGGTTTTGGCACCAGGACTACTGGGCTGGCCCATGGGCTCTCTGATGGCTCAATCACTCCAAGCTCCAACATCTTTTGCACCTCAGCCTTGATGCAATCCCTGACATGGTCAGGTTGCCTGTAGATCTTATTCTTGACAGGCAGACTGTCACCAGTGTCCACTACATGGGTACACCAGTCAGTCTGGCTGGGTGTGAGTGAAAACAAATGCCTGTGGGCCTGCAAAACTTGTCTGCAGTCCATCTGTTGCTGGTCAGTGAGGCTGCCTGCCAAGGCTACTCCATCCACTGAACCATCATCAGGGTTCTGAGAAAGCAGGTCTGGGAGAGGGTCACTCTCTTCCTCCTGTTCCCCATCTGTGGCCATGAGCAAGCTCATGTCCTCCCTGTCCACAAATGCTTTCAAGCGATTCACATGGATTACCCTGTGAGGGCTCCTGGGTGTTCCAAAGTCCACCAAGTAGGTGACTTCCCCCTTCTTCTCAATAATAGGATAGGGTCCACTCCATTTGTCTTGGAGTGCTGCTGGAGCCACTGGCTCCAGTACCCACACCTTCTGTCCTGGTTGGAACTCTACCAGCACAGCCTTTTGGTCATGCCAAGCTTTCTGTAATTCTTGGCTGGCCTCCAGGTTTTTGGATGCTCTTTCCATGTACTCAGCCATCCTGGAGCGGAGACCAAGTACATAGTCCACTATGTCTAGTTTGGGCTTTTTGAGAGGTAACTCCCATCCTTCCTTCACCAAACACAATGGACCCCTCACAGGGTGGCCAAACAAAAGTTCAAAAGGGCTGTAGCCAACCCCCTTCTGTGGGACCTCTCTGTAAGCAAAGAGCAGGCAGGGTAAAAGAATGTCCCATTTCCGCCTGAGCTTCTCTGGTAATCCTTTTATCATGCCTTTTAGGGTCTTGTTAAATCTCTCCACAAGCCCATTGCATTGGGGATGATATGGGGTGGTAAACTTATAGTTTACTCCACATTCCTTCCACATTGCTTTCAGATAGCTAGACATAAAATTCGTGCCTCTATCTGATAGTACCTCCTTAGGAAAGCCCACTCTTGAGAAAACTGCAATGAGGGCCTTTGCCACCACAGGGGCTGTGGTGGTCCTTAGGGGAATAGCCTCTGGATACCTGGTGGCATGATCCACTACCACCAGTATGAATCTGTTCCCAGATGCTGTTTGGGGGTCCATTGGACCCACAATATCAATTCCAACTCTTTCAAAGGGAACTCCCACCACAGGTAGTGGTATTAGGGGGGTGTGAGAAGTTGGCCTGGTAGGGGATGTTTCCAATTCTGGAACCACCTACTACCTGACCAAACAATCCCTTATGGTGTCTGGTTGTAAGTCAACCTTATTAGACAAGCTATCCTAGGGGTAGCATGGACTAAGCAGCCTAAAGGCTTAACTTAAGAGGTCGTGTTAAGCGAGCTGTTTTACCACATACAATCCTGTAATACCAAATGAAAGGACACCACACAAGTATATATTATAAAAATATATGTGTTTATTACTAAAAACAATCCCCAGTATTCTTTATGAATAAAGGGGCACAAGCGTTAAATCAAAAGCACTGTTTAAACATACAAAGCTGCACAATTATGGATGAGGGCAGGGGGCCACTCAAACCATATACTAAACAAGTGGTATAAGAGATGCCACTCGAGCAGTGGTTAGGCCTAGGGCCTAGGGAATCGCTGGGAGCAGTCAGGACAAGCAATGCTGAAGTCGGGAATGGCCCTCGGGATTCGGGAGATGTGCGGAAAGCGCACGCATGCACCAATGTTAACCAATGGTGCGTAAAAGTTGTAAAGTTAAAGTTAAAGGACACTTCCGCTGAACCTAGAGGAACAAAACTTAACACACAGACCCTAGAGGTGTGCACCAGTGTGGGAACACCGGCGGAGCAAAGTTACCTCACCCACAGGAAGTGGGTGCACAGGGTCGAAGTGGCGTCGGGTTTTGACACGCAGGCTCTTGGTGCTTGAAGCTGAAAGGGCTGCAGGCGGGTTAAAGATGGAGTGTCCGGTGGAGTCCAAGGGTGGACTCAAGTTGTAGAGTACCTGAAAGCAGAGGGGACAGAGTCTGGGTCACTCAGCAGTGACCAGGGTGGAACCAGGACGGAACCAGGCAATGTCGGGCGCAATCAGGTGGTCGTCGAGGAGCTTCTCTCCGCTGTCACGTGGGCTCTGGGGCATCTGCGATGTCCAGGAGCAGGTCACGATCTGTCCCACGCAGGCTCTCACCGTCGGTGCAGTCGGCTTCAAGTTTGGAGCAAACAAGCCTTGGCAAGAGCAATCCACGCGGGATCGGAAGATTGCTTCTCACTCGGACCAGGAAGGTCAGAGTCGGAGCTCCTTTTCAGGGGAGCTGGTGTGGATCTGGAGCAACCAGATTCACGAGTCTTCTTAGGTAGTTCGTCGGCACAGGGACCACAAGCCAGCTGGCAAGTGACCGGGCCAACGCATTGAGCCAAATCGTGCCAAAGGGCCCCACGCAGCACTCGTCGAGTGTGGAGGGCTGAACTTCGGCTCAGGAGCAGCTCAGGGTGGGGGCTTCTCAAACCCCAGTGCACAGCTTCGAGGATCACTCGTGAGCTGCACGGTCAGCGTCTCGTGGTCAATTCAAGATGGCGTGCCCCACGCTTCCGGTCGCCTCCACGGGTCTCAGCTTTGCAGGGACTGTGGATCGGGCTGTTAGAAGCTGGGCAGGCTTGATCTCGTCGATCTCAGTCGCTCGAGTTCCGGCGGGAACTGCAACTAAGTAGACGTCGAGGGCTGGATGGTGCCTGCTGCTGCAGGGTGGTCACTCCTTGACCACAAGGGAGATTCTTCGGGCTTCCACGTTGAAATGGAGGGCGAAGGGTCCAGAATATCGTTTCAAATGTTTCTTCCAGGAAATCTGATGTGCCTTGGCACTGCTCCCACTCTTATTCGAATCTGGGGGGCGTGATTACCTGCTAGGTCCCCTCCTATGGGTGGGACCCAGGAAGTGGGTGGATACACCCCCTTCCTTTGATCCAGGCCGGCCTGGCACGAGGGCTGGAGTGCCCCAGAACCGGTTTGGCCGGATTATGCAAGGGGCAGCCTTGTGCGCCCCAAGCAGTGCCTGGTTTCTTTCAAACCTCCCTGCTACAATACACTATCTCCTGGCTGGAGGGCGGTGACACCCTCCTGTGACAGGAAACCCTTTGTCCAGGACCCCCTTGACTGAGTTTCGGTCAGCTCCAGGGGTCCAGACATTTGTCTGTGGCAGAGGCATCCATTTTGTGGATCTTAAGGTCTTTGGAGAAATCAACCGCATTAAAGTAAAGTAACATGTCTTACCCCTCTAGAGGGGTGGAATGCCATCCCCGTCGCCAGAACTGGAGAGGGGATGGTATTCCAAAGCGTATGACACCTTACACGACATGTTTTGATAAAGCCAAACCAAAGTTGCTAAATAACCGCGAGGATTATAAGGCACTTAATAGTATATGGTATGGCATTATCCTGAAACAGCTTAGGGATTTGTTCCCGACGGCTGCAGACAGGCTCAGCTCATGCTAGAGCTCCATCTCACATAAAACCACGCACTCAGCCTCCAGGATTGATGAGGCCTTTCTATAGGAGTGGCTCACAGGTTTACATGTGTCCAGATATAGGTTTAGACATAGGTATACTATATCTAAGCAAGGGGTGTGTACACCACCTTACCCCAGCTGAGTGATCAGCCAGTTGTGTCAATTTAAGAACCAGCCAGGGGTGGCAAAAGATATGCTGCAGCCCCTGGTAGGCCTTAGTGGCTCCTATGCCCTGTGCACCTATAGTGCATTATACAGGGGCTGACAAGGAGTCCATTTCCAATTGGTATGTGCCTATAGCACATGTGTCATTAATTTAGTGAGAGAACAGCAGGCTGGGGGTCTGATCAGCAGGCCCACAGCCTCAGTAGTCGAAAACCAGTGAAGCAAAAAGCAAAAATTTGGGGTGACCATAGGATAGCAGACCCTACTCTCCTACAACATGTGTCAGTAATTTAGTGAGAGAACAGCAGGCTGGGGGTCTGATCAGCAGGCCCACAGCCTCAGTAGTCGAAAACCAGTGAAGCAAAAAGCAAAAATTTGGGGTGACCATAGGATAGCAGACCCTACTCTCCTACACCTGCCTTCTGCAGGGCCTCCAAAACTTTCTTCAGGTGGATCAGGTGATCCTCCCAGGTGGAGCTAAAGACAGCAATATCATCTAGATATGCTGCGCAAAAGTCATCCAACCCAGTAAGGACTTGGTTCACCAACCTTTGGAAAGTGGCAGGTGCATTCTTCAAACCAAAGGGCATTACCACAAACTGATAATGACCACTAGGGGTAGAGAATGCTGTTTTGGCTTTTGACTCCTCAGCTAGTCTGATTTGCCAGTAGCCAGCTGTCAGATCGAATGTGCTCAGAAACTTGGCAGAAGCCAATCTGTCAATGAGCTCATCTGCTCTTGGAATGGGGTGAGCATCTGTCCTAGTGACAGCATTGAGACCCCTGTAATCCACGCAAAACCTCATTTCTCTCTTTCCATCTTGGGTATGAGGTTTTGGCACCAGGACTACTGGGCTGGCCCATGGGCTCTCTGATGGCTCAATCACTCCAAGCTCCAACATCTTTTGCACCTCAGCCTTGATGCAATCCCTGACATGGTCAGGTTGCCTGTAGATCTTATTCTTGACAGGCAGACTGTCACCAGTGTCCACTACATGGGTACACCAGTCAGTCTGGCTGGGTGTGAGTGAAAACAAATGCCTGTGGGCCTGCAAAACTTGTCTGCAGTCCATCTGTTGCTGGTCAGTGAGGCTGCCTGCCAAGGCTACTCCATCCACTGAACCATCATCAGGGTTCTGAGAAAGCAGGTCTGGGAGAGGGTCACTCTCTTCCTCCTGTTCCCCATCTGTGGCCATGAGCAAGCTCATGTCCTCCCTGTCCACAAATGCTTTCAAGCGATTCACATGGATTACCCTGTGAGGGCTCCTGGGTGTTCCAAAGTCCACCAAGTAGGTGACTTCCCCCTTCTTCTCAATAATAGGATAGGGTCCACTCCATTTGTCTTGGAGTGCTGCTGGAGCCACTGGCTCCAGTACCCACACCTTCTGTCCTGGTTGGAACTCTACCAGCACAGCCTTTTGGTCATGCCAAGCTTTCTGTAATTCTTGGCTGGCCTCCAGGTTTTTGGATGCTCTTTCCATGTACTCAGCCATCCTGGAGCGGAGACCAAGTACATAGTCCACTATGTCTAGTTTGGGCTTTTTGAGAGGTAACTCCCATCCTTCCTTCACCAAACACAATGGACCCCTCACAGGGTGGCCAAACAAAAGTTCAAAAGGGCTGTAGCCAACCCCCTTCTGTGGGACCTCTCTGTAAGCAAAGAGCAGGCAGGGTAAAAGAATGTCCCATTTCCGCCTGAGCTTCTCTGGTAATCCTTTTATCATGCCTTTTAGGGTCTTGTTAAATCTCTCCACAAGCCCATTGCATTGGGGATGATATGGGGTGGTAAACTTATAGTTTACTCCACATTCCTTCCACATTGCTTTCAGATAGCTAGACATAAAATTCGTGCCTCTATCTGATAGTACCTCCTTAGGAAAGCCCACTCTTGAGAAAACTGCAATGAGGGCCTTTGCCACCACAGGGGCTGTGGTGGTCCTTAGGGGAATAGCCTCTGGATACCTGGTGGCATGATCCACTACCACCAGTATGAATCTGTTCCCAGATGCTGTTTGGGGGTCCATTGGACCCACAATATCAATTCCAACTCTTTCAAAGGGAACTCCCACCACAGGTAGTGGTATTAGGGGGGTGTGAGAAGTTGGCCTGGTAGGGGATGTTTCCAATTCTGGAACCACCTACTA
The DNA here is from genome assembly GCF_964261635.1 of Lissotriton helveticus. NCBI lineage: Eukaryota > Metazoa > Chordata > Amphibia > Caudata > Salamandridae > Lissotriton > Lissotriton helveticus. Next base: position 4,263,513 of record NW_027611692.1, on the reverse strand, counting down.
CCTGACCAAACAATCCCTTATGGTGTCTGGTTGTAAGTCAACCTTATTAGACAAGCTATCCTAGGGGTAGCATGGACTAAGCAGCCTAAAGGCTTAACTTAAGAGGTCGTGTTAAGCGAGCTGTTTTACCACATACAATCCTGTAATACCAAATGAAAGGACACCACACAAGTATATATTATAAAAATATATGTGTTTATTACTAAAAACAATCCCCAGTATTCTTTATGAATAAAGGGGCACAAGCGTTAAATCAAAAGCACTGTTTAAACATACAAAGCTGCACAATTATGGATGAGGGCAGGGGGCCACTCAAACCATATACTAAACAAGTGGTATAAGAGATGCCACTCGAGCAGTGGTTAGGCCTAGGGCCTAGGGAATCGCTGGGAGCAGTCAGGACAAGCAATGCTGAAGTCGGGAATGGCCCTCGGGATTCGGGAGATGTGCGGAAAGCGCACGCATGCACCAATGTTAACCAATGGTGCGTAAAAGTTGTAAAGTTAAAGTTAAAGGACACTTCCGCTGAACCTAGAGGAACAAAACTTAACACACAGACCCTAGAGGTGTGCACCAGTGTGGGAACACCGGCGGAGCAAAGTTACCTCACCCACAGGAAGTGGGTGCACAGGGTCGAAGTGGCGTCGGGTTTTGACACGCAGGCTCTTGGTGCTTGAAGCTGAAAGGGCTGCAGGCGGGTTAAAGATGGAGTGTCCGGTGGAGTCCAAGGGTGGACTCAAGTTGTAGAGTACCTGAAAGCAGAGGGGACAGAGTCTGGGTCACTCAGCAGTGACCAGGGTGGAACCAGGACGGAACCAGGCAATGTCGGGCGCAATCAGGTGGTCGTCGAGGAGCTTCTCTCCGCTGTCACGTGGGCTCTGGGGCATCTGCGATGTCCAGGAGCAGGTCACGATCTGTCCCACGCAGGCTCTCACCGTCGGTGCAGTCGGCTTCAAGTTTGGAGCAAACAAGCCTTGGCAAGAGCAATCCACGCGGGATCGGAAGATTGCTTCTCACTCGGACCAGGAAGGTCAGAGTCGGGGCTCCTTTTCAGGAGAGCTGGTGTGGATCTGGAGCAACCAGATTCACGAGTCTTCTTAGGTAGTTCGTCGGCACAGGGACCACAAGCCAGCTGGCAAGTGACCGGGCCAACGCGTTGAGCCAAATCGTGCCAAAGGGCCCCACGCAGCACTCGTCGAGTGTGGAGGGCTGAACTTCGGCTCAGGAGTAGCTCAGGATGGGGGCTTCTCAAACCCCGGTGCACAGCTTCGAGGATCACTCGTGGGCTGCACGGTCAGCGTCTCGTGGTCAATTCAAGATGGCGTGCCCCACGCTTCCGGTCGCCTCCACGGGTCTCAGCTTTGCAGGGACTGTGGATCGGGCTGTTAGAAGCTGGGCAGGCTTAATCTCGTCGATCTCAGTCGCTCGAGTTCCGGCGGGAACTGCAACTAAATAGACGTCGAGGGCTGGATGGTGCCTGCTGCTGCAGGGTGGTCACTCCTTGACCACAAGGGAGATTCTTCGGGCTTCCACGTTGAAATGGAGGGCGAAGGGTCCAGAGTTTCGTTTCTAATGTTTCTTCCAGGAAATCTGATGTGCATTGGCACTGCTCCCACTCTTATTCGAATCTGGGGGGCGTGATTACCTGCTAGGTCCCCTCCTATGGGTGGGACCCAGGAAGTGGGTGGATACACCCCCTTCCTTTGATCCAGGCCGCCCTGGCACGAGGGCTGGAGTGCCCCAGAACCGGTTTGGCCGGATTATGCAAGGGGCAGCCTTGTGCGCCCCAAGCAGTGTCTGGTTTCTTTCAAACCTCCCTGCTACAATACACTATCTCCTGTCTGGAGGGCGGTGACACCCTCCTGTGACAGGAAACCCTTTGTCCAGGACCCCCTTGACTGAGTTTCGGTCAGCTCCAGGGGTCCAGACATTTGTCTGTGGCAGAGGCATCCATTTTGTGGATCTTAAGGTCTTTGGAGAAATCAACCGCATTAAAGTAAAGTAACATGTCTTACCCCTCTAGAGGGGTGGAATGCCATCCCCGTCGCCAGAACTGGCGAGGGGATGGTATTCCAAAGCGTATGACACCTTACACGACATGTTTTGATAAAGCCAAACCAAAGTTGCTAAATAACCGCGAGGATTATAAGGCACTTAATAGTATATGGTATGGCATTATCCTGAAACAGCTTAGGGATTTGTTCCCGACGGCTGCAGACAGGCTCAGCTCATGCTAGAGCTCCATCTCACATAAAACCACGCACTCAGCCTCCAGGATTGATGAGGCCTTTCTATAGGAGTGGCTCACAGGTTTACATGTGTCCAGATATAGGTTTAGACATAGGTATACTACATCTAAGCAAGGGGTGTGTACACCACCTTACCCCAGCTGAGTGATCAGCCAGTTGTGTCAATTTAAGAACCAGCCAGGGGTGGCAAAAGATATGCTGCAGCCCCTGGTAGGCCTTAGTGGCTCCTATGCCCTGTGCACCTATAGTGCATTATACAGGGGCTGACAAGGAGTCCATTTCCAATTGGTATGTACCTAGGGTACATGGAATCCATTTTACAGAGAGAGCAGATGGCCTGGGGCCCTGATTAGCAGGGAACCAGGTCAACTAAGTCAAAAAACCAGCTAAACACAGGCAAAAAATCTGGGGTAACCATAGTCAGGTAGCCACCTTCCTACAGGGGGCCTTTGTTGTGCCACCTGACTTACCACTGGCTTGGCAAGTGACACAGGAGCGACAAAACTCCTTGACATCCTCTGACATGTGAGGCCAGTGAAAGTGTGAAACAAGCCTGTCCCACGTCTTGTTCTGGCCTAAGTGTCCTGCAAGGGGAATATCATGGGCCAAGGTAAGGAGGAACCCCCTAAACTGCAGCGGTATAACCAACCTCCTGGTCATGCCAGGCTTGGGGGCTCTAGCCTCTGAGTAAAGGAGTCCATCATCCCAATAAACAGTATGGGTACCTTGGGCATCCCCAGCAGCCTCAGCAGCAGCCTGCTGTCTGAGGGGTTCAAGGGAAGGGCAATCTAATTGAGCCTGCCTCAGGTCTGCCCTTGAGGGTCCCTCTTGTGAGAAGTTGGCCTGGTAGGGGATGTTTCCAATTCTGGAACCACCTACTACCTGACCAAACAATCCCCTTATGGTGTCTGGTTGTAAGTCAACCTTATTAGACAAGCTATCCTAGTGGTAGCATGGACTAAGCAGCCTAAAGGCTTAACTTAAGAGGTCGTGTTAAGCGAGCTGTTTTACCACATACAATCCTGTAATACCAAATGAAAGGACACCACACAAGTATATATTATAAAAATATATGTGTTTATTACTAAAAACAATCCCCAGTATTCTTTATGAATAAAGGGGCACAAGCGTTAAATCAAAAGCACTGTTTAAACATACAAAGTTGCACAATTATGGATGAGGGCAGGGGGCCACTCAAACCATATACTAAACAAGTGGTATAAGAGAGGCCACTCGAACAGTGGTTAGGCCTAGGGCCTAGGGAATCGCTGGGAGCAGTCAGGACAAGCAATGCTGAAGTCGGGAATGGCCCTCGGGATTCGGGAGATGTGCGGAAAGCGCACGCATGCACCAATGTTAACCAATGGTGCGTAAAAGTCAAATAGTTAAAGTTTAAGGACACTTCCGCTGAACCTAGAGGAACAAAACTTAACACACAGACCCTAGAGGTGTGCACCAGTGTGGGAACACCGGCGGAGCAAAGTTACCTCACCCACAGGAAGTGGGTGCACAGGGTCGAAGTGGCGTCGGGTTTTGACACGCAGGCTCTTGGTGCTTGAAGCTGAAATGGCTGCAGGCAGGGTGAAGACGAAGTGTCCGGTGGAGTCCAAGGGTGGACTCAAGTTGTAGAGTACCTGAAAGCAGAGGGGACAGAGTCTGGGTCACTCAGCAGTGACCAGGGTGGAACCAGGACGGAACCAGGCAATGTCGGGCGCAATCAGGTGGTCGTCGAGGCGCTTCTCTTCGCTGTCACGTGGGCTCTGGGGCATCTGCGACGTCCAGGAGCAGGTCACGATCTGTCCCACGCAGGCTCTCACCGTCGGTGCAGTCGGCTTCCGGTTTGGAGCAAACAAGCCTTGGTAAGAGCAATCCACGCGGGATTGGAAGATGGCGTCTTACTCGGACCAGGAAGGTCAGAGTCGGGGCTCCCTTTCAGGGGAGCTGGTGTGAATCTGGAGCAACCAGAATCACGAGTCTTCTTTTGTAGTTCGTCGGCACAGGGACCACAAGCCAGCTGGCAAGTGACCGGGCCAACGCGTTGAGCCAAATCGTGCCAAAGGGCCCCACGCAGCACTCGTCGAGTGTGGAGGGCTGAACTTCGGCTCAGGAGTAGCTCAGGGTGGGGGCTTCTCAAACCCCGGTGTACAGCTTCGAGGGTCACTCGTGGGCTGCACGGTCAGCGTCTCGTGGTCACTTCAAGATGGCGTGCCCCACGCTTCCGGTCGCCTCCACGGGTCTCAGCTTTGCAGGGACTGTGGATCGGGCTGTTAGAAGCTGGGCAGGCTTGATCTCGTCGATCTCAGTCGCTCGAGTTCCGGCGGGAACTGCAACTAAGTAGACGTCGAGGGCTGGATGGTGCCTGCTGCTGCAGGGTGGTCACTCCTTGACCACAAGGGAGATTCTTCGGGCTTCCACGTTGAGATGGAGGGCGAAGGGTCCAGAATATCGTTTCAAATGTTTCTTCCAGGAAATCTGATGTGCATTGGCACTGCTCCCACTCTTATTCGAATCTGGTGGGCGTGATTACCTGCTAGGTCCCCTCCTATGGGTGGGACCCAGGAAGTGGGTGGATACACCCCCTTCCTTTGATCCAGGCCGCCCTGGCACGAGGGCTGGAGTGCCCCAGAACCGGTTTGGCCGGATTATGCAAGGGGCAGCCTTGTGCGCCCCAGGCAGTGTCTGGTTTCTTTCAAACCTCCCTGCTACAATACACTATCTCCTGTCTGGAGGGCGGTGACACCCTCCTGTGACAGGAAACCCTTTGTCCAGGACCCCCTTGACTGGGTTTCGGTCAGCTCCAGGGGTCCAGACATTTGTCTGTGGCAGAGGCATCCATTTTGTGGATCTTAAGGCCTTTGGAGAAATCAACCGCATTAAAGTGAAGTAACATGTCTTACCCCTCTAGAGGGGTGGAATGCCATCCCCGTCGCCAGAACTGGCGAGGGGATGGTATTCCAAAGCGTATGACACCTTACACGACATGTTTTGATAAAGCCAAACCAGAGTTGCTAAATAACCGCGAGGATTATAAGGCACTTAATAGTATATGGTATGGCATTATCCTGAAACAGCTTAGGGATTTGTTCCCGACGGCTGCAGACAGGCTCAGCTCATGCTAGAGCTCCATCTCACATAAAAACCAAGCACCCAGCCTCCAGGATTGGTGAGGCCTGTCTATAGGAGTGGCTCACAGGTTTACATGTGTCCAGATATAGGTTTAGACATAGGTATACTATATCTAAGCAAGGGGTGTGTACACCACCTTACCCCAGCTGAGTGATCAGCCAGTTGTGTCAATTTAAGAACCAGCCAGGGGTGGCAAAAGATATGCTGCAGCCCCTGGTAGGCCTTAGTGGCTCCTGTGCCCTGTGCACCTATAGTGCATTCTACAGGGGCTGACAAGGAGTCCATTTCCAATTGGTATGTGCCTATAGCACATGTGTCATTAATTTAGTGAGAGAACAGCAGGCTGGGGGTCTGATCAGCAGGCCCACAGCCTCAGTAGTCGAAAACCAGTGAAGCAAAAAGCAAAAATTTGGGGTGACCATAGGATAGCAGACCCTACTCTCCTACACACAACCCCCCCCCAAACGCAGGGACATTAAACTAACCTTGACCAGATAAGTCTTCATGTTCTAAGTGGAAGTACCTGGAGAGACCATCTGCATTACCATGGTCAGTCCCTGGGCGGTGCTCCACTGTAAAGTCCATCCCCTGTAGGGAAATGGACCACCTGAGCAGTTTGGGATTTTCACCCTTCATCTGATTAAGCCATAAGAGGGGCTTATGGTCTGTTTGCACCAGGAAGTGAGTTCCAAACAAGTAGGACCTCAACTTCTTTAATGCCCAAACCACAGCAAAGGCCTCCCTCTCAATGGCTGACCAACGTTTTTCTCTTGGGGTTAGCCTCCTGCTAATGAAAGCAATTGGCTGGTCTTGACCATCTTGATTAAGTTGTGAGAGTACAGCTCCCACCCCCAACTCAGAAGCATCTGTCTGAACAATGAACTGTTTGGAGTAGTCAGGACTCTTTAGGATAGGTGCAGAGCACATGGCCTTCTTCAGGTCTTCAAATGCCTTCTGACAGCTAACTGTCCACTGAACCTTTTTTGGCATCTTCTTGGATGTCAAGTCATTTAATGGTGTCACTATAGACCCATAGTTTTTCACAAACTTTCTGTAATACCCAGTCAGGCCCAAGAAGGCTCTGACTTGTGTCTGGGTAACTGGAGGAGCCCAGTCCTGTATGGCCTGGATTTTGCTTTCCAGTGGCTGAACCTGGCCTCCACCTACTAGGTGGCCCAGGTATACAACCTTACTCTGCCCTATCTGGCACTTTGTGGCCTTGATAGTTAGGCCTGCCTTTTGCAGGGCCTCCAAAACTTTCTTCAGGTGGATCAGGTGATCCTCCCAGGTGGAGCTAAAGACAGCAATATCATCCAGATAAGCTGCACAAAAGTCATCCAACCCAGTAAGGACTTGGTTCACCAACCTTTGAAAAGTGGCAGGTGCATTCTTCAAACCAAAGGGCATTACCACAAACTGATAATGTCCACTAGGGGTAGAGAATGCTGTTTTGGCTTTTGACTCCTCAGCTAGTCTGATTTGCCAGTAGCCAGCTGTCAGATCAAATGTGCTCAGAAACTTGGCAGAAGCCAATCTGTCAATGAGCTCATCTGCTCTTGGAATGGGGTGAGCATCTGTCCTAGTGACAGCATTGAGACCCCTGTAATCCACGCAAAACCTCATTTCTCTCTTACCATCTTGGGTATGAGGTTTTGGGACCAGGACTACTGGGCTGGCCCATGGGCTCTCTGATGGCTCAATCACTCCAAGCTCCAACATCTTTTGCACCTCAGCCTTGATGCAATCCCTGACATGATCAGGTTGCCTGTAGATCTTATTCTTGACAGGCAGACTGTCACCAGTGTCCACAACATGGGTACACCAGTCAGTTTGGCTGGGTGTGAGTGAAAACATTTGCCTGTGAGCCTGCAAAACTTGTCTGCAGTCCCTCTGTTGCTGGTCAGTGAGGCTGCCTGCCAAGGCTACTCCATCAACTGAACCATCATCAGGGTTCTGGGAAAGCAGGTCTGGGAGAGGGTCACTCTCTTCCTCCTGTTCCCCATCTGTGGCCATGAGCAAGCTCATGTCCTCCCTGTCTACAAATGCTTTCAAGCGATTCACATGGATTACCCTGTGAGGGCTCCTGGGTGTTCCAAAGTCTACCAAGTAGGTGACTTCCCCTTTCTTCTCAATAATAGGATAGGGTCCACTCCATTTGTCTTGGAGTGCTGCTGGAGCCACTGGCTCCAGTACCCATACCTTCTGTCCTGGTTGGAACTCTACCAGTACAGCCTTTTGGTCATGCCAAGCTTTCTGCAATTCTTGGCTGGCCTCCAGGTTTTTGGATGCTCTTTCCATGTACTCAGCCATCCTGGAGCGGAGACCAAGTACATAGTCCACTATGTCTAGTTTGGGCTTTTTGAGAGGTAACTCCCATCCTTCCTTCACCAAACACAATGGACCTCTCACAGGGTGGCCAAACAAAAGTTCAAAAGGGCTGTAGCCAACCCCCTTCTGTGGGACCTCTCTGTAAGCAAAGAGCAGGCAGGGTAAAAGAATGTCCCATTTCCGCCTGAGCTTCTCTGGTAATCCTTTTATCATGCCTTTAAGGGTCTTGTTAAATCTCTCCACAAGCCCATTGCATTGTGGATGATATGGGGTGGTAAACTTATAGTTTACCCCACATTCCTTCCACATTGCTTTTAGATAGCTGGACATAAAATTTGTCCCTCTATCTGATAGTACCTCCTTAGGAAAGCCCACTCTTGAGAAAACTGCAATGAGGGCTTTTGCCACCACAGGTGCTGTGGTGGTCCTTAGGGGAATAGCCTCTGGGTACCTGGTGGCATGATCCACTACCACCAGTATGAATCTGTTCCCAGATGCTGTTTGGGGGTCCATTGGACCCACAATATCAATTCCAACTCTCTCAAAGGGGACCCCCACCACAGGTAGTGGTATTAGGGGGGCCTTTGTTGTGCCACCTGACTTACCACTGGCTTGGCAAGTGACACAGGAGCGACAAAACTCCTTGACATCCTCTGACATGTGAGGCCAGTGAAAGTGTGGAACAAGCCTGTCCCACGTCTTGTTCTGGCCTAAGTGTCCTGCAAGGGGAATATCATGGGCCAAGGTAAGGAGGAATCCCCTAAACTGCAGAGGTATCACCAACCTCCTGGTCATGCCAGGCTTGGGGGTTCTAGCCTCTGAGTAAAGGAGTCCCTCATCCCAATACACTGTATGGGTACCTTGGGCATCCCCAGCAGCCTCAGCAGCAGCCTGCTGTCTGAGGGGTTCAAGGGAAGGGCAATCTAATTGAGCCTGCCTCAGGTCTGCCCTTGAGGGTCCCCCTGTCCCCAGAAACTCAACCTGGTCAGGTTCAAGCTCCTCAGAGACAGTCTCCTCTTGGACTGCAGAATCAGTTTCCTCTGAAACCTGATCCTCAACCTGGGGCAAGGTGGAAGGCGAGGCCTTTCCTCTCTTGCTCCTTCTCTTGGGTTGTGGCTGGTCTATTGTCTCAAGATCCACCACTGGTTCAGGAAGGCACTTCTTAGCCTGAGCCCTTGTCATGGCAAGGACATGCTCTGAAATCCCTAGCATTTCTGCATGAGTCCTGTACTCCACTTCTGACCATGCTGAGCTTTCAAGGTCATTGCCTAACAGACAGTCTACTGGTAGGTCTGCACTCACCACAACTTTCTTTAGGCCATCAACCCCTCCCCAGGAGAAGTTCACAACTGCCACACTATGGGAGGTAGTGGAGTTGCTTGCATTGGTTACTAGGTAGCTCTCTCCTAGTACAATCTGTCCAGGGTCCACAAAGCCAGGGGTCACCATGGTGACACTAGCACAGGTGTCCCTGTAAGCTTGAGCCAGTTTCTCATTTATTAAGGGAGTCTGCCTGTATTTGCCCAGGTTAGTGGGGCTTACTGCAGTGGGCAACTCAATGTCCACATCATACAGGAGAACTGCCTGTGTAGGGACTCTGACTAGGCCAGATCCTACTTCAATACCCAGGGTCAACCCAGCTACACCCTTGGACTGTGTTCCACCACTGCTTACTGTACTTGGGGTTGCAGTTGCTTTAGGAGCTGTAGTGGTGGGAACTGGATTTGCCTTGGTGCACTCACTGCCCCAGTGTGAAACTGATTTGCAGGTATTACACCAAGGTGTCTTTGGACCTTTGTTCTTCTTCTTCTTGTTACCATTTTGGGAACCACCCTCCTTACTATTAGTTTGGGGGCCTGAAGACTTCTGGTCTTTTTCTTTATCTTTCTGATTCTGATTACCACCCTTCTGGTCTGTTTTCTTCTGGTCACCACCTTGGTTCTGGGGTTTCTGCTTAATCCTTGTTCTGACCCATTTGTCTGCCTTCTTTCCCAATTCTTGGGGAGAGGTCAGATCAGAGTCAATAAGGTATTGATGCAACAGCTGGTTTGTACAGTTATTAAGGATCTGTTCTCTCATCATAAGATTGTACAATCCTGTATAGTCTGAAACTTTACTTCCCTGTAACCAACCCTCCAAAGCCTTAGTGGCACACTCCACAAAATCAGTCCAGTCTTGAGTCTGTGCTTTCTGGGTGTCTCTGAACAACAACCTGTATTGCTCAGTGGTTAGGCCATACCCCTCAATGAGAGCACTCTTCAAAACAGAGTAGTTTTTGGCATCCTCAGGTCTAACTGTGAGGAGCCTGTCCCTCCCTTTCTCAGAAAAGGAGTACCACAAAATTGCAGCCCACTGGTTCTCAGGAACCTGCTGTACCATGCAGGCTCTCTCAAGAGCAGTCATCCATTTGTGGATGTCATCCCCTTCTTTAAAGGGGGGCACAATTTTGGTCAGGTTTCTATTATCATAGGCCCTGTCTTTTTCTCTTGGAAAATTGCTGCCACCAGTGACATCTAAGCCACTTAATTTCTGCTCTCTTGCCAAGGCAAGTTTAGCTTGAGCTAAGGTAAGCTTAGCTTGACTCAGGGCTACCTCCTCTCTCTCTATCTGGAGTCTGACAGCCCTCATTCTAGCCCTATGCTCAGCTTTCTGAGAAGCACTCATGCCTCTCTCTGATTCTCTGGAGGCACTAGAAAGATGAGAGTCCCCTGAGGGAGATCTCACTCTTCTGTTGCCTGGGAGAATCACATGTTGGGTTCTGGGGAGGTGCTGGCCCTCTCCATTCCCCAGTAGGTCCAAGTTGGCCTGGCTAAGCCTACCAACTGGAACCTGGCTACCCTGATCCTGTACTTCTAAGTCCTCAACCTCTGAGTCCTCATCCAAGTCATCATCATCCTCCTCTTCAGGGGGATCAACTGCAGGGGGGTTCCCTTCAGTTCCTGTATCTAGGGAAGCTGCTTTTGCCCTCTCTAAGTCATCCTGTTCTAGGAGTCCTATCAGGATTAGGCAGGTGGGGCTTCTGCCCCTTTTTAACCCTCTTGCTTTGCACAAGACAATCAAGTCTCTGCGGGTTAGTTTGTCATATCCAGAAGTTGCCTGGGTAGGGTCAACTGTCACAGGACTAGACCCTGAGGCCTTTCCTGTGTCGGACATGGTTACTAGTGAGGTGTAAGTGGTGCACTTACCTACACTAAGTGTTTTCCTACTGGACCTTGCTAGTGAGTTGTAGTCAGGGGTGTGCTACTCCCTTCAACCTACAACTACTAAGTTCAGTAGAACTTAATATGCTAAGCTTTTGATTTTATATGTACCTAGAGGTACTTGATGTGATCTTTCAATTTGATATAAAGATTGCAATGGTAAAACAACAGCAAGCTCAAATCCGCACCGCTGCTCACCAATGTGAGAAGTTGGCCTGGTAGGGGATGTTTCCAATTCTGGAACCACCTACTACCTGACCAAACAATCCCCTTATGGTGTCTGGTTGTAAGTCAACCTTATTAGACAAGCTATCCTAGTGGTAGCATGGACTAAGCAGCCTAAAGGCTTAACTTAAGAGGTCGTGTTAAGCGAGCTGTTTTACCACATACAATCCTGTAATACCAAATGAAAGGACACCACACAAGTATATATTATAAAAATATATGTGTTTATTACTAAAAACAATCCCCAGTATTCTTTATGAATAAAGGGGCACAAGCGTTAAATCAAAAGCACTGTTTAAACATACAAAGTTGCACAATTATGGATGAGGGCAGGGGGCCACTCAAACCATATACTAAACAAGTGGTATAAGAGAGGCCACTCGAACAGTGGTTAGGCCTAGGGCCTAGGGAATCGCTGGGAGCAGTCAGGACAAGCAATGCTGAAGTCGGGAATGGCCCTCGGGATTCGGGAGATGTGCGGAAAGCGCACGCATGCACCAATGTTAACCAATGGTGCGTAAAAGTCAAATAGTTAAAGTTTAAGGACACTTCCGCTGAACCTAGAGGAACAAAACTTAACACACAGACCCTAGAGGTGTGCACCAGTGTGGGAACACCGGCGGAGCAAAGTTACCTCACCCACAGGAAGTGGGTGCACAGGGTCGAAGTGGCGTCGGGTTTTGACACGCAGGCTCTTGGTGCTTGAAGCTGAAATGGCTGCAGGCAGGGTGAAGACGAAGTGTCCGGTGGAGTCCAAGGGTGGACTCAAGTTGTAGAGTACCTGAAAGCAGAGGGGACAGAGTCTGGGTCACTCAGCAGTGACCAGGGTGGAACCAGGACGGAACCAGGCAATGTCGGGCGCAATCAGGTGGTCGTCGAGGCGCTTCTCTTCGCTGTCACGTGGGCTCTGGGGCATCTGCGACGTCCAGGAGCAGGTCACGATCTGTCCCACGCAGGCTCTCACCGTCGGTGCAGTCGGCTTCCGGTTTGGAGCAAACAAGCCTTGGTAAGAGCAATCCACGCGGGATTGGAAGATGGCGTCTTACTCGGACCAGGAAGGTCAGAGTCGGGGCTCCCTTTCAGGGGAGCTGGTGTGAATCTGGAGCAACCAGAATCACGAGTCTTCTTTTGTAGTTCGTCGGCACAGGGACCACAAGCCAGCTGGCAAGTGACCGGGCCAACGCGTTGAGCCAAATCGTGCCAAAGGGCCCCACGCAGCACTCGTCGAGTGTGGAGGGCTGAACTTCGGCTCAGGAGTAGCTCAGGGTGGGGGCTTCTCAAACCCCGGTGTACAGCTTCGAGGGTCACTCGTGGGCTGCACGGTCAGCGTCTCGTGGTCACTTCAAGATGGCGTGCCCCACGCTTCCGGTCGCCTCCACGGGTCTCAGCTTTGCAGGGACTGTGGATCGGGCTGTTAGAAGCTGGGCAGGCTTGATCTCGTCGATCTCAGTCGCTCGAGTTCCGGCGGGAACTGCAACTAAGTAGACGTCGAGGGCTGGATGGTGCCTGCTGCTGCAGGGTGGTCACTCCTTGACCACAAGGGAGATTCTTCGGGCTTCCACGTTGAGATGGAGGGCGAAGGGTCCAGAATATCGTTTCAAATGTTTCTTCCAGGAAATCTGATGTGCATTGGCACTGCTCCCACTCTTATTCGAATCTGGTGGGCGTGATTACCTGCTAGGTCCCCTCCTATGGGTGGGACCCAGGAAGTGGGTGGATACACCCCCTTCCTTTGATCCAGGCCGCCCTGGCACGAGGGCTGGAGTGCCCCAGAACCGGTTTGGCCGGATTATGCAAGGGGCAGCCTTGTGCGCCCCAGGCAGTGTCTGGTTTCTTTCAAACCTCCCTGCTACAATACACTATCTCCTGTCTGGAGGGCGGTGACACCCTCCTGTGACAGGAAACCCTTTGTCCAGGACCCCCTTGACTGGGTTTCGGTCAGCTCCAGGGGTCCAGACATTTGTCTGTGGCAGAGGCATCCATTTTGTGGATCTTAAGGCCTTTGGAGAAATCAACCGCATTAAAGTGAAGTAACATGTCTTACCCCTCTAGAGGGGTGGAATGCCATCCCCGTCGCCAGAACTGGCGAGGGGATGGTATTCCAAAGCGTATGACACCTTACACGACATGTTTTGATAAAGCCAAACCAGAGTTGCTAAATAACCGCGAGGATTATAAGGCACTTAATAGTATATGGTATGGCATTATCCTGAAACAGCTTAGGGATTTGTTCCCGACGGCTGCAGACAGGCTCAGCTCATGCTAGAGCTCCATCTCACATAAAAACCAAGCACCCAGCCTCCAGGATTGGTGAGGCCTGTCTATAGGAGTGGCTCACAGGTTTACATGTGTCCAGATATAGGTTTAGACATAGGTATACTATATCTAAGCAAGGGGTGTGTACACCACCTTACCCCAGCTGAGTGATCAGCCAGTTGTGTCAATTTAAGAACCAGCCAGGGGTGGCAAAAGATATGCTGCAGCCCCTGGTAGGCCTTAGTGGCTCCTGTGCCCTGTGCACCTATAGTGCATTCTACAGGGGCTGACAAGGAGTCCATTTCCAATTGGTATGTGCCTATAGCACATGTGTCATTAATTTAGTGAGAGAACAGCAGGCTGGGGGTCTGATCAGCAGGCCCACAGCCTCAGTAGTCGAAAACCAGTGAAGCAAAAAGCAAAAATTTGGGGTGACCATAGGATAGCAGACCCTACTCTCCTACACCTCTGTCCCCAGAAACTCAACCTGGTCAGGTTCAAGCTCCTCAGAGACAGTCTCCTCTTGGACTGCAGAATCAGTTTCCTCTGAAACCTGATCCTCAACCTGGGGCAATGTGGAAGGCTGAGCCTTTCCTCTCTTGCTCCTTCTCTTGGGTTGTGGCTGGTCTATTGTTTCAAGATCCACCACTGGTTCAGGAAGGCACTTCTTAGCCTGAGCCCTTGTCATGGCAAGGACATGCTCTGAAATCCCTAGCATTTCTGCATGAGTCCTGTACTCCACTTCTGACCATGCTGAGCTTTCAAGGTCATTGCCTAACAGACAGTCTACTGGTAGGTCTGCACTCACCACAACCTTCTTTAGGCCATCAACCCCTCCCCAGGAGAAGTTCACAACTGCCACACTATGGGAAGTAGTGGAGTTGCTTGCATTGGTTACTAGGTAGCTCTCACCTAGTACAATCTGTCCAGGGTCCACAAAGTCAGGTGTCACCATTGTGACACTGGCACATGTGTCCCTGTAAGCTTGAGCCAGTTTCTCATTAATTAAGGGAGTCTGCCTGTATTTGCCCAGGTTACTGGGGCTCACTGCAGTGGGCAACTCAATGTCCACATCATACAGGAGAACTGCCTGTGTAGCATTGCTTGTCCTGACTGCTCCCAGCGATTCCCTAGGCCCTAGGCCTAACCACTGCTCGAGTGGCATCTCTTATACCACTTGTTTAGTATATGGTTTGAGTGGCCACCCGCCCTCATCCATAATTGTGCAACTTGTATGTTTAAACAGTGGTTTTGATTTAACGCTTGTGCCCCTTTATTCATAAAGAATACTGGGGATTGTTTTTAGTAATAAACACATATATTTTTATAATATATACTTGTGTGGTGTCCTTTCATTTGATATTACAGGATTGTATGTGGTAAAACAGCTCGCTTAACACGACCTCTTAAGTTAAGCCTTTAGGCTGCTTAGTCCATGCTACCCCTAGGATAGCTTGTCTAATAAGGTTGACTTACAACCAGACACCATAAGGGATTGTTTGGTCTGATAATAGGTGGTTCCAGAATTGGAAACATCACCTATCAGGCCAACTTCTCACACACAGCCTGGGGGACCAAGAGCAACCAGGGGGACCAAGCACAGCCTGGGGGACCAAGCACAGCCTGGTGGACCAAGAGCAACCAGGGGGACCAAGCACAGCCAGGGGTACCATGCACAGCCAGGGGGACCAAGAGCAACCAGGGGGACCAAGCACAGCCTGGGGGACCAAGCACAGCCCGGGGGACCAAGCACAGCCTGGGGGACCAAGCACAGCCTGAGGGACCAAGAGCAACCAGGGGGACCAAGCAGAGCCTGGGGGACCAAGCAGAGCCTGGGGGACCAAGCACAGCCTGGGGTACCAAGCACAGCCTGGGGGACCAAGAGCAACCAGGGGGACCAAGCACAGCCTGGGGGACCAAGCACAGCCGGGGGTACCAAGAGCAACCAGGGGGACCAAGCACAGCCAGGGGTACCAAGCACAGCCAGGGGGACCAAGAGCAACCAGGGGGACCAAGCACAGCCTGGGGGACCAAGAGCAACCAGGGGGACCAAGCACAGCCTGGGGGACCAAGCACAGCCTGGGGGACCAAGAGCAACTGGAGGGACCAAGCACAGCCTGGGGGACCAAGCAAAGCCTGGGGGACCAAGCACAGCCTGGGGGACCAAGAACAGCCTGGGGGACCAAGCACAGCCTGGGGGACCAAGAGCAACCAGGAGGACCAAGCACAGCCTGGGGGCCAAGAGCAACCAGGGGGACCAAGCATAGCCTGGGGGACCAAGCACAGCCTGGGGGACCAAGCACAGCATGGGGGACCAAGCACAGCCTGGGGGACCAAAAGCAACCAGGGGGACCAAGCACAGCCTGGGGGACCAAGCACAGCCAGGGGGACCAAGCACAGCCTGGGGGACCAAGAGCAACCAGGGGGACCAAGCACAGCCTGGGGGACCAAGCACAGCCTGGGGGACCAAGAGCAACCAGGGGGACCAAGCACAGCCTGGGGGACCAAGCACAGCCTGAAGGACCAAGAGCAACCAGGGGGACCAAGCACAGCCTTGGGGACCTAGCACAGCCTGGGGGACCAAGAGCAACCAGGGGGACTGTGAGAAGTTGGCCTGGTAGGGGATGTTTCCAATTCTGGAACCACCTACTACCTGACCAAACAATCCCTTATGGTGTCTGGTTGTAAGTCAACCTTATTAGACAAGCTATCCTAGGGGTAGCATGGACTAAGCAGCCTAAAGGCTTAACTTAAGAGGTCGTGTTAAGCGAGCTGTTTTACCACATACAATCCTGTAATACCAAATGAAAGGACACCACACAAGTATATATTATAAAAATATATGTATTTATTACTAAAAACAATCCCCAGTATTCTTTATGAATAAAGGGGCACAAGCGTTAAATCAAAAGCACTGTTTAAACATGCAAAGTTGCACAATTATGGATGAGGGCAGGGGGCCACTCAAACCATATACTAAACAAGTGGTATAAGAGATGCCACTCGAGCAGTGGTTAGGCCTAGGGCCTAGGGAATCGCTGGGAGCAGTCAGGACAAGCAATGCTGAAGTCGGGAATGGCCCTCGGGATTCGGGAGATGTGCGGAAAGCGCACGCATGCACCAATGTTAACCAATGGTGCGTAAAAGTTGTAAAGTTAAAGTTTAAGGACACTTCCGCTGAACCTAGAGGAACAAAACTTAACACACAGACCCTAGAGATGTGCACCAGTGTGGGAACACCGGCGGAGCAAAGTTACCTCACCCACAGGAAGTGGGTGCACAGGGTCGAAGAGGCGTCGGGTTTTGACACGCAGGTTCTTGGCGCTTGAAGCTGAAGACGCTGCAGGCGATGTGAAGGAGAAGTGTCCGGTGGATCCAAGGGTGGATCTGAAGTGGTGAAGACCTGAAAGCAGAGGGGACAGTGTTCAAAGTCACTGGCCAGTGACCACCGTGGAACCAGATTGGAACCAGGCAAAGTCGGGTGCAAACAGGTGATGAGGTGTTGCTTCTCTCTGCAGCCACGTGGACACGAAGAGGTCAAGGACGTCCAAGAGTCGATCACGAGCTGTCCCTCGAAGGCTCTAGCTGATGGCGGTGTCGGCAACTCGATTGAAGCAAACAAGCCTTGGCTAATGCAAGCCACGGGGAAAGTGAAAAAGGCTTATTACTCGGACCAGCAAGGTCAGAGCGGGTACTCCTTTCTACAGGAGCGAGGGCAGGTCTGGTGCAATCAGACCCACAGTGTAAATTGTAGGTTTCTTCGCCAAGATGGCCGCTGACCACGTGACAAGCGGCCGGGATGGCGAGTCGAGTGGCACAAAGCAAAAGGGCCCCACGCAGATTGTGGAGATGCTGGAGGGCTGATCTTTGGTGCAAATGCTGCTCGATTGTGGGGCTTCTCAAACCCCAAAGCACAGAGTCGAGGGTGCCTCGGGTGCTGCGCAGTCAGCGTCTCGGGGTCTTTCAAGATGTCCGCTCCCACGTCTCTCGGTGCCTCCACGGGTCCCTTCTTTGCAGGGACTGTGGATCGGGCTGGGAAAAGTCTGGGAAGCTGGGTCTTGTCAGGCTCTGCACTCGGGCTCCGGCGGGAGGCGGCGGCAAAGCAGACGTCGAGGTGCTGGGTGGTGCCTGTGTTCACAGGGTGGCCCCTCCTAGGCCACAAGGGAGATGCTCTTCAGTCTTCTGTTCATCAGAATGTCGAAGTCCAGTTGTCTTCTTAGTTTAAAGGTGATTTCAGGATGATCTGCTGTGCTAGGGCACTGCTCCCACTCTTATTCCAATCTGAGGGGTGGATCTCCTGCTAGGTCCCTCCCTATGGGTGGGACCAGGAAGGGGGGTGGTTACACCCCCTTTCCTTTGTCCAGGTCTCACTGGAGCTGGGGCTGGGCTGCCCCAGAACCGGTTTGACCGGATTATGCAAGGGGAAGCCTTGTGCTCCCCAGGCACTGTCTGGTTTCTTTCAAACCTCCCTGCTACAATACACTATCTCCTGTCTGGAGGGCGGTGACACCCTCCTGTGACAGGAAACCCTTTGTCCAGGACCCATTTGGTCGAGTTTCAGTCAACTGCAGGGGTCCAGACATTTGTCTGTGGCAGAGGCATCCATTTTGTGGATCTTAAGGTCTTTGGAGAAATCAACCGCATTAAAGCAAAGTAACATGTCTTACCCCTCTAGAGGGGTGGAATGCCATCCCCGTCGCCAGAACTGGCGAGGGGATGGTATTCCAAAGCGTATGACACCTTACACGACATGTTTTGATAAAGCCAAACCAAAGTTGCTAAATAACCGCGAGGATTATAAGGCACTTAATAGTATATGGTATGGCATTATCCTGAAACAGCTTAGGGATTTGTTCCCGATGGCTGCAGACAGGCTCAGCTCATGCTAGAGCTCCATCTCACATAAAACCACGCACTCAGCCTCCAGGATTGATGAGGCCTGACTATAGGAGTGGCTCACAGGTTTACATGTGTCCAGATATAGGTTTAGACATAGGTATACTATATCTAAGCAAGGGGTGTGTACACCACCTTACCCCAGCTGAGTGATCAGCCAGTTGTGTCAATTTAAGAACCAGCCAGGGGTGGCAAAAGATATGCTGCAGCCCCTGGTAGGCCTTAGTGGCTCCTATGCCCTGTGCACCTATAGTGCATTCTACAGGGGCTGACAAGGAGTCCATTTCCAATTGTGGTATGTACCTAGGGTACATGGAATCCATTTTACAGAGAGAGCAGATGGCCTGGGGCCCTGATTAGCAGGGAACCAGGTCAACTAAGTCAAAAAACCAGCTAAACACAGGCAAAAAATCCGGGGTAACCATAGTCAGGTAGCCACCTTCCTACATAACCCCCCCCCCAAACGAAAGGAGATAAGGCTATCCTTGGCCAGGTAAGCCTATATTGCCTGAGTGGCCATATAAGGAAGTACCTGCACTAGCATGGGTACCCCCTGTCTCATGGTCCACTAAGCAGTCCCTCACCCTTTGGGTATTAGAGGGTCTCCACCATAGGGAATCACTACCTTGGGTGTGTTTATGCAAAGTTAAAGGCTGGTTTGGATATGGAGTTTTGAAGTGAGGCTCTACTAAGTTAGGGCTTGGCTTCCTCCAATTATCTTCCACCATGTGTGCCTTTCTTTCTTTAACTGAGTTGCACTGTGCTCTCAGGGTCAACCTCTGGCTACCTAAAGCTGGAGGCTGGGTCCCTCTGTTTGGCTTGCTGGAGGGACAGTTCAGGTTTGGGCCCTTTGGGTCCCAGGTTTGGCTGTGCCCAACAGAATCCATCTGTGGGAGGTCCCTAACTGTTTTTAAGGGGGCTCCCTCAGGAGTTTTTAAAGTTTTCACCTCACTAGGGCTACTAGTTTTGGTGCCCCTAATCTGTTGATGGGGGAGCTTTATTTGACAGGGGGCCCTCTGGGTCTCACTGTCCTTCTTGTCCTCTGCAGCCCTGGGCTGGCTAAGGCAAGGGAGAGAGGGGCAGGTTACCTGCTCCAGACTGGGTCCCACCTGAGAAGGGTCCACCGCCATCAGAGGCTCTGTCAGGCCAGGCCTAACAACCTCTGGGGCAGTTCCTTCATCAGGGGTGTAGGAGAGTAGGGTCTGCTATCCTATGGTCACCCCAAATTTTTGCTTTTTGCTTCACTGGTTTTCGACTACTGAGGCTGTGGGCCTGCTGATCAGACCCCCAGCCTGCTGTTCTCTCACTAAATTAATGACACATGTGCTATAGGCACATACCAATTGGAAATGGACTCCTTGTCAGCCCCTGTAGAATGCACTATAGGTGCACAGGGCACAGGAGCCACTAAGGCCTACCAGGGGCTGCAGCATATCTTTTGCCACCCCTGGCTGGTTCTTAAATTGACACAACTGGCTGATCACTCAGCTGGGGTAAGGTGGTGTACACACCCCTTGCTTAGATATAGTATACCTATGTCTAAACCTATATCTGGACACATGTAAACCTGTGAGCCACTCCTATAGACAGGCCTCACCAATCCTGGAGGCTGGGTGCTTGGTTTTTATGTGAGATGGAGCTCTAGCATGAGCTGAGCCTGTCTGCAGCCGTCGGGAACAACTCCCTAAGCTGTTTCAGGATAATGCCATACCATATACTATTAAGTGCCTTATAATCCTCGCGGTTATTTAGCAACTCTGGTTTGGCTTTATCAAAACATGTCGTGTAAGGTGTCATACGCTTTGGAATACCATCCCCTCGCCAGTTCTGGCGACGGGGATGGCATTCCACCCCTCTAGAGGGGTAAGACATGTTACTTCACTTTAATGCGGTTGATTTCTCCAAAGGCCTTAAGATCCACAAAATGGATGCCTCTGCCACAGACAAATGTCTGGACCCCTGGAGCTGGCCGAAACCCAGTCAAGGGGGTCCTGGACAAAGGGTTTCCTGTCACAGGAGGGTGTCACCGCCCTCCAGACAGGAGATAGTGTATTGTAGCAGGGAGGTTTGAAAGAAACCAGACACTGCCTGGGGCGCACAAGGCTGCCCCTTGCATAATCCGGCCAAACCGGTTCTGGGGCACTCCAGCCCTCGTGCCAGGGCGGCCTGGATCAAAGGAAGGGGGTGTATCCACCCACTTCCTGGGTCCCACCCATAGGAGGGGACCTAGCAGGTAATCACGCCCACCAGATTCGAATAAGAGTGGGAGCAGTGCCAATGCACATCAGATTTCCTGGAAGAAACATTTGAAACGATATTCTGGACCCTTCGCCCTCCATCTCAACGTGGAAGCCCGAAGAATCTCCCTTGTGGTCAAGGAGTGACCACCCTGCAGCAGCAGGCACCATCCAGCCCTCGACGTCTACTTAGTTGCAGTTCCCGCCGGAACTCGAGCGACTGAGATCGACGAGATCAAGCCTGCCCAGCTTCTAACAGCCCGATCCACAGTCCCTGCAAAGCTGAGACCCGTGGAGGCGACCGGAAGCGTGGGGCACGCCATCTTGAAGTGACCACGAGACGGTGACCGTGCAGCCCACGAGTGACCCTCGAAGCTGTACACCGGGGTTTGAGAAGCCCCCACCCTGAGCTACTCCTGAGCCGAAGTTCAGCCCTCCACACTCGACGAGTGCTGCGTGGGGCCCTTTGGCACGATTTGGCTCAACGCGTTGGCCCGGTCACTTGCCAGCTGGCTTGTGGTCCCTGTGCCGACGAACTACAAAAGAAGACTCGTGATTCTGGTTGCTCCAGATCCACACCAGCTCCCCTGAAAGGGAGCCCCGACTCTGACCTTCCTGGTCCGAGTGAGACGCCATCTTCCAATCCCGCGTGGATTGCTCTTACCAAGGCTTGTTTGCTCCAAACCGGAAGCCGACTGCACCGACGGTGAGAGCCTGCGTGGGACAGATCGTGACCTGCTCCTGGACGTCGCAGATGCCCCAGAGCCCACGTGACAGCGGAGAGAAGCGCCTCGACGACCACCTGATTGCGCCCGACATTGCCTGGTTCCGTCCTGGTTCCACCCTGGTCACTGCTGAGTGACCCAGACTCTGTCCCCTCTGCTTTCAGGTACTCTACAACTTGAGTCCACCCTTGGACTCCACCGGACACTTCGTCTTCACCCTGCCTGCAGCCCTTTCAGCTTCAAGCACCAAGAGCCTGCGTGTCAAAACCCGACGCCACTTCGACCCTGTGCACCCACTTCCTGTGGGTGAGGTAACTTTGCTCCGCCGGTGTTCCCACACTGGTGCACACCTCTAGGGTCTGTGTGTTAAGTTTTGTTCCTCTAGGTTCAGCGGAAGTGTCCTTAAACTTTAACTATTTGACTTTTACGCACCATTGGTTAACATTGGTGCATGCGTGCGCTTTCCGCACATCTCCCGAATCCCGAGGGCCATTCCCGACTTCAGCATTGCTTGTCCTGACTGCTCCCAGCGATTCCCTAGGCCCTAGGCCTAACCACTGTTCGAGTGGCCTCTCTTATACCACTTGTTTAGTATATGGTTTGAGTGGCCCCCCGCCCTCATCCATAATTGTGCAACTTGTATGTTTAAACAGTGCTTTTGATTTAACGCTTGTGCCCCTTTATTCATAAAGAATACTGGGGATTGTTTTTAGTAATAAACACATATATTTTTATAATATATACTTGTGTGGTGTCCTTTCATTTGGTATTACAGGATTGTATGTGGTAAAACAGCTCGCTTAACACGACCTCTTAAGTTAAGCCTTTAGGCTGCTTAGTCCATGCTACCCCTAGGATAGCTTGTCTAATAAGGTTGACTTACAACCAGACACCATAAGGGGATTGTTTGGTCAGGTAGTAGGTGGTTCCAGAATTGGAAACATCCCCTACCAGGCCAACTTCTCACATTGGTGAGCAGCGGTGCGGATTTGAGCTTGCTGTTGTTTTACCATTGCAATCTTTATATCAAATTGAAAGATCACATCAAGTACCTCTAGGTACATATAAAATCAAAAGCTTAGCATATTAAGTTCTACTGAACTTAGTAGTTGTAGGTTGAAGGGAGTAGCACACCCCTGACTACAACTCACTAGCAAGGTCCAGTAGGAAAACACTTAGTGTAGGTAAGTGCACCACTTACACCTCACTAGTAACCATGTCCGACACAGGAAAGGCCTCAGGGTCTAGTCCTGTGACAGTTGACCCTACCCAGGCAACTTCTGGATATGACAAACTAACCCGCAGAGACTTGATTGTCTTGTGCAAAGCAAGAGGGTTAAAAAGGGGCAGAAGCCCCACCTGCCTAATCCTGATAGGACTCCTAGAACAGGATGACTTAGAGAGGGCAAAAGCAGCTTCCCTAGATACAGGAACTGAAGGGAACCCCCCTGCAGTTGATCCCCCTGAAGAGGAGGATGATGATGACTTGGATGAGGACTCAGAAGTTGAGGACTTAGAAGTACAGGATCAGGGTAGCCAGGTTCCAGTTGGTAGGCTTAGCCAGGCCAACTTGGACCTACTGGGGAATGGAGAGGGCCAGCACCTCCCCAGAACCCAACATATGATTCCCCCAGGCAACAGAAGAGTGAGATCTCCCTCAGGAGACTCTCATCTTTCTAGTGCCTCCAGGGAATCACAGAGAGGCATGAATGCTTCTCAAAAGTTAGAGCATAGGGCCAGAATGAGGGCTGTCAAACTCCAGATAGAGAGGGAGGAGGTAGCCTTGGCTCAAGCTAAACTTGCCTTGGCAAGAGAGCAGAAATTAAGTGGCTTAGATGTCACTGGTGGCAGCAATTTTCCAAGAGAAAAAGACAGGGCCTATGATAATAGAAACCTGACCAAAATTGTGCCCCCCTTTAAAGAAGGGGATGACATCCACAAATGGATGACTGCTCTTGAGAGAGCCTGCATGGTACAGCAGGTTCCTGAGAATCAGTGGGCTGCAATTTTGTGGTACTCCTTTTCTGAGAAAGGGAGAGACAGGCTCCTCACAGTTAGACCTGAGGATGCCAAAAACTACTCTGTTTTGAAGAGTGCTCTCATTGAAGGGTATGGCCTAACCACTGAGCAATACAGGTTGTTGTTCAGAGACACCCAGAAAGCACAGACTCAAGACTGGACTGATTTTGTGGAGTGTGCCACTAAGGCTTTGGAGGGTTGGTTACAGGGAAGTAAAGTTTCAGACTATACAGGATTGTACAATCTTATGATGAGAGAACAGATCCTTAATAACTGTACAAACCAGCTGTTGCATCAATACCTTATTGACTCTGATCTGACCTCTCCCCAAGAATTGGGAAAGAAGGCAGACAAATGGGTCAGAACAAGGATTAAGCAGAAACCCCAGAACCAAGGTGGTGACCAGAAGAAAACAGACCAGAAGGGTGGTAATCAGAATCAGAAAGATAAAGAAAAAGACCAGAAGTCTTCAGGCCCCCAAACTAATAGTAAGGAGGGTGGTTCCCAAAATGGTAACAAGAAGAAGAAGAACAAAGGTCCAAAGACACCTTGGTGTAATACCTGCAAATCAGTTTCACACTGGGGCAGTGAGTGCACCAAGGCAAATCCAGTTCCCACCACTACAGCTCCTAAAGCAACTGCAACCCCAAGTACAGTAAGCAGTGGTGGAACACAGTCCAAGGGTGTAGCTGGGTTGACCCTGGGTATTGAAGTAGGATCTGGCCTAGTCAGAGTCCCTACACAGGCAGTTCTCCTGTATGATGTGGACATTGAGTTGCCCACTGCAGTAAGCCCCACTAACCTGGGCAAATACAGGCAGACTCCCTTAATAAATGAGAAACTGGCTCAAGCTTACAGGGACACATGTGCTAGTGTCACCATGGTGACCCCTGGCTTTGTGGACCCTGGACAGATTGTACTAGGAGAGAGCTACCTAGTAACCAATGCAAGCAACTCCACTACCTCCCATAGTGTGGCAGTTGTGAACTTCTCCTGGGGAGGGGTTGATGGCCTAAAGAAAGTTGTGGTGAGTGCAGACCTACCAGTAGACTGTCTGTTAGGCAATGACCTTGAAAGCTCAGCATGGTCAGAAGTGGAGTACAGGACTCATGCAGAAATGCTAGGGATTTCAGAGCATGTCCTTGCCATGACAAGGGCTCAGGCTAAGAAGTGCCTTCCTGAACCAGTGGTGGATCTTGAGACAATAGACCAGCCACAACCCAAGAGAAGGAGCAAGAGAGGAAAGGCCTCGCCTTCCACCTTGCCCCAGGTTGAGGATCAGGTTTCAGAGGAAACTGATTCTGCAGTCCAAGAGGAGACTGTCTCTGAGGAGCTTGAACCTGACCAGGTTGAGTTTCTGGGGACAGGGGGACCCTCAAGGGCAGACCTGAGGCAGGCTCAATTAGATTGCCCTTCCCTTGAACCCCTCAGACAGCAGGCTGCTGCTGAGGCTGCTGGGGATGCCCAAGGTACCCATACTGTGTATTGGGATGAGGGACTCCTTTACTCAGAGGCTAGAGCCCCCAAGCCTGGCATGACCAGGAGGTTGGTGATACCTCTGCAGTTTAGGGGATTCCTCCTTACCTTGGCCCATGATATTCCCCTTGCAGGACACTTAGGCCAGAACAAGACGTGGGACAGGCTTGTTCCACACTTTCACTGGCCTCACATGTCAGAGGATGTCAAGGAGTTTTGTCGCTCCTGTGTCACTTGCCAAGCCAGTGGTAAGTCAGGTGGCACAACAAAGGCCCCCCTAATACCACTACCTGTGGTGGGGGGTCCCCTTTGAGAGAGTTGGAATTGATATTGTGGGTCCAATGGACCCCCAAACAGCATCTGGGAACAGATTCATACTGGTGGTAGTGGATCATGCCACCAGGTACCCAGAGGCTATTCCCCTAAGGACCACCACAGCACCTGTGGTGGCAAAAGCCCTCATTGCAGTTTTCTCAAGAGTGGGCTTTCCTAAGGAGGTACTATCAGATAGAGGGACAAATTTTATGTCCAGCTATCTAAAAGCAATGTGGAAGGAATGTGGAGTAAACTATAAGTTTACCACCCCATATCATCCACAATGCAATGGGCTTGTGGAGAGATTTAACAAGACCCTTAAAGGCATGATAAAAGGATTACCAGAGAAGCTCAGGCGGAAATGGGACATTCTTTTACCCTGCCTGCTCTTTGCTTACAGAGAGGTCCCACAGAAGGGGGTTGGCTACAGCCCTTTTGAACTTTTGTTTGGCCACCCTGTGAGAGGTCCATTGTGTTTGGTGAAGGAAGGATGGGAGTTACCTCTCAAAAAGCCCAAACTAGACATAGTGGACTATGTACTTGGTCTCCGCTCCAGGATGGCTGAGTACATGGAAAGAGCATCCAAAAACCTGGAGGCCAGCCAAGAATTGCAGAAAGCTTGGCATGACCAAAAGGCTGTACTGGTAGAGTTCCAACCAGGACAGAAGGTATGGGTACTGGAGCCAGTGGCTCCAGCAGCACTCCAAGACAAATGGAGTGGACCCTATCCTATTATTGAGAAGAAAGGGGAAGTCACCTACTTGGTAGACTTTGGAACACCCAGGAGCCCTCACAGGGTAATCCATGTGAATCGCTTGAAAGCATTTGTAGACAGGGAGGACATGAGCTTGCTCATGGCCACAGATGGGGAACAGGAGGAAGAGAGTGACCCTCTCCCAGACCTGCTTTCCCAGAACCCTGATGATGGTTCAGTTGATGGAGTAGCCTTGGCAGGCAGCCTCACTGACCAGCAACAGAGGGACTGCAGACAAGTTTTGCAGGCTCACAGGCAAATGTTTTCACTCACACCCAGCCAAACTGACTGGTGTACCCATGTTGTGGACACTGGTGACAGTCTGCCTGTCAAGAATAAGATCTACAGGCAACCTGATCATGTCAGGGATTGCATCAAGGCTGAGGTGCAAAAGATGTTGGAGCTTGGAGTGATTGAGCCATCAGAGAGCCCATGGGCCAGCCCAGTAGTCCTGGTGCCAAAACCTCATACCCAAGATGGTAAGAGAGAAATGAGGTTTTGCGTGGATTACAGGGGTCTCAATGCTGTCACTAGGACAGATGCTCACCCCATTCCAAGAGCAGATGAGCTCATTGACAGATTGGCTTCTGCCAAGTTTCTGAGCACATTTGATCTGACAGCTGGCTACTGGCAAATCAGACTAGCTGAGGAGTCAAAAGCCAAAACAGCATTCTCTACCCCTAGTGGACATTATCAGTTTGTGGTAATGCCCTTTGGTTTGAAGAATGCACCTGCCACTTTTCAAAGGTTGGTGAACCAAGTCCTTACTGGGTTGGATGACTTTTGTGCAGCTTATCTGGATGATATTGCTGTCTTTAGCTCCACCTGGGAGGATCACCTGATCCACCTGAAGAAAGTTTTGGAGGCCCTGCAAAAGGCAGGCCTAACTATCAAGGCCACAAAGTGCCAGATAGGGCAGAGTAAGGTTGTGTACCTGGGCCACCTAGTAGGTGGAGGCCAGGTTCAGCCACTGGAAAGCAAAATCCAGGCCATACAGGACTGGGCTCCTCCAGTTACCCAGACACAAGTCAGAGCCTTCTTGGGCCTGACTGGGTATTACAGAAAGTTTGTGAAAAACTATGGGTCTATAGTGACACCATTAAATGACTTGACATCCAAGAAGATGCCAAAAAAGGTTCAGTGGACAGTTAGCTGTCAGAAGGCATTTGAAGACCTGAAGAAGGCCATGTGCTCTGCACCTATCCTAAATCGTCCTGACTACTCCAAACAGTTCATTGTTCAGACAGATGCTTCTGAGTTGGGGGTGGGAGCTGTACTCTCACAACTTAATCAAGATGGTCAAGACCAGCCAATTGCTTTCATTAGCAGGAGGCTAACCCCAAGAGAAAAACGTTGGTCAGCCATTGAGAGGGAGGCCTTTGCTGTGGTTTGGGCATTAAAGAAGTTGAGGTCCTACTTGTTTGGAACTCACTTCCTAGTGCAAACAGACCATAAGCCCCTCTTATGGCTTAATCAGATGAAGGGTGAAAATCCCAAACTGCTCAGGTGGTCCATTTCCCTACAGGGGATGGACTTTACAGTGGAGCACCGCCCAGGGACTGACCATGGTAATGCAGATGGTCTCTCCAGGTACTTCCACTTAGAACATGAAGACTTATCTGGTCAAGGTTAGTTTAATGTCCCTGCGTTTGGGGGGGGGGTTGTGTAGGAGAGTAGGGTCTGCTATCCTATGGTCACCCCAAATTTTTGCTTTTTGCTTCACTGGTTTTCGACTACTGAGGCTGTGGGCCTGCTGATCAGACCCCCAGCCTGCTGTTCTCTCACTAAATTAATGACACATGTGCTATAGGCACATACCAATTGGAAATGGACTCCTTGTCAGCCCCTGTAGAATGCACTATAGGTGCACAGGGCACAGGAGCCACTAAGGCCTACCAGGGGCTGCAGCATATCTTTTGCCACCCCTGGCTGGTTCTTAAATTGACACAACTGGCTGATCACTCAGCTGGGGTAAGGTGGTGTACACACCCCTTGCTTAGATATAGTATACCTATGTCTAAACCTATATCTGGACACATGTAAACCTGTGAGCCACTCCTATAGACAGGCCTCACCAATCCTGGAGGCTGGGTGCATGGTTTTTATGTGAGATGGAGCTCTAGCATGAGCTGAGCCTGTCTGCAGCCGTCGGGAACAAATCCCTAAGCTGTTTCAGGATAATGCCATACCATATACTATTAAGTGCCTTATAATCCTCGCGGTTATTTAGCAACTCTGGTTTGGCTTTATCAAAACATGTCGTGTAAGGTGTCATACGCTTTGGAATACCATCCCCTCGCCAGTTCTGGCGACGGGGATGGCATTCCACCCCTCTAGAGGGGTAAGACATGTTACTTCACTTTAATGCGGTTGATTTCTCCAAAGGCCTTAAGATCCACAAAATGGATGCCTCTGCCACAGACAAATGTCTGGACCCCTGGAGCTGACCGAAACCCAGTCAAGGGGGTCCTGGACAAAGGGTTTCCTGTCACAGGAGGGTGTCACCGCCCTCCAGACAGGAGATAGTGTATTGTAGCAGGGAGGTTTGAAAGAAACCAGACACTGCCTGGGGCGCACAAGGCTGCCCCTTGCATAATCCGGCCAAACCGGTTCTGGGGCACTCCAGCCCTCGTGCCAGGGCGGCCTGGATCAAAGGAAGGGGGTGTATCCACCCACTTCCTGGGTCCCACCCATAGGAGGGGACCTAGCAGGTAATCACGCCCACCAGATTCGAATAAGAGTGGGAGCAGTGCCAATGCACATCAGATTTCCTGGAAGAAACATTTGAAACGATATTCTGGACCCTTCGCCCTCCATCTCAACGTGGAAGCCCGAAGAATCTCCCTTGTGGTCAAGGAGTGACCACCCTGCAGCAGCAGGCACCATCCAGCCCTCGACATCTACTTAGTTGCAGTTCCCGCCGGAACTCGAGCGACTGAGATCGACGAGATCAAGCCTGCCCAGCTTCTAACAGCCCGATCCACAGTCCATGCAAAGCTGAGACCCGTGGAGGCGACCGGAAGCGTGGGGCACGCCATCTTGAAGTGACCACGAGACGCTGACCGTGCAGCCCACGAGTGACCCTCGAAGCTGTACACCGGGGTTTGAGAAGCCCCCACCCTGAGCTACTCCTGAGCCGAAGTTCAGCCCTCCACACTCGACGAGTGCTGCGTGGGGCCCTTTGGCACGATTTGGCTCAACGCGTTGGCCCGGTCACTTGCCAGCTGGCTTGTGGTCCCTGTGCCGACGAACTACAAAAGAAGACTCGTGATTCTGGTTGCTCCAGATCCACACCAGCTCCCCTGAAAGGGAGCTCCGACTCTGACCTTCCTGGTCCGAGTGAGACGCCATCTTCCAATCCCGCGTGGATTGCTCTTACCAAGGCTTGTTTGCTCCAAACCGGAAGCCGACTGCACCGACGGTGAGAGCCTGCGTGGGACAGATCGTGACCTGCTCCTGGACGTCGCAGATGCCCCAGAGCCCACGTGACAGCGAAGAGAAGCGCCTCGACGACCACCTGATTGCGCCCGACATTGCCTGGTTCCGTCTTGGTTCCACCCTGGTCACTGCTGAGTGACCCAGACTCTGTCCCCTCTGCTTTCAGGTACTCTACAACTTGAGTCCACCCTTGGACTCCACCGGACACTTCGTCTTCACCCTGCCTGCAGCCCTTTCAGCTTCAAGCACCAAGAGCCTGCGTGTCAAAACCCGACGCCACTTCGACCCTGTGCACCCACTTCCTGTGGGTGAGGTAACTTTGCTCCGCCGGTGTTCCCACACTGGTGCACACCTCTAGGGTCTGTGTGTTAAGTTTTGTTCCTCTAGGTTCAGCGGAAGTGTCCTTAAACTTTAACTATTTGACTTTTACGCACCATTGGTTAACATTGGTGCATACGTGCGCTTTCCGCACATCTCCCGAATCCCGAGGGCCATTCCCGACTTCAGCATTGCTTGTCCTGACTGCTCCCAGCGATTCCCTAGGCCCTAGGCCTAACCACTGTTCGAGTGGCCTCTCTTATACCACTTGTTTAGTATATGGTTTGAGTGGCCCCCTGCCCTCATCCATAATTGTGCAACTTTGTATGTTTAAACAGTGCTTTTGATTTAACGCTTGTGCCCCTTTATTCATAAAGAATACTGGGGATTGTTTTTAGTAATAAACACATATATTTTTATAATATATACTTGTGTGGTGTCCTTTCATTTGGTATTACAGGATTGTATGTGGTAAAACAGCTCGCTTAACACGACCTCTTAAGTTAAGCCTTTAGGCTGCTTAGTCCATGCTACCACTAGGATAGCTTGTCTAATAAGGTTGACTTACAACCAGACACCATAAGGGGATTGTTTGGTCAGGTAGTAGGTGGTTCCAGAATTGGAAACATCCCCTACCAGGCCAACTTCTCACAGAAATGGACTCCTTGTCAGCCCCTGTATAATGCACTATAGGTGCCCAGGGCATAGGAGCCACCAAGGCCTACCAGGGGCTGCAGCATATCTTTTGCCACCCCTGGCTGGTTCTTAAATTGACACAACTGGCTGATCACTCAGCTGGGGTAAGGTGGTGTAAGCACCCCTTGCTTAGATATAGTATACCTATATCTAAACCTATATCTGGACACATATTAACCTGTGAGCCACTCCTATGGAAGGCCTCATCAATCCTGGAGGCAGAGTGCGTGGTTTAATGTGAGATGGAGCTCTAGCATGAGCTGAGCCTGTCTGCAGCTGTCGGGAACAACTCCCTAAGCTGTTTCAGGATAAGGCCATACCATATACTCTTAAGTGCCTTATAATCCTCGCGGTTATATAGCAACTTTGGTTTGGCTTTATCAAAACATGTCGTGTAAGGTGTCATACGATTTGGAATACTATCCCCTCGCCAGTTCTGGCGACGGGGATAGCATTCCACCCCTCTAGAGGGGTAAGACATGTTACTTTGCTTAAATGCGGTTAATTTCAAAAAGGACCTTAGATCCACAAAATGGATGCCTCTGCCACAGACAAATGTCTGGACCCCTGCAGTTGACCGAAACTCAGCAGATGGGGCCTGGACAAAGGGTTTCCTGTCACAGGAGGGTGTCACCGCCCTCCAGACAGGAGATAGTGTATTGTAGCAGGGAGGTTTGAAAGAAACCAGACAGTGCCTGGGGAGCACAAGGCTTCCCCTTGCATAATCCGGTCAAACCGGTTCTGGGGCAGCCCAGCCCCAGCTCCAGTGAGACCTGGACAAAGGAAAGGGGGTGTAACCACCCCCCTTCCTGGTCCCACCCATAGGGAGGGACCTAGCAGGAGATCCACCCCTCAGATTGGAATAAGAGTGGGAGCAGTGCCCTAGCACAGCAGATCATCCTGAAATCACCTTTAAACTAAGAAGACGACTGGACTTCGACATTCTGATGAAAAGAAGACTGAAGAGCATCTCCCTTGTGGCCTAGGAGGGGCCACCCTGTGAACACAGGCACCACCCAGCACCTCGATGTCTGCTTTGCCGCCGTCTCCCGCCGGAGCCCGAGTGCAGAGCCTGACAAGACTCAGCTTCCCAGACGTCTCCCAGCCCGATCCACAGTCCCTGCAAAGAAGGGACCCGTGGAGGCACCGAGAGACGTGGGAGCGGACATCTTGAAAGACCCCCGAGACGCTGACTGCGCAGCACCCGAGGTACCCTCGACTCTGTGCTTTGGGAATTTAGAAGCCCCACAATCGAGCAGCATTTGCACCAAAGATCAGCCCTCCAGCATCTCCACGATCTGCGTTGTGCCCTTTTGCTTTGTGCCACTCGACTCGCCATCCCGGCCGCTTGTCACGTGGTCAGCGGCCATCTTGGCGACGAAACCTACGATTTACACTGTGGGTCTGGTTGCTCCAGACCTGCCCTCGCTCCTGTAGAAAGGAGTACCCGCTCTGACCTTGCTGGTCCGAGTAATAAGCCTTTTTCACTTTCCCCATGGCTTGCATTAGCCAAGGCTTGTTTGCTTCAATCGAGTTGCCGCCACCGCCATCAGCTAGAGCCTTTGAGGGACAGCTCGTGATTGACTCCTGGACGTCCTTGACCTCTTCGTGTCCACGTGGCTGCAGAGAGAAGCAACACCTCATCACCTGTTTGCACCCGACTTTGCCTGGTTCCAATCTGGTTCCACGGTGGTCACTGGTCAGTGACTTTGAACACTGTCCCCTCTGCTTTCAGGTCTTCACCACTTCAGATCCACCCTTGGATCCACCGGACACTTCTCCTTCACATCGCCTGCAGCGTCTTCAGCTTCAAGCGCCAAGAACCTGCGTGTCAAAACCCGACGCCACTTCGACCCTGTGCACCCGCTTCCTGTGGGTGAGGTAACTTTGCTCCGCCAGTGTTCCCACACTGGTACACATCTCTAGGGTCTGTGTCTTAAGTTTTGTTCCTCTAGGTTCAGCGGAAGTGTCCTTAAACTTTAACTTTACAACTTTTACGCACCATTGGTTAACATTGGTGCATGCGTGCGCTTTCCGCACATCTCCCGAATCCCGAGGGCCATTCCCGACTTCAGCATTGCTTGTCCTGACTGCTCCCAGCGATTCCCTAGGCCCTAGGCCTAACCACTGCTCGAGTGGCATCTCTTATACCACTTGTTTAGTATATGGTTTGAGTGGCCCCCTGCCCTCATCCATAATTGTGCAACTTTGTATGTTTAAACAGTGCTTTTGATTTAACGCTTGTGCCCCTTTATTCATAAAGAATACTGGGGATTGTTTTTAGTAATAAACACATATATTTTTATAATATATACTTGTGTGGTGTCCTTTCATTTGGTATTACAGGATTGTATGTGGTAAAACAGCTCGCTTAACACGACCTCTTAAGTTAAGCCTTTAGGCTGCTTAGTCCATGCTACCCCTAGGATAGCTTGTCTAATAAGGTTGACTTACAACCAGACACCATAAGGGATTGTTTGGTCAGGTAGTAGGTGGTTCCAGAATTGGAAACATCCCCTACCAGGCCAACTTCTCACATTGGTGAGCAGCGGTGCGGATTTGAGCTTGCTGTTGTTTTACCATTGCAATCTTTATATCAAATTGAAAGATCACATCAAGTACCTCTAGGTACATATAAATCAAAAGCTTAGCATATTAAGTTCTACTGAACTTAGTAGTTGTAGGTTGAAGGGATTAGCACACCCTGACTACAACTCACTAGCAAGGTCCAGTAGGAAAACACTTAGTGTAGGTAAGTGCACCACTTACACCTCACTAGTAACCATGTCTGACACAGGAAAAGCCTCAGGGTCTACTCCTGTGACAGTTGACCTTACCCAGGCAACTTTTGGATATGACAAGTTAACCCGCAGAGACTTGATTGCCTTGTGCAAAGCAAGAGGGTTAAAAAGGGGCAGAAGCCCCACCTGCCAAATCCTGGTAGAAATCCTAGAACAGGATGACTTAGAGAAGGCAAAGGCAGCTTCCCTAGACACAGGAAATGGAGGGAACCCCCCTGAAACTGATCCCCCTCAGGAGGAGGAGGATGATGATGACTTAGATGAGGACTCAGACATTGAGGACTTAGGAGTTCAGGATCAGGGTAGCCAGGTTCCAGTTGCCAGGCTTAGCCAGGCCAACTTGGACCTACTGGGGAATGGAGAGGGCCAGCACCTCCCCAGAACCCAACATGTTATTCTCCCAGGCAACAGAAGAGTGAGATCTCCCTCAGGGGACTCTCATGTTTCTAGTGCCTCCAGAGAATCACAGAGAGGCATGAGTGCTTCTCAAAAGCTAGAGCATAGGGCCAGAATGAGGGCTGTCAAACTCCAGATAGAGAGGGAGGAGGTAGCCTTGGCTCAAGCTAAACTTGCCTTGGCAAGAGAGCAGAAATTGTGTGGCTTAGATGCCACTGGTGGCAGCAATATTCCTAAAGAGAAACTGTGAGAAGTTGGCCTGGTAGGGGATGTTTCCAATTCTGGAACCACCTACTACCTGACCAAACAATCCCCTTATGGTGTCTGGTTGTAAGTCAACCTTATTAGACAAGCTATCCTAGGGGTAGCATGGACTAAGCAGCCTAAAGGCTTAACTTAAGAGGTCGTGTTAAGCGAGCTGTTTTACCACATACAATCCTGTAATACCAAATGAAAGGACACCACACAAGTATATATTATAAAAATATATGTGTTTATTACTAAAAACAATCCCCAGTATTCTTTATGAATAAAGGGGCACAAGCGTTAAATCAAAAGCACTGTTTAAACATACAAGTTGCACAATTATGGATGAGGGCGGGGGGCCACTCAAACCATATACTAAACAAGTGGTATAAGAGAGGCCACTCGAACAGTGGTTAGGCCTAGGGCCTAGGGAATCGCTGGGAGCAGTCAGGACAAGCAATGCTGAAGTCGGGAATGGCCCTCGGGATTCGGGAGATGTGCGGAAAGCGCACGCATGCACCAATGTTAACCAATGGTGCGTAAAAGTCAAATAGTTAAAGTTTAAGGACACTTCCGCTGAACCTAGAGGAACAAAACTTAACACACAGACCCTAGAGGTGTGCACCAGTGTGGGAACACCGGCGGAGCAAAGTTACCTCACCCACAGGAAGTGGGTGCACAGGGTCGAAGTGGCGTCGGGTTTTGACACGCAGGCTCTGGGTGCTTGAAGCTGAAAGGGCTGCAGGCAGGGTGAAGACGAAGTGTCCGGTGGAGTCCAAGGGTGGACTCAAGTTGTAGAGTACCTGAAAGCAGAGGGGACAGAGTCTGGGTCACTCAGCAGTGACCAGGGTGGAACCAGGACGGAACCAGGCAATGTCGGGCGCAATCAGGTGGTCGTCGAGGCGCTTCTCTTCGCTGTCACGTGGGCTCTGGGGCATCTGCGACGTCCAGGAGCAGGTCACGATCTGTCCCACGCAGGCTCTCACCGTCGGTGCAGTCGGCTTCCGGTTTGGAGCAAACAAGCCTTGGTAAGAGCAATCCACGCGGGATTGGAAGATGGCGTCTTACTCGGACCAGGAAGGTCAGAGTCGGGGCTCCCTTTCAGGGGAGCTGGTGTGGATCTGGAGCAACCAGAATCACGAGTCTTCTTTTGTAGTTCGTCGGCACAGGGACCACAAGCCAGCTGGCAAGTGACCGGGCCAACGCGTTGAGCCAAATCGTGCCAAAGGGCCCCACGCAGCACTCGTCGAGTGTGGAGGGCTGAACTTCGGCTCAGGAGTAGCTCAGGGTGGGGGCTTCTCAAACCCCGGTGTACAGCTTCGAGGGTCACTCGTGGGCTGCACGGTCAGCGTCTCGTGGTCACTTCAAGATGGCGTGCCCCACGCTTCCGGTCGCCTCCACGGGTCTCAGCTTTGCAGGGACTGTGGATCGGGCTGTTAGAAGCTGGGCAGGCTTGATCTCGTCGATCTCAGTCGCTCGAGTTCCGGCGGGAACTGCAACTAAGTAGACGTCGAGGGCTGGATGGTGCCTGCTGCTGCAGGGTGGTCACTCCTTGACCACAAGGGAGATTCTTCGGGCTTCCACGTTGAGATGGAGGGCGAAGGGTCCAGAATATCGTTTCAAATGTTTCTTCCAGGAAATCTGATGTGCATTGGCACTGCTCCCACTCTTATTCGAATCTGGTGGGCGTGATTACCTGCTAGGTCCCCTCCTATGGGTGGGACCCAGGAAGTGGGTGGATACACCCCCTTCCTTTGATCCAGGCCGCCCTGGCACGAGGGCTGGAGTGCCCCAGAACC
Organism: Lissotriton helveticus; assembly: GCF_964261635.1. Classification (NCBI taxonomy): domain Eukaryota; kingdom Metazoa; phylum Chordata; class Amphibia; order Caudata; family Salamandridae; genus Lissotriton; species Lissotriton helveticus. The sequence continues at coordinate 4,228,013 of NW_027611692.1, read as the reverse complement.
GGTTTGGCCGGATTATGCAAGGGGCAGCCTTGTGCGCCCCAGGCAGTGTCTGGTTTCTTTCAAACCTCCCTGCTACAATACACTATCTCCTGTCTGGAGGGCGGTGACACCCTCCTGTGACAGGAAACCCTTTGTCCAGGACCCCCTTGACTGGGTTTCGGTCAGCTCCAGGGGTCCAGACATTTGTCTGTGGCAGAGGCATCCATTTTGTGGATCTTAAGGCCTTTGGAGAAATCAACCGCATTAAAGTGAAGTAACATGTCTTACCCCTCTAGAGGGGTGGAATGCCATCCCCGTCGCCAGAACTGGCGAGGGGATGGTATTCCAAAGCGTATGACACCTTACACGACATGTTTTGATAAAGCCAAACCAGAGTTGCTAAATAACCGCGAGGATTATAAGGCACTTAATAGTATATGGTATGGCATTATCCTGAAACAGCTTAGGGATTTGTTCCCGACGGCTGCAGACAGGCTCAGCTCATGCTAGAGCTCCATCTCACATAAAAACCATGCACCCAGCCTCCAGGATTGGTGAGGCCTGTCTATAGGAGTGGCTCACAGGTTTACATGTGTCCAGATATAGGTTTAGACATAGGTATACTATATCTAAGCAAGGGGTGTGTACACCACCTTACCCCAGCTGAGTGATCAGCCAGTTGTGTCAATTTAAGAACCAGCCAGGGGTGGCAAAAGATATGCTGCAGCCCCTGGTAGGCCTTAGTGGCTCCTGTGCCCTGTGCACCTATAGTGCATTCTACAGGGGCTGACAAGGAGTCCATTTCCAATTGGTATGTGCCTATAGCACATGTGTCATTAATTTAGTGAGAGAACAGCAGGCTGGGGGTCTGATCAGCAGGCCCACAGCCTCAGTAGTCGAAAACCAGTGAAGCAAAAAGCAAAAATTTGGGGTGACCATAGGATAGCAGACCCTACTCTCCTACACAACCCCCCCCCAAACGCAGGGACATTAAACTAACCTTGACCAGATAAGTCTTCATGTTCTAAGTGGAAGTACCTGGAGAGACCATCTGCATTACCATGGTCAGTCCCTGGGCGGTGCTCCACTGTAAAGTCCATCCCCTGTAGGGAAATGGACCACCTGAGCAGTTTGGGATTTTCACCCTTCATCTGATTAAGCCATAAGAGGGGCTTATGGTCTGTTTGCACCAGGAAGTGAGTTCCAAACAAGTAGGACCTCAACTTCTTTAATGCCCAAACCACAGCAAAGGCCTCCCTCTCAATGGCTGACCAACGTTTTTCTCTTGGGGTTAGCCTCCTGCTAATGAAAGCAATTGGCTGGTCCTGACCATCTTGATTAAGTTGTGAGAGTACAGCTCCCACCCCCAACTCAGAAGCATCTGTCTGAACAATGAACTGTTTGGAGTAGTCAGGACTCTTTAGGATAGGTGCAGAGCACATGGCCTTCTTCAGGTCTTCAAATGCCTTCTGACAGCTAACTGTCCACTGAACCTTTTTTGGCATCTTCTTGGATGTCAAGTCATTTAATGGTGTCACTATAGACCCATAGTTTTTCACAAACTTTCTGTAATACCCAGTCAGGCCCAAGAAGGCTCTGACTTGTGTCTGGGTAACTGGAGGAGCCCAGTCCTGTATGGCCTGGATTTTGCTTTCCAGTGGCTGAACCTGGCCTCCACCTACTAGGTGGCCCAGGTATACAACCTTACTCTGCCCTATCTGGCACTTTGTGGCCTTGATAGTTAGGCCTGCCTTTTGCAGGGCCTCCAAAACTTTCTTCAGGTGGATCAGGTGATCCTCCCAGGTGGAGCTAAAGACAGCAATATCATCCAGATAAGCTGCACAAAAGTCATCCAACCCAGTAAGGACTTGGTTCACCAACCTTTGAAAAGTGGCAGGTGCATTCTTCAAACCAAAGGGCATTACCACAAACTGATAATGCCCACTAGGGGTAGAGAATGCTGTCTTGGCCTTTGACTCCTCAGCTAGTCTGATTTGCCAGTAGCCAGCTGTCAGATCAAATGTGCTCAGAAACTTGGCAGAAGCCAATCTGTCAATGAGCTCATCTGCTCTTGGAATGGGGTGAGCATCTGTCCTAGTGACAGCATTGAGACCCCTGTAATCCACGCAAAACCTCATTTCTCTCTTACCATCTTGGGTATGAGGTTTTGGTACCAGGACTACTGGGCTGGCCCATGGGCTCTCTGATGGCTCAATCACTCCAAGCTCCAACATCTTTTGCACCTCAGCCTTGATGCAATCCCTGACATGATCAGGTTGCCTGTAGATCTTATTCTTGACAGGCAGACTGTCACCAGTGTCCACAACATGGGTACACCAGTCAGTTTGGCTGGGTGTGAGTGAAAACATTTGCCTGTGAGCCTGCAAAACTTGTCTGCAGTCCCTCTGTTGCTGGTCAGTGAGGCTGCCTGCCAAGGCTACTCCATCAACTGAACCATCATCAGGGTTCTGGGAAAGCAGGTCTGGGAGAGGGTCACTCTCTTCCTCCTGTTCCCCATCTGTGGCCATGAGCAAGCTCATGTCCTCCCTGTCTACAAATGCTTTCAAGCGATTCACATGGATTACCCTGTGAGGGCTCCTGGGTGTTCCAAAGTCTACCAAGTAGGTGACTTCCCCTTTCTTCTCAATAATAGGATAGGGTCCACTCCATTTGTCTTGGAGTGCTGCTGGAGCCACTGGCTCCAGTACCCATACCTTCTGTCCTGGTTGGAACTCTACCAGCACAGCCTTTTGGTCATGCCAAGCTTTCTGCAATTCTTGGCTGGCCTCCAGGTTTTTGGATGCTCTTTCCATGTACTCAGCCATCCTGGAGCGGAGACCAAGTACATAGTCCACTATGTCTAGTTTGGGCTTTTTGAGAGGTAACTCCCATCCTTCCTTCACCAAACACAATGGACCTCTCACAGGGTGGCCAAACAAAAGTTCAAAAGGGCTGTAGCCAACCCCCTTCTGTGGGACCTCTCTGTAAGCAAAGAGCAGGCAGGGTAAAAGAATGTCCCATTTCCGCCTGAGCTTCTCTGGTAATCCTTTTATCATGCCTTTAAGGGTCTTGTTAAATCTCTCCACAAGCCCATTGCATTGTGGATGATATGGGGTGGTAAACTTATAGTTTACTCCACATTCCTTCCACATTGCTTTTAGATAGCTGGACATAAAATTTGTCCCTCTATCTGATAGTACCTCCTTAGGAAAGCCCACTCTTGAGAAAACTGCAATGAGGGCTTTTGCCACCACAGGTGCTGTGGTGGTCCTTAGGGGAATAGCCTCTGGGTACCTGGTGGCATGATCCACTACCACCAGTATGAATCTGTTCCCAGATGCTGTTTGGGGGTCCATTGGACCCACAATATCAATTCCAACTCTCTCAAAGGGGACCCCCACCACAGGTAGTGGTATTAGGGGGGCCTTTGTTGTGCCACCTGACTTACCACTGGCTTGGCAAGTGACACAGGAGCGACAAAACTCCTTGACATCCTCTGACATGTGAGGCCAGTGAAAGTGTGGAACAAGCCTGTCCCACGTCTTGTTCTGGCCTAAGTGTCCTGCAAGGGGAATATCATGGGCCAAGGTGAGGAGGAATCCCCTAAACTGCAGAGGTATCACCAACCTCCTGGTCATGCCAGGCTTGGGGGCTCTAGCCTCTGAGTAAAGGAGTCCCTCATCCCAATACACAGTATGGGTACCTTGGGCATCCCCAGCAGCCTCAGCAGCAGCCTGCTGTCTGAGGGGTTCAAGGGAAGGGCAATCTAATTGAGCCTGCCTCAGGTCTGCCCTTGAGGGTCCCCCTGTCCCCAGAAACTCAACCTGGTCAGGTTCAAGCTCCTCAGAGACAGTCTCCTCTTGGACTGCAGAATCAGTTTCCTCTGAAACCTGATCCTCAACCTGGGGCAAGGTGGAAGGCGAGGCCTTTCCTCTCTTGCTCCTTCTCTTGGGTTGTGGCTGGTCTATTGTCTCAAGATCCACCACTGGTTCAGGAAGGCACTTCTTAGCCTGAGCCCTTGTCATGGCAAGGACATGCTCTGAAATCCCTAGCATTTCTGCATGAGTCCTGTACTCCACTTCTGACCATGCTGAGCTTTCAAGGTCATTGCCTAACAGACAGTCTACTGGTAGGTCTGCACTCACCACAACTTTCTTTAGGCCATCAACCCCTCCCCAGGAGAAGTTCACAACTGCCACACTATGGGAGGTAGTGGAGTTGCTTGCATTGGTTACTAGGTAGCTCTCTCCTAGTACAATCTGTCCAGGGTCCACAAAGCCAGGGGTCACCATGGTGACACTAGCACATGTGTCCCTGTAAGCTTGAGCCAGTTTCTCATTGATTAAGGGAGTCTGCCTGTATCTGCCCAGGTTAGTGGGGCTTACTGCAGTGGGCAACTCAATGTCCACATCATACAGGAGAACTGCCTGTGTAGGGACTCTGACTAGGCCAGATCCTACTTCAATACCCAGGGTCAACCCAGCTACACCCTTGGACTGTGTTCCACCACTGCTTACTGTACTTGGGGTTGCAGTTGCTTTAGGAGCTGTAGTGGTGGGAACTGGATTTGCCTTGGTGCACTCACTGCCCCAGTGTGAAACTGATTTGCAGGTATTACACCAAGGTGTCTTTGGACCTTTGTTCTTCTTCTTCTTGTTACCATTTTGGGAACCACCCTCCTTACTATTAGTTTGGGGGCCTGAAGACTTCTGGTCTTTTTCTTTATCTTTCTGATTCTGATTACCACCCTTCTGGTCTGTTTTCTTCTGGTCACCACCTTGGTTCTGGGGTTTCTGCTTAATCCTTGTTCTGACCCATTTGTCTGCCTTCTTTCCCAATTCTTGGGGAGAGGTCAGATCAGAGTCAATAAGGTATTGATGCAACAGCTGGTTTGTACAGTTATTAAGGATCTGTTCTCTCATCATAAGATTGTACAATCCTGTATAGTCTGAAACTTTACTTCCCTGTAACCAACCCTCCAAAGCCTTAGTGGCACACTCCACAAAATCAGTCCAGTCTTGAGTCTGTGCTTTCTGGGTGTCTCTGAACAACAACCTGTATTGCTCAGTGGTTAGGCCATACCCTTCAATGAGAGCACTCTTCAAAACAGAGTAGTTTTTGGCATCCTCAGGTCTAACTGTGAGGAGCCTGTCCCTCCCTTTCTCAGAAAAGGAGTACCACAAAATTGCAGCCCACTGATTCTCAGGAACCTGCTGTACCATGCAGGCTCTCTCAAGAGCAGTCATCCATTTGTGGATGTCATCCCCTTCTTTAAAGGGGGGCACAATCTTGGTCAGGTTTCTATTGTCATAGGCCCTGTCTTTTTCTCTTGGAAAATTGCTGCCACCAGTGACATCTAAGCCACTTAATTTCTGCTCTCTTGCCAAGGCAAGTTTAGCCTGAGCTAAGGTAAGCTTAGCTTGACTCAGGGCTACCTCCTCTCTCTCTATCTGGAGTCTGACAGCCCTCATTCTAGCCCTATGCTCAGCTTTCTGAGAAGCACTCATGCCTCTCTCTGATTCTCTGGAGGCACTAGAAAGATGAGAGTCTCCTGAGGGAGATCTCACTCTTCTGTTGCCTGGGAGAATCACATGTTGGGTTCTGGGGAGGTGCTGGCCCTCTCCATTCCCCAGTAGGTCCAAGTTGGCCTGGCTAAGCCTACCAACTGGAACCTGGCTACCCTGATCCTGTACTCCTAAGTCCTCAACATCTGAGTCCTCATCCAAGTCATCATCATCCTCCTCTTCAAGGGGATCAACTGCAGGGGGGTTCCCTCCAGTTCCTGTATCTAGGGAAGCTGCTTTTGCCTTCTCTAAGTCATCCTGTTCTAGGATTTCTACCAGGATTAGGCAGGTGGGGCTTCTGCCCCTTTTTAACCCTCTTGCTTTGCACAAGGCAATCAAGTCTCTGCGGGTTAGTTTGTCATATCCAAAAGTTGCCTGGGTAGGGTCAACTGTCACAGGACTAGACCCTGAGGCCTTTCCTGTGTCAGACATGGTTACTAGTGAGGTGTAAGTGGTGCACTTACCTACACTAAGTGTTTTCCTACTGGACCTTGCTAGTGAGTTGTAGTCAGGGGTGTGCTACTCCCTTCAACCTACAACTACTAAGTTCAGTAGAACTTAATATGCTAAGCTTTTGATTTTATATGTACCTAGAGGTACTTGATGTGATCTTTCAATTTGATATAAAGATTGCAATGGTAAAACAACAGCAAGCTCAAATCCGCACCGCTGCTCACCAATGTGAGAAGTTGGCCTGGTAGGGGATGTTTCCAATTCTGGAACCACCTACTACCTGACCAAACAATCCCCTTATGGTGTCTGGTTGTAAGTCAACCTTATTAGACAAGCTATCCTAGGGGTAGCATGGACTAAGCAGCCTAAAGGCTTAACTTAAGAGGTCGTGTTAAGCGAGCTGTTTTACCACATACAATCCTGTAATACCAAATGAAAGGACACCACACAAGTATATATTATAAAAATATATGTGTTTATTACTAAAAACAATCCCCAGTATTCTTTATGAATAAAGGGGCACAAGCGTTAAATCAAAAGCACTGTTTAAACATACAAGTTGCACAATTATGGATGAGGGCGGGGGGCCACTCAAACCATATACTAAACAAGTGGTATAAGAGAGGCCACTCGAACAGTGGTTAGGCCTAGGGCCTAGGGAATCGCTGGGAGCAGTCAGGACAAGCAATGCTGAAGTCGGGAATGGCCCTCGGGATTCGGGAGATGTGCGGAAAGCGCACGCATGCACCAATGTTAACCAATGGTGCGTAAAAGTCAAATAGTTAAAGTTTAAGGACACTTCCGCTGAACCTAGAGGAACAAAACTTAACACACAGACCCTAGAGGTGTGCACCAGTGTGGGAACACCGGCGGAGCAAAGTTACCTCACCCACAGGAAGTGGGTGCACAGGGTCGAAGTGGCGTCGGGTTTTGACACGCAGGCTCTGGGTGCTTGAAGCTGAAAGGGCTGCAGGCAGGGTGAAGACGAAGTGTCCGGTGGAGTCCAAGGGTGGACTCAAGTTGTAGAGTACCTGAAAGCAGAGGGGACAGAGTCTGGGTCACTCAGCAGTGACCAGGGTGGAACCAGGACGGAACCAGGCAATGTCGGGCGCAATCAGGTGGTCGTCGAGGCGCTTCTCTTCGCTGTCACGTGGGCTCTGGGGCATCTGCGACGTCCAGGAGCAGGTCACGATCTGTCCCACGCAGGCTCTCACCGTCGGTGCAGTCGGCTTCCGGTTTGGAGCAAACAAGCCTTGGTAAGAGCAATCCACGCGGGATTGGAAGATGGCGTCTTACTCGGACCAGGAAGGTCAGAGTCGGGGCTCCCTTTCAGGGGAGCTGGTGTGGATCTGGAGCAACCAGAATCACGAGTCTTCTTTTGTAGTTCGTCGGCACAGGGACCACAAGCCAGCTGGCAAGTGACCGGGCCAACGCGTTGAGCCAAATCGTGCCAAAGGGCCCCACGCAGCACTCGTCGAGTGTGGAGGGCTGAACTTCGGCTCAGGAGTAGCTCAGGGTGGGGGCTTCTCAAACCCCGGTGTACAGCTTCGAGGGTCACTCGTGGGCTGCACGGTCAGCGTCTCGTGGTCATTTCAAGATGGCGTGCCCCACGCTTCCGGTCGCCTCCACGGGTCTCAGCTTTGCAGGGACTGTGGATCGGGCTGTTAGAAGCTGGGCAGGCTTGATCTCGTCGATCTCAGTCGCTCGAGTTCCGGCGGGAACTGCAACTAAGTAGACGTCGAGGGCTGGATGGTGCCTGCTGCTGCAGGGTGGTCACTCCTTGACCACAAGGGAGATTCTTCGGGCTTCCACGTTGAGATGGAGGGCGAAGGGTCCAGAATATCGTTTCAAATGTTTCTTCCAGGAAATCTGATGTGCATTGGCACTGCTCCCACTCTTATTCGAATCTGGTGGGCGTGATTACCTGCTAGGTCCCCTCCTATGGGTGGGACCCAGGAAGTGGGTGGATACACCCCCTTCCTTTGATCCAGGCCGCCCTGGCACGAGGGCTGGAGTGCCCCAGAACCGGTTTGGCCGGATTATGCAAGGGGCAGCCTTGTGCGCCCCAGGCAGTGTCTGGTTTCTTTCAAACCTCCCTGCTACAATACACTATCTCCTGTCTGGAGGGCGGTGACACCCTCCTGTGACAGGAAACCCTTTGTCCAGGACCCCCTTGACTGGGTTTCGGTCAGCTCCAGGGGTCCAGACATTTGTCTGTGGCAGAGGCATCCATTTTGTGGATCTTAAGGCCTTTGGAGAAATCAACCGCATTAAAGTGAAGTAACATGTCTTACCCCTCTAGAGGGGTGGAATGCCATCCCCGTCGCCAGAACTGGCGAGGGGATGGTATTCCAAAGCGTATGACACCTTACACGACATGTTTTGATAAAGCCAAACCAGAGTTGCTAAATAACCGCGAGGATTATAAGGCACTGTGAGAAGTTGGCCTGGTAGGGGATGTTTCCAATTCTGGAACCACCTACTACCTGACCAAACAATCCCCTTATGGTGTCTGGTTGTAAGTCAACCTTATTAGACAAGCTATCCTAGGGGTAGCATGGACTAAGCAGCCTAAAGGCTTAACTTAAGAGGTCGTGTTAAGCGAGCTGTTTTACCACATACAATCCTGTAATACCAAATGAAAGGACACCACACAAGTATATATTATAAAAATATATGTGTTTATTACTAAAAACAATCCCCAGTATTCTTTATGAATAAAGGGGCACAAGCGTTAAATCAAAAGCACTGTTTAAACATACAAAGTTGCACAATTATGGATGAGGGCAGGGGGCCACTCAAACCATATACTAAACAAGTGGTATAAGAGAGGCCACTCGAACAGTGGTTAGGCCTAGGGCCTAGGGAATCGCTGGGAGCAGTCAGGACAAGCAATGCTGAAGTCGGGAAAGGCCCTCGGGATTCGGGAGATGTGCGGAAAGCGCACGCATGCACCAATGTTAACCAATGGTGCGTAAAAGTCAAATAGTTAAAGTTTAAGGACACTTCCGCTGAACCTAGAGGAACAAAACTTAACACACAGACCCTAGAGGTGTGCACCAGTGTGGGAACACCGGCGGAGCAAAGTTACCTCACCCACAGGAAGTGGGTGCACAGGGTCGAAGTGGCGTCGGGTTTTGACACGCAGGCTCTTGGTGCTTGAAGCTGAAAGGGCTGCAGGCAGGGTGAAGACGAAGTGTCCGGTGGAGTCCAAGGGTGGACTCAAGTTGTAGAGTACCTGAAAGCAGAGGGGACAGAGTCTGGGTCACTCAGCAGTGACCAGGGTGGAACCAGGACGGAACCAGGCAATGTCGGGCGCAATCAGGTGGTCGTCGAGGCGCTTTTCTTCGCTGTCACGTGGGCTCTGGGGCATCTGCGACGTCCAGGAGCAGGTCACGATCTGTCCCACGCAGGCTCTCACCGTCGGTGCAGTCGGCTTCCGGTTTGGAGCAAACAAGCCTTGGTAAGAGCAATCCACGCGGGATTGGAAGATGGCGTCTCACTCGGACCAGGAAGGTCAGAGTCGGGGCTCCCTTTCAGGGGAGCTGGTGTGGATCTGGAGCAACCAGAATCACGAGTCTTCTTTTGTAGTTCGTCGGCACAGGGACCACAAGCCAGCTGGCAAGTGACCGGGCCAACGCGTTGAGCCAAATCGTGCCAAAGGGCCCCACGCAGCACTCGTCGAGTGTGGAGGGCTGAACTTCGGCTCAGGAGTAGCTCAGGGTGGGGGCTTCTCAAACCCCGGTGTACAGCTTCGAGGGTCACTCATGGGCTGCACGGTCAGCGTCTCGTGGTCACTTCAAGATGGCGTGCCCCACGCTTCCGGTCGCCTCCACGGGTCTCAGCTTTGCAGGGACTGTGGATCGGGCTGTTAGAAGCTGGGCAGGCTTGATCTCGTCGATCTCAGTCGCTCGAGTTCCGGCGGGAACTGCAACTAAGTAGACGTCGAGGGCTGGATGGTGCCTGCTGCTGCAGGGTGGTCACTCCTTGACCACAAGGGAGATTCTTCGGGCTTCCACGTTGAGATGGAGGGCGAAGGGTCCAGAATATCGTTTCAAATGTTTCTTCCAGGAAATCTGATGTGCATTGGCACTGCTCCCACTCTTATTCGAATCTGGTGGGCGTGATTACCTGCTAGGTCCCCTCCTATGGGTGGGACCCAGGAAGTGGGTGGATACACCCCCTTCCTTTGATCCAGGCCGCCCTGGCACGAGGGCTGGAGTGCCCCAGAACCGGTTTGGCCGGATTATGCAAGGGGCAGCCTTGTGCGCCCCAGGCAGTGTCTGGTTTCTTTCAAACCTCCCTGCTACAATACACTATCTCCTGTCTGGAGGGCTGTGACACCCTCCTGTGACAGGAAACCCTTTGTCCAGGACCCCCTTGACTGGGTTTCGGTCAGCTCCAGGGGTCCAGACATTTGTCTGTGGCAGAGGCATCCATTTTGGGGATCTTAAGGTCTTTGGAGAAATCAACCGCATTAAAGTAAAGTAACATGTCTTACCCCTCTAGAGGGGTGGAATGCCATCCCCGTCGCCAGAACTGGCGAGGGGATGGTATTCCAAAGCGTATGACACCTTACACGACATGTTTTGATAAAGCCAAACCAGAGTTGCTAAATAACCGCGAGGATTATAAGGCACTTAATAGTATATGGTATGGCATTATCCTGAAACAGCTTAGGGATTTGTTCCCGACGGCTGCAGACAGGCTCAGCTCATGCTAGAGCTCCATCTCACATAAAAACCAAGCACCCAGCCTCCAGGATTGGTGAGGCCTGTCTATAGGAGTGGCTCACAGGTTTACATGTGTCCAGATATAGGTTTAGACATAGGTATACTATATCTAAGCAAGGGGTGTGTACACCACCTTACCCCAGCTGAGTGATCAGCCAGTTGTGTCAATTTAAGAACCAGCCAGGGGTGGCAAAAGATATGCTGCAGCCCCTGGTAGGCCTTAGTGGCTCCTGTGCCCTGTGCACCTATAGTGCATTCTACAGGGGCTGACAAGGAGTCCATTTCCAATTGGTATGTGCCTATAGCACATGTGTCATTAATTTAGTGAGAGAACAGCAGGCTGGGGGTCTGATCAGCAGGCCCACAGCCTCAGTAGTTGAAAACCAGTGAAGCAAAAAGCAAAAATTTGGGGTGACCATAGGATAGCAGACCCTACTCTCCTACACAACCCCCCCCCAAACGCAGGGACATTAAACTAACCTTGACCAGATAAGTCTTCATGTTCTAAGTGGAAGTACCTGGAGAGACCATCTGCATTACCATGGTCAGTCCCTGGGCGGTGCTCCACTGTAAAGTCCATCCCCTGTAGGGAAATGGACCACCTGAGCAGTTTGGGATTTTCACCCTTCATCTGATTAAGCCATAAGAGGGGCTTATGGTCTGTTTGCACTAGGAAGTGAGTTCCAAACAAGTAGGACCTCAACTTCTTTAATGCCCAAACCACAGCAAAGGCCTCCCTCTCAATGGCTGACCAACGTTTTTCTCTTGGGGTTAGCCTCCTGCTAATGAAAGCAATTGGCTGGTCTTGACCATCTTGATTAAGTTGTGAGAGTACAGCTCCCACCCCCAACTCAGAAGCATCTGTCTGAACAATGAACTGTTTGGAGTAGTCAGGACTCTTTAGGATAGGTGCAGAGCACATGGCCTTCTTCAGGTCTTCAAATGCCTTCTGACAGCTAACTGTCCACTGAACCTTTTTTGGCATCTTCTTGGATGTCAAGTCATTTAATGGTGTCACTATAGACCCATAGTTTTTCACAAACTTTCTGTAATACCCAGTCAGGCCCAAGAAGGCTCTGACTTGTGTCTGGGTAACTGGAGGAGCCCAGTCCTGTATGGCCTGGATTTTGCTTTCCAGTGGCTGAACCTGGCCTCCACCTACTAGGTGGCCCAGGTATACAACCTTACTCTGCCCTATCTGGCACTTTGTGGCCTTGATAGTTAGGCCTGCCTTTTGCAGGGCCTCCAAAACTTTCTTCAGGTGGATCAGGTGATCCTCCCAGGTGGAGCTAAAGACAGCAATATCATCCAGATAAGCTGCACAAAAGTCATCCAACCCAGTAAGGACTTGGTTCACCAACCTTTGAAAAGTGGCAGGTGCATTCTTCAAACCAAAGGGCATTACCACAAACTGATAATGTCCACTAGGGGTAGAGAATGCTGTTTTGGCTTTTGACTCCTCAGCTAGTCTGATTTGCCAGTAGCCAGCTGTCAGATCAAATGTGCTCAGAAACTTGGCAGAAGCCAATCTGTCAATGAGCTCATCTGCTCTTGGAATGGGGTGAGCATCTGTCCTAGTGACAGCATTGAGACCCCTGTAATCCACGCAAAACCTCATTTCTCTCTTACCATCTTGGGTATGAGGTTTTGGCACCAGGACTACTGGGCTGGCCCATGGGCTCTCTGATGGCTCAATCACTCCAAGCTCCAACATCTTTTGCACCTCAGCCTTGATGCAATCCCTGACATGATCAGGTTGCCTGTAGATCTTATTCTTGACAGGCAGACTGTCACCAGTGTCCACAACATGGGTACACCAGTCAGTTTGGCTGGGTGTGAGTGAAAACATTTGCCTGTGAGCCTGCAAAACTTGTCTGCAGTCCCTCTGTTGCTGGTCAGTGAGGCTGCCTGCCAAGGCTACTCCATCAACTGAACCATCATCAGGGTTCTGGGAAAGCAGGTCTGGGAGAGGGTCACTCTCTTCCTCCTGTTCCCCATCTGTGGCCATGAGCAAGCTCATGTCCTCCCTGTCTACAAATGCCTTCAAGCGATTCACATGGATTACCCTGTGAGGGCTCCTGGGTGTTCCAAAGTCTACCAAGTAGGTGACTTCCCCTTTCTTCTCAATAATAGGATAGGGTCCACTCCATTTGTCTTGGAGTGCTGCTGGAGCCACTGGCTCCAGTACCCATACCTTCTGTCCTGGTTGGAACTCTACCAGTACAGCCTTTTGGTCATGCCAAGCTTTCTGCAATTCTTGGCTGGCCTCCAGGTTTTTGGATGCTCTTTCCATGTACTCAGCCATCCTGGAGCGGAGACCAAGTACATAGTCCACTATGTCTAGTTTGGGCTTTTTGAGAGGTAACTCCCATCCTTCCTTCACCAAACACAATGGACCTCTCACAGGGTGGCCAAACAAAAGTTCAAAAGGGCTGTAGCCAACCCCCTTCTGTGGGACCTCTCTGTAAGCAAAGAGCAGGCAGGGTAAAAGAATGTCCCATTTCCGCCTGAGCTTCTCTGGTAATCCTTTTATCATGCCTTTAAGGGTCTTGTTAAATCTCTCCACAAGCCCATTGCATTGTGGATGATATGGGGTGGTAAACTTGTAGTTTACTCCACATTCCTTCCACATTGCTTTTAGATAGCTGGACATAAAATTTGTCCCCCTATCTGATAGTACCTCCTTAGGGAAGCCCACTCTTGAGAAAACTGCAATGAGGGCTTTTGCCACCACAGGTGCTGTGGTGGTCCTTAGGGGAATAGCCTCTGGGTACCTGGTGGCATGATCCACTACCACCAGTATGAATCTGTTCCCAGATGCTGTTTGGGGGTCCATTGGACCCACAATATCAATTCCAACTCTCTCAAAGGGGACCCCCACCACAGGTAGTGGTATTAGGGGGGCCTTTGTTGTGCCACCTGACTTACCACTGGCTTGGCAAGTGACACAGGAGCGACAAAACTCCTTGACATCCTCTGACATGTGAGGCCAGTGAAAGTGTGGAACAAGCCTGTCCCACGTCTTGTTCTGGCCTAAGTGTCCTGCAAGGGGAATATCATGGGCCAAGGTAAGGAGGAATCCCCTAAACTGCAGAGGTATCACCAACCTCCTGGTCATGCCAGGCTTGGGGGCTCTAGCCTCTGAGTAAAGGAGTCCCTCATCCCAATACACAGTATGGGTACCTTGGGCATCCCCAGCAGCCTCAGCAGCAGCCTGCTGTCTGAGGGGTTCAAGGGAAGGGCAATCTAATTGAGCCTGCCTCAGGTCTGCCCTTGAGGGTCCCCCTGTCCCCAGAAACTCAACCTGGTCAGGTTCAAGCTCCTCAGAGACAGTCTCCTCTTGGACTGCAGAATCAGTTTCCTCTGAAACCTGATCCTCAACCTGGGGCAAGGTGGAAGGCGAGGCCTTTCCTCTCTTGCTCCTTCTCTTGGGTTGTGGCTGGTCTATTGTCTCAAGATCCACCACTGGTTCAGGAAGGCACTTCTTAGCCTGAGCCCTTGTCATGGCAAGGACATGCTCTGAAATCCCTAGCATTTCTGCATGAGTCCTGTACTCCACTTCTGACCATGCTGAGCTTTCAAGGTCATTGCCTAACAGACAGTCTACTGGTAGGTCTGCACTCACCACAACTTTCTTTAGGCCATCAACCCCTCCCCAGGAGAAGTTCACAACTGCCACACTATGGGAGGTAGTGGAGTTGCTTGCATTGGTTACTAGGTAGCTCTCTCCTAGTACAATCTGTCCAGGGTCCACAAAGCCAGGGGTCACCATGGTGACACTAGCACATGTGTCCCTGTAAGCTTGAGCCAGTTTCTCATTTATTAAGGGAGTCTGCCTGTATTTGCCCAGGTTAGTGGGGCTTACTGCAGTGGGCAACTCAATGTCCACATCATACAGGAGAACTGCCTGTGTAGGGACTCTGACTAGGCCAGATCCTACTTCAATACCCAGGGTCAACCCAGCTACACCCTTGGACTGTGTTCCACCACTGCTTACTGTACTTGGGGTTGCAGTTGCTTTAGGAGCTGTAGTGGTGGGAACTGGATTTGCCTTGGTGCACTCACTGCCCCAGTGTGAAACTGATTTGCAGGTATTACACCAAGGTGTCTTTGGACCTTTGTTCTTCTTCTTCTTGTTACCATTTTGGGAACCACCCTCCTTACTATTAGTTTGGGGGCCTGAAGACTTCTGGTCTTTTTCTTTATCTTTCTGATTCTGATTACCACCCTTCTGGTCTGTTTTCTTCTGGTCACCACCTTGGTTCTGGGGTTTCTGCTTAATCCTTGTTCTGACCCATTTGTCTGCCTTCTTTCCCAATTCTTGGGGAGAGGTCAGATCAGAGTCAATAAGGTATTGATGCAACAGCTGGTTTGTACAGTTATTAAGGATCTGTTCTCTCATCATAAGATTGTACAATCCTGTATAGTCTGAAACTTTACTTCCCTGTAACCAACCCTCCAAAGCCTTAGTGGCACACTCCACAAAATCAGTCCAGTCTTGAGTCTGTGCTTTCTGGGTGTCTCTGAACAACAACCTGTATTGCTCAGTGGTTAGGCCATACCCTTCAATGAGAGCACTCTTCAAAACAGAGTAGTTTTTGGCATCCTCAGGTCTAACTGTGAGGAGCCTGTCTCTCCCTTTCTCAGAAAAGGAGTACCACAAAATTGCAGCCCACTGGTTCTCAGGAACCTGCTGTACCATGCAGGCTCTCTCAAGAGCAGTCATCCATTTGTGGATGTCATCCCCTTCTTTAAAGGGGGGCACAATCTTGGTCAGGTTTCTATTGTCATAGGCCCTGTCTTTTTCTCTTGGAAAATTGCTGCCACCAGTGACATCTAAGCCACTTAATTTCTGCTCTCTTGCCAAGGCAAGTCTAGCTTGAGCCAAGGCTACCTCCTCCCTCTCTATCTGGAGTTTGACAGCCCTCATTCTGGCCCTATGCTCTAACTTTTGAGAAGCATTCATGCCTCTCTGTGATTCCCTGGAGGCACTAGAAAGATGAGAGTCTCCTGAGGGAGATCTCACTCTTCTGTTGCCTGGGAGAATCATTTGTTGGGATCTGGGGAGGTGCTGGCCCTCTCCATTTCCCAGTAGGTCCAAGTTGGCCTGGCTAAGCCTACCAACTGGAACCTGGCTACCCTGATCCTGTACTTCTAAGTCCTCAACTTCTGAGTCCTCATCCAAGTCATCATCATCCTCCTCTTCAGGGGGATCAACTGCAGGGGGGTTCCCTCCAGTTCCTGTATCTAGGGAAGCTGCTTTTGCCCTCTCTAAGTCATCCTGTTCTAGGAGTCCTATCAGGATTAGGCAGGTGGGGCTTCTGCCCCTTTTTAACCCTCTTGCTTTGCACAAGACAATCAAGTCTCTGCGGGTTAGTTTGTCATATCCAGAAGTTGCCTGGGTAGGGTCAACTGTCACAGGACTAGACCCTGAGGCCTTTCCTGTGTCGGACATGGTTACTAGTGAGGTGTAAGTGGTGCACTTACCTACACTAAGTGTTTTCCTACTGGACCTTGCTAGTGAGTTGTAGTCAGGGGTGTGCTACTCCCTTCAACCTACAACTACTAAGTTCAGTAGAACTTAATATGCTAAGCTTTTGATTTTATATGTACCTAGAGGTACTTGATGTGATCTTTCAATTTGATATAAAGATTGCAATGGTAAAACAACAGCAAGCTCAAATCCGCACCGCTGCTCACCAATGTGAGAAGTTGGCCTGGTAGGGGATGTTTCCAATTCTGGAACCACCTACTACCTGACCAAACAATCCCCTTATGGTGTCTGGTTGTAAGTCAACCTTATTAGACAAGCTATCCTAGGGGTAGCATGGACTAAGCAGCCTAAAGGCTTAACTTAAGAGGTCGTGTTAAGCGAGCTGTTTTACCACATACAATCCTGTAATACCAAATGAAAGGACACCACACAAGTATATATTATAAAAATATATGTGTTTATTACTAAAAACAATCCCCAGTATTCTTTATGAATAAAGGGGCACAAGCGTTAAATCAAAAGCACTGTTTAAACATACAAAGTTGCACAATTATGGATGAGGGCAGGGGGCCACTCAAACCATATACTAAACAAGTGGTATAAGAGAGGCCACTCGAACAGTGGTTAGGCCTAGGGCCTAGGGAATCGCTGGGAGCAGTCAGGACAAGCAATGCTGAAGTCGGGAAAGGCCCTCGGGATTCGGGAGATGTGCGGAAAGCGCACGCATGCACCAATGTTAACCAATGGTGCGTAAAAGTCAAATAGTTAAAGTTTAAGGACACTTCCGCTGAACCTAGAGGAACAAAACTTAACACACAGACCCTAGAGGTGTGCACCAGTGTGGGAACACCGGCGGAGCAAAGTTACCTCACCCACAGGAAGTG
Organism: Lissotriton helveticus; assembly: GCF_964261635.1. Lineage (NCBI taxonomy): Eukaryota > Metazoa > Chordata > Amphibia > Caudata > Salamandridae > Lissotriton > Lissotriton helveticus. The sequence continues at coordinate 4,210,906 of NW_027611692.1, read as the reverse complement.
GGTGCACAGGGTCGAAGTGGCGTCGGGTTTTGACACGCAGGCTCTTGGTGCTTGAAGCTGAAAGGGCTGCAGGCAGGGTGAAGACGAAGTGTCCGGTGGAGTCCAAGGGTGGACTCAAGTTGTAGAGTACCTGAAAGCAGAGGGGACAGAGTCTGGGTCACTCAGCAGTGACCAGGGTGGAACCAGGACGGAACCAGGCAATGTCGGGCGCAATCAGGTGGTCGTCGAGGCGCTTTTCTTCACTGTCACGTGGGCTCTGGGGCATCTGCGACGTCCAGGAGCAGGTCACGATCTGTCCCACGCAGGCTCTCACCGTCGGTGCAGTCGGCTTCCGGTTTGGAGCAAACAAGCCTTGGTAAGAGCAATCCACGCGGGATTGGAAGATGGCGTCTCACTCGGACCAGGAAGGTCAGAGTCGGGGCTCCCTTTCAGGGGAGCTGGTGTGGATCTGGAGCAACCAGAATCACGAGTCTTCTTTTGTAGTTCGTCGGCACAGGGACCACAAGCCAGCTGGCAAGTGACCGGGCCAACGCGTTGAGCCAAATCGTGCCAAAGGGCCCCACGCAGCACTCGTCGAGTGTGGAGGGCTGAACTTCGGCTCAGGAGTAGCTCAGGGTGGGGGCTTCTCAAACCCCGGTGTACAGCTTCGAGGGTCACTCGTGGGCTGCACGGTCAGCGTCTCGTGGTCACTTCAAGATGGCGTGCCCCACGCTTCCGGTCGCCTCCACGGGTCTCAGCTTTGCAGGGACTGTGGATCGGGCTGTTAGAAGCTGGGCAGGCTTGATCTCGTCGATCTCAGTCGCTCGAGTTCCGGCGGGAACTGCAACTAAGTAGACGTCGAGGGCTGGATGGTGCCTGCTGCTGCAGGGTGGTCACTCCTTGACCACAAGGGAGATTCTTCGGGCTTCCACGTTGAGATGGAGGGCGAAGGGTCCAGAATATCGTTTCAAATGTTTCTTCCAGGAAATCTGATGTGCATTGGCACTGCTCCCACTCTTATTCGAATCTGGTGGGCGTGATTACCTGCTAGGTCCCCTCCTATGGGTGGGACCCAGGAAGTGGGTGGATACACCCCCTTCCTTTGATCCAGGCCGCCCTGGCACGAGGGCTGGAGTGCCCCAGAACCGGTTTGGCCGGATTATGCAAGGGGCAGCCTTGTGCGCCCCAGGCAGTGTCTGGTTTCTTTCAAACCTCCCTGCTACAATACACTATCTCCTGTCTGGAGGGCGGTGACACCCTCCTGTGACAGGAAACCCTTTGTCCAGGACCCCCTTGACTGGGTTTCGGTCAGCTCCAGGGGTCCAGACATTTGTCTGTGGCAGAGGCATCCATTTTGGGGATCTTAAGGTCTTTGGAGAAATCAACCGCATTAAAGTAAAGTAACATGTCTTACCCCTCTAGAGGGGTGGAATGCCATCCCCGTCGCCAGAACTGGCGAGGGGATGGTATTCCAAAGCGTATGACACCTTACACGACATGTTTTGATAAAGCCAAACCAGAGTTGCTAAATAACCGCGAGGATTATAAGGCACTTAATAGTATATGGTATGGCATTATCCTGAAACAGCTTAGGGATTTGTTCCCGACGGCTGCAGACAGGCTCAGCTCATGCTAGAGCTCCATCTCACATAAAAACCAAGCACCCAGCCTCCAGGATTGGTGAGGCCTGTCTATAGGAGTGGCTCACAGGTTTACATGTGTCCAGATATAGGTTTAGACATAGGTATACTATATCTAAGCAAGGGGTGTGTACACCACCTTACCCCAGCTGAGTGATCAGCCAGTTGTGTCAATTTAAGAACCAGCCAGGGGTGGCAAAAGATATGCTGCAGCCCCTGGTAGGCCTTAGTGGCTCCTGTGCCCTGTGCACCTATAGTGCATTCTACAGGGGCTGACAAGGAGTCCATTTCCAATTGGTATGTGCCTATAGCACATGTGTCATTAATTTAGTGAGAGAACAGCAGGCTGGGGGTCTGATCAGCAGGCCCACAGCCTCAGTAGTTGAAAACCAGTGAAGCAAAAAGCAAAAATTTGGGGTGACCATAGGATAGCAGACCCTACTCTCCTACAGGCACTTAATAGTATATGGTATGGCATTATCCTGAAACAGCTTAGGGATTTGTTCCCGACGGCTGCAGACAGGCTCAGCTCATGCTAGAGCTCCATCTCACATAACAACCATGCACCCAGCCTCCAGGATTGGTGAGGCCTGTCTATAGGAGTGGCTCACAGGTTTACATGTGTCCAGATATAGGTTTAGACATAGGTATACTATATCTAAGCAAGGGGTGTGTACACCACCTTACCCCAGCTGAGTGATCAGCCAGTTGTGTCAATTTAAGAACCAGCCAGGGGTGGCAAAAGATATGCTGCAGCCCCTGGTAGGCCTTAGTGGCTCCTGTGCCCTGTGCACCTATAGTGCATTCTACAGGGGCTGACAAGGAGTCCATTTCCAATTGGTATGTGCCTATAGCACATGTGTCATTAATTTAGTGAGAGAACAGCAGGCTGGGGGTCTGATCAGCAGGCCCACAGCCTCAGTAGTCGAAAACCAGTGAAGCAAAAAGCAAAAATTTGGGGTGACCATAGGATAGCAGACCCTACTCTCCTACAGAAACCCAGGTCCTATGGTAGTAGAAACCTGACAAAGATTGTGCCCCCCTACAAGGAAGGGGATGACATCCACAAGTGGATAACTGCTCTTGAGAGAGCCTGCATGGTACAGCAGGTTCCTGAGGAACAGTGGGCAGCAATCTTATGGTACTCCTTTTCAGAGAAAGGGAGAGATAAGCTCCTCACTGTTAGACATGAGGATGCAAACAATTACAAAGTCCTGAAGAGTGTTCTGATAGATGGGTTTGGCTTAACCACTGAACAGTACAGGTTGAAGTTCAGAGACACCCAGAAGACACAGACTCAGGACTGGACTGATTTTGTTGATTGTGCAACTAAGGCTCTGGAGGGTTGGCTACATGGCAGCAAAGTACATGACTTTACAGGATTGTATAATTTGATTATGAGGGAGCAGATCCTAAGTAATTGTCAGAACCAGCTCTTACACCAGCACCTGGTGGACTCTGATCTGACCTCTCCCCAAGAATTGGGAAAGAAGGCAGACAAGTGGGTCAGAACCAGGATTAGGCCTAAGAATCAGGACAGTAACCAGAAGAAGGAGTCTACCAAGCCTCAAGATAAGGGTGGGGATAAAAATAAAGAAAAGACTTCCCCAGGGCCCCAAAACTCCAAGAATGGGGGTGGGTCCCAAGACACTTCTTCAACTGAGAAAAAGCCTTATTGTTATGCCTGTAAACAGGTGGGGCATTACAAAACAGACAACTGTTGTCCCAAGAATAACAATAAAGAAAATATACCTCCAAAGCCAGCTTCAACACCTCCTGTTACTGTCAGCAGTAATCCCCCAGGAAGTGGAAGCACACCCAGGAATCTGGGTGGGTTTACTGTTGGAGCTCAGGTGGACCCTGGCCTATCCAGGTCCCCATCACCCAATGATCTTGTTTATGAGACTGGCATGGGGTTTGCCAACTTCTCTGCTTGCCCAAATACTTTGAGCAAGTATAGACAAGAACCCATCATCAATGGTTTGAGAGTTGAAGCTTTTAGAGACACAGGGGCTAGCATCACCATGGTGGCTGATGGCATAGTCCCCTCTAAGCAACTTTTACCTGGTGCCACATACCAGGTTACAAACATTGATGGAATCCAAACAAATCATCCCATGGCAGTAGTAAGTCTCAGCTGGGGAGGTGTCATTGGCCCAAAGAGAGTGGCAGTGTCACCAAACTTGCCTGTAGACTGCCTACTTGGTAATGATTTGGAAATCTCAGCCTGGGCTGAGGTTGAACAGGAAACCCATTCTAGAATGGTGAATTCCAATGGAAAGGTTAGTGGGGCTGTAATGGCTACAGCCCCAATTCAAGATGTCCTTCCTGAAAAGGTTGGTAGGGCTGAGAAACTCTCTGCCCCATCTTTAGCAAAAGCTCTTCCTGAACAGAATAGCAAAGCTGTTATGATAACAGCAGAAACCCAAACTGAGTCTCCTCCTGAAAAGGTTGGTGGGGCTGTGATGGCCACAGCCCAAACTCAAACTGATATGTGTGTTGTGAAGCCTGAAATGATGGATAACTCCACACAAACTGAGAGCATGGAGGAGGAAGAGAAATCTCCCCCTCACCAGACTTTAGGACAGGATCAGCCTCCTCAGGGAACTGATCTTACCCCCGATGAAGGAACTGCCCCAGAGGTGGTTGGGCCTAGCCTGACAGAACCTCTGATGTCAGTGGACCCTTCTCAGGTGGGACCCAGTCTGGAGCAGGTAACCTGCCCCTCTCTACCTTGCCTTAGCCAGCCCAGGGCTGCAGAGGACAAGAAGGACAGTGAGACCCAGAGGGCCCCCTGTCAAATAAAGCACCCCCATCAAAAGATTAGATGCACCAAAACTAGTAGCCCTAGTAAGGTGAAAACTTTAAAAACTCCTAAGGGAGCCCCCTTAAAAACAGTTAGGGACCTCCCACAGATGGATTCTGTTGGGCACAGCCAAACCTGGGACCCAAGGGGCCCAAACCTGAACTGTCCCTCCAGCAAGCCAAACAGAGGGACCCAGCCTCCAGCTTTAGGTAGCCAGAGGTTGACCCTGAGAGCACAGTGCAACTCAGTTAAAGAAAGAAAGGCACACATGGTGGAAGATAATTGGAGGAAGCTAAGCCCTAAATTAGTAGAGCCTCACTTCAATACTCCATATCCAAACCAGCCTTTAACTTTGCATAAACACACCCAAGGTAGTGATTCCCTATGGTGGAGACCCTCTAATACCCAAAGGGTGAGGGACTGCTTAGTGGACCATGAGACAGGGGGTACCCATGCTAGTGCAGGTACTTCCTTATATGGCCACTCAGGCAATATAGGCTTACCTGGCCAAGGATAGCCTTATCTCCTTTCGTTTGGGGGGGGGTTATGTAGGAAGGTGGCTACCTGACTATGGTTACCCCAGATTTTTTGCCTGTGTTTAGCTGGTTTTTTGACTTAGTTGACCTGGTTCCCTGCTAATCAGGGCCCCAGGCCATCTGCTCTCTCTGTAAAATGGATTCCATGTACCCTAGGTACATACCACAATTGGAAATGGACTCCTTGTCAGCCCCTGTATAATGCACTATAGGTGCCCAGGGCATAGGAGCCACCAAGGCCTACCAGGGGCTGCAGCATATCTTTTGCCACCCCTGGCTGGTTCTTAAATTGACACAACTGGCTGATCACTCAGCTGGGGTAAGGTGGTGTAAGCACCCCTTGCTTAGATATAGTATACCTATATCTAAACCTACATCTGGACACATATTAACCTGTGAGCCACTCCTATGGAAGGCCTCATCAATCCTGGAGGCAGAGTGCGTGGTTTAATGTGAGATGGAGCTCTAGCATGAGCTGAGCCTGTCTGCAGCTGTCGGGAACAACTCCCTAAGCTGTTTCAGGATAAGGCCATACCATATACTCTTAAGTGCCTTATAATCCTCGCGGTTATATAGCAACTTTGGTTTGGCTTTATCAAAACATGTCGTGTAAGGTGTCATACGATTTGGAATACTATCCCCTCGCCAGTTCTGGCGACGGGGATAGCATTCCACCCCTCTAGAGGGGTAAGACATGTTACTTTGCTTAAATGCGGTTAATTTCAAAAAGGACCTTAGATCCACAAAATGGATGCCTCTGCCACAGACAAATGTCTGGACCTCTGCAGTTGACCGAAACTCAGCAGATGGGGCCTGGACAAAGGGTTTCCTGTCACAGGAGGGTGTCACCGCCCTCCAGACAGGAGATAGTGTATTGTAGCAGGGAGGTTTGAAAGAAACCAGACAGTGCCTGGGGAGCACAAGGCTTCCCCTTGCATAATCCGGTCAAACCGGTTCTGGGGCAGCCCAGCCCCAGCTCCAGTGAGACCTGGACAAAGGAAAGGGGGTGTAACCACCCCCCTTCCTGGTCCCACCCATAGGGAGGGACCTAGCAGGAGATCCACCCCTCAGATTGGAATAAGAGTGGGAGCAGTGCCCTAGCACAGCAGATCATCCTGAAATCACCTTTAAACTAAGAAGACGACTGGACTTCGACATTCTGATGAAAAGAAGACTGAAGAGCATCTCCCTTGTGGCCTAGGAGGGGCCACCCTGTGAACACAGGCACCACCCAGCACCTCGACGTCTGCTTTGCCGCCGCCTCCCGCTGGAGCCCGAGTGCAGAGCCTGACAAGACTCAGCTTCCCAGACTTCTCCCAGCCCGATCCACAGTCCCTGCAAAGAAGGGACCCGTGGAGGCACCGAGAGACGTGGGAGCGGACATCTTGAAAGACCCCCGAGACGCTGACTGCGCAGCACCCGAGGTACCCTCGACTCTGTGCTTTGGGAATTGAGAAGCCCCACAATCGAGCAGCATTTGCACCAAAGATCAGCCCTCCAGCATCTCCACGATCTGCGTTGTGCCCTTTTGCTTTGTGCCACTCGACTCGCCATCCCGGCCGCTTGTCACGTGTTCAGCGGCCATCTTGGCGACGAAACCTACGATTTACACTGTGGGTCTGGTTGCTCCAGACCTGCCCTCGCTCCTGTAGAAAGGAGTACCCGCTCTGACCTTGCTGGTCCGAGTAATAAGCCTTTTTCACTTTCCCCGTGGCTTGCATTAGCCAAGGCTTGTTTGCTTCAATCGAGTTGCCGACACCGCCATCAGCTAGAGCCTTTGAGGGACAGCTCGTGATTGACTCCTGGACGTCCTTGACCTCTTCGTGTCCACGTGGCTGCAGAGAGAAGCAACACCTCATCACCTGATTGCACCCGACTTTGCCTGGTTCCAATCTGGTTCCACGGTGGTCACTGGCCAGTGACTTTGAACACTGTCCCCTCTGCTTTCAGGTCTTCACCACTTCAGATCCACCCTTGGATCCACCGGACACTTCTCCTTCACATCGCCTGCAGCGTCTTCAGCTTCAAGCGCCAAGAACCTGCGTGTCAAAACCCGACGCCACTTCGACCCTGTGCACCCGCTTCCTGTGGGTGAGGTAACTTTGCTCCGCCAGTGTTCCCACACTGGTACACATCTCTAGGGTCTGTGTCTTAAGTTTTGTTCCTCTAGGTTCAGCGGAAGTGTCCTTAAACTTTAACTTTACAACTTTTACGCACCATTGGTTAACATTGGTGCATGCGTGCGCTTTCCGCACATCTCCCGAATCCCGAGGGCCATTCCCGACTTCAGCATTGCTTGTCCTGACTGCTCCCAGCGATTCCCTAGGCCCTAGGCCTAACCACTGCTCGAGTGGCATCTCTTATACCACTTGTTTAGTATATGGTTTGAGTGGCCCCCTGCCCTCATCCATAATTGTGCAACTTTGTATGTTTAAACAGTGCTTTTGATTTAACGCTTGTGCCCCTTTATTCATAAAGAATACTGGGGATTGTTTTTAGTAATAAACACATATATTTTTATAATATATACTTGTGTGGTGTCCTTTCATTTGGTATTACAGGATTGTATGTGGTAAAACAGCTCGCTTAACACGACCTCTTAAGTTAAGCCTTTAGGCTGCTTAGTCCATGCTACCCCTAGGATAGCTTGTCTAATAAGGTTGACTTACAACCAGACACCATAAGGGATTGTTTGGTCAGGTAGTAGGTGGTTCCAGAATTGGAAACATCCCCTACCAGGCCAACTTCTCACACATATCTTTTGCCACCCCTGGCTGGTTCTTAAATTGACACAACTGGCTGATCACTCAGCTGGGGTAAGGTGGTGTAAGCACCCCTTGCTTAGATATAGTATACCTATATCTAAACCTATATCTGGACACATATTAACCTGTGAGCCACTCCTATGGAAGGCCTCATCAATCCTGGAGGCAGAGTGCGTGGTTTAATGTGAGATGGAGCTCTAGCATGAGCTGAGCCTGTCTGCAGCTGTCGGGAACAACTCCCTAAGCTGTTTCAGGATAAGGCCATACCATATACTCTTAAGTGCATTATAATCCTCGCGGTTATATAGCAACTTTGGTTTGGCTTTATCAAAACATGTCGTGTAAGGTGTCATACGATTTGGAATACTATCCCCTCGCCAGTTCTGGCGACGGGGATAGCATTCCACCCCTCTAGAGGGGTAAGACATGTTACTTTGCTTAAATGCGGTTAATTTCAAAAAGGACCTTAGATCCACAAAATGGATGCCTCTGCCACAGACAAATGTCTGGACCCCTGCAGTTGACCGAAACTCAGCAGATGGGGCCTGGACAAAGGGTTTCCTGTCACAGGAGGGTGTCACCGCCCTCCAGACAGGAGATAGTGTATTGTAGCAGGGAGGTTTGAAAGAAACCAGACAGTGCCTGGGGAGCACAAGGCTTCCCCTTGCATAATCCGGTCAAACCGGTTCTGGGGCAGCCCAGCCCCAGCTCCAGTGAGACCTGGACAAAGGAAAGGGGGTGTAACCACCCCCCTTCCTGGTCCCACCCATAGGGAGGGACCTAGTAGGAGATCCACCCCTCAGATTGGAATAAGAGTGGGAGCAGTGCCCTAGCACAGCAGATCATCCTGAAATCACCTTTAAACTAAGAAGACGACTGGACTTCGACATTCTGATGAAAAGAAGACTGAAGAGCATCTCCCTTGTGGCCTAGGAGGGGCCACCCTGTGAACACAGGCACCACCCAGCACCTCGACGTCTGCTTTGCCGCCGCCTCCCGCCGGAGCCCGAGTGCAGAGCCTGACAAGACTCAGCTTCTCAGACTTCTCCCAGCCCGATCCACAGTCCCTGCAAAGAAGGGACCCGTGGAGGCACCGAGAGACGTGGGAGCGGACATCTTGAAAGACCCCCGAGACGCTGACTGCGCAGCACCCGAGGTACCCTCGACTCTGTGCTTTGGGTATTGAGAAGCCCCACAATCGAGCAGCATTTGCACCAAAGATCAGCCCTCCAGCATCTCCACGATCTGCGTTGTGCCCTTTTGCTTTGTGCCACTCGACTCGCCATCCCGGCCGCTTGTCACGTGGTCAGCGGCCATCTTGGCGACGAAACCTACGATTTACACTGTGGGTCTGGTTGCTCCAGACCTGCCCTCGCTCCTGTAGAAAGGAGTACCCGCTCTGACCTTGCTGGTCCGAGTAATAAGCCTTTTCCACTTTCCCCATGGCTTGCATTAGCCAAGGCTTGTTTGCTTCAATCGAGTTGCCGACACCGCCATCAGCTAGAGCCTTCGAGGGACAGCTCGTGATTGACTCCTGGACGTCCTTGACCTCTTCGTGTCCACGTGGCTGCAGAGAGAAGCAACACCTCATCACCTGATTGCACCCGACTTTGCCTGGTTCCAATCTGGTTCCACGGTGGTCACTGGCCAGTGACTTTGAACACTGTCCCCTCTGCTTTCAGGTCTTCACCACTTCAGATCCACCCTTGGATCCACCGGACACTTCTCCTTCACATCGCCTGCAGCGTCTTCAGCTTCAAGCGCCAAGAACCTGCGTGTCAAAACCCGACGCCACTTCGACCCTGTGCACCCGCTTCCTGTGGGTGAGGTAACTTTGCTCCGCCAGTGTTCCCACACTGGTACACATCTCTAGGGTCTGTGTCTTAAGTTTTGTTCCTCTAGGTTCAGCGGAAGTGTCCTTAAACTTTAACTTTACAACTTTTACGCACCATTGGTTAACATTGGTGCGTGCGTGCGCTTCCCGCACCTCTCCCGAATCCCGAGGGCCATTCCCGACTTCAGCATTGCTTGTCCTGACTGCTCCCAGCGATTCCCTAGGCCCTAGGCCTAACCACTGCTCGAGTGGCCTCTCTTATACCACTTGTTTAGTATATGGTTTGAGTGGCCCCCTGCCCTCATCCATAATTGTGCAACTTTGTATGTTTAAACAGTGCTTTTGATTTAACGCTTGTGCCCCTTTATTCATAAAGAATACTGGGGATTGTTTTTAGTAATAAACACATATATTTTTATAATATATACTTGTGTGGTGTCCTTTCATTTGGTATTACAGGATTGTATGTGGTAAAACAGCTCGCTTAACACGACCTCTTAAGTTAAGCCTTTAGGCTGCTTAGTCCATGCTACCCCTAGGATAGCTTGTCTAATAAGGTTGACTTACAACCAGACACCATAAGGGATTGTTTGGTCAGGTAGTAGGTGGTTCCAGAATTGGAAACATCCCCTACCAGGCCAACTTCTCACACATATCTTTTGCCACCCCTGGCTGGTTCTTAAATTGACACAACTGGCTGATCACTCAGCTGGGGTAAGGTGGTGTAAGCACCCTTTGCTTAGATATAGTATACCTATATCTAAACCTATATCTGGACACATATTAACCTGTGAGCCACTCCTATGGAAGGCCTCATCAATCCTGGAGGCAGAGTGCGTGGTTTAATGTGAGATGGAGCTCTAGCATGAGCTGAGCCTGTCTGCAGCTGTCGGGAACAACTCCCTAAGCTGTTTCAGGATAAGGCCATACCATATACTCTTAAGTGCATTATAATCCTCGCGGTTATATAGCAACTTTGGTTTGGCTTTATCAAAACATGTCGTGTAAGGTGTCATACGATTTGGAATACTATCCCCTCGCCAGTTCTGGGGACGGGGATAGCATTCCACCCCTCTAGAGGGGTAAGACATGTTACTTTGCTTAAATGCGGTTAATTTCAAAAAGGACCTTAGATCCACAAAATGGATGCCTCTGCCACAGACAAATGTCTGGACCCCTGCAGTTGACCGAAACTCAGCAGATGGGGCCTGGACAAAGGGTTTCCTGTCACAGGAGGGTGTCACCGCCCTCCAGACAGGAGATAGTGTATTGTAGCAGGGAGGTTTGAAAGAAACCAGACAGTGCCTGGGGAGCACAAGGCTTCCCCTTGCATAATCCGGTCAAACCGGTTCTGGGGCAGCCCAGCCCCAGCTCCAGTGAGACCTGGACAAAGGAAAGGGGGTGTAACCACCCCCCTTCCTGGTCCCACCCATAGGGAGGGACCTAGTAGGAGATCCACCCCTCAGATTGGAATAAGAGTGGGAGCAGTGCCCTAGCACAGCAGATCATCCTGAAATCACCTTTAAACTAAGAAGACGACTGGACTTCGATATTCTGATGATAGAAGACTGAAGAGAATCTCCCTTGTGGCCTAGGAGGGGCCACCCTGTGAACACAGGCACCACCCAGCACCTCGACGTCTGCTTTGCCGCCGCCTCCCGCCGGAGCCCGAGTGCAGAGCCTGACAAGACCCAGCTTCCCAGACTTCTCCCAGCCCGATCCACAGTCCCTGCAAAGAAGGGACCCGTGGAGGCACCAAGAGACGTGGGAGCGGACATCTTGAAAGACCCCCGAGACGCTGACTGCGCAGCACCCGAGGCACCCTCGACTCTGTGCTTTGGGGATTTAAAAGCCCCACAATCGAGCAGCATTTGCACCAAAGATCAGCCCTCTAGCATCTCCACGATCTGCGTGGGGCCCTTTTGCTTTGTGCCACTTGACTCACCATCCCGGCCGCTTGTCACGTGGTCAGCGGCCATCTTGGCGACGAAACCTACGATTTACACTATGGGTCTGGTTGCTCCAGAGCTGCCCTCGCTCCTGTAGAAAGGAGTACCCGCTCTGACCTTGCTGGTCCGAGTAATAAGCCTTTTTCACTTTCCCCGTGGCTTGCATTAGCCAAGGCTTGTTTGCTTCAATCGAGTTGCCGACACCGCCATCAGCTAGAGCCTTCGAGGGACAGCTCGTGATCGACTCCTGGACGTCCTTGACCTCTTCGTGTCCACGTGGCTGCAGAGAGAAGCAACACCTCATCACCTGTTTGCACCCGACTTTGCCTGGTTCCAATCTGGTTCCACGGTGGTCACTGGCCAGTGACTTTGAACACTGTCCCCTCTGCTTTCAGGTCTTCACCACTTCAGATCCACCCTTGGATCCACCGGACACTTCTCCTTCACATCGCCTGCAGCGTCTTCAGCTTCAAGCGCCAAGAACCTGCGTGTCAAAACCCGACGCCTCTTCGACCCTGTGCACCCACTTCCTGTGGGTGAGGTAACTTTGCTCCGCCGGTGTTCCCACACTGGTGCACACCTCTAGGGTCTGTGTGTTAAGTTTTGTTCCTCTAGGTTCAGCGGAAGTGTCCTTAAACTTTAACTCTATGACTTTTACGCACCATTGGTTAACATTGGTGCATGCGTGCGCTTTCCGCACATCTCCCGAATCCCGAGGGCCATTCCCGACTTCAGCATTGCTTGTCCTGACTGCTCCCAGCGATTCCCTAGGCCCTAGGCCTAACCACTGTTCGAGTGGCCTCTCTTATACCACTTGTTTAGTATATGGTTTGAGTGGCCACCCGCCCTCATCCATAATTGTGCAACTTTGTATGTTTAAACAGTGCTTTTGATTTAACGCTTGTGCCCCTTTATTCATAAAGAATACTGGGGATTGTTTTTAGTAATAAACACATATATTTTTATAATATATACTTGTGTGGTGTCCTTTCATTTGGTATTACAGGATTGTATGTGGTAAAACAGCTCGCTTAACACGACCTCTTAAGTTAAGCCTTTAGGCTGCTTAGTCCATGCTACCCCTAGGATAGCTTGTCTAATAAGGTTGACTTACAACCAGACACCATAAGGGATTGTTTGGTCAGGTAGTAGGTGGTTCCAGAATTGGAAACATCCCCTACCAGGCCAACTTCTCACACAGACCTACCAGTAGACTGTCTGTTAGGCAATGACCTTGAAAGCTCAGCATGGTCAGAAGTGGAGTACAGGACTCATGCAGAAATGCTAGGGATTTCAGAGCATGTCCTTGCCATGACAAGGGCTCAGGCTAAGAAGTGCCTTCCTGAACCAGTGGTGGATCTTGAAACAATAGACCAGCCACAACCCAAGAGAAGGAGCAAGAGAGGAAAGGCTCAGCCTTCCACCTTGCCCCAGGTTGAGGATCAGGTTTCAGAGGAAACTGATTCTGCAGTCCAAGAGGAGACTGTCTCTGAGGAGCTTGAACCTGACCAGGTTGAGTTTCTGGGGACAAAGGGACCCTCAAGGGCAGACCTGAGGCAGGCTCAATTAGATTGCCCTTCCCTTGAACCCCTCAGACAGCAGGCTGCTGCTGAGGCTGCTGGGGATGCCCAAGGTACCCATACTGTGTATTGGGATGATGGACTCCTTTACTCAGAGGCTAGAGCCCCCAAGCCTGGCATGACCAGGAGGTTGGTTATACCTCTGCAGTTTAGGGGGTTCCTCCTTACCTTGGCCCATGATATTCCCCTTGCAGGACACTTAGGCCAGAACAAGACGTGGGACAGGCTTGTTTCACACTTTCACTGGCCTCACATGTCAGAGGATGTCAAGGAGTTTTGTCGCTCCTGTGTCACTTGCCAAGCCAGTGGTAAGTCAGGTGGCACAACAAAGGCCCCCCTAATACCACTACCTGTGGTGGGAGTTCCCTTTGAAAGAGTTGGAATTGATATTGTGGGTCCAATGGACCCCCAAACAGCATCTGGGAACAGATTCATACTGGTGGTAGTGGATCATGCCACCAGGTATCCAGAGGCTATTCCCCTAAGGACCACCACAGCCCCTGTGGTGGCAAAGGCCCTCATTGCAGTTTTCTCAAGAGTGGGCTTTCCTAAGGAGGTACTATCAGATAGAGGCACGAATTTTATGTCTAGCTATCTGAAAGCAATGTGGAAGGAATGTGGAGTAAACTATAAGTTTACCACCCCATATCATCCCCAATGCAATGGGCTTGTGGAGAGATTTAACAAGACCCTAAAAGGCATGATAAAAGGATTACCAGAGAAGCTCAGGCGGAAATGGGACATTCTTTTACCCTGCCTGCTCTTTGCTTACAGAGAGGTCCCACAGAAGGGGGTTGGCTACAGCCCTTTTGAACTTTTGTTTGGCCACCCTGTGAGGGGTCCATTGTGTTTGGTGAAGGAAGGATGGGAGTTACCTCTCAAAAAGCCCAAACTAGACATAGTGGACTATGTACTTGGTCTCCGCTCCAGGATGGCTGAGTACATGGAAAGAGCATCCAAAAACCTGGAGGCCAGCCAAGAATTACAGAAAGCTTGGCATGACCAAAAGGCTGTGCTGGTAGAGTTCCAACCAGGACAGAAGGTGTGGGTACTGGAGCCAGTGGCTCCAGCAGCACTCCAAGACAAATGGAGTGGACCCTATCCTATTATTGAGAAGAAGGGGGAAGTCACCTACTTGGTGGACTTTGGAACACCCAGGAGCCCTCACAGGGTAATCCATGTGAATCGCTTGAAAGCATTTGTGGACAGGGAGGACATGAGCTTGCTCATGGCCACAGATGGGGAACAGGAGGAAGAGAGTGACCCTCTCCCAGACCTGCTTTCTCAGAACCCTGATGATGGTTCAGTGGATGGAGTAGCCTTGGCAGGCAGCCTCACTGACCAGCAACAGATGGACTGCAGACAAGTTTTGCAGGCCCACAGGCATTTGTTTTCACTCACACCCAGCCAGACTGACTGGTGTACCCATGTAGTGGACACTGGTGACAGTCTGCCTGTCAAGAATAAGATCTACAGGCAACCTGACCACTTCTGCCCCTTTTTAACCCTCTTGATTTGCACAAGGCAATCAAGTCCCTTCGGGTTAGTTTGTCATAGCTGGAAGTTGCCTGGGTAAGGTCAACTGTCACAGGAGCAGACCCTGAGGCTTTTCCTGTGTCAGACATGACTCTAGTGTGGTGTAAGTGATGCACCTACCTACACTAAGTGTTTTCCTACTGTACCTTACTAGTGAGTTGTAGTCAGGGTGTGCTAATCCCTTCAACCTACAACTACTAAGTTCAGTAGAACTTAATATGCTAAGCTTTTGATTTTATATGTACCTAGAGGTACTTGATGTGATCTTTCAATTTGATACAAAGATTGCAATGGTAAAACAACAGCAAGCTCAAATCCGCACCGCTGCTCACCAATGTGAGAAGTTGGCCTGGTAGGGGATGTTTCCAATTCTGGAACCACCTACTACCTGACCAAACAATCCCTTATGGTGTCTGGTTGTAAGTCAACCTTATTAGACAAGCTATCCTAGGGGTAGCATGGACTAAGCAGCCTAAAGGCTTAACTTAAGAGGTCGTGTTAAGCGAGCTGTTTTACCACATACAATCCTGTAATATCAAATGAAAGGACACCACACAAGTATATATTATAAAAATATATGTGTTTATTACTAAAAACAATCCCCAGTATTCTTTATGAATAAAGGGGCACAAGCGTTAAATCAAAAAGCACTGTTTAAACATACAAGTTGCACAATTATGGATGAGGGCGGGTGGCCACTCAAACCATATACTAAACAAGTGGTATAAGAGAGGCCACTCGAACAGTGGTTAGGCCTAGGGCCTAGGGAATCGCTGGGAGCAGTCAGGACAAGCAATGCTGAAGTCGGGAATGGCCCTCGGGATTCGGGAGATGTGCGGAAAGCGCACGCATGCACCAATGTTAACCAATGGTGCGTAAAAGTCACAGAGTTAAAGTTTAAGGACACTTCCGCTGAACCTAGAGGAACAAAACTTAACACACAGACCCTAGAGGTGTGCACCAGTGTGGGAACACCGGCGGAGCAAAGTTACCTCACCCACAGGAAGTGGGTGCACAGGGTCGAAGAGGCGTCGGGTTTTGACACGCAGGTTCTTGGCGCTTGAAGCTGAAGACGCTGCAGGCGATGTGAAGGAGAAGTGTCCGGTGGATCCAAGGGTGGATCTGAAGTGGTGAAGACCTGAAAGCAGAGGGGACAGTGTTCAAAGTCACTGGCCAGTGACCACCGTGGAACCAGATTGGAACCAGGCAAAGTCGGGTGCAAACAGGTGATGAGGTGTTGCTTCTCTCTGCAGCCACGTGGACACGAAGAGGTCAAGGACGTCCAGGAGTCGATCACGAGCTGTCCCTCGACGGCTCTAGCTGATGGCGGTGTCGGCAACTCGATTAAAGCAAACAAGCCTTGGCTAATGCAAGCCACGGGGAAAGTGAAAAAGGCTTATTACTCGTACCAGCAAGGTCAGAGCGGGTACTCCTTTCTACAGGAGCGAGGGAAGGTCTGGAGCAACCAGACCCACAGTGTAAATTGTAGGTTTCGTCGCCAAGATGGCCGCTGACCACGTGACAAGCAGCCGGGATGGCAAGTCGAGTGGCACAAAGCAAAAGGGCCCCACGCAGATCGTGGAGATGCTGGAGAGCTGATCTTTGGTGCAAATGCTGCTCGATTGTGGGCTTCTTAAACCCCAAAGCACAGAGTCAAGGATGACTCGGGTGCTGCACAGTCAGCGTCTCGGGGGTCTTTCAAGATGTCCGCTCCCACGTCTCTCAGTGCCTCCACGGGTCCCTTCTTTGCAGGGACTGTGGATCGGGCTGGGAGAAGTCTGGGAAGCTGGGTCTTGTCAGGCTCTGCACTCGGGCTCCGGCGGGAGGCGGCGGTAAAGCAGACGTCGAGGTGCTGGGTGGTGCCTGTGTTCACAGGGTGGCCCCTCCTAGGCCACAAGGGAGATTCTCTTCAGTCTTCTATCATCAGAATGTCGAAGTCCAGTCGTCTTCTTAGTTTAAAGGTGATTTCAGGATGATCTGATGTGCATTGGCACTGCTCCCACTCTTATTCGAATCTGGTGGGCGTGATTACCTGCTATGTGGTAAATAAATAAATAATACCCTATTTTTGACTAGACTTATAGCATAACAGATAGCTCAATAAATAAGAGTCAAGATTCGAGGTAGTAGGAGTTTCTGCAGGTTTATTACAGCATAAGGACAGGATCAGGACAACCTGCATAGGAACAGAGTGACAGGGCCCAGCAGGACAACTGGGGCCCAGCAAGGGAAAAGAGGCCCAGCAGCTGCTGGGGCTAGGTCTGGGATGAGCGCGCTAACATTCAATAACAAAACACAGGCATATATACATAGCGCAAACACATAGCATTACATTGCAGTAGGCGTAGCAGTGGGTGGAGCAGAAGGCGTGACGCGTAGCAGTCGCGAAAGATAACAATAAAAGAGGTGTAACTGGGCGTATACATAGACATGTGATGCAAATGTAACAGAATATGTCATGAATGGGCGGAAACATAGGAGGGGGCTACCTAAGGAGCCGGGACCTCTAACCTAATGGTGCGCGAAAACTGGCAATGACGTGTTACTAGGAGAAACTGGGGGCTACGAACTCTGTGCTAGGAGCAGAGACTAGAGTCTGGAGGGTCGGAGCGACATGTACCTAAACCCTATCTGGTATCTGATGTTTAGGGAACATGTTGATATAAACTAGGAGTCATGAAGGGAGAGGCTAACTTGACTCTAAGACTGGACCATGCATTATTCTACATGAAATGCGTGATGAAGAATACTAAATGACCATTAAATACAGTATTTCTCTAACGTGGAGACGAGAAGGCTAGACAATGACGGAAACTATTGATGCAGTTCAGTAGCTTAGGAATGCAGAGAGGAGGACTGAACTGATAACTGGAACTATAACATACTTTTGGCAGACTCAGAGGCAGAGCCGGGCTGCACCGGGCACTGCGAGGCAGGAAGTAAGTGAAGGGTCGAGGATACAGGTGGGGGCTGTATCGCTCCTCAGCGAGGCTTTCAGGAGACAGGAGCTGAATCCAGGGTCCGGGCCCTTTTGAGGCCTAGAAACGGGGACTTTATAACGGAGTAACGTGCACACTGGGAAACGTGGCAACATTACTTTACATAGGCCTGATATTCGTAGTATTCACGAGGACTGGAAAATAGCATACTAGAGGTGGACACAACTGAAATTGCGTCATTAATCGGACATGGGGAATAACATATGCATATTGGTCATGCACACATAACATATGATGGATGAGGCGTAGGGACACAGAACATGGCAAAATTTACTTTTCCACATTCCCTCCTTGTCACTACGTTTCCATCAGGAAACATCAATTTTCATGATACCATCTATCATTTCATACAGTACCATTTGTTCGTCTCGAATTATCTTGGAACGGGATTTGGAACGGGGCTTGGGACTAGGAATACAAGAGGTAGCACACATACTGCAAATCGCAGGGCCACATTGTATACAGAGGCAGCAGCTAAATATGATCGCTACTGCAATACCTAGAAAGGACAGGACTTTCCATCCCCATGCGGAAATTATATTCCAGAACCAACCGGACCATGTCCAGGTGCCTGGATCTTGATGTAACAGATGGGCAATTTTATGGAGTCTGGTTATAGCTGAATAAACAGACGGCGCGTTATTTGGAATGAAAATGCAGCAACTAGATCCGATGACTCTACAGGCCCCGCCCCTATCGGCCAGTATGACGTCAAGGACGAGACGATTTTGCAAAACGACAAATCTCATAGCAGATTGTTCTTCGGTTAGGTTACCTAGAGCAGAAGCAGTCTCATTAACTACAGCTTCAAGGGTTCTTGTTAACCTACGGATCAGTTTACTATTCTGGACAGGTCCTACAAAGAAGAAGAAACCTTTATTGAAATCTGTATACTGTTCTAGAGTAGTTTCAGTATAATCGACAATTGGGGACTCCCTTCTATGTCTAATGTGTACTAGATGTGTGTTTCTGTGATAATCAGATGGGGCTAGGAAAACAGGTGGCAGTAGGAAGGCAATGTAACAGGTTCCCTCCCAATCGAGGGGCAGACGGACATATGCGGTCTGACCACAAATAAAATAAGAATGACGTGAAGCTTTGAAAACAGATTTCCCACTGTCACTATACTGGATAACAGTAGTACATTCACTATGACCTACATGTACAGAACCATAACTACGGACACATAATTCGCCTTTGACTGGTAGTACTGAAATAGCAGGTAAGTCTGGAGTAGTATCAGACTGAACATTCAGGACCATGAAATTCGACGAATAATTACCTAAATTATATACTTCGTTTTCTAGATCTAAACCTGTTCTGTGGGGGAAACCTTGCTTGTCTGAAAAACATGTACTGTTAAGAAAAGACATATCTGTTGAGGATGACGTTAACGTGGACCATGCTCCACACGAACCATTATGTGAGAATGGATAAGGAAACAGTGGCAGAACTCCCTTCGGTGTCTGGAAAGGGGGGAGTCGACCACACACCCAACAATTAGTGGCATTGCTGGTCTGGTGTGAATAATGTAACATACGGATAAATGTGTTGTTACGCATAGCGAGGCGGTATGAATATTCGTGAGGAGGCAGATCACTAAACGTGTGCTCTACTGTAGCATTAGTAGACATATTAGCATGAGGAACTGGAAAACACAGGAAAAGTGCGTAGCTGGTGCAGGAAATCATTATGCTGAGAAATAATATGAAACTCAGAAAAACGATACATTGGAGTGAACTTCGACTGACTCTCTCACTATGGGGGTCTATTTTATACATGTCAGAAACAGTCCAACCGTTTCACCTAGGGGAGGACTTATACAATCAAACTGACTGACTTATTTTACTAGACCTGAGCTTTAACTTATACTCCTGCTGCGGAGTTTTCTCTAATAAGGGAGGGGTTGTAATAATGTCTTGTGCGGGACAGTCCTTTAAAACAATGTTCTGGCAATCTTTCGAATCCTGGAAATCCTTGGAAATGTTCTTGGAGACTGGTTTCAATCCTTTGAAAAGTTTTACATGAGAAAGGTGGACCCACCCCTTCCTGCCTTCCAACTTGACGGCAGTACGGGTGGTCAAGAGGACCTGACGTGGCTCCTTCCAACGTGGTTCCAGCGGACTTGATATGTCAAAATTTCTGATCATCACAAGGGAGCCTGGAACGATCTCGTGCGGTGCCACCTCGGTATTGTCTGGAAATGCGGCAGCAACCTGTGAACGACATGAGTTGAGGGCAGACATCAAGGAAGCTAGGTAATCTGTCAGCATATTACATGAAACATCGGTAATACTTCGGGGTCTAGGAGTACCCCACATGTTAGGGGGGCGGCCGAATACGACCTCATACGGGGACAGACCTGATCTGGAATGTGCGACCATGCGCATATAAAACAAAGCGACTGGCAGAGCTATTAACCAGTCCACACCTTTGTCTTTACAGACTTTTGCAATACGGATTTTCAGAGTCTGATTATGTCTCTCTACGAGTCCGGCTGCTTCAGGATGGCGTACACAATGAAACTTCCACTGGTACCCTAACAAAAGGGAAACGTGTTTCATGAGTTCAGATGAAAATGGCTGACCGTTGTCAGAATATACGACTCTAGGGAGTCCGTATCTAGGGAAAAATTCACGAACCAACTGCTTGGCAGTGGTCGCGGCTGTGTAATCTGGGACTGGATATGCTTCTGTCCACCTGGACAAAGCGCATACAACTACAAGGACATACTTGAAACCTCGACATCGCTCCATTTGAATATAATCCATCTGGAGGACCTCAAAAGGGTGGTCAGGGGGCTGGAAACCACCTTGTTCCACCGGGACACTTTTACCTGGATTAAACTGACAACATATCATACAGGTACGGACTTTCTGCTTGGCTGCAGCTCGTAAATGCTTGTTGAACCAAATGTTCTGGATACTGTCTAACATAGCTTTTTCTCCTAAATGTGCTGGACTATGTGCGGTATTGATAATGACTTGAACCATAGAATCGGGGAGAAACCATGTGGCTCTACCCTTCGTTAACCATCCTTGATCTGTCTGGACCCCTCCTTGTTCAGACCATTTCTTGATTTCATCGGGAGTAGCATGTAACTGTATATCTATGACATCTTGTGTAGGGTCCTTAACTGTCATGCATGTAATCAGATCTGGAGTACGTGTCTGATTAACTGGAATGTCTGGAGTCTGTGCTGTAAGCTTGGCTGTGCGGTCTGCTAGATCATTACCTTGGGAAATAATGTCTGTAACTTTCGTATGTGCTTTGCATTTCATGATAGCAATGGATGTCGGTAAATGTATGGCATCTAACAGGGCTTGAATAAGGAGACCATGCTGAATCTTGGTTCCATGAGAAGTCATGAAACCTCTCTCCTGCCAGAGCACTCCGAAGTCGTGTACAACTCCGAATGCATAACGTGAATCTGTGTAAACATTAACTTTCAGGTTCTTGGCATTTATACAGGCTTGTGTCAGAGCGACTAGCTCTGCTGCTTGAGCGGACAGGGTGTCAATACGGTGTGTTTCAATAACTTCAGTGTCAGTAGTCACTGCATACGCGGCGACTAGTTCTCCTGTACTAGTTCTCATACATGAACCATCCACATAAAGTGTCAGGTCCGGATCTGATAACGGAATATCTGTCAGGTCTTGTCTTGGTTTTGTCGTAATATTAACTACTTCCACACAGTCGTGTGGGTCTGGATTTGAATTAACTGATGGTAACAGTGTAGCGGGATTCAGAACGTTGCAGCGTCTAATTTCTATGTGTGGCTGGAACAGTGTCAATTCATAACCTGTTAAACGTGCAATTGTCAAGTGCTGTGTTTGTGTTCGGTTTAAAAGAACTTCTACGGAGTGTGGAACTTGTACTGTCAGGGAATGTCCTAAAACTATGGAATCACTTTGTCTGATAGCTAGAGCTGTGGCTGCAACTGATTTGAGGCACGCAGGCAACGCCTGGGCGACTGGATCTAATGTGCTCGAAAAATAAGCACAGGGCTTGTATTGTCCTGCTTGATCTTGTGTGAGAACAGATAATGCTGTACCTTCGCGTTCTGTAACAAAAAGTGTAAAAGGCTTACTGTAGTTCGGTGTAGCTAGAACTGGAGCTTGACATAGGGCTTTCTTTAACTCGTTGAAACTAAGTGTATGTTCAGATGTCCAAGGGAGGACAGTCGATACGGCTGCCTCCTGTGTCGTTAACTGTATCAGTGGCTTGGCTAGAAATGCATACTGGGGAATCCATTGTCTACAATAAGAAGTAAGGCCGATAAAGGCACGTACCTCCTTCTGGGTTCTGGGCTGGGGAAGACTCGCTATTAACTGGATACGGTCGGGTGTCAACTGCCTACCCCTCTTGGACAGCAAGTGTCCTAAGTATACCACTTGCTGGACACAGAATTGAAGCTTCGAAGGTGACACCTTGTGCCCCATCTCGGCTGGAAAATACAGAACTGTAAGGGATGCTCGTTCGCAGTCACGTTCAGAACGGGCAGTGATCAGTAGATCATCGACATACTGGAGCAGGGCAGTGTCAGTTGGCATGTGAATGTTGTCTAGTTGTCTCTTAAGTGCTTGACTATAAATACTAGGACTTTCTGTGAAACCTTGAGGAGCGCGTGTGAACATATAGCTCCTTCCATTTAAACAAAATCCGAAAAGAAACTGGCTGTCTGGATGAATTGGAACACTGAAAAATGCATTCTTGAGGTCTATGACAGTGAAAAACATGGCTTCGGAATCAATGGCTGTTAACAGGGAAGAAATATCTGGGACCACTGGGTACTGAGGAATAATACATTTATTAAGCTCTCGTAAATCAATCACTAATCGATATACTGGGGGTGCATTCGGATCAGTACGTTTCATGACTGGAATGATCGGAGAATTGCATACATTGGAGTCAGTTTCTACAACTACTCCTTGAGCCATGAGCTCGTCAATAATTTTGGATAAGGCTGCTACAGCCTCGGGTGGCAATCTGTACTGTCTGATTCGTGGTAACACTACACCTGGCTTGAGAGTCACACGATGGGGTGTGATTTGCATGTAACCTACATCAGTTGGACCTTGCGCCCATAAATGCTGTGGAACATTAGACAATCTTGAATCAAAATCTCGTAATACATAGTGACCCTTAAAGTCACGTAGGAACAGACGTATTCCCTCTGGGGAACAGCAAATAACTGCACCTAATTCTTTCAGTGTCTTAATGCCTAATAGATTTTCTGGACATGACTTAGTAAGTAACAGATCAGTAGTGCGGGACAATGGACCTACTTCTAGAGTGACTGGCTTTGATATCTCGTTAACTATTGGTTTTCCTGAAAATCCAAGGGAAACATTTCTTGAGCCTGAGAGCGGAGCCCCTGGAACTTCGGCATGACTAATTGTGGTCCTACTTGCCCCTGTATCAATCAAAAACTTTCTGTCTTTCCCTAATACTTGACTATGAACATAGGGACCTTCTTGATCTACAGGTATCTCGATGAGAGGCAAGCCTACCTCCCTCTCTAGGCTGTTTCATGAATATGACTGGTACTCTGGATACTCAGACTGTGCATACTGGTACATCTGCGATGTAACATGCTGTGTTGCAGCAATAGGCTGCGGTACTGAAACTGTCTGTTG
This sequence comes from Lissotriton helveticus, assembly GCF_964261635.1. Taxonomy (NCBI): domain Eukaryota; kingdom Metazoa; phylum Chordata; class Amphibia; order Caudata; family Salamandridae; genus Lissotriton; species Lissotriton helveticus. The sequence goes on along the minus strand of NW_027611692.1, from coordinate 4,187,643 downwards.
TGCATTCTGTGGCTGAGGAATCTGTGAAACTTGTTCTTGTCTAGGCGGACGTGGTCTTTCTTTAGTCTTACCAGTAGCTATGTTATGTTTCAGAACTGCACACTCGTTTATAAAATGACCTGGCTGTTTACAATAATTGCAGTTCCCTTTAACGGGAGCTGCAGGATGACTGGCTTGATTCGGACCCCTCTTCTGACTGTCTTGAGGAATAGATTGTGCAACTAGCACTTTCATTTTCGTGTCTTTCATACGTTTTCTTTCGTGTTCTTGCTCTTCTCTGATTCTATTCTGGTGGTACTGGAGCATCTGGAGCATCTGGGACGGAGTATTTGCTTGCCAGGTGCTTTCTACTTTCAAGACTCGATTTTTAATTTGTGGACTAGAATTCTCGACTAATTTGGTGACGAAAAGATGAGGGTATGACTCACTACTTGTCTTGAGACCACTATTGATACTGAAACATTTTTCAAATCTAGAATAAAAATCACTAATATCTTCATCTTGTTTCTGTTTACAGGCTGAGATTGCATCCCAGTCTTCTTTTCTCGTTGTCAATAATCTGGGTAAAACTTGAATCAATAATTCTGGTAATTCTTTACATTTATCTCCAAGACCGGTACCTGGTACTCGTGCCTTGTCTTCAGCTTCTAGAGCTGCCCATTCGATCTTTTTCTCTCCCACCTCCCATTCTTTTTCCTTTAACTTTTCATACACCCCTGCGGGTAACAGGACCTTTAACATTTTAATGATATCTGGGTAAGTGTATTCTCCCATACGGAGCATGTCTTTTAATTCTCTATGGAACCCTGCTGGATCTTTGTCATGACAGGGGATTAATTTCTTCATTTCAAGAAGTTCCATCTTCGATATTGGAGTGTATACAAACACTCGTTGCATTACGCCACCCGCCCCTTGGACTGGGTGGACTTCTCGTAACGGATTCTGTCTGTCTATGTAGAATGGTTTACTTTCTGGGGGTGAGACATGAACAAAATGCGGGTTCAGGAACGTTCTATATTTGTGGCGCTGTTCTAGAATGACACTAATTAAATCGGTACCTAGACCTCTCCATCTATACTGGAGTAACTCGTTCAGGACATCGTGTAACGGACCTGGATCAGAATGTTGACCCTCATACAGAGTAATGAGGTACTGGATCATATACATACCCACCAGTCGTTGCTCGGCTGGGGGCAGTTTCAGAAACATTTGTGCCACTATTTCGTCTGGAAAAGTGGTAGAATCAGTAATCCATCGGACTGCTGATCGGGCTAGTTCTTGTTCATGCATAGTACTTAATTCACTGTAACCGATTCGTGATTTCAGAATGTAATCGGTAGCTTGAAATACTTGTTCTAGAGAACCTTGTTCTGGCGCTGAATGATGAAAAATAGACTTGGGTTCTAGGCGTAAATGGCGATCTGGAAATCTGGATTTTCCTACATACGCTATTCTGGCGGGATTCTCGTTCTCTTCCTCTTCAGGATCAGAGATACTTTCTTTCTCGCTTACTTGTGCTGCTTTACGCTGGTCGTGTAACCTTATTATTTCTTTACGAATTTTCTTGTACATACTCTCCATGGCACTGACGGTCTTGTGCTTACCCTCGGCTATATTATCACTCCACCTTGTCAGGATTCTCATTTCGGCGGGATCTTTAGACGGGTAATCTTGTTCTCTTATTAGACAATTGATCAGGAACTTTAATATCATGAGCTGAATCTCGGCTTTCCTTTGAGACATAATCTCGCCAATACTTTCTGGATCATCCCCTGTACGGATGAAACGATATATTCTGTCTAGATCTTCTTTCATGTTCGGCAAGGTGACTAGATACTCGGTCACTCTCCTTACACGTAAGGAATATAAAACCATAGTATATTCGCCTGGAACTGGATCATAGACACATTCGTTGAGGGCTTGCCTGATTTCTGTAACAGACTTATTACTTTTAGGAGTACGCTGTGATGCTTGAGCATGTAATTCGAGTGCTGATAAACGCTTGTGTGGCGGCGGGGTTTGAGGAGTAGCTCCTCCTGCGGCCCCTAAACTGGAGTCATCTACTGAGGCTCTACGTCCTGGCAGAGTGGGAAGTGGAATTGTAGGCTGGACCGGGGGTACTGTAACAGGTACTCCGGTGTCTGGAGGAGCATGCATTACCTGGTTTACAGGGACTGGCGGAGCGCGAACAGGATTTGCATATTCGGGGACTGTGTCGTCCAGATAGGACGAAATAAAAATATCAGCTGCGGTCGGTTTATGACGTAGCTTGGTCGGAATTAATGGTGGCGGGAAATTACTAGATGCCTCTGGGGTCGCTTTTGGCACTCCTTCGGCAAGAAGAGGATACATACCCTTAATAAGGGCATGCCTCTGTCTGTCTGACTGTTCGGCTTTGACTTGTTCACCTATCTCGATTAATTCTCTTTCTTGAGCTCGTTCTTGGGATTCTCTACTTAACTCTGACTTTCTGACTTCCTTTTCCGTTCTTTTATGCGCCTCTTTACGCCATAACTCGATGGCATCTTTCTGTGACTGTCTGGCTTTCTTTTTCCATAATGCTTCTTCTACTCGCATGATACATTCGGCATCCCATGTACCCGATACGGGCCATCTATACATTTCTTCTAACTGTTTGGTATACTCTACCCATAAATCTAGATACATTATGGCGCTTATGCCATGTTTCTGATACATAAAGTGACCTGGACTGTCCCTAGGCGGGACAGGAACCGCTTCCTCTAACAGACCCTTTCTAGTTTTTAACTGACGTAACTTGGAAAATATAGGCATGACTGAACTGTAATCTGGACACAATACAATACACAATAAAAACACGAAATCACATCGCACTCATACCACAACATTAAAATACATAAAGAACATTATAAATAACAGTTCGAACAGAATATTACCTGGAATACTGAGAACAGAAATAGAACAGATTTTCTCGAGAACGGAACAGACTAGAATTACTGGATGCACTGCTGTAACAGTACGGAACATACCGGTCCCATAAAGGGACGCATCAAGACCCGTATCCACCTAGGTGAACACTTCGTTTGTGAGTCTGGGCACCACCAACCCACGGACCAGGAGTCAATTTAGATTGGTCCTGTCTAGATACTACCCCAGCAATGGTACTCACCGGGCAGCACGGAACGGAAGGCCTCGGACGGGACTGGACGACGGACGACGAACTTCGGACTTCAGACTTCAGTTACAGGTGGGCCTCCGGATACCTCGGACCTTGGACTCTCGGCTTGGGCTCTGGTCGGGACTCGCCGCGTTCCTCCACCGTCTCGTTCGGATGCTGGACCGCCTCCTCCGTCTCCTCCGTGGGCCTGAGGGATACTTGAGCAGAAATATCTGCCACTGCGCAGAAGAGTTCCGTCACGACTGCAGAGGGTCAGGGGGTCGGCGTGGCTTCACCGACGCGTGGGGAAAGGGCAAGTCCCTATTCGGGCGCCATTATGTGGTAAATAAATAAATAATACCCTATTTTTGACTAGACTTATAGCATAACAGATAGCTCAATAAATAAGAGTCAAGATTCGAGGTAGTAGGAGTTTCTGCAGGTTTATTACAGCATAAGGACAGGATCAGGACAACCTGCATAGGAACAGAGTGACAGGGCCCAGCAGGACAACTGGGGCCCAGCAAGGGAAAAGAGGCCCAGCAGCTGCTGGGGCTAGGTCTGGGATGAGCGCGCTAACATTCAATAACAAAACACAGGCATATATACATAGCGCAAACACATAGCATTACATTGCAGTAGGCGTAGCAGTGGGTGGAGCAGAAGGCGTGACGCGTAGCAGTCGCGAAAGATAACAATAAAAGAGGTGTAACTGGGCGTATACATAGACATGTGATGCAAATGTAACAGAATATGTCATGAATGGGCGGAAACATAGGAGGGGGCTACCTAAGGAGCCGGGACCTCTAACCTAATGGTGCGCGAAAACTGGCAATGACGTGTTACTAGGAGAAACTGGGGGCTACGAACTCTGTGCTAGGAGCAGAGACTAGAGTCTGGAGGGTCGGAGCGACATGTACCTAAACCCTATCTGGTATCTGATGTTTAGGGAACATGTTGATATAAACTAGGAGTCATGAAGGGAGAGGCTAACTTGACTCTAAGACTGGACCATGCATTATTCTACATGAAATGCGTGATGAAGAATACTAAATGACCATTAAATACAGTATTTCTCTAACGTGGAGACGAGAAGGCTAGACAATGACGGAAACTATTGATGCAGTTCAGTAGCTTAGGAATGCAGAGAGGAGGACTGAACTGATAACTGGAACTATAACATACTTTTGGCAGACTCAGAGGCAGAGCCGGGCTGCACCGGGCACTGCGAGGCAGGAAGTAAGTGAAGGGTCGAGGATACAGGTGGGGGCTGTATCGCTCCTCAGCGAGGCTTTCAGGAGACAGGAGCTGAATCCAGGGTCCGGGCCCTTTTGAGGCCTAGAAACGGGGACTTTATAACGGAGTAACGTGCACACTGGGAAACGTGGCAACATTACTTTACATAGGCCTGATATTCGTAGTATTCACGAGGACTGGAAAATAGCATACTAGAGGTGGACACAACTGAAATTGCGTCATTAATCGGACATGGGGAATAACATATGCATATTGGTCATGCACACATAACATATGATGGATGAGGCGTAGGGACACAGAACATGGCAAAATTTACTTTTCCACAGCTAGGTCCCCTCCTATGGGTGGGACCCAGGAAGTGGGTGGATACACCCCCTTCCTTTGATCCAGGCCGCCCTGGCACGAGGGCTGGAGTGCCCCAGAACCGGTTTGGCCGGATTATGCAAGGGGCAGCCTTGTGCGCCCCAGGCAGTGTCTGGTTTCTTTCAAACCTCCCTGCTACAATACACTATCTCCTGTCTGGAGGGCGGTGACACCCTCCTGTGACAGGAAACCCTTTGTCCAGGACCCCCTTGACTGAGTTTCGGTCAGCTCCAGGGGTCCAGACATTTGTCTGTGGCAGAGGCATCCATTTTGTGGATCTTAAGGCCTTTGGAGAAATCAACCGCATTAAAGTGAAGTAACATGTCTTACCCCTCTAGAGGGGTGGAATGCCATCCCCGTCGCCAGAACTGGCGAGGGGATGGTATTCCAAAGCGTATGACACCTTACACAACATGTTTTGATAAAGCCAAACCAAAGTTGCTAAATAACCGCGAGGATTATAAGGCACTTAATAGTATATGGTATGGCATTATCCTGAAACAGCTTAGGGATTTGTTCCCGACGGCTGCAGACAGGCTCAGCTCATGCTAGAGCTCCATCTCACATAAAACCATGCACCCAGCCTCCAGGATTGGTGAGGCCTGACTATAGGAGTGGCTCACAGGTTTACATGTGTCCAGATATAGGTTTAGACATAGGTATATTATATCTAAGCAAGGGGTGTGTACACCACCTTACCCCAGCTGAGTGATCAGCCAGTTGTGTCAATTTAAGAACCAGCCAGGGGTGGCAAAAGATATGCTGCAGCCCCTGGTAGGCCTTAGTGGCCCCTATGCCCTGTGCACCTATAGTGCATTCTACAGGGGCTGACAAGGAGTCCATTTCCAATTGGTATGTACCTAGGGTACATGGAATCCATTTTACAGAGAGAGCAGATGGCCTGGGGCCCTGATTAGCAGGGAACCAGGTCAACTAAGTCAAAAAACCAGCTAAACACAGGCAAAAAATCTGGGGTAACCATAGTCAGGTAGCCACCTTCCTACATAACCCCCCCCCCAAACGAAAGGAGATAAGGCTATCCTTGGCCAGGTAAGCCTATATTGCCTGAGTGGCCATATAAGGAAGTACCTGCACTAGCATGGGTACCCCCTGTCTCATGGTCCACTAAGCAGTCCCTCACCCTTGGGGTATCAGAGGGTCTCCACCATAGGGAATCACTACCTTGGGTGTGTTTATGCAAAGTTAAAGGCTGGTTTGGATATGGAGTACTGAAGCGAGGCTCTACTAATTTAGGGCTTAGCTTCCTCCAATTATCTTCCACCATGTGTGCCTTTCTCTCTTTAACTGAGTTGCACTGTGCTCTCAGGGTCAACCTCTGGCTACCTAAAGCTGGAGGCTGGGTCCCTCTGTTTGGCTTGCTGGAGGGACAGTTCAGGTTTGGGCCCTTTGGGTCCCAGGTTTGGCTGTGCCCAACAGAATCCATCTGTGGGAGGTCCCTAACTGTTTTTAAGGGGGCTCCCTCAGGAGTTTTTAAAGTTTTCACCTTACTAGGGCTACTAGTTTTGGTGCCCCTAATCTTTTGATGGGGGTGCTTCATTTGACAGGGGGCCCTCTGGGTCTCACTGTCCTTCTTGTCCTCTGCAGCCCTGGGCTGGCTAAGGCAAGGTAGAGAGGGGCAGGTTACCTGCTCCAGACTGGGTCCCACCTGAGAAGGGTCCACCGCCATCAGAGGCTCTCTCAGGCCAGGCCCAACAACCTCTGGGGCAGTTCCTTCATCAGGGGTAAGATCAGTTCCCTGAGGAGGCTGATCCTGTCCTAAAGTCTGGTGAGGGGGAGATTTCTCTTCCTCCTCCATGCTCTCAGTTTGTGTGGAGTTATCCATCATTTCAGGCTTCACAACACACATATCAGTTTGAGTTTGGGCTGTGGCCATCACAGCCCCACCAACCTTTTCAGGAGGAGACTCAGTTTGGGTTTCTGCTGTTATCATAACAGCTTTGCTATTCTGTTCAGGAAGAGCTTTTGCTAAAGATGGGGCAGGGAGTTTCTCAGCCCTACCAACCTTTTCAGGAAGGACATCTTGCATTGGGGCTGTAGCCATTACAGCCCCACTAACCTTTCCATTGGAATTTACCATTCTAGAATGGATTTCCTGTTCAACCTCAGCCCAGGCTGAGATTTCCAAATCATTACCAAGTAGACAGTCCACAGGCAAGTTTGGTGACACTGCCACTCTCTTTGGGCCAGTGACACCTCCCCAGCTGAGACTTACTACTGCCATTGGATGATTTGTTTGGATGCCATCAATGTTTATTACCTGGTATGTGGCACCAGGTAAAAGTTGCTTAGAGGGGACTATGCCATCAGCCACCATGGTGATGCTAGCCCCTGTGTCTCTAAAAGCTTCAACTCTTAAACCATTGATGATGGGTTCTTGTCTATACTTGCTCAAAGTATTTGGGCAAGCAGAGAAGTTGGCAAACCCCATGCCAGCCTCATAAACAAGATCATTGGGTGATGGGGACCTGGATAGGCCAGGGTCCACCTGATTTCCAAAAGTAAACCCACCCAGATTCCTGGGTGTGCTTCCACTTCCTGGGGGATTACTGCTGACAGTAACAGGAGGTGTTGAAGCTGGCTTTGGAGGTATATTTTCTTTATTGTTATTCTTGGGACAACAGCTGTCTGTTTTGTAATGCCCCACCTGTTTACAGGGATAACAATAGGGCTTTTTCTCAGTTGAGGAAGTGTCTTGGGACCCACCCCCATCCTTGGAGTTTTGGGGCCCCTGGGGAAGTCTTTTCTTTACTTTTATCCCCACCCTTATCTTGAGGCTTGGTAGACTCCTTCTTCTGGTTACTGTCCTGATTCTTAGGCCTAATCCTGGTTCTGACCCATTTGTCTGCCTTCTTTCCCAATTCTTGGGGAGAGGTCAGATCAGAGTCTACCAGGTGCTGGTGTAAGAGCTGGTTCTGACAATTACTTAGGATCTGCTCCCTCATAATCAAATTATACAATCCTGTAAAGTCATGTACTTTGCTGCCATGTAGCCAACCCTCCCGAGCCTTAGTAGCACAATCTACAAAATCAGTCCAGTCCTGAGTCTGTGTCTTCTGGGTATCTCTGAACTTCAACCTGTACTGTTCAGTGGTTAAGCCAAACCCATCTATCAGAACACTCTTCAGGACTTTGTAATTGTTTGCATCCTCATGTCTAACAGTGAGGAGCTTGTCTCTCCCTTTCTCTGAAAAGGAGTACCATAAGATTGCTGCCCACTGTTCCTCAGGAACCTGCTGTACCATGCAGGCTCTCTCAAGAGCAGTCATCCACTTGTGGATGTCATCCCCTTCCTTGTAGGGGGGCACAATCTTTGTCAGGTTTCTACTATCATAGGACCTGGGTTTCTCTTTAGGAATATTGCTGCCACCAGTGGCACCTAAGCCACACAATTTTTGCTCTCTTGCCAAGGCAAGTCTAGCTTGAGCCAAGGCTACCTCCTCCCTCTCTATCTGGAGTTTGACAGCCCTCATTCTGGCCCTATGTTCTAGCTTTTGAGAAGCACCCATGCTTCTCTGTGATTCTCTGGAGGCACTAGAAATATGAGAGTCCCCTGAGGGAGATCTCACTCTTCTGTTGCCTGGGAGAATAACATGTTGGGTTCTGGGGAGGTGCTGGCCCTCTCCATTCCCCAGTAGGTCCAAGTTGGCCTGGCTAAGCCTACCAACTGGAACCTGGCTACCCTGATCCTGTACTTCTAAGTCCTCAACATCTGAGTCCTCATCCAAGTCATCATCATCCTCCTCTTCAGGGGTGTGAGAAGTTGGCCTGGTAGGGGATGTTTCCAATTCTGGAACCACCTACTACCTGACCAAACAATCCCCTTATGGTGTCTGGTTGTAAGTCAACCTTATTAGACAAGCTATCCTAGGGGTAGCATGGACTAAGCAGCCTAAAGGCTTAACTTAAGAGGTCGTGTTAAGCGAGCTGTTTTACCACATACAATCCTGTAATACCAAATGAAAGGACACCACACAAGTATATATTATAAAAATATATGTGTTTATTACTAAAAACAATCCCCAGTATTCTTTATGAATAAAGGGGCACAAGCGTTAAATCAAAAATCACTGTTTAAACATACAAGTTGCACAATTATGGATGAGGGCGGGTGGCCACTCAAACCATATACTAAACAAGTGGTATAAGAAAGGCCACTCGAGCAGTGGTTAGGCCTAGGGCCTAGGGAATCGCTGGGAGCAGTCAGGACAAGCAATGCTGAAGTCGGGAATGGCCCTCGGGATTCGGGAGATGTGCGGAAAGCGCACGCATGCACCAATGTTAACCAATGGTGCGTAAAAGTCAAAGAGTTAAAGTTTAAGGACACTTCCGCTGAACCTAGAGGAACAAAACTTAACACACAGACCCTAGAGGTGTGCACCAGTGTGGGAACACCGGCGGAGCAAAGTTACCTCACCCACAGGAAGTGGGTGCACAGGGTCGAAGTGGCGTCGGGTTTTGACACGCAGGCTCTTGGTGCTTGAAGCTGAAAGGGCTGCAGGCAGGGTGAAGACGAAGTGTCCGGTGGAGTCCAAGGGTGGACTCAAGTTGTAGGGTACCTGAAAGCAGAGGGGACAGAGTCTGGGTCACTCAGCAGTGACCAGGGTGGAACCAGGACGGAACCAGGCAATGTCGGGCGCAATCAGGTGGTCATCGAGGAGCTTCTCTCCGCTGTCACGTGGGCTCTGGGGCATCTGCGACGTCCAGGAGCAGGTCACGATCTGTCCCACGCAGGCTCTCACCGTCGGTGCAGTCGGCTTCAAGTTTGGAGCAAACAAGCCTTGGTAAGAGCAATCCACGCAGGATCGGAAGATTGCTTCTCACTCGGACCAGGAAGGTCAGAGTCGGGGCTCCTTTTCAGGGGAGCTGGGGTGGATCTGGAGCAACCAGAATCACAAGTCTTTTTAGGTAGTTCGTCGGCACAGGGACCACAAGCCAGCTGGCAAGTGACCGGGCCAACGCGTTGAGCCAAATCGTGCCAAAGGGCCCCACGCAGCACTCGTCGAGTGTGGAGGGCTGAACTTCGGCTCAGGAGTAGCTCAGGGTGGGGGCTTCTCAAACCCCGGTGTACAGCTTCGAGGGTCACTCGTGGGCTGCACGGTCAGCGTCTCGTGGTCACTTCAAGATGGCGTGCCCCACGCTTCCGGTCGCCTCCACGGGTCTCAGCTTTGCAGGGACTGTGGATCGGGCTGTTAGAAGCTGGGCAGGCTTGATCTCGTCGATCTCAGTCGCTCGAGTTCCGGCGGGAACTGCAACTGAGTAGACGTCGAGGGCTGGATGGTGCCTGCTGCTGCAGGGTGGTCACTCCTTGACCACAAGGGAGATTCTTCGGGCTTCCACGTTGAGATGGAGGGCGAAGGGTCCAGAATATCATTTCAAATGTTTCTTCCAGGAAATCTGATGTGCATTGGCACTGCTCCCACTCTTATTCGAATCTGGTGGGCGTGATTACCTGCTAGGTCCCCTCCTATGGGTGGGACCCAGGAAGTGGGTGGATACACCCCCTTCCTTTGATCCAGGCCGCCCTGGCACGAGGGCTGGAGTGCCCCAGAACCGGTTTGGCCGGATTATGCAAGGGGCAGCCTTGTGCGCCCCAGGCAGTGTCTGGTTTCTTTCAAACCTCCCTGCTACAATACACTATCTCCTGTCTGGAGGGCGGTGACACCCTCCTGTGACAGGAAACCCTTTGTCCAGGACCCCCTTGACTGAGTTTCGGTCAGCTCCAGGGGTCCAGACATTTGTCTGTGGCAGAGGCATCCATTTTGTGGATCTTAAGGCCTTTGGAGAAATCAACCGCATTAAAGTGAAGTAACATGTCTTACCCCTCTAGAGGGGTGGAATGCCATCCCCGTCGCCAGAACTGGCGAGGGGATGGTATTCCAAAGCGTATGACACCTTACACGACATGTTTTGATAAAGCCAAACCAAAGTTGCTAAATAACCGCGAGGATTATAAGGCACTTAATAGTATATGGTATGGCATTATCCTGAAGCAGCTTAGGGATTTGTTCCCGACGGCTGCAGACAGGCTCAGCTCATGCTAGAGCTCCATCTCACATAAAAACCATGCACCCAGCCTCCAGGATTGGTGAGGCCTGTCTATAGGAGTGGCTCACAGGTTTACATGTGTCCAGATATAGGTTTAGACATAGGTATACTATATCTAAGCAAGGGGTGTGTACACCACCTTACCCCGGCTGAGTGATCAGCCAGTTGTGTCAATTTAAGAACCAGCCAGGGGTGGCAAAAGATATGCTGCAGCCCCTGGTAGGCCTTAGTGGCTCCTGTGCCCTGTGCACCTATAGTGCATTCTACAGGGGCTGACAAGGAGTCCATTTCCAATTGGTATGTGCCTATAGCACATGTGTCATTAATTTAGTGAGAGAACAGCAGGCTGGGGGTCTGATCAGCAGGCCCACAGCCTCAGTAGTCGAAAACCAGTGAAGCAAAAAGCAAAAATTTGGGGTGACCATAGGATAGCAGACCCTACTCTCCTACACAACCCCCCCCAAACGCAGGGACATTAAACTAACCTTGACCAGATAAGTCTTCATGTTCTAAGTGGAAGTACCTGGAGAGACCATCTGCATTACCATGGTCAGTCCCTGGGCGGTGCTCCACTGTAAAGTCCATCCCCTGTAGGGAAATGGACCACCTGAGCAGTTTGGGATTTTCACCCTTCATCTGATTAAGCCATAAGAGGGGCTTATGGTCTGTTTGCACCAGGAAGTGAGTTCCAAACAAGTAGGACCTCAACTTCTTTAATGCCCAAACCACAGCAAAGGCCTCCCTCTCAATGGCTGACCAACGTTTTTCTCTTGGGGTTAGCCTCCTGCTAATGAAAGCAATTGGCTGGTCTTGACCATCTTGATTAAGTTGTGAGAGTACAGCTCCCACCCCCAACTCAGAAGCATCTGTCTGAACAATGAACTGTTTGGAGTAGTCAGGACTCTTTAGGATAGGTGCAGAGCACATGGCCTTCTTCAGGTCTTCAAATGCCTTCTGACAGCTAACTGTCCACTGAACCTTTTTTGGCATCTTCTTGGATGTCAAGTCATTTAATGGTGTCACTATAGACCCATAGTTTTTCACAAACTTTCTGTAATACCCAGTCAGGCCCAAGAAGGCTCTGACTTGTGTCTGGGTAACTGGAGGAGCCCAGTCCTGTATGGCCTGGATTTTGCTTTCCAGTGGCTGAACCTGGCCTCCACCTACTAGGTGACCCAGGTATACAACCTTACTCTGCCCTATCTGGCACTTTGTGGCCTTGATAGTTAGGCCTGCCTTTTGCAGGGCCTCCAAAACTTTCTTCAGGTGGATCAGGTGATCCTCCCAAGTGGAGCTAAAGACAGCAATATCATCCAGATAAGCTGCACAAAAGTCATCCAACCCAGTAAGGACTTGGTTCACCAACCTTTGGAAAGTGGCAGGTGCATTCTTCAAACCAAAGGGCATTACCACAAACTGATAATGTCCACTAGGGGTAGAGAATGCTGTCTTGGCCTTTGACTCCTCAGCTAGTCTGATTTGCCAGTAGCCAGCTGTCAGATCAAATGTGCTCAGAAACTTGGCAGAAGCCAATCTGTCAATGAGCTCATCTGCTCTTGGAATGGGGTGAGCATCTGTCCTAGTGACAGCATTGAGACCCCTGTAATCCACGCAAAACCTCATTTCTCTCTTACCATCTTGGGTATGAGGTTTTGGCACCAGGACTACTGGGCTGGCCCATGGGCTCTCTGATGGCTCAATCACTCCAAGCTCCAACATCTTTTGCACCTCAGCCTTGATGCAATCCCTGACATGATCAGGTTGCCTGTAGATCTTATTCTTGACAGGCAGACTGTCACCAGTGTCCACAACATGGGTACGCCAGTCAGTTTGGCTGGGTGTGAGTGAAAACATTTGCCTGTGAGCCTGCAAAACTTGTCTGCAGTCCCTCTGTTGCTGGTCAGTGAGGCTGCCTGCCAAGGCTACTCCATCAACTGAACCATCATCAGGGTTCTGGGAAAGCAGGTCTGGGAGAGGGTCACTCTCTTCCTCCTGTTCCCCATCTGTGGCCATGAGCAAGCTCATGTCCTCCCTGTCTACAAATGCTTTCAAGCGATTCACATGGATTACCCTGTGAGGGCTCCTGGGTGTTCCAAAGTCTACGAAGTAGGTGACTTCCCCTTTCTTCTCAATAATAGGATAGGGTCCACTCCATTTGTCTTGGAGTGCTGCTGGAGCCACTGGCTCCAGTACCCATACCTTCTGTCCTGGTTGGAACTCTACCAGCACAGCCTTTTGGTCATGCCAAGCTTTCTGCAATTCTTGGCTGGCCTCCAGGTTTTTGGATGCTCTTTCCATGTACTCAGCCATCCTGGAGCGGAGACCAAGTACATAGTCCACTATGTCTAGTTTGGGCTTTTTGAGAGGTAACTCCCATCCTTCCTTCACCAAACACAATGGACCTCTCACAGGGTGGCCAAACAAAAGTTCAAAAGGGCTGTAGCCAACCCCCTTCTGTGGGACCTCTCTGTAAGCAAAGAGCAGGCAGGGTAAAAGAATGTCCCATTTCCGCCTGAGCTTCTCTGGTAATCCTTTTATCATGCCTTTAAGGGTCTTGTTAAATCTCTCCACAAGCCCATTGCATTGTGGATGATATGGGGTGGTAAACTTATAGTTTACTCCACATTCCTTCCACATTGCTTTTAGATAACTGGACATAAAATTTGTCCCTCTATCTGATAGTACCTCCTTAGGAAAGCCCACTCTTGAGAAAACTGCAATGAGGGCTTTTGCCACCACAGGTGCTGTGGTGGTCCTTAGGGGAATAGCCTCTGGGAACCTGGTGGCATGATCCACTACCACCAGTATGAATCTGTTCCCAGATGCTGTTTGGGGGTCCATTGGACCCACAATATCAATTCCAACTCTCTCAAAGGGGACCCCCACCACAGGTAGTGGTATTAGGGGGGCCTTTGTTGTGCCACCTGACTTACCACTGGCTTGGCAAGTGACACAGGAGCGACAAAACTCCTTGACATCCTCTGACATGTGAGGCCAGTGAAAGTGTGGAACAAGCCTGTCCCACGTCTTGTTCTGGCCTAAGTGTCCTGCAAGGGGAATATCATGGGCCAAGGTAAGGAGGAATCCCCTAAACTGCAGAGGTATCACCAACCTCCTGGTCATGCCAGGCTTGGGGGCTCTAGCCTCTGAGTAAAGGAGTCCCTCATCCCAATACACAGTATGGGTACCTTGGGCATCCCCAGCAGCCTCAGCAGCAGCCTGCTGTCTGAGGGGTTCAAGGGAAGGGCAATCTAATTGAGCCTGCCTCAGGTCTGCCCTTGAGGGTCCCCCTGTCCCCAGAAACTCAACCTGGTCAGGTTCAAGCTCCTCAGAGACAGTCTCCTCTTGGACTGCAGAATCAGTTTCCTCTGAAACTTGATCCTCAACCTGGGGCAAGGTGGAAGGCGAGGCCTTTCCTCTCTTGCTCCTTCTCTTGGGTTGTGGCTGGTCTATTGTCTCAAGATCCACCACTGGTTCAGGAAGGCACTTCTTAGCCTGAGCCCTTGTCATGGCAAGGACATGCTCTGAAATCCCTAGCATTTCTGCATGAGTCCTGTACTCCACTTCTGACCATGCTGAGCTTTCAAGGTCATTGCCTAACAGACAGTCTACTGGTAGGTCTGCACTCACCACAACTTTCTTTAGGCCATCAACCCCTCCCCAGGAGAAGTTCACAACTGCCACACTATGGGAGGTAGTGGAGTTGCTTGCATTGGTTACTAGGTAGCTCTCTCCTAGTACAATCTGCCCAGGGTCCACAAAGCCAGGGGTCACCATGGTGACACTAGCACATGTGTCCCTGTAAGCTTGAGCCAGTTTCTCATTTATTAAGGGAGTCTGCCTGTATTTGCCCAGGTTAGTGGGGCTTACTGCAGTGGGCAACTCAATGTCCACATCATACAGGAGAACTGCCTGTGTAGGGACTCTGACTAGGCCAGATCCTACTTCAATACCCAGGGTCAACCCAGCTACACCCTTGGATTGTGTTCCACCACTGCTTACTGTACTTGGGGTTGCAGTTGCTTTAGGAGCTGTAGTGGTGGGAACTGGATTTGCCTTGGTGCACTCACTGCCCCAGTGTGAAACTGATTTGCAGGTATTGCACCAAGGTGTCTTTGGACCTTTGTTCTTCTTCTTCTTGTTACCGGTTTGGGAACCACCCTCCTTACTATTAGTTTGGGGGCCTGAAGACTTCTGGTCTTTTTCTTTATCTTTCTGATTCTGATTACCACCCTTCTGGTCTGTTTTCTTCTGGTCACCACCTTGGTTCTGGGGTTTCTGCTTAATCCTTGTTCTGACCCATTTGTCTGCCTTCTTTCCCAATTCTTGGGGAGAGGTCAGATCAGAGTCAATAAGGTATTGATGCAACAGCTGGTTTGTACAGTTATTAAGGATCTGTTCTCTCATCATAAGATTGTACAATCCTGTATAGTCTGAAACTTTACTTCCCTGCAACCAACCCTCCAAAGCCTTAGTGGCACACTCCACAAAATCAGTCCAGTCTTGAGTCTGTGCTTTCTGGGTGTCTCTGAACAACAACCTGTATTGCTCAGTGGTTAGGCCATACCCTTCAATGAGAGCACTCTTCAAAACAGAGTAGTTTTTGGCATCCTCAGGTCTAACTGTGAGGAGCCTGTCCCTCCCTTTCTCAGAAAAGGAGTACCACAAAATTGCAGCCCACTGATTCTCAGGAACCTGCTGTACCATGCAGGCTCTCTCAAGAGCAGTCATCCATTTGTGGATGTCATCCCCTTCTTTAAAGGGGGGCACAATTTTGGTCAGGTTTCTATTATCATAGGCCCTGTCTTTTTCTCTTGGAAAATTGCTGCCACCAGTGACATCTAAGCCACTTAATTTCTGCTCTCTTGCCAAGGCAAGTCTAGCTTGAGCCAAGGCTACCTCCTCCCTCTCTATCTGGAGTTTGACAGCCCTCATTCTGGCCCTATGCTCTAACTTTTGAGAAGCATTCATGCCTCTCTGTGATTCTCTGGAGGCACTAGAAAGATGAGAGTCCCCTGAGGGAGATCTCACTCTTCTGTTGCCTGGGGGAATCATATGTTGGGTTCTGGGGAGGTGCTGGCCCTCTCCATTCCCCAGTAGGTCCAAGTTGGCCTGGCTAAGCCTACCAACTGGAACCTGGCTACCCTGATCCTGTACTCCTAAGTCCTCAACATCTGAGTCCTCATCCAAGTCATCATCATCCTCCTCTTCAAGGGGATCAACTGCAGGGGGGTTCCCTCCAGTTCCTGTATCTAGGGAAGCTGCTTTTGCCTTCTCTAAGTCATCCTGTTCTAGGATTTCTACCAGGATTAGGCAGGTGGGGCTTCTGCCCCTTTTTAACCCTCTTGCTTTGCACAAGGCAATCAAGTCTCTGCGGGTTAGTTTGTCATATCCAAAAGTTGCCTGGGTAGGGTCAACTGTCACAGGACTAGACCCTGAGGCCTTTCCTGTGTCAGACATGGTTACTAGTGAGGTGTAAGTGGTGCACTTACCTACACTAAGTGTTTTCCTACTGGACCTTGCTAGTGAGTTGTAGTCAGGGGTGTGCTACTCCCTTCAACCTACAACTACTAAGTTCAGTAGAACTTAATATGCTAAGCTTTTGATTTTATATGTACCTAGAGGTACTTGATGTGATCTTTCAATTTGATATAAAGATTGCAATGGTAAAACAACAGCAAGCTCAAATCCCACCGCTGCCACCAATGTGAGAAGTTGGCCTGGTAGGGGATGTTTCCAATTCTGGAACCACCTACTACCTGACCAAACAATCCCCTTATGGTGTCTGGTTGTAAGTCAACCTTATTAGACAAGCTATCCTAGGGGTAGCATGGACTAAGCAGCCTAAAGGCTTAACTTAAGAGGTCGTGTTAAGCGAGCTGTTTTACCACATACAATCCTGTAATACCAAATGAAAGGACACCACACAAGTATATATTATAAAAATATATGTGTTTATTACTAAAAACAATCCCCAGTATTCTTTATGAATAAAGGGGCACAAGCGTTAAATCAAAAATCACTGTTTAAACATACAATTTGCACAATTATGGATGAGGGCGGGTGGCCACTCAAACCATATACTAAACAAGTGGTATAAGAAAGGCCACTCGAGCAGTGGTTAGGCCTAGGGCCTAGGGAATCGCTGGGAGCAGTCAGGACAAGCAATGCTGAAGTCGGGAATGGCCCTCGGGATTCGGGAGATGTGCGGAAAGCGCACGCATGCACCAATGTTAACCAATGGTGCGTAAAAGTCAAAGAGTTAAAGTTTAAGGACACTTCCGCTGAACCTAGAGGAACAAAACTTAACACACAGACCCTAGAGGTGTGCACCAGTGTGGGAACACCGGCGGAGCAAAGTTACCTCACCCACAGGAAGTGGGTGCACAGGGTCGAAGTGGCGTCGGGTTTTGACACGCAGGCTCTTGGTGCTTGAAGCTGAAAGGGCTGCAGGCAGGGTGAAGACGAAGTGTCCGGTGGAGTCCAAGGGTGGACTCAAGTTGTAGGGTACCTGAAAGCAGAGGGGACAGAGTCTGGGTCACTCAGCAGTGACCAGGGTGGAACCAGGACGGAACCAGGCAATGTCGGGCGCAATCAGGTGGTCTTTGAGGAGCTTCTCTCCGCTGTCACGTGGGCTATGGGGCATCTGCGACGTCCAGGAGCAGGTCACGATCTGTCCCACGCAGGCTCTCACCGTCGGTGCAGTCGGCTTCAAGTTTGGAGCAAACAAGCCTTGGTAAGAGCAATCCACGCAGGATCGGAAGATTGCTTCTCACTCGGACCAGGAAGGTCAGAGTCGGGGCTCCTTTTCAGGGGAGCTGGGGTGGATCTGGAGCAACCAGAATCACAAGTCTTTTTAGGTAGTTCGTCGGCACAGGGACCACAAGCCAGCTGGCAAGTGACCGGGCCAACGCGTTGAGCCAAATCGTGCCAAAGGGCCCCACGCAGCACTCGTCGAGTGTGGAGGGCTGAACTTCGGCTCAGGAGTAGCTCAGGGTGGGGGCTTCTCAAACCCCGGTGTACAGCTTCGAGGGTCACTCGTGGGCTGCACGGTCAGCGTCTCGTGGTCACTTCAAGATGGCGTGCCCCACGCTTCCGGTCGCCTCCACGGGTCTCAGCTTTGCAGGGACTGTGGATCGGGCTGTTAGAAGCTGGGCAGGCTTGATCTTGTCGATCTCAGTCGCTCGAGTTCCGGCGGGAACTGCAACTGAGTAGACGTCGAGGGCTGGATGGTGCCTGCTGCTGCAGGGTGGTCACTCCTTGACCACAAGGGAGATTCTTCGGGCTTCCACGTTGAGATGGAGGGCGAAGGGTCCAGAATATCGTTTCAAATGTTTCTTCCAGGAAATCTGATGTGCATTGGCACTGCTCCCACTCTTATTCGAATCTGGTGGGCGTGATTACCTGCTAGGTCCCCTCCTATGGGTGGGACCCAGGAAGTGGGTGGATACACCCCCTTCCTTTGATCCAGGCCGCCCTGGCACGAGGGCTGGAGTGCCCCAGAACCGGTTTGGCCGGATTATGCAAGGGGCAGCCTTGTGCGCCCCAGGCAGTGTCTGGTTTCTTTCAAACCTCCCTGCTACAATACACTATCTCCTGTCTGGAGGGCGGTGACACCCTCCTGTGACAGGAAACCCTTTGTCCAGGACCCCCTTGACTGAGTTTCGGTCAGCTCCAGGGGTCCAGACATTTGTCTGTGGCAGAGGCATCCATTTTGTGGATCTTAAGGCCTTTGGAGAAATCAACCGCATTAAAGTGAAGTAACATGTCTTACCCCTCTAGAGGGGTGGAATGCCATCCCCGTCGCCAGAACTGGCGAGGGGATGGTATTCCAAAGCGTATGACACCTTACACGACATGTTTTGATAAAGCCAAACCAAAGTTGCTAAATAACCGCGAGGATTATAAGGCACTTAATAGTATATGGTATGGCATTATCCTGAAGCAGCTTAGGGATTTGTTCCCGACGGCTGCAGACAGGCTCAGCTCATGCTAGAGCTCCATCTCACATAAAAACCATGCACCCAGCCTCCAGGATTGGTGAGGCCTGTCTATAGGAGTGGCTCACAGGTTTACATGTGTCCAGATATAGGTTTAGACATAGGTATACTATATCTAAGCAAGGGGTGTGTACACCACCTTACCCCGGCTGAGTGATCAGCCAGTTGTGTCAATTTAAGAACCAGCCAGGGGTGGCAAAAGATATGCTGCAGCCCCTGGTAGGCCTTAGTGGCTCCTGTGCCCTGTGCACCTATAGTGCATTCTACAGGGGCTGACAAGGAGTCCATTTCCAATTGGTATGTGCCTATAGCACATGTGTCATTAATTTAGTGAGAGAACAGCAGGCTGGGGGTCTGATCAGCAGGCCCACAGCCTCAGTAGTCGAAAACCAGTGAAGCAAAAAGCAAAAATTTGGGGTGACCATAGGATAGCAGACCCTACTCTCCTACAAGGGGGATCAACTGCAGGGGGGTTCCCTCCAGTTCCTGTATCTAGGGAAGCTGCTTTTGCCTTCTCTAAGCCATCCTGTTCTAGGATTTCTACCAGGATTAGGCAGGTGGGGCTTCTGCCCCTTTTTAACCCTCTTGCTTTGCACAAGGCAATCAAGTCTCTGCGGGTTAGTTTGTCATATCCAAAAGTTGCCTGGGTAGGGTCAACTGTCACAGGACTAGACCCTGAGGCCTTTCCTGTGTCAGACATGGTTACTAGTGAGGTGTAAGTGGTGCACTTACCTACACTAAGTGTTTTCCTACTGGACTGTAGGAAGGTGGCTACCTGACTATGGTTACCCCAGATTTTTTGCCTGTGTTTAGCTGGTTTTTTGACTTAGTTGACCTGGTTCCCTGCTAATCAGGGCCCCAGGCCATCTGCTCTCTCTGTAAAATGGATTCCATGTACCCTAGGTACATACCAATTGGAAATGGACTCCTTGTCAGCCCCTGTAGAATGCACTATAGGTGCACAGGGCACAGGAGCCACTAAGGCCTACCAGGGGCTGCAGCATATCTTTTGCCACCCCTGGCTGGTTCTTAAATTGACACAACTGGCTGATCACTCAGCTGGGGTAAGGTGGTGTACACACCCCTTGCTTAGATATAGTATACCTATGTCTAAACCTATATCTGGACACATGTAAACCTGTGAGCCACTCCTATAGAAAGGCCTCATCAATCCTGGAGGCAGGGTGCGTGGTTTTATGTGAGATGGAGCTCTAGCATGAGCTGAGCCTGTCTGCAGCCGTCGGGAACAAACCCCTAAGCTGTTTCAGGATAATGCCATACCATATACTATTAAGTGCCTTATAATCCTCGCGGTTATTTAGCAACTTTGGTTTGGCTTTATCAAAACATGTCGTGTAAGGTGTCATACGCTTTGGAATACCATCCCCTCGCCAGTTCTGGCGACGGGGATGGCATTCCACCCCTCTAGAGGGGTAAGACATGTTACTTCACTTTAATGCGGTTGATTTCTCCAAAGGCCTTAAGATCCACAAAATGGATGCCTCTGCCACAGACAAATGTCTGGACCCCTGGAGCTGACCGAAACTCAGTCAAGGGGGTCCTGGACAAAGGGTTTCCTGTCACAGGAGGGTGTCACCGCCCTCCAGACAGGAGATAGTGTATTGTAGCAGGGAGGTTTGAAAGAAACCAGACACTGCCTGGGGCGCACAAGGCTGCCCCTTGCATAATCCGGCCAAACCGGTTCTGGGGCACTCCAGCCCTCGTGCCAGGGTGGCCTGGATCAAAGGAAGGGGGTGTATCCACCCACTTCCTGGGTCCCACCCATAGGAGGGGACCTAGCAGGTAATCACGCCCACCAGATTCGAATAAGAGTGGGAGCAGTGCCAATGCACATCAGATTTCCTGGAAGAAACATTTGAAACGATATTCTGGACCCTTCGCCCTCCATCTCAACGTGGAAGCCCGAAGAATCTCCCTTGTGGTCAAGGAGTGACCACCCTGCAGCAGCAGGCACCATCCAGCCCTCGACGTCTACTTAGTTGCAGTTCCCGCCGGAACTCGAGCGACTGAGATCGACGAGATCAAGCCTGCCCAGCTTCTAACAGCCCGATCCACAGTCCCTGCAAAGCTGAGACCCGTGGAGGCGACCGGAAGCGTGGGGCACGCCATCTTGAAGTGACCACGAGACGCTGACCGTGCAGCCCACGAGTGACCCTCGAAGCTGTACTCCGGGGTTTGAGAAGCCCTCACCCTGAGCTACTCCTGAGCCGAAGTTCAGCCCTCCACACTCGACGAGTGCTGCGTGGGGCCCTTTGGCACGATTTGGCTCAACGCGTTGGCCCGGTCACTTGCCAGCTGGCTTGTGGTCCCTGTGCCGACGAACTACCTAAAAAGACTTGTGATTCTGGTTGCTCCAGATCCACACCAGCTCCCCTAAAAAGGAGCCCCGACTCTGACCTTCCTGGTCCGAGTGAGAAGCAATCTTCCGATCCTGCGTGGATTGCTCTTACCAAGGCTTGTTTGCTCCAAACTTGAAGCCGACTGCACCGACGGTGAGAGCCTGCGTGGGACAGATCGTGACCTGCTCCTGGACGTCGCAGATGCCCCAGAGCCCACGTGACAGCGGAGAGAAGCTCCTCGACGACCACCTGATTGCGCCCGACATTGCCTGGTTCCGTCCTGGTTCCACCCTGGTCACTGCTGAGTGACCCAGACTCTGTCCCCTCTGCTTTCAGGTACCCTACAACTTGAGTCCACCCTTGGACTCCACCGGACACTTCGTCTTCACCCTGCCTGCAGCCCTTTCAGCTTCAAGCACCAAGAGCCTGCGTGTCAAAACCCGACGCCACTTCGACCCTGTGCACCCACTTCCTGTGGGTGAGGTAACTTTGCTCCACCGGTGTTCCCACACTGGTGCACACCTCTAGGGTCTGTGTGTTAAGTTTTGTTCCTCTAGGTTCAGCGGAAGTGTCCTTAAACTTTAACTCTTTGACTTTTACGCACCATTGGTTAACATTGGTGCATGCGTGCGCTTTCCGCACATCTCCCGAATCCCGAGGGCCATTCCCGACTTCAGCATTGCTTGTCCTGACTGCTCCCAGCGATTCCCTAGGCCCTAGGCCTAACCACTGCTCGAGTGGCCTCTCTTATACCACTTGTTTAGTATATGGTTTGAGTGGCCACCCGCCCTCATCCATAATTGTGCAACTTGTATGTTTAAACAGTGCTTTTTGATTTAACGCTTGTGCCCCTTTATTCATAAAGAATACTGGGGATTGTTTTTAGTAATAAACACATATATTTTTATAATATATACTTGTGTGGTGTCCTTTCATTTGGTATTACAGGATTGGATGTGGTAAAACAGCTCGCTTAACACGACCTCTTAAGTTAAGCCTTTAGGCTGCTTAGTCCATGCTACCCCTAGGATAGCTTGTCTAATAAGGTTGACTTACAACCAGACACCATAAGGGGATTGTTTGGTCAGGTAGCAGGTGGTTCCAGAATTGGAAACATCCCCTACCAGGCCAACTTCTCACATGGACCTTGCTAGTGAGTTGTAGTCAGGGGTGTGCTACTCCCTTCAACCTACAACTACTAAGTTCAGTAGAACTTAATATGCTAAGCTTTTGATTTTATATGTACCTAGAGGTACTTGATGTGATCTTTCAATTTGATATAAAGATTGCAATGGTAAAACAACAGCAAGCTCAAATCCGCACCGCTGCTCACCAATGTGAGAAGTTGGCCTGGTAGGGGATGTTTCCAATTCTGGAACCACCTACTACCTGACCAAACAATCCCTTATGGTGTCTGGTTGTAAGTCAACCTTATTAGACAAGCTATCCTAGGGGTAGCATGGACTAAGCAGCCTAAAGGCTTAACTTAAGAGGTCGTGTTAAGCGAGCTGTTTTACCACATACAATCCTGTAATATCAAATGAAAGGACACCACACAAGTATATATTATAAAAATATATGTGTTTATTACTAAAAACAATCCCCAGTATTCTTTATGAATAAAGGGGCACAAGCGTTAAATCAAAAAGCACTGTTTAAACATACAAGTTGCACAATTATGGATGAGGGCGGGTGGCCACTCAAACCATATACTAAACAAGTGGTATAAGAGAGGCCACTCGAACAGTGGTTAGGCCTAGGGCCTAGGGAATCGCTGGGAGCAGTCAGGACAAGCAATGCTGAAGTCGGGAATGGCCCTCGGGATTCGGGAGATGTGCGGAAAGCGCACGCATGCACCAATGTTAACCAATGGTGCGTAAAAGTCACAGAGTTAAAGTTTAAGGACACTTCCGCTGAACCTAGAGGAACAAAACTTAACACACAGACCCTAGAGGTGTGCACCAGTGTGGGAACACCGGCGGACCAAAGTTACCTCACCCACAGGAAGTGGGTGCACAGGGTCGAAGAGGCGTCGGGTTTTGACACGCAGGTTCTTGGCGCTTGAAGCTGAAGACGCTGCAGGCGATGTGAAGGAGAAGTGTCCGGTGGATCCAAGGGTGGATCTGAAGTGGTGAAGACCTGAAAGCAGAGGGGACAGTGTTCAAAGTCACTGGCCAGTGACCACCGTGGAACCAGATTGGAACCAGGCAAAGTCGGGTGCAAACAGGTGATGAGGTGTTGCTTCTCTCTGCAGCCACGTGGACACGAAGAGATCAAGGACGTCTAGGAGTCGATCACGAGCTGTCCCTCGAAGGCTCTAGCTGATGGCGGTGTCGGCAACTCGATTGAAGCAAACAAGCCTTGGCTAATGCAAGCCACGGGGAAAGTGAAAAAGGCTTATTACTCGTACCAGCAAGGTCAGAGCGGGTACTCCTTTCTACAGGAGCGAGGGCAGGTCTGGAGCAACCAGACCCACAGTGTAAATCGTAGGTTTCGTCGCCAAGATGGCCACTGACCACGTGACAAGCGGCCGGGATGGCAAGTCGAGTGGCACAAAGCAAAAGGGCCCCACGCAGATCGTAGAGATGCTGGAGGGCTGATCCTTGGTGCAAATGCTGTTCGATTGTGGGGCTTCTTTAACCCCAAAGCACAGAGTCAAGGATGTCTCGGGTGCTGCACAGTCAGCGTCTCGGGGGTCTTTCAAGATGTCCGCTCCCACGTCTCTCGGTGCCTCCACGGGTCCCTTCTTTGCAGGGACTGTGGATCGGGCTGGGAGAAGTCTGGGAAGCTGAGTCTTGTCTGGCTCTGCACTCAGGCTCCGGCGGGAGATGGCGGCAAAGCAGACATCGAGGTGCTGGGTGGTGCCTGTGTTCACAGGGTGGCCCCTCCTAGGCCACAAGGGAGATGCTCTTCAGTCTTCTATCATCAGAATGTCGAAGTCCAGTCGTCTTCTTAGTTTAAAGGTGATTTCAGGATGATCTGATGTGCATTGGCACTGCTCCCACTCTTATTCGAATCTGGTGGGCGTGATTACCTGCTAGGTCCCCTCCTATGGGTGGGACCCAGGAAGTGGGTGGATACACCCCCTTCCTTTGATCCAGGCCGCCCTGGCACGAGGGCTGGAGTGCCCCAGAACCGGTTTGGCCGGATTATGCAAGGGGCAGCCTTGTGCGCCCCAGGCAGTGTCTGGTTTCTTTCAAACCTCCCTGCTACAATACACTATCTCCTGTCTGGAGGGCGGTGACACCCTCCTGTGACAGGAAACCCTTTGTCCAGGACCCCCTTGACTGAGTTTCGGTCAGCTCCAGGGGTCCAGACATTTGTCTGTGGCAGAGGCATCCATTTTGTGGATCTTAAGGCCTTTGGAGAAATCAACCGTATTAAAGTGAAGTAACATGTCTTACCCCTCTAGAGGGGTGGAATGCCATCCCCGTCGCCAGAACTGGCGAGGGGATGGTATTCCAAAGCGTATGACACCTTACACGACATGTTTTGATAAAGCCAAACCAAAGTTGCTAAATAACCGCGAGGATTATAAGGCACTTAATAGTATATGGTATGGCATTATCCTGAAACAGCTTAGGGATTTGTTCCCGACGGCTGCAGACAGGCTCAGCTCATGCTAGAGCTCCATCTCACATAAAACCATGCACCCAGCCTCCAGGATTGGTGAGGCCCGACTATAGGAGTGGCTCACAGGTTTACATGTGTCCAGATATAGGTTTAGACATAGGTATACTATATGTAAGCAAGGGGTGTGTACACCACCTTACCCCAGCTGAGTGATCAGCCAGTTGTGTCAATTTAAGAACCAGCCAGGGGTGGCAAAAGATATGCTGCAGCCCCTGGTAGGCCTTAGTGGCCCCTATGCCCTGTGCACCTATAGTGCATTCTACAGGGGCTGACAAGGAGTCCATTTCCAATTGGTATGTACCTAGGGTACATGGAATCCATTTTACAGAGAGAGCAGATGGCCTGGGGCCCTGATTAGCAGGGAACCAGGTCAACTAAGTCAAAAAACCAGCTAAACACAGGCAAAAAATCTGGGGTAACCATAGTCAGGTAGCCACCTTCCTACACCCAAGTACAGTAAGCAGTGGTGGAACACAGTCCAAGGGTGTAGCTGGGTTGACCCTGGGTATTGAAGTAGGATCTGGCCTAGTCAGAATCCCTACACAGGCAGTTCTCCTGTATGATGTGGACATTGAGTTGCCCACTGCAGTAAGCCCCAGTAACCTGGGCAAATACAGACAGACTCCCTTAATTAATGAGAAACTGGCTCAAGCTTACAGGGACACATGTGCCAGTGTCACAATGGTGACACCTGACTTTGTGGACCCTGGACAGATTGTACTAGGTGAGAGCTACCTAGTAACCAATGCAAGCAACTCCACTACTTCCCATAGTGTGGCAGTTGTGAACTTCTCCTGGGGAGGGGTTGATGGCCTAAAGAAGGTTGTGGTGAGTGCAGACCTACCAGTAGACTGTCTGTTAGGAAATGACCTTGAAAGCTCAGCATGGTCAGAAGTGGAGTACAGGACTCATGCAGAAATGCTAGGGTTTTCAGAGCATGTCCTTGCCATGACAAGGGCTCAGGCTAAGAAGTGCCTTCCTGAACCAGTGGTGGATCTTGAAACAATAGACCAGCCACAACCCAAGAGAAGGAGCAAGAGAGGAAAGGCTCAGCCTTCCACCTTGCCCCAGGTTGAGGATCAGGTTTCAGAGGAAACTGATTCTGCAGTCCAAGAGGAGACTGTCTCTGAGGAGCTTGAACCTGACCAGGTTGAGTTTCTGGGGACAGGGGGACCCTCAAGGGCAGACCTGAGGCAGGCTCAATTAGATTGCCCTTCCCTTGAACCCCTCAGACAGCAGGCTGCTGCTGAGGCTGCTGGGGATGCCCAAGGTACCCATACTGTGTATTGGGATGATGGACTCCTTTACTCAGAGGCTAGAGCCCCCAAGCCTGGCATGACCAGGAGGTTGGTTATACCTCTGCAGTTTAGGGGGTTCCTCCTTACCTTGGCCCATGATATTCCCCTTGCAGGACACTTAGGCCAGAACAAGACGTGGGACAGGCTTGTTTCACACTTTCACTGGCCTCACATGTCAGAGGATGTCAAGGAGTTTTGTCGCTCCTGTGTCACTTGCCAAGCCAGTGGTAAGTCAGGTGGCACAACAAAGGCCCCCCTAATACCACTACCTGTGGTGGGAGTTCCCTTTGAAAGAGTTGGAATTGATATTGTGGGTCCAATGGACCCCCAAACAGCATCTGGGAACAGATTCATACTGGTGGTAGTGGATCATGCCACCAGGTATCCAGAGGCTATTCCCCTAAGGACCACCACAGCCCCTGTGGTGGCAAAGGCCCTCATTGCAGTTTTCTCAAGAGTGGGCTTTCCTAAGGAGGTACTATCAGATAGAGGCACGAATTTTATGTCTAGCTATCTGAAAGCAATGTGGAAGGAATGTGGAGTAAACTATAAGTTTACCACCCCATATCATCCACAATGCAATGGGCTTGTGGAGAGATTTAACAAGACCCTAAAAGGCATGATAAAAGGATTACCAGAGAAGCTCAGGCGGAAATGGGACATTCTTTTACCCTGCCTGCTCTTTGCTTACAGAGAGGTCCCACAGAAGGGGGTTGGCTACAGCCCTTTTGAACTTGTTGAACCTGTTTACAGACATGACAATAAGGCTTTTTCTCTGTTGAAGAAGTGTCTTGGGACCCACCCCCATTCTTGGAGTTTTGGGGCCCTGTGGAAGTCTTTTCTTTATTTTTATCCCCACCCTTATCTTGAGGCTTGGTAGACTCCTTCTTCTGGTTACTGTCCTGATTCTTATGCCTAATCCTGGTTCTGACCCACTTGTCTGCCTTCTTTCCCAATTCTTGGGGAGAGGTCAGATCAGAGTCCACCAGGTGCTGGTGTAAGAGCTGGTTCTGACAATTACTTAGGATCTGCTCCCTCATAATCAAATTATACAATCCTGTAAAGTCATGTTCTTTGCTGCCATGTAGCCAACCCTCCAGAGCCTTAGTTGCACAATCAACAAAATCAGTCCAGTCCTGAGTCTGTGTCTTCTGGGTGTCTCTGAACTTCAACCTGTACTGTTCAGTGGTTAAGCCAAACCCATCTATTAGGACACTCTTCAGGACTGTGAGAAGTTGGCCTGATAGGTGATGTTTCCAATTCTGGAACCACCGGTTATCAGACCAAACAATCCCTTATGGTGTCTGGTTGCAAGTCAACCTTATTAGACAAGCTATCCTAGGGGTAGCATGGACTAAGCAGCCTAAAGGCTTAACTTAAGAGGTCGTGTTAAGTGAGCTGTTTTACCACATACAATCCTGTAATATCAAATGAAAGGACACCACACAAGTATATATTATAAAAATATATGTATTTATTACTAAAAACAATCCCCAGTATTCTTTATGAATAAAGGGGCACAAGCGTTAAATCAAAAGCACAGTTTAAACATACAAAGTTGACAATTATGGATGAGGGCGGGGGGCCACTCAAACCATATACTAAACAAGTGGTATAAGAGATACCAATCGAACAGTGGTTAGGCCTAGGGCCTAGGGAATCGCTGGGAGCAGTCGGGACAAGCAGTGCTGAAGTCGGGAAAAGCCCGCGGGATTCGGGTGCAGTGCGGAAAGCGCACGCATGCACCAATGTTAACCAATGGTGCGTAAAAGTTGTAGAGTTAAAGTTTAAGGACACTTCCGCTGAACCTAGAGGAACAAAACTTAAGACACAGACCCTAGAGATGTGTACCAGTGTGGGAACACCGGCGGAGCAAAGTTACCTCACCCACAGGAAGCGGGTGCACAGGGTCGAAGTTGAGTCGGGTTTCGTCACGCAGGCTCTTGGTGCTTGAAGCTGAAAGGGCTGCAGGCGGGGTGAAAGAGAAGTGTCCGGTGGAGTCCAAGGGTGGACTCGAGTCGAAAAGTACCTGAAAGCAGAGGGGACAGAGTCTGGGTCACTCAGCAGTGACCAGGGTGGAACCAGGACGGAACCAGGCAATGTTGGGCGCAATCAGGTGGTCGTCGAGGAGCTTCTCTCCGCTGTCACGTGGGCTCTGGGGCATCTGCGACGTCCAGGAGCGGGTCACGATCTGTCCCACGAGGGCTCTCACCGTCGGCGTAGTCAGCTTCAAGTTTGGAGCAAACAACACTTGGCAAGAGCAATCCACGCGGAACCGGGAGATTGCTTCTCACTCGAACCAGGAGGGTCAGAGTGGGGGCTCCTTTTCAGGGGAGCTGGTGCAGATCTGGAGCAACCAGAGTTGCAGGTCGAATTTCAAAGTTCGTCGGTACAGGGGCCACTAGCTGGCTGGCAAGTGACCGGGCCAACGTGTTGAGCCAAATGGAGCAGAAGGGCCCCACGCAGCACTCGTCGAGTGTGGAGGGCTGAACTTCGGTGCAAGAGTGGCTCAGGGTTGGGGCTTCTCAAACCCCGGTGTACAGCTTCGAGGGTCACTCGTGGGCTGCACGGTCAGCGTCTTGTGGTCAATTCAAGATGGCATGCCCCACGCTTCTGGTCGCCTCCACGGGTCTCAGCTCTGCAGGGACTGTGGATCGGGCTGTTGGAAGGCAGGCAAGCTTGATCTCGTCGATCTCTGTCGCTTGAGTTCCGGCAGCAACTGCGACAAAGCAGACGTCGATGGCTGGATGGTGCCTGTTTGCACAGGGTGGTCACTCCTTGACCACAAGGGAGATTCTTCAGTCTTCTACGTTGAGTAGGATGTCGAAGGGTCCAGAGTTTCGTTTCTTATGTTTCATCAGGAAATCTGAAGTGCATTGGCACTGCTCCCAGTCTTATACTAATTTTGGGGGCTGGATTACCTGCTAGGTCCCCTCCTATGGGTGGGACCCAGGAAGTGGGTGGATACACCCCCTTCCTTTGATCCAGGCCGCCCTGGCATGAGGGCTGGAGTGCCCCAGAACCGGTTTGGCCTGATTATACAAGGGGCAGCCTTGTGCGCCCCAGGCAGTGTCTGGTTTCTTTCAGACCTCCCTGCTACAATCCACTATCTCCTGTCTGGAGGGTGGTAACACCCCCCTGCGACAGGAAACCCTTTGTCCAGGCCCCATTTGGCTGAGTTTCGGTCAGCTTCAGGGGGTCAGACTCTTGTCTGTGGCAGAGGCATCCATTTTGTGGATCTAAGGTCCTTTTAGAAATTAACCGCATTTAAGTAAAGTAACATGTCTTACCCCTCTAGAGGGGTGGAATGCTATCCCCATCGCCAGAACTGGCGAGGGGATAGTATTCCAAATCGTATTACACCTTACACGACATGTTTTGATAAAGCCAAACCAGAGTTGCTATATAACCGCAAGGATTATAATGCACTTAAGAGTATATGGTATGGCATTATCCTGAAACAGCTTAGGGAGTTGTTCCCGACAGCTGCAGACAGGCTCAGCTCATGCTAGAGCTCCATCTCACATTAAACCACGCACTCTGCCTCCAGGATTGATGAGGCCTTCCATAGGAGTGGCTCACAGGTTTATATGTGTCCAGATATAGGTTTAGATATAGGTATACTATATCTAAGTAAGGGGTGATTACACCACCTTACCCCAGCTGAGTGATCAGCCAGTTGTGTCAATTTAAGAACCAGCCAGGGGTGGCAAAATATATGCTGCAGCCCCTGGTAGGCCTTGGTGGCCCCTATGCCCTGGGCACCTATAGTGCATTATACAGGGGCTGACAAGGAGTCCATTTCCAATTGTGGTATGTACCTAGGGTACATGGAATCCATTTTACAGAGAGAGCAGATGGCCTGGGGCCCTGATTAGCAGGGAACCAGGTCAACTAAGTCAAAAAACCAGCTAAACACAGGCAAAAAATCTGGGGTAACCATAGTCAGGTAGCCACCTTCCTACAAGGACTTTGTAATTGTTTGCATCCTCATGTCT
The DNA here is from genome assembly GCF_964261635.1 of Lissotriton helveticus. Lineage (NCBI taxonomy): Eukaryota > Metazoa > Chordata > Amphibia > Caudata > Salamandridae > Lissotriton > Lissotriton helveticus. Next base: position 4,157,532 of record NW_027611692.1, on the reverse strand, counting down.
AACAGTGAGGAGCTTATCTCTCCCTTTCTCTGAAAAGGAGTACCATAAGATTGCTGCCCACTGTTCCTCAGGAACCTGCTGTACCATGCAGGCTCTCTCAAGAGCAGTTATCCACTTGTGGATGTCATCCCCTTCCTTGTAGGGGGGCACAATCTTTGTCAGGTTTCTACTATCATAGGACCTGGGTTTCTCTTTAGGAATATTGCTGCCACCAGTGGCATCTAAGCCACACAATTTTTGCTCTCTTGCCAAGGCAAGTCTAGCTTGAGCCAAGGCTACCTCCTCCCTCTCTATTTGGAGTTTGACAGCCCTCATTCTGGACCTATGCTCTATCTTCTGAGAGGCAGTCATACCTCTCTGAGATTCTCTTGAGGCACTAGAAATATGAGAGTCCCCTGAGGGAGATCTCACTCTTCTGTTGCCTGGGAGAATGATATGGTGGGATCTGGGGAGTTGCTGGCCCTCTCCATTTCCCAGTAGGTCTAAGTTGGCCTGGTTAAGCCTGGCAACTAGGACCTGGCTACCCCTCTGATCCTGATCTTCTGGGTCCTCTACATCTGAGTCCTCCTCCTCCTCTTCTTCCTCCTCTTCTCCTTCCTCTGGAGGGGTATCAGTTACAGGGGGGTTCACTCCATCTCCTGACTCTAAGGGAACTTCATTCGCCTTCTCTAAGTCATCCTGTTCTAGAATGGCTATCAGGATAGGACATGTGGGACTTCTGCCCCTTTTTAACCCTCTTGATATGCACAAGGCAATCAAGTCCTTTCGGGTTAATTTGTCATAGCTGGAAGTTGCCTTGGTAAGGTCAACTGTCACAGGAGCAGACCCTGAGGCTTTTCCTGTGTCAGACATGACTACTAGTGAGGTGTAAGTGGTGCACTTACCTACACTAAGTGTTTTCCTACTGTACCTTGCTAGTGAGTTGTAGTCAGGGTGTGCTAATCCCTTTAATCTACAACTACTAAGTTCAGTAGAACTTAAATATGCTAAGCTTTTGATTTATATGTACCTTGAGGTACTTGATGTGATCTTTCAATTTGATAAAAGATTGCAATGGTAAAACAACAGCAAGCTCAAATCCCACCGCTGCCACCAATGTGAGAAGTTGGCCTGATAGGTGATGTTTCCAATTCTGGAACCACCGGTTATCAGACCAAACAATCCCTTATGGTGTCTGGTTGTAAGTCAACCTTGTTAGACAAGCTATCCTAGGGGTAGCATGGACTAAGCAGCCTAAAGGCTTAACTTAAGAGGTCGTGTTAAGCGAGCTGTTTTACCACATACAATCCTGTAATATCAAATGAAAGGACACCACACAAGTATATATTATAAAAATATATGTATTTATTACTAAAAACAATCCCCAGTATTCTTTATGAATAAAGGGGCACAAGCGTTAAATCAAAAGCACAGTTTAAACATACAAAGTTGCACAATTATGGATGAGGGCGGGGGGCCACTCTAACCATATACTAAACAAGTGGTATAAGAGATACCAATCGAACAGTGGTTAGGCCTAGGGCCTAGGGAATCGCTGGGAGCAGTCGAGACAAGCAATGCTGAAGTCGGGAGAGGCCCACGGGATTCGGGAGCAGTGCGGAAAGCGCACGCGTGCACCAATGTTAACCAATGGTGCGTAAAAGTTGTAAAGTTAAAGTTTAAGGACACTTCCGCTGAACCTAGAGGAACAAAACTTAAGACACAGACCCTAGAGATGTGTACCAGTGTGGGAACACCGGCGGAGCAAAGTTACCTCACCCACAGGAAGCGGGTGCACAGGGTCGAAGTTGAGTCGGGTTTCGTCACGCAGGCTCTTGGTGCTTGGAGCTGAAAGGGCTGCAGGCGGGGTGAAAGAGGAGTGTCCGGTGGAGTCCAAGGGTGTCCTCGAGTCGAAAAGTACCTGAAAGCAGAGGGGACAGAGTCTGGGTCACTCAGCAGTGACCAGGGTGGAACCAGGACGGAACCAGGCAATGTCGGGCGCAATCAGGTGGTCGTTGAGGAGCTTCTCTCCGCTGTCACGTGGGCTCTGGGGCATCTGCGACGTCCAGGAGCGGGTCACGATCTGTCCCACAAGGGCTCTCACCGTCGGCGCAGTCGGCTTCAAGTTTGGAGCAAACAACACTTGGCAAGAGCAATCCATGCAGAACCGGGAGATTGCTTCTCACTCGAACCAGGAGGGTCAGAGTGAGGGCTCCTTTTCAGGGGAGCTGGTGCAGATCTGGAGCAACCAGATTTGCAGGTCGAATTTCAAAGTTCGTCGGTACAGGGGCCACTAGCCGGCTGGCAAGTGACCGGGCCAACGCGTTGAGCCAAATGGAGCAGAAGGGCCCCACGCAGCACTCGTCGAGTGTGGAGGGCTGAACTTCAGTGCAAGAGTGGCTCAGGGTTGGGGCTTCTCAAACCCCGGTGTACAGCTTCGAGGGTCACTCACGGGCTGCACGGTCAGCGTCTCGTGGTCAATTAAAGATGGCGTGCCCCACGCTTCCGGTCGCCTCCACGGGTCTCTGCTCTGCAGGGACTGTGGATCGGGCTGTTGGAAGGCAGGCAAGCTTGATCTCGTCGATCTCTGTCGCTCAGGTTCCGGCGGGAACTGCGACAAAGCAGATGTCGATGGCTGGATGGTGCCTGTTTGCACAGGGTGGTCACTCCTTGACCACAAGGGAGATTCTTCAGTCTTCTACGTTGAGTAGGATGTCGAAGGGTCCAGAGTTTCGTTTCTTATGTTTCATCAGGAAATCTAAAGTGCATTGGCACTGCTCCCAGTCTTATACTAATTTGGGGGGCTGGATTACCTGCTAGGTCCCCTCCTATGGGTGGGACCCAGGAAGTGGGTGGATACACCCCCTTCCTTTGATCCAGGCCGCCCTGGCACGAGGGCTGGAGTGCCCCAGAACTGGTTTGACCGGATTATGCAAGGGGCAGCCTTGTGCGCCCCAAGCAGTGTCTGGTTTCTTTCAAACCTCCCTGCTACAATCCACTATCTCCTGTCTGGAGGGTGGTAACACCCCCCTGCGACAGGAAACCCTTTGTCCAGGCCCCATTTGGCTGAGTTTCGGTCAGCTGCAGGGGGTCAGACTCTTGTCTGTGGCAGAGGCATCCATTTTGTGGATCTAAGGTCCTTTTAGAAATTAACCGCATTTAAGTAAAGTAACATGTCTTACCCCTCTAGAGGGGTGGAATGCTATCCCCGTCGCCAGAACACCTTACACAACATGTTTTGATAAAGCCAAACCAGAGTTGCTATATAACCGCGAGGATTATAAGGCACTTAAGAGTATATGGTATGGCATTATCCTGAAACATCTTAGGGAGTTGTTCCCGACAGCTGCAGACAGGCTCAGCTCATGCTAGAGCTCCATCTCACATTAAACCATGCACTCTGCCTCCAGGATTGATGAGGCCTTCCATAGGAGTGGCTCACAGGTTTATATGTGTCCAGATATAGGTTTAGATATAGGTATACTATATCTAAGTAAGGGGTGATTACACCACCTTACCCCAGCTGAGTGATCAGCCAGTTGTGTAAATTTAAGAACCAGCCAGGGGTGGCAAAAGATATGCTGCAGCCCCTGGTAGGCCTTGGTGGCTCCTATGCCCTGGGCACCTATAGTGCATTATACAGGGGCTGACAAGGAGTCCATTTTCAATTGTGGTATGTACCTAGGGTACATGGAATCCATTTTACAGAGAGAGCAGATGGCCTGGGGCCCTGATTAGCAGGGAACCAGGTCAACTAAGTCAAAAAACCAGCTAAACACAGGCAACAAATCTGGGGTAACCATAGTCAGGTAGCCACCTTCCTACAGTGTCTAGTGGGGAAGTACCACTTCTAGACATGGCTGTACGTGTGCTGTTATGTTATGTTATGTTGTTATGTTAAGTAGCTTTTATATAGCGTACGGCTACATCCAGCAATTTGGCCGCAACAGGGTCGTCCGCCGTGTCAAGGTGGAAGTTGAAATCACCGGCCACAACACAATGCTGTGTGGTCAGCGCCAGCTCAGAGACGGCTGTCTGCAGATCCTCCAAAAAGGAACCCACCGGGCCTGGTGGTCTATAAACCAACAACCCCTTCAAGGCCTGACCTGGGGACAGTCTGAGCGTGAAGGCGAGCGACTCGGCATTCCCAATGGAGTTCAGGGGAAGCACCGAGCAGGAGACGCTCTTTTTCACCACAACCGCCACTCCCCCTCCCCTGCCCTTAACTCTGTCCTGCCGGAAGATATTGTACGCAGGAGGAATGGCTGAGAAGACATCCGGATTGGAAGCCTCTCCCAGCCAAGTTTCGGTCAGTAGCAAGCACAGGGGATTTTCCCTGACCAGAAGATCGTAAATGTGCAGGGCGTGGCGCCCTACCGACCTCGTGTTCAGCAGCAGGCAAAGATGCTTCACGCCAGCTGTTGCCGGGTGAGGAACCGTAGCACAAATCCAGGAAGGCGTCCAACCACAGCCCGGACAGCGTCATTTGCCCCTAAACCGCCCCGGGAAAATGGAGCGGCAAGAGCTAGAATGGCCCCGCATGTCCCGCAATGACGCAGAGGAATAGCAAATCATCTCAGCCAGAGTATTGCCGGACCGGGGTCCCCCGCCGCCCCGACGCCTCCGGGACGCTGACGGGCGCAGACGGGCAGGACTCCGGCACGACTCAGGCTAAGCGAGGGCGTCCACCTGCGCGTCACGCTGCGCGTGAGGGAGCGACTTTAAGTAGGCGCTCCAATCAAGCCTGAGCGTGCGAGTCCGCTCCAAGATGGCGGCCGCCGCTGGCTGAAGTAGCCCAAACAAAGATGGCGCCCAAAATGACCCCCAGGACCCGGACCCACCAAAGTGGTGGTGCTTGGCAGGCAGAAAATGCCGTTTTTAAGGTGCAGGTAAGGGGAGAAGGGGGCGCTGGCAGCAAGCAGGCAGGCTAAAATCAGGGAAGAATGAAACAGAAAAACGAACCCAAATGCAAAACAGGATGTTTTAAAAAGTACTCGGCGCTAGTAGCAGCGCGAGCGCGGCGAAGTGGTAGATGGTCTAACCAGCACCATGCTAGAGCCTGCCTTAAGTAGGCGCTCCAATCAAGCCTGAGCGTGCGAGTCCGCTCCAAGATGGCGGCCGCCGCTGGCTGAAGTAGCCCAAACAAAGATGGCGCCCAAAATGACCCCCAGGACCCGGACCCACCAAAGTGGTGGTGCTTAACAGGCAGAAAATGCCGTTTTTAAGGTGCAGGTAAGGGGAGAAGGGGGCGCTGGCAGCAAGCAGGCAGGCTAAAATCAGGGAAGAATGAAACAGAAAAACGAACCCAAAAGCAAAACAGGAAGTTTTAAAAAGTACTCGCCGCTAGTAGCAGCGCGAGCGCGGCGAAGTGGTAGATGGTCTAACCAGCACCACGCTAGAGCCCGCCTTAAGTAGGCGCTCCAATCAAGCCTGAGCGTGCGAGTCCGCTCCAAGATGGCGGCCGCCGCTGGCTGAAGTAGCCCAAACAAATATGGCGCCCAAAATGACCCCCAGGACCCGGACCCACCAAAGTGGTGGTGCTTGGCAGGCAGAAAATGCCGTTTTTAAGGTGCAGGTAAGGGGAGAAGGGGGCGCTGGCAGCAAGCAGGCAGGCTAAAATCAGGGAAGAATGAAACAGAAAAACGAACCCAAATGCAAAACAGGAAGTTTTAAAAAGTACTCGGCGCTAGTAGCAGCGCGAGCGCGGCGAAGTGGTAGATGGTCTAACCAGCACCATGCTAGAGCCCGCCTTCAGTAGGCGCTCCAATCAAGCCTGAGCGTGCGAGTCCGCTCCAAGATGGCGGCCGCCGCTGGCTGAAGTAGCCCAAACAAAGATGGCGCCCAAAATGACCCCCAGGACCCGGACCCACCAAAGTGGTGGTGCTTGGCAGGCAGAAAATGCCGTTTTTAAGGTGCAGGTAAGGGGAGAAGGGGGCGCTGGCAGCAAGCAGGCAGGCTAAAATCAGGGAAGAATGAAACAGAAAAACGAACCCAAATGCAAAACAGGAAGTTTTAAAAAGTACTCGGCGCTAGTAGCAGCGCTAGTAGCAGCGCCAGCGCGGCGAAGTGGTAGATGGCTGTGAGGGTGCTGGTGTGTGATTGGCTGGAGTTGGCTGGGATACCAGGATCCAGGATGTCTGGATGGGTCTGCCCAGTGGTGAGTGCTCAGATCAGCATGCTGATGTGAGGGGAGGGCTGCACCTGGTTCCTGATGGGGCTGGGCTTTCCCCACACATTGCTGGCCCCGCCCCCTGTGGTGCGTCTAACGACCCTAGCCCTGCCAGTGAATAGAGTGAGGTGATGAGCACATCAAGGGTGCTCCAAAACCAGCTGTGACTGTTTTCTCCCCCTACAGACAAAGGAATGTGGTGCATAAAAATGGGGCTGTGTCGCCACACAAACTGTTCTCTGCCAGGATCCTGCCTGAGGGGGCTGCTGCTGTTGCTGGGGCCAGGAAGACCGCCACTTGGATTATCTCCCTGCCTGGAGACCCAGTGAGCTGGCTCTGGGCCCAGCCTTGCCCCCTGCCTGCTTTAAGGAACTATGCTGTGCCCCTAGCGCTTGGGAGCGCTGTGCCTGCACCCCTAGCGCTGAGAGCGCTGCGAATCGTCTTTGAGCGCTGGGAGCGCTTTACTTTCCCTTTTCGTGGCTGCCCACGCCACTTTTTGCCGATTTGACAGTCCCCTGGCAGGTGTCCACCCTGCCAAGGACCTTGTGCTTTACCCTGTCACGAGCGCTTTGGGAGCGCTTTATTGAGCTTAAGGCCGGTGCCCACCCGGCATTGCCCTGTGAAGTTTTCCCCGTCGCCGCCCGGCCGTACAGGAAGTCAGGCAGGCCGTGACCTCATTCCCCAGGCCGCGCTCTGATTGGCTGCCAGCCCGGGACAGGAAGGAGGGAGCCGGAAGCTACCGGGAGCCGACCCTGGGATCCGGTGCACTCACCCAGGAGAGAGAGAAGCCTTCTGTCCAGCATCGGGGCAACCGTGGTGTGGGGAGAGCCCCGCAGCTGCCGAGGAAGAGAAGGAGCCTGGAGACCCTGGGAGCGCCCACCAGAAACCGGGTAAGTGGGGCTCGGTGTTCCCGACTAGGGAGGAGGGCGTCGGGGCACATTGCCGGCGCCCGCCCTCCCCTCCAGTACCAGGGCTTTGTTGTCAAAGAGCCTGAGAGGCCCCGGGGGGGCCTCCCTGCAGATTTGAGCCCCGGGCGGGCTCCTACGTTACTGGGGCATTTCTTCAGGGCCGCGAGAGGCTCTGGGTGGCATCATTTCCTTTCGAGTCCCCCGAAGAGGGACTCCAACGCCCAGAGCCATTTGTTCTCTTGAGTCCCGGAGGGACTCCAACGGCCGTATTTTGTGTATGAGCCTGAAAGGCTCAAGGGGGCATTTTGATTTACTGAGAGCCCACGAGGGGCTCAGGCGCCACAACTATCTTTGAGAGCCCAGAGATTCTCAGGGGCCATTTGTTTATTCAGAGCCCAGCGAGGCTCCAAAAAGGGGACAGTCATTTCTACAGAGCCTGTGACACTCAGTAACACCAGCAAGTAGCAAACACAGTAAAACATTTTGGCCTGTATCTTTCCGCCGTCTTTGTAAGCCTGTGACACTGTGAGTTTCAGGAATTCCACAAGCAGCACTATAGGTGGACTCACTACTAGTACATACATAGTCAGATAGTACTAAAAAATGCCTTTTTACTTTTTTCTCTTGTTTTGCAAAAGAAATTACTGGTACGTGAACTTGTGGTAGCCGCCATAATGGCAGCTCACTCAGCTTTAACCCAAGAAATACAGACACAGGCCATGATGATGCAGACTCGCAGTACTTTAAGCAGTACATGCAGGTGGGAATAGGAATGTCTTACTTTTCTATAGGGGTGGCACTGCCACTGGCCATACTTCATCCACTCAGCGTCTGCGCTACTACATCATACACCTCTGCTATCGACGAGGAGGATAAAGAAGATAACATCCAGGCTTACAAAGTACGTCTATGATTCTTCTTAATGTCTCAAATGTACCAAAATTTATTTTTGTTAACAACCAACTTACACCCTTTTCATTATATTTTGGAAACCGCTGTATTCTTTCTTATGTTGAATTGCATTCAACAAAACCATTTTTTACAGTCATAAATAAATATTAAGACTCGCTCGTCCTTCGTTTCACTCTTCTTTAGCTTTTCGTTCTTCACATCCCTAAACTACATCTGATCTGATATGACTTGGCTTTAAAATAAAAATTGGCCAGCTGAGTTCAAGTGAAATAGAGGGGACCATTGGTTACCAGAGAAGTACAGCCACTAATGCTATTACAAGTCAAGGTTGACTGTCTTCTCCGTGATAGCCCAAAAAGTAGTTATAAATTAGTAAATGTTCTTGACAGTACAGTGTACTTATACTAGTGTACTGTGTACTACTGTACAGTACATCATACACTCCTTTACGAGCCTACTCAAAAAAAATATAATAAGTAAGTAGTATAATAACTTACCACCATCCGCCGCCGCTGAGCCTTCCCCCCCAGCTCCTCCTGTTGGCACCGCCGCATCCAGAGTGGACCCCTCCGCACTGCTGGCCCCAGCACGGATGGTCATCTGTGCCGCATCAGATGTTGTGACGTCTAGGAAAAACATGTCATATTTTCAGATGCCATACACAACCCCCTATTTTGTCTCGTAATGGAAGGAAATGTTACATAACACATTTTGTATTACTGGGATTGAAAAAATGTTACGGTTTTGGGGAGGGTGTTAACCTTTTAGATGCTTATTCCATTAAATGCTACACTTCTTCTTTTGACAACTGATTAATGCTTGCTTAACGTGCACCATTTTTCTCATTACAGAAAGAAGATTCCATTGCCCTTCAGCCAGACGATTCACCAACTACTACTGAGTCACCACCAGCAGTACTTAAGTACTTTAAAGAAGGTGGGGGCTCACACACAGTTATTCTACTAATTTCCTGTGTCTGTTAGTGTTAACTATTTTTAAGTTTGAGTCATACTAATTTCATTCATGGGAATGTTGTTTAAAGTAAACTTTAACGTCATCTTCATCCATAAGAATACTACGCTATTAAAAATAAAGAAATAATGTTTTCATTTCTCAATTGAAAATAAAAATTAAAAACTAACAAACACTGTGTGGTTTTTGTTCACGAGTGAGTGAGCGGAATGGTTTGAACTACTGCACTTGGCAGTCATGTTTCAGTAACTCAGATAGGCCAGGACTCGGAGGTAGTCTCTCTTCTTCTGTTCTTCTGGGTCGTAAAATCATTGGTCAGACATTCTAGATAGTCGGTCAGGGGAATGGGGGTTCAACTTCTGTTCGGACTGAGGTATGTCGAAAGTCGAACTGCACCTATCATCAACAATGTCCTATTTATCTTGTTCATACTTCTTTGTGTGAAGAATAGTCCCTGAAACAGTAGCGGTATGGGATGTGCTCCTCTCAAATCAAAAAGGCAACTGCTACCTTTTACTTGGTGTAAACAATGACATTTTGTTGTTGGAAATTGTCAAAGCACTTACATTAAGAAGACTGGAATAGACAGCAAGGGCAACCCAGAGGACTGCACTCAGTGCCTAGAGCTATTGCTGTATCAGAGTTTTGTTTCACACCGTTTGCCGAATGGACAAGCTTAGCTACCTACACAGACCGACTCATAATTGTAAATAGTAGTAGCACAGAGAGTGATGGTAGAGGCAGGATAAGAATGTAGAAAGTAGTCCACATTAGAAGAAGATCAAAGACTATTTTGTAAAACATAGAATTATTAGGAACCAGTTTGTAATGAATAGGAGCTGTAAAAGTTAGGGAAGTATAAGTATTAATATAACAATAGAACAACTTACTGGGGCCAGCAGAAGAGCCTGCAAGGGACTGCTCCTGTTCACCTTCTGCCACCGGAGTCTCTGTCGCCGTCGCCTTGCCCCTGGGAGGTCCTGGTGATCATGAAATAATGAACCACAACATGGATGATTGTTTTTTGGGAAATATTTGATTTCTTTGTACTCAATCTAAAATTATGTCAGGGAAACAAATTGCATCTGATCTGGTCAAGTCCCCCATTCACACCTTCATTCATACTACCGTGCTTCCCATTAGACTCACAGACATTCCGCACCCCGCTCCAGATAGGGGCGGTGCCAGAGTTCTTGGAGCGAAAGGCAAAATTCAATTTGCCTGCAAAGAGAACCCCAGGAATTGCTATTAAAAGTTGTTTACTGCAACTACACGGAACCTCATAAGGCCTTCCCACACCTTATGGAAAGCTCCGTCCCCCCCCACCTCAAAGTGCATCTCTCTGGTGGTCTGCGAGGTGCTGCCTGTTTTCTCCCACTGAACAACCAAACAACACATGGCAGAGGCCTTGAGAGGCAGAACTGCCGCGGCCATCCTGTGAGTCTGATGTTAGCTCAGTGCCCCCAAGTCCCCCATTCACACCTTCATTCATACTACCGTGCTTCCCATTAGACCCACAGACATTCCGCACCCAGCTCCAGATAGGGGCGGTGCCAAAGTTCCTGGCGCTCAAGGCAAAATTCAATTCACCTGCAAAGAGAACCCCAGGAATTGCTATTAAAAGCTGTTTACTGCAACGACAAGGAACCTCATAAGCCCTTACCACACCTTATGGAAGGCTCCGCCCCCACCTCAAAGTGCATCTCTCTGGCGGTCTGCGAGGTGCTGCCTGTTTTCTCCCACTGAACGACCAAACAACACATGGCAGAGGCCACGAGAAGCAAAACTGCCGCGGCCATCCTGTGAGTCTGATGTTAGCTCGGTGCCCCCAAGTCCCCCATTCACCCCTCTTTCACACCATTCATAGCCCAGTCCACAGACTGCACACACACTGCAGGCATCCCCGACTATGCCTCTATATATAGCAAAGAGGTGAATGATGTCATAAAGCCTGCGAGACCCAGGGGTGTGATGTAGTACATGATGTCACAAACCTGCCAGGGTCAGGGGTGTGGTGTAGGAGATGACATCACAACCGATTGATGGGAAATGCTGATAACACTCAAGGCTGCCTTTGGGGACCAGTGATACATTATGTTGGTAGATATAGGTCCATCTTTCGCATAACATCACGGAAGCAGAAGATTGAGCGAAGGAAGTCAGTTACAATAATCGTATTATTAAGGTTTCCTGTTTTCTCTTTATTGCATACATGTTAACAGAATCTGTAAAGGCGATGGTGAGATGGGCCTAGTGTACTGCACAGGAATGCACAGCTTGTCATTCTGTTTCTTCCTATCTGCTCTGCCCATTTCACAGGTGTGATTCAGGTATTCAAATGGCAGGGTGGGATCTAAGGGTTAGAAGACACCTTACATCAGTCTTCTGCACAGACTAGCAGAGCCTGGCAACGGTCTTATGGCTGGGCTCTGAGTCTTCGTCTGTGTTAGCCTTTCTGCTGGCCTGGCCTCCCATAGACTCCTTCTTGTGTAACTACACACGGCTTCAATAGCATTGCACACACACATCCATTCAATAGAAGGTAGTTCTGGGTACCCTGGGGGGTCATGGTGCCCAAGGAATATGTAGTCTTGGGATGTACTGTTTCCTACTCCCAAAATTAAGATATCACACATAGCTGCTGGCTGCTTCAACCTTAAAAAAACATGTATGTTTTGTGCAAGAGGCATTCCAAATGTAGAATTTGCATTCCATACATAGTTCGAACGTTCCAAATTAGAAGCGGTGTTCCAATCTACATTCTAAAGGAATTCTTTCAATTCTAAATTAGAACTCTCATTCCAAACTTAGAACATCCTTTACAAAATAGAACTGTCAATCTTAGAACTCAAATGTTATTTGAGCAGAAAGCCTTGACATTACATCATGCCTTCATTGTGACACCAAAAACACCTTCATTACAAGTTTGTAAATTCGATTTTGCGCAGAAACTGGAGTTTCTGATCTAAGGGGTGTTGCAAAAAGAGTAACAGTACTGCACTTTGTGGGTTTCTCATGGACACATTTGGTCAGGTAAAACCTTATGAAACTTGTCCATGGAAAACAGCTCTGTGCTTGGGAAAAACCCAACAAAATCTGGGCAGAAAGGTGGACATCAGCTATAATTCTCCCGTGCTGAGAGGTAATTGCCTAGCAGTGCAATATTCTGCAACGTTGAATGTTTAAACACTACAGTATCGTCGATTGAAGTTATGACATTTCTGATGAGCTGGGCCTTCCTGCGTGCTGTCTGGGCAAGACTGGTCTAGAGCCAGGCATGAGCACCAACATCATATTTAACCTTGACAGCCTCCATGCTCAATAATGGACCCCATAATATATCTCAGATTATATAAGAAGAGTGGCTAGGGCTCATTTCCAGCCTCCAGGTACATGTCTGACTCCTATTTGTGACATTTTGAGGTGTTTGGTGTCAAATTCTTTTTTTTCCATTATAGCTTCTAGATATCAGAGTCACATCAGATTTCTAGTTCTGGACCCAAGAAGACCATAGTATACCTCAGATGACATACCAAGAGTGTCTAAGACCCATTTCTGGCCTCCAGGGGTGACTTTTTGAAGTTTTTGGGTTTAAGGGGGCAAAGTGACTTTTTCCACCCAGCCCAATGTTCTCAAAATCGGGTACGATATCAGGTGTTTCCCTTGGCTGGTAGCGGAAAAAAAACTTTATATAATATCAAAGTTATATATATCACATGAAAGCATCAGAGCTGACCTTTCTAACAAGTGTATTCGTATCTTGCGCACTCAAACAGTGTCTCTGATATCCATTCTGAGCTATTTGGAAAATTAGCAAATCTTGTCAAAAAAATGTTTTGGACCATTTTTGCTAATTTTCAGTATCAACCCACCTGACTGTTTTTGGGTCCCTGTGGCCACCAGGACCCTATATTATATCTCAGGTGATATAGCAAGAGTGTCTAGGGCTTATTTCCAGCCTCCAGGTACATGTCTGAGTCCTATTTCAGACATTTTGAGGTGTTTGGTGTCAAATTCATTTTTTCCATTATAGGCCTTAGATATCAGAGTCACATCACATTTCTAGTTCTGGACCCAAGAACACCATAGTATACCTCAGATGACATACCAAGAGTGTCTAAGACCCATTTCTGGCCTCCAGGGGTGACTTTTTGAAGTTTTTGGGTTTAAGGGGGCAAAGTCACTTTTTCCACCCGAGGTCGTGGAACTCGGAGCTGGGTAAATGTTTAGCTTGAGTGCCCTCCCCATGGAGGTCAAAAATGTTATTGCATCAAAATCATTTAAAAACTATATAGGTGTAATTGTAGTGCCCTGAATTCTATATGGCTGCATTTGCACCGTTCTAGGTATTTACAAAATGAATTTCTAACACTTTTGAAGTCTCCATGAAGTGAAAAATGACCAAGTCCTAAAACTTCACTGGTGCATCAAAGTGGTCAAAAAAGGTCAACATTGGGTTAAAATTAACAAAACATAGTGCTGCAGTGGTCCAATAGCAGGCTAAAGACATAACGAATGACACAGAATGAACAGTTTTACTAAACACTTTGAAAATTCGATTTTCAATTTCAGGGGGACAAGGTCATGGAAGTCATGGAACTCCGAGCTGGGTAAAAGTTCAGCTTAAGGGCCCTCCCCATGGAGGTCAAAAATGTTATTACATCAAAATCTTTTAAAAACTATATAGGTGTAATTGCAGTGTCCTGAATGCTATGTAACTGCATTTGCACTGTTCTGTGTGCCTCCAAAATGGATTTCTAACACTTTTGAAGTCTCCATGAAGTGAAAAATGACGAAGTACAAAGACATCATTGGTGCATGAAAGTGTTTAAAAACGGTCACAAATGCATAAAAATGAAAAAAACAAAGTGCTACACTGGCCCAATAGCAAGCTAAACACACAATGAATGACCCAGAATGAATATATTTACAAATTACTTGGAAAATGCTATTTTAAATTTCAGGGGGACGAGGTCACAGAAGTCATGGAACTCCGAGCGGGGTAAAAGTTCAAACTTTCCACCCCTCATGGAGGTCAAAATTTTTAATCCATCAAAATCATTTAAAAACTATATAGGTGTGATTGGAGTGTCCTGATTGCTATATAGGTGCATTTGCACTGTCCTGTGTGCCTCCAAAGTGACTTTCTAACACTTTGAAGTCTCCATGAAGCAAAAAGTGACTAAGTCCAAAGACCATTTGGAGCATCAAAGTGTTCAAAAACGGTAAAAAATGCATAAAAACGAAAAAAAACAAGTGCTACAGTGGCCCAATAGCATGCTAAACACACAATGAATGACACAGAATGAATAGTTGTACACATTACTTTGAAAATGCAATTTTAAATTTCAGGGGGACAAGGTCACGAAAGTCATGGAACTCCGAGCGGGGTAAAAGTTCAACCTTTCCCCCCTTAAGGAGGTCAAAATTTTAATACATCAAAATCATTTAAAAACTATATAGGTGTGATTGCAGTGTCTTGGATACATCCCACATGAATTTTAAACACATTAGGAGCATCTCTGATCAAAATAACCATAAAAATCCCAAAGCTGCATCAGTGCTTCAAAGTGCTCCAAAACGGTCAAAAATGGACGAAAATGAAAAATATTCTCCATATCTGAGTTTTTATAACATTCCTTAGATAATGTATATCTTGAATTAGTTTTAAATCCTTTTATTAAAAAGTTTCTTTTCTATGCTGCACTGGTGCAACGCCTCAAGTCTGAGAAGCTGCACCAGTGCAGCCGAAGCAGCACTGGTGCAGCCGAAGCAGCACTGGTGCAACAAGAGTCAAGCTGGTAGCCTGACCTTTGACCAATCCGAGAAAAAAAAAGGTGTTTTTTTCCCTGGGCCCCTCCCCCAAACGAAAACACATTGACCTGAAGCCTAAGTGTATTCTGAGTCATAAAAAGTTTATTAGATGAAAAAATATTGTACAGGCACTTTTTTGCACAAAAAGTCACTTTTTGGCACTTTTTTGAGAGAAATAAAATAGTTCGCAGATTTTTTTTAAATCGACCGAATTAAAAAAAAATGCTCTTGTTGGATGGCTTTGGACATAAGGCCGCATAAACAAAAGGAATTTTTCAAATATCTGTTTTTCTCACTTTTTTATTGCTGTTTGAAATTTCTGACTTGACTTTTTGCATCATTGGTGATGCATGTGTTTAACATTGAGCTTGGGAAAATTGAAAAAAAAATAGACTTTGGGGATTGTTTACTAGGGCAAGTGATACATCAAATTAAGACTCATATTAAACTGAACCTCAAGCTGAAAAAAAAAACAAAATAGCATTTACGATCACTTTTTTATAAGCGACTTTAACAATTGTTTTTTAGCTATATTAAAAAACAAGGTAACGCCGTAAATTTTAGAAAAGAGATTTTTTCAAAGTAAAACATAGGTGTGACCTGCCTTCACATTAGGCTTCATAAACAAAAGAAAAAACATCTCTATGTGTTATATTCACTTTTTAATAACACATTTTCGTTTTAGGCACAAGCAAAAAGCAGCATTGGTGATGCATGTGTTTTTCAATGGGGTTTTTTAAAGTCTACCAAAATACGGTTTACCAATACATTTTCATTATTTTCTCTTTGGTATCTCATTATGCACATGTTAATAAACAGGTTCATGCATTATTAGCTAAATAGCATAAAAACACACTGAATTATTAACAATAATCTTTGAGATTCGGGTGACCAGATGGCCGGAAATCGAAAATCGCCTCGTATGGATTCAACTTCCATTTCGTGCACTTTCTATGTGGGCCACATGCATAAGAATTGGTACAATAATGCATACGAATCTTAGCTAGAATCTGCAATTGGAATTAAGTCTTTAACTTATATGCTTCAAGAATTATAGGGCACATTCTGCTATGTATAATATCCTATCCATTTCAATGGGACGACCAGATGGCCGCAAATTGAAAATCGCGTCGTATGGAAAGAAAATTTAGCTTGAAACAACCTGGAAAGAAAGGAATGGGAAACGAAATCAGTAAGCCACTGATGAACACAAACTTTTAATTAACATAACAAGCAAGGAACAATAACGCTAGAAACAAGAACGGTAAACTGTAGAAAATGAAAGTCAACAGAACATTCCTCCCCCCCCCCCCACCCCCCCCCCCACATTCTGGAACCTTCCAAAGTAGGGCAGGGTTACGGCTACGCCCAACTGGCGGCAACCCATATAAGGTGGGCCCTGCTGCCAACACTTGGTCAGGAAATCTTAACATATGGGGGAGCCGGAGGAGAGGCAGGGGCCAGCGGAGTCCAGCCGCAGCGGCCCTGGGTAGTTGCAGGTAGTCCCGCCACATGTCCACCCGGTCCGACCACCCATGGCCAGGGACCGACGGGGGGCCAACTGAGGCCGGCTGCAGCCGATAACCTAAGGAAGCCCGGTCCAGAGAAGAACGAGACACCTCTTCCTTTTCCCCTCCGTGACAGCCGCAGCAGCTCTGGGCGGCGGGATGTCCTGTCCATACCTCTGCAGAAATTTGTCCAAGTTGGGCTGGGAGGGAGAGGCGACGCGGACAAGCCTCTCCCACCTCCACGGATAGGAGGTCTCCCAGCCCCCGGCCCAACGCCGAACTCCCCCAGCCAGGCGGTGGTGCCATATTTTCGTAGCACCGAACATACCATGGTGGTGCCCCAGTACTTGCGCAGCACCGAACGTGCAACGGTGCCCATATTTTCGGAGCACCGAATATGCAATGACTGCACCGATACTTGCGCAGCACCGAACGTGCGCCGCAGGTGGCCATACCTCCGTAGCACTGGGCATGGGCCTTGTGGAGCACAGGGTGTGGAGAGACCATCGTGCATGCCCATGAAAGAGAACGGCCTAGAGTGCACCGGGAGAAGGAGACGGTGCGAACGAGTCTCCCTTGCCCCCCCCAGGCGGGGGCATCACAGCCGCACCCCAGCCGAATGTCCCGCTTCCACAACACAGAGTTCCACTCCCTATTTTGTCCTCAGAAAGGTCTCTTCCACTCTTGCAGACTCGATGAGAGGGGACTGCTGCAGGGCCTCAAAATGGCGTCTGGGTCCGCTGGAAGGCGGGTCTCGGCCGCTAGAGTAACTTTGAACAGCAATGTAACTCGGTCGCTTGCCCACCGGGACACGAGCCCCCACCTCCGACAACATCTCCACAGCCTTGAAGAGTCTGCAAAGGTACCCGGCGGAGCCCTCGGCCCCTGCAGGCTTCCGGTAAGGGACAACTGCCTTGATCGCCAACAAAATAAACATGACATTGCCACTCCTTCTGTTAGCATGAATTCTTGAACTGCCGAAAAGGACTCTGGTCCAACTGCCGGTTGTAGGAAACTTTTTCCTGATGCTACTTCCGGACTGACCCGGCCCCGCCCAAAATGGCGCCGGTATCAATAGGAACTTACGAACACCTCGTGGTGTTTCTTTTTGCTAAATAAAAAAAAACTTGATGTTCTGAGACATGTATATGATCCTTTGTACACTTGACAAGAAGAAAGGAGAGCTCACTCGACGAACATGTAAAAAGGATCCCGTTAAAAATGATGATTACAAATGTACAATGTATTATATTTTTTATATATATATAGCTGATGTATAACCTCGCTTATGACGCACGCACACGGTATGCATATAGGAAATCTGATTGCAACTAGTCTGACTATGCTTCTAAATTATGAAATAAATGCCCCCGAACCCCCCCAGCCAGTTGATAGACGTTTTAGTTTGCTACAAATGAATTGATAAAACTTTCTAATGTTTTTTATTGCTGCAAAACAACACCCCCCACTGTACGCACTTTAGCCATTGCCGTGTCCGGCCAAATACGACTGCACCCTCATAAATCCACGTACTATGATTTTGCAAAAATAAAGGTTTTCGAAATTATGAACGGGTATTGCATGCTTTATTTGAAATATGGGATCGGCGGGAGAGTTCTTTTCTGTGCACCCTACCCTGCTCTCTCTTTAAGGTTATTAGAAGATGGTTGCCCAGCCCCGGAGGAAGGATCGGATCTACGACACGATACTCTGCCTTCAAGGTACGCGACTGACTCATGAACTCTCGCGTGGAGAAAAGACCTCGACTTCTGAGGATGGGTAAAACGAAACGGTATAAATAATGGAATGTAAAAGAAGGGTAAAATAAAACGATGTAAATGTTATAAAGTACGACGCTCAAAGGTATTAGGGAACAGAGCTGACCAAAGAACTGAAGAACCTTAGAACGTCACAGCATTGAAGGAGATTTAAGGATCCCGATAGTGAGATACATCTACTAACTAGATACCTCGCACTAGGTACCTCTGGTTTCCTTTTTACGTTTCCCTGCACACGACCTATAAGGACACACTGCCCCCCCCCGACTCCAGAAACCATACCCCAGGGATTCTACCCCGAGGAGGAAAGACGAGTATGAGGTAAGTAAAGGACTCTCGAATCCATGTATTTGATATGCGCAAATGTTGTCCCCCTCCCTTCCCCTCTTTTCCCTCCCTCTACAGGTTACATCAGGGGCCGCAACCGAGGTATGGCGAAGATCTGAAGCCTTGCCCCGTCTGATACGCGAAGCGGACCAACGCTGCAAGGTGGCGCCTAAGCACGCCCACAAACTACTCACGTAGCAAATGAGCCCATAAATTTAGTATGATCTGATGAAAAATGATCACCCTTAACCCATGCTGCACGAATGAACCCATGTCACGTATGATTCGAAACTATGAGAGAATGTGTGTGTGTGACTGAAGCGTTGACTCAACTGGTCGAAGGACCAAGAATGCAAGAAAGTGCGACACAGTGGTACCCGTTTTCCTTTTTCTCAAAGCATGTCCCCTCTACCCTGTCTAATGCTCGTCCACCTCAAACTGCATGCTTTCAAGATTCTAACGCAGACCCGTAAATGTCCTTTGCTGTGTAATGCACTAAATAGCCTTTCTTAAATACACTGCCACTCTCCATGTCGCACGTGTAGTATTTAGCCTGCTGTTGCACTCTCTCTCTCTCTCTCTCTCTCCTTCACACTCCCACTCTTCCGAGCGATTAGCTCCGAAATTGGCAGACTGCCACCCCTAGCGCACCACCCAATTGGCTCCAAATACCGCCAGTATTTGCACAAAACTTGTCTTTAATAAAATCACCATGAGACCGTGTCACTACCTCTCCTTTCTGCTAAATTGACGAAACCGAGAATTGGCCATAAGGGAAAGGACAGGTAAGACGACTGAGGTTCCCTAATCTGACCCGTAATGAGGGAACTACATGTCAGCGGCTCCTATTATGAGATAAAATGCCTCAGATGACGCAACCTTCCCCGTTCCGAATTGTCGCAATACCCAAACCGTAAAGGTAATCGAAACCTCCCCATCTTCCCAGGACGCACCCAGTATTGCGTTCAGTTGCCCCCGATAAGAGTTTTTAACTATCCTTCACCCCCCGATCGTAAGAGATGGGTCGACTTGCGACTAACGCAGGCCAGCTGTGGTCCCTAGAAATGATTTTTTCGATAGGCAAATTTCAGAGTTTGGAATTCGAGAAATGCCACTGAACGCTCACCAACTGAACTGTGGCCTTCTGCCGATAGTACCCTTATAACCCAAAGTAAGATGATGCCCCCCCATCACAGTTTTCTATGTCCCTAGTTATTTTCCCAGGAGACCCCTGTCTTTTCTAATTTAGTAATCAGGCCGCGAGAGGCTGCATAGGAACCAGAATGATGTTTTACAAAGTTAAAGATTAGACCGAAGCGAAGAAAACCATTACAATGAACCTTGTCGAAAGCGAAAATGTTTAGTTAAAAGGCAGGATGCATTGATAAAATGAAAGATGTTTAGCCTATGTTCGTCCCTCAGCGAGATACCTATTAGTACCATGTTGATAGCTCACAACACCCTTTTGTAAATATAAACCCCTAGAGAACGGTATAGCTTTGTCAGGCTTGTATTACGAAGGTGGGTCTCCATCAGATGAACTGTCGTGACTATAGTAAACAGTTGTGAAGGAAAGTCATAGTAAATCCAGCAGGCCCACCATCGATCATTTATATGTCAGTTGTGAACCCTAATATAACGGACGTTTCTATTGTCATTTACCTGGAGCTGGGAGAGAAATAGACTTGTGTGATTACCTTCCTCTGCCCATTCTCTAAAGACTGTCTTTTCAAACTCCTTCAAGGGTACAGCTGTCGGAGGAAAGAAGGACCGGATGTGGGAGCACGTGGCCTGACTACAGACTATGGAACGTCTGCGGCATGGGCCAAGGCGAGACCGCGACAGAACGGAGCTGCAGGACGAGGCACTATTTCCGACAAAACAAGAGGAGAGGGCTGACCTGATGCCCCTGTCCAATGTTCAAATGTGTGCCGAAAGGTCCCCGCTCCCTAAACTCGGTCATAAGCCCGCCTACCTGAAATCTCTCGTTCCCCTAGTTTGTTCCCGACCTGGCCATTGCTCCACCCCCCTTTTTCTCCGACCTACCCTATGGACTATTTGTACACTCTTCTTCCACCTGAACTTTTTGACTATCGACTCCGAAAGACACAGGGCGAAAAAGACCTTTTCGACCAGAAACGCGAGAAAAAGGTCGTGCCCTGCAACACGGGACCTAGAATAGAGCTGGACCCTTAGCTCCACCGCCGGTGCTCCACAGCGCCAACAAAGGACTGAGAACTCAGTAACTTCGAACATTGACACCCTCAATCATCGTTTCTGCTACGTCTCGTTTCTCTCCCAGCCACCATTGTATTGATTATGCTCCAACCAAATATATACGGAGCCTGTATATAATAACCTGTATGCAATGTACTGACTGCTCGCTACAGAATCATTTTTTGTATTACCTTACTATGACTTTCCTGCTAACAAGTTTATCAAAGTTTTTCAATAGGCCCGCCTCCTAAAACTAGAGATCTTAAATGTAGTGTTTACGACTCCTTCACCTGGGGTCCTACTGCTTTTTCTTATGCCCACCATAATAGACTTGAATAGGAAATAGATCAGCAAGATGTCTTGAATATGTTAAAGGGAGGACTGTGGAAAATTAGTACGGTTTGGTAAACATTATCTGCGCCATCTTGCCTTTTCCCCTGATGCCACACTTTTGTCGTGCGCGCCCGCCATTTTTTTAGGTGCCTCGATCAGGACCATCCCTTTTGCACGCCACTGGCCCCCAACATAGCCCTTCGCCCTCGCCAAGCCTGCACGCTGACCAACCCCCCCTCGCTCGCACATGCTTTGAGTCATAAACCCCTCTTCAGCGCAGTTCTGCCTCAAAGCCCCATCCTGTTCCCAGCGCGACCCCTCCCTTCATTCTTTTCATAGTCCCCGGCCCTTTGATACAAAAAAACCCCCTTTTCCTGTGCCCGTTTGTCTTCCTTGTTCCCAGGCCGACACCTAGCTCTGCCGATACTATTCCTTGCCCCTCCCCGTACAGTTGAAAGCTTCCCTCATCAAAGGACCCCCGAGTTGATCAGAGCCCCCACCCCACGAGATCCGATCGAACCCCCCACACTCCATGAATCGGCGGAATATCCAGCTGCGCGATAACCATCACCTGTTGTGACCGGGGTGGGGACTTCTACTGTAAATGTGTGTGGGAACGGGCCCGAAGGGGAGATTCCGGGAATGTCTTTCCGTACATCAAAGCATTGCCGTGAATATGTAAACTGTAATAAAGCCACAAAAACCTGTATATAAGGGGCCAGGCCTCAGAAATAAGTTAGAGCACCTCATGACGATACCTGCTGTCTGATTTGTCGTGTTCTCCTCCGGAGAGAATAAACCTTGTTTCCTGCCTTCCAGTCTCCAGCGCCTGCCTCTTCATTGATTAATGTTTCGTGGGTTAAAGAGGCGATACCGCCGGGCAAATACCGATTGTCCCCGACCTTAGTTTCTACACTAGCACCATTGGTTTTGCAAATGCTTGCTTGATCTTGTTATTAGCTACTGTTGGTAAGAACTCCTGCAGCAAGCTAGAGCCTCGAAGGGCGGCATGAATCGAGGGATTTGTTATTTGTAGACGTGCAATGAAGTCTGTGCTGGCCAGCCTGTGGCATGTTTATGCAGACTCGAGGTGGCGCTTTTCCTATAGTCCCCACTTTGTTTCTGGAACTCAGAGTTTGTTGCTTCGGCCTGCATGGGGGGGCTCTCAGGGGGCACTGTGGATGGTAATCCCCACCCCAGGTGACCCCTAAATGTACATCATTCAAGGTGATCAGTAAAAGGCGATGTTGATGAGATGATGTCTGAAGGGTGTGATCGTAACCTTGGCTTCCCCACTTGACCACGATTGCATGAACCTGTGACACGAATGTCTCGTCCTGCACCTCTCGCTCTCTACCTGGCGAGCACCGGCAGCAGACTGAACCTCAACATCAAGAGTATCTGTTTGGGACCAGCCATGCCTAGAAGTGTCTCCCTTGCCTTATATTGTACTAGTCTCACTATTCACCATCTGGTGAAGTGAGACCACGAGAGCTGTCTCGTCTGCTACAATAATAACCTTTATGAAGTGCTACGCCGGCGTCTAGGCGCTGTTCATCGGGTGAGGTGCATGCTATGTGGAGGCCACGATCATGAAAGGCTTCTGCTGTGTCTTAAGAGGTTGGCGAGATGCTGCTTGCTTGCGCTGCCGCAGTCCACAGGTGACCGGTCACTTCGACATGTACAGTGGAGTTGTAGTCCGTGTGTGCTGTGCGGTGCATCCTGCTTTTTCCTTCCACACCGGCTGTTTTTGAGTGGAGTTGGAGTTGTAGTCCGTGTTTGCTGTGCGGTGCATCCTGCTTTTTCCTTCCACACCGGCTGTTTTTGAGTGGAGTGGGAGTTGTAGTCCATGTGTGCTGTGCGGTGCATCCTGCTTTTTCCTTTCACACTGGCTGTTTTTGAAAGGAGTGGGAGTTGTAGGCCGTGCGTGCTGTACGGTGCATCCTGCTTTTTCCTTCCCCACCGGCTGTTTTTGAGTGGAGTGGGAGTTGTAGGCCGTGTGTGCTGTGCGGTGCATCCTGCTTTTTCCTTCCCCACTGGCTGTTTTGAGTGGAGTGGGAGTTGTAGGCCGTGTGTGCTGTGCAGTGCATCCTGCTTTTTCCTTCCACACCGGCTCTTTTTGAGTGGATTGGGAGTTGTAGTCTGTGTGTATTGTACGGTGCATCCTGCTTTGTCCTTCCACACCCGCTGCTTTTCAGTGGAGTGGGAGTTGTAGTCCGTGTGTGCTGTGCAGTGCATCCTGCTTTTTCCTTCCACACCGGCTGTTTTTGAGTGGAGTGGGAGTTGTAGTCCGTGTGTGCTGTGCAGTGCATCCTGCTTTTTCCTTCCACACCGGCTGCTTTTGAGTAGAGGGGGAGTTGTAGTCCGTGTGTACTGTGCAGTGCATCCTGCTTTTTCCTTCCACACCGGCTGCTTTTGAGTGGAGTGGGAGTTGTAGTCCGTGTGTGCTGTGCGGTGCATCCTGCTTTTTCCTTCACACCGGCTGCTTTTGAGTGGAGTGGGAGTTGTAGTCCGTGTGTGCTGTGCGGTGCATCCTGCTTTTTCCTTCCACACCGGCTGTTTTTGAGTGGAGTGGGTGTTGAAGGCCTTGTAGCTACCTGCTGGTGTCCCTTCTATCCACCTGGCCCACCCCCTCCCATGCATACTGTTTGCACTACGCGCCTGCACCACTGAAATCCTTGCACTGCCCCTACCTGCCCGCCACTGCCAGGGCGTTGAGCTCTGGTGTCTGTTGAATGGCAGAAAGGCAAATTCCTCTTCTTGCCATTACATCTTCGCTGGATGGGGCTTGGAATAAAGCAGATCCTTCTCTGCACCCCTCTTCCAAGTCAGTCATCTATTAAACTTTACTCCTCCCAGAGCAGGGTCTGCTATCCACCCCTGCTAGGGGAGCTCCTGTTGCTCCGGGGTGGACCTTACAAAGCATGTTAACAAATTGCTGTATTTTGTGCATGCCTTCGGGTCCCTCACCTCTGTCCTGAGTAGACTCGGCCTTGGATGCTGTATCCTGTCCTTGCCGTTGGGTGGACAGAGTAGAGAATTTACCGTCTGTAGCCTGTCCCTGTAGAGGGTGCTTCACCGTCACGCCGGTGTGGCCCCGGTACAACTTTACTGGCTGTCTGTAGTTAGTGTATGACATGGGTTAGTGGAGTTGTTGTTTTTTCTTTACTCCTGGGTGGAGTAAACCGGAGCAATGAAATTCTGACATTCCCATTTCACTTATAATTGGTGATCATAACTAACTCACTCTCAATAACTCACTCGCTAACTCTCTCACTCTCACTAACTAAATCTCACTCACTCTCACTAACTCAATAACTCTCTCTCACTAACTAACTCACTCGCTAACTCTCTCACTCTCACTAACTCTCTCACTAATTTCATCACTCTTACTAACTCTCTCAATCTCTCACTAACTATCTCCCACTAATTAACTCACTAAATCTATCACTCTCAATAACAAAGTAAGTAACCTTCACTCTCCTGTTATTTATACCCACCCCTTTGTGGAAAAGTAAATTTTGCCATGTTGTATGTGCCTACGTGTTCCCTATGTTATGTTATATGTGCATGATCGATATGCATGTATTCCCCTATGATCGATTAAAGACGCAATTATAGTTGTGTCCATCTCTAGTATGCCAGTTTCCAGTTTTCGTGAATACAACGAATATCGGGCCTATGTAAAGCTACGTTGCCACGTTTTACAGTGTGCACGTTAATTCATTGAATTATCCCCGTTTCTAGGCCTCAAAAGGGCCCGGACTTAGATTCAGCGCCTGTTTTCTGAACCCTCTCCAAGGAGCGATACAGCCCCCACCTGTATCCCTGACTCTTAGCTTACTTTCATGCCTCGCAGTGCCCGGCTCGGCCTGGCTCTGCCTCCCAGTCTGCCAAGAATATGTTATGTTTCTAGTTATCAGTCCAGCCCTCCTTCTCTGCATTCCTAAGCTACTGAATCGCATCAATAGTTTCCGTCATGGTCTAGCCTTTATGTCTCCATGTAAGAGAAATACTGTATTAATATTTATAGAATATTCCCCGCACACGCACTACATGTAGAATTATGCATGCACCAGTCTTAATGTCTGTTAGCCTTTACTCTGATAACTTTTGGATTCTATCAACATGTACTCTAAACACCAGATACTAGATATGCCTGGGTACATGTCGCTCTGACACTCCAGACTTTAGTCTCCTCTTCTAGCGCAGAAGTCATAGCCCCCCAGTTCTCCCTGGTAACACATCATTGTCAGTTTGCGCGCACCACTAGGTTAGAGGTCCCAGCTGCTCAGGTAGCCCCCTCCATGTTTCCGCCCCGTTTATGACATATTCTGTTACGTTTACATCACATGTCTGTGTATACGCCCTGTACACGCCTTCTTGTTACCTCATTTTGCCCTTATCTTTCGCGACTGCTACAAACTCCGCCTACTGCTACGCC
The DNA here is from genome assembly GCF_964261635.1 of Lissotriton helveticus. Taxonomy (NCBI): domain Eukaryota; kingdom Metazoa; phylum Chordata; class Amphibia; order Caudata; family Salamandridae; genus Lissotriton; species Lissotriton helveticus. The sequence continues at coordinate 4,132,171 of NW_027611692.1, read as the reverse complement.
TACTGTATTGAATGCAATGTATTTTGTTTAACTATATATACTAATGTTCTGTTATTAAAAGTTATGCGCATCATTCCCAGATCCTGCCCCCGGCAGCTGTCGGGCCCTGCCATCCCATTCCCATGCAGGCTGTCCTGTTCCTGTCCTTTTATGCCTGATTAAAGCCTGTACACTCTAGCTACCTCGAATCTTGACTCTTATTTATTGAGCTATCTGTTTGTATGAGTATCCCGAAAAATAGAACCGGTAATTAATTATTTATTTACCACATAATGGCGCCCGAATAGGGACTTGCCCTTTCCCCACGCGCCGGAGAAGCCACGCAGGCCCCCTGATCCTCTGCAGCCGTGACGGAACCATACCGTGCACGTGCAGATATTTCTGCTTCAAGTATCCCTCAGGCCCACGGAGGAGACGGAGGTTGCGGTCCAGCGTCCAGACGAGGTGGTGGAGGAACGCGGCGAGTCCCGACCAGAGCCCAAGCCGAGAGTCCAAGGTCCGAGGTATCCGGAGGCCCACCTGTAACTAAAGTCCGAGGTTCGTCCGTCCGTCGTCGTAGCAGTCCAGTCCAGTCCGAGGCCTTCCGTTCTTGCTGCCCGGTGAGTACCATTGCTGGGGTAGTATCTAGACAGGGTCAATTGATTTGTCTCTGGTCCGTGGGTTTGGGTACACAGATCCAACACGAAGTGTCCACTTAGGTGGATGCGGGTCCTGACGTGTCTCTTTATGGGACCGGTAAGTTTCGTACTGTTTTAGCAGTGCATCTAGTCATTCTAGTAAGTTTCTGTTCCAGTAAGTTCTGTTTTTGAGAAATTCATGTATTCTGTTTTCAGTATTTCAGGTAATATTCTGTCCAAAATGTTATTTCATGTGTTTTCAATGTCGTGGTATGAATGATTCTTTTTCAGTTCTTATTGTGTTTATCGTGTATTGTATTGTGTCCAGACTCCAGCCTAGTTATGCCTCTGTTCTCAAAGTTACGTCAGTTAAAAACTAGAAAAGGTCTGCTCGAGGAAGCAGTTCCTGTCCCGCCTAGGGACAGTCCAGGTCATTTTATGTATCAAAAGCATGGCATAAGTGCCATATTATATCTAGATTTATGGGTGGAGTACACCAAGGAATTAGAGGAAAAGTATAGATGGCCCGTATCAGGTACGTGGGATGCCGAGTGCATCATGCGAGTAGAAGAAGCATTATGGAAAAAGAAAGCCAGACAGTCCCAGAGAGACGCCATCGAGTTATGGCGCAAAGAATCTCATAAAAGAACAGAAAAAGAAATCATAAAGTCTGAATTAAGTAGAGAATCCTCAGAAAGAGCCCAAGAAAGGGAATTAATTGAAGTAGGTGAACGAGTTAAAGCCGAACAGTCAGACAGACAGAGAAATGCCCTCATTAAGGGTATGTATCCTCTTCTTGCCGAGGGTTTGCCAAAAGCAACCCCGGAAGCACCATGTAATTTTCCGCCGCCATTAGTTCCGATTAAGCTACGTCACAAACCGACCGCAGCTGATATTTTTCTCTCGTCCTATTTGGACGACACAGTCCCAGAATATGCGAATCCTGCTCCGCCAGCTCCGGTAAATAATGTAATTCCTGTTCCTCCAGCCACCGGGGCACCTGTTACAGCACCTGTTACGGTACCCCCGGTCCAGTCCATAGTACAAGTTCCCGCTACATCGGTCACTCTGCCAGCACGAAGAGTATCAGTCGACGATTCCAGTTTAGGGGCCGCGGGAGGAGGTCCTCCGGGTACCCCGCCGCCACACAAACGTATAACGTTAGTCGAGTTACATGAACGTGCGTTACAGCGTACGCCCAAACATCAGTCCGTTGCAGATATCAGGCGAGCTCTCACCGAATGCCGTTATGATCCAGTCCCAGGCGATGATAATATGGTTATATATTCATTGCGCGCAAGACGGGTGACCGAGTATTTGGACACCCTACCGAATATGAAAGAAGATCTAGACAGAATATATGGTTTCATCCGTACAGGAGAAGATCCAGAAAGTATTGGCGAAATCATGTCTCTAAGGAAAGCTGAGACTCAGCTCATGCTATTAAAGTTTCTAATCAATTGTTTAATAAGGGAACAAGATTATCCAGACAAAGATCCAATCGAAATGAAAGTCCTGACAAAGTGGAGTGATCATATAGCCGAGGGAAGACACAAGACACTCAGTAGTATAGACAGTATGTACAAGAAAATTCGTAAGGAAATAATAAGGTTACACGAGAAACGCAAAACAGCACAAGTAAGCGAGAAAGAAGATAACTCTGATACTGAAGAAGTAGAAGACGAGAATACCGGCAGAATAGCGTATGTAGGTAAATCTAGATTTCCAGACCGACATTCACGCCTAGAACACAAGAAAGTCTTTCATCTTCCAGCACCAGAACAATATTCTCTAGAACAAGTATTTCAAGCTACCGATCACATTCTGAAATCACGAATCGGTTATAGTGAACTTAGTACCATGCATGAACAAGAACTAGCCCGATCAGCAGTCCGATGGATTACTGATTCTACCACTTTTCCAGACGAAATAGTGGCACAAATGTTTCTGAAACTGCCCCCAGCCGAGCAACGACTGGTGGGTATGTATATGATCCAGCACCTCATTACACTATATGAAGGACAACATTCTGATCCAGATCCGTTACATGATATTCTGAACGAGTTACTCCAGTATAAATGGAAAGGTTTAGGTACCGATTTAAGTAGTGTCATTCTAGAACAGCGCCACAAATATAGAACGTTTCTGAACCCGCATTTTGTTCACGTCTCACCTCCAGAAAGTAAACCATTTTACATAGATAGACAGCATCCGTTACGAGAAGTACACCCAGTTAGGACACCGGGTGGTGAAATGCAACGAGTATTTGTTTACACCCCTATCACATAGATGGAACTCTTAGAGATGAAGAAATTAATTCCCTGTCACGACAAAGATCCAGCAGGGTTCCATCGAGAATTAAAAGACATGCTCCGTATGGGAGAATACACGTATCCAGATATCATTAAAATGTTAAAGGTCCTGTTGCCCGCAGGGGTATATGAAAAACTCAAGGAAAAGGAATGGGAGGTGGGAGAGAAAAAGATTGATTGGACAGCTCTAGAAGCTGAAGATAAAATACGAGTACCAGGTACCGGTCTTGGGGACAAATGTAAAGAATTGCCCGAGTTATTGATACAAGTTTTGCCAAGGTTATTAGCCACGAAAAAGGAAGATTGGGATGCAATCTCAGCATGTAAACAGAAACAGGATGAAGATACTAGTGATTTTTATTCTAGATTTGAAAAATGTTTTATTATTAACAGTGGTTTGAAGACAGGTAGCGAGTCATACCCTCATCTTTTTGTTACTAAACTAGTCGAGAATTCAAGCCCACAAGTTAAAAATCGAGTTTTGAAAGTCGAAAGTACCTGGCAAGCTAGTACCCCGTCACAAATGTTACAGATGCTCCAGTATCACCAGAATAGAATCAGGGAAGAGCAAGAACACGAAAGGAGACGTATGAAAGACACGAAAATGAAAGTACTAGTTGCACAATCTGTTCCACAAGACAGTCAGAAGAGGGGTCCGAATCAAGCCAGTCATCCTGCAGCTCCCGTTAAAGGGACATGCAATTATTGTAAACAACCAGGTCATTTTATAAACGAGTGTGCAGTTCTGAAACACAACATAGCAACTGGTAAGACTAAAGAAAGACCACGTCCGCCTAGACAAGAACAAGTTTCACAGACTTCCCAGACACCACAGAATGCACAACAGACAGTTCCAGCACCGCAGCCTATTGCTGCAACACAGCATGTTACACAGCAGATGTACCAGTATGCCCAGACAGAGTATCCAGAGTATCAACCGTATTCATGAAACAGCCTAGAGAGGGAGGTAGGCTTGCCTCTCATCGAGATACCTGTAGATCAAGAGGGTCCCTATGTACATAGTCAAGTATTGGGGAAAGACAGAAAGTTTTTGATTGATACAGGGGCAAGTAGGACTACTATCAGTCATGACGAGGTTCCAGGGGCTCCGCTCTCAGGCTCTAGAAATGTTTCCCTTGGATTTTCAGGAAAGCCTATTGTTAACGAGATTTCAAAGCCAGTTACTCTAGAAGTTGGTCCATTGTCCCGAACTACTGATTTGTTACTTACGAAGTCATGTCCAGAAAATTTGTTAGGCATTAAAACATTAAAAGAATTAGGTGCAGTTATTTGCTGCTCTCCAGAAGGAATACGATTGTTTTTAAGAGACTTTAAAGGTCATTATGTATTACGTGATTTTGATCCAAGATTGTCCAATGTTCCACAGCATTTATGGGCGCAAGGTCCAACTGATGTAGGTTTTATGCGAATCACACCCCATCGTGTGACCCTCAAGCAAGGTATAGTCTTGCCACGGATCAGACAGTACAGATTGCCACCTGAGGCTGTAGCAGCCTTATCCAAAATTATTGACGAGCTCATTGCTCAAGGAGTAGTCGTAGAAACTGACTCCAATGTATGTAATTATCCTATCATTCCAGTCATGAAACGTACTGATCCAAATGCACCTCCAGTATATCGATTAGTGATTGACCTTCGAGAACTTAATAAATGTATCATACCCCAGTATCCAGTAGTCCCAGATATTTCATCTCTATTGACAGCTATTGATTCTGAAGCTACATTTTTTACTGTTATAGACCTCAAGAATGCATTTTTCAGTGTCCCGATTCATCCAGACAGCCAGTACCTTTTCGGTTTTTGTTTAAATGGAAGGAGCTATAAATTCACACGAGCTCCTCAAGGTTTCACAGAAAGCCCTAGTATTTACAGTCAAGCACTTAAAAGACAACTAGACAATATTCACATGCCAACTGACACTGCCCTGCTCCAGTATGTAGATGATCTACTGATCACAGCCCGTTCTGAACGTGACTGCGAGCGAGCGTCACTTACAGTTCTGTATTTCCTAGCCGAGATGGGGCACAAGGTGTCCCCTTCGAAGCTTCAATTCTGTGTCCAGCAAGTGATCTACTTAGGCCACTTACTGTCCAAGTGGGGTAGGCAGTTGACACCAGACCGTATCCAGTTAATAGCGAGTCTTCCACAGCCCAAGACACAGAAGGAGGTACGTGCTTTTATTGGCCTCACTTCTTATTGCAGACAATGGATTCCTCAGTATGCATTTCTAGCAAAGCCACTGATACAGTTAACGACACAGGAGGCAGCCATATCGACTGTCCTCCCTTGGACATCTGAACATACACTTAGTTTTAATGAGTTAAAGAAAGCTTTATGCCAAGCACCTGTTCTAGCTACACCGAACTACAGTAAGCCTTTTACACTTTTTGTCACAGAACGTGATGGTACTGCATTATCTGTTCTCACACAAGATCAAGCCGGACAGTACAAGCCTTGTGCTTTTTTTTCGAGCACATTAGATCCAGTAGCCCAGACTTTGCCTGCGTGCCTCAAGTCAGTTGCAGCCACAGCTCTAGCAATCAGACAAAGTGATTCCATAGTATTAGGACACTCCCTGACAGTACAAGTTCCACACTCCGTGGAAGTTCTTTTAAACCGAACACAGACTCAGCACTTGACCATTGCACGTTTAACAGGTTATGAACTGACACTGTTCCAGCCACACATAGAAATCAGACGCTGCAACGTTCTAAATCCTGCTACTCTGTTACCGTCAGTTACTTAAAATCCTGCCACACATGACTGTGTGGAAGTCATTAACACTATGACTAAGCCAAGACAAGACCTGACAGACATTGCATTACCTGATCCCGACCTGACACTTTATGTGGATGGTTCATGTATGAGAACGAGTACAGGAGAACTAGTAGCCGCGTATGCAGTGACTACTGACACTGAAGTTATTGAAACACACCGTATTGACACACTGTCTGCTCAAGCAGCAGAGCTAGTTGCTCTGACCCAAGCCTGCATACGTGCCAAGAACCTGAAAGTAAACATATATACAGATTCACGTTACGCATTCGGAGTTGTACACGACTTTGGAGTGCTCTGGCAGGAGAGAGGTTTCATGACTTCTCATGGAACCAAGATTCAGCATGGTCTCCTCATTCAAGCTCTGTTAGATGCAATACATTTACCGACAGCTATCGCTATCATGAAGTGCAAGGCACATACGAAAGTTACTGACATCATTTCCCAAGGTAATGATCTAGCAGACCGAACAGCCAAGCTTACAGCTCAGACACCAGACATTCCAGTTAACAAGACACAGACATCCACTCCAGAACAGATTACTTGTATGACAGTTAAGGACCCTACACAAGATGTCATAGACATACAGTTACATGCTACTCCTGAAGAAATCAAGAAATGGTCCGAACAAGGAGGGGTCCAGACAGATCAGGGATGGTTGACGAAGGGAAAAGCCACATGGTTTCTCCCCGACTCTATGGTTCAAGTCATTATCAATACCGCACATAGTCCAGCACACCTAGGAGAAAAAGCCATGTTAGACAGTATTCAGAACCTTTGGTTTAACAAGCACTTACGAGCTGCAGCCAAGCAGAAAGTCCGTACTTGTATGATATGTTGTCAATTCAATCCAGGTAAAAGTGTCCCGGTGGAACAAGGTGGATTCCAACCTCCTGACCACCCTTTCGAAGTCCTCCAGATGGATTATATTCAGATGGAGCGATGTCGAGGTTTCAAGTATGTCCTTGTAGTTGTATGCGCTTTGTCCAGGTGGACAGAAGCATATCCAGTTCCAGATTACACAGCAGCGACCACTGCCAAGCAGTTGGTTCGTGAATTCTTCCCCCGTTATGGACTCCCTAGGGTCGTGTATTCTGATAACGGCCAGCCATTCTCATCCGAGTTAATGAAACATGTTTCCCTCTTGTTAGGGTACCAGTGGAAGTTCCATTGTGTGCGCCATCCTGAAGCAGCCGGTCTCGTAGAGAGACATAATCAGACCCTGAAAATCCGTATTGCCAAGACATGTAAAGAGAAAGGTGTAGACTGGCTAGTTGCCCTGCCAGTTGCTTTATTCTTTATGCGAATGGTCGCACACTCCAGATCAGGTCTGTCCCCTTATGAGGTCGTATTCGGCCGCCCCCCAAACATGTGGGGTACACCTAGACCCCGCAGTATTACAGATGTTTCCAGTAATATGTTGACAGATTACCTAGCTTCCTTGATGTCTGCCCTACACTCTTGTCGTTCACAGGTTGCCGCTACATTCCCAGACAATACTGAAGTGAAACCGCATGAGGTCATTCCAGGCGACCTCGTCCTTGTAAGGAATTTTGATCGTTCAAGTCCGCTGGAGCCTCGTTGGAAGGAGCCACGACTTGTCCTTCTGACCACCCGTACGGCCGTGAAGTTGGAGGGCCGCAAGGGTTGGGTCCATCTGTCCCATATCAAGAAGTTCCATGGAGTCCGGAAAAAGACATTTTTAAAGGACATTTCTAAAGACTGTCTGAAAGACTGCCTGAAACCAGACATTGATCTGAATCCTGAACTGAAAGTTCCTCTGTTAGAGAAAACTCCGCAACAGGAGTATAAGTTAAAGCTCCGGTCTAGTAAAATAAGTCAGCCAGTTTAATTGTCTAAGTCCCTCTCGGGTGAAACGGTTAGACAGGTATCTGACATGTATGAGATAGACCCCCATAGTGAGAGAGTTAGTCAAAACTCTATCCGATGTATCGTTTTTCTAAGTTTTCTATTGTTTCTAAGTTTGATGGTTACCTGCACAAGTTATGCATTGCATTTATGTTTTCCAATTTCTCATGTAAATAAGTTTTCTAATGCTACAGTAGAGCACACATTTAGTGATCTGCCTCCTCACGAGTTATCCTATCGTCTTGCTATGAGAAATAACACATTTGTAAGAATGTTGCACTATTCACACCAGACCAGCAATGCTACTAATTGTTGGGTGTGTGGTCGACTCCCCCCTTTCCAGACACCGAAGGGAGTTCTGCCACTCTTTCCTTATCCGTTTTCACATAATGGTTCGTGTGGAGCATGGTCCATGTTAACGTCATCTTCAAATGATGTGTCCCTTCTGAATAGAACATGTTTTCCAGACAAGCAAGGTCTCCCCCATAGAACAGGGTTAGATCTAGAAAATGAAGTTTACAATTTAGGTAATTATTCTTCGAATTTTATGGTCCTGAATGTTCAGTCTGATACTACTCCAGACTTACCTGCTATTTCAGTACTACCAGTCAAAGGCGAATTATGTGTCCGAAAGAATGGTTCCGCACATGTAGGACATAGTGATTGTACTACTACTGTCGAGTATAGTGACAGTGGGAAATCTATTTTCAAAGCTTCACGTCATTCTTATTTTGTTTGTGGTCAGACCGCATATGTTCGTCTGCCCCTCGATTGGGATGGAACATGTTATATTGCCTTCCTACTGCCACCAGTTTTTCTAGCCCCATCTGATTATCACAGAAACACACATCTAGTACACGTCAGAAATAGACGGGAGATTGAGTCCCCAATTGTCGATCAAACTGAAACTGCTCTAGAACAGTATACAGATTTCAATAGAGGTTACTTTTTCTTTATAGGACCTGTCCAGAATAGTAAGTCAATCCGTAGGTTAACCAGAACCCTTGAAGCAGTAGTGAATGAGACTACTTCTGCTCTAGGTAACTTAACCGAAGAGCAATCTGCTATGAGATTTGTCGTGCTCCAAAATCGTCTCGTTCTTGACGTCATACTGGCCGATAGAGGAGGAGCATGTAGAGTCATCGGATCTAGTTGCTGCATTTTCATTCCTAATAACGCGCCGTCTGTTTATTCAGCTATAACCAGACTTCATAAAAGTGCCCATCAGTTACACCAGAATCCAGGCTCCTGGACATGGTCCGGTTGGCTCTGGAGTATCATATCTGCCTGGGGATGGAAAGTATTGTCATTCCTAGGTATTGCAGTAATGATCATATTCAGTTGCTGCCTCTGTATACAATGTGGCCCTGCGATTTGCGGCATTTGTGCTACCTCTTGTATTCCTAGTCCTAAGTCCCGTTCCAGGACAATTCGAGACGAGCAAATGATGCTGTATGAAATGATAGATGGTATCATGAATATAGATGTTTCCTGATGGAAACGTAGGGCACAAGGAGGGAATGTGGAAAAGTAAATTTTGCCATGTTGTATGTGCCTACGTGTTCCCTATGTTATGTTATATGTGCATGATCGATATGCATGTATTCCCCTATGATCGATTAAAGACGCAATTATAGTTGTGTCCATCTCTAGTATGCCAGTTTCTAGTTTTCATGAATACAACGAATATTGGGCCTATGTAAAGCTACGTTGCCACGTTTTACAGTGTGCACGTTAATTCATTGAATTATCCCCGTTTCTAGGCCTCAAAAGGGCCCGGACTTAGATTCAGCTCCTGTTTTCTGAACCCTCTCCAAGGAGCGATACAGCCCCCACCTGTATCCCTGACTCTTAGCTTACTTTCATGCCTCGCAGTGCCCGGCTCGGCCTGGCTCTGCCTCCCAGTCTGCCAAGAATATGTTATGTTTCTAGTTATCAGTCCAGCCCTCCTTCTCTGCATTCCTAAGCTACTGAATCGCATCAATAGTTTCCGTCATGGTCTAGCCTTTATGTCTCCATGTAAGAGAAATACTGTATTAATATTTATAGAATATTCCCCGCACACGCACTACATGTAGAATTATGCATGCACCAGTCTTAATGTCTGTTAGCCTTTACTCTGATAACTTTTGGATTCTATCAACATGTACTCTAAACACCAGATACTAGATATGCCTGGGTACATGTCGCTCTGACACTCCAGACTTTAGTCTCCTCTTCTAGCGCAGAAGTCATAGCCCCCCAGTTCTCCCTGGTAACATGTCATTGTCAGTTTGCGCGCACCACTAGGTTAGAGGTCCCAGCTGCTCAGGTAGCCCCCTCCATGTTTCCGCCCCGTTTATGACATATTCTGTTACGTTTACATCACATGTCTGTGTATACGCCCTGTACACGCCTTCTTGTTACCTCATTTTGCCCTTATCTTTCGCGACTGCTACAAACTCCGCCTACTGCTACGCCTACTGTATTGAATGCAATGTATTTTGTTTAACTATATATACTAATGTTCTGTTATTAAAAGTTATGCACATCATTCCCAGATCCTGCCCCCGGCAGCTGTCGGGCCCTGCCATCCCATTCCCATGCAGGCTGTCCTGTTCCTGTCCTTTTATGCCTGATTAAAGCCTGTACACTCTAGCTACCTCGAATCTTGACTCTTATTTATTGAGCTATCTGTTTGTATGAGTATCCCGAAAAATAGAACCGGTAATTAATTATTTATTTACCACACCTTTAACAATAAACACCATAAAAAGGCAACGATTAGAACAGGCAGATACAAGGTGCCAGCATTCAAACATAAAAAAACACAAATCATTACTTCTAATTAATAGTTTTTTATCATCGTCATTTTGTTGTACATTATACATCATAAGTAACAAAAATGCTTCTCACACTTCTTTATTATAACATTTCAGCATACTGCAGACTTCTGCACAACACAGCTTAAAAACAAACACAAACTCAATATCTCTGCCTTAACACTTATTAGTTCCCAAAGGCAAGACCTATTGGCTATGCCAATGCTTGTTTTGTTTATTTCAGCAGGATTACTTTTTGTCACTATTAAATTAGCTTCACACATTCCCTTTATTGCTGGATTTTGAGACCCTTCACCAGGGCTCAAGTCCTAAAAAAAGAAGTGGGGGGACTCATCCGAAAAAGAGGTGCTACAGAGTATGTGACTACGGGCCAGCGATGCAGTAACACTGGCAGTAAAAACTGCTTGCAGTTTGATACCAGTGTTGATTTATATCATCTTGTTTACATACTAATAGGTTAGTTCACAAAATGCTAATTTGGAGTAGGTCCCAATCCTGCCTACCTCATTAATATTTATGAGATTAGTTTCACATTGTGACGCACTCTGACTGGCCACAATCATGGGGCTGGTGGCCTGTGCAAGATTCTTCCTACTTGCTGAAATAAAGCTTGAATTCCGCGGACAGGAGATGTGCACGTGTACGGACAGGAGATGTGCACTCTGTACGCATGCACATCTCCTGTTCCCTCCCCCTGTCGGCTCCACGGAGCCAGCTTGTTCATTTTTGCAATTGTGCAACAATCTTGCTGTAGCATGGACTGAAACAAAAAAATATGTTTGCTCCATTTCATTATTACACAAAAAGCAAAACGATGCTAATGTATTTCACAAGCCAAGTGGAGTTTGCTACCACCAGCAGTAACTGTTCCAGCACGAAGTGTTCTGCACACCACAGACTTTCAGAAATGGGGGCCTAAGTTTTTAAAGGGAAGACTTCTTTACAAAACACGCACAGGTCAAACCTTCAAAGGGACAATACGATGAAGGGAATGATATTATTAATTCCAGTTTCTTGCCTTTGCTTAGACTGCATTCCAGGTCATTGTTTTTCACACACTATGCCATTCCAGACAGAGACCACACATATGCAAAGCAGTCTTGCCAAACACATGTTAGAGGCTAGAATGTTTGACAAAATAATATGTTCAATGAACCTGTCCAGAAGCGACTAAAGCAGAGAGAATATCTAAGATTTTATTTGGGGGCATTGGTGATTAAACTGGTCAGCAGATGTAACTGATCACCGGAAGTCAAGGATGTAAAAATATATTAATATATTTTTTGGGATTTTAGACATCTTGCCAACGGATATAATGGAATTCAATCCAAACTTTTGTAAAATATGTTCCTGTGTTGCATGGTCTAAGTCTTCCTCAAAAGCAAACATACAAGTTTATACTTTGCGAAGTCTAACGTCATTAAACCTGCAAGCTTTAATGACATAAGGAAAGATGGAAGCTTCCTCTTCAGGCAGAGAGACTGTGAAACACAGGGACAGTACTGCACACGTGGGATTTCGGATAAGGGGTAGGGAAAGGGTTGCATGATACTCCCTCCATCAGAACTCCTCACCTGATTGAATAAGACATTATTTGTGAACGAGTCAATTAACGCAATCAATTGTAATATTTTATAAACTTGCACTGTGTATGTATAATTTGCTTTTGAATGTCTGTGGTTGAAGTCTTAGAAAAAAACAGTGTTCAAGTTTGTCACTTTATCAGCTGAGGGCACAGCTACGCAGTCCCCGTCTTTTGTGATATAGACATATTAATACAAAATAATAAGGAACGCGTAATGTTTCACACAGTCGTGTTGTGTTTTAGTCTTAGCGATCCTCGCTCAAAAGGGTATGTGGTAATCTGGATGAGAAGGCTGACTTCAAAGAAGTTGTTTTATTATTCAAAGATGCTCCTGGCAAGTACTGTTCTCGAAGATCTTAAAATTGGTCTGGCCAAAGGTTTCAGCTCACTTGACTCCACGAGAAGGCAAGTACTTGGGGTCTCATTTATAAGGCTATGCCTCACTTTTACGCCACCGATGCGTCACTTTTTGTGACGCACCAGTGGCATAAAAAATGCGCCTTGTTGAGTCATATTTACAAAGAGACGCATCTAGGTAGAATCGTCTCTTTGTAAACCCCTGCGCCACATTATACCTGCGCCAGGTATATGTATGCAAGGGTGGTGTATTGACGCAAGGAAGGGTCGTAAAAGTGACGCAGTGAAATTATGAGATTTCACTGCGTCACTTTTAGGACACCGTTGCGTCAAATTCTTGAGCCTGCCTCACAGCAGGCGTAAGACTGACGCAGGCCCTTTCACATGGGGTTTGCCCCATGTGAAAGGACGCATTGCTGGAGTTGCGTCACTTTTGTGACACACTCTAGCAATGCTTCACTTTTGCGCTTACAGATACGTCAGAAATACTGACGTATCTGTAACTCCTTGCGACATGATGCATCATACATTAAATATGACGCATCAGGAATGTCGCAAGGAGTGTGCACTGAAAAGTGACGCATCGCTGCTTTCACGCAGCGTTGCGTCATTTCTCATAAATGAGGCCCCTGCAATGGAACTCAGAATGTACGCAAGACAACAGCAGTATTTCATAGACCCTAAACCTTATCTGCAGATGAACGGGACCCCTCACTGAGTGGTACTGTTCATCTGCAGATAAGGTTTAGGGTCTATGCAACATCCATTGGGCTCACGGGGCTTCAGCCCCCCCGTCGTGTCTGTCAGCCCGGGCAGAGACAGCTTCGGGGGCTGGTGACCATCTCGTTGCAGCCGCACCCGAGGACTTAACAGGTCTTTAAAAGACCATTTACTTGTAAATGAGGCTTTTGTTGTGTTTTCGCCCCTTCTTTCAGTCACTCTGTCTATGGTTGGAAGAATTAGCCCCCCCCCTGAAATGTAGCTCTAGTTGCCTGCCTGCCGCTCAGTATCAAGAATATAATTAGGGCTCCTGGTTTATGGTTTTGATATTTTTTAAAGGTAGTAAAAACGAGGTTTGACCAATCCGAGAAAAAAAAGGTGTTTTTTTCCCTGGGCCCCTCCCCCAAACGAAAACACATTGACCTGAAGCCTAAGTGTATTCTGAGTCATAAAAAGTTTATTAGATGAAAAAATATTGTACGGGCAATTTTTTGCACAAAAAGTCACTTTTTGGCACTTTTTTGAGAGAAATAAAATAGTTCGCAGATTTTTTTTAAATCGACCGAATTAAAAAAAAAATGCTCTTGTTGGATGGCTTTGGACATAAGGCCGCAGTCCAGGGATGACTTCTGGCCTCCTGGGATGACTTTTTGAAGTTTTGGGGTTTAAGGGGGCATAGTTACTTCTTCCATCCAGGCTACGTTGCTCAAAATCGGGTACGATGTCAGGTTCTTCCCTTGGCTGGAAGCTGAAAAAACAACTTCAGATAATAGCAAAGGTAGATAGATCAAATGAAAGCATCAGATCTGAGCTTTCTAACAAGTATATTTAGGTCATGGGTACTCACGAAGTGACTGTGATATCCATTCTGAGCTATTTGTTAAATTAGCAAATCTTGTCAAAAAAACTTTTTTTGACGATTTTTGCTAATTTTCGGTATCAACCCTCATGACTGTTTTCGGGTCCCTGTAGCCACTAGGACCCCATAATATATCTCAGATGATATAACAAGAGTGGCTAGGGCTCATTTCCAGCCTCCAGGTACATGTCTGACTCCTATTTGTGACATTTCGAGGTGTTTGGGGTCAAACTCATTTTTTCCATTATAGGCCATATAGCTCAGAGTCACATCACATTGAGCTCAGAGTCACATCAAATTTCTAGTTCTGGACCTAAGGACCCCTTAGTATACCTCAGATGACATACCAGGAGTGTCTAAGACCCATTTCTGGCCTCCAGGGATGACTTTTTGAAGTTTTGGGGTTTAAGGGGGCAAAGTCACTTCTTCCATCCAGCCTAAGGTGCTCAAAATCGGGTACAATGTCAGGTTTTTCCCATGGCTGGAAGCTGAAAAAAAAACTTCAGATAATAGCAAAGGTAGATAGATCAAATGAAAGCATCAGATCTGAGCTTTCTAACAAGTATATTTAGGTCCTGGGTACTCACAAAGTGACTGTGATATCCATTCTGAGCTATTTGGAAAATTAGCAAATCTTGTCAAAAAAACTTTTTTTGACGATTTTTGCTAATTTTCGGTATCAACCCTCATGACTGTTTTCAGGTCCCTGTAGCCACCAGGACCCCATAATATATCTCAGATTATATAACAAGAGTGGCTAGGGCTCATTTCCAGCCTCCAGGTACATGTCTGACTCCTATTTGTGACATTTTGAGGTGTTTGGTGTCAAATTCATTTTTTTCCATTATAGCTCCTAGATATCAGAGTCACATCAGATTTCTAGTTCTGGACCCAAGAAGACCATAGTATACCTCAGATGACATACCAAGAGTGTCTAAGACCCATTTCTGGCCTCCAGGGGTGACTTTTTGAAGTTTTTGGGTTTAAGGGGGCAAAGTGACTTTTTCCACCCAGCCCAATGTTCTCAAAATCGGGTACGATATCAGGTGTTTCCCTTGGTTGGTAGCGGAAAAAAAACTTTATATAATATCAAAGTTATATATATCACATGAAAGCATCAGAGCTGACCTTTCTAACAAGTGTATTCATATCTTGCGCACTCAAACAGTGTCTCTGATATCCATTCTGAGCTATTTGGAAAATTAGCAAATCTTGTCAAAAAAATTTTTGGGACGATTTTTGCTAATTTTCAGTATCAACCCACCTGACTGTTTTTGGGTCCCTGTGGCCACCAGGACCCTATATTATATCTCAGGTGATATAGCAAGAGTGTCTAGGGCTCATTTCCAGCCTCCAGGTACATGTCTGAGTCCTATTTCAGACATTTTGAGGTGTTTGGTGTCAAATTCATTTTTTCCATTATAGGCCCTAGATATCAGAGTCACATCACATTTCTAGTTCTGGACCCAAGAACACCATAGTATACCTCAGATGACATACCAAGAGTGTCTAAGACCCGTTTCTGGCCTCCAGGGGTGACTTTTTGAAGTTTTTGGGTTTAAGGGGGCAAAGTCACTTTTTCCACCCGAGGTCGTGGAACTCGGAGCTGGGTAAAAGTTTAGCTTGAGTGCCCTCCCCATGGAGGTCAAAAATGTTATTGCATCAAAATCATTTAAAAACTATATAGGTGTAATTGTAGTGCCCTGAATGCTATATGGCTGCATTTGCACCGTTCTAGGTATTTACAAAATGAATTTCTAACACTTTTGAAGTCTCCATGAAGTGAAAAATGACTAAGTCCAAAAACTTCACTGGTGCATCAAAGTGGTCAAAAAAGGTCAACATTGGGTTAAAATTAACAAAACATAGTGCTGCAGTGGTCCAATAGCAGGCTAAAGACATAATGAATGACACAGAATGAACAGTTTTACTAAACACTTTGAAAATTCGATTTTCAATTTCAGGGGGACAAGGTCATGGAACTCCGAGCTGGGTAAAAGTTCAGCTTAAGGGCCCTCCCCATGGAGGTCAAAAATGTTATTACATCAAAATCTTTTAAAAACTATATAGGTGTAATTGCAGTCTCCTGAATGCTATGTAACTGCATTTGCACTGTTCTGTGTGCCTCCAAAATGAATTTCTAACACTTTTGAAGTCCCCATGAAGTGAAAAATGACGAAGTACAAAGACATCATTGGTGCATGAAAGTGTTTAAAAACGGTCACAAATGCATAAAAATGAAAAAAACAAAGTGCTACACTGGCCCAATAGCAAGCTAAACACACAATGAATGACCCAGAATGAATATATTTACAAATTACTTGGAAAATGCTATTTTAAATTTCAGGGGGACGAGGTCACAGAAGTCATGGAACTCCGAGCGGGGTAAAAGTTCAAACTTTCCACCCCTCATGGAGGTCAAAATGTTTAATTCATCAAAATCATTTAAAAACCATATAGGTGTGATTGGAGTGTCCTGATTGCTATATAGGTGCATTTGCACTGTCCTGTGTGCCTCCAAAGTGACTTTTTAACACTTTTGAAATCTCCATGAAGCAAAAAGTGACTAAGTCCAAAGACCATTTGGAGCATCAAAGTGTTCAAAAACGGTCAAAAATGCATAAAAACGAAAAAAAAACAAGTGCTACAGTGGCCCAATAGCATGCTAAACACACAATGAATGACACAGAATGAATAGTTGTACACATTACTTTGAAAATGCAATTTTAAATTTCAGGGGGACAAGGTCACGAAAGTCATGGAACTCCGAGCGGTGTAAAAGTTCAACCTTTCCCCCCTTATGGAGGTCAAAATTTTAATACATCAAAATCATTTAAAAACTATATAGGTGTGATGGCAGTGTCTTGGATACATCCCACATGAATTTTAAACACATTAGGAGCATCTCTGATCAAAATAACCATAAAAATCCCAAAGCTGCATCAGTGCTTCAAAGTGCTCCAAAACGGTCAAAAATGGACGAAAATGAAAAATATTCTCCATATCTGAGTTTTTATAACATTCCTTAGATAATGTATATCTTGAATTAGTTTTAAATCCTTTTATTAAAAAGTTTCTTTTCTATGCTGCACTGGTGCAACGCCTCAAGTCTGAGAAGCTGCACCAGTGCAGCCGAAGCAGCACTGGTGCAGCCGAAGCAGACCTTTGACCAATCCGAAAAAAAAAAGGTGTTTTTTTCCCTGGGCCCCTCCCCCAAACGAAAACACATTGACCTGAAGCCTAAGTGTATTCTGAGTCATAAAAAGTTTATTAGATGAAAAAATATTGTACGGGCACTTTTTTGCACAAAAAGACACTTTTTGGCACTTTTTTGAGAGAAATAAAATAGTTCGCAGATTTTTTTTAAATCGACCGAATAAAAAAAAAATGCTCTTGTTGGATGGCTTTGGACATAAGGCCGCATAAACAAAAGGAATTTTTCAAATATCTGTTTTTCTCACTTTTTTATTGCTGTTTGAAATTTCTGACTTCACTTTTTGCATCATTGGTGATGCATGTGTTTAACATTGAGCTTGGGAAAATTGAAAAAAAATAGACTTTGGGGATTGTTTACTAGGGCAAGTGATACATCAAATTAAGACTCATATTAAACTGAACCTCAAGCTGAAAAAAAAAACAAAATAGCATTTACGATCACTTTTTTATAAGCGACTTTAACAATTGTTTTTTTAGCTGTATTAAAAAACAAGGTAACGCCGTAAATTTTAGAAAAGAGATTTTTTCAAAGTAAAACATAGGTGTGACCTGCCTTCACATTAGGCTTCATAAACAAAAGAAAAAACATCTCTATGTGTTATATTCACTTTTTAATAACACATTTTCGTTTTAGGCACAAGCAAAAAGCAGCATTGGTGATGCATGTGTTTTTCAATGGGGTTTTTTAAAGTCTACCAAAATACGGTTTACCAATACATTTTCATTATTTTCTCTTTGGTATCTCATTATGCACATGTTAATAAACAGGTTCATGCATTATTAGCTAAATAGCATAAAAACACACTGAATTATTAACAATAATCTTTGAGATTTGGGTGACCAGATGGCCGGAAATCGAAAATCGCCTCGTATGGATTCAACTTCCATTTCGTGCACTTTCTATGTGGGCCACATGCATAAGAATTGGTACAATAATGCATACGAATCTTAGCTAGAATCTGCAATTGAAATTAAGTCTTTAACTTATATGCTTCAAGAATTATAGGGCACATTCTGCTATGTATAATATCCTATCCATTTCAATGGGACGACCAGATGGCCGCAAATTGAAAATCGCGTCGTATGGATTCATATTGCGTTGTATGTACCTTACGTGTAAGCCACATGCATTTAAAATGACACAATGTAGTAGGGTATGCTATAGAATGTGTTGCAGTTGGAAATCAAGCTCTATCTAGTATGGATCATGACTGATGACACAATATACGTGACTCATTTTGCAAAAAATGGAGGCAAATTTTATAAAACATGCGTTTAATCACTGTGAGAAGTTGGCCTGGTAGGGGATGTTTCCAGTTCTGGAACCACCTACTACCTGACCAAACAATCCCTTATGGTGTCTGGTTGTAAGTCAACCTTATTAGACAAGCTATCCTAGGGGTAGCATGGACTAAGCAGCCTAAAGGCTTAACTTAAGAGGTCGTGTTAAGCGAGCTGTTTTACCACATACAATCCTGTAATACCAAATGAAAGGACACCACACAAGTATATATTATAAAAATATATGTGTTTATTACTAAAAACAATCCCCAGTATTCTTTATGAATAAAGGGGCACAAGCGTTAAATCAAAAGCACTGTTTAAACATACAAGTTGCACAATTATGGATGAGGGCGGGTGGCCACTCAAACCATATACTAAACAAGTGGTATAAGAGATGCCACTCGAGCAGTGGTTAGGCCTAGGGCCTAGAGAATCGCTGGGAGCAGTCAGGACAAGCAATGCTGAAGTCGGGAATGGCCCTCGGGATTCGGGAGATGTGCGGAAAGTGCACGCATGCACCAATGTTAGCCAATGGTGCGTAAAAGTCAAAGAGTTAAAGTTTAAGGACACTTCCGCTGAACCTAGAGGAACAAAACTTAACACACAGACCCTAGAGGTGTGCACCAGTGTGGGAACACCGGCGGAGCAAAGTTACCTCACCCACAGGAAGTGGGTGCACAGGGTCGAAGTGGCGTCGGGTTTTGACACGCAGGCTCTTGGTGCTTGGAGCTGAAAGGGCTGCAGGCGGGTTAAAGATGAAGTGTCCGGTGGAGTCCAAGGGTGGACTCAAGTTGTAGAGTACCTGAAAGCAGAGGGGACAGAGTCTGGGTCACTCAGCAGTGACCAGGGTGGAACCAGGACGGAACCAGGCAATGTCGGGTGCAAACAGGTGATGAGGGGTTGCTTCTCTCTGCAGCCACGTGGACACAAAGAGGTCAAGGACGTCCAGGAGTCGATCACGAGCTGTCCCTCAAAGGCTCTAGCTGATGGCGGTGTCGGCAACTCGATTGAAGCAAACAATCCTTGGCTAATGCAAGCCACGGGGAAAGTGAAAAAGGCTTATTACTCGGACCAGCAAGGTCAGAGCGGGTACTCCTTTCTACAGGAGCGAGGGCAGGTCTGGAGCAACCAGACCCACAGTGTAAATTGTAAGTTTCGTCGCCAAGATGGCCGCTGACCACGTGACAAGCGGCCGGGATGGCGAGTCGAGTGGCACAAAGCAAAAGGGCCCCACGCAGATCGTGGAGATGCTGGAGGGCTGATCTTTGGTGCAAATGCTGCTCGATTATGGGGCTTTTAAAACCCCAAAGCACAGAGTCGAGGATGCCTCGGATGCTGCGCAGTCAGCGTCTCGGGGGTCTTTCAAGATGTCCGCTCCCACGTCTCTCGGTGCCTCCACGGGTCCCTTCTTTGCAAGGACTGTGGATCGGGCTGGGAGAAGTCTGGGAAGCTAGGTCTTGTCAGGCTCTGCACTCGGGCTCCGGCGGGAGGCGGCGGCAAAGCAGACGTCGAGGTGCTGGGTGGTGCCTGTGTTCACAGGGTGGCCCCTCCTAGGCCACAAGGGAGATTCTCTTCAGTCTTCTATCATCAGAATGTCGAAGTCCAGTCGTCTTCTTAGTTTAAAGGTGATTTCAGGATGATCTGCTGTGCTAGGGCACTGCTCCCACTCTTATTCCAATCTGAGGGGTGGATCTCCTGCTAGGTCCCTCCCTATGGGTGGGACCAGGAAGGGGGGTGGTTACACCCCCTTTCCTTTGTCCAGGTCTCACTGGAGCTGGGGCTGGGCTGCCCCAGAACCGGTTTGACCGGATTATGCAAGGGGAAGCCTTGTGCTCCCCAGGCACTGTCTGGTTTCTTTCAAACCTCCCTGCTACAATACACTATCTCCTGTCTGGAGGGCGGTGACACCCTCCTGTGACAGGAAACCCTTTGTCCAGGACCCCTTTGGCTGAGTTTCGGTCAGCTCCAGGGGTCCAGACATTTGTCTGTGGCAGAGGCATCCATTTTGTGGATCTTAAGGTCTTTGGAGAAATCAACCGCATTAAAGTAAAGTAACATGTCTTACCCCTCTAGAGGGGTGGAATGCCATCCCCGTCGCCAGAACTGGCGAGGGGATGGTATTCCAAATCGTATGACACCTTACACGACATGTTTTGATAAAGCCAAACCAAAGTTGCTATATAACCGCGAGGATTATAAGGCACTTAAGAGTATATGGTATGGCCTTATCCTGAAACAGCTTAGGGAGTTGTTCCCGACAGCTGCAGACAGGCTCAGCTCATGCTAGAGCTCCATCTCACATTAAACCACGCACTCTGCCTCCAGGATTGATGAGGCCTTCCATAGGAGTGGCTCACAGGTTAATATGTGTCCAGATATAGGTTTAGATATAGGTATACTATATCTAAGCAAGGGGTGATTACACCACCTTACCCCAGCTGAGTGATCAGCCAGTTGTGTCAATTTAAGAACCAGCCAGGGGTGGCAAAAGATATGCTGCAGCCCCTGGTAGGCCTTGGTGGCTCCTATGCCCTGGGCACCTATAGTGCATTATACAGGGGCTGACAAGGAGTCCATTTCCAATTGTGGTATGTACCTAGGGTACATGGAATCCATTTTACAGAGAGAGCAGATGGCCTGGGGCCCTGATTAGCAGGGAACCAGGTCAACTAAGTCAAAAAACCAGCTAAACACAGGCAAAAAATCTGGGGTAACCATAGTCAGGTAGCCACCTTCCTACAATCACTGAATGATTCTCACCACTTCTAAGCATGGCACAGGCATGACAATGACCACAGGGCAGTGGCATGATGGTAACTGTATGCTGCACTCAGAATTATGGATCCAGATTGTATGGTTTTAGAATTATGGGCCACAACGTAAGGCATATTTTTTCACACATGTGACGTTATTGAAAAACATCATACATTCAACTTCACATTTTGTAGCCAAAAGCATAAAGTGTTCTTCAACACACATGAAAGTGAAAAATAAAAACTTTTCCTGAAGATTACACTTGATTTGTACCTTGTCCCTATAAGCCACAAATATGAGAGTTACCACTATAAAGTGTAGATGTCTTAGCTACATACTGTGATTGAAATTAGGTCAGTACCTCATATGGTTCAAGATTTATAGTGCACCACATACTATGTAATATATCCTATCCATTTCAATGGGTGACCAGATGGCCGCAAATTATAAATCGCCTCGTATGGATTCAAATTGCTTTGTATGCACCTTGTGTGTGAGCCACATGCATATAAAATGGCACACTGTAGTAGGCTATGTTATAGAATGTGTTGCAGTTGGAAATCAAGCTCTATCTAATATGGATCTTGACTGATGACATAACATACGTGACACATTTTGCAAAAGCTGGAGGAATTTTTTAAAAAATATGTGTTTAATCGCTGAAAGATTCACACCACTTTGAAGCTTTCCACATGCATGAAAATGAACACAGGACAGTGGCATCATGTTAGCTTAATGCTGCACTTCCAATTATGGATCCAGATTGTATGGTTTTAGAAGTATGGGACAAAATGTAAGGCATACTTTTTCGTACATGCGACGGTATTGAAAAACGTCATACATTCAACCTCAAATTGTGACAACTTTACAATACGCCACACACATAATAATTCACATGGGTAAGATGCACATCACTAGGAACAAAGTGCTGTTTAAATTATGTCTCTATAATGTATAGACTATGAATTATAGCCAAAAGTATAAAGTGTTCTACAACACACATGAAAGTGAAAAATAAAAACTTACCTGAAGGTTACACTTGATTTGTACCTTGTCCCTATAAGCCACAACCATGAGAGTTACCACTATGAATTGTAAATGTCTTAGCTACATACTGCAATTGAAATTAAGTCAGTACATCATATGCTTCAAGAAATAGAGTGCACTACATCCTCTGTAGTATATCCTATCCATTTCAAAGGGTGACCAGATGGCCGCAAATTAAAAATTGCCTCGTATGGATTCAAATTGCTTTGTATGACTGTTTTCAGGTCCCTGTAGCCACCAGGACCCCATAATATATCTCAGATGATATAACAAGAGTGGCTAGGGCTCATTTCCAGCCTCCAGGTACATGTCTGACTCCTATTTGTGACATTTCGAGGTGTTTGGGATCAAACTCATTTTTCCCAATATAGGCCATATGTAGGAGAGTAGGGTCTGCTATCCTATGGTCACCCCAAATTTTTGCTTTTTGCTTCACTGGTTTTCGACTACTGAGGCTGTGGGCCTGCTGATCAGACCCCCAGCCTGCTGTTCTCTCACTAAATTAATGACACATGTGCTATAGGCACATACCAATTGGAAATGGACTCCTTGTCAGCCCCTGTAGAATGCACTATAGGTGCACAGGGCACAGGAGCCACTAAGGCCTACCAGGGGCTGCAGCATATCTTTTGCCACCCCTGGCTGGTTCTTAAATTGACACAACTGGCTGATCACTCAGCTGGGGTAAAGTGGTGTACACACCCCTTGCTTAGATGTAGTATACCTATGTCTAAACCTATATCTGGACACATGTAAACCTGTGAGCCACTCCTATAGACAGGCCTCACCAATCCTGGAGGCTGGGTGCTTGGTTTTTATGTGAGATGGAGCTCTAGCATGAGCTGAGCCTGTCTGCAGCCGTCGGGAACAAATCCCTAAGCTGTTTCAGGATAATGCCATACCATATACTATTAAGTGCCTTATAATCCTCGCGGTTATTTAGCAACTCTGGTTTGGCTTTATCAAAACATGTCGTGTAAGGTGTCATACGCTTTGGAATACCATCCCCTCGCCAGTTCTGGCGACGGGGATGGCATTCCACCCCTCTAGAGGGGTAAGACATGTTACTTCACTTTAATGCGGTTGATTTCTCCAAAGGCCTAAAGATCCACAAAATGGATGCCTCTGCCACAGACAAATGTCTGGACCCCTGGAGCTGACCGAAACCCAGTCAAGGGGGTCCTGGACAAAGGGTTTCCTGTCACAGGAGGGTGTCACCGCCCTCCAGACAGGAGATAGTGTATTGTAGCAGGGAGGTTTGAAAGAAACCAGACACTGCCTGGGGCGCACAAGGCTGCCCCTTGCATAATCCGGCCAAACCGGTTCTGGGGCACTCCAGCCCTCGTGCCAGGGCGGCCTGGATCAAAGGAAGGGGGTGTATCCACCCACTTCCTGGGTCCCACCCATAGGAGGGGACCTAGCAGGTAATCACGCCCACCAGATTCGAATAAGAGTGGGAGCAGTGCCAATGCACATCAGATTTCCTGGAAGAAACATTTGAAACGATATTCTGGACCCTTCGCCCTCCATCTCAACGTGGAAGCCCGAAGAATCTCCCTTGTGGTCAAGGAGTGACCACCCTGCAGCAGCAGGCACCATCCAGCCCTCGACGTCTACTTGGTTGCAGTTCCCGCCGGAACTCGAGCGACTGAGATCGACGAGATCAAGCCTGCCCAGCTTCTAACAGCCCGATCCACAGTCCCTGCAAAGCTGAGACCCGTGGAGGCGACCGGAAGCGTGGGGCACGCCATCTTGAAGTGACCACAAGACGCTGACCGTGCAGCCCACGAGTGACCCTCGAAGCTGTACACCGGGGTTTGAGAAGCCCCCACCCTGAGCTACTCCTGAGCCGAAGTTCAGCCCTCCACACTCGACGAGTGCTGCGTGGGGCCCTTTGGCACGATTTGGCTCAACGCGTTGGCCCGGTCACTTGCCAGCTGGCTTGTGGTCCCTGTGCCGACGAACTACAAAAGAAGACTCGTGATTCTGGTTGCTCCAGATCCACACCAGCTCCCCTGAAAGGGAGCCCCGACTCTGACCTTCCTGGTCCGAGTGAGACGCCATCTTCCAATCCCGCGTGGATTGCTCTTACCAAGGCTTGTTTGCTCCAAACCGGAAGCCGACTGCACCGACGGTGAGAGCCTGCGTGGGACAGATCGTGACCTGCTCCTGGACGTCGCAGATGCCCCAGAGCCCACGTAACAGCGAAGAGAAGCGCCTCGACGACCACCTGATTGCGCCCGACATTGCCTGGTTCCGTCCTGGTTCCACCCTGGTCACTGCTGAGTGACCCAGACTCTGTCCCCTCTGCTTTCAGGTACTCTACAACTTGAGTCCACCCTTGGACTCCACCGGACACTTCGTCTTCACCCTGCCTACAGCCCTTTCAGCTTCAAGCACCAAGAGCCTGCGTGTCAAAACCCGACGCCACTTCGACCCTGTGCACCCACTTCCTGTGGGTGAGGTAACTTTGCTCCGCCGGTGTTCCCACACTGGTGCACACCTCTAGGGTCTGTGTGTTAAGTTTTGTTCCTCTAGGTTCAGCGGAAGTGTCCTTAAACTTTAACTATTTGACTTTTACGCACCATTGGTTAACATTGGTGCATGCGTGCGCTTTCCGCACATCTCCCGAATCCCGAGGGCCATTCCCGACTTCAGCATTGCTTGTCCTGACTGCTCCCAGCGATTCCCTAGGCCCTAGGCCTAACCACTGTTCGAGTGGCCTCTCTTATACCACTTGTTTAGTATATGGTTTGAGTGGCCCCCTGCCCTCATCCATAATTGTGCAACTTTGTATGTTTAAACAGTGCTTTTGATTTAACGCTTGTGCCCCTTTATTCATAAAGAATACTGGGGATTGTTTTTAGTAATAAACACATATATTTTTATAATATATACTTGTGTGGTGTCCTTTCATTTGGTATTACAGGATTGTATGTGGTAAAACAGCTCGCTTAACACGACCTCTTAAGTTAAGCCTTTAGGCTGCTTAGTCCATGCTACCACTAGGATAGCTTGTCTAATAAGGTTGACTTACAACCAGACACCATAAGGGGATTGTTTGGTCAGGTAGTAGGTGGTTCCAGAATTGGAAACATCCCCTACCAGGCCAACTTCTCACATTGGTGGCAGCGGTGGGATTTGAGCTTGCTGTTGTTTTACCATTGCAATCTTTATATCAAATTGAAAGATCACATCAAGTACCCCTAGGTACATATAAAATCAAAAGCTTAGCATATTAAGTTCTACTGAACTTAGTAGTTGTAGGTTGAAGGGAGTAGCACACCCCTGACTACAACTCACTAGTAAGGTCCAGTAGGAAAACACTTAGTGTAGGTAAGTGCACCACTTACACCTCACTAGTAACCATGTCTGACACAGGAAAGGCCTCAGGGTCTAGTCCTGTGATAGTTGACCCTACCCAGGCAACTTCTGGATATGACAAACTAACCCGCAGAGACTTGATTGTCTTGTGCAAAGCAAGAGGGTTAAAAAGGGGCAGAAGCCCCACCTGCCTAATCCTGGTAGAACTCCTAGAACAGGATGACTTAGAGAAGGCAAAAGCAGCTTCCCTAGATACAGGAACTGGAGGGAACCCCCCTGCAGTTGATCCCCCTGAAGAGGAGGATGATGATGACTTGGATGAGGACTCAGAGGTTGAGGACTTAGAAGTACAGGATCAGGGTAGCCAGGTTCCAGTTGGTAGGCTTAGCCAGGCCAACTTGGACCTACTGGGGAATGGAGAGGGCCAGCACCTCCCCAGAACCCAACATGTGATTCTCCCAGGCAACAGAAGAGTGAGATCCCCCTCAGGGGACTCTCATCTTTCTAGTGCCTCCAGAGAATCAGAGAGAGGCATGAGTGCTTCTCAGAAAGCTGAGCATAGGGCTAGAATGAGGGCTGTCAGACTCCAGATAGAGAGAGAGGAGGTAGCCCTGAGTCAAGCTAAGCTTACCTTAGCCCAAGCTAAACTTGCCTTGGCAAGAGAGCAGAAATTAAGTGGCTTAGATGTCACTGGTGGCAGCAATTTTCCAAGAGAAAAAGACAGGGCCTATGATAATAGAAACCTGACCAAAATTGTGCCCCCCTTTAAAGAAGGGGATGACATCCACAAATGGATGACTGCTCTTGAGAGAGCCTGCATGGTACAGCAGGTTCCTGAGAATCAGTGGGCTGCAATTTTGTGGTACTCCTTTTCTGAGAAAGGGAGGGACAGGCTCCTCACAGTTAGACCTGAGGATGCCAAAAACTACTCTGTTTTGAAGAGTGCTCTCATTGAAGGGTATGGCCTAACCACTGAGCAATACAGGTTGTTGTTCAGAGACACCCAGAAAGCACAGACTCAAGACTGGACTGATTTTGTGGAGTGTGCCACTAAGGCTTTGGAGGGTTGGTTACAGGGAAGTAAAGTTTCAGACTATACAGGATTGTACAATCTTATGATGAGAGAACAGATCCTTAATAACTGTACAAACCAGCTGTTGCATCAATACCTTATTGACTCTGATCTGACCTCTCCCCAAGAATTGGGAAAGAAGGCAGACAAATGGGTCAGAACAAGGATTAAGCAGAAACCCCAGAACCAAGGTGGTGACCAGAAGAAAACAGACCAGAAGGGTGGTAATCAGAATCAGAAAGATAAAGAAAAAGACCAGAAGTCTTCAGGCCCCCAAACTAATAGTAAGGAGGGTGGTTCCCAAAATGGTAACAAGAAGAAGAAGAACAAAGGTCCAAAGACACCTTGGTGTAATACCTGCAAATCAGTTTCACACTGGGGCAGTGAGTGCACCAAGGCAAATCCAGTTCCCACCACTACAGCTCCTAAAGCAACTGCAACCCCAAGTACAGTAAGCAGTGGTGGAACACAGTCCAAGGGTGTAGCTGGGTTGACCCTGGGTATTGAAGTAGGATCTGGCCTAGTCAGGGTCCCTACACAGGCAGTTCTCCTGTATGATGTGGACATTGAGTTGCCCACTGCAGTAAGCCCCACTAACCTGGGCAAATACAGGCAGACTCCCTTAATAAATGAGAAACTGGCTCAAGCTTACAGGGACACATGTGCTAGTGTCACCATGGTGACCCCTGGCTTTGTGGACCCTGGACAGATTGTACTAGGAGAGAGCTACCTAGTAACCAATGCAAGCAACTCCACTACCTCCCATAGTGTGGCAGTTGTGAACTTCTCCTGGGGAGGGGTTGATGGCCTAAAGAAAGTTGTGGTGAGTGCAGACCTACCAGTAGACTGTCTGTTAGGCAATGACCTTGAAAGCTCAGCATGGTCAGAAGTGGAGTACAGGACTCATGCAGAAATGCTAGGGATTTCAGAGCATGTCCTTGCCATGACAAGGGCTCAGGCTAAGAAGTGCCTTCCTGAACCAGTGGTGGATCTTGAGACAATAGACCAGCCACAACCCAAGAGAAGGAGCAAGAGAGGAAAGGCCTCGCCTTCCACCTTGCCCCAGGTTGAGGATCAGGTTTCAGAGGAAACTGATTCTGCAGTCCAAGAGGAGACTGTCTCTGAGGAGCTTGAACCTGACCAGGTTGAGTTTCTGGGGACAGGGGGACCCTCAAGGGCAGACCTGAGGCAGGCTCAATTAGATTGCCCTTCCCTTGAACCCCTCAGACAGCAGGCTGCTGCTGAGGCTGCTGGGGATGCCCAAGGTACCCATACTGTGTATTGGGATGAGGGACTCCTTTACTCAGAGGCTAGAACCCCCAAGCCTGGCATGACCAGGAGGTTGGTGATACCTCTGCAGTTTAGGGGATTCCTCCTTACCTTGGCCCATGATATTCCCCTTGCAGGACACTTAGGCCAGAACAAGACGTGGGACAGGCTTGTTCCACACTTTCACTGGCCTCACATGTCAGAGGATGTCAAGGAGTTTTGTCGCTCCTGTGTCACTTGCCAAGCCAGTGGTAAGTCAGGTGGCACAACAAAGGCCCCCCTAATACCACTACCTGTGGTGGGGGTCCCCTTTGAGAGAGTTGGAATTGATATTGTGGGTCCAATGGACCCCCAAACAGCATCTGGGAACAGATTCATACTGGTGGTAGTGGATCATGCCACCAGGTACCCAGAGGCTATTCCCCTAAGGACCACCACAGCACCTGTGGTGGCAAAAGCCCTCATTGCAGTTTTCTCAAGAGTGGGCTTTCCTAAGGAGGTACTATCAGATAGAGGGACAAATTTTATGTCCAGCTATCTAAAAGCAATGTGGAAGGAATGTGGAGTAAACTACAAGTTTACCACCCCATATCATCCACAATGCAATGGGCTTGTGGAGAGATTTAACAAGACCCTTAAAGGCATGATAAAAGGATTACCAGAGAAGCTCAGGCGGAAATGGGACATTCTTTTACCCTGCCTGCTCTTTGCTTACAGAGAGGTCCCACAGAAGGGGGTTGGCTACAGCCCTTTTGAACTTTTGTTTGGCCACCCTGTGAGAGGTCCATTGTGTTTGGTGAAGGAAGGATGGGAGTTACCTCTCAAAAAGCCCAAACTAGACATAGTGGACTATGTACTTGGTCTCCGCTCCAGGATGGCTGAGTACATGGAAAGAGCATCCAAAAACCTGGAGGCCAGCCAAGAATTGCAGAAAGCTTGGCATGACCAAAAGGCTGTACTGGTAGAGTTCCAACCAGGACAGAAGGTATGGGTACTGGAGCCAGTGGCTCCAGCAGCACTCCAAGACAAATGGAGTGGACCCTATCCTATTATTGAGAAGAAAGGGGAAGTCACCTACTTGGTAGACTTTGGAACACCCAGGAGCCCTCACAGGGTAATCCATGTGAATCGCTTGAAAGCATTTGTAGACAGGGAGGACATGAGCTTGCTCATGGCCACAGATGGGGAACAGGAAGAAGAGAGTGACCCTCTCCCAGACCTGCTTTCCCAGAACCCTGATGATAGTTCAGTTGATGGAGTAGCCTTGGCAGGCAGCCTCACTGACCAGCAACAGAGGGACTGCAGACAAGTTTTGCAGGCTCACAGGCAAATGTTTTCACTCACACCCAGCCAAACTGACTGGTGTACCCATGTTGTGGACACTGGTGACAGTCTGCCTGTCAAGAATAAGATCTACAGGCAACCTGATCATGTCAGGGATTGCATCAAGGCTGAGGTGCAAAAGATGTTGGAGCTTGGAGTGATTGAGCCATCAGAGAGCCCATGGGCCAGCCCAGTAGTCCTGGTGCCAAAACCTCATACCCAAGATGGTAAGAGAGAAATGAGGTTTTGCGTGGATTACAGGGGTCTCAATGCTGTCACTAGGACAGATGCTCACCCCATTCCAAGAGCAGATGAGCTCATTGACAGATTGGCTTCTGCCAAGTTTCTGAGCACATTTGATCTGACAGCTGGCTACTGGCAAATCAGACTAGCTGAGGAGTCAAAGGCCAAGACAGCATTCTCTACCCCTAGTGGGCATTATCAGTTTGTGGTAATGCCCTTTGGTTTGAAGAATGCACCTGCCACTTTTCAAAGGTTGGTGAACCAAGTCCTTACTGGGTTGGATGACTTTTGTGCAGCTTATCTGGATGATATTGCTGTCTTTAGCTCCACCTGGGAGGATCACCTGATCCACCTGAAGAAAGTTTTGGAGGCCCTGCAAAAGGCAGGCCTAACTATCAAGGCCACAAAGTGCCAGATAGGGCAGAGTAAGGTTGTATACCTGGGCCACCTAGTAGGTGGAGGCCAGGTTCAGCCACTGGAAAGCAAAATCCAGGCCATACAGGACTGGGCTCCTCCAGTTACCCAGACACAAGTCAGAGCCTTCTTGGGCCTGACTGGGTATTACAGAAAGTTTGTGAAAAACTATGGGTCTATAGTGACACCATTAAATGACTTGACATCCAAGAAGATGCCAAAAAAGGTTCAGTGGACAGTTAGCTGTCAGAAGGCATTTGAAGACCTGAAGAAGGCCATGTGCTCTGCACCTATCCTAAAGAGTCCTGACTACTCCAAACAGTTCATTGTTCAGACAGATGCTTCTGAGTTGGGGTGGGAGCTGTACTCTCACAACTTAATCAAGATGGTCAAGACCAGCCAATTGCTTTCATTAGGAGGAGGCTAACCCCAAGAGAAAAACGTTGGTCAGCCATTGAGAGGGAGGCCTTTGCTGTGGTTTGGGCATTAAAGAAGTTGAGGTCCTACTTGTTTGGAACTCACTTCCTGGTGCAAACAGACCATAAGCCCCTCTTATGGCTTAATCAGATGAAGGGTGAAAATCCCAAACTGCTCAGGTGGTCCATTTCCCTACAGGGGATGGACTTTACAGTGGAGCACCGCCCAGGGACTGACCATGGTAATGCAGATGGTCTCTCCAGGTACTTCCACTTAGAACATGAAGACTTATCTGGTCAAGGTTAGTTTAATGTCCCTGCGTTTGGGGGGGGGTTGTGTAGGAGAGTAGGGTCTGCTATCCTATGGTCACCCCAAATTTTTGCTTTTTGCTTCACTGGTTTTCGACTACTGAGGCTGTGGGCCTGCTGATCAGACCCCCAGCCTGCTGTTCTCTCACTAAATTAATGACACATGTGCTATAGGCACATACCAATTGGAAATGGACTCCTTGTCAGCCCCTGTAGAATGCACTATAGGTGCACAGGGCACAGGAGCCACTAAGGCCTACCAGGGGCTGCAGCATATCTTTTGCCACCCCTGGCTGGTTCTTAAATTGACACAACTGGCTGATCACTCAGCTGGGGTAAAGTGGTGTACACACCCCTTGCTTAGATGTAGTATACCTATGTCTAAACCTATATCTGGACACATGTAAACCTGTGAGCCACTCCTATAGACAGGCCTCACCAATCCTGGAGGCTGGGTGCTTGGTTTTTATGTGAGATGGAGCTCTAGCATGAGCTGAGCCTGTCTGCAGCCGTCGGGAACAAATCCCTAAGCTGTTTCAGGATAATGCCATACCATATACTATTAAGTGCCTTATAATCCTCGCGGTTATTTAGCAACTCTGGTTTGGCTTTATCAAAACATGTCGTGTAAGGTGTCATACGCTTTGGAATACCATCCCCTCGCCAGTTCTGGCGACGGGGATGGCATTCCACCCCTCTAGAGGGGTAAGACATGTTACTTCACTTTAATGCGGTTGATTTCTCCAAAGGCCTAAAGATCCACAAAATGGATGCCTCTGCCACAGACAAATGTCTGGACCCCTGGAGCTGACCGAAACCCAGTCAAGGGGGTCCTGGACAAAGGGTTTCCTGTCACAGGAGGGTGTCACCGCCCTCCAGACAGGAGATAGTGTATTGTAGCAGGGAGGTTTGAAAGAAACCAGACACTGCCTGGGGCGCACAAGGCTGCCCCTTGCATAATCCGGCCAAACCGGTTCTGGGGCACTCCAGCCCTCGTGCCAGGGCGGCCTGGATCAAAGGAAGGGGGTGTATCCACCCACTTCCTGGGTCCCACCCATAGGAGGGGACCTAGCAGGTAATCACGCCCACCAGATTCGAATAAGAGTGGGAGCAGTGCCAATGCACATCAGATTTCCTGGAAGAAACATTTGAAACGATATTCTGGACCCTTCGCCCTCCATCTCAACGTGGAAGCCCGAAGAATCTCCCTTGTGGTCAAGGAGTGACCACCCTGCAGCAGCAGGCACCATCCAGCCCTCGACGTCTACTTGGTTGCAGTTCCCGCCGGAACTCGAGCGACTGAGATCGACGAGATCAAGCCTGCCCAGCTTCTAACAGCCCGATCCACAGTCCCTGCAAAGCTGAGACCCGTGGAGGCGACCGGAAGCGTGGGGCACGCCATCTTGAAGTGACCACGAGACGCTGACCGTGCAGCCCACGAGTGACCCTCGAAGCTGTACACCGGGGTTTGAGAAGCCCCCACCCTGAGCTACTCCTGAGCCGAAGTTCAGCCCTCCACACTCGACGAGTGCTGCGTGGGGCCCTTTGGCACGATTTGGCTCAACGCGTTGGCCCGGTCACTTGCCAGCTGGCTTGTGGTCCCTGTGCCGACGAACTACAAAAGAAGACTCGTGATTCTGGTTGCTCCAGATCCACACCAGCTCCCCTGAAAGGGAGCCCCGACTCTGACCTTCCTGGTCCGAGTGAGACGCCATCTTCCAATCCCGCGTGGATTGCTCTTACCAAGGCTTGTTTGCTCCAAACCGGAAGCCGACTGCACCGACGGTGAGAGCCTGCGTGGGACAGATCGTGACCTGCTCCTGGACGTCGCAGATGCCCCAGAGCCCACGTAACAGCGAAGAGAAGCGCCTCGACGACCACCTGATTGCGCCCGACATTGCCTGGTTCCGTCCTGGTTCCACCCTGGTCACTGCTGAGTGACCCAGACTCTGTCCCCTCTGCTTTCAGGTACTCTACAACTTGAGTCCACCCTTGGACTCCACCGGACACTTCGTCTTCACCCTGCCTACAGCCCTTTCAGCTTCAAGCACCAAGAGCCTGCGTGTCAAAACCCGACGCCACTTCGACCCTGTGCACCCACTTCCTGTGGGTGAGGTAACTTTGCTCCGCCGGTGTTCCCACACTGGTGCACACCTCTAGGGTCTGTGTGTTAAGTTTTGTTCCTCTAGGTTCAGCGGAAGTGTCCTTAAACTTTAACTATTTGACTTTTACGCACCATTGGTTAACATTGGTGCATGCGTGCGCTTTCCGCACATCTCCCGAATCCCGAGGGCCATTCCCGACTTCAGCATTGCTTGTCCTGACTGCTCCCAGCGATTCCCTAGGCCCTAGGCCTAACCACTGTTCGAGTGGCCTCTCTTATACCACTTGTTTAGTATATGGTTTGAGTGGCCCCCTGCCCTCATCCATAATTGTGCAACTTTGTATGTTTAAACAGTGCTTTTGATTTAACGCTTGTGCCCCTTTATTCATAAAGAATACTGGGGATTGTTTTTAGTAATAAACACATATATTTTTATAATATATACTTGTGTGGTGTCCTTTCA
This sequence comes from Lissotriton helveticus, assembly GCF_964261635.1. Classification (NCBI taxonomy): domain Eukaryota; kingdom Metazoa; phylum Chordata; class Amphibia; order Caudata; family Salamandridae; genus Lissotriton; species Lissotriton helveticus. The sequence goes on along the minus strand of NW_027611692.1, from coordinate 4,098,996 downwards.
TTTGGTATTACAGGATTGTATGTGGTAAAACAGCTCGCTTAACACGACCTCTTAAGTTAAGCCTTTAGGCTGCTTAGTCCATGCTACCACTAGGATAGCTTGTCTAATAAGGTTGACTTACAACCAGACACCATAAGGGGATTGTTTGGTCAGGTAGTAGGTGGTTCCAGAATTGGAAACATCCCCTACCAGGCCAACTTCTCACACCATAGAGCTCAGAGTCACATCACATTGAGCTCAGAGTCACATCAAATTTCTAGTTCTGGACCTAAGGACCCCTTAGTATACCTCAGATGACATACCAGGAGTGTCTAAGACCCATTTCTGGCCTCCAGGGATGACTTTTTGAAGTTTTGGGGTTTAAGGGGGCATAGTCACTTCTTCCATCCAGGCTACGTTGCTCAAAATCGGGTACGATGTCAGGTTCTTCCCTTGGCTGGAAGCTGAAAAAAAACCTTCAGATAATAGCAAAGGTAGATAGATCAAATGAAAGCATCAGATCTGAGCTTTCTAACAAGTATATTTAGGTCATGGGTACTCACAAAGTGACTGTGATATCCATTCTGAGCTATTTGGAAAATTAGCAAATCTTGTCAAAAAAACTTTTTTTGACGATTTTTGCTAATTTTCGGTATCAACCCTCATGACTGTTTTCGGGTCCCTGTAGCCACCAGGACCCCATAATATATCTCAGATGATATAACAAGAGTGGCTAGGGCTCATTTCCAGCCTCCAGGTACATGTCTGACTCCTATTTGTGACATTTCGAGGTGTTTGGGGTCAAACTCATTTTTTCCATTATAGGCCATATAGCTCAGAGTCACATCACATTGAGCTCAGAGTCACATCAAATTTCTAGTTCTGGACCTAAGGACCCCTTAGTATACCTCAGATGACATACCAGGAGTGTCTAAGACCCATTTCTGGCCTCCAGGGATGACTTTTTGAAGTTTTGGGGTTTAAGGGGGCAAAGTCACTTCTTCCATCCAGCCTAAGGTGCTCAAAATCGGGTACAATGTCAGGTTTTTCCCATGGCTGGAAGCTGAAAAAAAAACTTCAGATAATAGCAAAGGTAGATAGATCAAATGAAAGCATCAGATCTGAGCTTTCTAACAAGTATATTTAGGTCCTGGGTACTCACAAAGTGACTGTGATATCCATTCTGAGCTATTTGGAAAATTAGCAAATCTTGTCAAAAAAACTTTTTTTGACGATTTTTGCTAATTTTCGGTATCAACCCTCATGACTGTTTTCAGGTCCCTGTAGCCACCAGGACCCCATAATATATCTCAGATTATATAACAAGAGTGGCTAGGGCTCATTTCCAGCCTCCAGGTACACGTCTGACTCCTATTTGTGACATTTTGAGGTGTTTGGTGTCAAATTCATTTTTTTCCATTATAGCTCCTAGATATCAGAGTCACATCAGATTTCTAGTTCTGGACCCAAGAAGACCATAGTATACCTCAGATGACATACCAAGAGTGTCTAAGACCCATTTCTGGCCTCCAGGGGTGACCTTTTGAAGTTTTTGGGTTTAAGGGGGCAAAGTGACTTTTTCCACCCAGCCCAATGTTCTCAAAATCGGGTACGATATCAGGTGTTTCCCTTGGTTGGTAGCGGAAAAAAAACTTTATATAATATCAAAGTTATATATATCACATGAAAGCATCAGAGCTGACCTTTCTGACAAGTGTATTCATATCTTGCGCACTCAGACAGTGTCTCTGATATCCATTCTGAGCTATTTGGAAAATTAGCAAATCTTGTCAAAAAAATTTTTGGGACGATTTTTGCTAATTTTCAGTATCAACCCACCTGACTGTTTTTGGGTCCCTGTGGCCACCAGGACCCTATATTATATCTCAGGTGATATAGCAAGAGTGTCTAGGGCTCATTTCCAGCCTCCAGGTACATGTCTGAGTCCTATTTCAGACATTTTGAGGTGTTTGGTGTCAAATTCATTTTTTCCATTATAGGCCCTAGATATCAGAGTCACATCACATTTCTAGTTCTGGACCCAAGAACACCATAGTATACCTCAGATGACATACCAAGAGTGTCTAAGACCCATTTCTGGCCTCCAGGGGTGACTTTTTGAAGTTTTTGGGTTTAAGGGGGCAAAGTCACTTTTTCCACGCGAGGTCGTGGAACTCGGAGCTAGGTAAAAGTTTAGCTTGAGTGCCCTCCCCATGGAGGTCAAAAATGTTATTGCATCAAAATCATTTAAAAACTATATAGGTGTAATTGTTGTGCCCTGAATGCTATATGGCTGCATTTGCACCGTTCTAGGTATTTACAAAATGAATTTCTAACACTTTTGAAGTCACCATAAAGTGAAAAATGACTAAGTCCAAAAACTTCACTGGTGCATCAAAGTGGTCAAAAAAGGTCAACATTGGGTTAAAATTAACAAAACATAGTGCTGCAGTGGTCCAATAGCAGGCTAAAGACATAATGAATGACACAGAATGAACAGTTTTACTAAACACTTTGAAAATTCGATTTTCAATTTCAGGGGGACAAGGTCATGGAACTCCGAGCTGGGTAAAAGTTCAGCTTAAGGGCCCTCCCCATGGAGGTCAAAAATGTTATTACATCAAAATCTTTTAAAAACTATATAGGTGTAATTGCAGTCTCCTGAATGCTATGTAACTGCATTTGCACTGTTCTGTGTGCCTCCAAAATGAATTTCTAACACTTTTGAAATCTCCATGAAGCAAAAAGTCCAAAGACCATTTGGAGCATCAAAGTGTTCAAAAACGGTCAAAAATGCATAAAAACGAAAAAAAAACAAGTGCTACAGTGGCCCAATAGCATGCTAAACACACAATGAATGACACAGAATGAATAGTTGTACACATTACTTTGAAAATGCAATTTTAAATTTCAGGGGGACAAGGTCACGAAAGTCATGGAACTCCGAGCGGGGTAAAAGTTCAACCTTTCCCCCCTTATGGAGGTCAAAATTTTAATACATCAAAATCATTTAAAAACTATATAGGTGTGATGGCAGTGTCTTGGATACATCCCACATGAATTTTAAACACATTAGGAGCATCTCTGATCAAAATAACCATAAAAATCCCAAAGCTGCATCAGTGCTTCAAAGTGCTCCAAAACGGTCAAAAATGGACGAAAATGAAAAATATTCTCCATATCTGAGTTTTTATAACATTCCTTAGATAATGTATATCTTGAATTAGTTTTAAATCCTTTTATTAAAAAGTTTCTTTTCTATGCTGCACTGGTGCAACGCCTCAAGTCTGAGAAGCTGCACCAGTGCAGCCGAAGCAGCACTGGTGCAGCCGAAGCCCGAGGGCCATTCCCGACTTCAGCATTGCTTGTCCTGACTGCTCCCAGCGATTCCCTAGGCCCTAGGCCTAACCACTGCTCGAGTGGCATCTCTTATACCACTTGTTTAGTATATGGTTTGAGTGGCCACCCGCCCTCATCCATAATTGTGCAACTTGTATGTTTAAACAGTGCTTTTGATTTAACGCTTGTGCCCCTTTATTCATAAAGAATACTGGGGATTGTCTTTAGTAATAAACACATATATTTTTATAATACATACTTGTGTGGTGTCCTTTCATTTGATATTACAGGATTGTATGTGGTAAAACAGCTCGCTTAACACGACCTCTTAAGTTAAGCCTTTAGGCTGCTTAGTCCATGCTACCCCTAGGATAGCTTGTCTAATAAGGTTGACTTACAACCAGACACCATAAGGGATTGTGTGGTCTGATAATAGGTGGTTCCAGAATTGGAAACATCACCTATCAGGCCAACTTCTCACATTAGGCCTTCCATAGGAGTGGCTCACAGGTTGATATGTGTCCAGATATAGGTTTAGATATAGGTATACTATATCTAAGTAAGGGGTGGTTACACCACCTTACCCCAGCTGAGTGATCAGCCAGTTGTGTCAATTTAAGAACCAGCCAGGGGTGGCAAAAGATATGCTGCAGCCCCTGGTAGGCCTTGGTGGCTCCTATGCCCTTGGCACCTATAGTGCATTATACAGGGGCTGACAAGGAGTCCATTTCCAATTGTGGTATGTACCTAGGGTACATGGAATCCATTTTACAGAGAGAGCAGATGGCCTGGGGCCCTGATTAGCAGGGAACCAGGTCAACTAAGTCAAAAAACCAGCTAAACACAGGCAAAAAATCTGGGGTAACCATAGTCAGGTAGCCACCTTCCTACAGTCCCCCAGGCTGTGCTTGGTCCCCCAGGCTGTGCTTGGTCCCCCTGGTTGCTCTTGGTCCCCCAGGCTGTGCTTGGTCCCCCAGGCTGTGCTTGGTCCCCCTGGTTGCTCTTGGTCCCCCTGTGTGAGAAGTTGGCCTGGTAGGGGATGTTTCCAATTCTGGAACCACCTACTACCTGACCAAACAATCCCCTTATGGTGTCTGGTTGTAAGTCAACCTTATTAGACAAGCTATCCTAGTGGTAGCATGGACTAAGCAGCCTAAAGGCTTAACTTAAGAGGTCGTGTTAAGCGAGCTGTTTTACCACATACAATCCTGTAATACCAAATGAAAGGACACCACACAAGTATATATTATAAAAATATATGTGTTTATTACTAAAAACAATCCCCAGTATTCTTTATGAATAAAGGGGCACAAGCGTTAAATCAGAAGCACTGTTTAAACATACAAAGTTGCACAATTATGGATGAGGGCAGGGGGCCACTCAAACCATATACTAAACAAGTGGTATAAGAGAGGCCACTCGAACAGTGGTTAGGCCTAGGGCCTAGGGAATCGCTGGGAGCAGTCAGGACAAGCAATGCTGAAGTCGGGAATGGCCCTCGGGATTCGGGAGATGTGCGGAAAGCGCACGCATGCACCAATGTTAACCAATGGTGCGTAAAAGTCAAATAGTTAAAGTTTAAGGACACTTCCGCTGAACCTAGAGGAACAAAACTTAACACACAGACCCTAGAGGTGTGCACCAGTGTGGGAACACCGGCGGAGCAAAGTTACCTCACCCACAGGAAGTGGGTGCACAGGGTCGAAGTGGCGTCGGGTTTTGACACGCAGGCTCTTGGTGCTTGAAGCTGAAAGGGCTGCAGGCAGGGTGAAGACGAAGTGTCCGGTGGAGTCCAAGGGTGGACTCAAGTTGTAGAGTACCTGAAAGCAGAGGGGACAGAGTCTGGGTCACTCAGCAGTGACCAGGGTGGAACCAAGACGGAACCAGGCAATGTCGGGCGCAATCAGGTGGTCGTCGAGGCGCTTCTCTTCGCTGTCACGTGGGCTCTGGGGCATCTGCGACGTCCAGGAGCAGGTCACGATCTGTCCCACGCAGGCTCTCACCGTCGGTGCAGTCGGCTTCCGGTTTGGAGCAAACAAGCCTTGGTAAGAGCAATCCACGCGGGATTGGAAGATGGCGTCTCACTCGGACCAGGAAGGTCAGAGTCGGAGCTCCCTTTCAGGGGAGCTGGTGTGGATCTGGAGCAACCAGAATCACGAGTCTTCTTTTGTAGTTCGTCGGCACAGGGACCACAAGCCAGCTGGCAAGTGACCGGGCCAACGCGTTGAGCCAAATCGTGCCAAAGGGCCCCACGCAGCACTCGTCGAGTGTGGAGGGCTGAACTTCGGCTCAGGAGTAGCTCAGGGTGGGGGCTTCTCAAACCCCGGTGTACAGCTTCGAGGGTCACTCGTGGGCTGCACGGTCAGCGTCTCGTGGTCACTTCAAGATGGCGTGCCCCACGCTTCCGGTCGCCTCCACGGGTCTCAGCTTTGCAGGGACTGTGGATCGGGCTGTTAGAAGCTGGGCAGGCTTGATCTCGTCGATCTCAGTCGCTCGAGTTCCGGCGGGAACTGCAACCAAGTAGACGTCGAGGGCTGGATGGTGCCTGCTGCTGCAGGGTGGTCACTCCTTGACCACAAGGGAGATTCTTCGGGCTTCCACGTTGAGATGGAGGGCGAAGGGTCCAGAATATCGTTTCAAATGTTTCTTCCAGGAAATCTGATGTGCATTGGCACTGCTCCCACTCTTATTCGAATCTGGTGGGCGTGATTACCTGCTAGGTCCCCTCCTATGGGTGGGACCCAGGAAGTGGGTGGATACACCCCCTTCCTTTGATCCAGGCCGCCCTGGCACGAGGGCTGGAGTGCCCCAGAACCGGTTTGGCCGGATTATGCAAGGGGCAGCCTTGTGCGCCCCAGGCAATGTCTGGTTTCTTTCAAACCTCCCTGCTACAATACACTATCTCCTGTCTGGAGGGCGGTGACACCCTCCTGTGACAGGAAACCCTTTGTCCAGGACCCCCTTGACTGGGTTTCGGTCAGCTCCAGGGGTCCAGACATTTGTCTGTGGCAGAGGCATCCATTTTGTGGATCTTAAGGCCTTTGGAGAAATCAACCGCATTAAAGTGAAGTAACATGTCTTACCCCTCTAGAGGGGTGGAATGCCATCCCCGTCGCCAGAACTGGCGAGGGGATGGTATTCCAAAGCGTATGACACCTTACACGACATGTTTTGATAAAGCCAAACCAGAGTTGCTAAATAACCGCGAGGATTATAAGGCACTTAATAGTATATGGTATGGCATTATCCTGAAACAGCTTAGGGATTTGTTCCCGACGGCTGCAGACAGGCTCAGCTCATGCTAGAGCTCCATCTCACATAAAAACCATGCACCCAGCCTCCAGGATTGGTGAGGCCTGTCTATAGGAGTGGCTCACAGGTTTACATGTGTCCAGATATAGGTTTAGACATAGGTATACTATATCTAAGCAAGGGGTGTGTACACCACCTTACCCCAGCTGAGTGATCAGCCAGTTGTGTCAATTTAAGAACCAGCCAGGGGTGGCAAAAGATATGCTGCAGCCCCTGGTAGGCCTTAGTGGCTCCTGTGCCCTGTGCACCTATAGTGCATTCTACAGGGGCTGACAAGGAGTCCATTTCCAATTGGTATGTGCCTATAGCACATGTGTCATTAATTTAGTGAGAGAACAGCAGGCTGGGGGTCTGATCAGCAGGCCCACAGCCTCAGTAGTCGAAAACCAGTGAAGCAAAAAGCAAAAATTTGGGGTGACCATAGGATAGCAGACCCTACTCTCCTACACAACCCCCCCCCAAACGCAGGGACATTAAACTAACCTTGACCAGATAAGTCTTCATGTTCTAAGTGGAAGTACCTGGAGAGACCATCTGCATTACCATGGTCAGTCCCTGGGCGGTGCTCCACTGTAAAGTCCATCCCCTGTAGGGAAATGGACCACCTGAGCAGTTTGGGATTTTCACCCTTCATCTGATTAAGCCATAAGAGGGGCTTATGGTCTGTTTGCACTAGGAAGTGAGTTCCAAACAAGTAGGACCTCAACTTCTTTAATGCCCAAACCACAGCAAAGGCCTCCCTCTCAATGGCTGACCAACGTTTTTCTCTTGGGGTTAGCCTCCTGCTAATGAAAGCAATTGGCTGGTCTTGACCATCTTGATTAAGTTGTGAGAGTACAGCTCCCACCCCCAACTCAGAAGCATCTGTCTGAACAATGAACTGTTTGGAGTAGTCAGGACTCTTTAGGATAGGTGCAGAGCACATGGCCTTCTTCAGGTCTTCAAATGCCTTCTGACAGCTAACTGTCCACTGAACCTTTTTTGGCATCTTCTTGGATGTCAAGTCATTTAATGGTGTCACTATAGACCCATAGTTTTTCACAAACTTTCTGTAATACCCAGTCAGGCCCAAGAAGGCTCTGACTTGTGTCTGGGTAACTGGAGGAGCCCAGTCCTGTATGGCCTGGATTTTGCTTTCCAGTGGCTGAACCTGGCCTCCACCTACTAGGTGGCCCAGGTATACAACCTTACTCTGCCCTATCTGGCACTTTGTGGCCTTGATAGTTAGGCCTGCCTTTTGCAGGGCCTCCAAAACTTTCTTCAGGTGGATCAGGTGATCCTCCCAGGTGGAGCTAAAGACAGCAATATCATCCAGATAAGCTGCACAAAAGTCATCCAACCCAGTAAGGACTTGGTTCACCAACCTTTGAAAAGTGGCAGGTGCATTCTTCAAACCAAAGGGCATTACCACAAACTGATAATGTCCACTAGGGGTAGAGAATGCTGTTTTGGCTTTTGACTCCTCAGCTAGTCTGATTTGCCAGTAGCCAGCTGTCAGATCAAATGTGCTCAGAAACTTGGCAGAAGCCAATCTGTCAATGAGCTCATCTGCTCTTGGAATGGGGTGAGCATCTGTCCTAGTGACAGCATTGAGACCCCTGTAATCCACGCAAAACCTCATTTCTCTCTTACCATCTTGGGTATGAGGTTTTGGCACCAGGACTACTGGGCTGGCCCATGGGCTCTCTGATGGCTCAATCACTCCAAGCTCCAACATCTTTTGCACCTCAGCCTTGATGCAATCCCTGACATGATCAGGTTGCCTGTAGATCTTATTCTTGACAGGCAGACTGTCACCAGTGTCCACAACATGGGTACACCAGTCAGTTTGGCTGGGGGTGAGTGAAAACATTTGCCTGTGAGCCTGCAAAACTTGTCTGCAGTCCCTCTGTTGCTGGTCAGTGAGGCTGCCTGCCAAGGCTACTCCATCAACTGAACCATCATCAGGGTTCTGGGAAAGCAGGTCTGGGAGAGGGTCACTCTCTTCCTCCTGTTCCCCATCTGTGGCCATGAGCAAGCTCATGTCCTCCCTGTCTACAAATGCTTTCAAGCGATTCACATGGATTACCCTGTGAGGGCTCCTGGGTGTTCCAAAGTCTACCAAGTAGGTGACTTCCCCTTTCTTCTCAATAATAGGATAGGGTCCACTCCATTTGTCTTGGAGTGCTGCTGGAGCCACTGGCTCCAGTACCCATACCTTCTGTCCTGGTTGGAACTCTACCAGTACAGCCTTTTGGTCATGCCAAGCTTTCTGCAATTCTTGGCTGGCCTCCAGGTTTTTGGATGCTCTTTCCATGTACTCAGCCATCCTGGAGCGGAGACCAAGTACATAGTCCACTATGTCTAGTTTGGGCTTTTTGAGAGGTAACTCCCATCCTTCCTTCACCAAACACAATGGACCTCTCACAGGGTGGCCAAACAAAAGTTCAAAAGGGCTGTAGCCAACCCCCTTCTGTGGGACCTCTCTGTAAGCAAAGAGCAGGCAGGGTAAAAGAATGTCCCATTTCCGCCTGAGCTTCTCTGGTAGTCCTTTTATCATGCCTTTAAGGGTCTTGTTAAATCTCTCCACAAGCCCATTGCATTGTGGATGATATGGGGTGGTAAACTTATAGTTTACTCCACATTCCTTCCACATTGCTTTTAGATAGCTGGACATAAAATTTGTCCCTCTATCTGATAGTACCTCCTTAGGGAAGCCCACTCTTGAGAAAACTGCAATGAGGGCTTTTGCCACCACAGGTGCTGTGGTGGTCCTTAGGGGAATAGCCTCTGGGTACCTGGTGGCATGATCCACTACCACCAGTATGAATCTGTTCCCAGATGCTGTTTGGGGGTCCATTGGACCCACAATATCAATTCCAACTCTCTCAAAGGGGACCCCCACCACAGGTAGTGGTATTAGGGGGGCCTTTGTTGTGCCACCTGACTTACCACTGGCTTGGCAAGTGACACAGGAGCGACAAAACTCCTTGACATCCTCTGACATGTGAGGCCAGTGAAAGTGTGGAACAAGCCTGTCCCACGTCTTGTTCTGGCCTAAGTGTCCTGCAAGGGGAATATCATGGGCCAAGGTAAGGAGGAATCCCCTAAACTGCAGAGGTATCACCAACCTCCTGGTCATGCCAGGCTTGGGGGCTCTAGCCTCTGAGTAAAGGAGTCCCTCATCCCAATACACAGTATGGGTACCTTGGGCATCCCCAGTAGCCTCAGCAGCAGCCTGCTGTCTGAGGGGTTCAAGGGAAGGGCAATCTAATTGAGCCTGCCTCAGGTCTGCCCTTGAGGGTCCCCCTGTCCCCAGAAACTCAACCTGGTCAGGTTCAAGCTCCTCAGAGACAGTCTCCTCTTGGACTGCAGAATCAGTTTCCTCTGAAACCTGATCCTCAACCTGGGGCAAGGTGGAAGGCGAGGCCTTTCCTCTCTTGCTCCTTCTCTTGGGTTGTGGCTGGTCTATTGTCTCAAGATCCACCACTGGTTCAGGAAGGCACTTCTTAGCCTGAGCCCTTGTCATGGCAAGGACATGCTCTGAAATCCCTAGCATTTCTGCATGAGTCCTGTACTCCACTTCTGACCATGCTGAGCTTTCAAGGTCATTGCCTAACAGACAGTCTACTGGTAGGTCTGCACTCACCACAACTTTCTTTAGGCCATCAACCCCTCCCCAGGAGAAGTTCACAACTGCCACACTATGGGAGGTAGTGGAGTTGCTTGCATTGGTTACTAGGTAGCTCTCTCCTAGTACAATCTGTCCAGGGTCCACAAAGCCAGGGGTCACCATGGTGACACTAGCACATGTGTCCCTGTAAGCTTGAGCCAGTTTCTCATTTATTAAGGGAGTCTGCCTGTATTTGCCCAGGTTAGTGGGGCTTACTGCAGTGGGCAACTCAATGTCCACATCATACAGGAGAACTGCCTGTGTAGGGACTCTGACTAGGCCAGATCCTACTTCAATACCCAGGGTCAACCCAGCTACACCCTTGGACTGTGTTCCACCACTGCTTACTGTACTTGGGGTTGCAGTTGCTTTAGGAGCTGTAGTGGTGGGAACTGGATTTGCCTTGGTGCACTCACTGCCCCAGTGTGAAACTGATTTGCAGGTATTACACCAAGGTGTCTTTGGACCTTTGTTCTTCTTCTTCTTGTTACCAGTTTGGGAACCACCCTCCTTACTATTAGTTTGGGGGCCTGAAGACTTCTGGTCTTTTTCTTTATCTTTCTGATTCTGATTACCACCCTTCTGGTCTGTTTTCTTCTGGTCACCACCTTGGTTCTGGGGTTTCTGCTTAATCCTTGTTCTGACCCATTTGTCTGCCTTCTTTCCCAATTCTTGGGGAGAGGTCAGATCAGAGTCAATAAGGTATTGATGCAACAGCTGGTTTGTACAGTTATTAAGGATCTGTTCTCTCATCATAAGATTGTACAATCCTGTATAGTCTGAAACTTTACTTCCCTGTAACCAACCCTCCAAAGCCTTAGTGGCACACTCCACAAAATCAGTCCAGTCTTGAGTCTGTGCTTTCTGGGTGTCTCTGAACAACAACCTGTATTGCTCAGTGGTTAGGCCATACCCTTCAATGAGAGCACTCTTCAAAACAGAGTAGTTTTTGGCATCCTCAGGTCTAACTGTGAGGAGCCTGTCTCTCCCTTTCTCAGAAAAGGAGTACCACAAAATTGCAGCCCACTGGTTCTCAGGAACCTGCTGTACCATGCAGGCTCTCTCAAGAGCAGTCATCCATTTGTGGATGTCATCCCCTTCTTTGAAGGGGGGCACAATCTTGGTCAGGTTTCTATTGTCATAGGCCCTGTCTTTTTCTCTTGGAAAATTGCTGCCACCAGTGACATCTAAGCCACTTAATTTCTGCTCTCTTGCCAAGGCAAGTCTAGCTTGAGCCAAGGCTACCTCCTCCCTCTCTATCTGGAGTTTGACAGCCCTCATTCTGGCCCTATGCTCTAACTTTTGAGAAGCATTCATGCCTCTCTGTGATTCCCTGGAGGCACTAGAAAGATGAGAGTCTCCTGAGGGAGATCTCACTCTTCTGTTGCCTGGGGGAATCATATGTTGGGTTCTGGGGAGGTGCTGGCCCTCTCCATTCCCCAGTAGGTCCAAGTTGGCCTGGCTAAGCCTACCAACTGGAACCTGGCTACCCTGATCCTGTACTTCTAAGTCCTCAACTTCTGAGTCCTCATCCAAGTCATCATCATCCTCCTCTTCAGGGGGATCAACTGCAGGGGGGTTCCCTTCAGTTCCTGTATCTAGGGAAGCTGCTTTTGCCCTCTCTAAGTCATCCTGTTCTAGGAGTCCTATCAGGATTAGGCAGGTGGGGCTTCTGCCCCTTTTTAACCCTCTTGCTTTGCACAAGACAATCAAGTCTCTGCGGGTTAGTTTGTCATATCCAGAAGTTGCCTGGGTAGGGTCAACTGTCACAGGACTAGACCCTGAGGCCTTTCCTGTGTCGGACATGGTTACTAGTGAGGTGTAAGTGGTGCACTTACCTACACTAAGTGTTTTCCTACTGGACCTTGCTAGTGAGTTGTAGTCAGGGGTGTGCTACTCCCTTCAACCTACAACTACTAAGTTCAGTAGAACTTAATATGCTAAGCTTTTGATTTTATATGTACCTAGAGGTACTTGATGTGATCTTTCAATTTGATATAAAGATTGCAATGGTAAAACAACAGCAAGCTCAAATCCGCACCGCTGCTCACCAATGTGAGAAGTTGGCCTGGTAGGGGATGTTTCCAATTCTGGAACCACCTACTACCTGACCAAACAATCCCCTTATGGTGTCTGGTTGTAAGTCAACCTTATTAGACAAGCTATCCTAGTGGTAGCATGGACTAAGCAGCCTAAAGGCTTAACTTAAGAGGTCGTGTTAAGCGAGCTGTTTTACCACATACAATCCTGTAATACCAAATGAAAGGACACCACACAAGTATATATTATAAAAATATATGTGTTTATTACTAAAAACAATCCCCAGTATTCTTTATGAATAAAGGGGCACAAGCGTTAAATCAGAAGCACTGTTTAAACATACAAAGTTGCACAATTATGGATGAGGGCAGGGGGCCACTCAAACCATATACTAAACAAGTGGTATAAGAGAGGCCACTCGAACAGTGGTTAGGCCTAGGGCCTAGGGAATCGCTGGGAGCAGTCAGGACAAGCAATGCTGAAGTCGGGAATGGCCCTCGGGATTCGGGAGATGTGCGGAAAGCGCACGCATGCACCAATGTTAACCAATGGTGCGTAAAAGTCAAATAGTTAAAGTTTAAGGACACTTCCGCTGAACCTAGAGGAACAAAACTTAACACACAGACCCTAGAGGTGTGCACCAGTGTGGGAACACCGGCGGAGCAAAGTTACCTCACCCACAGGAAGTGGGTGCACAGGGTCGAAGTGGCGTCGGGTTTTGACACGCAGGCTCTTGGTGCTTGAAGCTGAAAGGGCTGCAGGCAGGGTGAAGACGAAGTGTCCGGTGGAGTCCAAGGGTGGACTCAAGTTGTAGAGTACCTGAAAGCAGAGGGGACAGAGTCTGGGTCACTCAGCAGTGACCAGGGTGGAACCAAGACGGAACCAGGCAATGTCGGGCGCAATCAGGTGGTCGTTGAGGCGCTTCTCTTCGCTGTCACGTGGGCTCTGGGGCATCTGCGACGTCCAGGAGCAGGTCACGATCTGTCCCACGCAGGCTCTCACCGTCGGTGCAGTCGGCTTCCGGTTTGGAGCAAACAAGCCTTGGTAAGAGCAATCCACGCGGGATTGGAAGATGGCGTCTCACTCGGACCAGGAAGGTCAGAGTCGGAGCTCCCTTTCAGGGGAGCTGGTGTGGATCTGGAGCAACCAGAATCACGAGTCTTCTTTTGTAGTTCGTCGGCACAGGGACCACAAGCCAGCTGGCAAGTGACCGGGCCAACGCGTTGAGCCAAATCGTGCCAAAGGGCCCCACGCAGCACTCGTCGAGTGTGGAGGGCTGAACTTCGGCTCAGGAGTAGCTCAGGGTGGGGGCTTCTCAAACCCCGGTGTACAGCTTCGAGGGTCACTCGTGGGCTGCACGGTCAGCGTCTCGTGGTCACTTCAAGATGGCGTGCCCCACGCTTCCGGTCGCCTCCACGGGTCTCAGCTTTGCAGGGACTGTGGATCGGGCTGTTAGAAGCTGGGCAGGCTTGATCTCGTCGATCTCAGTCGCTCGAGTTCCGGCGGGAACTGCAACCAAGTAGACGTCGAGGGCTGGATGGTGCCTGCTGCTGCAGGGTGGTCACTCCTTGACCACAAGGGAGATTCTTCGGGCTTCCACGTTGAGATGGAGGGCGAAGGGTCCAGAATATCGTTTCAAATGTTTCTTCCAGGAAATCTGATGTGCATTGGCACTGCTCCCACTCTTATTCGAATCTGGTGGGCGTGATTACCTGCTAGGTCCCCTCCTATGGGTGGGACCCAGGAAGTGGGTGGATACACCCCCTTCCTTTGATCCAGGCCGCCCTGGCACGAGGGCTGGAGTGCCCCAGAACCGGTTTGGCCGGATTATGCAAGGGGCAGCCTTGTGCGCCCCAGGCAATGTCTGGTTTCTTTCAAACCTCCCTGCTACAATACACTATCTCCTGTCTGGAGGGCGGTGACACCCTCCTGTGACAGGAAACCCTTTGTCCAGGACCCCCTTGACTGGGTTTCGGTCAGCTCCAGGGGTCCAGACATTTGTCTGTGGCAGAGGCATCCATTTTGTGGATCTTAAGGCCTTTGGAGAAATCAACCGCATTAAAGTGAAGTAACATGTCTTACCCCTCTAGAGGGGTGGAATGCCATCCCCGTCGCCAGAACTGGCGAGGGGATGGTATTCCAAAGCGTATGACACCTTACACGACATGTTTTGATAAAGCCAAACCAGAGTTGCTAAATAACCGCGAGGATTATAAGGCACTTAATAGTATATGGTATGGCATTATCCTGAAACAGCTTAGGGATTTGTTCCCGACGGCTGCAGACAGGCTCAGCTCATGCTAGAGCTCCATCTCACATAAAAACCATGCACCCAGCCTCCAGGATTGGTGAGGCCTGTCTATAGGAGTGGCTCACAGGTTTACATGTGTCCAGATATAGGTTTAGACATAGGTATACTATATCTAAGCAAGGGGTGTGTACACCACCTTACCCCAGCTGAGTGATCAGCCAGTTGTGTCAATTTAAGAACCAGCCAGGGGTGGCAAAAGATATGCTGCAGCCCCTGGTAGGCCTTAGTGGCTCCTGTGCCCTGTGCACCTATAGTGCATTCTACAGGGGCTGACAAGGAGTCCATTTCCAATTGGTATGTGCCTATAGCACATGTGTCATTAATTTAGTGAGAGAACAGCAGGCTGGGGGTCTGATCAGCAGGCCCACAGCCTCAGTAGTCGAAAACCAGTGAAGCAAAAAGCAAAAATTTGGGGTGACCATAGGATAGCAGACCCTACTCTCCTACACCCTGGCTGTGCTTGGTACCCCTGGCTGTGCTTGGTCCCCCAGGCTGCTTGGTCCCCCAGGCTGTGCTTGGTCCCCCAGGCTGTGCTTGCTCCCCCTGGTTGCTCTTGGTCCCCCAGGCTGTGTTTGGTCCCCCAGGCTGTGTTTGGTCCCCCAGGCTGTGCTTGGTCCCCCAGGCTGTGCTTGGTCCCCCTGGTTGCTCTTGGTCCCCCAGGCTGTGCTTGGTCCCCCAGGCTGTGCTTGGTCCACCTGGTTGCTCTTGGTCCCCCAGGCTGTGCTTGGTACCCCTGGCTGTGCTTGGTCCCCCTGGTTGCTCTTGGTCCCCCAGGCTGTGCTTGGTCCCCCAGGCTGTGCTTGGTCCCCCTGGATGCTCTTGGTCCCCCTGGCTATGCTTGGTCTCCCTGGTTCCTCTTGGTCCCCCTGGCTGTGCTTGGTCCCCCAGGCTGTGCTTGGTCTCCCTGGTTGCTCTTGGTCCCCCTGGCTGTGCTTGGTACACCTGGCTGTGCTTGGTCCCCAGGCTGTGCTTGGTCCCCCAGGCTGTGCTTGGTCCCCCTGGTTGCTCTTGGTCCCCCAGGCTGTGCTTGGTCCCCCTGGTGCTCTTGGTCCCCCTGGCTGTGCTTGGTCCCCCTGGTTGCTCTTGGTCCCCCTGGCTGTGCTTGGTCCCCCTGGTTGCTCTTGGTCCCGCAGGCTGTGCTTGGTCCCCCAGGCTGTGCTTGGTCCCCCTGGTTGCTCTTGGTCCCCCAGGCTGTGCTTGGTCCCCCAGGCTGTGCTTGGTCCCCCTGGTTGCTCTTGGTCCCCCAGGCTGTGCTTGGTCCCCCAGGCTGTGCTTGGACCCCCTGGTTGCTCTTGGTCCTCCAGGCTGTGCTTGGTCCCCCAGGCTGTGCTTGGTCCCCCAGGCTGTGCTTGGTCCCCCTGGTTGCTCTTGGTCCTCCTGGCTGTGCTTGGTACCCCTGGCTGTGCTTGGTCCCCCTGGTTGCTCTTGGTCCCCCAGGCTGTGCTTGGTCCCTCTGGTTGCTCTTGGTCCCCCAGGCTGTGCTTGGTCCCCCAGGCTGTGCTTGTTCCCCCTGGTTGCTCTTGGTCCCCCAGGCTGTGCTTGGTCCCCCAGGCTGTGCTTGGCCCCCCTGGTTGCTCTTGGTCCCCCAGGCTGTGCTTGGTCCCTGTAGGAAGGTGGCTACCTGACTATGGTTACCCTGGATTTTTTTGCCTGTGTTTAGCTGGTTTTTTGACTTAGTTGACCTGGTTCCCTGCTAATCAGGGCCCCAGGCCATCTGCTCTCTCTGTAAAATGGATTCCATGTACCCTAGGTACATACCAATTGGAAATGGACTCCTTGTCAGCCCCTGTAGAATGCACTATAGGTGCACAGGGCATAGGAGCCACTAAGGCCTACCAGGGGCTGCAGCATATCTTTTGCCACCCCTGGCTGGTTCTTAAATTGACACAACTGGCTGATCACTCAGCTGGGGTAAGGTGGTGTACACACCCCTTGCTTAGATATAGTATACCTATGTCTAAACCTATATCTGGACACATGTAAACCTGTGAGCCACTCCTATAGACAGGCCTCACCAATCCTGGAGGCTGGGTGCATGGTTTTTATGTGAGATGGAGCTCTAGCATGAGCTGAGCCTGTCTGCAGCCGTCGGGAACAAATCCCTAAGCTGTTTCAGGATAATGCCATACCATATACTATTAAGTGCCTTATAATCCTCGCGGTTATTTAGCAACTCTGGTTTGGCTTTATCAAAACATGTCGTGTAAGGTGTCATACGCTTTGGAATACCATCCCCTCGCCAGTTCTGGCGACGGGGATGGCATTCCACCCCTCTAGAGGGGTAAGACATGTTACTTCACTTTAATGCGGTTGATTTCTCCAAAGGCCTTAAGATCCACAAAATGGATGCCTCTGCCACAGACAAATGTCTGGACCCCTGGAGCCGACCGAAACCCAGTCAAGGGGGTCCTGGACAAAGGGTTTCCTGTCACAGGAGGGTGTCACCGCCCTCCAGACAGGAGATAGTGTATTGTAGCAGGGAGGTTTGAAAGAAACCAGACACTGCCTGGGGCGCACAAGGCTGCCCCTTGCATAATCCGGCCAAACCGGTTCTGGGGCACTCCAGCCCTCGTGCCAGGGCGGCCCGGATCAAAGGAAGGGGGTGTATCCACCCACTTCCTGGGTCCCACCCATAGGAGGGGACCTAGCAGGTAATCACGCCCACCAGATTCGAATAAGAGTGGGAGCAGTGCCAATGCACATCAGATTTCCTGGAAGAAACATTTGAAACGATATTCTGGACCCTTCGCCCTCCATCTCAACGTGGAAGCCCGAAGAATCTCCCTTGTGGTCAAGGAGTGACCACCCTGCAGCAGCAGGCACCATCCAGCCCTCGACGTCTACTTAGTTGCAGTTCCCGCCGGAACTCGAGCGACTGAGATCGACGAGATCAAGCCTGCCCAGCTTCTAACAGCCCGATCCACAGTCCATGCAAAGCTGAGACCCGTGGAGGCGACCGGAAGCGTGGGGCACGCCATCTTGAAGTGACCACGAGACACTGACCGTGCAGCCCACGAGTGACCCTCGAAGCTGTACACCGGGGTTTGAGAAGCCCCCACCCTGAGCTACTCCTGAGCCGAAGTTCAGCCCTCCACACTCGACGAGTGCTGCGTGGGGCCCTTTGGCACGATTTGGCTCAACGCGTTGGCCCGGTCACTTGCCAGCTGGCTTGTGGTCCCTGTGCCGACGAACTACCGAAGAAGACTCGTGAATCTGGTTGCTCCAGATCCACACCAGCTCCCCTGAAAAGGAGCCCCGACTCTGACCTTCCTGGTCCGAGTGAGAAGCAATCTTCCGATCCTGCGTGGATGGCTCTTACCAAGGCTTGTTTGCTCCAAACCTGAAGCCGACTGCACCGACGGTGAGAGCCTGCGTGGGACAGATCGTGACCTGCTCCTGGACGTCGCAGATGTCCCAGAGCCCACGTGACAGCGGAGAGAAGCTCCTCGACGACCACCTGATTGCGCCCGACATTGCCTGGTTCCGTCCTGGTTCCACCCTGGTCACTGCTGAGTGACCCAGACTCTGTCCCCTCTGCTTTCAGGTACTCTACAACTTGAGTCCACCCTTGGACTCCACCGGACACTTCGTCTTCACCCTGCCTGCAGCCCGACGCCACTTCGACCCTGTGCACCCACTTCCTGTGGGTGAGGTAACTTTGCTCCGCCGGTGTTCCCACACTGGTGCACACCTCTAGGGTCTGTGTGTTAAGTTTTGTTCCTCTAGGTTCAGCGGAAGTGTCCTTAAACTTTAACTCTTTGACTTTTACGCACCATTGGTTAACATTGGTGCATGCGTGCGCTTTCCGCACATCTCCCGAATCCCGAGGGCCATTCCCGACTTCAGCATTGCTTGTCCTGACTGCTCCCAGCGATTCCCTAGGCCCTAGGCCTAACCACTGTTCGAGTGGCCTCTCTTATACCACTTGTTTAGTATATGGTTTGAGTGGCCCCCCGCCCTCATCCATAATTGTGCAACTTGTATGTTTAAACAGTGCTTTTTGATTTAACGCTTGTGCCCCTTTATTCATAAAGAATATTGGGGATTGTTTTTAGTAATAAACACATATATTTTTATAATATATACTTGTGTGGTGTCCTTTCATTTGGTATTACAGGATTGTATGGCCTCTCTTATACCACTTGTTTAGTATATGGTTTGAGTGGCCCCCCGCCCTCATCCATAATTGTGCAACTTGTATGTTTAAACAGTGCTTTTTGATTTAACGCTTGTGCCCCTTTATTCATAAAGAATATTGGGGATTGTTTTTAGTAATAAACACATATATTTTTATAATATATACTTGTGTGGTGTCCTTTCATTTGGTATTACAGGATTGTATGTGGTAAAACAGCTCGCTTAACACGACCTCTTAAGTTAAGCCTTTAGGCTGCTTAGTCCATGCTACCCCTAGGATAGCTTGTCTAATAAGGTTGACTTACAACCAGACACCATAAGGGATTGTTTGGTCAGGTAGTAGGTGGTTCCAGAATTGGAAACATCCCCTACCAGGCCAACTTCTCACATTGGTGAGCAGCGGTGCGGATTTGAGCTTGCTGTTGTTTTACCATTGCAATCTTTATATCAAATTGAAAGATCACATCAAGTACCTCTAGGTACATATAAAATCAAAAGCTTAGCATATTAAGTTCTACTGAACTTAGTAGTTGTAGGTTGAAGGGATTAGCACACCCTGACTACAACTAACTAGCAAGGTACAGTAGGAAAACACTTAGTGTAGGTAAGTGCACCACTTACACCTCACTAGTAACCATGTCTGACACAGGAAAAGCCTCAGGGTCTGCTCCTGTGACAGTTGACCCTACCCAGGCAACTTTTGGATATGACAAACTAACCCGCAGAGACTTGATTGCCTTGTGCAAAGCAAGAGGGTTAAAAAGGGGCAGAAGCCCCACCTGCCTAATCCTGGTATGTGAGAAGTTGGCCTGGTAGGGGATGTTTCCAATTCTGGAACCACCTACTACCTGACCAAACAATCCCCTTATGGTGTCTGGTTGTAAGTCAACCTTATTAGACAAGCTATCCTAGTGGTAGCATGGACTAAGCAGCCTAAAGGCTTAACTTAAGAGGTCGTGTTAAGCGAGCTGTTTTACCACATACAATCCTGTAATACCAAATGAAAGGACACCACACAAGTATATATTATAAAAATATATGTGTTTATTACTAAAAACAATCCCCAGTATTCTTTATGAATAAAGGGGCACAAGCGTTAAATCAAAAGCACTGTTTAAACATACAAAGTTGCACAATTATGGATGAGGGCAGGGGGCCACTCAAACCATATACTAAACAAGTGGTATAAGAGAGGCCACTCGAACAGTGGTTAGGCCTAGGGCCTAGGGAATCGCTGGGAGCAGTCAGGACGAGCAATGCTGAAGTCGGGAATGGCCCTCGGGATTCGGGAGATGTGCGGAAAGCGCACGCATGCACCAATGTTAACCAATGGTGCGTAAAAGTCAAATAGTTAAAGTTTAAGGACACTTCCGCTGAACCTAGAGGAACAAAACTTAACACACAGACCCTAGAGGTGTGCACCAGTGTGGGAACACCGGCGGAGCAAAGTTACCTCACCCACAGGAAGTGGGTGCACAGGGTCGAAGTGGCGTCGGGTTTTGACACGCAGGCTCTTGGTGCTTGAAGCTGAAAGGGCTGCAGGCAGGGTGAAGACGAAGTGTCCGGTGGAGTCCAAGGGTGGACTCAAGTTGTAGAGTACCTGAAAGCAGAGGGGACAGAGTCTGGGTCACTCAGCAGTGACCAGGGTGGAACCAGGACGGAACCAGGCAATGTCGGGCGCAATCAGGTGGTCGTCGAGGCGCTTCTCTTCGCTGTCACGTGGGCTCTGGGGCATCTGCGACGTCCAGGAGCAGGTCACGATCTGTCCCACACAGGCTCTCACCGTCGGTGCAGTCGGCTTCCGGTTTGGAGCAAACAAGCCTTGGTAAGAGCAATCCACGCGGGATTGGAAGATGGCGTCTCACTCGGACCAGGAAGGTCAGAGTCGGGGCTCCCTTTCAGGGGAGCTGGTGTGGATCTGGAGCAACCAGATTCACGAGTCTTCTTCGGTAGTTCGTCGGCACAGGGACCACAAGCCAGCTGGCAAGTGACCGGGCCAACGCGTTGAGCCAAATCGTGCCAAAGGGCCCCACGCAGCACTCGTCGAGTGTGGAGGGCTGAACTTCGGCTCAGGAGTAGCTCAGGGTGGGGGCTTCTCAAACCCCGGTGTACAGCTTCGAGGGTCACTCGTGGGCTGCACGGTCAGCGTCTCGTGGTCACTTCAAGATGGCGTGCCCCACGCTTCCGGTCGCCTCCACGGGTCTCAGCTTTGCAGGGACTGTGGATCGGGCTGTTAGAAGCTGGGCAGGCTTGATCTCGTCGATCTCAGTCGCTCGAGTTCCGGCGGGAACTGCAACTAAGTAGACGTCGAGGGCTGGATGGTGCCTGCTGCTGCAGGGTGGTCACTCCTTGACCACAAGGGAGATTCTTCGGGCTTCCACGTTGAGATGGAGGGCGAAGGGTCCAGAATATCGTTTCAAATGTTTCTTCCAGGAAATCTGATGTGCATTGGCACTGCTCCCACTCTTATTCGAATCTGGTGGGCGTGATTACCTGCTAGGTCCCCTCCTATGGGTGGGACCCAGGAAGTGGGTGGATACACCCCCTTCCTTTGATCCAGGCCGCCCTGGCACGAGGGCTGGAGTGCCCCAGAACCGGTTTGGCCGGATTATGCAAGGGGCAGCCTTGTGCGCCCCAGGCAGTGTCTGGTTTCTTTCAAACCTCCCTGCTACAATACACTATCTCCTGTCTGGAGGGCGGTGACACCCTCCTGTGACAGGAAACCCTTTGTCCAGGACCCCCTTGACTGGGTTTCGGTCAGCTCCAGGGGTCCAGACATTTGTCTGTGGCAGAGGCATCCATTTTGTGGATCTTAAGGCCTTTGGAGAAATCAACCGCATTAAAGTGAAGTAACATGTCTTACCCCTCTAGAGGGGTGGAATGCCATCCCCGTCGCCAGAACTGGCGAGGGGATGGTATTCCAAAGCGTATGACACCTTACACGACATGTTTTGATAAAGCCAAACCAGAGTTGCTAAATAACCGCGAGGATTATAAGGCACTTAATAGTATATGGTATGGCATTATCCTGAAACAGCTTAGGGATTTGTTCCCGACGGCTGCAGACAGGCTCAGCTCATGCTAGAGCTCCATCTCACATAAAAACCAAGCACCCAGCCTCCAGGATTGGTGAGGCCTGTCTATAGGAGTGGCTCACAGGTTTACATGTGTCCAGATATAGGTTTAGACATAGGTATACTATATCTAAGCAAGGGGTGTGTACACCACCTTACCCCAGCTGAGTGATCAGCCAGTTGTGTCAATTTAAGAACCAGCCAGGGGTGGCAAAAGATATGCTGCAGCCCCTGGTAGGCCTTAGTGGCTCCTATGCCCTGGGCACCTATAGTGCATTATACAGGGGCTGACAAGGAGTCCATTTCCAATTGTGGTATGTACCTAGGGTACATGGAATCCATTTTACAGAGAGAGCAGATGGCCTGGGGCCCTGATTAGCAGGGAACCAGGTCAACTAAGTCAAAAAACCAGCTAAACACAGGCAAAAAAATCTGGGGTAACCATAGTCAGGTAGCCACCTTCCTACATAACCCCCCCCCAAACGAAAGGAGATAAGGCTATCCTTGGCCAGGTAAGCCTATATTGCCTGAGTGGCCATATAAGGAAGTACCTGCACTAGCATGGGTACCCCCTGTCTCATGGTCCACTAAGCAGTCCCTCACCCTTTGGGTATTAGAGGGTCTCCACCATAGGGAATCACTACCTTGGGTGTGTTTATGCAAAGTTAAAGGCTGGTTTGGATATGGAGTATTGAAGTGAGGCTCTACTAATTTAGGGCTTAGCTTCCTCCAATTATCTTCCACCATGTGTGCCTTTCTTTCTTTAACTGAGTTGCACTGTGCTCTCAGGGTCAACCTCTGGCTACCTAAAGCTGGAGGCTGGGCCCCTCTGTTTGGCTTGCTGGAGGGACAGTTCAGGTTTGGGCCCTTTGGGTCCCAGGTTTGGCTGTGCCCAACAGAATCCATCTGGGGGAGGTCCCTAACTGTTTTTAAGGGGGCTCCCTCAGGAGTTTTTAAAGTTTTCACCTTACTAGGGCTACTAGTTTTGGTGCACCTAATCTTTTGATGGGGGTGCTTTATTTGACAGGGGGCCCTCTGGGTCTCACTGTCCTTCTTGTCCTCTGCAGCCCTGGGCTGGCTAAGGCAAGGGAGAGAGGGGCAGGTTACCTGCTCCAGACTGGGTCCCACCTGAGAAGGGTCCACTGACATCAGAGGTTCTGTCAGGCTAGGCCCAACCACCTCTGGGGCAGTTCCTTCATCAGGGGTAAGATCAGTTCCCTGAGGAGGCTGATCCTGTCCTAAAGTCTGGTGAGGGGGAGATTTCTCTTCCTCCTCCATGCTCTCAGTTTGTGTGGAGTTATCCATCATTTCAGGTTTCACAACACACGTGTCAGTTTGAGTTTGGGCTGTGGCCATCACAGCCCCACCAACCTTTTCAGGAGGAGACTCAGTTTGGGTTTCTGCTGTTATCATAACAGCTTTGCTATTCTGTTCAGGAAGAGCTTTTGCTAAAGATGGGGCAGGGAGTATCTCCGCCCTACCAACCTTTTCAGGAAGGACATCTTGAATTGGGGCTGTAGCCATTACAGCCCCACTAACCTTTCCATTGGAATTTACCATTCTAGAATGGATTTCCTGTTCAACCCCAGCCCAGGCTGAGATTTCTAAATCATTACCCAGTAGACAGTCTACAGGCAAGTTTGGGGACACTGCCACTCTCTTTGGGCCAGTGACACCTCCCCAGCTGAGACTTACTACTGCCATGGGATGATTTGTTTGGATGCCATCAATGTTTATTACCTGGTATGTGGCACCAGGTAAAAGTTGCTTAGAGGGGACTATGCCATCAGCCACCATGGTGATGCTAGCCCCTGTGTCTCTAAAAGCTTCAACTCTTAAACCATTGATGATGGGTTCTTGTCTATACTTGCTCAAAGTATTTGGGCAAGCAGAGAAGTTGGCAAACCCCATGCCAGCCTCATAAACAAGATCATTGGGTGATGGGGACCTGGATAGGCCAGGGTCCACCTGATTTCCAAAAGTAAACCCACCCAGATTCCTGGGTGTGCTTCCACTTCCTGGGGGATTACTGCTGACAGTAACAGGAGGTGTTGAAGCTGGCTTTGGAGGTATATTTTCTTTATTGTTATTCTTGGGACAACAGCTGTCTGTTTTGTAATGCCCCACCTGTTTACAGGGATAACAATAGGGTTTTTTCTCAGTTGAAGAAGTGTCTTGGGACCCACCCCCATCCTTGGAGTTTTGGGGCCCTGGGGAAGTCTTTTCTTTACTTTTATCCCCACCCTTATCTTGAGGCTTGGTAGACTCCTTCTTCTGGTTACTGTCCTGATTCTTAGGCCTAATCCTGGTTCTGACCCATTTGTCTGCCTTCTTTCCCAATTCTTGGGGAGAGGTCAGATCAGAGTCTACCAGGTGCTGGTGTAAGAGCTGGTTCTGACAATTACTTAGGATCTGCTCCCTCATAATCAAATTATACAACCCTGTAAAGTCATGTACTTTGCTGCCATGTAGCCAACCCTCCAGAGCCTTAGTAGCACAATCTACAAAATCAGTCCAGTCCTGAGTCTGTGTCTTCTGGGTGTCTCTGAACTTGAACCTGTACTGTTCAGTGGTTAAGCCAAACCCATCTATCAGAACACTCTTCAGGACTTTGTAATTGTTTGCATCCTCATGTCTGACAGTGAGGAGCTTGTCCCTCCCTTTCTCTGAAAAGGAGTACCATAAGATTGCTGCCCACTGTTCCTCAGGAACCTGCTGTACCATGCAGGCTCTCTCAAGAGCAGTCATCCATTTGTGGATGTCATCCCCTTCTTTGAAGGGGGGCACAATCTTTGTCAGGTTTCTACTATCATAGGACCTGGGTTTCTCTTTAGGAATATTGCTGCCACCAGTGGCACCTAAGCCACACAATTTTTGCTCTCTTGCCAAGGCAAGTCTAGCTTGAGCCAAGGCTACCTCCTCCCTCTCTATCTGGAGTTTGACAGCCCTCATTCTGGCCCTATGTTCTAGCTTTTGAGAAGCACCCATGCTTCTCTGTGATTCTCTGGAGGCACTAGAAATATGAGAGTCCCCTGAGGGGGATCTCACTCTTCTGTTGCCTGGGAGAATAACATGTTGGGTTCTGGGGAGGTGCTGGCCCTCTCCATTCCCCAGTAGGTCCAAGTTGGCCTGGCTAAGCCTACCAACTGGAACCTGGCTACCCTGATCCTGTACTTCTAAGTCCTCAACCTCTGAGTCCTCATCCAAGTCATCATCATCCTCCTCTTCAGGGGGATCAACTGCAGGGGGGTTCCCTCCAGTTCCTGTATCTAGGGAAGCTGCTTTTGCCCTCTCTAAGTCATCCTGTTCTAGGAGTCCTATCAGGGTTAGGCAGGTGGGGCTTCTGCCCCTTTTTAACCCTCTTGCTTTGCACAAGACAATCAAGTCTCTGCGGGTTAGTTTGTCATATCCAGAAGTTGCCTGGGTAGGGTCAACTGTCACAGGACTAGACCCTGAGGCCTTTCCTGTGTCGGACATGGTTACTAGTGAGGTGTAAGTGGTGCACTTACCTACACTAAGTGTTTTCCTACTGGACCTTGCTAGTGAGTTGTAGTCAGGGGTGTGCTACTCCCTTCAACCTACAACTACTAAGTTCAGTAGAACTTAATATGCTAAGCTTTTGATTTTATATGTACCTAGAGGTACTTGATGTGATCTTTCAATTTGATATAAAGATTGCAATGGTAAAACAACAGCAAGCTCAAATCCGCACCGCTGCTCACCAATGTGAGAAGTTGGCCTGGTAGGGGATGTTTCCAATTCTGGAACCACCTACTACCTGACCAAACAATCCCCTTATGGTGTCTGGTTGTAAGTCAACCTTATTAGACAAGCTATCCTAGTGGTAGCATGGACTAAGCAGCCTAAAGGCTTAACTTAAGAGGTCGTGTTAAGCGAGCTGTTTTACCACATACAATCCTGTAATACCAAATGAAAGGACACCACACAAGTATATATTATAAAAATATATGTGTTTATTACTAAAAACAATCCCCAGTATTCTTTATGAATAAAGGGGCACAAGCGTTAAATCAAAAGCACTGTTTAAACATACAAAGTTGCACAATTATGGATGAGGGCAGGGGGCCACTCAAACCATATACTAAACAAGTGGTATAAGAGAGGCCACTCGAACAGTGGTTAGGCCTAGGGCCTAGGGAATCGCTGGGAGCAGTCAGGACGAGCAATGCTGAAGTCGGGAATGGCCCTCGGGATTCGGGAGATGTGCGGAAAGCGCACGCATGCACCAATGTTAACCAATGGTGCGTAAAAGTCAAATAGTTAAAGTTTAAGGACACTTCCGCTGAACCTAGAGGAACAAAACTTAACACACAGACCCTAGAGGTGTGCACCAGTGTGGGAACACCGGCGGAGCAAAGTTACCTCACCCACAGGAAGTGGGTGCACAGGGTCGAAGTGGCGTCGGGTTTTGACACGCAGGCTCTTGGTGCTTGAAGCTGAAAGGGCTGCAGGCAGGGTGAAGACGAAGTGTCCGGTGGAGTCCAAGGGTGGACTCAAGTTGTAGAGTACCTGAAAGCAGAGGGGACAGAGTCTGGGTCACTCAGCAGTGACCAGGGTGGAACCAGGACGGAACCAGGCAATGTCGGGCGCAATCAGGTGGTCGTCGAGGCGCTTCTCTTCGCTGTCACGTGGGCTCTGGGGCATCTGCGACGTCCAGGAGCAGGTCACGATCTGTCCCACGCAGGCTCTCACCGTCGGTGCAGTCGGCTTCCGGTTTGGAGCAAACAAGCCTTGGTAAGAGCAATCCACGCGGGATTGGAAGATGGCGTCTCACTCGGACCAGGAAGGTCAGAGTCGGGGCTCCCTTTCAGGGGAGCTGGTGTGGATCTGGAGCAACCAGATTCACGAGTCTTCTTCGGTAGTTCGTCGGCACAGGGACCACAAGCCAGCTGGCAAGTGACCGGGCCAACGCGTTGAGCCAAATCGTGCCAAAGGGCCCCACGCAGCACTCGTCGAGTGTGGAGGGCTGAACTTCGGCTCAGGAGTAGCTCAGGGTGGGGGCTTCTCAAACCCCGGTGTACAGCTTCGAGGGTCACTCGTGGGCTGCACGGTCAGCGTCTCGTGGTCACTTCAAGATGGCGTGCCCCACGCTTCCGGTCGCCTCCACGGGTCTCAGCTTTGCAGGGACTGTGGATCGGGCTGTTAGAAGCTGGGCAGGCTTGATCTCGTCGATCTCAGTCGCTCGAGTTCCGGCGGGAACTGCAACTAAGTAGACGTCGAGGGCTGGATGGTGCCTGCTGCTGCAGGGTGGTCACTCCTTGACCACAAGGGAGATTCTTCGGGCTTCCACGTTGAGATGGAGGGCGAAGGGTCCAGAATATCGTTTCAAATGTTTCTTCCAGGAAATCTGATGTGCATTGGCACTGCTCCCACTCTTATTCGAATCTGGTGGGCGTGATTACCTGCTAGGTCCCCTCCTATGGGTGGGACCCAGGAAGTGGGTGGATACACCCCCTTCCTTTGATCCAGGCCGCCCTGGCACGAGGGCTGGAGTGCCCCAGAACCGGTTTGGCCGGATTATGCAAGGGGCAGCCTTGTGCGCCCCAGGCAGTGTCTGGTTTCTTTCAAACCTCCCTGCTACAATACACTATCTCCTGTCTGGAGGGCGGTGACACCCTCCTGTGACAGGAAACCCTTTGTCCAGGACCCCCTTGACTGGGTTTCGGTCAGCTCCAGGGGTCCAGACATTTGTCTGTGGCAGAGGCATCCATTTTGTGGATCTTAAGGCCTTTGGAGAAATCAACCGCATTAAAGTGAAGTAACATGTCTTACCCCTCTAGAGGGGTGGAATGCCATCCCCGTCGCCAGAACTGGCGAGGGGATGGTATTCCAAAGCGTATGACACCTTACACGACATGTTTTGATAAAGCCAAACCAGAGTTGCTAAATAACCGCGAGGATTATAAGGCACTTAATAGTATATGGTATGGCATTATCCTGAAACAGCTTAGGGATTTGTTCCCGACGGCTGCAGACAGGCTCAGCTCATGCTAGAGCTCCATCTCACATAAAAACCAAGCACCCAGCCTCCAGGATTGGTGAGGCCTGTCTATAGGAGTGGCTCACAGGTTTACATGTGTCCAGATATAGGTTTAGACATAGGTATACTATATCTAAGCAAGGGGTGTGTACACCACCTTACCCCAGCTGAGTGATCAGCCAGTTGTGTCAATTTAAGAACCAGCCAGGGGTGGCAAAAGATATGCTGCAGCCCCTGGTAGGCCTTAGTGGCTCCTATGCCCTGGGCACCTATAGTGCATTATACAGGGGCTGACAAGGAGTCCATTTCCAATTGTGGTATGTACCTAGGGTACATGGAATCCATTTTACAGAGAGAGCAGATGGCCTGGGGCCCTGATTAGCAGGGAACCAGGTCAACTAAGTCAAAAAACCAGCTAAACACAGGCAAAAAAATCTGGGGTAACCATAGTCAGGTAGCCACCTTCCTACATGGTAGAAATCCTAGAACAGGATGACTTAGAGAAGGCTAAAGCAGCTTCCCTAGACACAGGAAATGGAGAGAACCCCCCTGTAGTTGATCCCCCTGAAGAGGAGGATGATGATGACTTGGATGAGGACTCAGATGTTGAGGACTTAGAAGTACAGGATCAGGGTAGCCAGGTTCCAGTTGGTAGGCTTAGCCAGGCCAACTTGGACCTACTGGGGAATGGAGAGGGCCAGCACCTCCCCAGAACCCAACATGTGATTCTCCCAGGCAACAGAAGAATGAGATCTCCCTCAGGGGACTCTCATATTTCTAGTGCCTCCAGAGAATCAGAGAGAGGCATGAGTGCTTCTCAGAAAGCTGAGCATAGGGCTAGAATGAGGGCTGTCAGACTCCAGATAGAGAGAGAGGAGGTAGCCCTGAGTCAAGCTAAACTTACCTTAGCTCAAGCTAAACTTGCCTTGGCAAGAGAGCAGAAATTGTGTGGCTTAGATGCCACTGGTGGCAGCAATATTCCTAAAGAGAAACCCAGGTCCTATGATAGTAGAAACCTGACAAAGATTGTGCCCCCCTACAAGGAAGGGGATGACATCCACAAGTGGATAACTGCTCTTGAGAGAGCCTGCATGGTACAGCAGGTTCCTGAGGAACAGTGGGCAGCAATCTTATGGTACTCCTTTTCAGAGAAAGGGAGAGATAAGCTCCTCACTGTTAGACATGAGGATGCAAACAATTACAAAGTCCTGAAGAGTGTTCTGATAGATGGGTGTGAGAAGTTGGCCTGGTAGGGGGTGTTTCCAATTCTGGAACCACCTACTACCTGACCAAACAATCCCCTTATGGTGTCTGGTTGTAAGTCAACCTTATTAGACAAGCTATCCTAGGGGTAGCATGGACTAAGCAGCCTAAAGGCTTAACTTAAGAGGTCGTGTTAAGCGAGCTGTTTTACCACATACAATCCTGTAATACCAAATGAAAGGACACCACACAAGTATATATTATAAAAATATATGTGTTTATTACTAAAAACAATCCCCAGTATTCTTTATGAATAAAGGGGCACAAGCGTTAAATCAAAAGCACTGTTTAAACATACAAAGTTGCACAATTATGGATGAGGGCAGGGGGCCACTCAAACCATATACTAAACAAGTGGTATAAGAGAGGCCACTCGAACAGTGGTTAGGCCTAGGGCCTAGGGAATCGCTGGGAGCAGTCAGGACAAGCAATGCTGAAGTCGGGAATGGCCCTCGGGATTCGGGAGATGTGCGGAAAGCGCACGCATGCACCAATGTTAACCAATGGTGCGTAAAAGTCAAATAGTTAAAGTTTAAGGACACTTCCGCTGAACCTAGAGGAACAAAACTTAACACACAGACCCTAGAGGTGTGCACCAGTGTGGGAACACCGGCGGAGCAAAGTTACCTCACCCACAGGAAGTGGGTGCACAGGGTCGAAGTGGCGTCGGGTTTTGACACGCAGGCTCTTGGTGCTTGAAGCTGAAAGGGCTGCAGGCAGGGTGAAGACGAAGTGTCCGGTGGAGTCCAAGGGTGGACTCAAGTTGTAGAGTACCTGAAAGCAGAGGGGACAGAGTCTGGGTCACTCAGCAGTGACCAGGGTGGAACCAGGACGGAACCAGGCAATGTCGGGCGCAATCAGGTGGTCGTCGAGGCGCTTCTCTTCGCTGTCACGTGGGCTCTGGGGCATCTGCGTCGTCCAGGAGCAGGTCACGATCTGTCCCACGCAGGCTCTCACGGTCGGTGCAGTCGGCTTCCGGTTTGGAGCAAACAAGCCTTGGTAAGAGCAATCCACGCGGGATTGGAAGATGGCGTCTCACTCGGACCAGGAAGGTCAGAGTCGGGGCTCCCTTTCAGGGGAGCTGGTGTGGATCTGGAGCAACCAGAATCACGAGTCTTCTTTTGTAGTTCGTCGGCACAGGGACCACAAGCCAGCTGGCAAGTGACCGGGCCAACGCGTTGAGCCAAATCGTGCCAAAGGGCCCCACGCAGCACTCGTCGAGTGTGGAGGGCTGAACTTCGGCTCAGGAGTAGCTCAGGGTGGGGGCTTCTCAAACCCCGGTGTACAGCTTCGAGGGTCACTCGTGGGCTGCACGGTCAGCGTCTCGTGGTCACTTCAAGATGGCGTGCCCCACGCTTCCGGTCGCCTCCACGGGTCTCAGCTTTGCATGGACTGTGGATCGGGCTGTTAGAAGCTGGGCAGGCTTGATCTCGTCGATCTCAGTCGCTCGAGTTCCGGCGGGAACTGCAACTAAGTAGACGTCGAGGGCTGGATGGTGCCTGCTGCTGCAGGGTGGTCACTCCTTGACCACAAGGGAGATTCTTCGGGCTTCCACGTTGAGATGGAGGGCGAAGGGTCCAGAATATCGTTTCAAATGTTTCTTCCAGGAAATCTCATGTGCATTGGCACTGCTCCCACTCTTATTCGAATCTGGTGGGCGTGATTACCTGCTAGGTCCCCTCCTATGGGTGGGACCCAGGAAGTGGGTGGATACACCCCCTTCCTTTGATCCAGGCCGCCCTGGCACGAGGGCTGGAGTGCCCCAGAACCGGTTTGGCCGGATTATGCAAGGGGCAGCCTTGTGCGCCCCAGGCAGTGTCTGGTTTCTTTCAAACCTCCCTGCTACAATACACTATCTCCTGTCTGGAGGGCGGTGACACCCTCCTGTGACAGGAAACCCTTTGTCCAGGACCCCCTTGACTGGGTTTCGGTCAGCTCCAGGGGTCCAGACATTTGTCTGTGGCAGAGGCATCCATTTTGTGGATCTTAAGGCCTTTGGAGAAATCAACCACATTAAAGTGAAGTAACATGTCTTACCCCTCTAGAGGGGTGGAATGCCATCCCCGTCGCCAGAACTGGCGAGGGGATGGTATTCCAAAGCGTATGACACCTTACACGACATGTTTTGATAAAGCCAAACCAGAGTTGCTAAATAACCGCGAGGATTATAAGGCACTTAATAGTATATGGTATGGCATTATCCTGAAACAGCTTAGGGATTTGTTCCCGACGGCTGCAGACAGGCTCAGCTCTTGCTAGAGCTCCATCTCACATAAAAACCATGCACCCAGCCTCCAGGATTGGTGAGGCCTGTCTATAGGAGTGGCTCACAGGTTTACATGTGTCCAGATATAGGTTTAGACATAGGTGTACTATATCTAAGCAAGGGGTGTGTACACCACCTTACCCCAGCTGAGTGATCAGCCAGTTGTGTCAATTTAAGAACCAGCCAGGGGTGGCAAAAGATATGCTGCAGCCCCTGGTAGGCCTTAGTGGCTCCTGTGCCCTGTGCACCTATAGTGCATTCTACAGGGGCTGACAAGGAGTCCATTTCCAATTGGTATGTACCTAGGGTACATGGAATCCATTTTACAGAGAGAGCAGATGGCCTGGGGCCCTGATTAGCAGGGAACCAGGTCAACTAAGTCAAAAAACCAGCTAAACACAGGCAAAAAATCTGGGGTAACCATAGTCAGGTAGCCACCTTCCTACATAACCCCCCCCCCAAACGAAAGGAGATAAGGCTATCCTTGGCCAGGTAAGCCTATATTGCCTGAGTGGCCATATAAGGAAGTACCTGCACTAGCATGGGTACCCCCTGTCTCATGGTCCACTAAGCAGTCCCTCACCCTTTGGGTATTAGAGGGTCTCCACCATAGGGAATCACTACCTTGGGTGTGTTTATGCAAAGTTAAAGGCTGGTTTGGATATGGAGTATTGAAGTTAGGCTCCACTAAGTTAGGGCTTGGCTTCCTCCAATTATCTTCCACCAGGTGTGCCTTTCTTTCTTTAACTGAGTTGCACTGTGCTCTCAGGGTCAGCCTCTGGCTACCTAAAGCTGGAGGCTGGGTCCCTCTGTTTGGCTTGCTGGAGGGACAGTTCAGGTTTGGGCCCCTTGGGTCCCAGGTTTGGCTGTGCCCAACAGAATCCATCTGTGGGAGGTCCCTAACTACTTTTAAGGGGGCTCCCTCAGGAGTTTTTAAAGTTTTCACCTTACTAGGGCTACTAGTTTTGGTGCACCTAATCTTTTGATGGGGGTGCTTTATTTGACAGGGGGCCCTCTGGGTCTCACTGTCCTTCTTGTCCTCTGCAGCCCTGGGCTGGCTAAGGCAAGGTAGAGAGGGGCAGGTTACCTGCTCCAGACTGGGTCCCACCTGAGAAGGGTCCACTGACATCAGAGGTTCTGTCAGGCTAGGCCCAACCACCTCTGGGGCAGCTCCTTCATCAGGGGTAAGATCAGTTCCCTGAGGAGGCTGATCCTGTCCTAAAGTCTGGGGAGGGGGAGATTTCTCTTCCTCCTCCATGCTCTCAGTTTGTGTGGAGTTATCCATCATTTCAGGTTTCACAACACACATGTCAGTTTGAGTTTGGGCTGTGGCCATCACAGCCCCACCAACCTTTTCAGGAGGAGACTCAGTTTGGGTTTCTGCTGTTATCATAACAGCTTTGCTATTCTGTTCAGGAAGAGCTTTTACTAAAGATGGGGCAGAGAGTTTCTCAGCCCTACCAACCTTTTCAGGAAGGACATCTTGGATTGGGGCTGTAGCCAGTACAGCCTCACTAACCTTTCCATGGGAATTCACCATTCTAGAATGGGTTTCCTGTTCAACCTCAGCCCAGGCTGAGATTTCTAAATCATTACCCAGTAGACAGTCCACAGGCAAGTTTGGTGACACTGCCACTCTCTTTGGGCCAGTGACACCTCCCCAGCTGAGACTTACTACTGCCATGGGATGATTTGTTTGGATGCCATCAATGTTTATTACCTGGTATGTGGCACCAGGTAAAAGTTGCTTAGAGGGGACTATGCCATCAGCCACCATGGTGATGCTAGCCCCTGTGTCTCTAAAAGCTTCAACTCTTAAACCATTGATGATGGGTTCTTGTCTATACTTGCTCAAAGTATTTGGGCAAGCAGAGAAGTTGGCAAACCCCATGCCAGCCTCATAAACAAGATTAGTGGGTGATGGGGACCTGGATAGGCCAGGGTCCACCTGATTTCCAAAAGTAAACCCACCCAGATTCCTGGGTGTGCTTCCACTTCCTGGGGGATTACTGCTGACAGTAACAGGAGGTGTTGAAGCTGGCTTTGGAGGTATATTTTCTTTATTGTTATTCTTGGGACAACAGCTGTCTGTTTTGTAATGCCCCACCTGTTTACAGGGATAACAATAGGGCTTTTTATCAGTTGAAGAAGTGTCTTGGGACCCACCCCCATCCTTGGAGTTTTGGGGCCCTGGGGAAGTCTTTTCTTTATTTTTATCCCCACCCTTATCTTGAGGCTTGGTAGACTCCTTCTTCTGGTTACTGTCCTGATTCTTAGGCCTTATCCTGGTTCTGACCCATTTGTCTGCCTTCTTTCCCAATTCTTGGGGAGAGGTCAGATCAGAGTCTACCAGGTGCTGGTGTAAGAGCTGGTTCTGACAATTACTTAGGATCTGCTCCCTCATAATCAAATTATACAATCCTGTAAAGTCATGTACTTTGCTGCCATGTAGCCAACCCTCCAGAGCCTTAGTAGCACAATCTACAAAATCAGTCCAATCCTGAGTCTGTCTCTTCTGGGTATCTCTGAACTTCAACCTGTACTGTTCAGTGGTTAAGCCAAACCCATCTATCAGAACACCCTTCAGGACTTTGTAATTGTTTGCATCCTCATGTCTAACAGTGAGGAGCTTGTCTCTCCCTTTCTCTGAAAAGGAGTACCATAAGATTGCTGCCCACTGTTCCTCAGGAACCTGCTGTACCATGCAGGCTCTCTCAAGAGCAGTCATCCATTTGTGGATGTCATCCCCTTCTTTGAAGGGGGGCACAATCTTTGTCAGGTTTCTACTATCATAGGACCTGGGTTTTTCTCTTGGAAAATTGCTGCCACCAGTGACATCTAAGCCACTTAATTTCTGCTCTCTTGCCAAGGCAAGTTTAGCTTGAGCTAAGGTAAGCTTAGCTTGACTCAGGGCTACCTCCTCTCTCTCTATCTGGAGTCTGACAGCCCTCATTCTAGCCCTATGCTCAGCTTTCTGAGAAGCACTCATGCCTCTCTCTGATTCTCTGGAGGCACTAGAAAGATGAGAGTCCCCTGAGGGAGATCTCACTCTTCTGTTGCCTGGGAGAATCACATGTTGGGTTCTGGGGAGGTGCTGGCCCTCTCCATTCCCCAGTAGGTCCAAGTTGGCCTGGCTAAGCCTACCAACTGGAACCTGGCTACCCTGATCCTGTACTTGTGAGTCCCCACCATCTGAGTCCTCATCCAAGTCATCATCATCCTCCTCTTCAGGGGGATCAACTACAGGGGGGTTCCCTCCAGTTCCTGTATCTAGGGAAGCTGCTTTTGCCTTCTCTAAGTCATCCTGTTCTAGGATTTCTACCAGGGTTAGGCAGGTGGGGCTTCTGCCCCTTTTTAACCCTCTTGCTTTGCACAAGGCAATCAAGTCTCTGCGGGTTAGTTTGTCATATCCAAAAGTTGCCTGGGTAGGGTCAACTGTCACAGGAGCAGACCCTGAGGCTTTTCCTGTGTCAGACATGGTTACTAGTGAGGTGTAAGTGGTGCACTTACCTACACTAAGTGTTTTCCTACTGGACCTTGCTAGTGAGTTGTAGTCAGGGGTGTGCTACTCCCTTCAACCTACAACTACTAAGTTCAGTAGAACTTAATATGCTAAGCTTTTGATTTTATATGTACCTAGAGGTACTTGATGTGATCTTTCAATTTGATATAAAGATTGCAATGGTAAAACAACAGCAAGCTCAAATCCGCACCGCTGCTCACCAAAGTGAGAAGTTGGCCTGGTAGGGGGTGTTTCCAATTCTGGAACCACCTACTACCTGACCAAACAATCCCCTTATGGTGTCTGGTTGTAAGTCAACCTTATTAGACAAGCTATCCTAGGGGTAGCATGGACTAAGCAGCCTAAAGGCTTAACTTAAGAGGTCGTGTTAAGCGAGCTGTTTTACCACATACAATCCTGTAAAACCAAATGAAAGGACACCACACAAGTATATATTATAAAAATATATGTGTTTATTACTAAAAACAATCCCCAGTATTCTTTATGAATAAAGGGGCACAAGCGTTAAATCAAAAGCACTGTTTAAACATACAAAGTTGCACAATTATGGATGAGGGCAGGGGGCCACTCAAACCATATACTAAACAAGTGGTATAAGAGAGGCCACTCGAACAGTGGTTAGGCCTAGGGCCTAGGGAATCGCTGGGAGCAGTCAGGACAAGCAATGCTGAAGTCGGGAATGGCCCTCGGAATTCGGGAGATGTGCGGAAAGCGCACGCATGCACCAATGTTAACCAATGGTGCGTAAAAGTCAAATAGTTAAAGTTTAAGGACACTTCCGCTGAACCTAGAGGAACAAAACTTAACACACAGACCCTAGAGGTGTGCACCAGTGTGGGAACACCGGCGGAGCAAAGTTACCTCACCCACAGGAAGTGGGTGCACAGGGTCGAAGTGGCGTCGGGTTTTGACACGCAGGCTCTTGGTGCTTGAAGCTGAAAGGGCTGCAGGCAGGGTGAAGACGAAGTGTCCGGTGGAGTCCAAGGGTGGACTCAAGTTGTAGAGTACCTGAAAGCAGAGGGGACAGAGTCTGGGTCACTCAGCAGTGACCAGGGTGGAACCAGGACGGAACCAGGCAATGTCGGGCGCAATCAGGTGGTCGTCAAAGTGCTTCTCTTCGCTGTCACGTGGGCTCTGGGGCATCTGCGACGTCCAGGAGCAGGTCACGATCTGTCCCACGCAGGCTCTCACCGTCGGTGCAGTCGGCTTCCGGTTTGGAGCAAACAAGCCTTGGTAAGAGCAATCCACGCGGGATTGGAAGATGGCGTCTCACTCGGACCAGGAAGGTCAGAGTCGGGGCTCCCTTTCAGGGGAGCTGGTGTGGATCTGGAGCAACCAGAATCACGAGTCTTCTTTTGTAGTTCGTCGGCACAGGGACCACAAGCCAGCTGGCAAGTGACCGGGCCAACGCGTTGAGCCAAATCGTGCCAAAGGGCCCCACGCAGCACTCGTCGAGTGTGGAGGGCTGAACTTCGGCTCAGGAGTAGCTCAGGGTGGGGGCTTCTCAAACCCCGGTGTACAGCTTCGAGGGTCACTCGTGGGCTGCACGGTCAGCGTCTCGTGGTCACTTCAAGATGGCGTGCCCCACGCTTCCGGTCGCCTCCACGGGTCTCAGCTTTGCATGGACTGTGGATCGGGCTGTTAGAAGCTGGGCAGGCTTGATCTCGTCGATCTCAGTCGCTCGAGTTCCGGCGGGAACTGCAACTAAGTAGACGTCGAGGGCTGGATGGTGCCTGCTGCTGCAGGGTGGTCACTCCTTGACCACAAGGGAGATTCTTCGGGCTTCCACGTTGAGATGGAGGGCGAAGGGTCCAGAATATCGTTTCAAATGTTTCTTCCAGGAAATCTCATGTGCATTGGCACTGCTCCCACTCTTATTCGAATCTGGTGGGCGTGATTACCTGCTAGGTCCCCTCCTATGGGTGGGACCCAGGAAGTGGGTGGATACACCCCCTTCCTTTGATCCAGGCCGCCCTGGCACGAGGGCTGGAGTGCCCCAGAACCGGTTTGGCCGGATTATGCAAGGGGCAGCCTTGTGCGCCCCAGGCAGTGTCTGGTTTCTTTCAAACCTCCCTGCTACAATACACTATCTCCTGTCTGGAGGGCGGTGACACCCTCCTGTGACAGGAAACCCTTTGTCCAGGACCCCCTTGACTGGGTTTCGGTCAGCTCCAGGGGTCCAGACATTTGTCTGTGGCAGAGGCATCCATTTTGTGGATCTTAAGGCCTTTGGAGAAATCAACCGCATTAAAGTGAAGTAACATGTCTTACCCCTCTAGAGGGGTGGAATGCCATCCCCGTCGCCAGAACTGGCGAGGGGATGGTATTCCAAAGCGTATGACACCTTACACGACATGTTTTGATAAAGCCAAACCAGAGTTGCTAAATAACCGCGAGGATTATAAGGCACTTAATAGTATATGGTATGGCATTATCCTGAAACAGCTTAGGGATTTGTTCCCGACGGCTGCAGACAGGCTCAGCTCATGCTAGAGCTCCATCTCACATAAAAACCATGCACCCAGCCTCCAGGATTGGTGAGGCCTGTCTATAGGAGTGGCTCACAGGTTTACATGTGTCCAGATATAGGTTTAGACATAGGTGTACTATATCTAAGCAAGGGGTGTGTACACCACCTTACCCCAGCTGAGTGATCAGCCAGTTGTGTCAATTTAAGAACCAGCCAGGGGTGGCAAAAGATATGCTGCAGCCCCTGGTAGGCCTTAGTGGCTCCTGTGCCCTGTGCACCTATAGTGCATTCTACAGGGGCTGACAAGGAGTCCATTTCCAATTGGTATGTACCTAGGGTACATGGAATCCATTTTACAGAGAGAGCAGATGGCCTGGGGCCCTGATTAGCAGGGAACCAGGTCAACTAAGTCAAAAAACCAGCTAAACACAGGCAAAAAATCTGGGGTAACCATAGTCAGGTAGCCACCTTCCTACAATGGGTTTGGCTTAACCACTGAACAGTACAGGTTGAAGTTCAGAGATACCCAGAAGACACAGACTCAGGACTGGACTGATTTTGTAGATTGTGCTACTAAGGCTCTGGAGGGTTGGCTACATGGCAGCAAAGTACATGACTTTACAGGATTGTATAATTTGATTATGAGGGAGCAGATCCTAAGTAATTGTCAGAACCAGCTCTTACACCAGCACCTGGTGGACTCTGATCTGACCTCTCCCCAAGAATTGGGAAAGAAGGCAGACAAGTGGGTCAGAACCAGGATTAGGCCTAAGAATCAGGACAGTAACCAGAAGAAGGAGTCTACCAAGCCTCAAGATAAGGGTGGGGATAAAAATAAAGAAAAGACTTCCCCAGGGCCCCAAAACTCCAAGAATGGGGGTGGGTCCCAAGACACTTCTTCAACTGAGAAAAAGCCTTATTGTTATGCCTGTAAACAGGTTGGGCATTACAAAACAGACAGCTGTTGTCCCAAGAATAACAATAAAGAAAATATACCTCCAAAGCCAGCTTCAACACCTCCTGTTACTGTCAACAGTAATCCCCCAGGAAGTGGAAGCACACCCAGGAATCTGGGTGGGTTTACTTTTGGAAATCAGGTGGACCCTGGCCTATCCAGGTCCCCATCACCCAATGATCTTGTTTATGAGGCTGGCATGGGGTTTGCCAACTTCTCTGCTTGCCCAAATACTTTGAGCAAGTATAGACAAGAACCCATCATCAATGGTTTAAGAGTTGAAGCTTTTAGAGACACAGGGGCTAGCATCACCATGGTGGCTGATGGCATAGTCCCCTCTAAGCAACTTTTACCTGGTGCCACATACCAGGTAATAAACATTGATGGCATCCAAACAAATCATCCCATGGCAGTAGTAAGTCTCAGCTGGGGAGGTGTCACTGGCCCAAAGAGAGTGGCAGTGTCCCCAAACTTGCCTGTAGACTGTCTACTGGGTAATGATTTAGAAATCTCAGCCTGGGCTGGGGTTGAACAGGAAATCCATTCTAGAATGGTAAATTCCAATGGAAAGGTTAGTGGGGCTGTAATGGCTACAGCCCCAATTCAAGATGTCCTTCCTGAAAAGGTTGGTAGGGCGGAGATACTCCCTGCCCCATCTTTAGCCAAAGCTCTTCCTGAACAGAATAGCAAAGCTGTTATGATAACAGCAGAAACCCAAACTGAGTCTCCTCCTGAAAAGGTTGGTGGGGCTGTGATGGCCACAGCCCAAACTCAAACTGACACGTGTGTTGTGAAACCTGAAATGATGGATAACTCCACACAAACTGAGAGCATGGAGGAGGAAGAGAAATCTCCCCCTCACCAGACTTTAGGACAGGATCAGCCTCCTCAGGGAACTGATCTTACCCCTGATGAAGGAACTGCCCCAGAGGTGGTTGGGCCTAGCCTGACAGAACCTCTGATGTCAGTGGACCCTTCTCAGGTGGGACCCAGTCTGGAGCAGGTAACCTGCCCCTCTCTCCCTTGCCTTAGCCAGCCCAGGGCTGCAGAGGACAAGAAGGACAGTGAGACCCAGAGGGCCCCCTGTCAAATAAAGCACCCCCATCAAAAGAGTAGGTGCACCAGAACTAGTAGCCCTAGTAAGGTGAAAACTTTAAAAACTCCTGAGGGAGCCCCCTTAAAAACAGTTAGGGACCTCCCACAGATGGATTCTGTTGGGCACAGCCAAACCTGGGACCCAAGGGGCCCAAACCTGAACTGTCCCTCCAGCAAGCCAAACAGAGGGACCCAGCCTCCAGCTTTAGGTAGCCAGAGGTTGACCCTGAGAGCACAGTGCAACTCAGTTAAAGAGAGAAAGGCACACATGGTGGAAGATAATTGGAGGAAGCTAAGCCCTAAATTAGTAGAGCCTCGCTTTAATACTCCATATCCAAACCAGCCTTTAACTTTGCATAAACACACCCAAGGTAGTGATTCCCTATGGTGGAGACCCTCTAATACCCAAAGGGTGAGGGACTGCTTAGTGGACCATGAGACAGGGGGTACCCATGCTAGTGCAGGTACTTCCTTATATGGCCACTCAGGCAATATAGGCTTACCTGGCCAAGGATAGCCTTATCTCCTTTCGTTTGGGGGGGGGTTATGTAGGAAGGTGGCTACCTGACTATGGTTACCCTGGATTTTTTTGCCTGTGTTTAGCTGGTTTTTTGACTTAGTTGACCTGGTTCCCTGCTAATCAGGGCCCCAGGCCATCTGCTCTCTCTGTAAAATGGATTCCATGTACCCTAGGTACATACCAATTGGAAATGGACTCCTTGTCAGCCCCTGTAGAATGCACTATAGGTGCACAGGGCATAGGAGCCACTAAGGCCTACCAGGGGCTGCAGCATATCTTTTGCCACCCCTGGCTGGTTCTTAAATTGACACAACTGGCTGATCACTCAGCTGGGGTAAGGTGGTGTACACACCCCTTGCTTAGATATAGTATACCTATGTCTAAACCTATATCTGGACACATGTAAACCTGTGAGCCACTCCTATAGACAGGCCTCACCAATCCTGGAGGCTGGGTGCATGGTTTTTATGTGAGATGGAGCTCTAGCATGAGCTGAGCCTGTCTGCAGCCGTCGGGAACAAATCCCTAAGCTGTTTCAGGATAATGCCATACCATATACTATTAAGTGCCTTATAATCCTCGCGGTTATTTAGCAACTCTGGTTTGGCTTTATCAAAACATGTCGTGTAAGGTGTCATACGCTTTGGAATACCATCCCCTCGCCAGTTCTGGCGACGGGGATGGCATTCCACCCCTCTAGAGGGGTAAGACATGTTACTTCACTTTAATGCGGTTGATTTCTCCAAAGGCCTTAAGATCCACAAAATGGATGCCTCTGCCACAGACAAATGTCTGGACCCCTGGAGCCGACCGAAACCCAGTCAAGGGGGTCCTGGACAAAGGGTTTCCTGTCACAGGAGGGTGTCACCGCCCTCCAGACAGGAGATAGTGTATTGTAGCAGGGAGGTTTGAAAGAAACCAGACACTGCCTGGGGCGCACAAGGCTGCCCCTTGCATAATCCGGCCAAACCGGTTCTGGGGCACTCCAGCCCTCGTGCCAGGGCGGCCCGGATCAAAGGAAGGGGGTGTATCCACCCACTTCCTGGGTCCCACCCATAGGAGGGGACCTAGCAGGTAATCACGCCCACCAGATTCGAATAAGAGTGGGAGCAGTGCCAATGCACATCAGATTTCCTGGAAGAAACATTTGAAACGATATTCTGGACCCTTCGCCCTCCATCTCAACGTGGAAGCCCGAAGAATCTCCCTTGTGGTCAAGGAGTGACCACCCTGCAGCAGCAGGCACCATCCAGCCCTCGACGTCTACTTAGTTGCAGTTCCCGCCGGAACTCGAGCGACTGAGAGGACGAGATCAAGCCTGCCCAGCTTCTAACAGCCCGATCCACAGTCCATGCAAAGCTGAGACCCGTGGAGGCGACCGGAAGCGTGGGGCACGCCATCTTGAAGTGACCACGAGACGCTGACCGTGCAGCCCACGAGTGACCCTCGAAGCTGTACACCGGGGTTTGAGAAGCCCCCACCCTGAGCTACTCCTGAGCCGAAGTTCAGCCCTCCACACTCGACGAGTGCTGCGTGGGGCCCTTTGGCACGATTTGGCTCAACGCGTTGGCCCGGTCACTTGCCAGCTGGCTTGTGGTCCCTGTGCCGACGAACTACCGAAGAAGACTCGTGAATCTGGTTGCTCCAGATCCACACCAGCTCCCCTGAAAAGGAGCCCCGACTCTGACCTTCCTGGTCCGAGTGAGAAGCAATCTTCCGATCCTGCGTGGATTGCTCTTACCAAGGCTTGTTTGCTCCAAACCTGAAGCCGACTGCACCGACGGTGAGAGCCTGCGTGGGACAGATCGTGACCTGCTCCTGGACGTCGCAGATGCCCCAGAGCCCACGTGACAGCGGAGAGAAGCTCCTCGACGACCACCTGATTGCGCCCGACATTGCCTGGTTCCGTCCTGGTTCCACCCTGGTCACTGCTGAGTGACCCAGACTCTGTCCCCTCTGCTTTCAGGTACTCTACAACTTGAGTCCACCCTTGGACTCCACCGGACACTTCGTCTTCACCCTGCCTGCAGCCCTTTCAGCTTCAAGCACCAAGAGCCTGCGTGTCAAAACCCGACGCCACTTCGACCCTGTGCACCCACTTCCTGTGGGTGAGGTAACTTTGCTCCGCCGGTGTTCCCACACTGGTGCACACCTCTAGGGTCTGTGTGTTAAGTTTTGTTCCTCTAGGTTCAGCGGAAGTGTCCTTAAACTTTAACTCTTTGACTTTTACGCACCATTGGTTAACATTGGTGTATGCGTGCGCTTTCCGCACATCTCCCGAATCCCGAGGGCCATTCCCGACTTCAGCATTGCTTGTCCTGACTGCTCCCAGCGATTCCCTAGGCCCTAGGCCTAACCACTGTTCGAGTGGCCTCTCTTATACCACTTGTTTAGTATATGGTTTGAGTGGCCCCCCGCCCTCATCCATAATTGTGCAACTTGTATGTTTAAACAGTGCTTTTTGATTTAACGCTTGTGCCCCTTTATTCATAAAGAATATTGGGGATTGTTTTTAGTAATAAACACATATATTTTTATAATATATACTTGTGTGGTGTCCTTTCATTTGGTATTACAGGATTGTATGTGGTAAAACAGCTCGCTTAACACGACCTCTTAAGTTAAGCCTTTAGGCTGCTTAGTCCATGCTACCCCTAGGATAGCTTGTCTAATAAGGTTGACTTACAACCAGACACCATAAGGGATTGTTTGGTCAGGTAGTAGGTGGTTCCAGAATTGGAAACATCCCCTACCAGGCCAACTTCTCACAGTCCCCCAGGCTGTGCTTGGTCCCCCAGGCTGTGCTTGGTCCCCCTGGTTGCTCTTGGTCCCCCAGGCTGTGCTTGGTCCCCCAGGCTGTGCTTGGACCCCCTGGTTGCTCTTGGTCCCCCCAGGCTGTGCTTGGTCCCCCA
Source organism: Lissotriton helveticus (assembly GCF_964261635.1). Taxonomy (NCBI): domain Eukaryota; kingdom Metazoa; phylum Chordata; class Amphibia; order Caudata; family Salamandridae; genus Lissotriton; species Lissotriton helveticus. The sequence goes on along the minus strand of NW_027611692.1, from coordinate 4,056,147 downwards.
GGCTGTGCTTGGTCCCCCTGGTTGCTCCTGGTCCCCCTGGCTGTGCTTGGTCCCCCTGGCTGTGCTTGGTCCCCCTGGTTGCTCTTGGTCCCCCAGGCTGTGCTTGGTCCCCCAGGCTGTGCTTGGTCCCCCTGGTTGCTCTTGGTCCCCCAGGCTGTGCTTGGTCCCCCAGGCTGTGCTTGGTCCCCCAGGTTGCTCTTGGTCCCCCAGGCTGTGCTTGGTCCCACAGGCTGTGCTTGGTCCCCCAGGCTGTGCTTGGTCCCCCTGGTTGCTCTTGGTCCCCCAGGCTGTGCTTGGTCCCCCAGGCTGTGCTTGGTCCCCCTGGTTGCTCTTGGTCCCCAAGGCTGTGCTTGGTCCCCCAGGCTGTGCTTGGTCCCCAGGCTGTGCTTGGTCCCCCTGGTTGCTCTTGGTCCCCCTGGCTGTGCTTGGTACCCCTGGCTGTGCTTGGTCCCCCTGGTTGCTCTTGGTCCCCAAGGCTGTGCTTGGTCCCCCAGGCTGTGCTTGGTCCCCCTAGTTGCTCTTAGTCCCCCAGGCTGTGCTTGGTACCCCAGGCTGTGCTTGGTCCCCCAGGCTCTGCTTGGTCCCCCTGGTTGCTCTTGGTCCCCCAGACTGTGCTTGGTCCCCCAGACTGTACTTGGTCCCCCAGGCTGTGCTTGGTCCCCCTGGTTGCTCTTGGTCCCCCAGGCTGTGCTTGGTCCCCCAGGCTGTGCTTGGTCCCCCTGGTTGCTCTTGGTCCCCCTGGCTGTGCGTGATACCCCTGGCTGTGCTTGGTCCCCCTGGTTGCTCTTGGTCCCCCAGGCTGTGCTTGGTCCCCCAGGCTGTGCTTGGTCCCCCTGGTTGCTCTTGGTCCCCAAGGCTGTGCTTGGTCCCCCAGGCTGTGCTTGGTCCCCAGGCTGTGCTTGGCCCCCCTGGTTGCTCTTGGTCCCCCTGGCTGTGCTTGGTACCCCTGGCTGTGCTTGGCCCCCCTGGTTGCTCTTGGTCCCCAAGGCTGTGCTTGGTCCCCCAGGCTGTGCTTGGTCCCCCTAGTTGCTCTTAGTCCCCCAGGCTGTGCTTGGTACCCCAGGCTGTGCTTGGTCCCCCAGGCTCTGCTTGGTCCCCCTGGTTGCTCTTGGTCCCCCAGACTGTGCTTGGTCCCCCAGACTGTACTTGGTCCCCCAGGCTGTGCTTGGTCCCCCTGGTTGCTCTTGGTCCCCCAGGCTGTGCTTGGTCCCCCAGGCTGTGCTTGGTCCCCCTGGTTGCTCTTGGTCCCCCTGGCTGTGCTTGGTCCCCCTGGTTGCTCTTGGTCCCCCAGGCTGTGCTTGGTCCCCCAGGCTGTGCTTGGTCCCCCAGGCTGTGCTTGGTCCCCCAGGCTCTGCTTGGTCCCCCAGGCTCTGCTTGGTCCCCCTGGTTGCTCTTGGTCCTTCAGGCTGTGCTTGGTCCCCCAGGCTGTGCTTGGTCCCCCTGGTTGCTCTTGGTCCCCCAGGCTGTGCTTTGTCCCCCAGGCTGTCCTTGGTCCCCCTGGTTGCTCTTGGTCCCCCAGGCTGTGCTTGGTCCCCCAGGCTGTGTTTGGTCCCCCAGGCTGTGCTTGGTCCCCCTGGTTGCTCTTGGTCCCCCAGGCTGTGCTTGGTCCCCCATGCTGTGCTTGGTCCCCCAGGCTGTGCTTGGTCCCCCAGGCTGTGCTTGGTCCCCCTGGTTGCTCTTGGTCCCCCAGGCTGTGCTTGGTCCCCCAGGCTGTGCTTGGTACCCCAGGCTGTGCTTGGTCCTCCTGGTTGCTCTTGGTCCCCCAGGCTGTGCTTGGTCCCCCAGGCTGTTCTTGGTCCCCCAGACTGTGCTTGGTCCCCCAGGCTGTGCTTGGTCCCCCAGGCTGTGCTTGGTCCCTCCGGTTGCTCTTGGTCCCCCAGGCTGTGCTTGGTCCCCCAGGCTGTGCTTGGTCCCCCTGGTTGCTCTTGGTCCCCCAGGCTGTGCTTGGTACCCCAGGCTCTGCTTGGTCCCCCAGGCTCTGCTTGGTCCCCCAGGCTCTGCTTGGTCCCCCTGGTTGCTCTTGGTCCCTCAGGCTGTGCTTGGTCCCCCAGGCTGTGCTTGGTCCCCCGGGCTGTGCTTGGTCCCCCAGGCTGTGCTTGGTCCCCCTGGTTGCTCTTGGTCCCCCTGGCTGTGCATGGTACCCCTGGCTGTGCTTGGTCCCCCTGGTTGCTCTTGGTCCACCAGGCTGTGCTTGGTCCCCCAGGCTGTGCTTGGTCCCCCTGGTTGCTCTTGGTCCCCCAGGCTGTGCTTGGTCCCCCAGGCTGTGCTTGGTCCCCCAGGCTGTGCTTGGTCCCCCTGGTTGCTTTTGGTCCCCCAGGCTGTGCTTGGTACCCCTGGCTGTGCTTGGTCCCCCTGGTTGCTCTTGGTCCCCCAGGCTGTGCTTGGGTCCCCATGGTTGCTCCTGGTCCCCCAGGCTGTGCTTGGTCCCCCAGGCTGTGCTTGGTCCCCCAGCTGTGCTTGGTCCCCCTGGTTGCTCACGGTCCCCCAGGCTGTGCTTGGTCCCCCAGGCTGTGCTTGGTCCCCCAGGCTGTGCTTGGTCCCCCTGGTTGCTCTTGGTCCCCCAGGCTTGTGCTTGGTCCCCCAGGCTGTGCTTGGTCCCCCTGGTTGCTCTTGGTCCCCCAGGCTTGTGCTTGGTCCCCCAGGCTGTGCTTGGTCCCCCTGGTTGCTCTTGGTCCCCCAGGCTGTGCTTTGTCCCCCAGGCTGTGCTTGGTCCCCCAGGCTGTGCTTGGTCCCCAGGCTGTGCTTGGTCCCCCTGGTTGCTCTTGGTCCCCCTGGCTGTGCTTGGTACCCCTGGCTGTGCTTGGTCCCCCTGGTTGCTCTTGGTCCCCCAGGCTGTGCTTGGTCCCCCAGGCTGTGCTTGGTCCCCCTAGTTGCTCTTAGTCCCCCAGGCTGTGCTTGGTACCCCAGGCTGTGCTTGGTCCCCCAGGCTCTGCTTGGTCCCCCTGGTTGCTCTTCGTCCCCCAGGCTGTGCTTGGTCCCCCAGACTGTGCTTGGTCCCCCAGGCTGTGCTTGGTCCCCCTTGTTGCTCTTGGTCCCTGTGAGAAGTTGGCCTGGTAGGGGATGTTTCCAATTCTGGAACCACCTACTACCTGACCAAACAATCCCCTTATGGTGTCTGGTTGTAAGTCAACCTTATTAGACAAGCTATCCTAGTGGTAGCATGGACTAAGCAGCCTAAAGGCTTAACTTAAGAGGTCGTGTTAAGCGAGCTGTTTTACCACATACAATCCTGTAATACCAAATGAAAGGACACCACACAAGTATATATTATAAAAATATATGTGTTTATTACTAAAAACAATCCCCAGTATTCTTTATGAATAAAAGGGGCACAAGCGTTAAATCAAAAGCACTGTTTAAACATACAAAGTTGCACAATTATGGATGAGGGCAGGGGGCCACTCAAACCATATACTAAACAAGTGGTATAAGAGAGGCCACTCGAACAGTGGTTAGGCCTAGGGCCTAGGGAATCGCTGGGAGCAGTCAGGACAAGCAATGCTGAAGTCGGGAATGGCCCTCGGGATTCGGGAGATGTGCGGAAAGCGCACGCATGCACCAATGTTAACCAATGGTGCGTAAAAGTCAAATAGTTAAAGTTTAAGGACACTTCCGCTGAACCTAGAGGAACAAAACTTAACACACAGACCCTAGAGGTGTGCACCAGTGTGGGAACACCGGCGGAGCAAAGTTACCTCACCCACAGGAAGTGGGTGCACAGGGTCGAAGTGGCGTCGGGTTTTGACACGCAGGCTCTTGGTGCTTGAAGCTGAAAGGGCTGCAGGCAGGGTGAAGACGAAGTGTCCGGTGGAGTCCAAGGGTGGACTCAAGTTGTAGAGTACCTGAAAGCAGAGGGGACAGAGTCTGGGTCACTCAGCAGTGACCAGGGTGGAACCAGGACGGAACCAGGCAATGTCGGGCGCAATCAGGTGGTCGTCGAGGCGCTTCTCTTCGCTGTCACGTGGGCTCTGGGGCATCTGCGACGTCCAGGAGCAGGTCACGATCTGTCCCACGCAGGCTCTCACCGTCGGTGCAGTCGGCTTCCGGTTTGGAGCAAACAAGCCTTGGTAAGAGCAATCCACGCGGGATTGGAAGATGGCGTCTCACTCGGACCAGGAAGGTCAGAGTCGGGGCTCCCTTTCAGGGGAGCTGGTGTGGATCTGGAGCAACCAGAATCACGAGTCTTCTTTTGTAGTTCGTCGGCACAGGGACCACAAGCCAGCTGGCAAGTGACCGGGCCAACGCGTTGAGCCAAATCGTGCCAAAGGGCCCCACGCAGCACTCGTCGAGTGTGGAGGGCTGAACTTCGGCTCAGGAGTAGCTCAGGGTGGGGGCTTCTCAAACCCCGGTGTACAGCTTCGAGGGTCACTCGTGGGCTGCACGGTCAGCGTCTCGTGGTCACTTCAAGATGGCGTGCCCCACGCTTCCGGTCGCCTCCACGGGTCTCAGCTTTGCAGGGACTGTGGATCGGGCTGTTAGAAGCTGGGCAGGCTTGATCTCGTCGATCTCAGTCGCTCGAGTTCCGGCGGGAACTGCAACTAAGTAGACGTCGAGGGCTGGATGGTGCCTGCTGCTGCAGGGTGGTCACTCCTTGACCACAAGGGAGATTCTTCGGGCTTCCACGTTGAGATGGAGGGCGAAGGGTCCAGAATATCGTTTCAAATGTTTCTTCCAGGAAATCTGATGTGCATTGGCACTGCTCCCACTCTTATTCGAATCTGGTGGGCGTGATTACCTGCTAGGTCCCCTCCTATGGGTGGGACCCAGGAAGTGGGTGGATACACCCCCTTCCTTTGATCCAGGCCGCCCTGGCACGAGGGCTGGAGTGCCCCAGAACCGGTTTGGCCGGATTATGCAAGGGGCAGCCTTGTGCGCCCCAGGCAGTGTCTGGTTTCTTTCAAACCTCCCTGCTACAATACACTATCTCCTGTCTGGAGGGCGGTGACACCCTCCTGTGACAGGAAACCCTTTGTCCAGGACCCCCTTGACTGGGTTTCGGTCAGCTCCAGGGGTCCAGACATTTGTCTGTGGCAGAGGCATCCATTTTGTGGATCTTAAGGCCTTTGGAGAAATCAACCGCATTAAAGTGAAGTAACATGTCTTACCCCTCTAGAGGGGTGGAATGCCATCCCCGTCGCCAGAACTGGCGAGGGGATGGTATTCCAAAGCGTATGACACCTTACACGACATGTTTTGATAAAGCCAAACCAGAGTTGCTAAATAACCGCGAGGATTATAAGGCACTTAATAGTATATGGTATGGCATTATCCTGAAACAGCTTAGGGATTTGTTCCCGACGGCTGCAGACAGGCTCAGCTCATGCTAGAGCTCCATCTCACATAAAAACCAAGCACCCAGCCTCCAGGATTGGTGAGGCCTGTCTATAGGAGTGGCTCACAGGTTTACATGTGTCCAGATATAGGTTTAGACATAGGTATACTATATCTAAGCAAGGGGTGTGTACACCACCTTACCCCAGCTGAGTGATCAGCCAGTTGTGTCAATTTAAGAACCAGCCAGGGGTGGCAAAAGATATGCTGCAGCCCCTGGTAGGCCTTAGTGGCTCCTGTGCCCTGTGCACCTATAGTGCATTCTACAGGGGCTGACAAGGAGTCCATTTCCAATTGGTATGTGCCTATAGCACATGTGTCGTTAATTTAGTGAGAGAACAGCAGGCTGGGGGTCTGATCAGCAGGCCCACAGCCTCAGTAGTCGAAAACCAGTGAAGCAAAAAGCAAAAATTTGGGGTGACCATAGGATAGCAGACCCTACTCTCCTACACAACCCCCCCCCAAACGCAGGGACATTAAACTAACCTTGACCAGATAAGTCTTCATGTTCTAAGTGGAAGTACCTGGAGAGACCATCTGCATTACCATGGTCAGTCCCTGGGCGGTGCTCCACTGTAAAGTCCATCCCCTGTAGGGAAATGGACCACCTGAGCAGTTTGGGATTTTCACCCTTCATCTGATTAAGCCATAAGAGGGGCTTATGGTCTGTTTGCACCAGGAAGTGAGTTCCAAACAAGTAGGACCTCAACTTCTTTAATGCCCAAACCACAGCAAAGGCCTCCCTCTCAATGGCTGACCAACGTTTTTCTCTTGGGGTTAGCCTCCTGCTAATGAAAGCAATTGGCTGGTCTTGACCATCTTGATTAAGTTGTGAGAGTACAGCTCCCACCCCCAACTCAGAAGCATCTGTCTGAACAATGAACTGTTTGGAGTAGTCAGGACTCTTTAGGATAGGTGCAGAGCACATGGCCTTCTTCAGGTCTTCAAATGCCTTCTGACAGCTAACTGTCCACTGAACCTTTTTTGGCATCTTCTTGGATGTCAAGTCATTTAATGGTGTCACTATAGACCCATAGTTTTTCACAAACTTTCTGTAATACCCAGTCAGGCCCAAGAAGGCTCTGACTTGTGTCTGGGTAACTGGAGGAGCCCAGTCCTGTATGGCCTGGATTTTGCTTTCCAGTGGCTGAACCTGGCCTCCACCTACTAGGTGGCCCAGGTATACAACCTTACTCTGCCCTATCTGGCACTTTGTGGCCTTGATAGTTAGGCCTGCCTTTTGCAGGGCCTCCAAAACTTTCTTCAGGTGGATCAGGTGATCCTCCCAGGTGGAGCTAAAGACAGCAATATCATCCAGATAAGCTGCACAAAAGTCATCCAACCCAGTAAGGACTTGGTTCACCAACCTTTGAAAAGTGGCAGGTGCATTCTTCAAACCAAAGGGCATTACCACAAACTGATAATGTCCACTAGGGGTAGAGAATGCTGTTTTGGCTTTTGACTCCTCAGCTAGTCTGATTTGCCAGTAGCCAGCTGTCAGATCAAATGTGCTCAGAAACTTGGCAGAAGCCAATCTGTCAATGAGCTCATCTGCTCTTGGAATGGGGTGAGCATCTGTCCTAGTGACAGCATTGAGACCCCTGTAATCCACGCAAAACCTTATTTCTCTCTTACCATCTTGGGTATGAGGTTTTGGCACCAGGACTACTGGGCTGGCCCATGGGCTCTCTGATGGCTCAATCACTCCAAGCTCCAACATCTTTTGCACCTCAGCCTTGATGCAATCCCTGACATGATCAGGTTGCCTGTAGATCTTATTCTTGACAGGCAGACTGTCACCAGTGTCCACAACATGGGTACACCAGTCAGTTTGGCTGGGTGTGAGTGAAAACATTTGCCTGTGAGCCTGCAAAACTTGTCTGCAGTCCCTCTGTTGCTGGTCAGTGAGGCTGCCTGCCAAGGCTACTCCATCAACTGAACCATCATCAGGGTTCTGGGAAAGCAGGTCTGGGAGAGGGTCACTCTCTTCCTCCTGTTCCCCATCTGTGGCCATGAGCAAGCTCATGTCCTCCCTGTCTACAAATGCTTTCAAGCGATTCACATGGATTACCCTGTGAGGGCTCCTGGGTGTTCCAAAGTCTACCAAGTAGGTGACTTCCCCTTTCTTCTCAATAATAGGATAGGGTCCACTCCATTTGTCTTGGAGTGCTGCTGGAGCCACTGGCTCCAGTACCCATACCTTCTGTCCTGGTTGGAACTCTACCAGTACAGCCTTTTGGTCATGCCAAGCTTTCTGCAATTCTTGGCTGGCCTCCAGGTTTTTGGATGCTCTTTCCATGTACTCAGCCATCCTGGAGCGGAGACCAAGTACATAGTCCACTATGTCTAGTTTGGGCTTTTTGAGAGGTAACTCCCATCCTTCCTTCACCAAACACAATGGACCTCTCACAGGGTGGCCAAACAAAAGTTCAAAAGGGCTGTAGCCAACCCCCTTCTGTGGGACCTCTCTGTAAGCAAAGAGCAGGCAGGGTAAAAGAATGTCCCATTTCCGCCTGAGCTTCTCTGGTAATCCTTTTATCATGCCTTTAAGGGTCTTGTTAAATCTCTCCACAAGCCCATTGCATTGTGGATGATATGGGGTGGTAAACTTATAGTTTACTCCACATTCCTTCCACATTGCTTTTAGATAGCTGGACATAAAATTTGTCCCTCTATCTGATAGTACCTCCTTAGGAAAGCCCACTCTTGAGAAAACTGCAATGAGGGCTTTTGCCACCACAGGTGCTGTGGTGGTCCTTAGGGGAATAGCCTCTGGGTACCTGGTGGCATGATCCACTACCACCAGTATGAATCTGTTCCCAGATGCTGTTTGGGGGTCCATTGGACCCACAATATCAATTCCAACTCTCTCAAAGGGGACCCCCACCACAGGTAGTGGTATTAGGGGGGCCTTTGTTGTGCCACCTGACTTACCACTGGCTTGGCAAGTGACACAGGAGCGACAAAACTCCTTGACATCCTCTGACATGTGAGGCCAGTGAAAGTGTGGAACAAGCCTGTCCCACGTCTTGTTCTGGCCTAAGTGTCCTGCAAGGGGAATATCATGGGCCAAGGTAAGGAGGAATCCCCTAAACTGCAGAGGTATCACCAACCTCCTGGTCATGCCAGGCTTGGGGGTTCTAGCCTCTGAGTAAAGGAGTCCCTCATCCCAATACACAGTATGGGTACCTTGGGCATCCCCAGCAGCCTCAGCAGCAGCCTGCTGTCTGAGGGGTTCAAGGGAAGGGCAATCTAATTGAGCCTGCCTCAGGTCTGCCCTTGAGGGTCCCCCTGTCCCCAGAAACTCAACCTGGTCAGGTTCAAGCTCCTCAGAGACAGTCTCCTCTTGGACTGCAGAATCAGTTTCCTCTGAAACCTGATCCTCAACCTGGGGCAAGGTGGAAGGCGAGGCCTTTCCTCTCTTGCTCCTTCTCTTGGGTTGTGGCTGGTCTATTGTCTCAAGATCCACCACTGGTTCAGGAAGGCACTTCTTAGCCTGAGCCCTTGTCATGGCAAGGACATGCTCTGAAATCCCTAGCATTTCTGCATGAGTCCTGTACTCCACTTCTGACCATGCTGAGCTTTCAAGGTCATTGCCTAACAGACAGTCTACTGGTAGGTCTGCACTCACCACAACTTTCTTTAGGCCATCAACCCCTCCCCAGGAGAAGTTCACAACTGCCACACTATGGGAGGTAGTGGAGTTGCTTGCATTGGTTACTAGGTAGCTCTCTCCTAGTACAATCTGCCCAGGGTCCACAAAGCCAGGGGTCACCATGGTGACACTAGCACATGTGTCCCTGTAAGCTTGAGCCAGTTTCTCATTTATTAAGGGAGTCTGCCTGTATTTGCCCAGGTTAGTGGGGCTTACTGCAGTGGGCAACTCAATGTCCACATCATACAGGAGAACTGCCTGTGTAGGGACTCTGACTAGGCCAGATCCTACTTCAATACCCAGGGTCAACCCAGCTACACCCTTGGACTGTGTTCCACCACTGCTTACTGTACTTGGGGTTGCAGTTGCTTTAGGAGCTGTAGTGGTGGGAACTGGATTTGCCTTGGTGCACTCACTGCCCCAGTGTGAAACTGATTTGCAGGTATTACACCAAGGTGTCTTTGGACCTTTGTTCTTCTTCTTCTTGTTACCATTTTGGGAACCACCCTCCTTACTATTAGTTTGGGGGCCTGAAGACTTTTGGTCTTTTTCTTTATCTTTCTGATTCTGATTACCACCCTTCTGGTCTGTTTTCTTCTGGTCACCACCTTGGTTCTGGGGTTTCTGCTTAATCCTTGTTCTGACCCATTTGTCTGCCTTCTTTCCCAATTCTTGGGGAGAGGTCAGATCAGAGTCAATAAGGTATTGATGCAACAGCTGGTTTGTACAGTTATTAAGGATCTGTTCTCTCATCATAAGATTGTACAATCCTGTATAGTCTGAAACTTTACTTCCCTGTAACCAACCCTCCAAAGCCTTAGTGGCACACTCCACAAAATCAGTCCAGTCTTGAGTCTGTGCTTTCTGGGTGTCTCTGAACAACAACCTGTATTGCTCAGTGGTTAGGCCATACCCTTCAATGAGAGCACTCTTCAAAACAGAGTAGTTTTTGGCATCCTCAGGTCTAACTGTGAGGAGCCTGTCTCTCCCTTTCTCAGAAAAGGAGTACCACAAAATTGCAGCCCACTGATTCTCAGGAACCTGCTGTACCATGCAGGCTCTCTCAAGAGCAGTCATCCATTTGTGGATGTCATCCCCTTCTTTAAAGGGGGGCACAATTTTGGTCAGGTTTCTATTATCATAGGCCCTGTCTTTTTCTCTTGGAAAATTGCTGCCACCAGTGACATCTAAGCCACTTAATTTCTGCTCTCTTGCCAAGGCAAGTTTAGCTTGAGCTAAGGTAAGCTTAGCTTGACTCAGGGCTACCTCCTCTCTCTCTATCTGGAGTCTGACAGCCCTCATTCTAGCCCTATGCTCAGCTTTCTGAGAAGCACTCATGCCTCTCTCTGATTCTCTGGAGGCACTAGAAAGATGAGAGTCCCCTGAGGGAGATCTCACTCTTCTGTTGCCTGGGAGAATCACATGTTGGGTTCTGGGGAGGTGCTGGCCCTCTCCATTCCCCAGTAGGTCCAAGTTGGCCTGGCTAAGCCTACCAACTGGAACCTGGCTACCCTGATCCTGTACTTCTAAGTCCTCAACCTCTGAGTCCTCATCCAAGTCATCATCATCCTCCTCTTCAGGGGGATCAACTGCAGGGGGGTTCCCTCCAGTTCCTGTATCTAGGGAAGCTGCTTTTGCCCTCTCTAAGTCATCCTGTTCTAGGAGTTCTATCAGGATTAGGCAGGTGGGGCTTCTGCCCCTTTTTAACCCTCTTGCTTTGCACAAGACAATCAAGTCTCTGCGGGTTAGTTTGTCATATCCAGAAGTTGCCTGGGTAGGGTCAACTGTCACAGGACTAGACCCTGAGGCCTTTCCTGTGTCGGACATGGTTACTAGTGAGGTGTAAGTGGTGCACTTACCTACACTAAGTGTTTTCCTACTGGACCTTGCTAGTGAGTTGTAGTCAGGGGTGTGCTACTCCCTTCAACCTACAACTACTAAGTTCAGTAGAACTTAATATGCTAAGCTTTTGATTTTATATGTACCTAGAGGTACTTGATGTGATCTTTCAATTTGATATAAAGATTGCAATGGTAAAACAACAGCAAGCTCAAATCCGCACCGCTGCTCACCAATGTGAGAAGTTGGCCTGGTAGGGGATGTTTCCAATTCTGGAACCACCTACTACCTGACCAAACAATCCCCTTATGGTGTCTGGTTGTAAGTCAACCTTATTAGACAAGCTATCCTAGTGGTAGCATGGACTAAGCAGCCTAAAGGCTTAACTTAAGAGGTCGTGTTAAGCGAGCTGTTTTACCACATACAATCCTGTAATACCAAATGAAAGGACACCACACAAGTATATATTATAAAAATATATGTGTTTATTACTAAAAACAATCCCCAGTATTCTTTATGAATAAAAGGGGCACAAGCGTTAAATCAAAAGCACTGTTTAAACATACAAAGTTGCACAATTATGGATGAGGGCAGGGGGCCACTCAAACCATATACTAAACAAGTGGTATAAGAGAGGCCACTCGAACAGTGGTTAGGCCTAGGGCCTAGGGAATCGCTGGGAGCAGTCAGGACAAGCAATGCTGAAGTCGGGAATGGCCCTCGGGATTCGGGAGATGTGCGGAAAGCGCACGCATGCATCAATGTTAACCAATGGTGCGTAAAAGTCAAATAGTTAAAGTTTAAGGACACTTCCGCTGAACCTAGAGGAACAAAACTTAACACACAGACCCTAGAGGTGTGCACCAGTGTGGGAACACCGGCGGAGCAAAGTTACCTCACCCACAGGAAGTGGGTGCACAGGGTCGAAGTGGCGTCGGGTTTTGACACGCAGGCTCTTGGTGCTTGAAGCTGAAAGGGCTGCAGGCAGGGTGAAGACGAAGTGTCCGGTGGAGTCCAAGGGTGGACTCAAGTTGTAGAGTACCTGAAAGCAGAGGGGACAGAGTCTGGGTCACTCAGCAGTGACCAGGGTGGAACCAGGACGGAACCAGGCAATGTCGGGCGCAATCAGGTGGTCGTCGAGGCGCTTCTCTTCGCTGTCACGTGGGCTCTGGGGCATCTGCGACGTCCAGGAGCAGGTCACGATCTGTCCCACGCAGGCTCTCACCGTCGGTGCAGTCGGCTTCCGGTTTGGAGCAAACAAGCCTTGGTAAGAGCAATCCACGCGGGATTGGAAGATGGCGTCTCACTCGGACCAGGAAGGTCAGAGTCGGGGCTCCCTTTCAGAGGAGCTGGTGTGGATCTGGAGCAACCAGAATCACGAGTCTTCTTTTGTAGTTCGTCGGCACAGGGACCACAAGCCAGCTGGCAAGTGACCGGGCCAACGCGTTGAGCCAAATCGTGCCAAAGGGCCCCACGCAGCACTCGTCGAGTGTGGAGGGCTGAACTTCGGCTCAGGAGTAGCTCAGGGTGGGGGCTTCTCAAACCCCGGTGTACAGCTTCGAGGGTCACTCGTGGGCTGCACGGTCAGCGTCTCGTGGTCACTTCAAGATGGCGTGCCCCACGCTTCCGGTCGCCTCCACGGGTCTCAGCTTTGCAGGGACTGTGGATCGGGCTGTTAGACGCTGGGCAGGCTTAATCTCGTCGATCTCAGTCGCTCGAGTTCCGGCGGGAACTGCAACTAAGTAGACGTCGAGGGCTGGATGGTGCCTGCTGCTGCAGGGTGGTCACTCCTTGACCACAAGGGAGATTCTTCGGGCTTCCACGTTGAGATGGAGGGCGAAGGGTCCAGAATATCGTTTCAAATGTTTCTTCCAGGAAATCTGATGTGCATTGGCACTGCTCCCACTCTTATTCGAATCTGGTGGGCGTGATTACCTGCTAGGTCCCCTCCTATGGGTGGGACCCAGGAAGTGGGTGGATACACCCCCTTCCTTTGATCCAGGCCGCCCTGGCACGAGGGCTGGAGTGCCCCAGAACCGGTTTGGCCGGATTATGCAAGGGGCAGCCTTGTGCGCCCCAGGCAGTGTCTGGTTTCTTTCAAACCTCCCTGCTACAATACACTATCTCCTGTCTGGAGGGCGGTGACACCCTCCTGTGACAGGAAACCCTTTGTCCAGGACCCCCTTGACTGGGTTTCGGTCAGCTCCAGGGGTCCAGACATTTGTCTGTGGCAGAGGCATCCATTTTGTGGATCTTAAGGCCTTTGGAGAAATCAACCGCATTAAAGTGAAGTAACATGTCTTACCCCTCTAGAGGGGTGGAATGCCATCCCCGTCGCCAGAACTGGCGAGGGGATGGTATTCCAAAGCGTATGACACCTTACACGACATGTTTTGATAAAGCCAAACCAGAGTTGCTAAATAACCGCGAGGATTATAAGGCACTTAATAGTATATGGTATGGCATTATCCTGAAACAGCTTAGGGATTTGTTCCCGACGGCTGCAGACAGGCTCAGCTCATGCTAGAGCTCCATCTCACATAAAAACCAAGCACCCAGCCTCCAGGATTGGTGAGGCCTGTCTATAGGAGTGGCTCACAGGTTTACATGTGTCCAGATATAGGTTTAGACATAGGTATACTATATCTAAGCAAGGGGTGTGTACACCACCTTACCCCAGCTGAGTGATCAGCCAGTTGTGTCAATTTAAGAACCAGCCAGGGGTGGCAAAAGATATGCTGCAGCCCCTGGTAGGCCTTAGTGGCTCCTGTGCCCTGTGCACCTATAGTGCATTCTACAGGGGCTGACAAGGAGTCCATTTCCAATTGGTATGTGCCTATAGCACATGTGTCGTTAATTTAGTGAGAGAACAGCAGGCTGGGGGTCTGATCAGCAGGCCCACAGCCTCAGTAGTCGAAAACCAGTGAAGCAAAAAGCAAAAATTTGGGGTGACCATAGGATAGCAGACCCTACTCTCCTACAGTCCCCCAGGCTGTGCTTGGTCCCCCAGGCTGTGCTTGGTCCCCCTGGTTGCTCTTGGTCCCCCTGGCTGTGCGTGATACCCCTGGCTGTGCTTGGTCCCCCTGGTTGCTCTTGGTCCCCCAGGCTGTGCTTGGTCCCCCTGGTTGCTCTTGGTCCCCCAGGCTGTGCTTGGTCCCCCAGGCTGTGCTTGGTCCCCCAGGCTGTGCTTGTTCCCACTGGTTGCTCTTGGTCCCCCAGGCTGTGCTTGGTACCCCGGCAGTGCTTGGTCCCCCTGGTTGCTCTTGGTCCCCCAGCCTGTGCTTGGTCCCCCAGGCTGTGTTTGGTCCCCCTGGTTGCTCTTGGTCCCCCTGGCTGTGCTTGGTCCCCCTGGTTGCTCTTGGTCCCCCAGGCTGTGCTTGGTCCCCCAGGCTGTGCTTGGTCCCCCTGGTTGCTCTTGGTCCCCCAGGCTGTGCTAGGTCCCCCAGGCTGTGCTTGGACCCCCAGGCTCTGCTTGGTCCCCCAGGCTCTGCTTGGTCCCCCTGGTTGCTCTTGGTCCTTCAGGCTGTGCTTGGTCCCCCAGGCTGTGCTTGGTCCCCCTGGTTGCTCTTGGTCCCCCAGGCTGTGCTTGGTCCCCCAGGCTGTGCTTGGTCCCCCTGGTTGCTCTTGGTCCCCCAGGCTGTGCTTGGTCCCCCTGGCTGTGCTTGGTCCCCCAGGCTGTGCTTGGTCCCCCTGGTTGCTTTTGGTCCCCCAGGCTGTGCTTGGTCCCCCATGCTGTGCTTGGTCCCCCAGGCTGTGCTTGGTCCCCCTGGTTGCTCTTGGCCCCCCAGGCTGTGCTTGGTCCCCCAGGCTGTGCTTGGTACCCCAGGCTGTGCTTGGTCCTCCTGGTTGCTCTTGGTCCCCCAGGCTGTGCTTGGTCCCCCAGGCTGTTCTTGGTCCCCCAGGCTGTGCTTGGTCCCCCAGGCTGTGCTTGGTCCCCCAGGCTGTGCTTGGTCCCTCCAGTTGCTCTTGGTCCCCCAGGCTGTGCTTGGTCCCCCAGGCTGTGCTTGGTCCCCCAGGCTGTGCTTGGTCCCCCTGGTTGCTCTTGGTCCCCCAGGCTGTGCTTGGTCCCCCTGGTTGCTCTTGGTCCCCCTGGCTGTGCTTGGTACCCCTGGCTGTGCTTGGTCCCCCTGGTTGCTATTGGTACCCCCGGCTGTGCTTGGTCCCCCAGGCTGTGCTTGGTCCCCCTGGTTGCTCTTGGTCCCCCAGGCTGTGCTTGGTACCCCAGGCTGTGCTTGGTCCCCCAGGCTCTGCTTGGTCCCCCAGGCTCTGCTTGGTCCCCCTGGTTGCTCTTGGTCCCTCAGGCTGTGCTTGGTCCCCCAGGCTGTGCTTGGTCCCCCGGGCTGTGCTTGGTCCCCCAGGCTGTGCTTGGTCCCCCTGGTTGCTCTTGGTCCCCCTGGCTGTGCATGGTACCCCTGGCTGTGCTTGGTCCCCCTGGTTGCTCTTGGTCCACCAGGCTGTGCTTGGTCCCCCAGGCTGTGCTTGGTCCCCCTGGTTGCTCTTGGTCCCCCAGGCTGTGTGTGAGAAGTTGGCCTGATAGGTGATGTTTCCAATTCTGGAACCACCTATTATCAGACCAAACAATCCCTTATGGTGTCTGGTTGTAAGTCAACCTTATTAGACAAGCTATCCTAGGGGAAGCATGGACTAAGCAGCCTAAAGGCTTAACTTAAGAGGTCGTGTTAAGCGAGCTGTTTTACCACATACAATCCTGTAATATCAAATGAAAGGACACCACACAAGTATATATTATAAAAATATATGTGTTTATTACTAAAAACAATCCCCAGTATTCTTTATGAATAAAGGGGCACAAGCGTTAAATCAAAAGCACTGTTTAAACATACAAGTTGCACAATTATGGATGAGGGCGGGTGGCCACTCAAACCATATACTAAACAAGTGGTATAAGAGATGCCACTCGAGCAGTGGTTAGGCCTAGGGCCTAGGGAATCGCTGGGAGCAGTCAGGACAAGCAATGCTACACAGGCAGTTCTCCTGTATGATGTGGACATTGAGTTGCCCACTGCAGTAAGCCCCAGTAACCTGGGCAAATACAGACAGACTCCCTTAATTAATGAGAAACTGGCTCAAGCTTACAGGGACACATGTGCCAGTGTCACAATGGTGACACCTGACTTTGTGGACCCTGGACAGATTGTACTAGGTGAGAGCTACCTAGTAACCAATGCAAGCAACTCCACTACCTCCCATAGTGTGGCAGTTGTGAACTTCTCCTGGGGAGGGGTTGATGGCCTAAAGAAAGTTGTGGTGAGTGCAGACCTACCAGTAGACTGTCTGTTAGGCAATGACCTTGAAAGCTCAGCATGGTCAGAAGTGGAGTACAGGACTCATGCAGAAATGCTAGGGATTTCAGAGCATGTCCTTGCCATGACAAGGGCTCAGGCTAAGAAGTGCCTTCCTGAACCAGTGGTGGATCTTGAAACAATAGACCAGCCACAACCCAAGAGAAGGAGCAAGAGAGGAAAGGCTCAGCCTTCCACCTTGCCCCAGGTTGAGGATCAGGTTTCAGAGGAAACTGATTCTGCAGTCCAAGAGGAGACTGTCTCTGAGGAGCTTGAACCTGACCAGGTTGAGTTTCTGGGGACAGGGGGACCCTCAAGGGCAGACCTGAGGCAGGCTCAATTAGATTGCCCTTCCCTTGAACCCCTCAGACAGCAGGCTGCTGCTGAGGCTGCTGGGGATGCCCAAGGTACCCATACTGTGTATTGGGATGATGGACTCCTTTACTCAGAGGCTAGAGCCCCCAAGCCTGGCATGACCAGGAGGTTGGTTATACCTCTGCAGTTTAGGGGGTTCCTCCTTACCTTGGCCCATGATATTCCCCTTGCAGGACACTTAGGCCAGAACAAGACGTGGGACAGGCTTGTTTCACACTTTCACTGGCCTCACATGTCAGAGGATGTCAAGGAGTTTTGTCGCTCCTGTGTCACTTGCCAAGCCAGTGGTAAGTCAGGTGGCACAACAAAGGCCCCCCTAATACCACTACCTGTGGTGGGAGTTCCCTTTGAAAGAGTTGGAATTTATATTGTGGGTCCAATGGACCCCCAAACAGCATCTGGGAACAGATTCATACTGGTGGTAGTGGATCATGCCACCAGGTATCCAGAGGCTATTCCCCTAAGGACCACCACAGCCCCTGTGGTGGCAAAGGCCCTCATTGCAGTTTTCTCAAGAGTGGGCTTTCCTAAGGAGGTACTATCAGATAGAGGCACGATGTGAGAAGTTGGCCTGGTAGGGGATGTTTCCAATTCTGGAACCACCTACTACCTGACCAAACAATCCCTTATGGTGTCTGGTTGTAAGTCAACCTTATTAGACAAGCTATCCTAGGGGTAGCATGGACTAAGCAGCCTAAAGGCTTAACTTAAGAGGTCGTGTTAAGCGAGCTGTTTTACCACATACAATCCTGTAATACCAAATGAAAGGACACCACACAAGTATATATTATAAAAATATATGTGTTTATTACTAAAAACAATCCCCAGTATTCTTTATGAATAAAGGGGCACAAGCGTTAAATCAAAAAGCACTGTTTAAACATACAAGTTGCACAATTATGGATGAGGGCAGGGGGCCACTCAAACCATATACTAAACAAGTGGTATAAGAGAGGCCACTCGAACAGTGGTTAGGCCTAGGGCCTAGGGAATCGCTGGGAGCAGTCAGGACAAGCAATGCTGAAGTCGGGAATGGCCCTCGGGATTCGGGAGATGTGCGGAAAGCGCACGCATGCACCAATGTTAACCAATGGTGCGTAAAAGTCAAAGAGTTAAAGTTTAAGGACACTTCCGCTGAACCTAGAGGAACAAAACTTAACACACAGACCCTAGAGGTGTGCACCAGTGTGGGAACACCGGCGGAGCAAAGTTACCTCACCCACAGGAAGTGGGTGCACAGGGTCGAAGTGGCGTCGGGTTTTGACACGCAGGCTCTTGGTGCTTGAAGCTGAAAGGGCTGCAGGCAGGGTGAAGACGAAGTGTCCGGTGGAGTCCAAGGGTGGACTCAAGTTGTAGAGTACCTGAAAGCAGAGGGGACAGAGTCTGGGTCACTCAGCAGTGACCAGGGTGGAACCAGGACGGAACCAGGCAATGTCGGGCGCAATCAGGTGGTCGTCGAGGAGCTTCTCTCCGCTGTCACGTGGGCTCTGGGGCATCTGCGACGTCCAGGAGCAGGTCACGATCTGTCCCACGCAGGCTCTCACCGTCGGTGCAGTCGGCTTCAGGTTTGGAGCAAACAAGCCTTGGTAAGAGCAATCCACGCAGGATCGGAAGATTGCTTCTCACTCGGACCAGGAAGGTCAGAGTCGGGGCTCCTTTTCAGGGGAGCTGGTGTGGATCTGGAGCAACCAGATTCACGAGTCTTCTTTGGTAGTTCGTCGGCACAGGGACCACAAGCCAGCTGGCAAGTGACCGGGCCAACGCGTTGAGCCAAATCGTGCCAAAGGGCCCCACGCAGCACTCGTCGAGTGTGGAGGGCTGAACTTCGGCTCAGGAGTAGCTCAGGGTAGGGGCTTCTCAAACCCCGGGGTACAGCTTCGAGGGTCACTCGTGGGCTGCACGGTCAGCGTCTCGTGGTCACTTCAAGATGGCGTGCCCCACGCTTCCGGTCGCCTCCACGGGTCTCAGCTTTGCATGGACTGTGGATCGGGCTGTTAGAAGCTGGGCAGGCTTGATCTCGTCGATCTCAGTCGCTCGAGTTCCGGCGGGAACTGCAACTAAGTAGACGTCGAGGGCTGGATGGTGCCTGCTGCTGCAGGGTGGTCACTCCTTGACCACAAGGGAGATTCTTCGGGCTTCCACGTTGAGATGGAGGGCGAAGGGTCCAGAATATCGTTTCAAATGTTTCTTCCAGGAAATCTGATGTGCATTGGCACTGCTCCCACTCTTATTCGAATCTGGTGGGCGTGATTACCTGCTAGGTCCCCTCCTAGGGGTGGGACCCAGGAAGTGGGTGGATACACCCCCTTCCTTTGATCCAGGCCGCCCTGGCACGAGGGCTGGAGTGCCCCAGAACCGGTTTGGCCGGATTATGCAAGGGGCAGCCTTGTGCGCCCCAGGCAGTGTCTGGTTTCTTTCAAACCTCCCTGCTACAATACACTATCTCCTGTCTGGAGGGCGGTGACACCCTCCTGTGACAGGAAACCCTTTGTCCAGGACCCCCTTGACTGGGTTTCGGTCAGCTCCAGGGGTCCAGACATTTGTCTGTGGCAGAGGCATCCATTTTGTGGATCTTAAGGCCTTTGGAGAAATCAACCGCATTAAAGTGAAGTAACATGTCTTACCCCTCTAGAGGGGTGGAATGCCATCCCCGTCGCCAGAACTGGCGAGGGGATGGTATTCCAAAGCGTATGACACCTTACACGACATGTTTTGATAAAGCCAAACCAGAGTTGCTAAATAACCGCGAGGATTATAAGGCACTTAATAGTATATGGTATGGCATTATCCTGAAACAGCTTAGGGATTTGTTCCCGACGGCTGCAGACAGGCTCAGCTCATGCTAGAGCTCCATCTCACATAAAAACCATGCACCCAGCCTCCAGGATTGGTGAGGCCTGTCTATAGGAGTGGCTCACAGGTTTACATGTGTCCAGATATAGGTTTAGACATAGGTATACTATATCTAAGCAAGGGGTGTGTACACCACCTTACCCCAGCTGAGTGATCAGCCAGTTGTGTCAATTTAAGAACCAGCCAGGGGTGGCAAAATATATGCTGCAGCCCCTGGTAGGCCTTAGTGGCTCCTATGCCCTGTGCACCTATAGTGCATTCTACAGGGGCTGACAAGGAGTCCATTTCCAATTGTGGTATGTACCTAGGGTACATGGAATCCATTTTACAGAGAGAGCAGATGGCCTGGGGCCCTGATTAGCAGGGAACCAGGTCAACTAAGTCAAAAAACCAGCTAAACACAGGCAAAAAATCTGGGGTAACCATAGTCAGGTAGCCACCTTCCTACATAACCCCCCCCCCAAACGAAAGGAGATAAGGCTATCCTTGGCCAGGTAAGCCTATATTGCCTGAGTGGCCATATAAGGAAGTACCTGCACTAGCATGGGTACCCCCTGTCTCATGGTCCACTAAGCAGTCCCTCACCCTTTGGGTATTAGAGGGTCTCCACCATAGGGAATCACTACCTTGGGTGTGTTTATGCAAAGTTAAAGGCTGGTTTGGATATGGAGTATTGAAGCGAGGCTCTACTAATTTAGGGCTTAGCTTCCTCCAATTATCTTCCACCATGTGTGCCTTTCTCTCCTTAACTGAGTTGCACTGTGCTCTCAGGGTCAACCTCTGGCTACCTAAAGCTGGAGGCTGGGTCCCTCTGTTTGGCTTGCTGGAGGGACAGTTCAGGTTTGGGCCCCTTGGGTCCCAGGTTTGGCTGTGCCCAACAGAATCCATCTGTGGGAGGTCCCTAACTGTTTTTAAGGGGGCTCCCTCAGGAGTTTTTAAAGTTTTCACCTTACTAGGGCTACTAGTTTTGGTGCACCTAATCTTTTGATGGGGGTGCTTTATTTGACAGGGGGCCCTCTGGGTCTCACTGTCCTTCTTGTCCTCTGCAGCCCTGGGCTGGCTAAGGCAGGGTAGAGAGGGGCAGGTTACCTGCTCCAGACTGGGTCCCACCTGAGAAGGGTCCACTGACATCAGAGGTTCTGTCAGGCTAGGCCCAACCACCTCTGGGGCAGTTCCTTCATCAGGGGTAAGATCAGTTCCCTGAGGAGGCTGATCCTGTCCTAAAGTCTGGTGAGGGGGAGATTTCTCTTCCTCCTCCATGCTCTCAGTTTGTGTGGAGTTATCCATCATTTCAGGTTTCACAACACACGTGTCAGTTTGAGTTTGGGCTGTGGCCATCACAGCCCCACCAACCTTTTCAGGAGGAGACTCAGTTTGGGTTTCTGCTGTTATCATAACAGCTTTGCTATTCTGGTCAGGAAGAGCTTTTGCTAAAGATGGGGCAGAGAGTTTCTCAGCCCTACCAACCTTTTCAGGAAGGACATCTTGAATGGGGGCTGTAGCCATTACAGCCCCACTAACCTTTCCATTGGAATTCACCATTCTAGAATGGGTTTCCTGTTCAACCTCAGCCCAGGCTGAGATCTCCAAATCATTACCAAGTAGGCAGTCTACAGGCAAGTTTGGTGACACTGCCACTCTCTTTGGGCCAATGACACCTCCCCAGCTGAGACTTACTACTGCCATGGGATGATTTGTTTGGATTCCATCAATGTTTGTAACCTGGTATGTGGCACCAGGTAAAAGTTGCTTAGAGGGGACTATGCCATCAGCCACCATGGTGATGCTAGCCCCTGTGTCTCTAAAAGCCTCAACTTTCAAACCATTGATGATGGGTTCTTGTCTATACTTGCTCAAAGTATTTGGGCAAGCAGAGAAGTTGGCAAACCCCATGCCAACCTCATAAACAAGATCATTGGGTGATGGAGACCTGGATAGGCCAGGGTCCACCTGATTTCCAAAAGTAAACCCACCCAGATTCCTGGGTGTGCTTCCACTTCCTGGAGGATTACTGCTGACAGTAACAGGAGGTGTTGAAGCTGGCTTTGGAGGTATATTTTCTTTATTGTTATTCTTGGGACAACAGTTGTCTGTTTTGTAATGCCCCACCTGTTTACAGGCATAACAATAAGGCTTTTTCTCAGTTGAAGAAGTGTCTTGGGACCCACCCCCATCCTTGGAGTTTTGGGGCCCTGGGGAAGTCTTTTCTTTATTTTTATCCCCACCCTTATCTTGAGGCTTGGTAGACTCCTTCTTCTGGTTACTGTCCTGATTCTTAGGCCTAATCCTGGTTCTGACCCATTTGTCTGCCTTCTTTCCCAATTCTTGGGGAGAGGTCAGATCAGAGTCTACCAGGTGCTGGTGTAAGAGCTGGTTCTGACAATTACTTAGGATCTGCTCCCTCATAATCAAATTATACAATCCTGTAAAGTCATGTACTTTGCTGCCATGTAGCCAACCCTCCAGAGCCTTAGTAGCACAATCTACAAAATCAGTCCAGTCCTGAGTCTGTGTCTTCTGGGTGTCTCTGAACTTGAACCTGTACTGTTCAGTGGTTAAGCCAAACCCATCTATCAGAACACTCTTCAGGACTTTGTAATTGTTTGCATCCTCATGTCTGACAGTGAGGAGCTTGTCCCTCCCTTTCTCTGAAAAGGAGTACCATAAGATTGCTGCCCACTGTTCCTCAGGAACCTGCTGTACCATGCAGGCTCTCTCAAGAGCAGTTATCCACTTGTGGATGTCATCCCCTTCCTTGTAGGGGGGCACAATCTTTGTCAGGTTTCTACTATCATAGGACCTGGGTTTCTCTTTAGGAATATTGCTGCCACCAGTGGCATCTAAGCCACACAATTTCTGCTCTCTTGCCAAGGCAAGTTTAGCTTGAGCTAAGGTAAGCTTAGCTTGACTCAGGGCTACCTCCTCTCTCTCTATCTGGAGTCTGACAGCCCTCATTCTAGCCCTATGCTCAGCTTTCTGAGAAGCACTCATGCCTCTCTCTGATTCTCTGGAGGCACTAGAAAGATGAGAGTCCCCTGAGGGAGATCTCACTCTTCTGTTGCCTGGGAGAATCCCATGTTGGGTTCTGGGGAGGTGCTGGCCCTCTACATTCCCCAGTAGGTCCAAGTTGGCCTGGCTAAGCCTACCAACTGGAACCTGGCTACCCTGATCCTGTACTCCTAAGTCCTCAACATCTGAGTCCTCATCCAAGTCATCATCATCCTCCTCTTCAAGGGGATCAACTGCAGGGGGGTTCCCTCTAGTTCCTGTATCTAGGGAAGCTGCTTTTGCCTTCTCTAAGTCATCCTGTTCTAGGATTTCTACCAGGATTAGGCAGGTGGGGCTTCTGCCCCTTTTTAACCCTCTTGCTTTGCACAAGGCAATCAAGTCTCTGCGGGTTAGTTTGTCATATCCAAAAGTTGCCTGGGTAGGGTCAACTGTCACAGGACTAGACCCTGAGGCCTTTCCTGTGTCAGACATGGTTACTAGTGAGGTGTAAGTGGTGCACTTACCTACACTAAGTGTTTTCCTACTGGACCTTGCTAGTGAGTTGTAGTCAGGGGTGTGCTACTCCCTTCAACCTACAACTACTAAGTTCAGTAGAACTTAATATGCTAAGCTTTTGATTTTATATGTACCTAGAGGTACTTGATGTGATCTTTCAATTTGATATAAAGATTGCAATGGTAAAACAACAGCAAGCTCAAATCCGCACCGCTGCTCACCAATGTGAGAAGTTGGCCTGGTAGGGGATGTTTCCAATTCTGGAACCACCTACTACCTGACCAAACAATCCCTTATGGTGTCTGGTTGTAAGTCAACCTTATTAGACAAGCTATCCTAGGGGTAGCATGGACTAAGCAGCCTAAAGGCTTAACTTAAGAGGTCGTGTTAAGCGAGCTGTTTTACCACATACAATCCTGTAATACCAAATGAAAGGACACCACACAAGTATATATTATAAAAATATGTGTTTATTACTAAAAACAATCCCCAGTATTCTTTATGAATAAAGGGGCACAAGCGTTAAATCAAAAAGCACTGTTTAAACATACAAGTTGCACAATTATGGATGAGGGCAGGGGGCCACTCAAACCATATACTAAACAAGTGGTATAAGAGAGGCCACTCGAACAGTGGTTAGGCCTAGGGCCTAGGGAATCGCTGGGAGCAGTCAGGACAAGCAATGCTGAAGTCGGGAATGGCCCTCGGGATTCGGGAGATGTGCGGAAAGCGCACGCATGCACCAATGTTAACCAATGGTGCGTAAAAGTCAAAGAGTTAAAGTTTAAGGACACTTCCGCTGAACCTAGAGGAACAAAACTTAACACACAGACCCTAGAGGTGTGCACCAGTGTGGGAACACCGGCGGAGCAAAGTTACCTCACCCACAGGAAGTGGGTGCACAGGGTCGAAGTGGCGTCGGGTTTTGACACGCAGGCTCTTGGTGCTTGAAGCTGAAAGGGCTGCAGGCAGGGTGAAGACGAAGTGTCCGGTGGAGTCCAAGGGTGGACTCAAGTTGTAGAGTACCTGAAAGCAGAGGGGACAGAGTCTGGGTCACTCAGCAGTGACCAGGGTGGAACCAGGACGGAACCAGGCAATGTCGGGCGCAATCAGGTGGTCGTCGAGGAGCTTCTCTCCGCTGTCACGTGGGCTCTGGGGCATCTGCGACGTCCAGGAGCAGGTCACGATCTGTCCCACGCAGGCTCTCACCGTCGGTGCAGTCGGCTTCAGGTTTGGAGCAAACAAGCCTTGGTAAGAGCAATCCACGCAGGATCGGAAGATTGCTTCTCACTCGGACCAGGAAGGTCAGAGTCGGGGCTCCTTTTCAGGGGAGCTGGTGTGGATCTGGAGCAACCAGATTCACGAGTCTTCTTTGGTAGTTCGTCGGCACAGGGACCACAAGCCAGCTGGCAAGTGACCGGGCCAACGCGTTGAGCCAAATCGTGCCAAAGGGCCCCACGCAGCACTCGTCGAGTGTGGAGGGCTGAACTTCGGCTCAGGAGTAGCTCAGGGTGGGGGCTTCTCAAACCCCGGTGTACAGCTTCGAGGGTCACTCGTGGGCTGCACGGTCAGCGTCTCGTGGTCACTTCAAGATGGCGTGCCCCACGCTTCCGGTCGCCTCCACGGGTCTCAGCTTTGCATGGACTGTGGATCGGGCTGTTAGAAGCTGGGCAGGCTTGATCTCGTCGATCTCAGTCGCTCGAGTTCCGGCGGGAACTGCAACTAAGTAGACGTCGAGGGCTGGATGGTGCCTGCTGCTGCAGGGTGGTCACTCCTTGACCACAAGGGAGATTCTTCGGGCTTCCACGTTGAGATGGAGGGCGAAGGGTCCAGAATATCGTTTCAAATGTTTCTTCCAGGAAATCTGATGTGCATTGGCACTGCTCCCACTCTTATTCGAATCTGGTGGGCGTGATTACCTGCTAGGTCCCCTCCTAGGGGTGGGACCCAGGAAGTGGGTGGATACACCCCCTTCCTTTGATCCAGGCCGCCCTGGCACGAGGACTGGAGTGCCCCAGAACCGGTTTGGCCGGATTATGCAAGGGGCAGCCTTGTGCGCCCCAGGCAGTGTCTGGTTTCTTTCAAACCTCCCTGCTACAATACACTATCTCCTGTCTGGAGGGCGGTGACACCCTCCTGTGACAGGAAACCCTTTGTCCAGGACCCCCTTGACTGGGTTTCGGTCAGCTCCAGGGGTCCAGACATTTGTCTGTGGCAGAGGCATCCATTTTGTGGATCTTAAGGCCTTTGGAGAAATCAACCGCATTAAAGTGAAGTAACATGTCTTACCCCTCTAGAGGGGTGGAATGCCATCCCCGTCGCCAGAACTGGCGAGGGGATGGTATTCCAAAGCGTATGACACCTTACACGACATGTTTTGATAAAGCCAAACCAGAGTTGCTAAATAACCGCGAGGATTATAAGGCACTTAATAGTATATGGTATGGCATTATCCTGAAACAGCTTAGGGATTTGTTCCCGACGGCTGCAGACAGGCTCAGCTCATGCTAGAGCTCCATCTCACATAAAAACCATGCACCCAGCCTCCAGGATTGGTGAGGCCTGTTGTGAGAAGTTGGCCTGGTAGGGGATGTTTCCAATTCTGGAACCACCTACTACCTGACCAAACAATCCCCTTATGGTGTCTGGTTGTAAGTCAACCTTATTAGACAAGCTATCCTAGTGGTAGCATGGACTAAGCAGCCTAAAGGCTTAACTTAAGAGGTCGTGTTAAGCGAGCTGTTTTACCACATACAATCCTGTAATACCAAATGAAAGGACACCACACAAGTATATATTATAAAAATATATGTGTTTATTACTAAAAACAATCCCCAGTATTCTTTATGAATAAAGGGGCACAAGCGTTAAATCAAAAGCACTGTTTAAACATACAAAGTTGCACAATTATGGATGAGGGCAGGGGGCCACTCAAACCATATACTAAACAAGTGGTATAAGAGAGGCCACTCGAACAGTGGTTAGGCCTAGGGCCTAGGGAATCGCTGGGAGCAGTCAGGACAAGCAATGCTGAAGTCGGGAATGGCCCTCGGGATTCGGGAGATGTGCGGAAAGCGCACGCATGCACCAATGTTAACCAATGGTGCGTAAAAGTCAAATAGTTAAAGTTTAAGGACACTTCCGCTGAACCTAGAGGAACAAAACTTAACACACAGACCCTAGAGGTGTGCACCAGTGTGGGAACACCGGCGGAGCAAAGTTACCTCACCCACAGGAAGTGGGTGCACAGGGTCGAAGTGGCGTCGGGTTTTGACACGCAGGCTCTTGGTGCTTGAAGCTGAAAGGGCTGCAGGCAGGGTGAAGACGAAGTGTCCGGTGGAGTCCAAGGGTGGACTCAAGTTGTAGAGTACCTGAAAGCAGAGGGGACAGAGTCTGGGTCACTCAGCAGTGACCAGGGTGGAACCAGGACGGAACCAGGCAATGTCGGGCGCAATCAGGTGGTCGTCGAGGCGCTTCTCTTCGCTGTCACGTGGGCTCTGGGGCATCTGCGACGTCCAGGAGCAGGTCACGATCTGTCCCACGCAGGCTCTCACCGTCGGTGCAGTCGGCTTCCGGTTTGGAGCAAACAAGCCTTGGTAAGAGCAATCCACGCGGGATTGGAAGATGGCGTCTTACTCGGACCAGGAAGGTCAGAGTCGGGGCTCCCTTTCAGGGGAGCTGGTGTGGATCTGGAGCAACCAGAATCACGAGTCTTCTTTTGTAGTTCGTCGGCACAGGGACCACAAGCCAGCTGGCAAGTGACCGGGCCAACGCGTTGAGCCAAATCGTGCCAAAGGGCCCCACGCAGCACTCGTCGAGTGTGGAGGGCTGAACTTCGGCTCAGGAGTAGCTCAGGGTGGGGGCTTCTCAAACCCTGGTGTACAGCTTCGAGGGTCACTCGTGGGCTGCACGGTCAGCGTCTCGTGGTCACTTCAAGATGGCGTGCCCCACGCTTCCGGTCGCCTCCACGGGTCTCAGCTTTGCATGGACTGTGGATCGGGCTGTTAGAAGCTGGGCAGGCTTGATCTCGTCGATCTCAGTCGCTCGAGTTCCGGCGGGAACTGCAACTAAGTAGACGTCGAGGGCTGGATGGTGCCTGCTGCTGCAGGGTGGTCACTCCTTGACCACAAGGGAGATTCTTCGGGCTTCCACGTTGAGATGGAGGGCGAAGGGTCCAGAATATCGTTTCAAATGTTTCTTCCAGGAAATCTGATGTGCATTGGCACTGCTCCCACTCTTATTCGAATCTGGTGGGCGTGATTACCTGCTAGGTCCCCTCCTATGGGTGGGACCCAGGAAGTGGGTGGATACACCCCCTTCCTTTGATCCAGGCCGCCCTGGCACGAGGGCTGGAGTGCCCCAGAACCGGTTTGGCCGGATTATGCAAGGGGCAGCCTTGTGCGCCCCAGGCAGTGTCTGGTTTCTTTCAAACCTCCCTGCTACAATACACTATCTCCTGTCTGGAGGGCGGTGACACCCTCCTGTGACAGGAAACCCTTTGTCCAGGACCCCCTTGACTGGGTTTCGGTCAGCTCCAGGGGTCCAGACATTTGTCTGTGGCAGAGGCATCCATTTTGTGGATCTTAAGGCCTTTGGAGAAATCAACCGCATTAAAGTGAAGTAACATGTCTTACCCCTCTAGAGGGGTGGAATGCCATCCCCGTCGCCAGAACTGGCGAGGGGATGGTATTCCAAAGCGTATGACACCTTACACGACATGTTTTGATAAAGCCAAACCAGAGTTGCTAAATAACCGCGAGGATTATAAGGCACTTAATAGTATATGGTATGGCATTATCCTGAAACAGCTTAGGGATTTGTTCCCGACGGCTGCAGACAGGCTCAGCTCATGCTAGAGCTCCATCTCACATAAAAACCAAGCACCCAGCCTCCAGGATTGGTGAGGCCTGTCTATAGGAGTGGCTCACAGGTTTACATGTGTCCAGATATAGGTTTAGACATAGGTATACTATATCTAAGCAAGGGGTGTGTACACCACCTTACCCCAGCTGAGTGATCAGCCAGTTGTGTCAATTTAAGAACCAGCCAGGGGTGGCAAAAGATATGCTGCAGCCCCTGGTAGGCCTTAGTGGCTCCTGTGCCCTGTGCACCTATAGTGCATTCTACAGGGGCTGACAAGGAGTCCATTTCCAATTGGTATGTACCTAGGGTACATGGAATCCATTTTACAGAGAGAGCAGATGGCCTGGGGCCCTGATTAGCAGGGAACCAGGTCAACTAAGTCAAAAAACCAGCTAAACACAGGCAAAAAATCTGGGGTAACCATAGTCAGGTAGCCACCTTCCTACATAACCCCCCCCCAAACGAAAGGAGATAAGGCTATCCTTGGCCAGGTAAGCCTATATTGCCTGAGTGGCCATATAAGGAAGTACCTGCACTAGCATGGGTACCCCCTGTCTCATGGTCCACTAAGCAGTCCCTCACCCTTTGGGTATTAGAGGGTCTCCACCATAGGGAATCACTACCTTGGGTGTGTTTATGCAAAGTTAAAGGCTGGTTTGGATATGGAGTATTGAAGTGAGGCTCTACTAATTTAGGGCTTAGCTTCCTCCAATTATCTTCCACCATGTGTGCCTTTCTTTCTTTAACTGAGTTGCACTGTGCTCTCAGGGTCAACCTCTGGCTACCTAAAGCTGGAGGCTGGGTCCCTCTGTTTGGCTTGCTGGAGGGACAGTTCAGGTTTGGGCCCTTTGGGTCCCAGGTTTGGCTGTGCCCAACAGAATCCATCTGGGGGAGGTCCCTAACTGTTTTTAAGGGGGCTCCCTCAGGAGTTTTTAAAGTTTTCACCTTACTAGGGCTACTAGTTTTGGTGCACCTAATCTTTTGATGGGGGTGCTTTATTTGACAGGGGGCCCTCTGGGTCTCACTGTCCTTCTTGTCCTCTGCAGCCCTGGGCTGGCTAAGGCAAGGGAGAGAGGGGCAGGTTACCTGCTCCAGACTGGGTCCCACCTGAGAAGGGTCCACTGACATCAGAGGTTCTGTCAGGCTAGGCCCAACCACCTCTGGGGCAGTTCCTTCATCAGGGGTAAGATCAGTTCCCTGAGGAGGCTGATCCTGTCCTAAAGTCTGGCGAGGGGGAGATTTCTCTTCCTCCTCCATGCTCTCAGTTTGTGTGGAGTTATCCATCATTTCAGGTTTCACAACACACGTGTCAGTTTGAGTTTGGGCTGTGGCCATCACAGCCCCACCAACCTTTTCAGGAGGAGACTCAGTTTGGGTTTCTGCTGTTATCATAACAGCTTTGCTATTCTGTTCAGGAAGAGCTTTTGCTAAAGATGGGGCAGGGAGTATCTCCGCCCTACCAACCTTTTCAGGAAGGACATCTTGAATTGGGGCTGTAGCCATTACAGCCCCACTAACCTTTCCATTGGAATTTACCATTCTAGAATGGATTTCCTGTTCAACCCCAGCCCAGGCTGAGATTTCTAAATCATTACCCAGTAGACAGTCTACAGGCAAGTTTGGGGACACTGCCACTCTCTTTGGGCCAGTGACACCTCCCCAGCTGAGACTTACTACTGCCATGGGATGATTTGTTTGGATGCCATCAATGTTTATTACCTGGTATGTGGCACCAGGTAAAAGTTGCTTAGAGGGGACTATGCCATCAGCCACCATGGTGATGCTAGCCCCTGTGTCTCTAAAAGCTTCAACTCTTAAACCATTGATGATGGGTTCTTGTCTATACTTGCTCAAAGTATTTGGGCAAGCAGAGAAGTTGGCAAACCCCATGCCAGCCTCATAAACAAGATCATTGGGTGATGGGGACCTGGATAGGCCAGGGTCCACCTGATTTCCAAAAGTAAACCCACCCAGATTCCTGGGTGTGCTTCCACTTCCTGGGGGATTACTGCTGACAGTAACAGGAGGTGTTGAAGCTGGCTTTGGAGGTATATTTTCTTTATTGTTATTCTTGGGACAACAGCTGTCTGTTTTGTAATGCCCCACCTGTTTACAGGGATAACAATAGGGTTTTTTCTCAGTTGAAGAAGTGTCTTGGGACCCACCCCCATCCTTGGAGTTTTGGGGCCCTGGGGAAGTTTTTTCTTTACTTTTATCCCCACCCTTATCTTGAGGCTTGGTAGACTCCTTCTTCTGGTTACTGTCCTGATTCTTAGGCCTAATCCTGGTTCTGACCCATTTGTCTGCCTTCTTTCCCAATTCTTGGGGAGAGGTCAGATCAGAGTCTACCAGGTGCTGGTGTAAGAGCTGGTTCTGACAATTACTTAGGATCTGCTCCCTCATAATCAAATTATACAATCCTGTAAAGTCATGTACTTTGCTGCCATGTAGCCAACCCTCCAGAGCCTTAGTAGCACAATCTACAAAATCAGTCCAGTCCTGAGTCTGTGTCTTCTGGGTGTCTCTGAACTTGAACCTGTACTGTTCAGTGGTTAAGCCAAACCCATCTATCAGAACACTCTTCAGGACTTTGTAATTGTTTGCATCCTCATGTCTGACAGTGAGGAGCTTGTCCCTCCCTTTCTCTGAAAAGGAGTACCATAAGATTGCTGCCCACTGTTCCTCAGGAACCTGCTGTACCATGCAGGCTCTCTCAAGAGCAGTCATCCATTTGTGGATGTCATCCCCTTCTTTGAAGGGGGGCACAATCTTTGTCAGGTTTCTACTATCATAGGACCTGGGTTTCTCTTTAGGAATATTGCTGCCACCAGTGGCATCTAAGCCACACAATTTCTGCTCTCTTGCCAAGGCAAGTCTAGCTTGAGCCAAGGCTACCTCCTCCCTCTCTATCTGGAGTTTGACAGCCCTCATTCTGGCCCTATGCTCTAACTTTTGAGAAGCATTCATGCCCCTCTGTGATTCTCTGGAGGCACTAGAAAGATGAGAGTCTCCTGAGGGAGATCTCACTCTTCTGTTGCCTGGGGGAATCATATGTTGGGTTCTGGGGAGGTGCTGGCCCTCTCCAGTCCCCAGTAGGTCCAAGTTGGCCTGGCTAAGCCTACCAACTGGAACCTGGCTACCCTGATCCTGTACTTCTAAGTCCTCAACCTCTGAGTCCTCATCCAAGTCATCATCATCCTCCTCTTCAGGGGGATCAACTGCAGGGGGGTTCCCTCCAGTTCCTGTATCTAGGGAAGCTGCTTTTGCCTTCTCTAAGTCATCCTGTTCTAGGAGTTCTATCAGGATTAGGCAGGTGGGGCTTCTGCCCCTTTTTAACCCTCTTGCTTTGCACAAGACAATCAAGTCTCTGCGGGTTAGTTTGTCATATCCAGAAGTTGCCTGGGTAGGGTCAACTGTCACAGGACTAGACCCTGAGGCCTTTCCTGTGTCGGACATGGTTACTAGTGAGGTGTAAGTGGTGCACTTACCTACACTAAGTGTTTTCCTACTGGACCTTGCTAGTGAGTTGTAGTCAGGGGTGTGCTACTCCCTTCAACCTACAACTACTAAGTTCAGTAGAACTTAATATGCTAAGCTTTTGATTTTATATGTACCTAGAGGTACTTGATGTGATCTTTCAATTTGATATAAAGATTGCAATGGTAAAACAACAGCAAGCTCAAATCCGCACCGCTGCTCACCAATGTGCGAAGTTGGCCTGGTAGGGGATGTTTCCAATTCTGGAACCACCTACTACCTGACCAAACAATCCCCTTATGGTGTCTGGTTGTAAGTCAACCTTATTAGACAAGCTATCCTAGTGGTAGCATGGACTAAGCAGCCTAAAGGCTTAACTTAAGAGGTCGTGTTAAGCGAGCTGTTTTACCACATACAATCCTGTAATACCAAATGAAAGGACACCACACAAGTATATATTATAAAAATATATGTGTTTATTACTAAAAACAATCCCCAGTATTCTTTATGAATAAAGGGGCACAAGCGTTAAATCAAAAGCACTGTTTAAACATACAAAGTTGCACAATTATGGATGAGGGCAGGGGGCCACTCAAACCATATACTAAACAAGTGGTATAAGAGAGGCCACTCGAACAGTGGTTAGGCCTAGGGCCTAGGGAATCGCTGGGAGCAGTCAGGACAAGCAATGCTGAAGTCGGGAATGGCCCTCGGGATTCGGGAGATGTGCGGAAAGCGCACGCATGCACCAATGTTAACCAATGGTGCGTAAAAGTCAAATAGTTAAAGTTTAAGGACACTTCCGCTGAACCTAGAGGAACAAAACTTAACACACAGACCCTAGAGGTGTGCACCAGTGTGGGAACACCGGCGGAGCAAAGTTACCTCACCCACAGGAAGTGGGTGCACAGGGTCGAAGTGGCGTCGGGTTTTGACACGCAGGCTCTTGGTGCTTGAAGCTGAAAGGGCTGCAGGCAGGGTGAAGACGAAGTGTCCGGTGGAGTCCAAGGGTGGACTCAAGTTGTAGAGTACCTGAAAGCAGAGGGGACAGAGTCTGGGTCACTCAGCAGTGACCAGGGTGGAACCAGGACGGAACCAGGCAATGTCGGGCGCAATCAGGTGGTCGTCGAGGCGCTTCTCTTCGCTGTCACGTGGGCTCTGGGGCATCTGCGACGTCCAGGAGCAGGTCACGATCTGTCCCACGCAGGCTCTCACCGTCGGTGCAGTCGGCTTCCGGTTTGGAGCAAACAAGCCTTGGTAAGAGCAATCCACGCGGGATTGGAAGATGGCGTCTTACTCGGACCAGGAAGGTCAGAGTCGGGGCTCCCTTTCAGGGGAGCTGGTGTGGATCTGGAGCAACCAGAATCACGAGTCTTCTTTTGTAGTTCGTCGGCACAGGGACCACAAGCCAGCTGGCAAGTGACCGGGCCAACGCGTTGAGCCAAATCGTGCCAAAGGGCCCCACGCAGCACTCGTCGAGTGTGGAGGGCTGAACTTCGGCTCAGGAGTAGCTCAGGGTGGGGGCTTCTCAAACCCCGGTGTACAGCTTCGAGGGTCACTCGTGGGCTGCACGGTCAGCGTCTCGTGGTCACTTCAAGATGGCGTGCCCCACGCTTCCGGTCACCTCCACGGGTCTCAGCTTTGCATGGACTGTGGATCGGGCTGTTAGAAGCTGGGCAGGCTTGATCTCGTCGATCTCAGTCGCTCGAGTTCCGGCGGGAACTGCAACTAAGTAGACGTCGAGGGCTGGATGGTGCCTGCTGCTGCAGGGTGGTCACTCCTTGACCACAAGGGAGATTCTTCGGGCTTCCACGTTGAGATGGAGGGCGAAGGGTCCAGAATATCGTTTCAAATGTTTCTTCCAGGAAATCTGATGTGCATTGGCACTGCTCCCACTCTTATTCGAATCTGGTGGGCGTGATTACCTGCTAGGTCCCCTCCTATGGGTGGGACCCAGGAAGTGGGTGGATACACCCCCTTCCTTTGATCCAGGCCGCCCTGGCACGAGGGCTGGAGTGCCCCAGAACCGGTTTGGCCGGATTATGCAAGGGGCAGCCTTGTGCGCCCCAGGCAGTGTCTGGTTTCTTTCAAACCTCCCTGCTACAATACACTATCTCCTGTCTGGAGGGCGGTGACACCCTCCTGTGACAGGAAACCCTTTGTCCAGGACCCCCTTGACTGGGTTTCGGTCAGCTCCAGGGGTCCAGACATTTGTCTGTGGCAGAGGCATCCATTTTGTGGATCTTAAGGCCTTTGGAGAAATCAACCGCATTAAAGTGAAGTAACATGTCTTACCCCTCTAGAGGGGTGGAATGCCATCCCCGTCGCCAGAACTGGCGAGGGGATGGTATTCCAAAGCGTATGACACCTTACACGACATGTTTTGATAAAGCCAAACCAGAGTTGCTAAATAACCGCGAGGATTATAAGGCACTTAATAGTATATGGTATGGCATTATCCTGAAACAGCTTAGGGATTTGTTCCCGACGGCTGCAGACAGGCTCAGCTCATGCTAGAGCTCCATCTCACATAAAAACCAAGCACCCAGCCTCCAGGATTGGTGAGGCCTGTCTATAGGAGTGGCTCACAGGTTTACATGTGTCCAGATATAGGTTTAGACATAGGTATACTATATCTAAGCAAGGGGTGTGTACACCACCTTACCCCAGCTGAGTGATCAGCCAGTTGTGTCAATTTAAGAACCAGCCAGGGGTGGCAAAAGATATGCTGCAGCCCCTGGTAGGCCTTAGTGGCTCCTGTGCCCTGTGCACCTATAGTGCATTCTACAGGGGCTGACAAGGAGTCCATTTCCAATTGGTATGTACCTAGGGTACATGGAATCCATTTTACAGAGAGAGCAGATGGCCTGGGGCCCTGATTAGCAGGGAACCAGGTCAACTAAGTCAAAAAACCAGCTAAACACAGGCAAAAAATCTGGGGTAACCATAGTCAGGTAGCCACCTTCCTACACCTGTCTATAGGAGTGGCTCACAGGTTTACATGTGTCCAGATATAGGTTTAGACATAGGTATACTATATCTAAGCAAGGGGTGTGTACACCACCTTACCCCAGCTGAGTGATCAGCCAGTTGTGTCAATTTAAGAACCAGCCAGGGGTGGCAAAATATATGCTGCAGCCCCTGGTAGGCCTTAGTGGCTCCTATGCCCTGTGCACCTATAGTGCATTCTACAGGGGCTGACAAGGAGTCCATTTCCAATTGTGGTATGTACCTAGGGTACATGGAATCCATTTTACAGAGAGAGCAGATGGCCTGGGGCCCTGATTAGCAGGGAACCAGGTCAACTAAGTCAAAAAACCAGCTAAACACAGGCAAAGAATCTGGGGTAACCATAGTCAGGTAGCCACCTTCCTACACACGAATTTTATGTCTAGCTATCTGAAAGCAATGTGGAAGGAATGTGGAGTAAACTATAAGTTTACCACCCCATATCATCCCCAATGCAATGGGCTTGTGGAGAGATTTAACAAGACCCTAAAAGGCATGATAAAAGGATTACCAGAGAAGCTCAGGCGGAAATGGGACATTCTTTTACCCTGCCTGCTCTTTGCTTACAGAGAGGTCCCACAGAAGGGGGTTGGCTACAGCCCTTTTGAACTTTTGTTTGGCCACCCTGTGAGGGGTCCATTGTGTTTGGTGAAGGAAGGATGGGAGTTACCTCTCAAAAAGCCCAAACTAGACATAGTGGACTATGTACTTGGTCTCCGCTCCAGGATGGCTGAGTACATGGAAAGAGCATCCAAAAACCTGGAGGCCAGCCAAGAATTACAGAAAGCTTGGCATGACCAAAAGGCTGTGCTGGTAGAGTTCCAACCAGGACAGAAGGTGTGGGTACTGGAGCCAGTGGCTCCAGCAGCACTCCAAGACAAATGGAGTGGACCCTATCCTATTATTGAGAAGAAGGGGGAAGTCACCTACTTGGTGGACTTTGGAACACCCAGGAGCCCTCACAGGGTAATCCATGTGAATCGCTTGAAAGCATTTGTGGACAGGGAGGACATGAGCTTGCTCATGGCCACAGATGGGGAACAGGAGGAAGAGAGTGACCCTCTCCCAGACCTGCTTTCTCAGAACCCTGATGATGGTTCAGTGGATGGAGTAGCCTTGGCAGGCAGCCTCACTGACCAGCAACAGATGGACTGCAGACAAGTTTTGCAGGCCCACAGGCATTTGTTTTCACTCACACCCAGCCAGACTGACTGGTGTACCCATGTAGTGGACACTGGTGACAGTCTGCCTGTCAAGAATAAGATCTACAGGCAACCTGACCATGTCAGGGATTGCATCAAGGCTGAGGTGCAAAAGATGTTGGAGCTTGGAGTGATTGAGCCATCAGAGAGCCCATGGGCCAGCCCAGTAGTCCTGGTGCCAAAACCTCATACCCAAGATGGAAAGAGAGAAATGAGGTTTTGCGTGGATTACAGGGGTCTCAATGCTGTCACTAGGACAGATGCTCACCCCATTCCAAGAGCAGATGAGCTCATTGACAGATTGGCTTCTGCCAAGTTTCTGAGCACATTCGATCTGACAGCTGGCTACTGGCAAATCAGACTAGCTGAGGAGTCAAAAGCCAAAACAGCATTCTCTACCCCTAGTGGTCATTATCAGTTTGTGGTAATGCCCTTTGGTTTGAAGAATGCACCTGCCACTTTCCAAAGGTTGGTGAACCAAGTCCTTACTGGGTTGGATGACTTTTGCGCAGCATATCTAGATGATATTGCTGTCTTTAGCTCCACCTGGGAGGATCACCTGATCCACCTGAAGAAAGTTTTGGAGGCCCTGCAGAAGGCAGGTGTAGGAGAGTAGGGTCTGCTATCCAATGGTCACCCCAAATTTTTGCTTTTTGCTTCACTGGTTTTCGACTACTGAGGCTGTGGGCCTGCTGATCACACCCCCAGCCTGCTGTTCTCTCACTAAATTACTGACACATGTGCTATAGGCACATACCAATTGGAAATGGACTCCTTGTCAGCCCCTGTATAATGCACTATAGGTGCCCAGGGCATAGGGGCCACCAAGGCCTACCAGGGGCTGCAGCCTATCTTTTGCCACCCCTGGCTGGTTCTTAAATTGACACAACTGGCTGATCACTCAGCTGGGGTAAGGTGGTGTACACACCCCTTGCTTAGATATAGTATACCTATGTCTAAACCTATATCTGGACACATGTAAACCTGTGAGCCACTCCTATGGAAGGCCTCATCAATCCTGGAGGCAGAGTGCGTGGTTTTATGTGAGATGGAGCTCTAGCATGAGCTGAGCCTGTCTGCAGCTGTCGGGAACAACTCCCTAAGCTGTTTCAGGATAATGCCATACCATATACTCTTAAGTGCCTTATAATCCTCGCGGTTAAATAGCAACTTTGGTTTGGCTTTATCAAAACATGTCGTGTAAGGTGTCATACGATTTGGAATACCATCCCCTCGCCAGTTCTGGCGACGGGGATGGCATTCCACCCCTCTAGAGGGGTAAGACATGTTACTTCACTTAAATGCGGTTAATTTCTCCAAAGACCTTAAGATCCACAAAATGGATGCCTCTGCCACAGACAAATGTCTGGACCCCTGCAGTTGACCGAAACTCAACCAAATGGGTCCTGGACAAAGGGTTTCCTGTCACAGGAGGGTGTCACCGCCCTCCAGACAGGAGATAGTGGATTGTAGCAGGGAGGTTTGAAAGAAACCAGACACTGCTTGGGGCGCACAAGGCTGCCCCTTGCATAATCCGGCCAAACCGGTTCTGGGGCACTCCAGCCCTCGTGCCAGGGCGGCCTGGATCAAAGGAAGGGGGTGTATCCACCCACTTCCTGGGTCCCACCCATAGGAGGGGACCTAGCAGGTAATCACGCCCCCCAGATTCGAATAAGAGTGGGAGCAGTGCCAATGCACATCAGATTTCCTGGAAGAAACATTTGAAACGAAATTCTGGACCCTTCGCCCTCCATCTCAACGTGGAAGCCCGAAGAATCTCCCTTGTGGTCAAGGAGTGACCACCCTGCAGCAGCAGGCACCATCCAGCCCTCAACGTCTACTTAGTTGCAGTTCCCGCCGGAACTCGAGCGACTGAGATTGACGAGATCAAGCCTGCCTGCCTTCTAACAGCCCGATCCACAGTCCCTGCAAAGCTGAGACTCGTGGAGGCGACCGGAAGCGTGGGGCACGCCATCTTGAATTGACCACGAGACGCTGACCGTGCAGCCCACGAGTGATCCTCGAAGCTGTGCACCGGGGTTTGAGAAGCCCCCACCCTGAGCTGCTCCTGAGCCGAAGTTCAGCCCTCCACACTCGACGAGTGCTGCGTGGGGCCCTTTGGCTCTATTTGGCTCAACGCGTTGGCCCGGTCACTTGCCAGCTGGCTAGTGGTCCCTGTGCCGACGAAACGACTAAGAAGACTCGTGAATCTGGTTGCTCGAGATCCACACCAGCTCCCCTGAAAAGGAGCCCTGACTCTGACCTTCCTGGTCCGAGTGAGAAGCAATCTTCTGATCCCGCGTGGATCGCTCTTGCCAAGGCTTGTTTGCTCCAAACTTGAAGCTGACTGCACCGACGGTGAGAGCCTGCGTGGGACAGATCGTGACCTGCTCCTGGACGTCGCAGATGCCCCAGAGCCCACGTGACAGCGGAGAGAAGCTCCTCGACGACCACCTGATTGCGCCCGACATTGCCTGGTTCCGTCCTGGTTCCACCCTGGTCACTGCTGAGTGACCCAGACTCTGTCCCCTCTGCTTTCAGGTACTCTTCGACTTGAGTCCACCCTTGGACTCCACCGGACACTTCATCTTTAACCCGCCTGCAGCCCTTTCAGCTCCAAGCACCAAGAGCCTGCGTGTCAGAACCCGACGCCACTTCGACCCTGTGCACCCACTTCCTGTGGGTGAGGTAACTTTGCTCCGCCGGTGTTCCCACACTGGTGCACACCTCTAGGGTCTGTGTGTTAAGTTTTGTTCCTCTAGGTTCAGCGGAAGTGTCCTTTAACTTTAACTATACAACTTTTACGCACTATTGGTTAACATTGGTGCGTGCGTGCGCTTCCCGCACCTCTCCCGAATCCCGAGGGCCATTCCCGACTTCAGCATTGCTTGTCCTGACTGCTCCCAGCGATTCCCTAGGCCCTAGGCCTAACCACTTCTCGAGTGGCCTCTCTTATACCACTTGTTTAGTATATGGTTTGAGTGGCCCCCTGCCCTCATCCATAATTGTGCAACTTTGTATGTTTAAACAGTGCTTTTGATTTAACGCTTGTGCCCCTTTATTCATAAAGAATACTGGGGATTGTTTTTAGTAATAAACACATATATTTTTATAATATATACTTGTGTGGTGTCCTTTCATTTGATATTACAGGATTGTATGTGGTAAAACAGCTCGCTTAACACGACCTCTTAAGTTAAGCCTTTAGGCTGCTTAGTCCATGCTACCCCTAGGATAGCTTGTCTAATAAGGTTGACTTACAACCAGACACCATAAGGGATTGTTTGGTCAGGTAGTAGGTGGTTCCAGAATTGGAAACATCCCCTACCAGGCCAACTTCTCACATTGGTGAGCAGCGGTGCGGATTTGAGCTTGCTGTTGTTTTACCATTGCAATCTTTGTATCAAATTGAAAGATCACATCAAGTACCTCTAGGTACATATAAAATCAAAAGCTTAGCATATTAAGTTCTACTGAACTTAGTAGTTGTAGGTTGAAGGGATTAGCACACCCTGACTACAACTCACTAGTAAGGTACAGTAGGAAAACACTTAGTGTAGGTAGGTGCATCACTTACACCACACTAGAGTCATGTCTGACACAGGAAAAGCCTCAGGGTCTGCTCCTGTGACAGTTGACCTTACCCAGGCAACTTCCAGCTATGACAAACTAACCCGAAGGGACTTGATTGCCTTGTGCAAATCAAGAGGGTTAAAAAGGGGCAGAAGTCCCACCTGCCAAATCCTGATAGACATCCTAGAACAGGATGACTTAGAGAAGGTGAATGGAATTCCCTTACAGTCAGGAAGTGGAGAGAAACCCCCTGTAACTGACACCCCTCAGGAGGAAGATGGAGAGGAGGGGGAGGAGGACTCAGATG
This sequence comes from Lissotriton helveticus, assembly GCF_964261635.1. Taxonomy (NCBI): domain Eukaryota; kingdom Metazoa; phylum Chordata; class Amphibia; order Caudata; family Salamandridae; genus Lissotriton; species Lissotriton helveticus. The sequence continues at coordinate 4,016,856 of NW_027611692.1, read as the reverse complement.
TTGAGGACACCGAAGATCAGGATCAGAGGGGTAGCCAGGTCCTAGTTGCCAGGCTTAACCAGGCCAACTTAGACCTACTGGGAAATGGAGAGGGCCAGCACCTCCCCAGATCCCACAGTCTTATTCTCCCAGGCAACAGAAGAGTGAGATCTCCCTCAGGGGACTCTCATATTTCTAGTGCCTCCAGAGAATCTGAGAGAGGTATGACTGCCTCTCAAATGACTGAGCATAGGGCCAGAATGAGGGCTGTCAGACTCCAAATAGAGAGGGAGGAGGTAGCCCTGGCTCAAGCTAAACTTACCTTGGCTCAAGCTAGATTTACCTTGGCAAGAGAGCAGAAATTAAGTGGCTTACATGCCACTGGTGGCAGCAATTTTCCAAGAGAAAAAGACAGGGGCTATGACAATAGAAACCTGACAAAAATTGTGCCCCCCTTTAAAGAAGGGGATGACATCCACAAATGGATGACTGCTCTGGAGAGAGCCTGCATGGTACAGCAGGTTCCTCAAGATCAGTGGGCTGCAATTTTATGGTACTCCTTTTCTGAGAAAGGGAGGGACAGGCTCCTCACAGTTAGACCTGAGGATGACAAAAACGACTCTGTTTTGAAGAGTGCTCTTATTGAAGGGTTTGGCCTAACCACTGAGCAATACAGGTTGTTGTTCAGAGACACCCAAAAAGCACAGACTCAAGACTGGACTGATTTCGTTGAGTGTGCCACTAAGGCTTTGGAGGGTTGGTTGCAGGGAAGTAAAGTTTCAGACTATACAGGATTGTACAATCTTATAATGAGAGAACAGATCCTTAATAACTGTACAAACCAGCTGTTGCATCAATACCTTATTGTAGGAGAGTAGGGTCTGCTATCCTATGGTCACCCCAAATTTTTGCTTTTTGCTTCACTGGTTTTCGACTACTGAGGCTGTGGGCCTGCTGATCAGACCCCCAGCCTGCTGTTCTCTCACTAAATTAATGACACATGTGCTATAGGCACATACCAATTGGAAATGGACTCCTTGTCAGCCCCTGTAGAATGCACTATAGGTGCACAGGGCACAGGAGCCACTAAGGCCTACCAGGGGCTGCAGCATATCTTTTGCCACCCCTGGCTGGTTCTTAAATTGACACAACTGGCTGATCACTCAGCTGGGGTAAGGTGGTGTACACACCCCTTGCTTAGATATAGTATACCTATGTCTAAAACCTATATCTGGACACATGTAAACCTGTGAGCCACTCCTATAGTCAGGCCTCACCAATCCTGGAGGCTGGGTGCATGGTTTTATGTGAGATGGAGCTCTAGCATGAGCTGAGCCTGTCTGCAGCCGTCGGGAACAAATCCCTAAGCTGTTTCAGGATAATGCCATACCATATACTATTAAGTGCCTTATAATCCTCGCGGTTATTTAGCAACTTTGGTTTGGCTTTATCAAAACATGTCGTGTAAGGTGTCATACGCTTTGGAATACCATCCCCTCGCCAGTTCTGGCGACGGGGATGGCATTCCACCCCTCTAGAGGGGTAAGACATGTTACTTCACTTTAATGCGGTTGATTTCTCCAAAGGCCTTAAGATCCACAAAATGGATGCCTCTGCCACAGACAAATGTCTGGACCCCTGGAGCTGACCGAAACTCAGTCAAGGGGGTCCTGGACAAAGGGTTTCCTGTCACAGGAGGGTGTCACCGCCCTCCAGACAGGAGATAGTGTATTGTAGCAGGGAGGTTTGAAAGAAACCAGACACTGCCTGGGGCGCACAAGGCTGCCCCTTGCATAATCCGGCCAAACCGGTTCTGGGGCACTCCAGCCCTCGTGCCAGGGCGGCCTGGATCAAAGGAAGGGGGTGTATCCACCCACTTCCTGGGTCCCACCCATAGGAGGGGACCTAGCAGGTAATCACGCCCACCAGATTCGAATAAGAGTGGGAGCAGTGCCAATGCACATCAGATTTCCTGATGTAGGAAGGTGGCTACCTGACTATGGTTACCCCAGATTTTTTGCCTGTGTTTAGCTGTTTTTTTTGACTTAGTTGACCTGGTTCCCTGCTAATCAGGGCCCCAGGCCATCTGCTCTCTCTGTAAAATGGATTCCATGTACCCTAGGTACATACCACAATTGGAAATGGACTCCTTGTCAGCCCCTGTATAATGCACTATAGGTGCCCAGGGCATAGGAGCCACCAAGGCCTACCAGGGGCTGCAGCATATCTTTTGCCACCCCTGGCTGGTTCTTAAATTGACACAACTGGCTGATCACTCAGCTGGGGTAAGGTGGTGTAATCACCCCTTGCTTAGATATAGTATACCTATATCTAAACCTATATCTGGACACATATTAACCTGTGAGCCACTCCTATGGAAAGGCCTCATCAATCCTGGAGGCTGAGTGCGTGGTTTTATGTGAGATGGAGCTCTAGCATGAGCTGAGCCTGTCTGCAGCTGTCGGGAACAACTCCCTAGGCTGTTTCAGGATAATGCCATACCATATACTCTAAAGTGCCTTATAATCCTCGCGGTTAAATAGCAACTTTGGTTTGGCTTTATCAAAACATGTCGTGTAAGGTGTCATACGATTTGGAATACCATCCCCTCGCCAGTTCTGGCGACGGGGATGGCATTCCACCCCTCTAGAGGGGTAAGACATGTTCCTTTACTAAATGCGGTTAATTTCTCCAAAGACCTTAAGATCCACAAAATGGATGCCTCTGCCACAGACAAATGTCTGGACCCCTGCAGTTGACCGAAACTCGACCAAATGGGTCCTGGACAAAGGGTTTCCTGTCACAGGAGGGTGTCACCGCCCTCCAGACAGGAGATAGTGTATTGTAGCAGGGAGGTTTGAAAGAAACCAGACAGTGCCTGGGGAGCACAAGGCTTCCCCTTGCATAATCCGGTCAAACCGGTTCTGGGGCAGCCCAGCCCCAGCTCCAGTGAGACCTGGACAAAGGAAAGGGGGTGTAACCACCCCCCTTCCTGGGTCCCACCCATAGGGAGGGACCTAGCAGGAGATCCACCCCTCAGATTGGAATAAGAGTGGGAGCAGTGCCCTAGCACAGCAGATCATCCTGAAATCACCTTTAAACTAAGAAGACGACTGGACTTCGACATTCTGATGAAAAGAAGACTGAAGAGCATCTCCCTTGTGGCCTAGGAGGGGCCACCCTGTGAACACAGACACCACCCAGCACCTCGACGTCTGCTTTGCCGCCGCCTCCCGCCGGAGCCCGAGTGCAGAGCCTGACAAGACCCAGCTTCCTAGACTTCTCCCAGCCCGATCCACAGTCCCTGCAAAGAAGGGACCCGTGGAGGCACCGAGAGACGTGGGAGCGGACATCTTGAAAGACCCCCGAGATGCTGACTGCGCAGCACCCGAGGCACCCTCGACTCTGTGCTTTGGGGTTTGAGAAGCCCCACAATCGAGCAGCATTTGCACCAAAGATCAGCCCTCCAGCATCTCCACGATCTGCGTGGGGCCCTTTTGCTTTGTGCCACTCGACTCGCCATCCCGGCCGCTTGTCACGTGGTCAGCGGCCATCTTGGCGACGAAACCTACGATTTACACTGTGGGTCTGGTTGCTCCAGACCTGCCCTCGCTCCTGTAGATAGGAGTACCCGCTCTGACCTTGCTGGCCTGAGTAATAAGCCTTTTTCACTTTCCCCGTGGCTTGCTTTAGCCAAGGCTTGTTTGCTTCAATCGAGTTGCCGACACCGCCATCAGCTAGAGCCTTCGAGGGACAGCTCGTGATCGACTCCTGGGCGTCCTTGACCTCTTTGTGTCCACGTGGCTGCAGAGAGAAGCAACCCCTCATCACCTGTTTGCACCCGACTTTGCCTGGTTCCAATCTGGTTCCACGGTGGTCACTGGCCAGTGACTTTGAACACTGTCCCCTCTGCTTTCAGGTACTCTACAACTTGAGTCCACCCTTGGTCTCCACCGGACACTTCATCTTTAACCCGCCTGCAGCCCTTTCAGCTTCAAGCACCAAGAGCCTGCGAGTCAGAACCCGACGCCACTTCGACCCTGTACACCCACTTCCTGTGGGTGAGGTAACTTTGCTCCGCCGGTGTTCCCACACTGGTGCACACCTATAGGGTCTGTGTGTTAAGTTTTGTTCCTCTAGGTTCAGCGGAAGTGTCCTTTAACTTTAACTTTACAACTTTTACGCACCATTGGTTAACATTGGTGCGTGCGTGCGCTTTCCGCACATCTCCCGAATCCCGAGGGCCATTCCCGACTTCAGCATTGCTTGTCCTGACTGCTCCCAGCGATTCCCTAGGCCCTAGGCCTAACCACTGTTCGAGTGGCCTCTCTTATACCACTTGTTTAGTATATGGTTCGAGTGGCCCCCTGCCCTCATCCATAATTGTGCAACTTTGTATGTTTAAACAGTGCTTTTGATTTAACGCTTGTGCCCCTTTATTCATAAAGAATACTGGGGATTGTTTTTAGTAATAAACACATATATTTTTATAATATATACTTGTGTGGTGTCCTTTCATTTGGTATTACAGGATTGTATGTGGTAAAACAGCTCGCTTAACACGACCTCTTAAGTTAAGCCTTTAGGCTGCTTAGTCCATGCTACCCCTAGGATAGCTTGTCTAATAAGGTTGACTTACAACCAGACACCATAAGGGATTGTTTGGTCAGGTAGTAGGTGGTTCCAGAATTGGAAACATCCCCTACCAGGCCAACTTCTCACATTGGTGAGCAGCGGTGCGGATTTGAGCTTGCTGTTGTTTTACCATTGCAATCTTTATATCAAATTGAAAGATCACATCAAGTACCTCTAGGTACATATAAAATCAAAAGCTTAGCATATTAAGTTCTACTGAACTTAGTAGTTGTAGGTTGAAGGGATTAGCACACCCTGACTACAACTAACTAGCAAGGTACAGTAGGAAAACACTTAGTGTAGGTAAGTGCACCACTTACACCTCACTAGTAACCATGTCTGACACAGGAAAAGCCTCAGGGTCTGCTCCTGTGACAGTTGACCCTACCCAGGCAACTTTTGGATATGACAAACTAACCCGCAGAGACTTGATTGCCTTGTGCAAAGCAAGAGGGTTAAAAAGGGGCAGAAGCCCCACCTGCCTAATCCTGGTAGAAATCCTAGAACAGGATGACTTAGAGAAGGCTAAAGCAGCTTCCCTAGACACAGGAAATGGAGGGAACCCCCCTGTAGTTGATCCCCCTGAAGAGGAGGATGATGATGACTTGGATGAGGACTCAGATGTTGAGGACTTAGAAGTACAGGATCAGGGTAGCCAGGTTCCAGTTGGTAGGCTTAGCCAGGCCAACTTGGACCTACTGGGGAATGGAGAGGGCCAGCACCTCCCCAGAACCCAACATGTGATTCTCCCAGGCAACAGAAGAATGAGATCTCCCTCAGGGGACTCTCATATTTCTAGTGCCTCCAGAGAATCAGAGAGAGGCATGAGTGCTTCTCAGAAAGCTGAGCATAGGGCTAGAATGAGGGCTGTCAGGCTCCAGATAGAGAGAGAGGAGGTAGCCCTGAGTCAAGCTAAACTTACCTTAGCTCAAGCTAAACTTGCCTTGGCAAGAGAGCAGAAATTAAGTGGCTTAGATGTCACTGGTGGCAGCAATATTCCTAAAGAGAAACCCAGGTCCTATGATAGTAGAAACCTGACAAAGATTGTGCCCCCCTACAAGGAAGGGGATGACATCCACAAATGGATAACTGCTCTTGAGAGAGCCTGCATGGTACAGCAGGTTCCTGAGGAACAGTGGGCAGCAATCTTATGGTACTCCTTTTCAGAGAAAGGGAGAGATAAGCTCCTCACTGTTAGACATGAGGATGCAAACAATTACAAAGTCCTGAAGAGTGTTCTGATAGATGGGTTTGGCTTAACCACTGAACAGTACAGGTTGAAGTTCAGAGATACCCAGAAGACACAGACTCAGGACTGGACTGATTTTGTAGATTGTGCTACTAAGGCTCTGGAGGGTTGGCTACATGGCAGCAAAGTACATGACTTTACAGGATTGTATAATTTGATTATGAGGGAGCAGATCCTAAGTAATTGTCAGAACCAGCTCTTACACCAGCACCTGGTGGACTCTGATCTGACCTCTCCCCAAGAATTGGGAAAGAAGGCAGACAAATGGGTCAGAACCAGGATTAGGCCTAAGAATCAGGACAGTAACCAGAAGAAGGAGTCTACCAAGCCTCAAGATAAGGGTGGGGATAAAAATAAAGAAAAGACTTCCCCAGGGCCCCAAAACTCCAAGAATGGGGGTGGGTCCCAAGACACTTCTTCAACTGAGAAAAAGCCTTATTGTTATCCCTGTAAACAGGTTGGGCATTACAAAACAGACAACTGTTGTCCCAAGAATAACAATAAAGAAAATATACCTCCAAAGCCAGCTTCAACACCTCCTGTTACTGTCAGCAGTAATCCCCCAGGAAGTGGAAGCACACCCAGGAATCTGGGTGGGTTTACTGTTGGAGCTCAGGTGGACCCTGGCCTATCCAGGTCCCCATCACCCAATGATCTTGTTTATGAGACTGGCATGGGGTTTGCCAACTTCTCTGCTTGCCCAAATACTTTGAGCAAGTATAGACAAGAACCCATCATCAATGGTTTGAAAGTTGAAGCTTTTAGAGACACAGGGGCTAGCATCACCATGGTGGCTGATGGCATAGTCCCCTCTAAGCAACTTTTACCTGGTGCCACATACCAGGTTACAAACATTGATGGAATCCAAACAAATCATCCCATGGCAGTAGTAAGTCTCAGCTGGGGAGGTGTCATTGGCCCAAAGAGAGTGGCAGCGTCACCAAACTTGCCTGTAGACTGCCTACTTGGTAATGATTTGGAGATCTCAGCCTGGGCTGAGGTTGAACAGGAAACCCATTCTAGAATGGTGAATTCCAATGGAAAGGTTAGTGGGGCTGTAATGGCTACAGCCCCAATTCAAGATGTCCTTCCTGAAAAGGTTGGTAGGGCTGAGAAACTCTCTGCCCCGCATCTTCCTGAACAGAATAGCAAAGCTGTTATGATAACAGCAGAAACCCAAACTGAGTCTCCTCCTGAAAAGGTTGGTGGGGCTGTGATGGCCACAGCCCAAACTCAAACTGATATGTGTGTTGTGAAGCCTGAAATGATGGATAACTCCACACAAACTGAGAGCATGGAGGAGGAAGAGAAATCTCCCCCTCACCAGACTTTAGGACAGGATCAGCCTCCTCAGGGAACTGATCTTACCCCTGATGAAGGAACTGCCCCAGAGGTTGTTAGGCCTGGCCTGACAGAGCCTCTGATGGCGGTGGACCCTTCTCAGGTGGGACCCAGTCTGGAGCAGGTAACCTGCCCCTCTCTACCTTGCCTCAGGCAGCCCAGGGCTGCAGAGGACAAGAAGGACAGTGAGACCCAGAGGGCCCCCTGTCAAATAAAGCACCCCCATCAAAAGATTAGGTGCACCAAAACTAGTAGCCCTAGTAAGGTGAAAACTTTAAATACTCCTGAGGGAGCCCCCTTAAAAACAGTTAGGGACCTCCCACAGATGGATTCTGTTGGGCACAGCCAAACCTGGGACCCAAGGGGCCCAAACCTGAACTGTCCCTCCAGCAAGCCAAACAGAGGGACCCAGCCTCCAGCTTTAGGTAGCCAGAGGTTGACCCCGAGAGCACAGTGCAACTCAGTTAAAGAAAGAAAGGCACACATGGTGGAAGATAATTGGAGGAAGCCAAGCCCTAACTTAGTAGAGCCTCACTTCAATACTCCATATCCAAACCAGCCTTTAACTTTGCATAAACACACCCAAGGTAGTGATTCCCTATGGTGGAGACCCTCTAATACCCAAAGGGTGAGGGACTGCTTAGTGGACCATGAGACAGGGGGTACCCATGCTAGTGCAGGTACTTCCTTATATGGCCACTCAGGCAATATAGGCTTACCTGGCCAAGGATAGCCTTATCTCCTTTCGTTTGGGGGGGGGTTATGTAGGAAGGTGGCTACCTGACTATGGTTACCCCAGATTTTTTGCCTGTGTTTAGCTGTTTTTTTTGACTTAGTTGACCTGGTTCCCTGCTAATCAGGGCCCCAGGCCATCTGCTCTCTCTGTAAAATGGATTCCATGTACCCTAGGTACATACCACAATTGGAAATGGACTCCTTGTCAGCCCCTGTATAATGCACTATAGGTGCCCAGGGCATAGGAGCCACCAAGGCCTACCAGGGGCTGCAGCATATCTTTTGCCACCCCTGGCTGGTTCTTAAATTGACACAACTGGCTGATCACTCAGCTGGGGTAAGGTGGTGTAATCACCACTTGCTTAGATATAGTATACCTATATCTAAACCTATATCTGGACACATATTAACCTGTGAGCCACTCCTATGGAAAGGCCTCATCAATCCTGGAGGCTGAGTGCGTGGTTTTATGTGAGATGGAGCTCTAGCATGAGCTGAGCCTGTCTGCAGCTGTCGGGAACAACTCCCTAGGCTGTTTCAGGATAATGCCATACCATATACTCTAAAGTGCCTTATAATCCTCGCGGTTAAATAGCAACTTTGGTTTGGCTTTATCAAAACATGTCGTGTAAGGTGTCATACAATTTGGAATACCATCCCCTCGCCAGTTCTGGCGACGGGGATGGCATTCCACCCCTCTAGAGGGGTAAGACATGTTCCTTTACTAAATGCGGTTAATTTCTCCAAAGACCTTAAGATCCACAAAATGGATGCCTCTGCCACAGACAAATGTCTGGACCCCTGCAGTTGACCGAAACTCGACCAAATGGGTCCTGGACAAAGGGTTTCCTGTCACAGGAGGGTGTCACCGCCCTCCAGACAGGAGATAGTGTATTGTAGCAGGGAGGTTTGAAAGAAACCAGACAGTGCCTGGGGAGCACAAGGCTTCCCCTTGCATAATCCGGTCAAACCGGTTCTGGGGCAGCCCAGCCCCAGCTCCAGTGAGACCTGGACAAAGGAAAGGGGGTGTAACCACCCCCCTTCCTGGGTCCCACCCATAGGGAGGGACCTAGCAGGAGATCCACCCCTCAGATTGGAATAAGAGTGGGAGCAGTGCCCTAGCACAGCAGATCATCCTGAAATCACCTTTAAACTAAGAAGACGACTGGACTTCGACATTCTGATGAAAAGAAGACTGAAGAGCATCTCCCTTGTGGCCTAGGAGGGGCCACCCTGTGAACACAGGCACCACCCAGCACCTCGACGTCTGCTTTGCCGCCGCCTCCCGCCGGAGCCCGAGTGCAGAGCCTGACAAGACCCAGCTTCCTAGACTTCTCCTAGCCCGATCCACAGTCCCTGCAAAGAAGGGACCCGTGGAGGCACCGAGAGACGTGGGAGCGGACATCTTGAAAGACCCCCGAGACGCTGACTGCGCAGCACCCGAGGCACCCTCGACTCTGTGCTTTGGGGTTTGAGAAGCCCCACAATCGAGCAGCATTTGCACCAAAGATCAGCCCTCCAGCATCTCCACGATCTGCGTGGGGCCCTTTTGCTTTGTGCCACTCGACTCGCCATCCCGGCCGCTTGTCACGTGGTCAGCGGCCATCTTGGCGACGAAACCTACGATTTACACTGTGGGTCTGGTTGCTCTAGACCTGCCCTCGCTCCTGTAGAAAGGAGTACCCGCTCTGACCTTGCTGGTCCGAGTAATAAGCCTTTTTCACTTTCCCCGTGGCTTGCATTAGCCAAGGCTTGTTTGCTTCAATCGAGTTGCCAACACCGCCATCAGCTAGAGCCTTTGAGGGACAGCTTGTGATCGACTCCTGGGCGTCCTTGACCTCTTCGTGTCCACGTGGCTGCAGAGAGAAGCAACCCCTCATCACCTGTTTGCACCCGACTTTGCCTGGTTCCAATCTGGTTCCACGGTGGTCACTGGCCAGTGACTTTGAACACTGTCCCCTCTGCTTTCAGGTACTCTACAACTTGAGTCCACCCTTGGTCTCCACCGGACACTTCATCTTTAACCCGCCTGCAGCCCTTTCAGCTTCAAGCACCAAGAGCCTGCGAGTCAGAACCCGACGCCACTTCGACCCTGTGCACCCACTTCCTGTGGGTGAGGTAACTTTGCTCCGCCGGTGTTCCCACACTGGTGCACACCTCTAGGGTCTGTGTGTTAAGTTTTGTTCCTCTAGGTTCAGCGGAAGTGTCCTTTAACTTTAACTTTACAACTTTTACGCACCATTGGTTAACATTGGTGCGTGCGTGCGCTTTCCGCACATCTCCCGAATCCCGAGGGCCATTCCCGACTTCAGCATTGCTTGTCCTGACTGCTCCCAGCGATTCCCTAGGCCCTAGGCCTAACCACTGTTCGAGTGGCCTCTCTTATACCACTTGTTTAGTATATGGTTCAAGTGGCCCCCTGCCCTCATCCATAATTGTGCAACTTTGTATGTTTAAACAGTGCTTTTGATTTAACGCTTGTGCCCCTTTATTCATAAAGAATACTGGGGATTGTTTTTAGTAATAAACACATATATTTTTATAATATATACTTGTGTGGTGTCCTTTCATTTGGTATTACAGGATTGTATGTGGTAAAACAGCTCGCTTAACACGACCTCTTAAGTTAAGCCTTTAGGCTGCTTAGTCCATGCTACCCCTAGGATAGCTTGTCTAATAAGGTTGACTTACAACCAGACACCATAAGGGATTGTTTGGTCAGGTAGTAGGTGGTTCCAGAATTGGAAACATCCCCTACCAGGCCAACTTCTCACACTGGAAGAAACATTTGAAACGATATTCTGGACCCTTCGCCCTCCATCTCAACGTGGAAGCCCGAAGAATCTCCCTTGTGGTCAAGGAGTGACCACCCTGCAGCAGCAGGCACCATCCAGCCCTCGACGTCTACTTAGTTGCAGTTCCCGCCGGAACTCGAGCGACTGAGATCGACGAGATCAAGCCTGCCCAGCTTCTAACAGCCCGATCCACAGTCCCTGCAAAGCTGAGACCCGTGGAGGCGACCGGAAGCGTGGGGCACGCCATCTTGAAGTGACCACGAGACGCTGACCGTGCAGCCCACGAGTGACCCTCGAAGCTGTGCACCGGGGTTTGAGAAGCCCCTACCCTGAGCTACTCCTGAGCCGAAGTTCAGCCCTCCACACTCGACGAGTGCTGCGTGGGGCCCTTTGGCACGATTTGGCTCAACGCGTTGGCCCGGTCACTTGCCAGCTGGCTTGTGGTCCCTGTGCCGACGAACTACCTAAGAAGAATCGTGAATCTGGTTGCTCCAGATCCACTCCAGCTCCCCTGAAAAGGAGCCCCGACTCTGACCTTCCTGGTCTGAGTGAGAAGCAATCTTCCGATCCTGCGTGGATTGCTCTTACCAAGGCTTGTTTGCTCCAAACTTGAAGCCGACTGCACCGACGGTGAGAGCCTGCGTGGGACAGATCGTGACCTGCTCCTGGACGTCGCAGATGCCCCAGAGCCCACGTGACAGCGGAGAGAAGCTCCTCGACGACCACCTGATTGCGCCCGACATTGCCTGGTTCCGTCCTGGTTCCACCCTGGTCACTGCTGAGTGACCCAGACTCTGTCCCCTCTGCTTTCAGGTACTCTACAACTTGAGTCCACCCTTGGACTCCACCGGACACTTCGTCTTCACCCTGCCTGCAGCCCTTTCAGCTCCAAGCACCAAGAGCCTGCGTGTCAAAACCCGACGCCACTTCGACCCTGTGCACCCACTTCCTGTGGGTGAGATAACTTTGCTCCGCCGGTGTTCCCACACTGGTGCACACCTCTAGGGTCTGTGTGTTAAGTTTTGTTCCTCTAGGTTCAGCGGAAGTGTCCTTAAACTTTAACTCTTTGACTTTTACGCACCATTGGTTAACATTGGTGCATGCGTGCGCTTTACGCACATCTCCCGAATCCCGAGGGCCATTCCCGACTTCAGCATTGCTTGTCCTGACTGCTCCCAGCGATTCCCTAGGCCCTAGGCCTAACCACTGCTCGAGTGGCATCTCTTATACCACTTGTTTAGTGTGAGAAGTTGGCCTGGTAGGGGATGTTTCCAATTCTGGAACCACCTACTACCTGACCAAACAATCCCCTTATGGTGTCTGGTTGTAAGTCAACCTTATTAGACAAGCTATCCTAGGGGTAGCATGGACTAAGCAGCCTAAAGGCTTAACTTAAGAGGTCGTGTTAAGCGAGCTGTTTTACCACATACAATCCTGTAATACCAAATGAAAGGACACCACACAAGTATATATTATAAAAATATATGTGTTTATTACTAAAAACAATCCCCAGTATTCTTTATGAATAAAGGGGCACAAGCGTTAAATCAAAAGCACTGTTTAAACATACAAAGTTGCACAATTATGGATGAGGGCAGGGGGCCACTCAAACCATATACTAAACAAGTGGTATAAGAGAGGCCACTCGAACAGTGGTTAGGCCTAGGGCCTAGGGAATCGCTGGGAGCAGTCAGGACAAGCAATGCTGAAGTCGGGAATGGCCCTCGGGATTCGGGAGATGTGCGGAAAGCGCACGCATGCACCAATGTTAACCAATGGTGCGTAAAAGTCATAGAGTTAAAGTTTAAGGACACTTCCGCTGAACCTAGAGGAACAAAACTTAACACACAGACCCTAGAGGTGTGCACCAGTGTGGGAACACTGGCAGAGCAAATTTACCTCACCCACAGGAAGTGGGTGCACAGGGTCGAAGTGGCGTCGGGTTTTGACACGCAGGCTCTTGGTGCTTGGAGCTGAAGACGCTGCAGGCGATGTGAAGGAGAAGTGTCCGGTGGATCCAAGGGTGGATATGAAGTGGTGAAGACCTGAAAGCAGAGGGGACAGTGTTCAAAGTCACTGGCCAGTGACCACCGTGGAACCAGATTGGAACCAGGCAAAGTCGGGTGCAAACAGGTGATGAGGTGTTGCTTCTCTCTGCAGCCACGTGGACAAGAAGAGGTCAAGGACGTCCAGGAGTCGATCACGAGCTGTCCCTCGAAGGCTCTAGCTGATGGCGGTGTCGGCAACTCGATTGAAGCAAACAAGCCTTGGCTAATGCAAGCCACGGGGAAAGTGAAAAAGGCTTATTACTCGGACCAGCAAGGTCAGAGAGGGTACTCCTTTCTACAGGAGCGAGGGCAGGTCTGGAGCAACCAGACCCACAGTGTAAATCGTAGGTTTCGTCGCCAAGATGGCCGCTGACCACGTGACAAGTGGCCGGGATGGCGAGTCGAGTGGCACAAAGCAAAAGGGCCCCACGCAGATCGTGGAGATGCTGGAGGGTTGATCTTTGGCATAAATGCTGCTCGATTGTGGGGCTTCTCAAACCCCAAAGCACAGAGTCGAGGGTGCCTCGGGTGCTGCGCAGTCAGCGTCTCGGGGGTCTTTCAAGATGTCCGCTCCCACGTCTCTCAGTGCCACCACGGGTCCCTTCTTTGCAGGGACTGTGGATCGGGCTGGGAGAAGTCTGGGAAGCTGGGTCTTGTTAGGCTCTGCACTCGGGCTCCGGCGGGAGGCGGCAGCAAAGCAGACGTCGAGGTGCTGGGTGGTGCCTGTGTTCACAGGGTGGCCCCTCCTAGGCCACAAGGGAGATTCTCTTCAGTCTTCTATCATCAGAATGTCAAAGTCCAGTCGTCTTCTTAGTTTAAAGGTGATTTCAGGATGATCTGCTGTGCTAGGGCACTGCTCCCACTCTTATTCCAATCTGAGGGGTGGATCTCCTGCTAGGTCCCTCCCTATGGGTGGGACCAGGAAGGGGGGTGGTTACACCCCCTTTCCTTTGTCCAGGTCTCACTGGAGCTGGGGCTGGGCTGCCCCAGAACCGGTTTGACCGGATTATGCAAGGGGAAGCCTTGTGCTCCCCAGGCACTGTCTGGTTTCTTTCAAACCTCCCTGCTACAATACACTATCTCCTGTCTGGAGGGCGGTGACACCCTCCTGTGACAGGAAACCCTTTGTCCAGGACCCATTTGGTCGAGTTTCAGTCAACTGCAGGGGTCCAGACATTTGTCTGTGGCAGAGGCATCCATTTTGTGGATCTTAAGGTCTTTGGAGAAATCAACCGCATTAAAGCAAAGTAACATGTCTTACCCCTCTAGAGGGGTGGAATGCCATCCCCGTCGCCAGAACTGGCGAGGGGATGGTATTCCAAAGCGTATGACACCTTACACGACATGTTTTGATAAAGCCAAACCAAAGTTGCTAAATAACCGCGAGGATTATAAGGCACTTAATAGTATATGTATGGCATTATCCTGAAACAGCTTAGGGATTTGTTCCCGATGGCTGCAGACAGGCTCAGCTCATGCTAGAGCTCCATCTCACATAAAACCACGCACTCAGCCTCCAGGATTGATGAGGCCTGACTATAGGAGTGGCTCACAGGTTTACATGTGTCCAGATATAGGTTTAGACATAGGTATACTATATCTAAGCAAGGGGTGTGTACACCACCTTACCCCAGCTGAGGGATCAGCCAGTTGTGTCAATTTAAGAACCAGCCAGGGGTGGCAAAAGATATGCTGCAGCCCCTGGTAGGCCTTAGTGGCTCCTATGCCCTGTGCACCTATAGTGCATTCTACAGGGGCTGACAAGGAGTCCATTTCCAATTGTGGTATGTACCTAGGGTACATGGAATCCATTTTACAGAGAGAGCAGATGGCCTGGGGCCCTGATTAGCAGGGAACCAGGTCAACTAAGTCAAAAAACCAGCTAAACACAGGCAAAAAATCTGGGGTAACCATAGTCAGGTAGCCACCTTCCTACATAACCCCCCCCCAAACGAAAGGAGATAAGGCTATCCTTGGCCAGGTAAGCCTATATTGCCTGAGTGGCCATATAAGGAAGTACCTGCACTAGCATGGGTGCCCCCTGTCTCATGGTCCACTAAGCAGTCCCTCACCCTTGGGGTATCAGAGGGTCTCCACCATAGGGAATCACTACCTTGGGTGTGTTTATGCAAAGTTAAAGGCTGGTTTGGATATGGAGTATTGAAGCGAGGCTCTGCTAATTTAGGGCTTAGCTTCCTCCAATTATCTTCCACCATGTGTGCCTTTCTCTCTTTAACTGAGTTGCACTGTGCTCTCAGGGTCAACCTCTGGCTACCTAAAGCTGGAGGCTGGGTCCCTCTGTTTGGCTTGCTGGAGGGACAGTTCAGGTTTGGGCCCCTTGGGTCCCAGGTTTGGCTGTGCCCAACAGAATCCATCTGTGGGAGGTCCCTAACTGTTTTTAAGGGGGCTCCCTCAGGAGTTTTTAAAGTTTTCACCTCACTAGGGCTACTAGTTTTGGTGCAACTAATCTGTTGATGGGGGTGCTTTATTTGACAGGGGGCCCTCTGGGTCTCACTGTCTTTCTTGTCCTCTGCAGCCCTGGGCTGGCTAAGGCAAGGGAGAGAGGGGCAGGTTACCTGCTCCAAACTGGGTCCCACCTGAGAAGGGTCCACTGACATCAGAGGTTCTGTCAGGCTAGGCCCAACCACCTCTGGGGCAGTTCCTTCATCAGGGGTAAGATCAGTTCCCTGAGGAGGCTGATCCTGTCCTAAAGTCTGGTGAGGGGGAGATTTCTCTTCCTCCTCCAAGCTCTCAGTTTGTGTGGAGTTATCCATCATTTCAGGTTTCACAACACACATGTCAGTTTGAGTTTGGGCTGTGGCCATCACAGCCCCACCAACCTTTTTCAGGAGGAGACTCAGTTTGGGTTTCTGCTGTTATCATAACAGCTTTGCTATTCTGTTCAGGAAGAGCTTTTGCTAAAGATGGGGCAGAGAGTTTCTCAGCCCTACCAACCTTTTCAGGAAGGACATCTTGAATTGGGGCTGTAGCCATTACAGCCCCACTAACCTTTCCATTGGAATTCACCATTCTAGAATGGGTTTCCTGTTCAACCTCAGCCCAGGCTGAGATCTCTAAATCATTACCAAGTAGGCAGTCTACAGGCAAGTTTGGTGACACTGCCACTCTCTTTGGGCCAATGACACCTCCCCAGCTGAGACTTACTACTGCCATGGGATGATTTGTTTGGATTCCATCAATGTTTGTAACCTGGTATGTGGCACCAGGTAAAAGTTGCTTAGAGGGGACTATGCCATCAGCCACCATGGTGATGCTAGCCCCTGTGTCTCTAAAAGCTTCAACTTTCAAACCATTGATGATGGGTTCTTGTCTATACTTGCTCAAAGTATTTGGGCAAGCAGAGAAGTTGGCAAACCCCATGCCAGTCTCATAAACAAGATCATTGGGTGATGGGGACCTGGATAGGCCAGGGTCCACCTGAGCTCCAACAGTAAACCCACCCAGATTCCTGGGTGTGCTTCCACTTCCTGGGGGATTACTGCTGACAGTAACAGGAGGTGTTGAAGCTGGCTTTGGAGGTATATTTTCTTTATTGTTATTCTTGGGACAACAGTTGTCTGTTTTGTAATGCCCAACCTGTTTACAGGGATAACAATAAGGCTTTTTCTCAGTTGAAGAAGTGTCTTGGGACCCACCCCCATTCTTGGAGTTTTGGGGCCCTGGGGAAGTCTTTTCTTTATTTTTATCCCCACCCTTATCTTGAGGCTTGGTAGACTCCTTCTTCTGGTTACTGTCCTGATTCTTAGGCCTAATCCTGGTTCTGACCCATTTGTCTGCCTTCTTTCCCAATTCTTGGGGAGAGGTCAGATCAGAGTCCACCAGGTGCTGGTGTAAGAGCTGGTTCTGACAATTACTTAGGATCTGCTCCCTCATAATCAAATTATACAATCCTGTAAAGTCATGTACTTTGCTGCCATGTAGCCAACCCTCCAGAGCCTTAGTAGCACAATCTACAAAATCAGTCCAGTCCTGAGTCTGTGTCTTCTGGGTATCTCTGAACTTCAACCTGTACTGTTCAGTGGTTAAGCCAAACCCATCTATCAGAACACTCTTCAGGACTTTGTAATTGTTTGCATCCTCATGTCTAACAGTGAGGAGCTTATCTCTCCCTTTCTCTGAAAAGGAGTACCATAAGATTGCTGCCCACTGTTCCTCAGGAACCTGCTGTACCATGCAGGCTCTCTCAAGAGCAGTTATCCACTTGTGGATGTCATCCCCTTCCTTGTAGGGGGGCACAATCTTTGTCAGGTTTCTACTATCATAGGACCTGGGTTTCTCTTTAGGAATATTGCTGCCACCAGTGGCATCTAAGCCACACAATTTCTGCTCTCTTGCCAAGGCAAGTCTAGCTTGAGCCAAGGCTACCTCCTCCCTCTCTATCTGGAGTTTGACAGCCCTCATTCTGGCCCTATGTTCTAGCTTTTGAGAAGCAGTCATGCCTCTCTGTGATTCTCTGGAGGCACTAGAAACATGAGAGTCCCCTGAGGGAGATCTCACTCTTCTGTTGCCTGGGAGAATAACATGTTGGGTTCTGGGGAGGTGCTGGCCCTCTCCATTCCCCAGTAGGTCCAAGTTGGCCTGGCTAAGCCTGGCAACTGGAACCTGGCTACCCTGATCCTGAACTCCTAAGTCCTCAACATCTGAGTCCTCATCTAAGTCATCATCATCCTCCTCCTCCTGAGGGGGATCAGTTTCAGGGGGGTTCCCTCCACTTCCTGTGTCTAGGGAAGCTGCCTTTGCCTTGTCTAAGTCATCCTGTTCTAGGATTTCTACCAGGATTAGGCAGGTGGGGCTTCTGCCCCTTTTTAACCCTCTTGCTTTGCACAAGGCAATCAAGTCTCTGCGGGTTAGTTTGTCATATCCAAAAGTTGCCTGGGTAGGGTCAACTGTCACAGGAGCAGACCCTGAGGCTTTTCCTGTGTCAGACATGGTTACTAGTGAGGTGTAAGTGGTGCACTTACCTACACTAAGTGTTTTCCTATTGTACCTTGCTAGTTAGTTGTAGTCAGGGTGTGCTAATCCCTTCAACCTACAACTACTAAGTTCAGTAGAACTTAATATGCTAAGCTTTTGATTTATATGTACCTAGAGGTACTTGATGTGATCTTTCAATTTGATATAAAGATTGCAATGGTAAAACAACAGCAAGCTCAAATCCGCACCGCTGCTCACCAATGTGAGAAGTTGGCCTGGTAGGGGATGTTTCCAATTCTGGAACCACCTACTACCTGACCAAACAATCCCCTTATGGTGTCTGGTTGTAAGTCAACCTTATTAGACAAGCTATCCTAGGGGTAGCATGGACTAAGCAGCCTAAAGGCTTAACTTAAGAGGTCGTGTTAAGCGAGCTGTTTTACCACATACAATCCTGTAATACCAAATGAAAGGACACCACACAAGTATATATTATAAAAATATATGTGTTTATTACTAAAAACAATCCCCAGTATTCTTTATGAATAAAGGGGCACAAGCGTTAAATCAAAAGCACTGTTTAAACATACAAAGTTGCACAATTATGGATGAGGGCAGGGGGCCACTCAAACCATATACTAAACAAGTGGTATAAGAGAGGCCACTCGAACAGTGGTTAGGCCTAGGGCCTAGGGAATCGCTGGGAGCAGTCAGGACAAGCAATGCTGAAGTCGGGAATGGCCCTCGGGATTCGGGAGATGTGCGGAAAGCGCACGCATGCACCAATGTTAACCAATGGTGCGTAAAAGTCATAGAGTTAAAGTTTAAGGACACTTCCGCTGAACCTAGAGGAACAAAACTTAACACACAGACCCTAGAGGTGTGCACCAGTGTGGGAACACTGGCGGAGCAAATTTACCTCACCCACAGGAAGTGGGTGCACAGGGTCGAAGTGGCGTCGGGTTTTGACACGCAGGCTCTTGGTGCTTGGAGCTGAAGACGCTGCAGGCGATGTGAAGGAGAAGTGTCCGGTGGATCCAAGGGTGGATCTGAAGTGGTGAAGACCTGAAAGCAGAGGGGACAGTGTTCAAAGTCACTGGCCAGTGACCACCGTGGAACCAGATTGGAACCAGGCAAAGTCGGGTGCAAACAGGTGATGAGGTGTTGCTTCTCTCTGCAGCCACGTAGACACGAAGAGGTCAAGGACGTCCAGGAGTCGATCACGAGTTGTCCCTCAAAGGCTCTAGCTGATGGCGGTGTCGGCAACTCGATTGAAGCAAACAAGCCTTGGCTAATGCAAGCCACGGGGAAAGTGAAAAAGGCTTATTACTCGGACCAGCAAGGTCAGAGAGGGTACTCCTTTCTACAGGAGCGAGGACAGGTCTGGAGCAACCAGACCCACAGTGTAAATTGTAGGTTTCGTCGCCAAGATGGCCGCTGACCACGTGACAAGCGGCCGGGATGGCGAGTCGAGTGGCACAAAGCAAAAGGGCCCCACGCAGATCGTGGAGATGCTGGAGGGTTGATCTTTGGTGCAAATGCTGCTCGATTGTGGGGCTTTTCAAACCCCAAAGCACAGAGTCGAGGGTGCCTCGGGTGCTGCGCAGTGAGCGTCTCGGGGGTCTTTCAAGATGTCCGCTCCCACGTCTCTCGGTGCCTCCACGGGTCCCTTCTTTGCAGGGACTGTGGATCGGGCTGGGAGAAGTCTGGGAAGTTGGGTCTTGTTAGGCTCTGCACTCGGGCTCCGGCGGGAGGCGGCGGCAAAGCAGACGTCGAGGTGCTGGGTGGTGCCTGTGTTCACAGGGTGGCCCCTCCTAGGCCACAAGGGAGATTCTCTTCAGTCTTCTATCATCAGAATGTCGAAGTCCAGTCGTCTTCTTAGTTTAAAGGTGATTTCAGGATGATCTGCTGTGCTAGGGCACTGCTCCCACTCTTATTCCAATCTGAGGGGTGGATCTCCTGCTAGGTCCCTCCCTATGGGTGGGACCAGGAAGGGGGGTGGTTACACCCCCTTTCCTTTGTCCAGGTCTCACTGGAGCTGGGGCTGGGCTGCCCCAGAACCGGTTTGACCGGATTATGCAAGGGGAAGCCTTGTGCTCCCCAGGCACTGTCTGGTTTCTTTCAAACCTCCCTGCTACAATACACTATCTCCTGTCTGGAGGGCGGAGACACCCTCCTGTGACAGGAAACCCTTTGTCCAGGACCCATTTGGTCGAGTTTCAGTCAACTGCAGGGGTCCAGACATTTGTCTGTGGCAGAGGCATCCATTTTGTGGATCTTAAGGTCTTTGGAGAAATCAACCGCATTAAAGCAAAGTAACATGTCTTACCCCTCTAGAGGGGTGGAATGCCATCCCCGTCGCCAGAACTGGCGAGGGGATGGTATTCCAAAGCGTATGACACCTTACACGACATGTTTTGATAAAGCCAAACCAAAGTTGCTAAATAACCGCGAGGATTATAAGGCACTTAATAGTATATGGTATGGCATTATCCTGAAACAGCTTAGGGATTTGTTCCCGATGGCTGCAGACAGGCTCAGCTCATGCTAGAGCTCCATCTCACATAAAACCACGCACTCAGCCTCCAGGATTGATGAGGCCTGACTATAGGAGTGGCTCACAGGTTTACATGTGTCCAGATATAGGTTTAGACATAGGTATACTATATCTAAGCAAGGGGTGTGTACACCACCTTACCCCAGCTGAGGGATCAGCCAGTTGTGTCAATTTAAGAACCAGCCAGGGGTGGCAAAAGATATGCTGCAGCCCCTGGTAGGCCTTAGTGGCTCCTATGCCCTGTGCACCTATAGTGCATTCTACAGGGGCTGACAAGGAGTCCATTTCCAATTGTGGTATGTACCTAGGGTACATGGAATCCATTTTACAGAGAGAGCAGATGGCCTGGGGCCCTGATTAGCAGGGAACCAGGTCAACTAAGTCAAAAAACCAGCTAAACACAGGCAAAAAATCTGGGGTAACCATAGTCAGGTAGCCACCTTCCTACATTTAGTATATGGTTTGAGTGGCCACCCGCCCTCATCCATAATTGTGCAACTTGTATGTTTAAACAGTGCTTTTGATTTAACGCTTGTGCCCCTTTATTCATAAAGAATACTGGGGATTGTTTTTAGTAATAAACACATATATTTTTATAATATATACTTGTGTGGTGTCCTTTCATTTGGTATTACAGGATTGTATGTGGTAAAACAGCTCGCTTAACACGACCTCTTAAGTTAAGCCTTTAGGCTGCTTAGTCCATGCTACCCCTAGGATAGCTTGTCTAATAAGGTTGACTTACAACCAGACACCATAAGGGGATTGTTTGGTCAGGTAGTAGGTGGTTCCAGAATTGGAAACATCCCCTACCAGGCCAACTTCTCACATTGGTGAGCAGCGGTGCGGATTTGAGCTTGCTGTTGTTTTACCATTGCAATCTTTATATCAAATTGAAAGATCACATCAAGTACCTCTAGGTACATATAAAATCAAAAGCTTAGCATATTAAGTTCTACTGAACTTAGTAGTTGTAGGTTGAAGGGAGTAGCACACCCCTGACTACAACTCACTAGCAAGGTCCAGTAGGAAAACACTTAGTGTAGGTAAGTGCACCACTTACACCTCACTAGTAACCATGTCTGACACAGGAAAGGCCTCAGGGTCTAGTCCTGTGACAGTTGACCCTACCCAGGCAACTTTTGGATATGACAAACTAACCCGCAGAGACTTGATTGCCTTGTGCAAAGCAAGAGGGTTAAAAAGGGGCAGAAGCCCCACCTGCCTAATCCTAGTAGAAATCCTAGAACAGGATGACTTAGAGAAGGCAAAAGCAGCTTCCCTAGATACAGGAACTGGAGGGAACGCCCCTGCAGTTGATCCCCTTGAAGAGGAGGATGATGATGACTTGGATGAGGACTCAGAGGTTGAGGACTTAGGAGTACAGGATCAGGGTAGCCAGGTTCCAGTTGGTAGGCTTAGCCAGGCCAACTTGGACCTACTGGGGAATGGAGAGGGCCAGCACCTCCCCAGAACCCAACATATGATTCTCCCAGGCAACAGAAGAGTGAGATCTCCCTCAGGGGACTCTCATCTTTCTAGTGCCTCCAGAGAATCACAGAGAGGCATGAATGCTTCTCAAAAGTTAGAGCATAGGGCCAGAATGAGGGCTGTCAAACTCCAGATAGAGAGGGAGGAGGTAGCCTTGGCTCAAGCTAGACTTGCCTTGGCAAGAGAGCAGAAATTAAGTGGCTTAGATGTCACTGGTGGCAGCAATTTTCCAAGAGAAAAAGACAGGGCCTATGACAATAGAAACCTGACCAAAATTGTGCCCCCCTTTAAAGAAGGGGATGACATCCACAAATGGATGACTGCTCTTGAGAGAGCCTGCATGGTACAGCAGGTTCCTGAGAATCAGTGGGCTGCAATTTTGTGGTACTCCTTTTCTGAGAAAGGGAGGGACAGGCTCCTCACAGTTAGACCTGAGGATGCCAAAAACTACTCTGTTTTGAAGAGTGCTCTCATTGAAGGGTATGGCCTAACCACTGAGCAATACAGGTTGTTGTTCAGAGACACCCAGAAAGCACAGACTCAAGACTGGACTGATTTTGTGGAGTGTGCCACTAAGGCTTTGGAGGGTTGGTTGCAGGGAAGTAAAGTTTCAGACTATACAGGATTGTACAATCTTATGATGAGAGAACAGATCCTTAATAACTGTACAAACCAGCTGTTGCATCAATACCTTATTGACTCTGATCTGACCTCTCCCCAAGAATTGGGAAAGAAGGCAGACAAATGGGTCAGAACAAGGATTAAGCAGAAACCCCAGAACCAAGGTGGTGACCAGAAGAAAACAGACCAGAAGGGTGGTAATCAGAATCAGAAAGATAAAGAAAAAGACCAGAAGTCTTCAGGCCCCCAAACTAATAGTAAGGAGGGTGGTTCCCAAACCGGTAACAAGAAGAAGAAGAACAAAGGTCCAAAGACACCTTGGTGCAATACCTGCAAATCAGTTTCACACTGGGGCAGTGAGTGCACCAAGGCAAATCCAGTTCCCACCACTACAGCTCCTAAAGCAACTGCAACCCCAAGTACAGTAAGCAGTGGTGGAACACAGTCCAAGGGTGTAGCTGGGTTGACCCTGGGTATTGAAGTAGGATCTGGCCTAGTCAGAGTCCCTACACAGGCAGTTCTCCTGTATGATGTGGACATTGAGTTGCCCACTGCAGTAAGCCCCACTAACCTGGGCAAATACAGGCAGACTCCCTTAATAAATGAGAAACTGGCTCAAGCTTACAGGGACACATGTGCTAGTGTCACCATGGTGATCCCTGGCTTTGTGGACCCTGGGCAGATTGTACTAGGAGAGAGCTACCTAGTAACCAATGCAAGCAACTCCACTACCTCCCATAGTGTGGCAGTTGTGAACTTCTCCTGGGGAGGGGTTGATGGCCTAAAGAAAGTTGTGGTGAGTGCAGACCTACCAGTAGACTGTCTGTTAGGCAATGACCTTGAAAGCTCAGCATGGTCAGAAGTGGAGTACAGGACTCATGCAGAAATGCTAGGGATTTCAGAGCATGTCCTTGCCATGACAAGGGCTCAGGCTAAGAAGTGCCTTCCTGAACCAGTGGTGGATCTTGAGACAATAGACCAGCCACAACCCAAGAGAAGGAGCAAGAGAGGAAAGGCCTCGCCTTCCACCTTGCCCCAGGTTGAGGATCAGGTTTCAGAGGAAACTGATTCTGCAGTCCAAGAGGAGACTGTCTCTGAGGAGCTTGAACCTGACCAGGTTGAGTTTCTGGGGACAGGGGGACCCTCAAGGGCAGACCTGAGGCAG